>NC_141695.1:731774594-732974594 GCF_964263255.1 Lissotriton vulgaris | reverse complement strand
AGTGGGGGTCGTGGGTCGCTATCCCACCCTCGTCGCCACAGGACTTCAGCCCGAGCCGAGGGGGAGCCATGCTCAAGTGCAAGCCGCAGCCCCAGTCAGATCCTGTAATGATGTACTTTCTTCCCCCCAATAACTCTCGGAGTCGGGTATCAGTGTCACTCTCTTTATTCAGGTCGTAACATACAAGGAGCGCAAAGCATGTCCTTCGCCCAGCCTGCTCGCGCTCTAATGCCGCGCTGCGCACACCGCGCCCCTACGTCACCGTACGTCACGTGGCTCCGTGACGTACTGTGTTAGCGCGCTCACTACAGATCCGACCAAGGTAATGCTCTAACTGCTGCTGCATTACCTGGAGCAGGTTGAGAGTGAGCTAGGGTGCAGGGGAATTGTGCCAATAATCCTTCAAAGGACGCTACTGCACGAACCGGTTCACAGGGGAGCCACGGTATCGGTACCCGTCCTTTTTATTATACTTGCACCTGCGCTAATAAGGACCTATCCTTGACCAACTGTAACAATTAAGGGCAGCTTCCTTTTTGGTCTCATAAAATACAGCAGGTGCAACATTTAAAGACAGTGTCCATTTGGTGACTGGCACGCGCCCGTGCTTTTGTGATTTTTCAAAAGTGAAAGTGAGCAAGCCCTGTTAGCACATTCTGTGCTACGAGTACAGCAGGGCAGTTATCGATAAAGGCACCATTTGTAAAGTTTCCACATGCTAGAAACAAGGGCTCACAGCCATACTGAGACTACAAGTGTTTTTATTCTTACCAGTCCATTTTTACCAAGGGAACATTACTAAAGTGAACTTCTCCTACAAAGGAGCATTGCTACAGTGAACCTTTTACAAACATACCATTATTGGAAGAGAGTTTAATTTTTTTTCTTCTTGTATGTTGGATTTATGTTGTTTTGATTCTGCCTTGTCAAGATAAAGTGATTTATATTTTTTTTAAAACCTTGTGTAGCTTCCATTTATGGTGTTTCCCCATATTACGGTGAGTGTTGGTACAAATACTTTACGCATTGTCTTGGGGATAAGCCTGTCTGCTCGTGCCAAGGTATCAAGGGGGTGAGCAGGGGTTATCAACAGTGTATTTCCCCCTTACCCTGACTAATAGCAAGGGTCCCTATTTGGTCAAAGGTACTAGCATCTGGCAACTAGAGACCCCCAGATCTAACTGACAACTTTTACGCTCAGGTCCCGGCAACATCTATGGGTTTTTCAGGAGCATCTGCATATGCTAACATCTTCATGGCTCAGTTTGAAGAGCAGCACATCATGACCAACATGATGTGGCAAGAAGGAACAACCTTGTACTGGAGGTTCATAGATGACATTTTTGTGATTTGGACCAAAACGAGAGATGATTTGGAGGACCTAATACAAACGCTGAACACATGGGACCCAAGGATACAGTTCACTCATGCTATTGATGATAAACAAATTAACTATTTGGATGTATTAATCTTAAAAGCACCAACAGGAAACAGTCTTTAAATACAGGTTTACACAAAACCCACTGACAGAAACAGCTCACTACTATGCACCAGTTTTCATCCTAGGGATTCATATAAAACTTACCATTCTCGCAGTTCCTAAGGATCAAAAGGATATGTAGGAACACTTACAATTATGGAACATAAACAGAGATACATTGAAAGAGGCTATCCAGAAGAAATATTGCAAGAATGTATCACATGGTGAACTACAAACAAAGGACAGAATTATTCACTGAATCCAGTACAACTAAGAAAGATGCAATAGTGTGTGTCTCCAAATATTCCACATGCTCAAGAGTCATCAAACAGATAATCAATACTAGGTGGGAACTCCTTGTGAATGAGCCGGATTTTAACAACATATTCAGAGCTAAGCTTTTACACGCCTACACAAGAGGAAGGAACTTACGAGAGCTACTGGCCACACCAGACAAACGTGCAAAGTCGGGAACATATAAGGGAACAGCTAAATGCTTAAATTGTACACACTGCAACAATGTTAACTTAGGCAACAATCTGACACACCCTATATCAGGGAAAAACATCACATTCAGACATACTGCAGATTATAACAGCTGCAATGTCATACATTGTATGAAATGCACATGTGACAAAGCTTAAGTAGGCAAGACGGAACGCAAAATCAAAGTGAGGTTAACAGAGCACAAGAGCACTATACAGACTCAAAACAAAACCTCTAGTGTAGCAGTACATTGGCAGGAAGCCAACCACTCCATCTCACAACTCAGATTTCAAATAATTGAGACTGTAAAACTCGCACACGGTGTTGAAAACAGCAAAAGACTGTTACAATGCAAGATTTACTGGATAAAACAATTGGAAATGTTATTACCTAAGGGATTGAAGGACAGGATCCATACGACCTGTTTCATTTAAATCAGTCAGCCAGTGCCGCACCATAATTCACTGGGCTCTATACAAAGTTAGTTCTTCCTAGATTTATCATATGTCCATACTTACAACCTATCACATGTCATAGAAACGACTCACACACCAACCTACTAGGAGGGGCACTGTTCATTCACCACTGGGATCTCAGAAATAATAAAGTTATATTGAATTTTGCTTTCCCCTATGTTGTTTTTGTCTTATTCTTGAGTAAATGGCACATATATTGGTTGCAGTCGAGCGGAGCACTGGTGATATAATTTCTTTTATTCAATGATGTATAGATGGTATGATTGTAACACCATCTGCATTTTTGCACTCATTTCACGTTAGGATATATTATTAAACAGTTTCTTTTATCTTGGGGTGCAGGATGTGCCATTTAATGTGATCCCCAAAGTTTGGGGTTCATCAGCCGGATTGAGTTACTATTCCGTAGTACTCAGGGACAGGCTTCAGTACTTTCACTATAGGGCTTTTGTGAACAATAATGTTACATGGAATTTTGTTTCTGCTTTACAGTGTCAGTAGCACATCGGCAATGAACATACGATTAGTCTTTCTCAGGGTTTTCTATAAGGCTATTGATGTAAATTCTTTGTTTTTTGCGCCTACTATTCATTATATCTTTGTGCGTACTTTCACCATAGCGTTTCTTTCTCACATACTCATATGTTTCAATATGGTGGACAATTTGATGTAACACAGATGCATTGTTGAATACGGTCCGAAATGAAGTTTTTATCACATCAGTTTTACTAAGGTACAGTTCATTTTCATCAGGTGTAGTAAGCAACCATTTTTGATCATGTCAAATGTTGATTCTACTCTTAGGATCAGCTTTGTGACAGCGTTTTCATCACTATTACAATGTTTCAATATGGTGGACACTTTGCTTGCAATACGGACACATTGAAGAATGTGGTCTGTCTTCAGTTATTATATCGCAGGATTCGCTGTGGTTGTTTGATATATCTAGGACCATACATTTCACCTCTGACATAGGTCGTTTGAGTTAGGCACAGGAAGTACCAACAGCGATTTTACCGATAAGGCGGTTATGAGTGTGTGGTGCGATTTAAGCAACGTTTTTTCACGTTTATTTTGACTTGACATCCCGTAGTTTTGTAGTAACATTGGACTTGTTAATCCATTTCAGGAGTGTACCATTGGACTAATGGCGGATTTACTCATTTAAGGAACTTCTATGATGTGGAGGTGAGCTCATAGATACCTTTCCCTAAAGCTTTGAGTTGGTTCATTGAACTGTTTGGTTATCCAATTCTGTCTTATCTCATTTTTGACTTTCCGTTTCACTGAATTGCACTACAGATCATTTCTGAATGATCATGTTCATTAATTAAATGGATTTTCAGTTGCAGATGATGAGACGAGGTAGGAATAGTGGAGCATTGCATTTTCACTTCTACTCTCAGAGCGACACACACTTGGGGGTCGATTCTGATTCGTGAAAGTAATCCATACGACGAATTGTACAAATCCGTCCGAATCGCGTAGTACGATCCGTAGCAAAAAAATACGTCCGAATCTTTGCAAACCGTACGAAAACCAAGGAAAAATCTGTACGATACGGACCCTCACGGTGAACCGTACGAATCGTAAACATGCTGTACAACTCGACAAGTACGATCCGGACCGGGGACCATGAACGCGATTCATACGGTAAACGTCATATGAGCAATTCGTACGGAGAGCCACACATTCACATATGTACTGTACTCCTGCAATCATGGGGGGTACACACCGTACCCCTATGCTCTGTACCCCTATGCTCTGTACCCCTATGCACCGCACCCCGATGCACCATACCCCTATGCACCGTACCCCTACACACCGAACCCCTATGCACCGTACACCTGCAATCATGGGGTGTACTCGTGTTCCGGGGGGGGGGGGGGTCCGTTTCATACGTGGTTAGAGTCAAAATCAGCTTTTACAGACGTTTTAAACTCCCATATAAAAAGAGTCGTACAGAGTGTTGTCGAAGCGAATCGTACTTGCTGGGTCGGAAAAAGCTGCTTCGATCCGTACGGACGTCGCGTACTGCGTGTTCCGAATGCGATTTGTACTTATCCTTAAGTCATATGGTCTTTCATACGATTCGTACGGAGATCTGCTTTGGGTTCGGATCGTACTTCATTGTACGTACGGGGACCTTAAAGGTGTACGATTCGTACCGGAAAAATGCTCCGTACGGCTATTAGTAGGGGATTTTAGTGAATCGGAATCGACCCCTTGGTGTTATAGTAACGAGTTACCTTTAATACAGTCACTATGGCATTGGCATGCAGTATACATGAATGGTTTCACACATAAATAAACTTGATTAGATCAAATATAGAATGCACAATGAAGTGGTATTAATAACAATAATGGTACACTAGAACCCACAGTGCATGAAGGGTTGTTGATTGTACATGATACTCCCTGTGTAATATAATTGTTTGAATCTGTACATTTCATTTGGGTTTCAGATATGCCCATGAAGAAGGGATCTTCCAGTTCTGAAATGCATCGGGCACGAAAAATGAACAGAAAACAATATTTTTGTTGAAAAAGTGCTATGTTTTCACATCATTGTCATATGTTAAATTTGGTATCAAAGTAAAGCTTTGATGACAAATTTATTTTTTTCTGTGAAAGAATATGTATTGAGTACTAGCAGTACGGTATTAAAAATTATGAATTGATTATTTGATCAGCAAGAAATAAATGTTTGAACAATGCAAAAAGAAGTATATTGTGGTTCAAATTGTGAGGAATTCAGTATGAATTGATGTGAACAATGCACACCACAACCAAGACTGTGTTCTTGTTGTATTTTGCAGTGGGGTAGGGTGATCATTTTCAAAAGCAAAAGTGTATCATATAATCTGTGTGAGCCACATAAGGAGGCTCCCCTGAATTCATAACTTCCCTTTTATCTGTAACATAAACTGGCTGAGGCAAGATGTGTCATGTTCACCATATTTATGTAATTTGGTCTGAAACTTTCAAACCTGGTAAAATAATTCAATTATTTCATAATTATGAGAGCTATATTAGTTTACAAGCCAAACTGAACAGCTGATTTAAAGAACATGCCTAAGTTAGAAATAAAGTAAATCGCCTCTTGGGACTTTCCTTTTGGAAAATAGCATTACAGTGTCAGTTTGACCTCAGCACAGCTGTCAACATAATTGAAGAGAAGGATCCAAGTTCTGTCTTTGGTAACATTATTGTCTCCAAAAGAATACAGAATCACTCTTTCATTTTCCTTAGGGCGATCAGGGGTATTACTATTAGGTGCTCAATTTTCTTTATTGCGGCAATGGACAGTCCTAGTTACCAAAAGGTATGATTAGAGATGTACACGATCTTTGTTTTATCAAGGAAAGCTTTGGACATCTTGGATTCTGCTTCAATAGCCTCCAGGACAATTTCCATTCTATAAGTCGGATGTTTACAACAAAATATATCATACTTTTTGGAAAGTAAAAATAGAAACACCTTAGGGGCAGTTATTGTTGGTTTAGTGGGGTCTACTAATGATAAAGTAGCCTGGCCTCATGCAGAACTGAAGCACAGCCTACTGGACTTCTGATCAGGACTGGAAGAAAAGAAGACAAGCATGCTCATAGTGTTTCTGATCTAGAAATAGTATTTATTTGCAGGAATAGAACTGGGAGGGATTTCCTTGCTGCTATCATAGATCTTTAACTCTAAGGAAATATACCAGGGTTTTGGAAAACAACCTGGACATGCACTAAGATTAAAAGAATGTTGAGCCCTCTGTTGTGGGTTGCCTGCTCACCTGCTGGGTGACCTGCCCACTGAAGCTTCAGGTGCCTGGGAGCTGAGAAGGTCATGAAGCAGAGGAAGGCTAGAGAGGAGTTGAGAGTTCCCAAATATCTGGTTAGCTACTGGACTTGCGTTGTGAATGGGTCAAAGGTGTGTGGAAGCTCATGCATCTGCCTGCTTACAAAGTCACAACTTACTTGACTTTTTGTAAGACAAACTATTCATATTTGCACATTTGACTAAAGCTTAGGTTGTGCTCATTAGCAGTTGTGCATTCAATCACCTCATAAATAGATTGACTCAATAGAATATGTATGGATGGTTGCTCATAATGCCTTTCACACATTGTAAAATAGCCACGCTTTTCAGTACTACAAACCATTCTGTTAAGAATTAAATAAAGAAGAAAACTTAGCCACTGAGTTCCAAAATGCCTAGTGTACAACATTAAGCTGGTTAACTGATGAGGACAATGCCAACCTAATGTACTTCTGAGTTTATTTACCTTGCTTTATAACATTTGATCTCATATTTTTTTCTTTCTATTGAAATTGTCTCACACCTTTATGTTTTTGATTTCTTTAACTGTATTGTAGTTGAACAAATTTGTTTCATGCAACACTTCGGCAGTTTCTCTTTGGATTGCAAGGCTTTTCAGACAATCTCTCAGATGCGGGTCAATATTTCTGAAAGTCAAAACCTGTGTAAATTTGATTGTCTTTATGTTTGAGAACTGTGGATGATAGGCCAGAACTCACATCAAGACTTTGCTCTCTTTCTACCAACACCTTGCAGTCTATTTCCCATGTTTATGCTCACTGTTTATAGACAGAGCAAAAAACAAAATAAACTAAAAAGACCAACTCCATGCGTAATGCGTGTTGTCTATCTTTTGTGCTGCATGACCACCTTGTGCTCTCTTTTTACAATAGGCAGTTTTCTTTCCCTACTTCATTTGAAACCATTGTGGGCAGGATTCTATATATGTGAAAAGATTCCCAAAATTAGGTGGGCTTGGCTTAGAAATATAGTTTGTCAAAATCGTTTGGAAGAACTTGGTCACGATGAGGGGGAATGTTACCTAGAGACTTCTGGAGTCAAGCGGAGATAAGTACAACGTTTATTCCATGAAGTACAAGATAATAAGGAGCCCACACGCAGCATGTCCTCATGCATCAGATGACCAACGAAGACTGAGCAACCAATGCGGGACTGCAACGCAGACCAGAAAGCAATAACTTTGCAACCGGTATTCATTTACTTTTGACAAGTGAATTTGCTCACAAAGCAGGAGCTTGCCTACTTATAACAAGTTTGTAATGGTACCTCACAGTTCATACATTACTGCAATGTATTAGGGTACAACACCTTCTTCTTTGAAAAACAAAAGCTAAATATAAAATATCTAAAATAAGCATAACAACACTATATTTACATCTCTACATGTATTATTTTTGTTGTTGAAAGACATATAACAAATATTATATTTATAAGGCATAGTAGTATTGCGTACCGCTCTGGTGTTTTGGGATGTAGTGCAATCATTAGATTGT
Organism: Lissotriton vulgaris; assembly: GCF_964263255.1. Taxonomy (NCBI): domain Eukaryota; kingdom Metazoa; phylum Chordata; class Amphibia; order Caudata; family Salamandridae; genus Lissotriton; species Lissotriton vulgaris. Next base: position 732,966,828 of record NC_141695.1, on the reverse strand, counting down.
TCAGGAACATTGTCTGTACCAGGTTCGTTTCTGTAAGTAACACATCATTTGCATTATCAATCTGAGATGACCCTTGACTGTCAGTTGAATGCCCTAGAGTGATTTGCTACCAAGTGCTTTCAAGAGAGGAAGTGTTGCCTTCATAGCCTCACAATGATTGAATCTGCACATGGGTAACCATGACCGAATCTCTCTTACTCCACCAGCCTTTGCCCTTTACAAGTACTGAGCCTTTATATTCTCTTTCAACACAAACTATTTTTTAAAACATTTCATTGTCATTCTTGACCTTAGTGGAATTTCTGATCCAAACCTAATCCCCTGCTTGTAGTGTTAATTCTTTGACATGGTGTGTTTTGTCAAAACATTCTTTAACCTGACTTTCAATTGCTTCAATTCCTGATGCCAGTTTGATCTTTTTTCTTACCTCTCTCATCCAGCCAGGACAAACTGAAGTACCTGCACTGGCTCCCCGTCAACAAGAGGATATCCTTCAAGCTCCTCATCCACGAACACAAGGCACTCCACAAGACCGGCCCAGCCTACCTCAACAGACACCTCTCCTTCTACACGGCCAACCGCTAGCAAGGCTGCGCCGACCTCTCACTCGCCACCGTTCAGCGCATCTGAAGAACAACCACCGGCGGGAGATCCTTCTCCCACCTCGTCGCCAAGACATTGAACACCCTCCCACTGAGCCTACGATAGACCCAAGACCTGCTGACCTTCAGGAGGATACTAAAGACCTGGCTGTTCGATCAGTAGCGGCCCACACCTCCCCCCTAGCGCCTTGAGACCCTCGCGGGTATGTAGTGCGCTTAACAAATGACTGATTGATTGATTACATGGAAGTCTTTTGTGTAACATCACAAATGGTGAGGTACCTGTTTTATTGTGTCCAGTTACTAGATATGACCAGACTTTCACCCTAAGAAACGTTTCGACATCAAGATCCATGGCTGTTTGCACACACTCTTTTAGGAACTTATTCATGTGTTCAAACAAACCATTGGCAGAAAGTGAGTAAAGTTCATCTATGAGATAAGTAAGGTGAAAACCCTCAATGAAGTCCTTCATGTGCTCTAATGTGAAGTGGGCACCATTGTCTTTAATAATTCCCCTGGGTGCTCCTTCTACATCAAAAATTAGTTTTAGAAATGTGATTATAGCGTCATTGTCAGGAACAGAGGTAAAACCAAACTACACTCATTATGAAAAGTAATCAAAACCAACATGTATCTTTTGTTAATAGGCAAGGGCTCAAATGGATCCACAAAAGTGCCACTTTTTTGTTAAGCCGCTTTTGGCAGAGGAACCATATGAATGTGTGATTAATATACCTTCCAAGCAGGTGGTGCAATTATCAATTAACTTAAAAACCTGAGCTTCTAATGCAGGCCACCAGTAAAATTATTTTAGATATTTGCATGTGCCACTGACCTCTAATTGGTCTTTGTATGCCTCCTTAATAATATCATCTCTGATAGTCACAGAAGGCACAAACACATCATTATGTATTAGCACCCCCTAAACAACTGATAAGACCTCTGTAATCTGTACAAAATCTCTCAAAGAGACTCTTTCCTGGAGGCAATGCTCCTTCATGAATTTGAAAGCAGACTGTAACGGTAAACAGTCTAAATATCGACTTTTTATTTTCGACCTACAAGAATATAGAGTTTAAAATATCGGAGGGACAGAATATCGAAAACAAGAATAGCGACAACCAGAATATTTACCTAAAGGTAAAAATTATTATTTTTGTTAATATCAAAGCTAGTAATATCGATAGCAAAAATATCGATGTTACTAATATCGATATTAATATTAGTGTTATGTATTTTTTTATTTTAATTTTTTTGTCCTCTTTTGCCTCTATCACACCATTTTGCTTTTCTTACCAGCCGAAATGTCCAAAACCTCATAAGCTGGAATGAGTTGCTAGAGGTGGATTCACTTGGAGACGCCCTGGAATAGTCATTCACACCAACCGACACCCAATACACACCATCACCAGGTGGAGGAGACCTACCACCCTGAAAAAGGTGTTATCAGCCGAGGCGGAAAAAGGCTTAATCATAGGACCCCTGATCTAATAGGTTAAATTGTTGCTTCCACCAACTCACAAGAGGTGCCCAAAATTCATGCCTTCGACATCCCTTGACTGACATATCTGAATTAGCCACACTCCTCACCGATAATATCCAGTCCTCATACCTTGGTGGAGTCTGAGACACCAGCAGCTTACAGATCTCTCTACAGGCTGACAGAATTGCATCCACATTGTTCGTATTGGTTACAGTTTGGAAATCCAACAGCCCAAAAATAACTAGTAAAGCTCTTACCTGAATTTGAATTTTCCATTTCAGGAATCAGGCGGGGGCAGACCTTTGCAGTTTTCGAGGTTGGGGACTGTTTGCGAGCCCTCAGGATGTTGAGGGGCTCTTGGGGGTAGCTTTGGTACCCCCCTGCATGTGTATTCACAGCATGGCAGGCACCGCGCGGTGCCTGCCACGTTGTAACCCTTTTGATCCTCGTGCACAACCAAAGGAATAACCCCATTCAGCCTTTCTGCTATGATTTTCACAAACAACTTATAATCACTGTTTAAAAGTTGTATTGGCCTATATGAGCCGCAATTCTTTGGGGATTTACCGGGTTTCCGAATTAAAGCCATGGTGGCCTCTTTCCACGAATCTGGAAAGCCAACTCCAGTCAGAAAGATTTCATTAAACATGTATATCAGGATTGGTAAGAATACATCGGCCAGGGCCTTGTAGACTTCATGACTTCATGAGGAAAGCCATCGGGTCCAGGAGCCTTACCTTTCTTACCCTCCCTTAATACCTTCAGTAGTTCTGCTGTATTTATGCTTCCGTTCAGAAACGTACTCTTCTCTTTTGCTAATCAGTTCTTGAGCCAACCAACTATGCGCTTCTTCTTGAGTAACAACTACATTCTCCAGGTAGACTTCCCCAAAATACTTATGAAAGGCCAATTCAATAGCCTCGTTATCACACAATAGAGCCCCAGATTGTTCACATCTGATCTCTTTAATTGAATTTTTAAATTGGTCACTCTTAACTTTCCAGGCTAATTGTTTGCTAGATCTCTCTCCGTATTCAAAATGTGGCAAGCAACTTGTTTCCCATCTTTCCCTGACCTTAGTGTTATGTTTTTTATTATGTAGTTTATATGTATGTTTTTATAATTTTTGTTAATTATTGTACTCGTTTTAAAATGTATGTATTACATTTTTAGAAGTTAGTAATAATTTTTTAAAGTAAATTATGCGTTTTAGTACCGTAGCAAGTTGTGGGTTGATGGGCGAATAGGGTGGGAAGTAATTAAACTATAGTACATTAATTAAATATGTTTTAGGAATTATTAAATATTTGTAAACACTTGTTGCATTTTAGTTCTGTAGCGGGATGTGGGTTTATAGGGGAAAAGGGTGGGAAATAATTTAATTGTAATTAAGTAATTATGTATTTTTTATTTATTGGTATTGATAATTATTTTTATGTTAAATAATTATTAATTGGTCATTATTTTTATTGATTGGTAATTCATTTTTATTAATTGGTAATTAATTTTTATTTATTGATTAATTAGTAATTATATTCCGTGTATTAATTTATTATGGACGTGTGTTGTGAGGTTATAGGGCAATAGCGAGGAAAGTAATTTAATTGTAACTGAGTCATTATTTATTTTAGTGTTGTGTATTGATAATTAAATTATTGGTAATCAATTATTCATTGGTAATATATTTTTAATAATTAATCGTTTTTTAATTAATTATTTGTTCATTAATTGATAATTGGTAATTACATTTGATTATTTATAATTTATTGATATTTATCATTAATTATTGTTAATTAATTATTATTTGCATAAATGTGTTTTAATAATTATTGTTTTGTAGTATTAAATTATTTCTGAATTTTATTATTATACATTATTATGTAATTGTATTTAATTTCATTGTTAATTAATAATTAATTGGTAATTATTTTGAATAAATATTTATTGGTATTGTTAAATAATGTGTTGCAATTTAATAATTCAAATTTTTTTTTTTAAATAATTTGATTATTAATAAGTTATTTTGACCCCTACGCTATCCAACACTTTCCCTACTGTTGCACCCTCTGGAGTTGGAATAGTAATTTTAACCCCTACGATATCCAGCACTTTCCCTACTGTTACACCCTATGGAGTTGGAATAGTAATTTTTACACCTACACTATCCAACACTTTCCCTACTGTTGCACTCTCTGGAGTTGGAACAGTAATTTTTACCCCTACGCTATCCAATATTTACTGTTTTAGTTAATGTAGTGTTAAATGTATGTAAAATATGTATTATAATTTGTTATATATAGTTTGATATTTTTATTTATATTATTGTTGTATGTATGTATTTATAATTTATAAAAAGTTTTTAACAATGTATAAGTTATTAGAATAATTAATTGTAAATATTATTAAGTAAGTATATATATTATATTTTTTATATATGTTTATTTTATTTTTACATTATATGTATTACTTATAATTTTAAACATATTTTAACTATGTTTATTTTAAATATTTGTATTATTTTCGACGTTGATATTTTCGACATCGATAGTATGTCAGGCATTCGGCTGTAACATGGCATCCTGTTTGGAAGCTACTAACCACTGTTTATGTGTGATCACCCCTTCGTTCCGCAGTATACCCCCCACAAAACCAATCATACTCTTTTATCTTGAAGTGTGTTGGATTCTTCACCTCTGATGGGAAACCTGGAGAGACAGTTAGCTCTCATGTTTTTCCCACCAGGTATGTATTTCACTGTAAAATTAAATTCTTGCAACTTGAATAACATCTGCCCAATTGTTATGATGCTTTCCCTGAACCACTGCCACTCAATAGGTGGAGCAATGGTATGTGGTCTGTGAATAAATCAAAATGGTAACCCCAAATGAAAGTCTTGAACCTTTCCACCGCTCAACGGCATGCCAATGCCTCTTGCTTAATGGCGCTGTAATTGGCTTCTACACTACTGAGAGAGCGAGAGGCAAAGGCAATGATGTTTTCTTTGTCCTGACTTAACTATAAAACCGCAGCCCCAATCCAACTTGATGGGCATCAACAGTTATGATACACTTTATGCCTGCTACAAATTGAGTTAAAGTCTAGGGCTGAAATAATGAGATTCTTCACTGTCTGAAAAGCTTCTTGCACATCATCAGACTAGATATACTTCACTCTTTTCTTGAGAAAATTCCTCAAGGGCTGTACAATAAAAGCAAACCCTTGCACAAACCTTGAACAGTATTAGCTTAGCCCAAGAAAGGAGCAAAGTGTATCTTTTTCACTGGGAGAATATGCATATTCAAAACCTTTAATCAATTAACAATTTGGAGAAATAACATTGAGAGTTATGGAGTGTCCTAAGTAGGCAGAGCCATATTTATGAGTTTGGTGGCTAAGGGCAGCACAGCAAGTCACCTTGCTGCACTGCCCTACATCACATAGAAAGGGCAGGAATGTATTTATCTCTTATGGGAGATTCCCAGATTCCTGTTGTTTTCCCTTGTGATTGCGCCATTTTGGCATCCTAGTGCCAAAATAGGCACCCTTTGACCATGGTGCAAGAATGCCTGTATTGTCGGTAGGATTGTTTTGTGCGGGAAAGGTTACCTCCCTGCATAAAAGGCAAGGAAGTCTTGAACCTTAGGCAGAGAATTAAGGTCAATTAACCACAATGTCCCTGTTGAAACTGCACAGATAAGTACATAAGCAGATCTCGCCATCCTTTTTGCACACAATCACAATGGGACTTACCCATTCAAAGGAGTCAGTGGTTTGATAATGCCATCTCAAATTAACTTCTCTAATAGCTTTTTCGATATATTTATAACACTTAAGGGGGCAGATCTGGCTTAGTGTGTATCAAGTAAAGCATGCCTATTCAACTTATTTATGTGCACATATTTCTGAATTAGTTCAATCTTACCCGAAACAAATGCAGGAAATCTTATAACAATATCTCCAGTGGGATTAAAATCATTAATAGTGAGTAAAGATACATGTGGTAACCTGACTGGTGTATCAGCACCAGGCACAAGCATAAGACCTAGGGGCACATTAGGATGGCGGGCAGACTTTGTCCGCCCGCCATCCCCGTGGAAAACGGGTCAGCCCGGGACCTGAGCGGCGGTCCCGCCATGCAAATTATGATGCCCCGCCACACTGACGGGCCCATCATGCATTTGTAACATTGCGGCGGGCGGTGTTTACACCAGCACCCGCCGCAATGTGACAAATGCATGTTGTGCATTTGCATACACAAAGCGGCAGGCACCGCGCAGCGCCTGCCGCATTGTGTATGCAAATGCAGGGGGGTACCACAGGTACCCCCCATGTGCTCCCCCCACCTCACCTTCACCATGGGAGCCTGCAAAGGGCCCCCAAAGTAAAGACCGCACACATCCTAATATGGTTGGCGGTGACTTTTTCCGCCGGTCTCGAAGTCGACCGGCGGAAATGCGGCGGACGGACTTTCCATCCGCCGCGGACCCCCCAGCCATCCTAATGTGGCAGGGGGTCGTTCTCTTGAGGATGGTAGGTGGATTGCCTCCACTGTGCCCGCGTTAGCTACCGCCGGCCCGGCTGGGGCAATCTGCCCGCTATCCTAATGGGCCCCCAAGTTTTGTAAGATCCTGCAATTAAACTAAATTCCTACCCTTGACTGCAATGTACGTTTCAGTTGGCATTGACCTGCCAAGGCAAGATACGGCGTCTATGAAGAACCCTACCATATTAAAATCTCAATCACCATAAGCTTTAGGATGTATGCCCAGTGTGCTCAGGATAACATTAGACCCCTCTGTCGGTAACATACAGCATCGGATATGATAGTAATAGGTGCACCTGAGACACACATCATGTTAAGACTTATTTTGGAACCTAGGGTTACCTGACATAAAGGTTCCTTAATTTTGTAAGTAGACAAGGAGCCAAGCTCAAGATTCAGGACCATGCTTGATAGGTCCACAGGACAGTTTCCTTCATTTAGTTCCACACTGTGTACTTTAATGTGGTGTTTACCAGATCTGCAACCACTGTGAAAGTGACCTAATTTCTTGCACTTATTGCATCGTTTACATACTGCTGGACATTGTATATAATTGATTAAATGGGATTTAGATCTGCACCTGAAACAAAAAGTGTTATGTTGAACAATCTTAATGACTTTGCCCTTAATTTGTACAGCATCAACATGTTCAGAATACCCCACAGCATTAAGAATTGGAGAAGATGTCTGAGTGTATTCATGAGCCATCAAAAGACCAGAGATTATTGAAAGTTCAATGATTTTGACCAGATCAACAAACTCTGACAATGGATGGTCTCTGCAGCTGAGTAGCCTTTCTTGTATCTTTTTTGAAAAGCAGCTATATACAAACTGATCTTGAATGTATATGTCAGTAGACACTTCAAAATTACAAGTAGCAGCTAATGCCTTTAATACTTTAATGAATTCTATAATAGTTTCATCAGTACCTTCTAGAAAAAATAAATCTCTCCAATAGAATGCTAGGTTGTTCTATGAATTTGCTCTAAGTCTTGTAATCACTTTTGAGTACTCATTAGAATCTCCTGGCTGTTCAGGTGTGGCAGCAGCTGGAGGCTAATTATGAAAAACTTGGTATACAGTCAAAATATCGAGTTTTTAATGCCGAGGTACTGAAATATCGAGTTCTAAATATCGCAGGTAAGTAATATCGATGTTTTTAATATCGAAGTTAAAAATATTGTTTTGTGTCATTGTATGTAATATCTTTGTGAATAATGTCGAAGTAAGAAATATCGATTTTGTAAATATCGAATGTTAAAATATCGTTATATGATGTATTATATTTATGTTGTTTTTAATAGATATAAATGTTTATATAATAGGAAGAAATATTATTTATTTAAAAATGTTAGATTTTCTTAGGAGCGGGATGTTGGGTTTATACGGGAATGTTTTAAAAAATATAAATTATGTAATTTTTGTAATATATAAAAATGTGAATTTTTCAATGAATATATTTTTGTAAAATTAAATATAAATTGAAATTTGAATTTGAAACTTTAATTCAATAAATAGTAACTAATTCTAGGAGTGGGATGTTGGGTTAATAGGGGATAAGGGTGGGGAGTGTTTTAAAAAATATAAATTTAATTGTAATGTATTTTATTCAAATTTAAATTTCAAATTTTTCAAAAAAATTCAATTTTATTATAAAGTTCAAATGTAAATATGAAATTTAAAAACATATTCTCGAAAATTTGAAATGTAAATATGAAATTTTAAATTATTTTTTTGAAAATTGTAAATACTTTTAGGAGCTGGATGTTGGAAAATATAAATGTAATTGTAATGTATTTTAGTGAATTTTAAATTTGAAAATAGAAATTAAAAAAAAACTTATTTAAAATTTTAAATGTAAATATGAAATATAAATTTATATTTTCGAAAATTTGTAAATAATTTTAGGAGCTGGCTGTAGGGTTAATAGGGATTAAGGGTGTGGAGTGTTTTAAAAAATATCAATTTAGTTGTAATGTATTTTAGTGAAATTTAAATTTGAAAAATGAAATTAATTTTTTTTTTTTAATTTAGTATAAATTTTAAATGTAAATATGAATTTTTAATTTATATTTTCAAAACATTTTAAATAATTTTAGGAGTGGGATGTTGGGTTAATAGGGGATAAGGGTGGGGAGTCTTTTAGTATATTTAATTAAAGTTATTAAATATTTTCTCAAATTTGAAACTTTATTTTTAGAATTTTTAAATGTATGTTAAGGAATTGTAATAGTGTTATGTATATTTTATAAAGGATAAGTATTTTACATTTTTTTAAAAATTTAAAAGGAAATTTAGAATTTAAATCTGAAAATATAATTGAAATTTCTAAATTTTTAATGTGTAAATACATTTTATATTGTTATGTTGTGTTTATAGGGGATAAGGGTGGTGAATTAAAAAAAATAATTGTATTTAAAATTAAAATATTTATTTTAAATACTAAATTTCAAATTTAAATCTAAAGTATTTATTAAATATATATTTTTTAGTAATATGTAATGTAAATTGGTAATGACAAAATATATTTTATTAAAATTATACTCATTTTTAGAAGTGAGTTTTTGTTTTTATAGGGGATAAGGGTGGGTAGTGGTTAACAAATTAAATATGTTCAGTGTCCAGCACCTAACCTAATTAAATGTATATTGGAGTTGGAATAATAAATTAAATAGTTTTAGTATCCAGCACCTATCTTAATTAAATGTAAATTGGAATTGGAATAGTAAATTAATTAGGTTGAGTTTCCAGCACCTACCCTAATTAAATGTAGATTGGAGTTGGAATAGTAAATTAATTAGGTTTAGTGTCCAGCACCTACCTTAATTAAATGTAGATTGGAGTTGGAATAGTAAATTAAATAGTTTCAGTGTACAGCACCTACCCTAATTAAATGTAGATTGGAGTTGGAATAGTAAATTAAATAGTTTCAGTGTCCAGCACCTACCTTAATTATATGTAGATTGGAGTTGGAATAGTAAATTAATTAGGTTCAGTGCCCAGCATCTACCCTAATTAAATGTAGTTTGGAGTTGGAATAGTAAATTAAATAGTTTTAGTGTCCAGCATCTACCCTAATTAAATGTAGATTGGAGTTGGAATAGTAAATTAAATAGTTTTAGTGTCCAGCACCTATCTTAATTAAATGTAAATTGGAATTGGAATAGTAAATTAATTAGGTTCAGTGTCCAGCACCTACCCTCATTAAATGTAGATTAGAGTTGGAATAGTAAATTAAATAGTTTTAGTGCCCAGCACCTACCTTAATATAATGTAGATTGGAGTTGGAATAGTAAATTAAATAGTTTTGATGTCCAGCACCTACTCTAATTATATGTAGATTGTAGTTGGAATAGTAAATTAAATAGGATCAGTGTCCAGCATCTACTCTAATTAAATGTAGATTGGAGTTGGAATAGTAAAATAAATAGTTTCATTGTCCAGTACCTACTCTAATTATATGTAGATTGTAGTTGGAATAGTAAATTAAATAGTTTCAGTGTCCAGCATCTACTAGAATTAACAGTACCTTGTAGTGGGATTATTTTCTGAAAAAAATACATTTAGAGAAATTGTTACATTTTTTTAATTTACAGTAAGTAAAAACACCGTGCACAGTTTTTCATATTGTTTATTTATTTTTAATATTTAGAGATTAAATAACTGTAAGTAGATCATTTTTAAAAATGAAAGTGTAAATGTATATGTTTTAAAAACATTTTATTTTCAAACACAAAAAAACTTTATTTTTTCAGTTGTTGAGTAAAGTAAATAATAGGTATATTGAAAAAATACAGTACAAAAAACATACATTTAACATAATAATATATTTTGTACATACTATTGTAAACAGTTTTATATTTCATAATTCAAATTTTTTTGTTCTGTACATTTTATAATTTTATTAATATCATATTTTATTGTGGAAGATATGTTATAAATGTAGATCCATTTTTAAATTATAACAGGACCCCCAGCAGTGCCCAGTCATACGGGAGGGGTGTGTACAGGACTCACAGCAGTGCCCAGACATAGGAGAGTGGGTGTGTACAGGGCCCCCAGCAGTGCCCAGACATAGGAGAGGGTGTGTGTACAGGACCCCCAGCAGTGCTCAGACATAGGAGAGGGGTGTGTACAGGATCCCAAGCAGTGCCCAGACATAGGGGAGGGGTGTGTACAGGACTCCCAGCAGTGCCCTGATATATGAGAGGTGGTGTGTACAGGACCCCCAGCAGTGCCCAGACAAAGGAGAGGGGGTGTGTGCAGGACCCCAAGCAGTGCCCAGACATAGGAGAGGGGTGTGTACAGGACTCCTAGCAGTGCCCAGACATAGGAGAGGGGTGTGTACTGGACCCCCAGCAGTGCCCAGACATAGGAGAGAGGTGTGTACAGGACCCCCAGCAGTGCCCAAGCATAGGAGAGTGTGTGTACAGGACTCCCAGCAGTGCCCAGACATAGGAGAGGGGTGTGTATAGGACCCCCAGCAGTGCCCAGACATAGGGGAGGGGTGTGTACAGGATCCCCAGCAGTGCCCAGACATAGGAGAGGGGTGTGCACAGGACTCCCAGCAGTGCCCAGACATAGGAGAGGGTGTGTGTACAGGACCCCCAGCAGTGCCCAGACATAGGAGAGGGGTGTGCACAGGACCCCCAGCAGTGCACAGACATGACAGGGGTGGGTGGATATGACTCCCAGCAGTGCCCAAACATAGGAGAGGGGTGTGTACAGGACTCCCAGCAGTGCCCAGACATAGGAGAGGGGTGTGTACAGGACCCCTACCAGTGCCCAGACATAGGAGATGGGTGTGTACGGGACTCTCAGCAGTGCCCAGACATAGGGGAGGGTGTGTGTACAGGACCCCCAGCAGTGACAGACATAGGAGCGGGGTGTGTACAGGACCCCCAGCAGAGCACAAACATGACAGGGATGGGTGGATATGACTCCCATCAGTGCCCAGACATAGGAGAGGGGTGTGTACAGGACCACCAGCAGTGTACAGCCATGACAGGGGTGGGTGGATATGACTCCCAGCAGTGCCCAGACACAGGAGAGGGGTGTGTACAGGACCCCCAGCAGTGCCCAGACATAGCAGAGGGGTGTGTACAGGACTCCCAGCTGTGCCCAGACATAGGTGAGGGGTGTGTACGGGACCCCCAGCAGTGCCCAGACATAGGAGAGGGATGTGTACAGGACACCCCAGCAGTGCCCAGACATAGTAGAGGGGTGTGGACAGGACTCCCAGCAGTGCCCATACATTGGAGAGGGGTGTGTACAAGACTCCCCGCAGTGCCCAGACATAGGAGAGGGGGTGTGTACAGGACCCCCCAGCAGTGCCCAGACATAGTAGAGGGGTGTGTACAGGACTCCCAGCAGTGCCCATACATTGGAGAGGGGTGTGTACAAGACTCCCCGCAGTGCCCAGACATAGGAGAGGGGGTGTGTACAGGACCCCCCAGCAGTGCCCAGACATAGTAGAGGGGTGTGTACAGGACTCCCAGCAGTGCCCATACATTGGAGAGGGGTGTGTACAAGACTCCCCGCAGTGCCCAGAGATAGGAGAGGGGTGTGTACAGGACCCCCAGCAGTGCACAGACATGACAGGGGTGGGTGAATATGACTCCCAGCAGTGCCCAGACATAGGAGAGGGGTGTGTACAGGAATCCCAGCAGTGCCCAGACATAGGAGAGGGGTGTTTACTGGACCCCTTGCAGTGCCCAGACATAGGAGAGTGGTGTGTACAGGACTCCCAGCAGTGCCCAGACATAGGAGAGGGGGTGTGTATAGGACCCCAAGCAGTGCCCAAACATAGGAGAGGGGTGTGTACAGGACCCCCAGCAGTGCAAGACATGACAGGGGTCGGTGGATATGACTCCCAGCAGTGCCCAGACATAGGAGAGGGCTGTGTACAGGACCCCCAGCAGTTCCCAGACATAGGAGAGGGATGTGTACAGGACCCCCCAGCAGTGCCCAGACATAGTAGAGGGGTGTGTACAGGACTCCCAGCAGTGCCCATACATTGGAGAGGGGTGTTTACAAGACTCCCCGCAGTGCCCAGACATAGGAGAGGGGGTGTTTACAGGACCCTCAGCAGTGCCCAGAGATAGGAGAGGGGTGTGTACAGGACCCCCAGCAGTGCACAGACATGACAGGGGTGGGTGAATATGACTCCCAGCAGTGCCCAGACATAGGAGAGGGGTGTGTACAGGACTCCCAGCAGTGCCCAGACATAGGAGAGGGGTGTTTACTGGACCCCTTGCAGTGCCCAGACATAGGAGAGTGGTGTGTACAGGACTCCCAGCAGTGCCCAGACATAGGAGAGGGGGTGTGTACAGGACCCCAAGCAGTACCCATACATAGGAGAGGGGTGTGTACAGGACCCCCAGCAGTGCACAGACATGACAGGGGTCGGTGGATATGACTCCCAGCAGTGCCCAGACATAGGAGAGGGGTGTGTACAGGACCCCTAGCAGTTCCCAGACATAGGAGAGGGGTGTGTACAGGACGCCCAGCAGTGCACAGACATGACAGGGCAGGGTGGATATGACTCCCAGCAGTGCCCAGACATAGGAGAGGGGTGTGTACAGTACCCCCAGCAGTGCACAGACATGACAGGGCAGGGTGGACATGACTCCCAGCAGTGCCCAGACATAGGAGAGGGGTGTGTACAGGACCCCCAGCAGTGCACAGACATGACAGGGGTGGCTTGATATGACTCCCAGCAGTGCCCAGACATAGGAGAGGGGTGTGTACAGGACTACCAGCAGTGCCCAGACACAGGAGAGGGGTGTGTACAGTACCCCCAGCAGTGCACAGATATGAAAGGGCAGGGTGGATATGACTCCCAGCAGTGCCCAGACATAGGAGAGGGGTGTGTACAGTACCCCCAGCAGTGCACAGACATGACAGGGCAGGGTGGATATGACTCCCAGCAGTGCCCAGACATAGGAGAGGGGTGTGTACAGGACCCCCAGCAGTGCACAGACATGACAGGGGTGGCTTGATATGACTCCCAGCAGTGCCCAGACATAGGAGAGGGGTGTGTACAGGACTACCAGCAGTGCCCAGACACAGGAGAGGGTGTTTGTACAGGACCCCCAGCAGTGCCTCGACATAGGAGAGGGGGTGTGTACAGGACCCCCAGCAGTGCCCAGACATAGGAGAGTGGGTGTGTACAGGGCCCCCAGCAGTGCCCCGACATAGGAGAGGGTGTGTGTACAGGACCCCCAGCAGTGCTCAGACATAGGAGAGGGGTGTGTTCAGGATCCCAAGCAGTGCCCAGACATAGGGGAGGGGTGTGTGCAGGACTCCCAGCAGTGCCCAGATATATGAGAGGTGGTGTGTACAGGACCCCCAGCAGTGCCCAGACAAAGGAGAGGGGGTGTGTGCAGGACCCCAAGCAGTGCCCAGACATAGGAGAGGGGTGTGTACAGGACTCCTAGCAGTACCCAGACATAGGAGAGGGGTGTGTACTGGACCCCCAGAAGTGCCCAGACATAGGAGAGGGGTGTGTACAGGACCCCCAGCAGTGCCCAAGCATAGGAGAGGGGTGTGTACAGGACTCCCAGCAGTGCCCAGACATAGGAGAGAGGTGTTTATAGGACCCCCAGCAGTGCCCAGACATAGGGGAGGGGTGTGCACAGGATCCCCAGCAGTGCCCAGACATAGGAGAGGGGTGTGCACAGGACTCCCAGCAGTGCCCAGACATAGGAGAGGGTGTGTGTACAGGACCCCCAGCAGTGCCCAGACATAGGAGAGGGGTGTGCACAGGACCCCCAGCAGTGCACAGACATAACAGGGGTGGGTGGATATGACTCCCAGCAGTGCCCAATCATAGGAGAGGGGTGTGTACAGGACTCCCAGCAGTGCCCAGACATAGGAGAGGGGTGTGTACAGGACCCCTACCAGTGCCCAGACATAGGAGATGGGTGTGTACGGGACTCTCAGCAGTGCCCAGACATAGGGGAGGGTGTGTGTACAGGACCCCCAGCAGTGACAGACATAGGAGCGGGGTGTGTACAGGACCCCCAGCAGAGCACAAACATGACAGGGATGGGTGGATATGACTCCCAACAGTGACCAGACATAGGAGAGGGGTGGGTACAGGACCACCAGCAGTTTACAGCCATGACAGGGGTGGGTGGATATGACTCCCAGCATTGCCCAGACACAGGAGAGGGGTGTGTACAGGACCCCCAGCAGTGCCCAGACATAGGAGAGGGGTGTGTACAGGACTCCCAGCTGTGCCCAGACATAGGTGAGGGGTGTGTACGGGACCCCAAGCAGTGCCCAGACATAGGAGAGGGATGTGTACAGGACACCCCAGCAGTGCCCAGACATAGTAGAGGGGTGTGTACAGGACTCCCAGCAGTGCCCATACATTGGAGAGGGGTGTGTACAAGACTCCCCGCAGTGCCCAGACATAGGAGAGGGGGGGTGTACAGGACCCCCCAGCAGTGCCCAGACATAGTAGAGGGGTGTGTACAGGACTCCCAGCAGTACCCATACATTGGAGTAGGGTGTGTACAAGACTCCCCGCAGTGCCCAGACATAGGAGAGGGGGTGTGTACAAGACCCCCCAGCAGTGCCCAGACATAGTAGAGGGATGTGTACAGGACTCCCAGCAGTGCCCATACATTGGAGAGGGGTGTGTACAAGACTCCCCGCAGTGCCCAGAGATAGGAGAGGGGTGTGTACAGGACCCCCAGCAGTGCACAGACATGACAGGGGTGGGTGAATATGACTCCCAGCAGTGCCCAGACATAGGAGAGGGGTGTGTACAGGACTCCCAGCAGTGCCCAGACATAGGAGAGGGGTGTTTACTGGACCCCTTGCAGTGCCCAGACATAGGAGAGTGGTGTGTACAGGACTCCCAGCAGTGCCCATACATAGGAGAGGGGGTGTGTATAGGACCCCAAGCAGTGCCCAGACATAGGAGAGGGGTGTGTACAGGACCCTCAGCAGTGCACAGACATGACAGGGGTCGGTGGATATGACTCCCAGCAGTGCCCAGACATAGGAGAGGGCTGTGTACAGGACCCCCAGCAGTTCCCAGACATAGGAGAGGGATGTGTACAGGACCCCCCAGCAGTGCCCAGACATAGTAGAGGGGTGTGTACAGGACTCCCAGCAGTGCCCATACATTGGAGAGGGGTGTGTACAAGACTCCCCGCAGTGCCCAGACATAGGAGAGGGGGTGTGTACAGGACCCCCAGCAGTGCCCTGAGATAGGAGAGGGGTGTGTACAGGACCCCCAGCAGTGCACACACATGACAGGGGTGGGTGAATATGACTCCCAGCAGTGCCCAGACATAGGGGAGGGGTGTGTACAGGACCCCCAGCAGTGCACAGACATGACAGGGGTCGGTGCACAGGACCCCCAGCAGTGCCCAGACATAGGAGAGGGGTGTGTACAGGACCCCCAGCAGTTTCCAGACATAGGAGAGGGGTGTGTACGGGACCCCCAGCAGTGCACAGACATGACAGGGGTGGGTGGATATGACTCCCAGCAGTGCCCAGACATAGGAGAGGGGTGTGTACAGAACCCCCAGCAGTGCCCAGACATAGGAGAGGGGTGTGTACAGGACTCCCAGCAGTGCCCAGACATAGGGGAGGGGTGTGTACAGGACCCCCAGCAGTGCACAAACATAGGAGAGGGGTGTGTACAGGACCCCCAGCAGTGCCCAGACATAGGAGAGGGGTGTGTACAAGACTCTCAGCAGTGCCCAGAAACAGGAGAGGGTTTTTGTACAGGACCCCCAGCAGTGCCTAGACATAGGAGAGGGGGTGTGTACAGGACCCCCAGCAGTGCTCAGACATAGGAGAGGGGTGTGTACAGGATCCCAAGCAGTGCCCAGACATAGGGGAGGGGTGTGTGCAGGACTCCCAGCAGTGCCCAGATATATGAGAGGTGGTGTGTACAGGACCCCCAGCAGTGCCCAGACAAAGGAGAGGGGGTGTGTGCAGGACCCCAAGCAGTGCCCAGACATAGGAGAGGGGAGTGTACAGGACCCCCAGCAGTGCACAGACATGAAAGGGCAGGGTGGATATGACTCCCAGCAGTGCCCAGACATAGGAGAGGGGTGTGTACAGTACCCCCAGCAGTGCACAGACATGACAGGGCAGGGTTGATATGACTCCCAGCAGTGCCCAGACATAGGAGAGGGGTGTGTACAGGACCCCCAGCAGTGCACAGACATGACAGGGGTGGCTTGATATGACTCCCAGCAGTGCCCAGACATAGGAGAGGGGTGTGTACAGGACTACCAGCAGTGCCCAGACACAGGAGAGGGTGTTTGTACAGGACCCCCAGCAGTGCCTCGACATAGGAGAGGGGGTGTGTACAGGACCCCCAGCAGTGCCCAGACATAGGAGAGTGGGTGTGTACAGGGCCCCCAGCAGTGCCCCGACATAGGAGAGGGTGTGTGTACAGGACCCCCAGCAGTGCTCAGACATAGGAGAGGGGTGTGTACAGGATCCCAAGCAGTGCCCAGACATAGGGGAGGGGTGTGTGCAGGACTCCCAGCAGTGCCCAGATATATGAGAGGTGGTGTGTACAGGACCCCCAGCAGTGCCCAGACAAAGGAGAGGGGGTGTGTGCAGGACCCCAAGCAGTGCCCAGACATAGGAGAGGGGTGTGTACAGGACTCCTAGCAGTACCCAGACATAGGAGAGGGGTGTGTACTGGACCCCCAGAAGTGCCCAGACATAGGAGAGGGGTGTGTACAGGACCCCCAGCAGTGCCCAAGCATAGGAGAGGGGTGTGTACAGGACTCCCAGCAGTGCCCAGACATAGGAGAGAGGTGTGTATAGGACCCCCAGCAGTGCCCAGACATAGGGGAGGGGTGTGCACAGGATCCCCAGCAGTGCCCAGACATAGGAGAGGGGTGTGCACAGGACTCCCAGCAGTGCCCAGACATAGGAGAGGGTGTGTGTACAGGACCCCCAGCAGTGCCCAGACATAGGAGAGGGGTGTGCACAGGACCCCCAGCAGTGCACAGACATAACAGGGGTGGGTGGATATGACTCCCAGCAGTGCCCAATCATAGGAGAGGGGTGTGTACAGGACTCCCAGCAGTGCCCAGACATAGGAGAGGGGTGTGTACAGGACCCCTACCAGTGCCCAGACATAGGAGATGGGTGTGTACGGGACTCTCAGCAGTGCCCAGACATAGGGGAGGGTGTGTGTACAGGACCCCCAGCAGTGACAGACATAGGAGCGGGGTGTGTACAGGACCCCCAGCAGAGCACAAACATGACAGGGATGGGTGGATATGACTCCCAACAGTGACCAGACATAGGAGAGGGGTGTGTACAGGACCACCAGCAGTTTACAGCCATGACAGGGGTGGGTGGATATGACTCCCAGCATTGCCCAGACACAGGAGAGGGGTGTGTACAGGACCCCCAGCAGTGCCCAGACATAGGAGAGGGGTGTGTACAGGACTCCCAGCTGTGCCCAGACATAGGTGAGGGGTGTGTACGGGACCCCCAGCAGTGCCCAGACATAGGAGAGGGATGTGTACAGGACACCCCAGCAGTGCCCAGACATAGTAGAGGGGTGTGTACAGGACTCCCAGCAGTGCCCATACATTGGAGAGGGGTGTGTACAAGACTCCCCGCAGTGCCCAGACATAGGAGAGGGGGGGTGTACAGGACCCCCCAGCAGTGCCCAGACATAGTAGAGGGGTGTGTACAGGACTCCCAGCAGTACCCATACATTGGAGTAGGGTGTGTACAAGACTCCCCGCAGTGCCCAGACATAGGAGAGGGGGTGTGTACAAGACCCCCCAGCAGTGCCCAGACATAGTAGAGGGATGTGTACAGGACTCCCAGCAGTGCCCATACATTGGAGAGGGGTGTGTACAAGACTCCCCGCAGTGCCCAGAGATAGGAGAGGGGTGTGTACAGGACCCCCAGCAGTGCACAGACATGACAGGGGTGGGTGAATATGACTCCCAGCAGTGCCCAGACATAGGAGAGGGGTGTGTACAGGACTCCCAGCAGTGCCCAGACATAGGAGAGGGGTGTTTACTGGACCCCTTGCAGTGCCCAGACATAGGAGAGTGGTGTGTACAGGACTCCCAGCAGTGCCCATACATAGGAGAGGGGGTGTGTATAGGACCCCAAGCAGTGCCCAGACATAGGAGAGGGGTGTGTACAGGACCCTCAGCAGTGCACAGACATGACAGGGGTCGGTGGATATGACTCCCAGCAGTGCCCAGACATAGGAGAGGGCTGTGTACAGGACCCCCAGCAGTTCCCAGACATAGGAGAGGGATGTGTACAGGACCCCCCAGCAGTGCCCAGACATAGTAGAGGGGTGTGTACAGGACTCCCAGCAGTGCCCATACATTGGAGAGGGGTGTGTACAAGACTCCCCGCAGTGCCCAGACATAGGAGAGGGGGTGTGTACAGGACCCCCAGCAGTGCCCTGAGATAGGAGAGGGGTGTGTACAGGACCCCCAGCAGTGCACACACATGACAGGGGTGGGTGAATATGACTCCCAGCAGTGCCCAGACATAGGGGAGGGGTGTGTACAGGACCCCCAGCAGTGCACAGACATGACAGGGGTCGGTGCACAGGACCCCCAGCAGTGCCCAGACATAGGAGAGGGGTGTGTACAGGACCCCCAGCAGTTTCCAGACATAGGAGAGGGGTGTGTACGGGACCCCCAGCAGTGCACAGACATGACAGGGGTGGGTGGATATGACTCCCAGCAGTGCCCAGACATAGGAGAGGGGTGTGTACAGAACCCCCAGCAGTGCCCAGACATAGGAGAGGGGTGTGTACAGGACTCCCAGCAGTGCCCAGACATAGGGGAGGGGTGTGTACAGGACCCCCAGCAGTGCACAAACATAGGAGAGGGGTGTGTACAGGACCCCCAGCAGTGCCCAGACATAGGAGAGGGGTGTGTACAAGACTCTCAGCAGTGCCCAGAAACAGGAGAGGGTTTTTGTACAGGACCCCCAGCAGTGCCTAGACATAGGAGAGGGGGTGTGTACAGGACCCCCAGCAGTGCTCAGACATAGGAGAGGGGTGTGTACAGGATCCCAAGCAGTGCCCAGACATAGGGGAGGGGTGTGTGCAGGACTCCCAGCAGTGCCCAGATATATGAGAGGTGGTGTGTACAGGACCCCCAGCAGTGCCCAGACAAAGGAGAGGGGGTGTGTGCAGGACCCCAAGCAGTGCCCAGACATAGGAGAGGGGTGTGTACAGGACTCCTAGCAGTGCCCAGACATAGGAGAGGGGTGTGTAGTGGACCCCCAGAAGTGCCCAGACATAGGAGAGGGGTGTGTACAGGACCCCCAGCAGTGCCCAAGCATAGGAGAGGGGTGTGTACAGGACTCCCAGCAGTGCCCAGACATAGGAGAGAGGTGTGTATAGGACCCCCAGCAGTGCCCAGACATAGGGGAGGGGTGTGCACAGGATCCCCAGCAGTGCCCAGACATAGGAGAGGGGTGTGCACAGGACTCCCAGCAGTGCCCAGACATAGGAGAGGGTGTGTGTACAGGACCCCCAGCAGTGCCCAGACATAGGAGAGGGGTGTGCACAGGACCCCCAGCAGTGCACAGACATAACAGGGGTGGGTGGATATGACTCCCAGCAGTGCCCAATCATAGGAGAGGGGTGTGTACAGGACTCCCAGCAGTGCCCAGACATAGGAGAGGGGTGTGTACAGGACCCCTACCAGTGCCCAGACATAGGAGATGGGTGTGTACGGGACTCTCAGCAGTGCCCAGACATAGGGGAGGGTGTGTGTACAGGACCCCCAGCAGTGACAGACATAGGAGCGGGGTGTGTACAGGACCCCCAGCAGAGCACAAACATGACAGGGATGGGTGGATATGACTCCCAACAGTGACCAGACATAGGAGAGGGGTGTGTACAGGACCACCAGCAGTGTACAGCCATGACAGGGGTGGGTGGATATGACTCCCAGCATTGCCCAGACACAGGAGAGGGGTGTGTACAGGACCCCCAGCAGTGCCCACACATAGGAGAGGGGTGTGTACAGGACTCCCAGCTGTGCCCAGACATAGGTGAGGGGTGTGTACGGGACCCCCAGCAGTGCCCAGACATAGGAGAGGGATGTGTACAGGACACCCCAGCAGTGCCCAGACATAGTAGAGGGGTGTGTACAGGACTCCCAGCTGTGCCCATACATTGGAGAGGGGTGTGTACAAGACTCCCCGCAGTGCCCAGACATAGGAGAGGGGGGGTGTACAGGACCCCCCAGCAGTGCCCAGACATAGTAGAGGGGTGTGTACAGGACTCCCAGCAGTACCCATACATTGGAGTAGGGTGTGTACAAGACTCCCCGCAATGCCCAGACATAGGAGAGGGGGTGTGTACAAGACCCCCCAGCAGTGCCCAGACATAGTAGAGGGATGTGTACAGGACTCCCAGCAGTGCCCATACATTGGAGAGGGGTGTGTACAAGACTCCCCGCAGTGCCCAGAGATAGGAGAGGGGTGTGTACAGGACCCCCAGCAGTGCACAGACATGACAGGGGTGGGTGAATATGACTCCCAGCAGTGCCCAGACATAGGAGAGGGGTGTGTACAGGACTCCCAGCAGTGCCCAGACATAGGAGAGGGGTGTTTACTGGACCCCAAGCAGTGCCCAGACATAGGAGAGGGGTGTGTACAGGACCCTCAGCAGTGCACAGACATGACAGGGGTCGGTGGATATGACTCCCAGCAGTGCCCAGACATAGGAGAGGGCTGTGTACAGGACCCCCAGCAGTTCCCAGACATAGGAGAGGGATGTGTACAGGACCCCCCAGCAGTGCCCAGACATAGTAGAGGGGTGTGTACAGGACTCCCAGCAGTGCCCATACATTGGAGAGGGGTGTGTACAAGACTCCCCGCAGTGCCCAGACATAGGAGAGGGGGTGTGTACAGGACCCCCAGCAGTGCCCTGAGATAGGAGAGGGGTGTGTACAGGACCCCCAGCAGTGCACACACATGACAGGGGTGGGTGAATATGACTCCCAGCAGTGCCCAGACATAGGGGAGGGGTGTGTACAGGACCCCCAGCAGTGCACAGACATGACAGGGGTCGGTGCACAGGACCCCCAGCAGTGCCCAGACATAGGAGAGGGGTGTGTACAGGACCCCCAGCAGTTTCCAGACATAGGAGAGGGGTGTGTACGGGACCCCCAGCAGTGCACAGACATGACAGGGGTGGGTGGATATGACTCCCAGCAGTGCCCAGACATAGGAGAGGGGTGTGTACAGAACCCCCAGCAGTGCCCAGACATAGGAGAGGGGTGTGTACAGGACTCCCAGCAGTGCCCAGACATAGGGGAGGGGTGTGTACAGGACCCCCAGCAGTGCACAAACATAGGAGAGGGGTGTGTACAGGACCCCCAGCAGTGCCCAGACATAGGAGAGGGGTGTGTACAAGACTCTCAGCAGTGCCCAGAAACAGGAGAGGGTTTTTGTACAGGACCCCCAGCAGTGCCTAGACATAGGAGAGGGGGTGTGTACAGGACCCCCAGCAGTGCTCAGACATAGGAGAGGGGTGTGTACAGGATCCCAAGCAGTGCCCAGACATAGGGGAGGGGTGTGTGCAGGACTCCCAGCAGTGCCCAGATATATGAGAGGTGGTGTGTACAGGACCCCCAGCAGTGCCCAGACAAAGGAGAGGGGGTGTGTGCAGGACCCCAAGCAGTGCCCAGACATAGGAGAGGGGTGTGTACAGGACTCCTAGCAGTGCCCAGACATAGGAGAGGGGTGTGTACTGGACCCCCAGAAGTGCCCAGACATAGGAGAGGGGTGTGTACAGGACCCCCAGCAGTGCCCAAGCATAGGAGAGGGGTGTGTACAGGACTCCCAGCAGTGCCCAGACATAGGAGAGAGGTGTGTATAGGACCCCCAGCAGTGCCCAGACATAGGGGAGGGGTGTGCACAGGATCCCCAGCAGTGCCCAGACATAGGAGAGGGGTGTGCACAGGACTCCCAGCAGTGCCCAGACATAGGAGAGGGTGTGTGTACAGGACCCCCAGCAGTGCCCAGACATAGGAGAGGGGTGTGCACAGGACCCCCAGCAGTGCACAGACATAACAGGGGTGGGTGGATATGACTCCCAGCAGTGCCCAATCATAGGAGAGCGGTGTGTACAGGACTCCCAGCAGTGCCCAGACATAGGAGAGGGGTGTGTACAGGACCCCTACCAGTGCCCAGACATAGGAGATGGGTGTGTACGGGACTCTCAGCAGTGCCCAGACATAGGGGAGGGTGTGTGTACAGGACCCCCAGCAGTGACAGACATAGGAGCGGGGTGTGTACAGGACCCCCAGCAGAGCACAAACATGACAGGGATGGGTGGATATGACTCCCAACAGTGACCAGACATAGGAGAGGGGTGTGTACAGGACCACCAGCAGTGTACAGCCATGACAGGGGTGGGTGGATATGACTCCCAGCATTGCCCAGACACAGGAGAGGGGTGTGTACAGGACCCCCAGCAGTGCCCACACATAGGAGAGGGGTGTGTACAGGACTCCCAGCTGTGCCCAGACATAGGTGAGGGGTGTGTACGGGACCCCCAGCAGTGCCCAGACATAGGAGAGGGATGTGTACAGGACACCCCAGCAGTGCCCAGACATAGTAGAGGGGTGTGTACAGGACTCCCAGCTGTGCCCATACATTGGAGAGGGGTGTGTACAAGACTCCCCGCAGTGCCCAGACATAGGAGAGGGGGGGTGTACAGGACCCCCCAGCAGTGCCCAGACATAGTAGAGGGGTGTGTACAGGACTCCCAGCAGTACCCATACATTGGAGTAGGGTGTGTACAAGACTCCCCGCAATGCCCAGACATAGGAGAGGGGGTGTGTACAAGACCCCCCAGCAGTGCCCAGACATAGTAGAGGGATGTGTACAGGACTCCCAGCAGTGCCCATACATTGGAGAGGGGTGTGTACAAGACTCCCCGCAGTGCCCAGAGATAGGAGAGGGGTGTGTACAGGACCCCCAGCAGTGCACAGACATGACAGGGGTGGGTGAATATGACTCCCAGCAGTGCCCAGACATAGGAGAGGGGTGTGTACAGGACTCCCAGCAGTGCCCAGACATAGGAGAGGGGTGTTTACTGGACCCCTTGCAGTGCCCAGACATAGGAGAGTGGTGTGTACAGGACTCCCAGCAGTGCCCATACATAGGAGAGGGGGTGTGTATAGGACCCCAAGCAGTGCCCAGACATAGGAGAGGGGTGTGTACAGGACCACCAGCAGTGCACAGACATGACAGGGGTCGGTGGATATGACTCCCAGCAGTGCCCAGACATAGAAGAGGGCTGTGTACAGGACCCCCAGCAGTTCCCAGACATAGGAGAGGGATGTGTACAGGACCCCCCAGCAGTGCCCAGACATAGTAGAGGGGTGTGTACAGGACTCCCAGCAGTGCCCATACATTGGAGAGGGGTGTGTACAAGACTCCCCGCAGTGCCCAGACATAGGAGAGGGGGTGTGTACAGGACCCCCAGCAGTGCCCTGAGATAGGAGAGGGGTGTGTACAGGACCCCCAGCAGTGCACACACATGACAGGGGTGGGTGAATATGACTCCCAGCAGTGCCCAGACATAGGGGAGGGGTGTGTACAGGACCCCAAGCAGTGCACAGACATGACAGGGGTCGGTGCACAGGACCCCCAGCAGTGCCCAGACATAGGAGAGGGGTGTGTACAGGACCCCCAGCAGTTTCCAGACATAGGAGAGGGGTGTGTACGGGACCCCCAGCAGTGCACAGACATGACAGGGGTGGGTGGATATGACTCCCAGCAGTGCCCAGACATAGGAGAGGGGTGTGTACAGAACCCCCAGCAGTGCCCAGACATAGGAGAGGGGTGTGTACAGGACTCCCAGCAGTGCCCAGACATAGGGGAGGGGTGTGTACAGGACCCCCAGCAGTGCACAAACATAGGAGAGGGGTGTGTACAGGACCCCCAGCAGTGCCCAGACATAGGAGAGGGGTGTGTACAAGACTCTCAGCAGTGCCCAGAAACAGGAGAGGGTTTTTGTACAGGACCCCCAGCAGTGCCTAGACATAGGAGAGGGGGTGTGTACAGGACCCCCATCAGTGCCCAAACATAGGAGAGGGGTGTGTACAGGACCCCCAGCAGTGCACAGACATGACAGGGGTGGCTTGATATGACTCCCAGCAGTGCCCAGACATAGGAGAGGGGTGTGTACAGGACTACCAGCAGTGCCCAGACACAGGAGAGGATGTTTGTACAGGACCCCCAGCAGTGCCTCGACATAGGAGAGGGGGTGTGTACAGGACCCCCAGCAGTGCCCAGACATAGGAGAGGGGTGTGTACAGGACCCCCAGCAGTGCACAGACATGACAGGGGTGGGTGGATATGACTCCCGGCAGTGCCCAGACATAGGAGAGGGGTGGGTACAGGACTCCCAGCAGTGTCCAGACAGAGGGGAGGTGTGTGTACATGACCCCCAGCAGTGCCCAGACATAGGAGAGGGGTGTGCACAGGAACCCCAGCAGTGCCCAGACATAGGAGAGAGGTGTGTACAGTTCTCCCAGCAGTGCCCAGACATAGGAGAGGGGGTGTGTACAGGACCCCCAGCAGTGCCCAGACATAGGAGAGGGGTGTGTACAGGACCCCTAGCAGTGCACAGACATGACAGGGGTGGGTGGATATGACTCCCATCAGTGCCCAGACATAGGAGAGGGGTGTGTACAGGACCCCAGCAGTGTACAGACCTGACAGGGGTGGGGGAATATGACTCCCAGCAGTGCCCAGACATAGGGGAGGGGTGTGTACAGGACCCCCAGCATTGCCCAGACATAGGAGAGGGGTGTGTATAGGACCCCTAGCAGTGCCCAGACATAGGAGAGGGGTGTGTACAGGACCCCCAGCAGTGTCCAGACATAGGAGAGGGGTGTGTACAGGACACCCAGTAGTGCCCAGACATTGGGGAGTGGAGTGTACAGGACTCCCAGCAGTGCCCAGACACAGGAGAGGGTGTTTGTACAGGACCCCCAGCAGTGTCTAGACATAGGGGAGGGGTGTGTACAGGACTCCCAGCAGTGCCCAGACATAGGGGAGGGGTGTGTACAGGACTCCCAGCAGTGCCCAGACACAGGAGAGGGGTGTGTACAGGACTCCCAGCAGTGCCCAGACACAGGAGAGGGGTGTGTACAGGACTCCCAGCAGTGCCCAGACACAGGAGAGGGGTGTGTACAGGACTCCCAGCAGTTCCCAGACATAGGAGAGGGGTGTGTACATGACCCCCAGCAGTGCCCAGACATAGGCGAGGGGTGTGTACAGGACTCCCAGCAGTGCCCAGACATAGGAGAGAGGTGTGTACAGTTCTCCCAGCAGTGCCAAGACATAGGAGAGGGTGTGTGTACAGGACCCCCAGCAGTGCCCAGAAATAGGAGCGGGGTGTGTACAGGACCCCCAGCAGTGCACAGACATGACAGGGGAGGGTGGATATGACTCCCATCAGTGCCCATAGGAGAGGGGTGTGTACAGGACCCCCAGCAGTGCCCAGACATAGGAGAGGGGTGTGCACAGGACCCCCAGCAGTGCCCAGACATAGGAGAGGGGTGTGTACAGGACCCCCAGCAGTTTCCAGACATAGGAGAGGGGTGTGTACGGGACCCTCAGCAGTGCACAGACATGACAGGGGTGGGTGGATATGACTCCCAGCAGTGCCCAGACATAGGAGAGGGGTGTGTTCAGGACCCCCAGCAGTGCCCAGACATAGGAGAGGGGTGTGTACAGGACCCCCAGCAGTGCACAGACATAGGAGAGGGGTGTGTACAGGACCCCCAGCAGTGCACAGACATGACAGGGGTGGGTGGATATGACTCCCAGCAGTGCCCAGACTTAGGGGTGTGCATGTCAAACAGCAAACCTTAAGTACATGCCTGTATGTGTACATCCCTAACTGGGAACACTCATAATAGTTGCATAGCAACACATCACACACAGCAGTGACCTACTCCACGGAGAATGGTATCCTGTCACACACTGTGTGACAGACCACATGTGGGTGTATTGTCAGATCCCACATGTATATCCACCCGTCTAGGTCGCTGGCACCCCCCCCCCCCCTCCATCCTGACTCAATAGTGTGCAGTCATGTAACAGACTACCAAACAAATGAAGCACAAATGTAATAATAAAGTGTCATGTACATCCCGGACATGATGTGAATGTCCAGGTGGAGCAACATGTACTCCCTCATGGATGTAACAGGGTAGAAATGCCCTAGATACAAAGAAACAAATTCTATTTTGTGTGTCCAAAGATAAGAAATGTACAATCTGAATCATAACGTCAAGGCTGAGAACATTGTCATGCATAGTCTGATAAAGTATGATGGTCTCTCTGAAGGCATTTCTATATACTACAAGCCCAATCACAGTGAGTAGCATGGATAGCACTGACCAATTATCTGAATTCATCTGTGAGCAGGCATGGCCATTGATTGATTTGCTCAAACGCTCCCTCCATCATCCCCTTTTGTATCGCTTTGTTCACCCTAAGTTGGCAGGATATGCTCAGACGTGAGTCCCTTGCTCACTTGGCCACTGGATTCAAGATAGCCTGGCTGATGAGGATTATGAATCCGAAACTAGTCCCAGTATGCTTGTTTCCGGTCCAGGGAAGGCATGGCTTGGTAGTTCGGGCTGGACTGTTCCCATGAGGTACAGGGTCAGACTGATTTGCATATGGCCATGTCTTAACTGGGGTGGCAGAGTGGGCTAAAGAACGATGATGGATTAAACCCAGATCTGTTGACTGGGTGTGAGTGTTTGATGGTTCAGATGCTCCGTCCATCTCCACCCCGTTTTGTACCGCTTTGTTTGCCATAAGTTGGCAGGTTATGCTCAGACGTGAGTCCCTTGCTCACTTTGCCACTGGATTCAAGCAAGCCGGGCTGAAGACGGCTGAAATGCCAGAAACCGGTCCTCGAAGCTTGTTTCCAGTCCAGGGAAGGCATGGCTTGGCAGTTCGGTCTGAACTGTTCCCATGAGGCACAGGGTCAGACTGATTTGCATATGGCCATGTCTGAACTGGGGTGGCAGAGTGGGCTAAAGAACGATGATGGATTAAACCCAGATCTGTTGACTGGATGTGAGTGTTTGATTGGTTCAGATGCTCCGTCCATCGCCACCCCCTTTTGTAGCACAGGAGGGGACAAGGCCTAGCAGCGAAGGGGTTAAGGATGTGGGCCACACCCAGCCACCTCTGTGACGTGGCCTGCACCATGTGGATATGTTTGGGGTGCAGGCATGGTATTCATCATGCGCTGTCATTTGCATTGTCAGTGTGGCTAACAGCACCTTTTCTGTGTACTGCACATGTGCATCAGTTAATTGCAAGATTAGTTATGTGCGTGTAGGGCCCCTTTAGGCACATTGGCTACTAAGGCCTACTTGTTGTTTCAATGTGTGCTGCACTATGCTGTATATATGTCCATCCAGGTAGCTTTGTCTATTGTGATTTGTCTTGTGTGCATTGCTTACTGCCCTCCTGTTTGTTTACCCATTGTGAGTATGGTGCTGCGTGAGTTTCTATTGTTGTTGCTGGCTGAACAGACAGTGTCAACAGCAATAGCCCTCTACGTTGACCCCCACATGTGATGTGTAAGTGGCCCCGGATTAAATGGATGTTGAATTCCAAAGCATGTTTGTGGTGCTCAGCCCTTGTCACCACCACCCTGCCAAAAGAAGCCAATGGCAGGGTGATGTGTGTTTGTGTATGTGACACCCAGCTGATCACATGGATGATACATGCTGTCCTGGTTACGCCTATTCAATGCATGGATTTGCGTGTGGCTGATAACAACCATGACTGCATATTTGGTCACTGACACAGTTGGCTTATCAAATAGCTAGGTTTACATGCACATAATGGTATCATGGACAACTGACTCCAGAACTGATGTGGAATGGTGTTTTCTTTATGGAAGATGGGTACACTTGGGAGAGGAGGGGTGCAATTCTACCTAAGGGGTGCGTGTGCCATTTTGCTACTTGTCTTCATTGGTTGCTACTTTGCTACCCTTGCTTGTTGTCATGCTTTGGTTGTCTTACTTCTTTACAGGGACATTGAAGTTCTGTGAGTCTGGCACACAGACAAGTCATGCAGTACAGATTTGGTTGACACATTCCTGATATGAATTGTCCCCGTCCTATGGTGCTGTAGGCAAAGACACCATGCTCTTTGTATTACATCACCTTTTTAGTGTAGTCTGCTATATGGGTGCATTGTGGGATATACAACTTTGAGCCATTTGGCTGCATGATCAGTTTTTTGTGACATTGCGGAGCATATTCACAGGCCCCTATCTCCACCACTACGTCATTTTCTGTGATGTTGTTGTGGCGATAGGGGCCTCACCGTATTCACAAGTCAGCATTAAGCCGCTTAATGTGCCTTAACACTGCCTTGTGAATAAGCCCCCTTTTACGCTGTGTTTAGTGTCAAAGGAGCATGCAGTGGGTGTTGTGGTGGGCGTTCCCCCGCAACACACACTGATATTTACGCTGCCCCATATTCACGAGGGCAGCCTAAATAGGAGCCAACGCAACCCTCAAGACCAGGAAAACTCTTGTCTCAAGTTGACAATCAGAGGAGAACTGCTTAATTTCTTCTTGTTTTTGCATTGTCCATGTGTTCTGCCTTGTGCAGCACACATAGGAAAAGCAAAATTCTGTGTGTTGGAAATGGCCCTTTTTGCAGGGTTATCCCCAAACTATTTGCTTCTTCCTCCCTTGTTTTTCCTGACCTGTGGTTGTTGGCAATAGGACTCTGGGCACTTTACCACTGCTGATCAGTGCTAAAGTGCATATGCTTTCTGTGTAAATTGTTATTGTAATTGGTTATCCAGGATTGGTATATTTGTTTCACCAAGAAGTCCCTAGTAAAATGCACTGAGTGTGCCAGGGTGCCAGGGCTGGTAATTCAAATGCTACTAGTGGGCCTGCAGCACTGATTGTGCCACCCACTTGAGTAGCCCTAAAATGGTGTCTCAGGCCTGCCACCGCAGTGCCTGTGTGCAGTCTGTGGACTGCCATGTCAACCTGGCCAGTGTCCCCACTGACCAGGCCTAACCCTTCCCTTTCTGTACACATTGGACACCCCTATGGAAGGCCCTGGGCAGGGTGCATTGTATGTGAAAGGTAGCGCATGTACCAGTGTGTGTGACATGCTCTGGAAGTGAATTACAGCCATTTTCGTGTTTCACTATTGAAAGGCTATCTTGCCCATAGGCTATAATGGGGAATGCTGTGTATAATGTTTACCTGCCTATCTTCCTATAGGAGCAAGATGGAAAATTGAAGTCTGTTATCCCTGAACTCAGAATTTAATAATACATCTCTTAGGAAGGATGTTTTTTAAATCCTGTGTTTGAAAGCTGCACTTTTAGAAAGTGGCTGCTTTCTTGTCTGACCTTTCTGTGTGCCTTTCGTTCGCTGTTTGTGAATTGACTGGTTTGTGAGTGACAGGGCTGGGGGATTCCAGGAGACAGAATGAGTCCGCCCAGTGGTGAATAGAGAGATCTGCATCTAGATGGGAGGGAGGAGTTGTACCTGGGACCTGAATAGGACTGTGCCTGCCCCACACAGTGCTGGCTCCACCCCCTGTGGTGGGTCTGATGTCTCTGCCCTGCATCGTGAAGGAATTATTTCAACAAAGTGCTCCAGGGCTGTGCTATCCCTCCACAATGCTGGCTCCACCTCCTGTGGGGCGTCTGATGTTTCTGCTCTGCACTGTGAAAGAAGGAGTCATGTAAACAGAGTGCTCCAGAACTGGTTTGGACCAGAACAAAGACTTTTTGGGGTATAAGTACAGGACCCCAGACCACTGAACTTTAGATCATCCTGGAATCAAGAAGGAACCTCTGCCAAGGAGAAAGCTGGAAGATGCCGCCATGAAGGTTGAGATTGTCGCAGCACCTGTTGCCGCTGCCAAAGTCGTTGCATCCTTTGCTTGCGGGACGCACCAGTCCGGAGCGGGAAGATTAACATTGCTGCGAGTATCATCGCAGAGCCTGCCGTCACTGGGTGAGATCGTCGCTTGCTTGCGGACCGCATCACGTTGCTGCGAGAGTCGTCGCAGAGCCATCGCTTCGAGGGGCCGCAGGAGGAGAAGATCGCCGCTGAGCTGCGCATCGTCACCGCACCGGAGATCATTGCCGTCCCGAAGATCGTTGCATCGTACCTTTTTGTGATCCGCTTCCACCGAAACCTGTGCACCGGAATCCACACAAGATATTTCATCCCTCTCCATACAGACCGGAGTCATCACAACACACCTGCTGCATCCAGCGGGGTTGTCGCATCACCTCCCCATGGTCTCAGGAGTAACACATCGCTTGCTTTTCAAAGCTACAGCTTTCACTTAGAACATTTGTCGCATCTAAAGGTACTGTTGGCTACAACGTGACGCAACTGTGGATTATTTTAACGCAACCTTAAGAACTCTTTTGAAACCATATTTTTGATCTGTGTATGTTGGATTTTTATCATTTTGGTCTTGTGTGGTTAAGATTAAAATACCTTTATTTTTCTAAACTGTTGTGGAGTCACTTTGTGGTGTTTTCACTTTAACTACTGTGAGTGTTGGTACAAATACTTAGCACATTGCCTGACTGCTCGTGCCAAGCTACCAAGGTAGTGAGCAGGGGCTATCTAAAGAGTGTATCCTCCTTACCCTAACTACAAGCAAGGGTCCCTATTTGGACAGTGGTACCTACCTCTGCAACTAGCGACCCCCATTTCTAACACCGTGGTTTGTTTATGAACAGGAAGGGACAGCTTCCTGTACATATACAAACCTTTTTATTTAAATGTCGTTTTGTAACTTGCATGTGTGCACATGTAAGTAAGTAAATGTTATTTTAGGTTTGTTTATATTCAGGAAGGGACTCCTTCCTGTACATAAATGATACCTCCCTGCTTGCAGACACCCTTGTACTCTGGTGCAAGGGTGCCTGCCTTGGTGCTAAGTTGTGAGACTTAGCACCATCGCAGGTGGAAAAGCAAGGCGGCATCATGACCTTGTGGATATGGTATAGCCTTGCTTTTCCAAGGTGGCGGAGAGAGGCGTTAAGCCAAGAAGGCTAATGCCTCTCTCTGCCACTTCCTTGTGAATATGACCCTGCATGTGTTTCTGGTATGCAGACTCACTAGATTGTTTCTCTCTTGGTGTGCACACAGTGACGGCTTGCAGTGGGAGTTCTGCAGGGTGGTGATGCGGGGTGCTGATGCAGGGCAGGTAAGGGGCGGGGTGGTGGGTAGTGGAGTTGGAAACATGATGTGCTTGAGTTAGGTAAGTAATTAATGAATCCAACTATTTAACTTACACTTGCTGCTACACCGAGTTAGCTATGTAGCCAGCGCAAGGTAATTGGTTGGACTTCTTTCCTACTTACCTAACTCCTGCACATCGTATCTCCAAATCCACTGCCCCCATCTTGCACCACAACCAGCACAGTTGCCATGCACCATAGCCACACAGGGCTCACGCTGCAAGCCGTCAATGTGTACACAGGACTGCATTTCATGGGCATGCAGGGTGACACATTTACTGGAGATGTGGCAGGATGTCTACATGGCCCCCTTGCCTTAACATCACACATTTTCAAATCATCTGCACAGGGCCCCAGCTCTCTGATACTTGACATGTGGATGCAATGTGTGTGTGACTCATCATGTGCATGAGTGCCATTGGGCCCATCTCCCCCGTCCCTCAGGTTGGTACTCACCGTGTTGCTGTTGTGTCTGGTAGTTTTGAGCAGTATCCTGCCCCGGAATTTCGACCACCGTCTCCTCATTGATGACTTGGGACACCTTGGGACATCTGTTCCTCCAACGGATCCAGATCCTCCTGTGGCCCTGGACTCCCACCTCCAGTCTGCATTGCTGCTTTCAGGTTGGCTGCAAATTTCTGCTTGGTCTTATGTTTGGTATCATGCCAGCCCTTCTTGTAGTCGTCCACTGTCCTCATCACCTCTCCAACAGCATTCACCTTGGCCACGATGGACTGCCATATTGAGTTTTTGGTTGCCAATGTCAAAGTGGAGCTGACAGATAGTTGTTGTTGGTGTTCTGTCACCTCCACAATCAGGACCTGGTTTACCTGCTGACTGAACCACGTCTTCCTCTTCCTCTTCTACTTGGCCTTCCCCTGGGTCTCTGGCTAGTCCTCCTGTGTGCTTGTAGGGTTGTAGTTGGCCTCTGTGCTAGGTCTAGGCTCCTCCAATGTTCTTCTCATGTTTACATATTATTATTATTTTTTTGTGTTTGGGCTGCATAGCAGGCATTTTATAGTGGTTTTGTGCGGTCAACGTGAAAAAAAGGTGCGCTGACGCTCACTAGCGGGCCGTTCCTGGCAGCTAATTGGCCCTTCGCCACTTTTTTCACATTAGCGTGACGACTTTTATCGCTGTGACGCTAACCTTAACGCCGGACAAGTGACCCGGTAGTGGAATATATCGCCTGTTAGCGGCTTGTTGTGAATACGCCGCTGACAGTAATAAATTTCCACTGTACATGGCGATAAAAAAACTAAGGCTAACTGAAGTTTTTGCCGAATGTTATGAATATCCCCTAGAGTATATTATATACTGCAGCTCATCTTAATTTTGGCTTTAGGAGGCTTTTTCACATCACTAGTACTCAGCTTTGTGTCATTGGCTACTTGAAGCAAAAAAGCTCTCTTTTTAAGCCACTATATTTAGGCAACTGTGCTTATACCAATAAAAGTCTGTTTTTCATTTACAACAAGATCTTCAGGTGCCAGCCCATGTGTGCCGTGCACTCTTTGATTTCATGCTGTACAGCGACCATTTGTGCAGCTGTGTCTTTTGTGTCCTCACTGCTAAAGCCTTAAATAACCCCCTCTCCTTGGATTAAGAAAATGTTTTCAAAACATGTCTCTTCTTTTTTTTTTCTAACATTTCGCACTGAACAAAACTCACCAATCCTCCCCAACCACATGAAGTTCAGGAGTAGCCTGATTTGGACTAATGCGCACACTGATAGCACTTGATGAATTGTAGAACTCTAACCTTTTCCAGTTATAATGCATTCTCTTCAATAGGACTCATTATTAATAGTGTGCTAATTTACCTTAACTAGTCTGGTTAAATCAATCATTCTCCACTTGCTCTTCATTTTAAGGTACAGCTCAGTGCCAGATTTAAGTCTCTACCTACAGGGACTTTGGCTCAGTCCTCTTCGTCTTTTCAACTGTCATTCAAAATGTGTTTCCACCCGCTACAGCATATAGCAAAGGGCAGGGAGCAACCTGTTGGCTCACTTACACTTTTAGTGATAGCTCTTTACCATGATCACATGTGCACATCTATTTAAAAAACATGCTAGTCAATGACATGGCTGCTGGGCCACTCCTTTACGCTACAATGCTTTTTTTCTTCCTTTTCTTTATCGTTTGTATTTTTTTATGTCCTGCATATTAAAACTAACTCTTCAGGTTCGGTAATTTAAATCCAATGGTACATCAATAAGCAACTAAGGGCCATATGAGCAAGAAGCTTGTCAAAATTATCCCAGTTTTAGCGGCAGGAAACTGCTAACTGCTAAAGCGGAGATAATGGGCTTGATAATATGCGCTATAGAATTCCAATAGAAGCCCAGATTAGATGTGCAGGACATCTAACCTGGGCTTCTATTGGAATTCTATAGCACATATTATCAAGCCCATTATTGCCGCTTCAGCTGCAGTTTCCTGCCGCAAAAACGGCGATAGTTTTAACGAGCTTCTTGCTAATATGCCCCTAAATCTTATGTGATGTTGATTAAAACTAATAAGGGTTTCAACACTTGCTAGGAAGTACCTGTACTGTTCTACTAACTTTATATGCAATGGTTACCTTTATATTATAAAATGTCTTATTGCAAGCTTAGGTTTGCCAAATTTAGGCAGCATTTTGTTGTTTGTTTTTGTTGTTTCTATTTTTGCAGAGTATGCTTGAAATAAAATATTTCTAAAATGTACACAGTCTTGCCGGGGTCAGACCTTTGTTTTCGTTGTGATTAAATATGTCTTTGTATTAGGGTATATTCTTTCAACTTTACAATCTGTATTCTTTATTGGAGTTGGTGACTTCTGCCAGTGTTTACCAGCACGTCACGTTTGATGCCAAGTGACAGAAGCACCAATGGGAAATCTCAAGTGTTTTTGCTTCATCAATACAAAACTCGAAAGTGTGAAATACATTAACTAATAATTTGAGTTTCTTGTGCTAGTCTTCATTAGTTAACTTGCATTAGGACAGTGTATCAATCAATCATGTTTCTTATAAAGGGCAACTACTCACCCATGAGAGTCTCAAGGCACTGAGTTGGGAGGATCTGTGGTTCAGTAGAAGAGTCGGGTCTTGAGATCCTTCCTGATTTGCGGCAGCGATAGTGATTGCCTGGAGTGCAAAGGCAGGGAGTTTCAGGCATTCGCATTGAGGTAAGAGAAGGATCTTCCTTCAGCCAGGGCCTTGTAGATCCATTGGATGGTGGTCAGAGCCAGTTGAGCGGAGCAGAGATATCTAGTGGGTGTGCAAAAGGAGAGGCGGTGGTTGAGTTATGCAGGTCGGGCATTGTGGATGGCTTTGTACGCGTGGGTGAGGAGCTTGAAGAGAATTCTTTTGTTGATGGGTAGCTAGTGAAGGTCTCTTAGATGTCAAGTTATGTGGCTGCAGTTTGGGGTGTTTAGGATGAGTCTGGTGGAGGCGTTCTGGATGTTCTGCAGTTTCTTTTGGAGTTTCTGAGTGGTGCAGGCAAAGAGTGCATTGACATAGTTGAGTTTGCTGCTGGGTGACCATTTTCCTGGACTCTGTAGGGATCCACTTGAGGATCTTATGAAGCAGGTAGAGAGCCTGGAAGCAGGAGGACGAGATGGCATTGATTTGGTGGTTCATTGAGAGTGAGGGGTCCAGGATGATGCCAGGAATTGTGAGTGGTCCTTGGGTTTGGGGGAGGAGGGTTTCTTAGCACTGTGGGTCATCAGGAGTTGCCCCAGGTGGAGGGGGTGGACCCCAGGATGAGGATGTTGGTCTTGTCTGAGCCAAGCTTGAGGCAGCTGTCCTTCATCCAGGTGATGACTGTCTTCGTCTGATTGTGGAAGTTGCTCTCGGCAGCTGTGGATTCATCTGTGAGGGAGAGAATCAGCTAGGTGTCATAGGTGTAGGGGACGTTGCTGAATCAGTGGCTTCTGAACATGGCTGCAAGCGGGCCATGTAAATGTTGAAGAGGGAGGGGCTGAGGGAGGATCCCTGAGGCCCTCTGCAGCTGATCTCTGTGGGTTCCAAGTTGAACGTTGGAAGTCTGGATCTCTGTGTGCGGCCGGGGAGAGATCCATTCTATGGCTTTGTCACAGATGTCAGCAGCATAGAGTCTTGAGCAGATGGTGTGGTAGGAGAAGATATTGAAGACGGCCGAGAGGTCCAGGAGGATGAGGGCATCAGTTCCGCCTCGGTCAAGGAGGGTGCGGATATCATTTGTAGTGGCGAGGAGAGAAGTCTCGGTGCTGTGGTTGCATCTGAAGCCTGAGTGGGAGAGGTCCAAGATGTGGTTTGTCTGAATGAACTTGGAGATTTGGGTGTTGATAGCTCTCTCAATGATTTTGGCTGGGAAGGGGAGAAGAGAGTTGGGTCGGTAGTTCTTAAGGTCTGTCGGGTCGGTGGAGGGGTTCTTCAGCAGGGGGCTGGTCTCTGAGCACTTCTAGTCTTCCAGGAAGATGGCGGATTCGAAGGAGCAGTGCCGGTTCTGTTTACGATGTGGTGATGGCAAGGATCCGAGGGGGCTCTGGAGTGGATGCTCTCCAGGATCCAGAGGGTGTAGTCAGGAGTGAGGGTGAACCAGTTGGTCAAGGTCAGATGGGGTCTGGAACCATTGGGTGTGATAGTTGTGGGTGGGTCTTGGGTTTATGAAGCTGTTGTAGATCTCCTTGATCTTGCTGTGGAAGAAGATGGCGAGATTGTCACAGAGGACTTGGGAGGGAGGAATGTATTCTGTCTCTGTGAAGGGTTTGGCAAATGCTTTGACCACAGCTGGCATTTTTTGCTGGTGTGTGTGGTGGTGTTAATGCGTTCCTGTGTGCCTGCTTTCTTTGTTGTTCTGATGAGATGGCGTTGTTCAGTGACAGTGGTTTTGAAGGCTGCGTGGTCTCCCTCAATCTTGCTCCTCCTTCATCTTTTCTCGAGCCGCCTGCTAGTGCGCCTGGACTCTGGAGAGCGGAGGAGAGCCAGCTGGTTTTTAGAGTGCTCCTTGCCTGAGGGTTTCCTGATGGGAGCCAGTGTGTTGGCACAGTCAGAGATCTAGCAGTGGAGGCTGCATCCTGAGGTGTTGGCATCCGTGGGTGTCAGTGGTGGGGTTTTGCTGACGAAGGTGATTGGCTGGTCTCCGGTGACCTTGTTCCAGCTTCTGCAAGGGTCTCGGTGGGAGTGGTGTCATCCAGTGGCTTGGTGAAGGAGAAGTGGACGCAGTAGTGGTCGGTCCAGTGTGGCTCAGATGTGTGGATGATGAAGATGTTGTTGTCGAGCCTGTGTCCTGCCGAGTGGATTGGCATTGTGACCAGAGCTCTTTCAAGAAGACTGCTTTTCACTATAATCTTCCTTTTCAATTTAGGACTGTATTGCAAACTCGCTTGATCCCAACTAGTTCTTACTACTCTCAAGACCCTAACCCACAGAGTTCCTCTGGAGAGCACCAAAAATGTTCAAGGGTTGCTTTTGGTAAGTTCTTCATCTCCTGACAGTACTGTTTTGCACTGACTGATTAATCCGCCACACACCACCCCTAGCAGCATCAAGCCTTGACCATTGTCAAAAGTACGAAATGGATAGCCAAGGCTTACCTTATAGAATATTTGGTCTTCTGTTACTTGAGAATAGCTGGATTTGGTCGGAATAGAAATGATTCATCAGCTAGAGTGCACAAAACCTCTGATTTGCCTTCGACCCTTGGTCTGCCAGTGACTTCTAAAAATATTAGATCTAACTAGTGACTGGAAAACGCTTTTAACAGAATTCAAAAACTGTTTATCTATTTATTTTAGTTTGAAAGTTTTATAGAGCACGAACAAGATCCTGGCAGATATCAGAGCACTATACAATCAGTCCATTTTACTTATACAGCAAAATAAGAGCGAATCAAAACATATGTACAAAAATTTATTGTAAAAAGCAACATAGTAAGATGCAACATATAGTCTGTCTCGTAGCGTGAGACCGAGGGACGATATAATGAAAAGGTTGCTTAAACGGGTCTTTATCCCAGACAAGTTGGGGGCGCCTGTGTATTTCGTCTCAGGATTTCTATAGACCATATTCATGTGAATTTGGCCATGAGGATGGATTTTACTTCCTTTTTAAATGAAGCAGTGGAAGGGTTAAGTCTAGTTTCTGGGGGTAAGGCATTCCATATTCTAGGCACCATCCCTGAGAAGGTTCGGTTATATGTTTTTTTCTTATTGAATTTTTGTGGTTTAAGATGTAGTTTTTCTGCATTTCTTGAAGGTCTGATCCCACCCAAAATCATCAGTTTCTGTGCCAGGTAGCTGGGTGCATTGTGATGCATGGCTTTGTGCGTCATGCATGCTATTTTCAGATGAATTCTTGCTTCCAGAGGTAGCCAGTTCAAGGATTGTAGGTCCCGGGAGATGTGGGAACTTTGTTTAGAACCAGTTATGAGTTTTGCTGCTGCATTGATTGAGGCTCTTAATGGAGCCGTTGATGCTTTGGGTAGGTCGGATAGAGAGACACATCCGTATTCTACTGACTCCGGAATCTGGGGATCCCGGTTCGATCCCCAGGGCCGGCGGCAGATTAGCCCAGCACCATGTGACTCTGGGCAATAGCTTGCTTAATCTTCCCGACAGCCCCCAGCACCTAGAGACCCTTACAGGTGATTGTGCGCTTTACAAATGTGGATTATTATTGTTATTATTACTGTTTGTTTGAAGTCATTGTGTGGTAGGAAGGGTTTCAGTTTCCGCAGTGTGTTTATCTAGAAGTTTGCACCCTTTGTAGCACTGCTGATATGTTTCTGCATGTTAAGGTTGCTATCCAAAGTTATTCCTAGTGACTTCGGAGTCCACAATGGAAGGTTGAACTTTGAGTGCCGTAATCTGTTTGATCCAATCTTGCATTTTGGGGATTCGTGCAGGTGGAGCTATTAGAAGGAATCCGGGGGCATATTATCAAGACTGGCGATAGAATTATCGCAGCTGTAGCGGCAGAAAGCTGCTGCTAAAGCGGCGATAATGGGCTTGATAATATGCCCCTGTGAATTCCCATAGCAGCCCGGGTTAACACCAGAACCTGGGCTGCTATGGGAATTCACAAGAGCATATTATCAAGCCCATTATGGCCGATTTAGCTGCAATTTCCTGCCGCTAAAGCGGCAATATTTTCATCGCCTTTCTTGATAATATGCCCCTCAGTCTTTAGGGCATTCAGTTTGAGATGATTTTCTGCCAGCCAGGTTTGGGTATTTCTAAGCCTTGTATTAAGCAATTTGATATTGTCCAGGGTGTGGATCTTAAAGGTATAGTTGTGTGTCGTCTGCATACATGTGATATTGCACGTTAGAAGCTTGTAGAATTTTGGTGAGTGGTTCCATGAAAACATTAAACAATGTAGGGGATAGTGAGAACCCTTGCGGGACTCCCAAAGTTACTGAGACTGGCTTGGACAGGGAGGTATTGACTTTGAATTGTTGTGTCCGATTTTGGAGAGATGAAGTAAGGTTTAACAAGTTCTCATATTTGACCATATCAAAGGCTGAAGAGCGGTCTAGCAGATTGAGTAAACAGGATCCATTTTGATCAAGGATTTGCAGCACGTCGACAATTATGTGTGTCATGGCTGATTCAGTGCTATGGCCTGCACGGAGCCCTATGGGTGTTTGTTAATGAGGTCAAAGTGATCAATATGCTTTGTTAGTTGTAGATGCACACATTTTTCCAGAAGCTTGGCCAAGGTAGGAATATTGGAAATAGGGCGATAGTTGTTTAGGTCCGTAGGGTCGGACGTGGGCTTCTTTAGTATGGGTGATACCTGACCTGCTTTGAGGGTTTCTGGGATGCAACCTTGTTGAAGTGAACTGTTGATCTCAAGCTTGTCTTTAACCAGCGCTCAAGGGGTGAATCTAATTGTGCACTTTCAAGTTGGATAGTGGCTAGTGCAGGGGAGGTCTTATGTAATAGCGTATGACTTTTATGGATCGCTTCTGTTTTATTAATTTTGATAAACAAAAGGAAGAGAACACAAGGTTCTGTTGCCTAAAACTCAGAGGTCGGCAGTGAGTTTACAAAATGAGAACATTTAAACCAATTCACTACACACATCTTAAATTGATTTCTGAAATGTCAACCCCGTTCTCTGCCATGAAACCAAGAGGCTATCAGCTGTTCACACCATAGACTACACACTTCGCAACATTTATTTCGAAGCTGTCCTCTGTGTCTCACCATGGAGATGGAAGCAGATGTAGTAAGTTAAGGTACTTGGGGTATTTCAGCGTGTTAAATTGGATTAAAGGAGATTAATAAAGGGGTCAAGATCTCCTAGTAGGTTTCTATTTTATGATGTTTTGAGAACATCAGTTCTCCCATGCTTGCTGAGTACTAAATATTATGTAGCAATGCAGTTTGGTGTGGGACTCTTTCCAAGCCCCAAAGGGAGAGGATAGTTTCTGGCACTGTTCCAAGAGCTTAAGCCATTTGTTGGTCTTTTAATGACTTAAGTAGATATGATTATTGGTTGGGTAGACTTAACCCCTTCCACGCTGATGACGAGCTGGGCTCATCATGGCGTAGCCTCCTCGCACGCTGATGACGAGCCCAGCTCGTCACGTAACATGCGATTTTAAAAATCTCAGCGTGCGAGCGGAATTCCGCTAGCGCGCATGAGGTTAAAACATCATCCACTGAGAGTCTTGGGGTCTGTGTATTGAAAAAAGTGTCTATATCATCTAAGACCCTCTCTCAGTACCTGGCAGTTCCAGAGCAGATGCAAAAGAGTTTCAGGACCCTAGCATCCCCTCCAACATTCTGTACCCGGCAGGTTTCAAGTACCTGTATGAAACA
The DNA here is from genome assembly GCF_964263255.1 of Lissotriton vulgaris. Lineage (NCBI taxonomy): Eukaryota > Metazoa > Chordata > Amphibia > Caudata > Salamandridae > Lissotriton > Lissotriton vulgaris. The sequence goes on along the minus strand of NC_141695.1, from coordinate 732,926,108 downwards.
GTCATGAAAGTAGTTTCTGTACTAAAAGCATTGCATGCTATAAGTCTTGCCCGAAAGAAAATGTCTTCCCATTCATTGGGTGTAAGTGTCTTCCCTCTTCTGGGGGAACTATGCCAAGGCAGTGTATAACTCTTATCAGGTGATTGTTTATGTCTTCCAGAAAGATCCATTTCTCAAATGGTGGGTGTTAGACCTGACATCATTGGCTTAAGTCTCTCCTCCATTTTTTTCTGTTTGCCTCCTCTGTTTACGATGTTTTTGCTGGTATGATGCTTTGGGCACTGTGCCAGTGCTGATCAGTGCCACAGTGCAAGTGCTCCCTATGTAAAACTACTGTATTGATTGAATTCCATGTTTGGCTTATTTGGGTTACTGTCAGTCCCTAGTCTAGTGCACCAGGAGTGCCAGGGCTTGTAAATACAAATGCTGCTCGTGGGCTTGCAGCACATGTTGTGCCACCCACAAGAGCGGCCTAGTAAAAGTATGTCTAAAGGTCTGCCATTGCTAGACCTACGTGCAGTCTGGTACTGTCACGCTGACTGCGCAAGGACACCTACTTGCCAGTCCCTAAACCTTCCCTTAACTTCATGTTAGTCACCCCTATGGTAGGCCCACGGGCAGGGTGCATTGTAAGTATAAGGTAGGACAAGCCTGACCAAGTTGGCATGTCCTAATAGTGAATTACAGCCATATTTGTTTTTCACTATTGTAAGGGAACCTGCTCTCCATTAGTTAGAATGGGCTGCCAGGATTATTAATGCTATAATCCTAGCTGGCTCGGGGAGCATGGTGCAATGTCAAGTTTGGTATCCCTGAACTCGGGGTTTAATAACGCATCCGTTTGTGTGGATGGTTTTTGGACCCTGGGTTTGAAAATAGCCCTTTTAGAAAGTGGCTATTTTCTTGTCTAACTATTTCTGGTTTCTGCTGGTTTGGTGTGTGTGTGACAGGAGCTGGGTGGCTCCAGAGGTCTGAGTGAGTCAGTGTGGGAGGAGTGGGACATTTGCATTGAGAGTAGGGGAAGAGTAGCTCCTGATAGCCTGCCCTGCCTGATACAATGCTGGCTCCACCTCCTGCCAGGCGACTGATGGCTCTGTGCCTGCCAGGGACGATCCTGGCCCCACCTCCTACCAGGAGGCCGATAGCTCTGCTCCTGCCAGTGACAATACTGGCTCCACCTCCTGCTGGGTGTCTGAGGACCCAGCCCTGCACAGTGAATAAGCCAGGTGTCTCTGCCTGGCTCCACCCACAACAAACCCAGGATGTTGGGAAATTCCCCTGCATGGACAAAGGGATCAAAGCCAAAAAGGGGTATAAGAGAAGGACCCCTGAACCAAGACTTGAGATCACTTCTGACAAGGAACCCTGAACCAAGGACAAGAAGCCTGCTGATCCAAGGACTTGCCTACCCCTTCTGCCAGAGTGCTGTTTGTTGGGGGAATCCTGCAGTTGCTTCTTTATTTTTGCCAAGGAACCAGGAGAGAGGAACTGTGTGTGTACTCTCAGACTTTGCTAAAGAAAATCTCCAAGGGCTGGAAGAGTGCCAGCCTCCTGTTGAAGTCACAGGGCTAAAGGACTTCATCTGCTAAAAGTGCTTATTGCTGGAACTTGAGAATCCAGCACCTCTGAAAGAAACCAGCAATCTCGACGCCGACAGACGCCGCCGAGTCCAGCTCGACATCGTGAGTAACGGCTCCAGTGTCCCGCTTCCTCGACGCCGGCCGCCGGGCCCGATCGACGCCAGCAGCAACGCCAGTGAGTAGCGAGTTCGGCTCCAGCTCCAAGTGACCCCGTGTCTGCACCGCTGCTGATTGCATCGACTTCGAGCCCTCTCGATGCCGTGAGCGCTGCTCACTCTTGCAACATCATCATCGACATCGACGACGACGCCGTATCCTGCTTCACCTCGTGAGCGCTGCTCCTGCCTGACATCTGTCGACGCCGCTGCAGGTTGCCCCGACTCCGAGGCCGGATCGACGCCGAAGACGCGACGCCGGACAGCTCGACACCGCTGATCATCGTGTGCTTCGCTTTTCCAAGGTATTGTGTTGTGGGGGTCTGTGCGACTCCGGGCTCGACGTAGCTCTCCTCGCGGTCGACGCCGAACCCTTTGGATTAACTTTGCTTCGACGTCGTGTTACTCCCGTGTGAGTTACATTGTTGCCAAAAACTGTGATTTAAAGAAGAAGAGTTGCTTTTGTTGCTAAAGACTTTGTGTTAAGAAGAAACTGCACTTGAACTATTATTTTTCCTTCCAAGAGTATTTATTAAGATTGTGGTATATTTTTGTCGTTATTTGGTCTTGTGCTAAGCCTTATATAAAAATCCTTATTTTTATAATACTACTGTGTCGTATCCATTTGTAGTGTATTCACTTTATTACTGTATGTGGTCATAAATGCTTAAGGCACTGCCTCTGAGATAAGCCTGTCTGCTTTGCCAAGCTACCAAGGGGGTGAGCAGGGGTTATCTAAGTATGTAATCCCCTTGCCCTGACTAGAGGAGGTGAGTCCCTATTTGTCAGAAGTGTATACCTCTGCCAACTAGAGACAGCCAAGTCTAACAGTGGGCATGTGACTTAATGGAAGGATCTGTCACCGAGTGTCTGATCTGTAACATATTGCATGTGGTCTGACCTATGGAGATCATACTTGTTGCATCTGTTGGATGTCTGATTTCACTTGTCTTAGGATCAAAAAGTAGTTAACCCCTTGCATGCTGCCGCGATGCTGCGCCTGTGCGGCAAAATCACGAGTGGGCGGGTTTATGACGTCCCCAGCCGTCATCAGCACACGAGCGCCATAGTGCATGATGGATGGGGGGCCGTCATCAGCATGCAAGGGGTTAATCTCAGCCATTTTGAAAGCTGTGGGAGGTAGTTATACTCTTAGATATAGGTTGGACATTTTTACCTATGTGATGGGATATTGAGTACGCAGTTGATCTTGATGTGCCCAGAGAACAGTTAGTTTTATGATCTGTAATTTCTTTAGATTAACTTTAAAACCTGACACAACCCTAAAGCTGCAGCTCATGTAAGAGAGCAGGCAGTGAGACAATTGGGTCTGTTAGAGCCACAATCACATAGTTGGCGTAGAGGTTAATGGTATGAGTCTCCCCGCTGAATTGTTGAAATGTACCCAAGCGATGCACGGGTCTGTCCGGGTGTGTTCAGCTAGTGGCTTCTTATATAGGGCAAACAGTAGTAGAGACAAAAGGCACCCTTGTGGCATCCCTCTCTATTTGGGAAAGTGTGAGAAATTGTTTTGTGGTCTAACTAGGGTGTGAGCCATGGTCAAGCAACAGCTACAATCTCTTGCAAGGTGAACCATAAAAAGTCACTAAATTAAGTGGTGCCAAACCCAGGATAGATTGGCACAAAATGTAGTCAGGCTTAACTCTGGGTCAATATGTAAAATATTTATGCAGCACACAAACAGAAACAAAAGGAAAACACAATACAAGAAAAAAGACAAATAGAGTACATTTTAATAAATTATTTGACACCAAAGTGACAAAAATCAAGTCAGTAGAACAGGAGTTATGAATTTTTCTTATGTTTTTAGTAAAAACTAGCACCTAAAGGATCAAAGCGCCAACTGCAGGCATCTAGTTGTGCAAGAATTGTTCAAAGTAAAAATAATATGGCTAACCTCACTTTGAGCAAGGTTCGGAGACCAAAAGTGACTTGGGCCTGCTCAGTGGTTACCTTCAGACTTAGAAGAAACTTTGAGAAAACGTGTCTAAAAGGTTATGTTCAGCGAGGCAAGGCTGCAGGATATGTCTGAGAAGGGAACTTCATCTTCGGATGGCCTTAAGTTGAAGCCGCAATGAAGATTTCTAGGTTCAGAATTAGTCTTCGAAATGGAAGTTGAAAATCTCCAGGAGAGCGAGGCAGAGGGCTCTAGCCAAAGACAGCTGCACAAGGCCACATACCCCTTTGGCAAGGGGCCACTGAAAAGGATTTGGTGCGGAGGAGGAGAACATACCAGGAGAAGCCACAAAGTCAGTCTGACTGGCAATGCACCTCGGGTGGATAGGCGAGCCGGTTGGTCCTGGTGTCCTCCTGGTTCTCAGAGCAGTTTTTGGCCATAATGTTTTTAAGTCTTCAGTTTTTGGAATTGGCCATCTAGGCATCTTTAGCACCACAACCAAGCATCCAGGACTGGTGGTACTCCTCTTGGGGGTTTAGGACTCATTCAGGCTGGGTACAGGTGCAAGTTCAAGATGGTGGCAGAATGATGTGTTCCTGTGACTCTGAACAAGAGGCCAGAAAACTAGCCCTTGAGGTCACTCTGGTAGTCCTGAGGTCAGTCCGAGATGCAGGGCTCAACAGGAGGGCTGGCCTTTGAGGGTTCAAGGCAGGCTCCAGAATGCTAGCATTCCTTGCAACTACAGCAGCAGTTTTACAGAGTGCACAGTAGGTAACAGGCTGCATCAGAAAGCCCTCTGAGACTCCGTGTGCAGGTCGGGGAGTGAACTGAAGAGTGGGTCTCAAGGTCCCAGTGTTATATCCTGGAGCCCTTCTTCACTTTAAAGTGCATGGAATTTCCGGACTCCCCTGCCCTGGTTCCAAGCTGGCTGCAGTGACAATGTGAGTTTGTGTAAAAGCAGAGCCAAGATTATTCCGTTTAAAGTGGGTCTGTGTTCAGCTGCACCCCCCATCCTTCCAGCAGATGGCATGTTGAGGCACACCTAATCCATCTATTGTGTGACTATCTGGGAGAAATTCACAAAGTCTGCAACCTACACTCAGTCATGTGACCCAAGATAGTCTGCAGGCACAAAAGGGCTAATGGCAGGAAAATGCCAATTTTCTAAAAGTAGCATTTTAAAACTTGTAATGAAAAATCAGACTTATCATTAAATATTGTTTATCATTACATTTTTATTGATACCAGCCATGAAAAGCTACCTGTACTCAATTAGAAATTGCAGCTTATTAAAGCTAATAAGGAATCCTCAATGTTATCGTATTGGAGGGGTAGGTCTCACAGTAAAAACAAAATGGAGGAGGTCTTCACTACCAGGACATGTAGGGGCTCATTTATGAGGTTTTGGCGTAGGGCAGCACAGCAGGCCTTCCTGCTGCATTGCCCTAAGGCAAAAGAAAAGGGCAGGAATGCACAGTATCTAACAGATATGACGCATTTTCTGTCATTTTCACCTGTGCCAGCACACAAAGGCCTTCTGTGCACCAATGAAGGCACATTTGTCTCATGGTGCAAGGGTGCCTGTATTGCGGGGATGATAATTTTTTTACAGGAAGGGAAACATTCCTGTACAAAAATAATCACAAGAGGCTTTTTCCTATTTCTAGCCTTCTGCAGCACACATAGAAAAAAAGGAAAAATGAGGAGAAATAAAGATATTTCTCCTTGTTGTGCTTCACTTACGCCTCCCCTGGGAGAGGTAAGTGCTGCTCAAATTTACGGTTTCTCGTAAATCTGGGGCAGTGTCAATAAGCAATGGATGTTGCTGGGAACGCGTTCAGCAACACTCATTGAACGCCCCTTCAACGCAGAAAACTACGTTAAAGGGACTAATATTTATCAGGCAGCAATACGTTATGCCTAATAAATATCACAAAAGCGTCTGCACCAGGGAACGTCAAAAAAATGGATGATCCGTCGGCGCACGGGGCTTTATAAATGACTCCCGTAAGTCTTAAACGTACACGTCCAACCATTTAATTACACAGCACCCTTCTCTGTGGGCTACCTTTGGACTACTTTAGGGGTGATTTTTTTTAATAAAAAGGGAGTTTAAGGCTTGGAGAGGGGGTTATGGGTTTCCGAGTAACATTGGCAGTTTAACACTGCATTCAGGCTGAAATGGCAGGCCAGGGACATGTTTTAAGATGCCCTTAAGTGGGTGGCACAATAAATGCTGCAGGCCCACTGGTAGCATTTAATTTACAAGCCTTGGGTATATGATGTGCCACATTACAAGGGACTTATAAGTAAATTAATTACGCCTATCAGGTGTAAGCAGCGGTGGAAGTGGGCGGGATCGGAAGGGCACGGCGTGCCCCTACTTAAAAAAATATTTGAGTCTGTTCCCCTACTTCTGTCTTTCAAAAAAGCATCCCAGGATGGCAAGAATAGCTCTACTTTAAAACAATTTCCTTTTCATTCAGCTTCCTGGGGTAGCTCACACTTCTCTGTTGAATTCCAGAGGTTGCAGCAGCCCCTCCCTGAGCTCACACAGGCTGCGGGAGGTCCATTGTCATTCTGACTGAGGCTGATTACCCCCTTTTAAATGACAAGGCGGCCGCCCTCTGCCTTTAGCATGTTATGTGGCAGTGAGATCGGAGTTAGTGATTACTGAGGATCTTTGCCTAAACACAGTGCTGTGGGGAACTTGCCCCCTTGTGTAATTTGTCAATGTTGTACACAGAGTGAACAGGGCAGTAGCAGTGACGGGACAGAAGAGGCAACAGGAAAGGAGAGGTGATGGGGCAGGAGAGGTGACCGGGCAGGAGAAGTGATGGGACAGGAGCAGTGACGGGCAGAAGAAGCGACAGGAAAGGAGAAGTGACGGGACAGGAGAAGTGACGGGCAGGAGCAGTGACTGGGCAGGAGAGGTGACTGGGCAGAAGAGGTGACAGGAAAGGAGAGGTGATGGGCTGAAGTGGTGACCGGGTAAGAGAAGTAACAGGCAGGAGATGTGATGGAGCAGGAAATGTGAGAGGGTCGGAGAGATGGCGGGGCAGGATAGGTGACAGGAAAGGAGAGGTGATGGGGCAGAAGAGGTGACCGAGCAGGAGAAGTAACGGGCAGTAGAAGTGACAGGGCAGAAGAAGTGATGGGGCAGGAGTGGTGAGGGAACATGAGAGGCGACAGGAAAGGAGTGTTGACGGGGCAGGAGAAGTGATGGGGCAGGAGAAATGATGCGGCAGGAGAAGTGACAGGGCAGGAGCAGTGATTAGGCATGAGCAGGAGCGGTAACCGGGCAGATGCAGTGAACGGATAGGGGCAGTGAACGGATAGGAGCAGTGAACGGGGCAGGAGAACTGATGGGACAGGAGAAGTGATGGGGCAAGAGTGCTGACCAGACAGGAGCAGTGAATGGGCAGGAGTGGTGATAGGGCAGGAAAAGTGACGGGGCAGGAAAAGTGATGGGGCAGGGGCAGGAGCAGTGACAGGGCAGGTGAGGCAACACCCCGGGGGAAGACTAGTCTGCCGACCTGCATTCCCCCGGGGGCCGCATCACGCAATAACCACTCCACGCATCAGTTTGCGTAAAAGGCCATTTATCAGGACAGGCATGACAGCTTACAAAACATAACATTATCAACTTTAACAATCCCCCCAACATCCTGCCTTTCAACCATCATCCACTCATGTGCTCCACCAGCCATTCCCAAATCACACCACAACCTCTTTGCATCCCATTCACTTCCCCTTTCCACTTTCCGACTCCTCGGTCATTTCCATCCATCGCACTCCCGTCTACCACTCTCTCCCATCCTGCGCCTGTGACCCCCTCCCTGTAAGGGTGATTCTGCCCGTCATGGACTCCCCACCCCTCCCAGTTCCCGCCACCCAGGGAACCCCCAGAGGGCAGTTACCTGCCCCACCAAGCGTGCACCTTTCGAACTCAGACTCGCCTACACCAAATTGACTCGTTCCACAGACAACTAATTAAGTCCCGCAGCTCCATGAGGTAAAATGCATTTCCCATGTGAGAAAGGTGCAGGCCGTCGTCCCTGAAAAGAAGAGGTTGTTCCAGCTGGAGCCCGACATGAGCCAGCACTTTAATCCCCCGATCCATGCAAAAAAGTCTCATAGCCCTATTCAGTTTCCTGCGGGCCCTTTCCACAGCCACAGGCTTAAGTGCACCCCTCCAAATCCTCCTTGGCACAAACTCAGTCCATACAATGCAGGCGCCAGCCAGATTGTTCTTCATGACCTTCAAGTCCCTCTGCATCAAGTGCAATAGTGACACCCCCGATTGCTTCACTAAGTCATTTTCCCCCAGGTGGATGATGATCATATCCGGGCAGCCCAGCTGCGACACTTTCTTTGTCAGCCATGGTAAGAGTTCACCCCATCTCATTCGTCTCTTACCCCACCATTGCACTTCATGATGGCTGCTCCTCAGGCCCAGGCTAAGACCGTACACCTGCCTGTCAGCATACTTCGAAGCCCAATGCACAAAAGAGTGCCCCACGACCCAAGTGACCGTCTTGGCCCCCGGTCCACGAACACAACCTACGAAGAAAAAGATATTAGTACCAAGGCATGACAAGAAAATACGCCAAGCAGCGTCGCCGTCCAAGCGTTGCGCCCCCGCCCTCACTTGCGCACATAGCGCTCACAGCACCGCGACCTCCAGCGACTAATCCTTCCGATCTCCTCCCATGACCAACCCAAACCCGCCGCCGCCGTACCCGCCCCAATCCGAAAGGAATGCGTGCCAAACCGAGCCGGGTCCCTACCCAGCCTCCTCAAGGCCATCCGTAGCACTGCCAACAACTGACCCGACGTCAAATGCTTCCGCGACGCATGCACAAAGATCTCCCCTTCCGTCCGCCGCACTTTGTGCCCAAAGCTCAGCCACTCTCGCACCGGACACACACCTGCACACCCACTCACCGACAACCACACCCATTTACCCCGACCCACCTGGTCAGTCTTGGACCGCCCCAACCAAATGCCCAAACGGAGCCCGTCCACCCGCACATCAGCAAACAGCCTACCGTGCGCCCCCCGCGCCCCCAGCAGCTCCGACACCCGAAACGCTCCAAAAAACATCCAGATCATGCATAGGCAAAAAAGCGCCACCTCCCCCCCGTCGTAGCAACAAAAAACCAATTCCTGCAAAACCAACTTCAATAAGTCAAACGTGACCGCCTCTCTGGGCAACTCCCCGCCCCCCAACTCAGCCCGCACCCTCCCCCAACCCTTCAACATTCGGCTCAGCAGATCCGAACTAGCCGGATCAAAACCCAAATACACCATGCAGTAGAAAGACACACCTGCCAACTTGCCAGCAATTGTTGTCTGCGACAGCCCCTTATCCATGCAATCCAACACAAAGTGCACAACCCGCCATTCGCACTCCTCCTTTGGCAAACACAGCACCCCTGTCCCCAGGCCCACAAACTTCCCAAACTCAGTCCAAGCCAATCTGTACGCCCGCCTGGTAGACTCTGCCAGCGACCTTTCCACCAGACCCACCACTCTCACTCCCCCCATGCCCAGATACCCTCCGGCACCTTGGTCTTGCAAGCCTCCGCTCCCGGCGCCAGCTCCCTGAAGCGCAGCCACTGCGAACGAGATAACGCATCCGCAATTTCGTTACTTGCGCCACGCACATGTTGTGCGCGAAACTGTAACGCAGACATAGCAGCATGAAGCTTCGCAGCAAGCGCAGCACCCTCAGATCTCTCGCTTTCTGATTGTTGACCAAGTCCACCACCGTCATATTTTCCACGTGGAACAACACAGACCTGTTCTTGAACTCCGGGCCCCACACCAGCAACGCCACCAACAAGGGAAAGAACTCCAAGAAAGCAATGCTCCTGCCCTGACGCAGCCAATGATCCGGCCACCTTTCCGCGCACCAGCGACCGTCCCAGAAAATTCCGAAACCAGCCGCCCCCGCTGCGTCCGAGTAAAGTTGAACCTGCCACACCATCCTGTCCCGCACAAAATCCAAAGACATGCCATTGAAATCCTCGAGAAAGACCAGCCACACTCGTAAGTCCGACCGGACCCCCAGCGTAATCCTGACCCTGTGATGTGGGAGGGCCATGCCCGACATGGCCATGCCGAGCCGCCTACAAAAAGTCCTCCCCGCCCTCACCACTCTGCAGGCAAAGTTCAACAAACCCGGCAAGCGCTGCACAGACCTCAACTCCAGCTTCTGAACCGCGATCGCGCCCTTCAAAGCATCTTGCATCTCAGCCACCTTCGCCACCAGTAAACGTGCCTGCCAGGCCACTGAATCCAATTCAATTCCGAGGAACGTCAGACAACAACTGGGCCCTTCCGTCTTCTCTGGTGCCAAAGGCACCCCAAAATCCTGAGCCAACAACTGAAACTGCTGCAGAGCCTGACCACATTCGCCAGAAAGTCCAGATCCCACAAACAGAAAATCATCCAAATAGTGGGACACCAGCCGGTGCCCACTGCGGTCACAAGAGTCCACTGCAAAAAGGAGCTAAAGGTCTCGAAGAGCGCGCAGGAAATCGCACAGCCCATTGGCAGCACCATGTCCACAAAAATGGCCCCATCGAACTGCATACCCAAGAGAGGAAAATCCGCCGGATGAATGGGAAGAAGCCGAAAGGCCGACTTGATGTCACACTTGGCCATCTCCGCCCCCCTCCCACACGACCGCACCAACCCAATGGCATCGTCCACCGAAGCGTACAACACCCTCGAGTCCTCCTCGGCAATGAAATCATTCACCGACCCACCTTCCGGCCAGGACAAGTGATGGATCAACCGGTATTCCCCTTGCTCCTTCTTGGGCACAACCCCCAACGGTGACACGATGAGATCTGACAATGGCCACTCCGAGAACGGACCTGCAATCCTGCCCTCCGCAACCTCCTTCTCCAATTTACGCGCCACTACCCCCGGCAACTCCTTAGCAGACCGCAAATTCTCAGCCCAACGCCTCTCCCTGGGCCCCTAATAGCCAATCCGAAAACCTTCCACAAACCCCCAGTACAAACGCAACGCCGCCTCCTTATCAGGGTACCGGGAGAGCCATGGACCCATGGCCTCCACCTTAACCGGAGTACGGGCCCTTCGGCCCAGGCTGCCCCCTACCCTTGGCAAATTTCCACTGCTCTGATGGCGTAGCCAAGGTGAGGCACTGCGTGACCGGGTGACGTCCCCCACACTTAGAACACTCATGCTTGAATTTACAAGAGGGGTGGTTGCAGAAACCTTTGTTAAACCCCCAGCAGGCCCCCGAAGCGACCGGCTTGTACTGTTGTCCTGCTGAGCCAGACCACACAGGCTGGCTCCCATGTCCACTTGGGGTACCCTGGTTACCCGCCCCAGATTGGGCGGGACGCGGCTGAAAGGACCGATACGTGACCGGAAGACCGCTGGCCGTATGAGTAGACGCCGCCGCCTGCGTCGAGGACATCCACTGGATCCAAAGCTCCTGATCCACATCCCCCCACGGCTTATCAGGGTTAACACTGACCCTAGCCCTAAACTCCTCGTCGTAACTCAACCAGGCAAAACCCCCAAAATGAAGCTGCGCCTTCCTTATCACGTCCATATATTTAAACAATGCGATAGCCCGATCCCCATGCTTCTCACAATATATACTCGCATGGATCAGAAAGGCAGATGTCCAATTCTCCATAGTAACCGGCACCCTCGGCCGCCTGGTCGATTCCCATTCCTCCTCCTTAGACCCCTCCTTCGCCTGAATCTCCCTGTGCAAAAGCTTAAACACATCCACATACTCGTGCCTCCAAATCCTTGCCTTCGTCTTCTCCGACAAATGAGGCCCCAGGGGCATCCCCAGCCCCATGTACGGCAACTTCTTTCTCAGTTTCTCCACCCCACTCACACCCTCCTCCTTCCCTTCCAGGTCTTCCACCTTGTCCGTCTGCGCGCTGGCCGTCACGACCTGCTTGCCCCCACTAGCCTTCACAGGCTCCACACCCCCTTGGGCTCCTGCCCGCACAGACCCATCCCCCACCCCCACCGACCGGCAGGGCTTCTTCCTTCCCCCATTCCCCCCATCCAACCAGGCGTCCCACCAAGAGCCCTCACCTGACAAAGTTTCAGGAGCCTCCTGCTCCTGCCGCCGGCCTCGACATCCCTCTGTTGGCCCGACTGGCGCCATCCCGTGCCTCCTGAGAAGCACCAACCTTGGTAGCTGCCCCCTTAGCCTTGCCCACATGTCCAGGCTCACGCAACTCACCCTCTTCCAACTCATCCTCATCATCCTCATAATCCAACCATTCATCCTGAACATCCAGCGGCACCACCTCAGTCACGACTCTCTTAGCACCCTTCCCTTTCACACCAGGTGTAAATTCACACTCCAACTTGGTTGGTGCCCGCTCCCATGGTGGAGGGCAGGCAGCCGCGGACCCCCCTGCATCTTCGTCCCGGCGTTTGGAGGCCGTTTTGCGCCCCGCCGGCCCACCCCGGCCTCTGCCAGCTGGCCCTGCTGGCCTGACCCCCCCCCCCCGAGCCGTATGTGCTCGGGGAGGCCCCGGTGCCACCAGGTCTCTGATCCGTCAAGGCAGTCCCTGCATCCTCCACCCAGACCCACTGTCCTTGTGGCCCGGGGACCCCCCTACCTCGGCCACCGGCCGGCAACCTGCCTCGCCCTGGTGCCTGGGCCCCATCGCCCATGGGCACCCCTCCCGCCTACTCCTCCCTGGTGGCACATAAGCGCTGCCACTCCCTCTCATACTCTTCAATGACACGCCGCTGGTCCCTCGCTCTTTCCTCCTCAGTCATCTGGGCCCACCGGTCAAACATCGATGACTGCCCAGGCCCCCGGGGCCCCCTTTCCCGGGCAAGGGTGCCGCAGCACCTCCCGCCCCCTGCCCTGCCCCTCCACGCAGCTGTGCCTTCACAGGGCCCTTGCCCTTAGAACCCTGGGACTTCACCACCCCCTTCCGACCCCTAGACAGGTCGACCGGCTGCTCAACGGTGGAGAAACTAGCCTCCCCCCCAGACTCCTCCCCCGACTGCGTGAGGGCAAATTCATCCCCAGCCGCCACCTCCCACTCATCAGAGTCCTCCCCCCCACTGCCATCACTGCTCTCCCCGTACCCCGCCAACTGGCTCAAGCTCCTGGACAGTCTGGCCTGAGACACCAGTGGGGCCTGTCCCTGCACTTGCTCCTCAATTGCCAGCTCAGGCCCTGAGGCCCCCCACCCACGGCCCCCCATCCTCCTCCGGGACCACCTCCCCCCCGCCCCCACCTTAGCAGGGAGACTCGACCTCCTCCCCCCCTTCTTGGGGGGCTCCTGCGCCTTCCTGGCCTTCCCCTTCCTAGGCCCCCCATCCCGAGACCCAGAAGGCTCATCCTTGCATGCAGCCACCACTGCCGCCACCCCTGCTGACGCAGACCTGGTCGGGCGGGTCATGCCGACCCAAGCCTGGTCCAGGACACCGGGCTGGAGGAGATCTGCCCTCCCAGCCCGGCCAAGTACTAGCAATGCAGCCCTCACCGCCTCAGCGTCAGGGACAGCCATTTGAAATTCCACAAATTCGTCCTCCGCGAGATGCGTGAGGATCGGCACCCGCTCGCTACGTCCGCGAGATGCGTGACGTTTAGCACCCTTTGTCGCCGCCCGGAGCTCCCGCTCCGAAATAAGTATAATTAATTGCTAAATCACACCCCGCCTAATTGCGCCGTAGAAACTGGCCTAATCGTCGTCCTGGGACACCAAAACGACGAACCAAACTCTAAGTCATACACCACCTACCTAAAATAGCACTCCGCCTAAGCTCCCAAAACCTAACTCTTCCCTGAGGCACCGGGGACAGGAAAAGGAAGTTGTTCCTCTCCTGTTCCCCCTAAAATAGCCTCCTACCTAACCCCTCCCACCCCTGACCTAACTTCCGCCTGCCGTGTCCTCGCGCGAACACCCCGGGGGAAGACTAGTCTGCCAACCTGCATTCCCCCGGGGGCCCCACCATGCGCAAGAAAAAAAAACTTTGGTTTATTTCATTACTTACTGGTTACTGCTGTTGGCACTGCCTTTATCAAGAGGCTGCTGCTTTTACGTGCACGCCTCGATGTCGTCCTAACTGGTGGTGAATACTGGATGCGTGAGTGCTGGGCGTGATCCCTGGAATGAAAAAAAGTTATGCACGCTGACGCAGCCCCCTACCCTCAAAGAACCAGATAGAGCCCAATCAGTGGCCCGCCCACAGAAGGCAAATTGAATCGCATGCATGGACAATAGATGGATTTATTATCTGGCTTGCTCTCTCAGCCGCAAAGCAACGCTCATCTTCTTCACTGAGGTACTCTGGAGACTTCAACAGAGTGTGAACAACACTGCAGGTCAGTCTCAATTATATTTGTCACGTGACGTACAGACTGCAGTGCAGTCACATCATTGTTGTGAGTTTGCAGTGGCAGTGTAGACCGGGCCCTGATAAATTTGTGCCAGTGCTAAGCACCGGACAGCACCGGCACAAATTAAGCACTGATATGGCTGAGTCCAAACTGGAATGGCATAGTGAGCAAAAAAACGATGGGTTTAGGCCCAGATCTCTGTACTGGGGTAAATGTATGACATTGATCTGCATTCTGTTCATCAGTTGTTCTTTTTGCTTTTGTCACCCTGAGTGGGACGGGTATGCCAGACGTGGGTCCCGTGCTCTCCATGCCACTGGAATCAAGCTATCAAGTTTCAAGTTTATTTATTATGATAAGGAACTCTTTATGAGGTCCACATAAAACAAAATATACATACAAAACAAGAAATACATAAGATATTATTCCATCACAATTAGAAGAAACATCCTAGTACAGGTCCAAAAAACATTTAAAAAAGTTGTACAGTTTGAAAGAAAACATTTCATTAGGTGGGTTAATCAAGGCCGCCTTAAATGAAGAAGCAGATAAGATGTTGAGTTGTAAGCAAATTGGTCTTAACCATCTACGCCTGCAGGACATCAGTGCAGGACAAACAAACATAACGTGATCTAAGTCCTGATCATACAATTGACAAAGATCACAGCGTGCCGAATGGCCATACCAGCTGGCATGTAGAACTTTCAACGGAAGCAAATTTTGTCTTAATAAGTACACAAGGCGTCTAACGCCATGGGAGATGTTCCAGTACATATAAGGTTGAGCTTTCCGCAAGGTATAAGACTCAATAACAGGCGTACAACCTTTTTTCGCTAGACAGAGATCTCTATCCTGACAAAACCCCAATTCCCAAGAGGCTGACTTCAGAATGGTTTTTAATTGATAAGAGGATAATGAAAATAGAGTCTCCTCATCCAATTTCAATTGTAGCACGGCAAATCTGAAGTTTTTTACAATCAAGGAGAAATCATTAAAGGATCCTAATAATTCATTTTTTATAAGATCTCTTAAGGTATTAGGCTCACTTTTAGATAAAGCTACTACCCAACGTATGATACTTGCCAGACCTTGAACCCAGCTGCTACGTAAACCCAGTTCCTGTCTCAAGGAAGCAGTCGAATTTGCTGTACCTACAGACATTAAACTACGTAAAATTTTCCCCTCCGCTGAGTTTAAAAATCTCCACTTTTTTAGATCAATTAACTCTGTTCCGTATAACAGGGAGGCAGGAACTTTCGCTCTGAAAACATCTAAAAGAATAGAAAAATGCCTTCTACCTGTGGCTTTATACAGGGAAACTAAACTCTTTCCCTGTGAAATAGCCTTCCGAGAGTTATTGTCAATATGTAATTTGTCACTTAAATTATAAGTGACAATTTTACCCAGGAAGGTGTAAGATTTCACACTTTCCAATTTTTTTCCCCCCACAACCCAAGGATAATTAAGGCATTTGGGCTTCTTTCTACCAGAGAAGCAAATCACTTTACTTTTTGCCGTGTTTATCGATAGGAAATGACTTTCAGCATATTCAGAGAGTGCTTGCAACCGATTGTTCAGGCCCTTTGGGGTGAGATCCAAAATCAAGATGTCGTCAGCATACATAAGGCATGCAATTGGAACTCCGCCCAAAGACGGGGCAATACCGGCGCAAGCAGAGAGGGTGACGGGTAAGTCAACTGTATATAGGGAAAATAGCAAAGGAGCCAAAAGGCAACCTTGCTTCAACCCATTGCAAGTAGAAATTATTTTAGATACACCACGTTCACCTCCAAGTAGAACTCTACACCAGGTATCTGAATAGAGGGCGCGAATTAACTTAATAAGGAAAGGGGGCATACCTAAATCAAATAACTTTCTCCACAGCAAAATTCTGTCTACTTTATCAAAGGCGGTGGAGAAGTCAATAAAGGCGCCATATACCTGACCACCACGGACTTTCACATATTTTTCTGTGATAACTTGCAATGCCGTCAAGTTATCTAGAGTTCCATGATTTTGTCTGAAACCTGTTTGTTCCATGGGGAGGATTTTATATTCAGATACCCATTGGTTCATTAAAGTAAGAACACATTTTGCGAAAACCTTACCAATGGCATCAAGCAAAGCAATTTGACGGTAATTTTGTGGTAGATCTCTTGCCCCTTTTTTATATAAAGGGATAATAATACTTCCTTTCCAGGAAGGGGGGACTGTTCCACTGGAAAAACAAAATTTAAACACTGGAAAGAGAATTTTGCTCCAAAGTTCACTCTGGTGTTTTAATACTAAAATTGGGATTTTATCAGGACCCATCGCACCAGAGGAGCCCATATTCTTAATGGCAAATTCAATTTCCTTTTCCGTTGGACAGTCAAATATACGTGAGACATTATTAAATTCAGCATTGTAAACTTGAGAATTATTGTTACTGTACAACTTTTCGATATAATGAACCCACACCTGTTCCTCAATGGCAATAGGAGTGGGACTGGCTCTGGTACCACAACCTTTGCCAATTAAGGACCAGAATGTCTTGGCTTGGCCATTATAAGAAGCTTCCCTCAGTTGTATCCAGAGGGCATCTTCCTTGGAGCGTTTTAAACGGGCCTTAAGCCTGACTCTCCTTCTTTTTAAGATAAACAACTTAGTCTTAGCTTCTTGGGTAAAAAATAAAAATTGCCCCCTTATAACTTTGTTTATTTCTCTGTTTATAGCCCGTAGGGGATGAGGGACTACGAAGGATTGTTTCACACCTGGTTTCTTTTTCGCTCTAGACGTTACAGAATCTAAAAAGTTACTAAAACTCAACAACTCTCTCCCTTCCCAGAAGGGTAAATTTTCAACAGTAAAATACAAAAGAGGCACCACACTTTCAAAGGAACAAGAGTTCCAAAAACATTTCCCTGAATTGGAATCAAAATTCACAAAATCTGTATCCAAAGTCCACGGATCCACTTTCGGGAGATTAACGGAGACTGAAAGCATCAACGCATTATGGTCACTAAGGTTAGACTCAATGACCTTCATATCCTTCAATAGGTAAAAACAAGCATAATCTACCATAATAAAATCAATAATAGATTTTCCCTTATTTGATTTATGCGTATAAGCTGCCGGGGTGTCAGACGGAAGCCTCCCATTTACTATTAAGCAGTCAACTTTATGTAGACCTTCTAAAATAAGTTTACCTCTTTTGTTAGTTTTAATTTTGGTAGGTAACTGGGCTGATGGTATATTCAGAGACTCTTCCATTTGAATATTTCTAAACAACTCCAACCCACAGTTAGATATATTACAATTCAAGTCCCCAAACATTAACACATGCGGAGCCGGGGAGATGTCCAACGCTTTAGTTAAAAAAGTGAACAAAGTTTTCAGACCAGCATTAAAGCTACAATTGGGGGGAATATAAATATTTATCACAATCAACGATCTATTAGGGCAATCCTCAAATACATCTTTTAAGGTTATTGCTTGAAACAGTTTCCCTGGATCGAGATAATGTGAATAATTCCATTGCAATCTATTGGATAACAAGCATGCTAAGCCTCCCTTTGCATGGCCTCTTCTGGTGCTAATTGCGCTATATTCCAAAACAAAGTAATCTTTTTCCAAAGCTAATCTTCCTTCAACCCAGGTTTCTTGCAAACAAATTATATCTGCCTTTTGAGAATGCAAGAAACATAATTTCTCCTTATAATCTTTAAAACCGGCAGTGTTCCATGAGATAAATTTCAGCTCTCTGTTAAAAATTAGAATGTAGTTTGGAACAGGGAGCAGATTTACTCGTTAAAACTCCAGGTAACCAACTCCATTTAGATTGATCATCCTTCACTGTCTGCTTAAGGGGGGGGGGGGTTATATGAAACTTGCCTTTCATTCCTAGCCACACAGATTTTTAAGTCCTCTGATCTAAGATTAGACCAATCCGACAACAGCACACCCGTATTAGAGGGAAGTGATAGTAAAGAATTGGCAAGAATACTTTGAGTACGTTTTTCCCCAAAGTATGGCATGACATCTATCCCTCTAACTTGTAATTCCTCCGCCCACTGTAGAACAAGATTTAACACAACTTTCGAATGGAATTTCACCCTTGTAGATCTTATAGATTTCCCCACCAAGGAGTTAAGGAGAAATACAACGTCCAAATCGGACGTTTGAATTAATTTTAAACTTTCGATCTCTTTAAAACAGATCAATAGGGCAGATCTATTTAAAATTAAATCTTGTTCAAATAAGGGAAAAAAATCAAGATACAAAGTATCTACATTTATTTTTTCTTTTGGGGGAATAACTGTCACTGAGGATGGAACCTGAAAGGGTCTTGCTGAAGGATTGAGAGAAATAAGGGACGGAATGACAGAAGGAGAAGTAACCTTAGAAACAACTTGGCAAGATCCTGCTATAGCATTACAATATGAAGAAAAAGGATTAACGGATGATTGGGAAACCTTGGGAAGGAAAGGATTAGTAAAACTTATGGGATCTAGACCAGTGGACAGGGGGTCCCCTTTAGGCGAAACAACCCTAGCTTCTACATGAGGGGTAGGAGACTGCTCCACCTGGGGAGAATCTTCTAGTATTGATTCTGCATTCTTATCAAAGAGAAGTTTTCTCTGTCTTTTTTTAGCGAATCTTCGGATGGGTTTCCTCTTCTTCATTCTGATATTTTTGTGTTTCAGGGGACTCACTTTTTCCATCAATCCAATATTTACTTTAGGAATCTCCTCTTCTTTGTTTGACGGCAAGGAGAATATCGGAAAGAGAGAGGGAATTTCAGTTTTGAGAATGAGTGAAGATGTTGATATTACCTCTATCTTATCACTGATGGGAGCTATACAATTAGCGCCAACCGAAACCACTTTGGAAGGATTGGGGACAGCTGGGAGAACTACAGGATTCTTTGCCTTTTGACCTTCTGTCAAAGGAAGAGATTGAGCTGAATCCAAAACTGCTGAAGCGGTAGGAGCGCTTATTTTTGGAGGCACCAACAGAGAAGCCGATGTTATGGGGAGATCTGACACTAACTCATTTTTACTTAGCAAGAGAACTTGCAAAATTTGCGTTACAGTGTCAAAAATACACTCCGAACCTCCCACAAAATTTTCAAGTAAACTCAAAATCGAAGAAAGAATTGATTCCAAAGAGGACAATGAATTGGAAATTAGCCTCCCATTAACATTTGGAGAACCCTCAGCTAAATTGTTCAACACTGGACCTGAGCAAGATGTAAAGTTTAATTGCGCAAGGGAAAAATCAAATTTATTAGATGGTGTGCTACTTAGAGGACCGGTACTCGAAATGGTTATTGCTTCCTCTAAATTAGGCATACCTTTAGAGTTCCCCTGTAGCGATCCCACCCGAACCCTATGAGCTGTTAAATCAATGTCAGGTAATGTAAAATCATTTCCTATTACAGGAGATTTAACTGACACAGCTGACAAAAGATCAGTATTCACTAAAACTTTGGGGACTTCCATAAGTTCAGCTTGGGGGAGGTCAATTCTGTCAGATTTTGAGGGCATACTACCCGAAGACTCAAGGGGAGCATTCTGTTTCAAATGTGCATTGTTTGAAGACAAAGGCGAACCCCTTAGTACTTCGGGACTAGCTAGAATAGGCAAGGATTGACTAGCAACCAAACTCAAACTAGAGGAAACATCAATAACCCTATTAACAGGCACCGAACCGTTAGAACCTGGAATTTCACTCGGGGACTGCAGATCAGTGGATTTATCTTTCCCTTTGTCCCATAAATTGAAAAGCTGACATTGACCTTTCAATTGCATGGAAGATGCAATTTTGTTCCGTAGGGGGTTAGATTTGGTTTTAGACCCCGATCTCCCTACAATCACGCGCCCAGAGCGCAGTTTTTTAGCCGTCATGAGACAGAATTTAAAGGGGAAAAAATAAAATAATAAAAATTGTAAAATATGAAGCCAAACCTTGAGATACAATACAGGTCTATAGAGGCAATGTCACACAGATTTAATACCGGAGATCAAAGGGAGGGGGCCCAGCCCAGCCTTCTTCAGCCTCTGACGGCCTCAGACGGTCCCGCCCTTGTCCCGGGCTTCTCCCGGCGCGCTCCCGCGATGCGGTATCGCAAGGGTGATTTATAGCCGCGCTGAGGCGGGGGAGGAGCCAGCAGGGAGAGCGGGTCAGCTGCTGATGATGCCGGGGGACAGGCGCTCCTGGGACTAGTAGTCCTCGCCTGCCCACGCTCGCAGCCCTGCACTCACCACCGCCACCGAAGCTCAGTTACTGATGTTCTTTGCAGGCACAGCGCACTTCACACAGCGCAGTCCAAAATGACCAGGGAGCGATGCGGGACCCGCGGAGCGGGTTCCGCGAGGAGTGAAGGTTGGGGGTTAGAGGAAGAGCAGCTCCAGCGTGCTCTCAGTCCAAAACACCTTCTTCAATCAGCAAAGTCAAGGTGAGCAATCAAACAGAGAAACTGACGCGCTGGTTTTAGCCGCGCTGAGGCGGGGGAGGAGCCAGCAGGGAGAGCGGGTCAGCTGCTGATGATGCCGGGGGACAGGCACTCCTGGGACTAGTAGTCCTCGCCTGCCCACGCTCGCAGCCCTGCACTCACCACCGCCACAGAAGCTCAGTTACTGATGTTCTTTGCAGGCACAGCGCACTTCACACAGCGCAGTCCAAAATGACCAGGGAGCGATGCGGGACCCGCGGAGCGGGTTACGCGAGGAGTGAAGGTTGGGGGTTAGAGGAAGAGCAGCTCCAGCGTGCTCGCAGTCCAAAACACCTTCTTCAATCAGCAAAGTCAAGGTGAGCAATCAAGCTATCCTGGCTGATGAGGGCTGAAACCCCGAAACCGGTCCTAGGATGCTTGTTTCCAGTCCAAGGAGGACCTGGCCTGGCAGTTAGGGCTGGAATGTTCCCATTGGGCGCAGGATCAAGACAGATTTGCATATGGCTGGGTCCAAACTGGAATGACATGGTGAGCAAAAAAACGATGGATTTAGGCCCAGATCTCTGTTCTGGTGTGAATGTATGACATTGTTCTGCATTCTGTCCACCGGTTATTCTTTTTGCTATATTATGATTGAGCAACTAGCTGGCTGACATGAATAGGTAGGAGCCTTTGTGAGTTTCCGTGAGTCTAGGTTCTCCTGAAGAGTCCCTTTCTTTTCTGAGTCTTGCTTAACACGTGTACAGGAGGAGCCCTGTATTCATGTCCTCAATCTTTGCTACAAAAAATACTCATGGATTTCTGAACAATGAGAGTAAAAGCATTAAGGTTACATTTTGTTCCTACTTATATTTTGCACGCTTTACATAAACCTGTATTCCCTATGAGTGTTTGCTTTTTTCTTAATTAAACCTCAAATAAACGTGTTTATCCATTGTTTGAATTAAATAACATTATGAGCTGTAACTGGTCAGTGAAATGCTAAACGTACTAAAAATTGCTATGTTTTGCTATTTCTACCCACACCCCTGACTCCGCCCACTTATCCAATTTTTGGTTATTCCCGCCCCCTGATTCTCCACCCACTGTTACCCTACTTTTTTTCCCCACTTCGACCACTGGATGTAAATCAATCAAACCATGTTTAAGGGAGTGAGAACAAGCACTTTAGCACCTGTTAGCAGTGGCCCTAAAGCCAACAAAATTACTGATAGCACCACAAATGGAGTTAAGTGGGTAAAATGTTTTGGGGCAACCCTGCTGCAGGGAGAGCTAGGCCCCACAGAAAGGATCTAGAGGATACACCGTTCACCTGCGCCAAGGCCCTGGGAGAATTGTAGCCAAACAGGATCGATTGACAGAACCTGCTCTGAAAGTCGAAGCGTTTTACGATTCTGATTATGTATGGTCAGTGAATTGTGTTAAATGTATTTTTTTAGCTTCAATTGTGAGCAGCAGCACATCCCTCAGGAATCTCTGAACCTTATCAATAATGTGTAGTATTTGTTTGGTTTTATCCCCACAGTTCCCATTTTGCACGAAGCTTGCCTGGTCCGGCTCCACCA
Organism: Lissotriton vulgaris; assembly: GCF_964263255.1. Lineage (NCBI taxonomy): Eukaryota > Metazoa > Chordata > Amphibia > Caudata > Salamandridae > Lissotriton > Lissotriton vulgaris. Next base: position 732,904,079 of record NC_141695.1, on the reverse strand, counting down.
CAGCATGTAAGGGTTCAGTCTGGCTGCTAATATGCTAGTAAAAAGTTTTGCATCAATGTTAATTAATGAGAAAGGCCTCAATGAAATCCAAAGCTGTTTATTCTAAACTGGTTTAGGGATGACTGTAATGGAGGCCTCCAGCATAGAGAGAGAAAGTGTCCCACTCTCTGGGAAAGAGTTAAAGAGCCTAGGGAGAGCAGGAGCCAGCGTCTGGCAAAACATTTGTAGAAGAGTGTCATGAAGCAGTCAGGGTCCGGAGATTCAAGCGGTTTCAGCGTTGCTATGGGGGAGATCACCTCAGCTATCCCAGTAGGTTTCTCAACGGTTTCTACTTGTGTCAGTGAAAATTTAGTCACTCGTGCCCCCTCCAGGTATATCGGGTATTGCACTCACTTGGGTCCTGGAAAGAGTAGAGTGTTTGATAGAAGTCTCAAGAAGTTGAAGCTATCTGAGTGTCACTAGTGACCTCCTTCCCCTTTGCGTCTAAGATGGGGCTGTCACTGTTCACTTTGGAGCGCAATTGGTGTAATAGTATTTTGCCACATTTATTGCCTCTTATGTAAAATTTGTATTCAAGGTATAATAGGGCATATTCTGCCCTGTCTAGAACGATTCACTTAAGATGGCGGGTGCTGTGCCTAGATAACCCATATCCTAGGGGGTCCGGAGCGCGTGTGTATGTCTTCCAATTCCCTTATTTTGCCCTCCAGCTTAATTCGCTCTCCTTCCATCTGAAGGACTATAGATATTGGGGCATCGTCTAATAACGGCCAGGGTTCTATGCGGGCTTTCCTGATTTGTACTTGTAGTGCTGGTGTATTTAAGTATAGTAGAGTGAGCAATTCTCATTAGTAATAATAAACATGTGGTTTGAAATTCCTTAAGTAAAATAGTGGCAGCAGAGTCTTTAAACTGCTAGCTGCTGCCTTCAGTGTGTGTCGCTCCCCTGGACCATCCACCGTGTACCGCTTTCCTTATCTTCATATTTCTAGAAATATGTAATTTTCACACGAGAACGCCGATGAAGGGAATACAGTAGGAATCAAATCATGAACTGAGCTGATACACGACAGTCTTCGAGGACATCCAGGCGTTGATGTACAGAGCAATGTTTCATGGCCGACTATGTTATGTACAATTGCTGCTTCTTCAACCGAGGAACATTCTCTGTCGAAGAGTGAATAATGTAGACACGGGTGGAAAATGAATTAAACTGAAGAACAAAACGATTTGCCCAGCTGTCTTGCGGCAGCGTTGATGAGTTTGACAAGGTATGCTTTTATTACCAGGTATTTCCTCAGACTGATTCCAGCCAAGGAGATCCGGTGTTCTGCGGCCTGTTTATAATCCGTCTCTGAAAGGGGAGGCCTAATGCTGAAAGGAAATTGCATAGCCTAAGCAGTTTAGACAAAGGTGACGTTTAATCAGGACACAGTTTGAAGCATTGTTCGGTGACTTTATTTTTTATTGCAGAAGGTGTTCAAAATAGAGCAGGGTGAGAACAGCAGTTGAATTTCACACATTGACCGGCTCAAAGCCGCCAATTGTTTCCGCCAGGAGGAAGCGCGACAGCGATATGTTCAGCCCCTCGGCTAGACCTTTCTGTTAGAATAGAAGTAGAGGGTGGGTTTCCCATTACAGACGCCACTCCTGGGCCAAGGCGGACAATGGGTCGCAGAGCACAGCGTTAAGGTGCGTGGTAGATGTGACCGATAAAACAGGGAATGGCACGTCTAACAATATTGTGAGAGTCATACACCCCAAAAGCAGTTATCATTACGCTATTATGTGCTGTAATGAGCCTTACATAGTGCAACCTCGCTTGTCCGCTGAAGGAGGCCATTCGGGGCCTGGTGCCATTTAGAAAAGTTACATTTAAAGTGCCAAAGTAAAATAAAAATAAAAAAAAATTCCATTTCAGGGTCGGACTGGCCTACAGGGCAATCAGGCAGAGCTAAAGGGGCTGGTCTGGCCAGTCAGTGTATAGACCGTTTTCTTTTTTTGGGGGGGGAGGGGGGACTCTCCTCTATCTGGTGGGCTGGTTTTCACTGTTGAATTCCCGGATATTACCACAAACATTGCCTGTAGCTTGCACAAAAGCATGCAGTCTCCCAAACCTTGCAAAACACATATACAACAAACAACATGTCTTTATAAGTCCGAGCTGCAATAACTGTAAACGTAGGCCGCTTTTTTAGCAATCTGATTCGTTTTTTTTTGCTGTTTGATATAGCACAAACTCGACCCGAAGATATTGGAGTGCTTTACATGAGTAGCAGTTTACCAAGAATGACAAGATGTTAAACTGACGCAGAGACTCAAACCTGAGTCCCCAGCTCCAAAGCTGGCAGTTCTGACCATTACAGGTGTGAATAAAAAATCCTAGGCCATCAAAGAACTAAGTGAACAATGAAGCCAAACCAGTGGTCAAAGGAATAATCGAAAATAACAATTTATATAAAACACATGTTTTTAATCAGTATATTAAAAATCATATAGTAGATGACCAAAAATCAAACTATATGATGAGAATAAAAGTTCATCAAATATTATACAAATAGATGTATTACATAAAAATCATATTATGTACAATTCAAATTACATTAAAAAATCATAATTAATGACTGGAGAAATTAAACGTATTAAAGAAACGTAAAAACTGAGTTTTTACGTTTCTTTAATACTCCAGTCATTAATTGTGATTTTTTAATGTAATTTGAATTGTACATAATATGATTTTTATGTAATACATCTATTTGTATAATATTCGTTTGTATTTGACCCCGACCCTAGAACCACACTCAGAGGCACCCTCATCTACAGGCCTCCTGGAACCCGTAAACAATTCAGCGAAGACATCACCGACTTCATCAGTCCACATGCCCTCGCCTCCGAGAACTACATTCTACTAGGAGACCTCAACTTCCACCTGGACAAGAAAAACAACAGCAACACCACCACCCTTCTTGACAACCTGGCCAATCTCGGCCTCAAACAACTTGTGGACACCCCCACCCATGTAGCCGGACACACGCTCGACCCAATCTTCACCTCCAGCAAACACATCTCCTTCGATCGCACCACAGATCTCCACTGGACGGACCACAGTTGTGTTCACTTCAGCTACAAAACCACCTCGACCCACAACCCCCCACAACCTATCCCCCGAAGAAAATGGAACAAAATCACCACCGACCAACTCCTCACATCGCTCAACCAAAACCCACCCGCCCTCTCATCGGACCCAAACCAAGCTGCCATCAAATTCAAACAATGGATCACTCACAGCGCTGACGAATTAGCACCCTTGAAAAACCATCACACCAAACAAGACAGTAAAAAGGCCCCCTGGTTCAACGATGACCTTAAGAAATCCAAAAAGCTATGCCGCACTCTCAAGAAAACATGGAGAAAAAACCCAACCACCGACAACATGACCACCTTCAAGGCAGCCACCCGCACACACCACCAGCTGATCCGAGCCACCAAGAAATCAGCACTCAAGATTCGACTCGACAACAACGCCCATAACAGCAAGGAACTATTCAACATCGTCAAAGAATTCACCAACCCCACCGCAGCCTCAAACGACATCACTCCCTCCCAAGACCTCAGAGACTCGTTATCCTCCTTCTTCTACAATAAAATTGCCGACATACATAACAGCTTCGAAAACAGCTCCAACAAACAATCCTCTCCACCCCCCTCAGAACCTAAACCACCCTCTAACAACCTCAGCGCCTGGAACCCAATCACCACCGAAGACACCATCCGCCTGATGAACTCATCCACTCTGGCTCGCCAACCAACCCCTGTCCCCACCACATCTTCAACAAAGCAGACTCCATCATCGCACCCCATCTCCGTGATGTCATCAACTGCTCCTTCATTTCTGCCACCTTCCCAGAAAGGTGTAAACATGCCGAAGTCAGCGCCCTCCTGAAGAAACCCACAGCAGACCCCTCCGAACTTAAAAACTACCTCCCCATATCCCTCCTCCCATTCCCAGCCAAAGTCATTGAGAAAGCCGTCAATAGCCAACTAGCTACCTTCCTCGAATCCAACAACTCCCTCGACCCCTCACAGTCCGGCTTTCGAGCCAAACACAGCACTGAAACCGCCCTCATCGCAGCAACAGATGACATCCGAACACTTCTGGACAACGGAGAAACAGTGGCCCTCATTTTCCTCGACCTCTCACCCGCCTTCGACACTGTTTGTCACAACACACTCATACAACGCCTCAGCAACATCGGCATAAAAGGAAAAGCCTTGGACTGGATCATCTGGTTCCTAACTGGGTGAACTCAGAGAGTCCGACTTCCCCCGTTCAAATCAGAGGCCACCGAAGTCATCTGCAGAGTACCACAAGGATCATCACTCAGTCCCACCCTCTTCAACGTTTACATGAGTTCACTCGCTTCCATCGCGCGTCAACACAACCTCAACATCATCTCCTACGCAGACGACACCAGCTGATCCTCTCCCTCACCAAAGACCCCAACACTGCCAAAACCAATCTTCACGAAGGCATGAAAGAAGTAGCCGTATGGATGAAAGACAGCCGCCTTAAACTTAACTCAGACAAAACGGTAGTGCTCATTCTAGGAACAACCCCCTCTGCCTGGGACGACTCATGGTGGCCTTCGGATCTGGGCTCAGCACCCATACCCACGGACCACGCACGTAACCTTGGCTTCATCCTAGACTCTTCACTCTCGATGACCAATCAAGTCAACGCCGTCTCATCCTCCTGCTTCAATGTACTTCGTATGCTCAAAAAAATCTTTCACTGGATCCCCGCCGAGACAAGAAAGACGGTCACCCACGCTCTGGTTACGAGTCGACTAGACTACTGAAACACCCTCTACGCCGGAATTACAGCCAAATTACAGAAAAAACTCCAACGCATTCAAAACGCATCAGCGAGACTCATTTTGGACATCCCTCGCCAAGATCACATTACCGGCCACCTGAAAGACCTCCACTGGCTTCCCGTCAACAAGAGAATAACATTCCGTCTCCTCACCCACGCACACAAGGCCCTCTACAAACTAGGTTCCGAATGCCTCAACACTCGTCTATCCTTCTACACACCCATCCGCCAACTGAGATCCTCCAATCAAGGCCTCGCCGCAGTCCCGCGTATCCAAAGATCCACCATGGGTGGTAGATCCTTCTCCTACTTGGCGGCCAAGACCTGGAACTCACTCCCCACTCACCTCAGCCTTACACAGAACCACACCTCCTTCAGAACAGAACTTAAAACCTGGCTATTCGACAAATAATGAACCCCATCCCCAAGCGCCTTGAGACCCTCTGGGTGAGTAGTGCGCTATATAAATTCTTGAACTTGAACTTGAACTTGAACCCATCGAAAACAACAAGTCGTCTGCGTGTGGATTTAACTCTGTAATTCCACTGCAGGAAGCAGGTGGAATTTGTGTGTGGAAATGTGTCAGTAATTGTATGTTGGAAAAGGACTACTAATTCATTGACCGGTATGTTCACATTTCTAGTCCAAAAACTCGCAGGGGCGTAAAGGTCACCCCGCAGCATCTTCAGTGCGAGGGCCCCCAGTCTTCTCTACATTAAGTGGCCCCCTTAGCATCTCTGTTCAGGTTGTCTCTCTAAAGCAGCGTCGGTGTGCAGCATACTCTGAGCAGACACCACCCACACGCAGGACTGAGGAGAAACAAAAGAACTTATTTGTCTCTTTCAGTCCAAGCCTGCTAGGCACCTTTCATGAGTGGGTGCGGCCCTGTAGTATGTTATTATTTATAAGATTGTTAGTATTTATTCTTAATGTTAGGTTTGTCTCTTTAAATGAGATGTAGTCTTTCAAATGTGTTCTCGTTCTATGTTCTATTAGAGAGTTGTAATGCAATGCAATATGTTTTGCTGTAGGTCAGTCCCAGACTTACTCCTGATCTTACCAGACGTGCTTTTTCTTTGGAATAAACGTATTATCCTCAACCTGTATTTTGGAATATTTATGCAAGAATACTACAATTATTTGGCGACGATTGGGATTTTTTTTGTTGCTTCTGCATGATTTTTTCAGCAAGTTTGTACTGAAAGTCTTCATTTTGTTTATCACTTCATGAATTTCTGCAAGCAAACTTCAAGTGTGATGTGAGTAGAACGAGCGGTTTTGGATTCCAACCAGTCTCTCTCTCACTCCTGTTTTCTGCCTATACACGCAGCTTTGAATTAATGCCTCATCGATTCAACGAGCGGAAAGTGAGTAAACCTTGTGCTTTTATTTCTCAAGCGCTTCCATCTCATTTTATCCTCGGATCAATCACGAGGCTGTGTATGAACATTCAATCACTTGGTGAGTTTCATTGATGAAACATTTTTGTTTTGTAACTCACCACTTGATGTTCCTTGAATTCGTGTCAGTTGCCTGCTGCCGTTGTGGACTGCATCTTCTCTCGCGCTTCCTGCCTGAGGATTTCACCTGCATAGCAACGCGGCTTCGATACCGCCTACGTCAGACGCTTTTCAACGCTTCTATTCATTGGTGTTTGCTGCATTCGTGACTTATAGGTCATGCAACGTGACCCTACCCGGCAAGCGTGCCGCCATATTTTTTTTTAATACTTTATTAATATCTTCAAGCACATCTGTATAACATCTTTATTTTAACTCCTTCTTCTTCTACTGCAACGTTCATTGTAAGTAAGTGTTATGTTGTTCTATTTTACATGTACCTTTAAGACTTGTGCTATGTATTGTAGAATGCATGAGGTCAGGGTTGGAATGTGGTATGAGCTTCATTCTTGTGTGTGAGGCAGTTATGCTAGAGTGGTCTTTGGACTGAGCTACTTCCTGGCACTCACCTGTATAGCTTGCGCTTTATCTCTTAATAAAGCTATTCACTATTTTCCTGCCTACGTTCCTTCATTACAGTAAGTTATACTTCATCTGTATTCATCTGTATTCAAATACTTTTAAAAGGGACATTTTTATCATTACTTCTACTACTGCTATAGCTTTTACAAGCTAATTTAACATTTCAAGCTAGTCAATTTTATCTAAGTTCAAAAAGTTCAAGTTCAAGTTCAAAATTTGTATAGCGCATTACTCACCCAGAAGGACTCAAGGCGCTTGAGTGAGGGGGGGAACCTTACTTATCGAATATCCAAGTTTTTAGTTACTTTCTGAAGGAGAGGTGGTTCTGTGTAAGGCGGAGGTGGGTGGGGAGAGAATTCCAGGTTTTGGCCGCTACGTAGGAGAAGGATCTTCCCCCAATGGTGGATCTATGGATGCGCGGAATTGCGGCGAGGGCTTGATTGGACGATCGAGGTTGGCGGGTGGGGGTGTAGAAGGACAGTCGCGTGTTGAGGCATTCGGGTCCTAGGTCGTAGAGGGCTTTGTGTGCATGGGTGAGGAGACAGAACGTTATTCTCTTGTTGACGAGGAGCCAGTGGAGGACTTTCAGGTGACCGGAAATGTGAGCTTGACGGGGGATGTCCAGTATGAGTCTGGCTGAGGCGTTTTGGATGCGTTGGAGTTTTTTCTGTAGTTTGGCTATGGTTCTGGCGTAAAGGGTGTTTCCGTAATCCAGTCGGCTAGTGACCAGTGCATGGGTGACCGTCGTTCTTATTTCGGTGGGGATCCAACGGAAGATTTTTTTGAGCATGCGTAGGATGTTGAAGTATAATGATGAGACGGCGTTGACTTGTCTGGTTATCGAGAGGGAGGAGTCCAGGATGAAGCCCAGGTTACGTGCGTGGTCTGTAGGTATGGGTGCGGTTCCCAGGGCCGGTGGCCACCATGAGTCGTCCCAGGCAGAGGGGGATGAACCTAAGATGAGGACTTCCGTTTTGTCAGAGTTCAGTTTTAAACGGCTGTTCTTCATCCACTCGGCTACTTCTTTCATTCCTTCGTGTAAGTTGGTTTTGGCGGTGTTAGGGTTTTTGGTGAGGGAGAGGATCAACTGGGTGTCGTCTGCGTAGGAGATGATGTTGAGGTAGTGTTGGCGTGCGATGGATGCGAGGTGACTCATGTATACGTTGAAGAGGGTGGGACTGAGTGATGATCCTTGTGGCATGCCGCAGATGACTTCGGTGGCCTCTGATCTAAAAGGGGGGAGGCGGACTCTCTGAGTTCTTCCGGCGAGGAACGAGATGATCCAGTCCAATGCTTTTCCTTGTATTCCGAAGTTACTGAGGCGTTGAATGAGGGTGCTTTGACAGACTGTGTCGAAGGCTGCGGAGAGGTCAAGTAGGATGAGGGCAGCTGTTTCTCCATTGTCCAGGAGAGTTCGAATGTCGTCTGTTGCTGCGATGAGGGCGGTTTCGGTGCTGTGTTTGGCTCGGAAGCCGGATTGTGAGGGGTCGAGGGATTTGTTGGATTCAAGGAAGGCGGCGAGCTGACTGTTGATGGCTTTCTCAATGACTTTGGCAGGGAATGGGAGGAGCGAGATGGGGCGGTAGTTCTTAAGTTCAGTGGGGTCTGCTGTGGGTTTCTTCAGAAGGGCGCTGAGTTCGGCATGTTTCCAGCTTTCCGGGAAGGTAGCAGAGTTGAAGGAGCTGTTGATGATGTCGCGGAGATGGGGTGCGATGATTTAGTCTGCTTTGTTGAAAATGTGGTGGGGACATGGGTCGGTTGGCGATCCTGAGTGGATGGAGTTCATCAGGCGAATGGTGTCTTCAGTGGCGATTGGGTTCCAGGCGCAAAGGTTGTTAGAGGGCGGTTTTGGTTTGGAGGTGGGTGGAGTGGAGTGGTCTTCGGACTGGTTTTCAAAGCTGTTATGTATGTCGGCGATTTTGTTGTGGAAGAATGAGGCTAGGGAGTCGCAGAGGTCTTGGGAGGGAGTGATGTCGTTGGTGCCGGCGGTGGGGTTGGTAAATTCTTTGACGATGTTGAATAGTTCCTTGCTGTTTCGGGCGCTGTTGTCAAGACGATCCTTGAATGCTGATTTTTTGGTGGATCGGATCAGTTGGTGGTGTTTGCGGGTGGCGTTTTTGAAGGTGGCCAGGTTGTCAGTGGGTGGGTTTTTTCTCCAGGCTTTCTCGAGGGTACAACAGAACTTCTTGGATTTCTTAAGGTCATCGTTGAACAAAGGGGCTTTTTTGCTACCTTGCTTGAATTGATGGTTTTTCAAGGGTGCTAGTTCGTCGGTGCTGTGGGTAATCCATTGTGTGAGGTTGGTGGCTGCTTGGTTTGGGTCCGATGTTTTGGCAGGAGGGTTTTGGTGAAGCGATGTGAGAAGCTGGTCGGTGGTAATTTTGTTCCAGTTTCTTCTGGGAATAGGTTGTGGGGGGTTGTGGGTCGTGGTCTTTATGTAGTTGAAGTGAACGCAGCTGTGGTCCGTCCAATGGAGAGCTGTGGTGTGATTGAAGTAGATGTGCTTGCTGGAGATGAAGATTGGGTTAAGCGTGTGTCCGGCATAGTGGGTGGGGGTATTGGCAAGTTGTTCGAGTCCGAGGTTGGCCAGGTTGTCCAGAAGGGTGGTGGTGTTACTGTTGTTTTTCTTTTCCAGGTGGAAGTTGAGGTCTCCCAGTAGAATGTAGTCCTCGGAGGGGAGGGCGTGTGGGCTGATGAAGTCAGTGATGTCTTCGCTGAATTGTGTGCGGGGTCCTGGTGGTCTGTAGATGAGGGTGCCTCTGAGTGTGGTCTTAGGGTCGGTGTGGATCTGGAAGTGGAGGTGTTCGGCGGTAGCGAGGTTATCGTCGGAACTGGTCGTGATGCGGATGGTGTTCTTATGGACGATGGCGATGCCTCTTCCTGTTTGGTTGGTGCGGTCCTTTCGGATGATCTTGTAGCCGTACGGGATGGCTATGGCGATGTCGGTGCTGATGAGGCGTTCATCCAGGTTTCTGTAAGGAAGGCGACATCTGGCGATGTAGTGTCGAGTAGGTTCCAGAGTTCGATGGCGTGTCTGTGGACCGAGCGGGTGTTGAGTAGGATGCACTTTAGGTGGTTAGTGTCGGAGCTCTGTTTGGAGTTTGTGGATTTGGTCTGGGTCCTGATGCAGTCGAACCTGCAGGAGTGGCAGGTGAAGGGTCCATGGGTGTGTCCTGGGGCGGCTTGGTGGCAGTTTGGTGGGCGGCCAGGGTTAAGGGCTGAGAGGGTTGCGGCGTTGTATGTTATGCGGGTGGGGTGGGTTTTGCGGGGGCCAGGGGGTCTGGCCCTGGGCGCGTCCAGACGGGCGTAGACGGGCTTACCTTTGGCGCACCTTCGGCGCACCTAGGCCGCGATCGCTGCACGTGAATGTTGCGAGCGAAAGCATCTGACATAAGTGGGTAGTGGAGGGGGACGGAGCGAGGAAGGAGCAGCTGGGAGGCGGGAGCGGGGTGGAGAGGCTGGCTACGAGGCACAACAACAAGCATGGCGGCGAAAGCAAAACCGAAACAGGATGAGATTGGGGGCAGAAAGTTGGATGTCGCAGTGGCACCGGCACAATGAGGCAATAATAGGTTATTTCAAATCAGGCGATGCGAGCTCTCACTAAAAATATAGTACTTTGCACAGATTACAATGCGAGCAGCAGCAGTGAGCTCTAGCAGGCAGCAATTCTTTGCACAGATTACAATGTGAGCAGAAGCAGTGAGCTCTAGCAGGCAGCAATTCTTCATATTCATATATATATATATTAATTTCTTTTTGTGATCACCATGAGTACAAATACCTCTACAGATAATTCAGCTTCAACTTCTAACTCTCCAAATGTGCAAACCTCATCCTCTTGTAGTAACATTAATTTAAGTATGCCTAACGAATTTTTGACAGCCTCAGGTGAACCTATCATCAAATGGACTGAATGGGAAGAATATTTTTTAAATTACATAGCTACCTTAGAAGGCAATGTTGGTACTCTGTCTCCTGAAATGAAGAAAAGAATACTTCTACACAGTCTTGGCCCGAAGGTCTAAGAGTATATAATCAGATGCAAAAACCAGAGAGATCAAGTGACTTTGATATTTTTAAGGCAACTATCTTAGATTTGATTGAACATTATTCGCCTACTGTATGATTAGGAGTTACTAGACGTGCCTTTTTCAAAAAGAAACAATTTCAGCAGAGACTGTGAAGAGTATGTTTTTCAATTAAAATTATTAGCTGCACATTGTAAATTTGGATCTTTGCATGATGAACTTATTAAGAACCAAGTTGTAGTTTGCACGAGAAATAAGAGTATTCAGGATAGACTTTGGATTGAATTTGAATGTATTTTAATTTAAAAGCATTTATGAAGCGCACATATACCTAGCAGTTTCTTGGCGCTGAGGATGCAATTGAACCTAGAGAAAGGGGTGTAGAAGGTTAAGATGGAAAATCTTGCAGGAAAAGATGAGTTTTGAGCGCCTTGCGGAAGTCAGAGTACAAGGGTATAGATCTGATGGTGGGGGGAAGGGAATTCCAGAAAGTGGGACCAAGTACAGCGAATCTCACCCACCCCATCCTTTTTTTCCTGAAACGTGGTACAGAAAGGAGGGACTGGGTGGAGGAATGGAGTTGTCTGACCGGGGTGTAATTTTTGATTTCGGAATTCATAAAAGCTGGAGCAGTTCCGGCTCGGGCCTGAAACGTGGTGCTGCCAAGTTTGAAGAGGGCCCGATCTCTAATGGGCAGCCAATGCAAGTTCTTTAATAAAGGGATGGCGTGGTGCAATTTAGGGAGACCATGAATGAGGCGGGCGGCTTGGTTCTGGACCAACTGAAGGCGTCGAAGGGCATAGGCCAGAACACTGTTGTACAGGATGTTACCGTAGTCAAGGCGAGATAACACCATTGCCATCAGAATGAGTTTTAAGGCGGAGGGGGAAAAGAATCTGGAAATTTTCCTGATGTGCGAAGGGTAAAGAAACAAGATGATACCACCATACTGATCTGGGAGTGCAGGGTGAGTTGTTGGTTCAGCGTGATCCCAAGGGTTTTAACTGAGTGAGAAGGTAGGGGAGGGGCACTAAGTGAGGGGGGCCAGAACGTGGGTTCCAGGGACTGGATGTGCCACCGGTGAGGACCACCTCGGAAGGTGAATCGAACCTTAAAGATGTCATCACACTTCTTAAAAAAGAAGAACTTTCAGACAGAAGTTCCAAAGCTCTATCTGAACAGTCTGCATCTACTCCTACAGTTAACAAAATATCTGATTACAAGAAAAACAAACAGTCTTCTAAAACAACAACCAACAAGAATTTTCAAGCCAACAAGAATTTTCAAACAAAGTCCTTCAATTATAAATCGTTCAACAAATCTAAATCTGATCCAAATGATATACCTACTTTTGCATGCTATCGTTTTGGTGACAAAAATCACAAGGCAGGCTTTGAAAAATGTCCAGCCAGATCCTCTAAGTGTTCTTATTGTGGCATTTTCAGTCATTTTGCTGAAGTCTGCAAAAGGAAATCAGCACAGCGAGCTAAGGTTACTTGTATTACTGATACTGATTCGTCAGACTATGATTCTGATTTAAACAATACTGTTCCTAATTCTAATGAAGACAAACAATGCAATATTGTTTTAAATGTTGGTGATAATGAAAGAAGCAAACCTTTGTGCATCGTAAGGTGTGGTGCTATTCCTTTACAGGTTGCAGCAGATTTGGGCTCTCCTTTTACTATTATAGCCAAAAGTGTATGGGAAAAAGAATTAGTTAGTGATTTGGGACCACACCTAGAACCTTCTGATGTTCTTCCAGAAAGTTTTACAGGTGACACAATTGATATGTTGGGTTATCACTCATTAGTGTTTGAATTTAAAAATCAAACTGCTTTTTTGGAGATTATATATTGCTGCTGATGGTTCTTCTGTATTGGGTTGGAAAGATCAAAGATCTTTGCATATTATTTTGGATCCTTATAGTCCGGAACAAGTGCTTGTCACTGGTGAAAGTGAGGACACAAAAAATTGGGTCCTTAAGGAATTCCCAAGTGTCTTTTCAGGTAAGATTGGTAAATTCAAAGGTTTCTCTCATTGCATAAGGTTAAAAAGTAATGCTATTTCTAAACTACATAAGGTGCGTAACATTCCAGTTATTGTGAAAGATGAAGTTAAGTGTGAATTATTGAAATTACAGGAAAAACGCATCATAGAACCACTAGAAGCTGCTGAGTGGATTTCTCCATTGGTTGTAGATCGACGGGCCAATGGAAACATTCGCTTCTGTGTGGATTTGAGAAATCTCAATGACAATATAATAGTGGACAAATATCCCTTACCAAGAATCTTGTGTTGTCATTAACTCGAGGTGCAAAATATTTTTCAACACTAGATTTATCTTCAGCGTATCACCAGATCTCCCTACATCATTTTAGTCATGATTTGTCAGCATTTTGCACTCCTTTTGGGTGTTTTCGTTGCATGCCATTTGGATTGGCGTCTGCGGCTGCAGTATTCCAACAACTTATGTCCCAACTTTTTGGAGATATGCATGGAGTCATCCTTTTTAAAGATGATATTCTTGTCACGAGAAAAATTTGCATCAACTTGATTCTAGATTAAGAAAAGTTTTAAGTGTTTTAAATGACAAATGCCTTACTGCTGAAATTTCTAAATGTAAATTTTCTGAGAATAGTGTAGTATATTTAGGACATGAAATTAGAGAACATGGCATAAGACCCAAGAATAAATTAATAAGAGCTATCTTAGATGCACCTTCTCCAAAATCTAAAGATGATTTTTGATCATTTTTGGGTTTAGCCGAATTTTATTCAAAATTTGTATCTCATTTTTCAGAAAAGACTCATCCCATGAGGAATCATTTAAAAAATAAAATTCCATTTATTTGGTCTGAAGATTGTCAGCAAGCATTTCTCAAGATTAAAAAAGCTATTTGTTCTGCCCCTAATCTTCAAGGTTTTGATCTTTGTGCTCATACACTCGTAACTACTGATGCGAGTTCCAAAGGTCTTGGAGCTATTTTAACTCAAATTTCAGAGAATAATCAAGAAGTAGTGATCGCTTTTGCTTCTAGATCTTTAACCCCCACAGAGGAAAAGTATTCTGTGATTGAAAGGGAAACTTTAGCTGTAGTTTGGGGATGGAGCATTTCAGGAAGTTTATTTGGGGTAAAAGTTTTTATGTAAGAACTGATCACAAACCACTTACCAAATTACTAACAACAGAAGGTCTTAATAAAGCTACGGCTAGGGTTGCAAGAGTTTCCATGCGCTTGCAAGATTTCTTCTTTGAAATTCGTTACATTCCTGGAGCCAATAATGTTATTGCAGACTTTTTAAGCAGGTTCTCCATACCCATTATTGAATCCGATCAAAATTCCTGGAACGATTTTTCAGTTGCTAATGTTATTTCCAATAATACATTTTTTAACAGTATTTCTCAAGAACAATGATTAAAAGCTGATTCTGAGGACAATATTTTGAATTATGTCAAATCTAAAGTGATAAATGGTTGGAGTAAATTTTGTAAAAAAGATCTTAATGATGAACTGAGAGGTTTTTGAGAGGTTAGAGATGAAATTTCTGATCATTTTCACATTAGAGGAGACAAAATAATTCCCCCTATGTCTTTGAGAAATCAAATGATACAATTATCCCATGAAGGCCATCCTGGTATCTCTCGCACCAAAGCAAGAGAGAGGGATCAATATTGGTGGCCAGGAATGGATAATAATATTGAAAAGGTAGTTCGATCTTGCATTAATTGTGAACTTTCTGATAAGTCAAAGAAAACTTTCAATCCACCATTAGGTGAAGTTTCTTCTTCAAATCTTCCATGGGAAGATTTAGCAATGTAAATTAAGGATAATGGTGGTGCACCGCCTCTGGTTTAATCCAATTGTTGAACCTTTGCTGTGTTCCTAGGTATCGCTCCCCGCCCGGAGCGTATTTAATACATGTAAAGTAGCAGTGACACCCGATAGTGCAACTGTCACCTAGGGCACAGGTATATTTGCTGACCGAAACATTCAGCTATTTCAAAAATCATAAGTTCTTGTCCGCTTGGTTGCGCATATCCAATTTTATTTCATTGAATTGGCAAATTTTTCTTTGTACTCATAAGTATTATTCGAAATTAATTCCCGGAAAATAATACATATCCAATGCATTTCGGTGGAAGACCACCTTCTTCAGGGATCCATCTAAGGGTAACAAACATAACATTTTGAGCATACTGCTTTCTCTATTGTGTAAACTAAACTAAACAATGTTAACAGTCCAAATCATTACTCGACATTCAACAGTATATATTGGTTATCACTCTCGAATATCATTACGACAA
Organism: Lissotriton vulgaris; assembly: GCF_964263255.1. Lineage (NCBI taxonomy): Eukaryota > Metazoa > Chordata > Amphibia > Caudata > Salamandridae > Lissotriton > Lissotriton vulgaris. The sequence goes on along the minus strand of NC_141695.1, from coordinate 732,888,882 downwards.
GTTCATAGATGTGCATTACACTGATAAACATACAATGTTCACGTTGTTGAATATATGGTTAAACGTTCCATTACATTATATACTGCGCTGTCCTTGGTTTTAAATATGAGTGACATTAAAGCATGAAAAACACTGCTAGCACATTCTGTGAGTCCTAATAATGTGTTTGATTTAAGGCGGCACTGCGGGTTGGCTACACGCTTCTATTTGTCCGTAAACTACCAAACAACCCAAAACGGGTTTTCGTAACAATATGCCCCGACATTTTCCAATGTTAAATCAAAGATTTACCTGTAGTGACCTAGCTGGCGTTTCAACGGGCCGGCTGCGGGTTCATGTTACTGGCATTTCCGGGTAGTTTAAAGAAACCTGTCTTTCTTACGCATGCGTGTGACGTCACAGAGTTACCCGCTGAAGATGTTTGAAGTTCTGAAGCTTTATCGGCTACCGTGTGAACACGAGATGTTGCAAGAAATGTAAATGTGTGAGAATGTAATGCTAAACGATGTTGAGGAATGATGCTCACCATGAATGATATAGTTGAAATATGCATACCCTAATAACTAAGTATAGCCGCATGTACTGACCACGGACTGAAACAATTAAATGGTAGTTGTAAGCTGAAGTGAAACTTGCATATGACTCGAGCTGCATAAATGATAGGACACAGAAAATGTTTACAAGTAACATTGGAATTCAATCCTTTCATTTAACCCGTTAAGTTTCAAACTGTTCAAATGGAAAATCCAATAGTTTTCCCTCTTGAGCAAATAGTTCTTGTTGTTCTGCCCAGCTTTTTTATCCACCTGTTCCAAGATACATGCTTTCAGTTGGCTTATATGATGTTTTTCTTCCTGAAAATGATTAGCCACCGTAGATTTTTGTGAACCAGTTTGAATATTGCTTTTATGCTCATTGAGCCTTACTTTGAATTTCCTTTCGGTGTGTCCCACGTATATACGCCCACACGGACACTTCAACATGTAGACTATGTTGGTAGAATCACAAGTTCCGTTAACTATGAGATAAATGTTATGCCCTTTCATAGGGTATGTTATAACATTGCCCCTCATCAAGTTATTGCAATTGTTGCAATTCAGGCATGGAACTGTGCCTCGGTAATTCGTGGTTTCACTTGGCTCCAGTGGTGTTTTTAGAAAATCTGATAAGTTTTTCGCTCTGGTGTATGCGAACATGGGTTCATCAGAAAATATTCCCTTGAAATCCGGTTCTACTTTCAACATAGGCCAATGTCTCTTGATTATTGCTTTATATTGATGACTTACTGTGGAATATTTACTCACACATGTTATCCGTGCTTGATCAATGTGTGTTTTTTTGGACAGCAGGTCTTCCCGGGTTTTTAAGGTAGTTCTTTGTATGGCTTGTTCCGTTACTGTGTCCGGGTAGCCTCTGTTCAGAAATCTTTTGTTCATGATATCGAGTTGCTGTTTCAATTGTTCTTCCTCAGAGACCACTCTCTTCACCCTAAGGAATTGGGAGTATGGTAGATGTTGTTTTAGTGCTGGGGGATGGTGACTATCAAATCTCAGTAAGTTGTTCCTGTCTGTGGTCTTTCGATAGAGGTTCGTAGTGAATTAACTTTCTGTTAGTGCAATTTCAACATCCTAATATTGAATCGTTTTTGCATCTATGTTCCAAGTGAACTTTATTCTATCATCTTTGGCATCCAGTTTAAGTAGTTGGTCTTGTAAGTTTTGATGACTGCCCTTCCAGACTACAAATATGTTGTCTATGAAACGAACATAAAGGCTAATGTGTTCCATCCAAGTAGGAACGTTATACACGTGTGTCTCCTCAAATGCGGACATGTAGAGATTAGCATATGCCGGTGCGGCACAGTTGCCCATAGAAGTTCCGCTCTTCTGGATAAACCATCTTTTTTCATATTGAAAATAACTGTGCATCAGAGTAAATTGCATAAGGTCCATTAGAAATACCTGCAACTCCAAAGAATAATCACTCTGTACCAATGCTCTCTCCACTGCTTCGAGGCCTTGTTGGTGTGGGATAGACGTATATAGGGCTTTAACGTCAATGGTAGCCATGATTGATTCTCCTTCACACTTCATGGTTCTCAGTTTCACCAGAAAATCTGTGGTGTCTTTTATGTAAGATGGAGTGTTTAGTATTAGTGGTTGTAAATATTTATCCAGAAACTTCCCAATGGGTTCGTGCAAGCTGTTTTTGGTGGACACTATTGGGCAATGGACATTATGGGTCCTGTTAATTGGTTTGAAAATACCATGTGGTATATCGTTGTCCTTGGAGATTTATTTTCTAAATGGTTTGAAGTAAAGGTTGTTGACAAAGTAAATACCAGTAATGTGATAGATTTTTTGGAACACATTTTTGTACAAGAAGGGTGTCCGTCATCCATTTTAACAGACAATGGTGTGCAGTTTAAGTCTAAGAAAATGCAAACCATTCTTACTTCGAATGGAATCAAACATAAGTTGACGCTACTTTATCTTCCTTCCTTCAATGGTACTGTGGAAAGGCTCAATAGAGTCTTCTAAAGTACTTTACTTTATGTGTCAAATCTAAACTTTCTTGAGACAGTGAGCTTAAAAAAATGTTATGGGCTTATAGGGTAGCACATTATCCTTCTTTAGGAAAAAGCGCATTTTCTTTGATGAGATGTAGGATTCCATTATCCAAAACAAATCCTAGTTGGATGAAAAGAAATAAAATGTTTTTTTATGATGCCAGTGTAATTAGATCAAACCATACTTCTTCACAAATAAAGAATAAGGTTTATCATGATACCAGACATGGATCTAAACCTATTAATTTACAGGTTGGCCAGTGGTTATTTATTAAGAGAGCTAAGAAAGTTCCCAAAGGTCATAGTAAATTTAGTTCTCCAAAAAGAATTGCAAACATTCACCATAATTCTGTAACATTAGATAATGGTGAAAATTCTCACATGAGTCGTTCAGCTTTAACACACCCAAGTGATGTGCATATGTTCATTGATACAGATTCTGTGCCAGTCTCAAAATCTCATAGTTATTTTTGGTGTCTAGACAATGATGATAGTGATACATTTCTTCATGATTTGCCTTCATGTTCTACTGGTAATGAACGTGTTATTAATAGTGACATTGACAATCTTGATACTGAAATTCCAGTATCTCCTGGTAATAAATCATCTTTTGGAAGATCTGTTAAGAGACCCGTAAAGTACAAAGAATTTATATTTTACTAGAATTATTATTATTATTTTTTTTTTGTAAAAGGGGAAGGTATGTAGTATGTTATTATTTATAAGATTGTTAGTATTTATGTTAGGTTTGTCTCTTTAAATGAGATGTAGTCTTTCAAATGTGTTCTTGTTCTATGTTCTATTAGAGAGTTGTAATGAAATGTAATATGTTTCACTGTAGGTCAGTTCCAGCATTACTCCTGATCTTACCAGACAGGCTTTTACTTTGGAATAAACTTATTATCCTCAACCTGTATTTTGGATTATTTATGCAAGAATACAATAGGACCCCTGAAGGAAAGCAACCTCGACAGAGCACTGTTTCTGTTAGAGGGGAAGTGACGACACATAAATGACTGGAGCAGAAGTAGAGTTGCCACAGTTCCCAGAGAAAAATGCCAGTTCTCTCTTTTCATGATTTAAGATTCTGCAAACGCCTGCACATGATGCTTAGGTAGAACTTTATATGAAATATTATGCATTCATTTTTAACATTATATTTCTGTTTTTGTTTACTTAAGGTATCAGTCAGGAGCACTGGGGCAGCTGAAAACACACTTGAAAGTGTTTTCCTCTTACATTAACTGTTAAATGTATGTATTGCTAAGTGAAAAAAGTACCAGACAGGACATCACATGCTAGTCATTTCAAGTGATTGCCCTAATTTTCTATTAAAGGATCTATCTAGATAGAACCCCACAGTTCTTGTATCCCTCAGGCATGGGTTGAATAAGGTGTCAGGCAAAAGTTCAAAATCGGCATGAAGTACACATAATTTAAAAACAATTGACAAATATATACCAATAAAACCACGACATGAAAAAATAAAAGTGACCAGCTTTACATAAATATTTTCAAGCGCTTTGTGTATTTCTTTTACACCAAAGTAGTCTACAAAGCAGATTGTCTTTGTGTTATATAAAAAGATGAGGTGAGTTCAATATTTAAGTTGCAGTATTGAAAATTAGAGCTCTCAACCTCTCTCTTGTCAGATGCATCTTTTTTTGCAACCTGGCTCTTTCAAAAAAAAATATTTTTTATTAGTAGTTTTATTTATAAACATTGATGCATTTTTACTCGTAGTCACTTTTGCATACAGAATTGTGTAGGACAATATTTGGATTATGGGCTTTAGTAATACAGTTATTACATACATAAGGTTTTCTTTTGCCCTCTCACTTTCGTTCAAGTCTGTATGCATTACATTATTAAATGTCTTTATCTCAATAGCTAATCACTTTCTTCTGACATCGATTGCTCTTGCGGGGGGTTCACAAACGTTGCCCTGATATGCATTCCATTTTCCCCATATCCTGGTCCACTTTTTAGGGCATCTCCTATGTAGGTACATACATTTTTCGGTTATCATTACGTAGTCCATGTCTGCAACCTGGTTATTGTTATTTTGTTTTTACCATTATAAATAGGAGTACAAGTACAAGAATGCAATGCATCAACTACTCACACCTGAAATGGAAAAATGTGAGGTAACTGTGTAGGGCCTAATGGATGATTTTGTATACACATATACAGCATAAACGTCTTTTCCTTCATTGGTTACACAAAGTACTTTGTGTTTTCATACTGGAATAGCAGAAATTTTCAGAAGGATTGCAATTTTAGTTTCCAAAATAAAATCCTTCTCTTATGTATAACAAGGGAGTCTGCAATATCAACGCATTTGTCTATGGGCTTGCAAGGAAGGGGACCAAGCACATAATTTTATCGGGCAGATGATGATAATGCCAGGCGGCTGTAAGGGAATTATTGATGAAAGGGGAGTCTGAAAGGCCTCACTTAATTGGAAAATGGGTTTAATACATGTAAAAAAGCAATTTTGTGGTTGCAAACCCAATGACTTTGTGAATCACAGGAACTAGCAATCCAAATGTTTTTGTTTTTTGAGTTCTATGTTAGGTAAATGATTACTTTATATATAAACTGGACCATTTTGTAATTGTTTTTTCAGTAAAATATTTTGTGTACTTGAAAACAAAATACAAATATAAAAAGTAGAAGTTAGATCTTCTGATTTCACTATGGGCATTCTCATATATAGACTATAATTCATCCCACAAATATATATCTGTATTTACTGGATTTATTGGGTTGAGGAGACAGGGAGGGTATATTTTGCAGGGGGGCCCCCTCGAGTTTCATTATAGCACGGCGTAACGGTTGGTTCAGGCCGAATGACCATGTTGTTAGAATATTTACAGTTCCCTATATCAGAAGTGCCGCAGTCTAACTGCAGGAAATCGATTTCCAGTGTGGGACTGACCTATATGGCAATCAGGCAGTGTCTGACAGGCTGGTCTGATTGGGCAGTCTGTGGGCCAGTTTTTGGCTGTTTGCAGGCATTTTTTGTGTGTGCTGGGTTAGTTTTTACTGTTCATTTCCTCGATTATTCAAACAAACCTTGAATGCAACAAGCTCAAATCCATGCTGTCTTCTATTTCTGCACAGGATAACTTCTCTGATTTGCAAAAATTGCCACTTTTTTAGATATTATACTTTGTTAATGGTGATCACTTTTATTTGGATGCCCGGGCCTATGTTCGGTCCGAGTCCGACCCAGTCAATTTCCCCAATGTCACTCAGAGCTGTACCCAGAGCGTAACACCACCTCCTGCAAGCCATGATGAACACAGAGGCATCCACCCATCAGGGGCCCCCCTTCTGGCCTTGCCTATGAATATCTGTGTCAAATGAGAGTGTCAGTGTCCCCTCACCACATTCTGTAGTGGGACCCCATCATTTTGCATTATGACGCTGCGGCTATCAACGAGTTTCAATAGGGGAACTATACCAGCTGCTGCACAATGTACCAGAATCTTCCCCATGTCATCTAGCTTAGGTCTTCTGTCACTGTGGAAAAGGAAACACGTGGCTCATCATGACAAAGTAAACAGCTTCAGAGTAGATGGCTTTCAGCTCAGAATGGGGGTGGGAGCATCCCTCTTGCAGAACAGGGACAATTTCATTGAAGCTCTTTCAAAAATATTAAATCTTCTCCAATTTTGCACTTAGCTAAGGTATTTTGGGGCACATGCATCAACATCCGAAGTTGCGATTACAAGATAGTGATTTCTAAGGAATCTCACTTTGGTAATCGCAAATGCCTAAGCAGGTAGGAATGGCAAAACAATTTGCGATTCCTTAACATTACCTAATAGCGATTCTGTAAATAGTGAATCGCTATTAGATACCGCAACTCCATTCATTCCTATGGGCCTACAGGCCCATAAGAATGAATGGTAATGCATTCGCAAACTGTGATTACCAAATTGTTAATCGCAAAGTGCGAATGCAAAGCCAAGGATTCCCGGGGGCCTAGGGCTCCCTTGTAGCACCAAAAAAACACTGAAAAAACAAATGCAACTGTGCACATATAAAGCACACATGACACTTTTAAAGTATGTACATATTAACATTAATATGAAATTAATGGTCATTAGTGTTTCCTAAATGCACAGTTCACATTTAGGAAAGGCTTCTTGCATCTGCATTAGGGAATCGCAATAAATTGTGATTACCTAAATTGCGAATTGCCAAAAAGGTACATGTATCAGAGGAGGCATTTTGCGATCGCACTATTTGCGATCGCAAAATGGTTTGATGCATGTGCCCCCTTAGATTTAAAATATATGAAGGTGCTTATCTTTGAAAAGAACAGATATGAGTAGCCATTTGCAGGATAAGGATGGCAAGTCAGTCTGTTTTAGTTTACTGTCCTTAAGTGCCCAGTCAAACCATTTTGTGCCATCCTTTTCTACAGGTCGATTGGCACCTCCTGATTGTTGTCAAACTCGTTTGGGGTCCACAGGGCAGGTAGTTGCACTTGGGCCCCACCTTTTGTGGTTAAGGTCATTTGCCACTAATGTCCTGGGATCCGCAATGTTATGGCTCTGAAAACTGCCAAATACACCTCTTTCTGCACTAGACTCTCAGTGTAGCCAGGGTGAGCATACACAGGCTTCTCAGGGAGGTAGCATGAAAGGGAAGAAGCGAGAAGAAGGCATTAGACGAGTAGGGGGCTACACTGACCTCTTTTGATGCATCCTGTGAGAAAGGGGCAGATGGATCAAAGAGCCCTATCATAAATTCTGGCCATATGGAGGCTTTGAATGTGGAGAGAGTGGGAGACGTTGTCAAATGCTGCTGAGCGGTCTAGTAGAGTGAGTGCTGTTTTGTCACCTCGATTCTTGATGAAGCAGATGTCATTGGTGACAGCGATGAGGGTGTCTGAATACTGTAATTTGATTTGAATCCTGACTAGGAAGGGTCCGTAAGGTGGGTATTGCTGAGGTAGATGACCAACCATGCGTTAATGAGCTTTTCCAGGCCTTAGGTTAGGTAGGGAAGGTGAGAGATGGTCTGTAGTTGGGCATTGTCAGGGATCTTACTGAAGGATTCTAGAGGAGTGGCAGGATTGGGACATTTTTGAAGAAGCCTGGGAAGGTGGCAGTATAGAGTGATGAGTTGAGAATGGGTGTAAGGGCTGTGCAGATGGGGTTAAGCCCCTTAGTGAAGATGTGGTGTGGAAAAGGATCAAATAGGGCTCCTGAGTGTATGGAACGCATCATGTTAGCGATTTGAATTGTGGTGATCACTGGCCAGCAGTTCCATGCAGTTTCTTGGGTGTTACTTTCATCAAAGTTTTGAACTTGGAAGGTGGGAGGTCCAGTTGGCGGGGCTACTAAATGTAGATGGTGTTGATTTTGCTTGTGAAGTAGTGGGAGGGTTGAGTGCATAGTTCTTGGGGTAGTGTGATCGTCATTGAGCTGGCGGATAGGGAGTTGAGTTCCTTCACAAAGATTTCTGTGGCGGTTGTTGTGGTATCAAGACCATAGCTCAGATATCCAGTTATCCTCAGGGATTTTGCTCTATTATCATTGGACAGTCTAGATGCAGGTGGTTCTTGGCTAGTTGGGGAGGTGCAAGCCGAAGCGAATGAGGGAGTAGTCTGTCCAGGTGACTTGGGTGGGCTTTCCTAGTGCGATGTTGGGTAAATTAGTGAAGATGGGTAGAGGGGACCTCTTGCCACATGGGTGCGGTTATTTACCCTCTGAGCAATTCATAAGACGATTAAGTCTTCCTGGAAAGTGGTGGTGTTTTGAGCAGAATGAAGGAGCTGGAAGCAGGTTTCTAGAGGGGCGATGAGGACTGCAAGAATGGGGCTGAAATTTGATCTGGGTCCGGCAAGGCTGTAGTGTTGAGCTCATCCAAGGTTTGTGGAGCTTGAGGTCCTGATTTTGAATGCCATGTATTCTAGCCAGTGGTGTGCACCAAGGTAGATGATAGTGTGTCTGTCTCTGGAGTTTTTAGTTCTGTCTTGTTCTTTGTGCTGTGGCCGCTGTTATGTCTTGTGCAGATGCTGAGTTAAGCCAGATTCTGGTGAGAAATAGGAGGTCCGGAGAGAGGTTGTGAAGGATGTCCCCGATGTCTATGGTGTTTTTGGCAAGTGAGTGGGTGTTGAGGAGTAGGCAGGTGAGGATGGTGTGTGTGTTGTGTGCTGCGGCAGACAGCTTGGTGTGAATGTCTGTGTGTAGTGCTGCTGTAGGGTTATGAAGTGAGTGGGGGTTGGGGTGGGGCAGATAAAGCGGCAGGAGAACTCTCCTTCTGCCCTTGTGGGGGGAGGACTGTTCCCAGTGTGGGAGCAGGTATCCAGGGCTGAGGGTGCAGAGGGTTTTTGCTGACTAGTGTTTTAGGTTACAGTCAGTAGATGCTTGAGCAGGGTCCTGACGCCGGGTGTGGTAGGTGCACAGAGTGGCTTGCTAGTCATCTTAGTCAGTTGTGCATATCGACGCTCAACTTCATTATTTGAGGTCTTGGAGGCTGATGCAGGTATATGCTTGACTTTGGCAGTTGCAGAGCTCGAGGTTTATTCAGGCAGGTGTCCTCTTTGCCAGTTGTTGCCCTGAATGCCGATGAAGGCAGACACTCAGCTTTGGCCGAGCTAATAAAGACAGCTGCTCGTTTTTGGAAGCTGCTGTGCTAGAGGCTAATACAACAGCTCCTGTGCGGCGGACAGCTCAATTGGCAGAAGGAGCAGCACAACCCCCTGGCCACACAGTGTCTACTTTATGCAGATCACAGTGGGAGGTTCAATAGATGGGAAACCATAGATTCCTGCAGACTTTGGGTTAGGACTGGCAATGCTCTCAGCAATCAGTTACATCTGAATACCACACACACAGAGAACATGCTGGATCTCTCCTTCTGGCCAATATCTCCTCCTGCAGGGCCCAGTATTCTTTTTTCTTCTCTGAGCCAACAGACAAGCCTCAGTTCTTCAGTTTCTTCAGCAAGGTAGAGCTGTCCTGTCACCTTTAAAAGTCTGGCTGCCTTGCAGACATCAACACTGGTTTACACAGCTGTCTGAGTACTCTGGGAAGAACTCCCTTTCTTTGTCATCAAGTACTTAAACTAGAACAAAGTAAGGTGGCTCCGATCATACTTTTATACACATTTTCTATGCATGAATGTGGGTCCACTGTCTCAGGCTTTAGAACCAAATTCAGTTTTTCAAATGAAATTTCCAGGCTGCTCTCTACATACAGTCTTTGTGCAAAGTGCTGGTTCACACAACAGGTAACAACAGAAGTATCAAAACACGGGCACAAGGAAGTTTGAAATCTCTAGCACTTGGCTCCAATTAACTTCCTAAAACAGTAATCAGAGACAGACAAAAGAGTAGCCCCAAGCTAACGAATTCCTTACCTTCAACAACAGAAACTGTAGTCCTACTCCTCACCCTTACCATCTTACAAATGACAATGTTCAGGAAGAACTCATTAGGAACCTTATGCTAACTAGGTTCTTTTCTCATGGAATTTCTAAAGGGAGCCCTGTCTCTATCCTCCTCATTTAAATATCTGGGTCTGCATAACTCAGCCACAAGTATGTTTAACCCTTTTCAACATTACCTTTCTGTCTTTGTTTAAGTTATCAGTCAGGGGCATTAGGGCAGCTGTAAACACATTTCAAAGAGTTTTCCTCTTGCATTAATTGATAAAGGTATGTATTGCTAAAAGTAAAAAGATTCCAGCCTGGTCATTAAATGGTAGTGATTGCAAGTAATTTCCCAATGTTTCAATTAAAGGATCCCGATAGAACCCCCGAGTTCTTGTTTCTCTTGTGCATGCTTTAAATAAGGTTGTCAGACAAAAGTTAAAAACATATGCAATACGTATAGTTTAAAAATAATGGACAAATAGATACCAATAAAAGCACAAGTTTGAAAAGCAAAAGTGACCAGCTTTACATAAACATTTCCAAGAGCTGTGAGTATTTGTTTTACAGTAAGGTAGTCTACAAAGCAGATTGTCTTTGTGTCACAAAAAATCTGTGAATTCAATATTTAATAACCATTTTATTGCATACTGCTCCCAGTTAGAAACTTACAAGTACTACTCTGGCAACCTAACATTCAAGACATATCAAGCAAACCTGAAGTTTACACTTGAACACAGCACTTGGTGATTTATATTTATGTTAAGATGTGATATTTTACCGTTAAACAATTAAAACAATTATTTGTCTGATAAAAGAGAAAAGACCAGAAAATGTGATGTTGGTAACTGTGGGATTCAAGATTTCATGCATATACTGTTCTTCTGCCCCTGCAAGACAGTGCTGGAAGCAGGGAGTCATTTCTCAAGACCTCTATGTCTTAAATATAGTGTGTTTAAAATTCACTAATTGATTGCAAGCCTGTCTGCGCCCGTCCGCGCCAGAACAGGGCCAGGGGAGGGAACCTCTGCACTTTTTCCCTCCGAGGTGCGGTCATATAGCAGGGAGCAACTTTACAATCTCAGAGGTACGACTAGACCGGATTGTATGCATGTTTTAACACTAGAAGAGGAGAATTTTGTCTGTCCTCAGTGTACTTTTAACTGTAAGTCCTCATTAGATGCCCCTTTGAGGGTCCCCGACAGGAGGGAAGAAAAATCCATCTCCCTGCTATTACTTAATTGTCATTCCCTTGTAAAACATGCTAGGGAAATGTATTTACTCCTGGAGGAAAGGTGCCCAGATGTGCTCTTCCACACTGAAACCTGGACGAATAAGGACTCTGATCCGGAGATTGTCCAGGCCCTCCCTTCTAATTATTCCATATTCAGACTCGATCGAGTTGGTGGGATCGGTGGGGGAATTGCAATCATTTATAAAGATGGGTTTAAATGTAGAGCAACGCCGGGCCAGTTAGCTGACTGTGAGAATCGAGGGGCATATTATCAAGAAAGGCCGTTACATTATTGCCGCTTTTATCGGCAGGAAACTGCTGATAAAGCGGCGATAATGGGCTTGATAATATGCTCTATGGAATTCCAATCGAAGCCCATGTTAATGTCTTTACATCTAACATGGGCTTCGATTGGAATTCATAGAGCATATTATCAAGCCCATTATCGCTGCTTTATCAGCAGTTTCCTGCCAATAAAAGCAGCGATAATGTAAGGTCCTTTCTTGATAATATGCCCCCTAGTATTTGGAATAAGCTTCTCTTCCACCTGCACTTTCTCAGGCATGCTAATCTATCGCCCTCCTGGGCCAGTAGGCAATTTTTGCAAGGATTTGCCAGAGGTAGTTACCTATGAGGCTAGTCTTTCCTCTAATTTCTCCATCCTGGGAAATTTGAATCTGCATTTTGATGACCCCGACCTGGCCGTAACGCAGGATCTTTTAGACTACTTGGAAACTTTCCATATTAAGCAAATAGTGATGGGCCCTACCCATAAGTTGTGACATTTGCTTGATCCTCTGTTTACTAATCTTTCAGATATTATTTTTAGAGAATCTACTGCGGTTCCATGGTCTGATCATTTTTTACTTTCCTTTAGCTGGACTTCACTTGAATTCCTTCCACCCTCTGCCAAAACTAAGAAGTTTGGTCGTATTTGGTCCAAACTTCCAGTTAGGGAGTGGGCAGACTGTCTCAGAAATACGATCCCAATGTTTCATCTGGATCCTGGGGTAGCAAATGAGAACTTTAATAACTGGTTGGAGGACTCTTTGGATATGGTTCTCCCGAAAAACGAGGTTTGTCATCGAATAGGCTCCAATAGGAAACCCTGGTACACACACAACCTAAGACAGTTAAAACAGTCTTGTAAGCAAGAAGAGAGGAAATGGAGGAAGGACTTTTCAGAACCCAGTAAGAGCTTCTATAGGAAAGCTATGAAGCTCTATAAAAATGAAACAAAACTGCTCAATCCAGGCATTATCAGGAAAAAATAACCTTAGCCTCAAATTGCCCTTCGGAAATTTTTAAAATTGTGAAATCACTTCTCACGCTCCCTGTTTTTATTAATGTTGATGATGATGCCCATGGCCAATGCGAGGAGCTAGCTAGCTTTATCTTTACTAAAATTCATGCCATTTATGCTAGTTTTCAGCACAGGGCTATGGATAGCGCGGTTACACTTCCTGTACGACAACCTAGGTTAGAAATTTTCCCCACCCTTACCTTGTTGTTGCTTCAGGACTCCCTACATCAGTTAAAATCGGGATCACCAGTTGATCCAGCCCCCCGGCTACTCTCAATTTAGTATCACAGATAGTCTGTCCAGTGATACTGGACTTGATAAATGCATCCCTTTCAACGGGACAGGTTCCGGGGCCGTGGAAACAAGCTAAAGTTAAAGCTCTGCTTAAGAAAACTGACTTAAACCCCGATGATTGGTCAAATTATCGGCCCATTTCTCTGTTGCCTGGCTTAAGTAAGCTGGCAGAAAGACATGTCAACTCAGTAATGACAAGTCATCTGGAGGAGAATAACCACCTACACCCGACCCAGACCGGCTTTAGGCGATGCCAAGGGCCGGAGACTGCTCTCCTTGTCCAAGGAAGATCTTGAACACTTGAGGCTGCACTGCAATTATTTTATTACATCTCAGCGCAGCCTTCGATACAGTGAATCATCATATAATGATCCAAAGACTTAGGGAGGTGGGTGTGGAAGGTACTGTCCTGGATGGATTACAGTCATTTCTTTTGGACAGGTCCTTCGTGGACTTTGAGGAGGGCGCTCTGTCTGAGCAGAGGCCGCTGCAGTGTTGAGTCCCTCAGGGCTCTTCGTTGAGTCCCACCTTATTTAATATCTATATGAGGCCGTTGGCCGAGGTGGTACTTACCTGGGGGATTCACACTGTTACATATGCGGATGATACACAACAAGTGGTGGGTCTTAACCGGCAAGATAATTCAAACTTCGGCTTGGAGGGCTGCCTTGTGAAAGTCTCTGAGTGGATGGATTTGACCTTTCTCAAACTAAATGGCACAAAGACGAAGATAATGATCGTTGGCCATGCTTCACCCCACAATCTGGATTCTGTATGGCCTACTTGACTTGGTGCGCCTCCTGTCCCTAAGACACAAATTAAGAGTCTTGGGGTTTGGTTGGACAGCAATATGAATCTTAAAGTTCAGGCAAGTAAGGTTGCTGCTAATTGCTATGGCCTGATCAGGACGATACAGAAGATTCTTCCCCTTCTGCCATCTGAAGCCAGGCGAATGGTGGTCCAATCCATGGTCCTTTCACGGTTGGACTACGCAAATGTCGTCTACCTGGGTGTGCCACTAGGAATGATTAGGAAACCGCAGATAGCACAGAACTATGCAGCTCATCTCCTGACAGGTATCCCTAGGCATAAGTCAGTTAAACTAGCCCTCAGATGACTTCATTGGCTACATGCTGCAGATAGGCTCAGGTTCAAAACACTATGTATTGTTCATAAGTGCATTTCAGGTAAAGGGCCAGCTTTGCTGCAGCCTCTGGTGCAGTTATACGATGCTAAGAGGATTCTGAGATCTAGCAATAAACAACTGCTGTCAGTTCCAAAGGTTAAACGGTCTCGGACCGGAGGAAGGTTGTGCTCCTACAACGCAGCTAGGCTTTGGAATCAGCTTCCTGACTTCATTTGCCTTGAAGATGACCATCTTAAGTTTAGGAAACAGCTGAAGACCTATCTTTTTGCCTGATCTTTGTTGATTGAGTGTGATGACAGTATGCGCTGGGATGCCCTTTGGGTAGTCATGCGCTATACAAGTGCGTATTTATTCATTCATTCATTCATTGCCTTAGCTAATTCACCACCTGATGAATTAGTGTTCTACAATTTTTGTACATATTTTTTAAAGTGTTTTCACTTATATATTAGCAGTATGTTACTTTGGAGTTTTAAGTAATTATGTATGACTGTATATATTGTTGATCTCTGTCGAGATCTAAATCAATAAAACTGATTTGATTTAGGAAATACCCATATTAAAATACTGATTTGTGAACCAGAGATCCCAAACTCTCTCTTGTCATATGTATTTTTTTTCCAACCTGGTTCTTGTTATTTTGCTTTTCCCATTATAGAAAGATCTACAAATTCCAGAATGTAATGCATCAACTACAAACACCTGAAATTGAAAGGTGCAAGGTCACTGTGTACGCTCTAATGGATGATTTATTTTACGCATACACAGCATGAAAGCCTTTTCCTTCATTGTTTCCACAAAGTATGTTTGTGTTTTCATACTGGAATAACAGGAATGTTCAGCGGCATTGCAATTTTAATTTCCAAATCATTGTCTATGGGCCTGCGAGGAAGGTGACCAAGCACATGATATGATTGGGCAGCTGATCATATTGCCAGGTAGATATAAGGGAATTACTGCTGAAAGGGGAGTCTGAAAGGCTTTACTGAATTGCAAAATGGGCTTAGTGCATGTTAAAAGTCATTTGGTTGAAAACCACATGACTTGTGAATACCGCCAATTTATAATTTACTGGATTTATTGGAGCAGGGAGACATGTGATGGGGCCCCATCAGAATATCTTACATGGGGGCCCCCTCAAGTTTTGTGATGGTGTGGTTTGGGCTGCAATCACTAATTATTAACTTTAACAGTATATTCCATAAAGTCTGATAGTTCACCCCTGTGAACGCCCATGTTGTTGGAATATGCCTGAGTTGCAGTTTCCCATCACCAGTTGTACTTTTCCTATGCTGGATGTGCTGCTGTCTAACTGCAGGAAATTGATTCCCAGGGTGGGACTGACCTATAAGGCAATCAGGCAGTGCCCGATAGGCTGGTCTAACAGGTCAGTCTCTGAGCCAATGTTTGGTGTTGCAGTCTTGTTTCTGGTCTGCTGGGTCGGGTTTTACTGTTCATTTCCTCGATATTAAATGAAACCTTGTCAGCAGCAATCTCAAATCCATGCAGTCTTCCATACCTTGCAAAACAATTATACAGGGTGTCTTTAATAGTTCAACACTTTTCTGATTTGCAAAAATGTGCCACTTTTTTAGCTTTTTCAATTTGCTAATTGGGGTCACTTTTATTTGAATGACCAGTCTGACCGAATCGATTTCCCCACTATCACTCAGAGCTGTAGCGTAACACAAGCACCTGCAGCCCCTGTTGCAGAGAGGGACACATACTCTTCAAGGGCCCCATTCTGTCCTTGCATATGATTATGTGCTTCAGATGAGTGTCATTCCACAAATATATATATTTACTGGATTTATTGGAGTAGGGAGACATCTGGTGGGAGCCCAATCAGCATATGTTGCCCCCTCAAGTATCTGTGCACCATAGTTTGACTCTAGCATAATGTGCTGCAAGGGGATGCATTGTTCTGCGGAGACGTAACTATTTTGTCACTTACTGAAAAGCATGAAAGGTATGCATGAGTTGCATCTCTGCAGGGATGTATGTAAAAGTAATACATGTCCGTTCTAATTACCACATATTTGTTAATGAAATGTTAAATACTTATCATAAAGTGACAGTATTTGTACATGTCTGAAATAGGGGAACAGTTAGATTAAGAGCCTCATTTTGAGTTTGATAAAGACACACCCCGACAAAAAACTGGTGATGTAGCTGCATGGCAAAACACGTAGTTCCCCCAACTTATTTAGAGGCTAACTGATCGGTTTTGTTTCCTGTGCTTCAGCTAGCTCGATTTACCAAATTGAAAATGTGTCACTGACTTGTTAAAACATAACAGAAAGCTTACTAAGCACAGAAGGAAAAGTCGTGTAAATTGTAATCAGTTAGGTCCCACTTTTTAAACGAAAATGTTGCTGTTAATTGCTGCTGTGCCACTACAAAAGACTGAGAACTATCTCTGATTCCACAAGGTTTAAACCCATTTCTTGTTTCTGAAAGATGCATAAACAGTTTAAGGCCTAAAACCCTCGTCTAAGCTGCAATGCACTTTACAGCTTCCTAGAGAAAAGCTTAATATACATAAATGAGTTAATCTAGAGGAGGACTCAAGTGCTCTTCATGATATCCCTTGGTATAAAAGTTTTTTGTTGATCCTCCGGTCTCGGTGACAGGTGTCCTAAAAGTTCGGAATCAAAGACAACCAAACACAGTAGCTTCATGTTTCGATAAAACAATCTACCCACAGAATAGAACTGAAGGAAGCTGGGCCATTCGCCGTCTAGTCATCGGATGCATGCTTCAGACGGACACGCCCCCCATTGCAACATGACTTCCTGTGGCTCGTGTTCAGCAGTATGTGGCAAGTAAGGAAGCTTAACTAAGCCGCAGGTGACAAAGATGGGGAGCTGATAAATGAATTCCCTCTGTGAGGATAGATGCAGTGGATACCCGACACTTGCAACCTAAACCAGATCGAGAGGGACAGAAAAGCACCGGTATTGAATCTGATGAGTTATGTTATGTTATGTTATGTTATGTTATGTTATGTTATCGGTATTTGTTAGAGCACAGCTGCTCCAGCGAAGGAGCGTCCTGGCGCAGTGGCAAGGTAGGACATAGCATAACAGAAAGCAGTACAGAGAAAACCAGCTAAAAACAATGACTAAAATAAGAATGTTTTAATAGCTTTCCGAAAAAGCATAAGATCCTCCAGCAGGCGAATTTCAACCGGGATGGAATTCCAGATGGTTGCAGCTTTGACACCAAAGGAGCGTCCACCCGCACGGCAGAGCCTGAATCTAGGGACCACGGCGAGAGCCTGGCACTGGGAACGCAGAGTGCGAGTAGGAACATAAAAAGACAGGAAGCTAGACATGATCTGGGGACCTATTCCCTTCAAAATTTTAAAGGTCAAACAAAGGACCTTAAAATGGATTCGCTTCCTCACTGGGAGCCAATGCAAAGAGCGAAGGACATTTGAGATAGGACAAAATCTGGGCAGGCCGACTATCGCTCTAGCCGCAGCATTTTGTACCCGTTGTAAGTGGGTAATTTCTGCCAGGTTGGCCTCCACCAGGAGGGAGCTGGCGTAATCCAGGCGAGAGATGACAGTGGCCTGGATTACCAGCTGCCTGGTTGGGGCATCGAAAAATTTAAGGACAGGTCTTAAGCCCGAAGGAGGCCAAAACAGCAAGCTGCTGTTTTCTTGGTATGGCCAACGAAAGTGAGACCAGCATCCAACCAGACTCCCAGGTTTTTTAGTTCCGACACCGGAGTCGGAGTCGGTCCCAACTCTGACGGCCACCATTGGTCACCCCATAGTTCCACTCTCTTACCGACAATCATAATTTCTGTCTTGGTGGCATTAAGCTGGAGACAGTTTGCCGTCAACCAGCTGGCCACCGCATTCAGTCCATTCTGAAACCTGGGGGCCTCTTGTTCCGCATCCCCGCTGAGAGTAACCGCCAGCTGAGTGTCGTCGGCATATGAGACCAAAGTCAGGCCCCACTGCCTAGCGTCCTCAGCCAGCGGTCTCACGTACAGGTTGTATAACGTGGGACTCAGCGAGGATCCCTGCGGAACCCCCATGGCCAGCGGCTGGAATTTGGACTTGAAGGGAGGGATGGCCACACAGAAAGAAGATTGTCGAGGAAGGAGCAGAACCACTGCAAGGCCTGACCCCCAACGCCGATCTCCTCTAGCCGGTGCAATAGGATGCTGTGGAAAACCGTGTCAAAGGCGGCGCTGAGGTCTAATAGTACCAGCGCCGCCATCTGACCAGCATCCAACACCGCTCGTAGATGTTCTACCATCACAAGGCGGGCAGTTTCCGTGCTGTGCCCAGCACAGAAACCATTCTGCGTGGGGTCCAGGGCATTAGTCCGGACAAGATGTTCTGACAGAGCCAGATTGACATGAGCTCCGCTATCTTCGCCGGCCAGGGTAACAATGAAATGGGGCGGTAACTTTCGGGCTTCGAGGGGTCCAACATAGGCTTCTTGATGATTGGAGAAACCACCGCCTGCTTCCATTTAGTTGGAACCACGCCAGAGTCCAGTGAGAGATTGACTAGGGAACATACTGCAGAGCGTCCCAAAAAGGCCTGTTCTCTAAAAAGAGCGGGTCTTACTGGATCCGACGGAGAGCCAGATTTAACCTGCGAGGCAAGTTTGTCAAACCCCTCCAGAAGTAGTGGGGGAAAAGAATACAGGGTTAGGTGACTTTGAGCCCCATCTGAGACTCCCAGGTCAGTCCCTGTACTAGGGAAGGCCCGGTATATAGCCTGGACCTTTCCCAAGAAGAAAGAGGCCAGGGACTCACAGTGTGAGATAGACCCCACAGCCACAGGGGAAGTCCTCTTCGCCAAGAGATCTTTCACAGCTTTGAATATGGTCTTGGACGGGTTTGAGCTGTTACGAAATTCAGCGGCGTAGAATGCCGCACGGGCTCGACAAATGGCCCGGTGGTAGATCTTGACGAAGGTAGCATATGCGCCTTTCAAATCAGCCCCATAAGACTTCCACCATGCTCTTTCCGCCCGTCTACAATTACCCTTCAAGGCACGTAGTGCACTGTCATACCAGGGGCTCGACTCTCTGGTGCTGACTTTACTCGAAACAATGGGAATCAGAGAGTCCAAGGCCCTGGAAATCCAAGTGCAGAAGTGATCATAGCCCGTTTCCACATCATTCAATGGGCCCAGCGGCTCTACCGCTAGGAGACGGTGTAGGTCATCCAACCTAAGTTTATTCCAATGCCGCCTAGAGACCCTTCTAACTGAAGGAGTGGGGAGGGTCTCAGGTAAAGGGCATTGGATGATCACCAAAAAATGATCTGTCCACCCTAGAGGTGAGATGGACATTACCTTAGTCTCAACCAAGTTGGTGAAAAAGGGGTCCAAAATATGTCCCCCTACATGGGTGGGTTGAGATACCTGCTGGGAGAGCTGAAGAGCCTCTAAGTCAGCAAGGATACTGCATACCGTCGGATTGGTCGGAGTATCAAAATGTAGGTTCAGATCGCACAAGATGGAATAGTTAGCACATCCCATGGCTAACGTACTAACAGCGTCGGGAAATGTATTTCTGAACACTACATCGCTGCCCGGAGGACGGTAGACAACCATCCCAGAGAGCGTAAACTGGGGGCTGACTGAGATCTTGAAGGAGGCGCTTTCGCAGCCGGCGATGTTAAGGCCACTCCACTTGCAGGCAAAACAAGACCTGACGATAAGGGCTATGCCACCACCTCTCGTCGATCTATTCAGAGTGTACATGGAATAGCCAGGGGGGCAAGCTAGATTGATAATGGCCGCATCCACGTCCTGAAGCCAGGTTTCTGTGATGGCAAAGACGTCGGGGGCCTCATCCTCTATTAGGTCATAGATGGCTTGATGGTGTTTCGCCACCGATCTGACATTCAGATTCAGTACCCGCAAAGAGGGCACCAAGCCCTTAGCACGGGGGGCAGCTGACGTGCCCTTCCGCTGGATAGACCCCGGGAGGTCAAGCATCCATCTATTACAGGGGCAATGGTAAGTGCCACAGAGAGAATGAACAGGTGGAGACATACACCGATGAATGGCCTGGCCAATGGACCATAAACTCTCTCTGGAATATGTGAGCATCCCGACTCACATAAAAATGTATTGCCAGGCGTAGGCCACCTACCCGCAGCGCCCCGCACGGCCTTAGCGCGGACGGGCGCAGACGGGCAGGACTCTGGCACGACTCAGGCTAAGCGAAAGGCGAACCCGCTGCGCTGGGGGAGGAGCTTTAAGTAGTAGAGCCTAGCAGGCTCCTGCGCAGTAGAGCGCACGTGTGTATTGGCGCCTGACCCCACACCACTCCAAGATGGTGCCGGAAATGGGCTCCCACCCCAGGAACCGGACCCGCTGAAGTAGCGGTGCTGGTCACGTTTTAAATGCAGGTAAGAGGGCTTTTAAAAACAGGGGATACCAACAGAAAATGAATGCAAATAGTTACAAGGAAATACTTTTAAAATCTAGTAACAGCGCTAAAGCGCGACGCGCCTCTGCAGCCAAACGCTACCTTGACAGGGCAGAGCCTCTAAAGGACTCGCCTTAAGTAGTAGAGCCTAGCTGGCTCCTGCGCAGTAGAGCGCACGTGTGTACTGGCGCCTGACCCCACACCACTCCAAGATGGCGCCGGAAATGGGCTCCCACCCCGGGAACCGGACCCGCTGAAGTAGCGGTGCTGGTCACGTTTTAAATGCAGGTAAGAGGGCTTTTAAAAACAGTGGATACCAACAGAAAATGAACGCAAATAGTTACAAGGAAATACTTTTAAAATCTAGTAACAGCGCGTCCAGACATAAGTCATCTCGTGGGATTTACGATTCCTGGTGCATCCCTGCAAATCAGCAGGGATGCACCAGGAAAAATGTGTCACACAAGTTTACCCTTGCGCTACCACAGTGTGGCGCATCATGGTGCAAGGATAAATAGATGCGTGCCGCATCTGCCAGTGTAAGGTTGGCCCAGTGCTGGAGTTGTGTTATGGGCCGACGCAATTCCAGCACTGTTCCAACCCTGCCTATGTCCAAAATGGTGCGTCAAGCCTTAAACCTGCTTCAACCAGGTGCAGGGTTTTAACGCAACATGGCCGTAAAAGTGACTCAGTGAAATCTTGTAGATTTCACTGTGTCACTTTTATGTAGCATTCCGGTGACCTGACACAAGTTTCATGTGGCGCAGGGCTTTACAATGTGACACATCTCCCTAGATGCGTCACTTTGTAAATAAGGCGCAACGTGGCACATGGTTTACGCCGCCGCTGCGTCACAAAAGTGATGCAAC
Organism: Lissotriton vulgaris; assembly: GCF_964263255.1. NCBI lineage: Eukaryota > Metazoa > Chordata > Amphibia > Caudata > Salamandridae > Lissotriton > Lissotriton vulgaris. The sequence continues at coordinate 732,867,661 of NC_141695.1, read as the reverse complement.
AGCGGCGTAAAAGTTTCACAAGGGGCTTGTAAATCTGCCCCCAAGTGTCTTGGGGTGCCTGTAGTACTTGCCCAACCTGCCTTGGGGAAACAACTGCAGGCACTGGAGAGCTGGGAGATGCCGTTGGAGTACCTCAAGTAAGGCAAATGCAAGGCTCCCATTTGATTTCATTTGAACCAATTTGATATACTTATTCTATTCCCTCTGCCATTCAGAGCCAAATAAGAGACAGCCTCCCAAGAGTACTGCTGACAAAGTGTACGAAAGGGGAAGATATGAAGGCAAGAAAAAGGCTCTAACAAGGATTTTAGAGCTGTGCTGGGGGGAATAGGGCCTGTCCGTAAGGAATAGGGCACTGATTTTTCTATGGCAACAATCTCTATCCCTGTAATTCATGTATACTCCAGCCAGCACAGAAAATGTTTTTCCAGTATTTAATAAGCCCGGCAAAACTTTCAGAATCCCCTATTCTGTCAGTTACTCCAGGGTGAACACTTTGGCCATAAAAGGCAACTGCTCAGTAGTCGGGCCCAACAGGTTATTCTCTTAAGTGATCATGGTGCATCGCAAACTACTTTAAACATGGAGAATGCCTCAATCAGCTTTGAATTAGAAACGGTGTTAGAAGAATAGATCTCCCTAAGAAATCTCTAGTCGCTGACTCAGCTGGTTAAAGAGGGTGCCTGCCTGACCCTAAGAGGGAGTGCCTGCTTATGGGTTGTCGGACCATCAAACTCGTGGTGGCATGGAGGAAACCGCAGCACTGGCAGTCCAATCAGTGCATTATAACTGCTGCTGTCCCACCAAAACAGGACCCCCTCAGCCGCTGGGGAATCGTGATCCCTCGAATGTGGCACGCCGGTCTGGCCCAGCAATTTAATGGTGTGCTGGAGCGGCACCCCCAAGCATATTATGACTTTCCTCTGAGCCACAGTTTTCACGGGGATGAGCCCTCCATTGCAGAAATTCATATTAATAGTGAAAGTTATTAGTTAGTTTCTTCTTGTGGTTCAACATTTCGATTACCCCTAGTCATTATATTAACTGTTCCTTCTGTTGGCCGACCACCCTAAAAATATAATAATAGGTGGCAAATTTACTGTTGTTCAAAATGCAATCATTGATTGAATTTGATATAAGTAAGCAAGCTAATCCTCAGCGTAAACCTAAGATGGGAAGGGTAATGCAAAAGATTAAGAAGGAGCATAGTTTGGTTGATCCCTAGAAAGATGTCAACCCGATGACAAGGCAGTAAAGTTCTGCTCCTCTTATTTATTTTCAACCCCAAGATTGGACTATTTTACCTCCAGGCATATTCTAATTGTTGATTTCTCACTTATATTGAATTCTCGAGTGGATCACTCTGCTATTAGTTTAGATGTGCGCATCTTCAAAAATGTTGCCTTACCCAAACACTGGTCCCGAAATGGTAAACATCGTTTACCACGATGTTTTTACAACGCGGTACCTTTACCACGTGGCCGTGACAACGCAAGTCATTACCACGACTTGCGCTGGAGGGCGCTAAAGGATTACAAATAGTTAATTTACTATCCCAACACCTTCCCTAGGGTCCACGGGGACTGGTGTTAGAATAGTAAATTATACTATTCGAAATCCGCGCCCCCAACGCAAGTCGTGGTAATGACTTGCGTTGTCATGGCCGCGTGGTAAAGGTATGCGTTGTGACGGTACGCGTTGTACCGTCATACATCCCCTGAAATACATCATCACTCTCTGATGAATGTTTTATTGCACAAATGCAGGTGCAGGCTTTACATTTTTTTTAGGAAAATCAATAATTTTCCTCTTTACTCTTCTTCTTTAAATAATATCTGGGAAGCATTTAAGGTAACCATTCTAATAAGTTAGCAAAAATGAAATTTAAGGAACTGTCTGAGGAGTTCCATTTGGCTGAGGTGAATCTTTCCCATGTAGCTAACTCTCAACATCTCTTGGAGAAAACGTGGTTGAAACAAAAGCTGCAGCAGTTTATTATGGAGAAGCAACTTATAACTAACAGAACTTATTGGCAACAATTATATGAGGAAGGAGAAATAAGTGGAAAGCTGTTACCCTGGTGGATTAGACTGCGACAATCTAAAATGTCATAGATGAAAACTGGGATCCATCAATGGAAACTTTGCTGGGGGAGGCCTTTTTAATTGAAGAAGTAGTCCATCAGCATTTTGCAACTATATACACAAGTGGCCAACCCCTACATAGAGTTGGGGTGGGTAGAACTTGTGGAGTTTTACCTTGCAAAATTCAGTGGGATGACATAAAAACTGAGTTCCATCCACCCCTAGAAATACATTGTAGCCTTATCATACCAAGAGTATAAATAAATGTGTACTTGCAAAATCCTTGTGAGATTCTGACAAACCCTTGGCTGTTCATTTAACAGCATGTAGCACAGTGTAAGATGCAAGAACAAGCTTGATCAAATAATAGCATTGTGCTGCCATTAAACGAAATACACTGGCACTGGTCTCTGGCCCTGCTTTGCTTCTTAAGCACAAGCTCTGGGCCTTCTTTGCTTCTTTTCACAGAGTTAAAATGTTGTCTCACAGCTGCTCCACTGTGCTTATGTTTGGAGCTGATGCTTGCTCAGAGGAAGGAGCAACTTCTTTTTAAACAAAGCCACTGAAGGCAAGATATTCACCATTGATCAGTGTATCAGTGGTGGGTGGCCCGAATAGTTCATGCCCAAGAAGGGCGAGGGCCCACACTGGAGAGAAAAAACATTTGGGAACCACACACAATTTCTCCTAAAATGTGTGTCTGTCTTTTCATTGTTTCCGCCAGGAATTATTTACTTAATCCGTTTTCTGGTGCATCAATGGCATGCAGTAAGTTTCTGTACTTTTCACAATTGTTTGAAGACAAATACCTACCACACACACACACAGACCACAGCCTCCCACTCTCACTGGAATGTGTTAACAATAGCACATAAACAAAAGGAGTGAACCAGCTAACTAACCTTGCACAACCGTGCCCTGGGAGGATTATTGAGCACAAAAGGACTTGCTCTCACGAACAGCAAACCTTTACAGCAGGAAAGTGTCAAGTATAAAGATCTTGGGGCATATTACCAAGCAATAGCGATAATTATCGCTATTGCTTGGTTAGCGTGCAAAAATTATCACAGAGCTGCGGCGATTTTTATCGCAGATAAACCTTGGTATTACCAAGGTTTATCGCAAATGCGATAAAAATCGGCCGCAATGCATGAATATCGCTGAAAAGTCCGCGATAATCATGCATTAGCGAGTCAATGCTCTTAGCCATTTTATCCACCTCCCATTGGATAACATGGCTAAGAACTGCTCAGGGCAGGTGTTAGCTTTTGGAGATATTCGCGCTTAGCGCGAATATCTCCAAACGTTGGTAATAGGAGATAACGATGTTAGCGACTGTTTCCAGTCGCTAACATCGTGGCACGCCCACTTTGCATGTCATTAGTGATAAATATCACTGACATGCAAAGTGGGGCCCAAGATGGTCGCTATCTCCTACTAGCTGTCGCTAACTGGTGTTAGCGACAGCTAGGTAATAGGGAGATAATTTTATCTCTGCTTTCTTGGCTTTTAACGCCAAAAAAGCGGAGATAAACCCCCTTGATAATATGCCCCATAGGGCCTGATTTCGATCTTGGTCCCTCCGGGGCAGAGTGTAGAAGCTGACTGAATTCTGCCTGCCCTATGTAGATGTATGCTGGCTGGGTGAATTGCCGTCCGCGTCAACAAAGTGTTTTCGGTCACGTAAATGGTTCACCGCTGTGTACACGGTTGAATTCTCTGCGGATTATTATTACTCCATCACCGTGCAGGTGGCGGGATCGCACTGAGCCTATTTAGATTTCACATTTGTGTTGGTGGTGTTCTAACTGTGGATGTGTTGTGGCTAATTGTGTTCTTTTGCATACCACACCATAAACACACTCCCTTTCAGATCATGATCCATTCCCATTCCACAGCACTACAACATTTTCAAGCTGAAGTGTTGCCAGTAACGTTTCGTTTATTTTTTTACCTTACTCTGTTTCTTGTCTCTTATTTCTACTCTCATTGTTTTTCTTGTGGGTTATTACATTTATTTAATGTTTTGTTTGTTTGATAATGACTGGGAGGAGAATGGATGAAATTATTAGAGTGGAACCATGATTGTTTGGGGCCCAAGTACTAAATGCAAGCATATCTCAGAAAAGCAAATGTAGGCCAGAGCCGTTGACAGAGTGAATGCTGTAGCAAACAAACTGTGGACACAGGAGTAAATTAGGAGAAGGTGGAATGAAATGTTGGGGAGAGTGCATTCCATGGCCTCCAATCATCACCTGAGGCCCAGAGGACTTCTGGTGGTTCTCCCTCCCCCCTAAAAAATGTTTCAGTGGGTGGAGAAGGTCGTGCAGATCCTACATCCTGAAGGTGTGACCGGAATCCCTTTTGGAGTGGAAACTGGCATGTTACAATTTTGAATGTGTCACTAAACCTAAATTTTGTTTTGGATTTTCAGTTAGCTGTTTGTAATGTGTTTCGTACCTTCTGAAAAAAATACAAACATATATATATTGTTGTCAATTCTTTTGCTGCCTTGTTTGTATTATGTATTTTGTTGAATATAAGATGACAGGTTTCAATGTCCATAACATTTCACATGATGAAATGTTGTTTGTAAATGTGTTTAAACCAAATAACATAGTGCATTAAAGTTTTAATATTGTAAATCTCTGGGTTTTATTAATAGCATATTTTCACTAGGTATGTTTAACTCACAAAGTGTTGTTAATGATTAATTGAAATTACATTAACTACCATGATTCCTTGTTTTTGTTTTGTAAACATAATTCTGCAATTATATCTTGCTTATTCTCTCTTTCCTATCAAATTTTCAGGTATGTCACTTTTTAAATGTAGTTTTGTATGTTGAATATAAGTGGTTATGTTTGTGAGAATGTACTTAAATTCACATTTCACCTCTCTACTATTTTGTGTGAAATATTTGGTATATTTTATGTATACTTTCTAATCATCTTATGACATTTCAGGACATTTTTTCACCTGCTTTTTTGAAGTAGTTTTGTTTGTCATTTAAACTGTTTGTGTAACTTATTTCAATACCACTGAAAGGTACGATCATTATAATCTTTTTCTTATAGGCTGCTTCATATATGTGCTTCAAAATGATCAGCTGCATCATCCAGATTTTTGTTTTTTACTTTTATTAATTCATAATAGGTCCAACAGCCAGAGTATTTGGACAACCATCTACCACCGAGGATACCTCCACTCCAGACCAGGATCAAGCCTTCAGTGAGGAATACATTCCTGCAAGTCCGGTTGACCAGGAGCAGCCTGGTACCATCTAGTCTATCTGGGCAGACAGCTACAGTGAGTCTCACTCGGCCCACATCTACACCTCCCACCCCAGCTGTTACCACACCTCAGCCTATGAGTAACTCCACTTCCTGTGTCCAAACCAACATCACAGCTATATTGAGCCCCCAGTCGTACCTGATTTTTGAAGTCGTTTTGTGTGTCATTTAAACTGTTTGTGAAACTTAATATACTACCGAATGGTCTTATAATCTTTAACTTTTTGTTTTTAGGCGGCTTCATATTTTTGCTTCAAAATGATTAGATGCATCATCCAGATTTTTACATTTTGTATTTTTTATTAATTCATAATAGGTCTAGCAGCCAGAGTATATGGACAACCATCTACCACTGAGGATACCTCCACTCCAGACTAGGATCAAGCCTTCAGTGAGGACTGCATTCCTGCAAGTCCGGTTGACCAGTGCAACCTGGTACCATCTGGTTTATCTGGGCAGACAGCAATAGTGAATCTTACTCGTCCCACAGCTACACCTCCCACCCCAGCTGTTACCACACCTCAGCCTATGAATACCTCCACTTCCTGTGTCCAAACCAACATCACACCAATCTTTTGTCCCCCCCAGTCCTGGCTTTTGTTGATACGCTGAATATAGAATTTAACACTCCGGAATAGCGATCAGCCAAGGTGGTAACCCTGGATTATAGACAACCAGAGATCTTCTATCTATTGGATAGCAAACAAGGTTCCTTAATAATATAATAGGATGACTCTACACCCATGAACAATTGGAATTCACCAAAGATGTTAACAGTGAAAGATACAAGAATCATGGAGTGAAGCAATATTGATAAGCTCACCTTTTGAACCCTTACCGTTCTCAACAAAGTTGGGACTCCCAGAATGGGGCTCCATCTACACTAAACCTTGCATGCAAGAGAAGTGGAAATGCAAACAATTGTTATAGGTGTCCGGTGGGGGGAAGTGATTGCGACCCAGGTCTATATGATTTACCACTGTTTTTAAATCTGCTTTAAGAAAAATCTTTTGCTCAGAAATTGTCCTGAAGAAGGTGAAGATTGATTACATATGCTGCCGAAACGCAGCGTCAACACTAGTTCTTTTGCAATGAGTACATGAGAAGCATGATTAAGAGCTTTATGTGGTATAGATCCATATGTAAACTAAATATCTTTCTTAATGTGTGTTATGTGAATTGATATTAGAAATGTATTTGTGTATATTCATGTTTGGGGTGAATATTGTATTACTAACTTTGGAATTGATGTTATTCCATCTTTTATTTTCGATCGGTATGAACTATGTAATTTATATATGTAGTAAAACATATTTTTATAATAAATACTTTTTGACTATACACAGAGGAAACAGCATTCCGTTTGTCTATTAGACTCAGATGTAAACAACTTTTTGGTATAATTTTGGTTCAGTGCACCTTGTTTGAGCATAGGTGACCTATTAGCATACAGCACAAGAGGGATCTTTTTGTTTTAACATTGATACACCGCCACCATCACGACTTTCAGTGCAGCCAGGAAACTGTGGGAAGCGACACATTGGGTCAAGGGCACAGGGTTGTTGGGGTAGGGGTCGTGAAAGGAAATCTGTGGGCCAGAAAATTGATGCCACTGGGTCACTGTCACTGAGGCCACCATCAACCAAATCATGATGGGCCAGGTCCTGATGGGGCTCCGGAAGATGAGACAGTTACAGAGGGAGCACAATGTATAGATGGAGAAATTGAACTCAAATGTCAGCACCCTGACTGGGGTACTGCTTGATCTTTTCACCCATAGGTGCAGGGCTTTTCCAGTCACATCTTTACATCTCTCTGGTCCAATTGCATCTGGCTCAACTAAATCTGCTCAGCCACAGAAAGGGAGGCCCTGCCACAAGAGGAAACAGCTGCATCGACCTCAGTCCCCTCAGGAGGGAATGTTCAGGCAGACTACCAGGAAAGGATGGCAACACCTCCACCACCACAAGCAAGAGACACAGAACCAAATTCCTTTCAGTGCATGGACTATGTGGACTATTTTATAGACACATTTATCTTTCTGAGGCTAGTTGTATTGTGGAAATTAACAATAACAGCATGAATGGCAGTGGTGAGAAAGCACCGGCCAGCTCCTCTGTACTGTTTACCAAAAGTCCAAATGTAAGAATCTGTAAATGGGCGTGCTCAATGTACAACACTGTGCCACTCACCCAGTGTTATCTTGTATGGAAACCTTTTCCCCATACACGTAACAACAATGAATTAATTACGGAGCACAGCCACTATCAAGTTTCACTACTTACCTTGTTGTCAGGTATTTTGATATTAAACATAACACCACTCTGTGTATCTAGTGAATCAGAAAATGCTTTATTTGATTTTAAATAATTGATAAAACCATAAAAACAGAAGAATACAAAAAAATCAATTCATTTAAAATATATATTTTTTTAATAGTACAGTACATTAACAGTGAAAACAGTAGTCATCCAAGTACAAAAAGAGCAAGAAAACAAAGATAATCTTAATTATGTTGACACATAGTGAATGTTGTTGATGCAGACATCCAACACGTGTTTTGTCATATAAACTACTTCTTCATGGCTCGAAAAACAGTTAAGATAATCGTAGCACAAATCATCAGGATCCCTCAATAGTATGGGATATACCACAGGAATAGCAATGAGCCAGATACTTTGATTTGTCAGTTGCAGAGTAGGACTTACAGTGTTTAGAAGGTAAGAACAACGGAAACGCTCATATAACAGTGCAACGAGCCCCAAGATTTCCTTTGTAAGCACAACATCAAGGTTCCTGCTGTACAGAGCCGGGCATATTGAACGCGTCTTGCTTCAGCCGGAGTAGTCCTCGTTAGTGGACTACAAACAATTTTGGCTGTGCAATTATAGTTTTATTCACCATGATTGACTGTTTCAAGTTTTTAGTTTGTTTTTTATATTTTATCCTCTCTTGTTATTTTTTTGGCTATGTTGAATAAAACAATACTGACAAAGTCAAAGACTGCTGTGTATTTTATTGCTCAATTAGTTTCTTTCTTTCTTTACATCACCCTGGAGTGACCTATATTGGCCCCAGGAATTAGGTCCCACCCCAATACCGTGTGACAAAGTAAAAAGTTTTGGCATCAAGATTGACCATGAATTGTCAATGGCCAGTCAGATTTCTTCCGTCGTAGGGACGTGTACTGGCTTGATCAGACAGCTGCGTAAGTTAGCTCCCCTTCTTTCTTTTTCAATGCTCCGTATGGTTGTCTCTGCTACAATCATTTCGAGGTTGGATTATGGGAACGCTCTCTATTTAGGTCTGCCTAAAACTTTGACCAATAGATTGCAGGTTGTCCTGAATGATGCTGCACAACTAATTTTCAGGCTACCTAGAAGAACCCATGCCTCTTCTCTATTGCTTAAGCTACATTGGCTCCCTATTGAGCAGAGGGTGGAGTTCAAGAGCTTATGCACGGCCCACAAGGCAATCTATGGGCAAGCCCCCACCTATATTAAAGAACGTTTGAAGGTCTATAACCCCAAATGAATACTTAGGTCTTCTGATACCCAGTTGTTGGTCTGCCCTCGATATAAACTAGCAACCAAGGGAGGGAGATCCTTTTCAGTTTTGGTTCCACAGATATGGAACAAACTACCAGAACCGCTCCGGAGAGAAGTAAATCTCCTGCGTTTTAGGAAGCTGCTAAAAACGCTTCTATTTAGGGAGGCGTTTGGCCCATTTAAATAGTTGCATTGTAGGCCTCTCTTTGCCTCTCTTACGCTTTGAATCATTGTTGTCTATCATCGGTCTTGAACGCCTAGAGACCTGTAGGTGATTTGGCGCTATATAAACCGAAGTTAACAATAACAATAACAATAACATCATACATTTTAAAATGTAAACATTAATATGATTGTTAGGTCATAAATAAATTCCATGTAGTAAATGAGTCCAACAATTTCAAAAAGTAACACAAATAACAAAAAAACACAGGCCATTAACTAGTAGTTTAATACATTGGAAGAAATAAATGTTTGACATTTATTTTTGTGTTCACAATTACAACTAATCCATAACATAAATACTTAGTGACTTTTTCTCATTTACAGTTTCAGACCTTGCCACCATGGGAGAATGCAATAAAATCAAATACATCAGATTAAACAGGCTAACTATTATTGATTCATGTCACCAGCTGGAGCTAGATCTCCTGACCCACAATAGGAATCCCACATCAATAACATCAATAGTGTAAGGGCCTTATTATGAGTTTAGCAGTCCGATGGAGTAGGGCAGTTGGACTGCCATCGGACCGCTGCGGCTGCCTGGGAGCTGTGATCCCTGGAGGCGTTGCAGCGGTCTTGCAAGCATATTATTACTTTCCTCTCTGCCACGGTTTTCACTGCAGTGGAGAGGAAAAAATGGGGCCCTACAGGGCCCCCTGTTGCCTCTGCACAAGGGGATATATGCACCTCCGGTTCCTGCTGGGCTTACTCTTGACAATGCCTTCCCTGCAGGAACTTTCTTTGGCGTTCTAATTGTGGTGCCTTTTTTGTAGGCACCGCCTTGGGACCACCAAAGAACCACCTGGCAGAGCCGAAAAAAGTTGTGATCTGGCAGGCAATGCACACACAGGTTTGGAGGTGCTGGAGCTGGGCGGTCCTCTTCCTGCATTGCCAAAATCATAATAAGTCCCTACATCATGGCAGTACAGCAGCCTTGGACACATATCAGAAAATGAGGATTTTGCAAATGTGAACAGAGTAGTTTGCTTTGTGTTGATTACCACATGTGGTCCGAGCAATTTAGGCAGCACATAGCAAGTTGGTGTTAGCATTCCACATAAAACAAGTCTAACACAATAATAAAGACTTCAGTTTAACTGAAGAAGCTGTCTTTGTACAAGATATGTACACTCAAAGCCTGTGTGTGTCTTTCGCAGGATCAACCAATTTTTTTCTTTGCACTTTGCAACATCAGCATATTACTGCAAGTGTTGTAACTTTGAAATGTCCAAATGAAGATGACATGTTGAAGGAACCTAAAACAGATTAAAAGCAAAAGTTGATTACAGTATAATACAACATTTTGAGGACATTTTTCCTAAGAACAATCAAAGATAAAACATTCAAATGAGTAAAGTACTCAATATGTCAAAAGTTTGATCAACAAAATCTTTGCACTGCATTTTCCTTAACCTGGCCCTTCATAAAAATGTCCTACACAGACTGTGATCCTCATAAGATTAAAAGTTAGTTGAACATGTAATGCAGTAAATTGTAATTATATTCCCACACTCATGTGAAAACGTTGTCAATAATATCTTGACATAAGTCAATTCCTTCCTCTTCATCACCTTATTGTTAAACTTTCCTATTTCTTTTTTTAATGATCATCGAATAAAGCAGCTACAGAAAAAGGCATGTTCTCAAACATCCATGCTCAGTGTGCCAGGCAACATGTGCCCCAAAAGTCCCAATTTCTTTTTTATTGTATTCAAATTTAACCAAGTTTGCCCTGACATTATTTGTATTTACTATGTTTTGATTATTAGAACTGTTAATGATTAAAATGTGATTTACATATTTACAATCATGACAGAAAATGCAACAGTATTTTTAGTTGTCTAATTTGTAAAATCCATTAACTAGTAAAACAAGCATTTACAATGCAATGGTTTTGCCTTTGTTAAAGTTAGAGCTATTGGCATTGCTCTTGACATTATTTTTATTTATGTTTTTTTAACATAAATGGCATTGTCATTTACAATAATTCAACCACTCATCTAACCCATCTGAACACCCAGCCACTGATCCACCCGCTCATCTATCTACGCATGCGCTTGCCAATCTCTTCATTCACCCACCCAGCTGCCCACTTGTCCATTCCGGTACCCACTCATCTATCAAAGCAGGCGCCCCCCGACCTCATCATACATCCGCTCCCTCGTCCCTCCCTCCAGCTGCCCACCTACTCATCCATCCACTCATCCTTCCACCTATTCATCCATCCGCTCACACATCCATCCGCCCACTCATCAATCTGCTCATCCTTCCACCCGCTCATCCATCCTCTCACTCATCCATCTGCTCATCCTTCCACCCACCCATCCGCCCGCTCATCCTTCCACCTACTCATCCATCCACTCATCCTTCCACCTACTCATCCATCCATCCACCCACTCATCCATCCGTTCATCCTTCCACCTACTCATCCATCCGCTCACTCATCCATCCGCCCACTCATCCATCCGCCCACTCATCCATTCACCCACTCATCCATCCGCTCATCCTTCTACCTACTCATCCATCCGCTCATCCTTCCACCACCTCATCCATCCGCTCATCCTTCCACCTACTCATCCATCCACTCATCCTTCCACCTACTCATCCATCCACTCACACATCCATCCGCCCACTCATCAATCTGCTCATCCTTCCACCCGCTCATCCATCCTCTCACTCATCCATTCGCTCATCCTTCCACCCACTCATCCATCCGCTCATCCTTCCACCTACTCATCCATCCACCCACTCATCCTTCCACCTACTCATCCATCCACCTACTCATGATTCCTCTCGGATTCTCGGGAACGCCCCTGAATCTGGTCCAAGATTGACGGACAGAGCCCTCTCCCAATGGCTAGCCTCCATTTATGGAGCTAGCCAATGGGAGGAGGGGGCGGATACCCGACCCACACAGAAATCATAACTTTTTTGGCGCATGCGCACGTAGCGCATCGCCAGTCAAAACCTAAAAAACGGATACAGTGGAAGGAAGGGACTGGGTTGCTAAATTTGCTGATGGCCGTATTTTGTTGATTGTGTTTGAGCCTTTCTTTGCCTTGTTCACCGTTGGGGGTTCAGGCCTCCGTATGAAAACACACGGGTGTTTTGTTTCTTTGTGTATGTGTTAGTATCATACAACGTCACACAGCGAACTAAATCAACACGTTGGCGTCAAGACGCAGTATCACATAGGAGCCGAAAATCATCTACAGCACAGTGTCAGAGGCATTTACTGGGAGGAAGAGAGCCAGCCAGCGTTCCTCCGTGAAGCGCCAAGTGGCTTCTGGGACTCGAGCGCCGTGGGCGCTTTCCTGCAGTGGCACCCACTTCCTGAGCGGAAGTGGGTGCCAGGCTCCTGGAACCTTCGAACTCCTCCCCGTTTTTAATTGGTCTGGAGAGAGCCCTTGGGCAGGTGACCCCAAACTTCTGAATGACGTATACAGACTGCACAGATGACAACCAAAGCCTTAGTTTACACTATGTGCTATGTGTAGCGCTTAGAAACACCAGACGTACAGGATTTAAAAATGAATAATCATCGTCATGTCTTCTAGATCTATCTAGGTCTTATAGTAACATTTTTCTTCAAGCGCCAAGAGGCTATTAAGGTGATAGGGGGCACAATATTAATACATCAAATGCTGTATTGTATAGCACAGACCAACCCCAGGGGGCTGTCTATTCTCACTCCCTGTCTTCGGGCAAATATATTTTTCTTTTGTAGGGGGCGGCGAAGAACTAGGCTGTCAGCAGCAGGCTGAATCAGCAAAAAAAAAACGACGGCAGCGCAGCCCCCAAAAATCTAAAGAACTGAAATCTGCGTGTGTGGAAGGGCGAGGGGCGGGGTTTGAAACAATCGTGAATCAAATCTTTGTTCCAGACACACACACCCCTCTCTGTAGAGGAACCGGTGGCTCCGGAGCAGGGCTTACTCGTTGCATGGAGGGCTCTGCCGCTCTGGCCCCTGCTGCCTGTGTGAGGACTCCGGGAACAACTTCAAGGTCTAAAGGAGGCCTGGGTGGGGCGGGGGGAGTAAACTATGTAATATCTCGGCACCCCGCCCCCTCCCGTACACCCCCACTAATGTCACCAGATCTTGGCAAAGCCTTTCGTTCACACACATTTGCGTCTCAAAGTTATATAGTAATACGTCTTCTGTCGGGCAGCTTCCAGATTTCTGCACCCCTCCTCTCCCGGTATGAAGGTACAAGCCGTAAGCATGTTGTTGTTGTTTTTAAATTATTTGTGATAGCATCGAGGCTGTATAAAAATAAATGATAAACGTACCCATACAGCCCAAGCGTGACAGATTGAAGAACGTTTTGCGTCTCCTGTTTAAGTGTTTTAATGAAGACAACGCACAAAAAGGGGAGAGGTTTTGAATGCTGAATGCCTGACCTGTGAATGTAAAGCTTGGGTTCTAATCTCGGCTTCACAACTGACCGACCCATGATGATTCTGGACGAGTCGTGTAATTTACCAGTGCGCCAACTTGTCATGCGGCTTTGCCTCGCCCCCCTCCCCCAAGAAACGATGTTTGCAGCTCTCATGCGTTAGAACGATGCCTTTGCTACATGACTTACGTCTTCTGCGCAGCGCTCCAATGCTTCTTGGCGCCATGACATCCACATATCAAGGGGAGCCCTATCATTTCATGTATGAAACTTTACTATCCACAGCTTTACGGGGTGATCTGAAGTGAGGCGAATCCTTACTGGCAACAAACATACCCTGAAAATGCATCAGACCAACTTTTTATTTGCAATGAAAGAGGCAGCCGGACTTCCGTATATTCTGCCGCGGGCTCCGGTTATGTTAACTGTTTTCCTTGTAAACAACCAGGCTGAGTGTGTCACAGAGGATAATAAACACATGGAGGTTTACTGCAAGGGAAAGAGGGGCAGCTGGACACACCTGCTGAGCCGGGACCCGAAGGCAATCAGGAAGGGGCACAGTGGAAGGCGGGTGCCTTCAATCCCGGACCAGATTCGGGGGCGTTGACGAGAAGAGGCTTTCGGCTGACGTAGCCAAAAGCCAAAAATTCTCGGGAACGCCCCCGAATCTGGTCCGAGATTGACGGACAGAGCCCTCTCCCAATGGCTAGCCTCCATTTATGGAGCTAGCCAATGGGAGGAGGGCGCGTATTCCCGACCCCACACACACATATCATAAGGTTTTTTGGCGCATGCGCACTACGTGCGCATCGCCAGTCAAAACCTAAAAAGCATGTGATGAACATTTAAAATCTGGTGCAAGCATTTGTCATGATGATGGACACTTACACCAACAAATGGATTTGTCATATTTTTTTTAAGTGTTAATACAGATGTGTTTATTTGTACTTCATAAGTGATGGAAATTAACACAAATGCATCGCACCTTAAAACAATAATGACACAAATAAAATGTATTAAAATACAGGAAATGCACTAGACAAGGGGTATTGGTAAATTGATAAATATATTAATTTATTAAAGTTTGGAACAAACATTGATTTTACTGATATTTTAAAACAAATGTTTCACCTTGTCAAATGCAATAATGTGTAATGCATATGTTTATGATTTTATAGTTTAGGAAAATTAAATTAACGCACCTGTATGCTCAGTTTTTGATTTTTGGATTGATGTCCATTTTCATATAAGTGTCCAATATCATGAAGGCAGTTTACACTAAATTTAAAATTACAACAAAATAATCCAGGTGTGTTTATTTGAGAAGGCCCTACATTAAAACCCGCAGACAAAAAGAATGGAAGTAAATACCCTTAAAACTCAAATTATAAATCTTTCAAGTAAAACTTTGTCTAAAGAGGAGACAACCATTTTAGAAAAAGGATTAGGATTTTCCCCTAGTGCCAAAGTATGTCAATTTTCAATTGAAAAAGATGTACGAGATCTTTTTAGAAAGATCAGAATAAAAAAATGTTTTGAGGGTAAAGAGCAGACTACCCCTAATAACAAATCCGGTCTTAAACCATTATCAACTTGGACTCTGGCAAGTCAATTGGTTGGCCAAGAAGTAGACACATTTGAAAAAGTAATTATAAAAGGACTTGAAAATGTATTAGATGACAATATATGGGTAAATAATAATTTGCCTAAAAATCAGTCTGAGGCTTTAAAGGGTTTACACGATTGTGACTCAATTGTAGTAAAACTAGGTGAAAAGGGAGGGAGTATAGTGGTTCTACATACAGTAGACTACAATAGCCGTATAAAGAAATTACTTGATGTTTCATCTTACTATAGAAAATCTAACCCAGAAGAATGGAATAATTTAAAAACTAGAGTACAAAATATGTTACAGTTAGCTAAGGAAGATGGCATAATTTGTGATGAGGAACACAGATTTCTGCAAAATGACCATCCTATAATACCAGCGCTATATGGACTTCCAAAGGTGCACAAGAACCTTTTTAATCCTCCCATGCGACCTATAGTGTCTGAGATAGATTAAATTACAGAGCCACTAAGTAAATATGTGGATTGTTTCATTAGACCTCTAGTTAAGGAACTCGCCTCATTTATAAAAACACGACCGATATGGTCTCAAAAATTGAAGGTTTGAAATTCAATAAAGAATGAGAAGGGTTAGTATGTTCGGATATAGAATCCTTATCTACTAACATACCTCAACTGGACAGGGTTGAAATGATTAAGGAACTTTTAAATTCTGAGGAAGGTGATTTGTCTTCCCTGAATGAATTAATTGTGGATTGTATTAAAAATAATCTCATTGAACAATATTTTTCTGTTTTATAACAACTTTTATTGCCAGATCAAAGGGACCAGCATGGGAGCCACATGTGCTCCCAGCCTGGCATGCTCTATGTGGGGAGGTTTCAAAAAATACATATCCACAATGAAATTTGTCCCTACTAGGAAAATATTAAACAATGGTCAAGATTTATTGATGACGTTTTTTTCATTTGGGACTTAAAACAAAATGATCTTTTATCTTTTTTAGAGTGGTTAAATTGTGGTGATGTCAATTTGATATTCATGTCAAGTATGAGCCAAAGCTCAGTGGACATTTTAGACATAACAATAAAAGAACAGAATGCTTCTCTATCAGTTGAACTGTATACAAAACCATCAGATAAAAGAACTATCCTACATCACACGAGTAACCATCCTAAATGCCAGAAGAAAAGTATCCCATTTAGCAAATTCTTACGCATTAGACGAAATTGTAGTGATAGACAGGACTTTGAATTCTACGTAAATAACCTACAACAAAAATTACTGTCCAGAGGTAATCCAAAAAGATTGGTTAGGGCGTCTTATAAGAGAGCAAAATATTATAACAGTGAGAGTATATTTGAAGAAAAGGACAATGTAAAAGACTCAAACAAGGTTTTGTAATGGTTACAAACTACAATAGTGTGAGTAATAAATTGAAAAGTCTGATAAATAAGAATTGGTTTGCATATAGGAGAAACAAAACAATTCGTAACAATCTAGTTAGGACATATAGAGAACCCAATATTAAACATCAGAGAAGCATAAAAGATGGCTCAAAATAAAAGGGTATTTTCCATGTAGAACATGTATACACTGTAAATCAGTGTTTAAAGAACAGAAGGTGGAGCTTAATGGTATTACACACTGGATGAATGAAATGGATAACTTTAGAACAAAAAATGTTATATACTTAATCATTTGTCCTTGTCAGAAAGGGTATGTAGGTAAAACAAGTCGCAAAATGGGTATGAGATTGACTGAACATAGCTCAGCCTAAAAAAATAGGAAGAATAATGTCCCACTTGTAGACCATTGGGTAGAAAAGAACCATAATGAAGGTGACATGTTGACAACTTATGTTCAGACAGGTGTACCAGCGAATAATGATTTAGCTATACAGTTTGAATACTTCTCAGGGTACAAACTTAACCTTGCGAAAACACAGATTTTATGCTCTGGGGACAATCCTCCGGCTAACATCCCCACAGTGTCGGAAGTCACGTATCTTGGAATTAAAATTTCGCTTCCAATTTCCAGTATTCCGGAATTAAACATTAACCCAGTCATTGCTAAAATTAATTCTATGCTTGAGCGCCTAGATCACTTACACCTATCCTTACATGGTAGAGTCAGCATTTTAAAAATGTTGATCCTACCTAAAGTATTTTATATTTACCAAACAATTCCTTTGGAATTTCCTTTGTCTTGTTTTAAAAAATTAGAAAGGGAGACATCTAGGTTTATGTGGGGCTATAAAAGACAGCGGAAAGCCCTTAAAAAGATGATTCTCAATAAGGACCGTGGCGGCTGGAACGTTCCATATTTTATATTGCAGCGACACTTCAAGGTATTAGCCCATTGATAATTGGCGACAGAGCCCGAAATCCCATGTGCAACTCACCTTCAATTTATGAGATGCTTATGGGAGAAGGAATTAGAACTTGTTTTCTTAGAGTGGTTGAACCTAGCAATTATAAGAAAACGAGGTTTAAGACTTTGAGAGCAGCATTGAGGGCATGGCAAAAGGCCCGAAAGCATCTGGGATTAACTAAATTAAATGGATACACTCCTTTTGCTGCTTCTCGTTTATTGCCCTCTGCTATTTTTTGTGATTTATCTGCTATTAGGTGGAAGCAGAAAGGAGTGTGTTCTTTAGGGGATTTGTTTCTGGATGGTCATTTCGCTGCTTTTCAGGAGCTGCAGAGGAAATATTCTCTAAACAAGAATGATTTTTTAAAGTTTTTACAGATTCGTAGTTTTTTTACAAAACTCACCACATCTTGCAGTTACTAGTATAAATAAAATTCCCCTTTGTGAATGTTTGTATAAAAAAAACTACCATTTGCATTCTGTATTCATGTTTAATGCAGGAATTCCCGGAAGATCTAGAGAATTGTCAAATAAAATGGGCAAGTAAATTGGGGATACCAGCAGTAGACGTTTATGAGTCTGTTAATCTCGCCACTGAATTTCTTATAACAGGGATGATGAAGTCGCAACATTTTATGTGCATACATGATCTCTATTATACACATGGCAAAGTGATTACGTGGAGTACAACAGTGGGCACGAAGTGTAACCGCTGTGGGCTGTATGCAGCTGATACAGTACTTATGTTTTTTCAATGTCCTAAGCTTTGGGAGTTCTTCAAACAAATTGAAAGTTTTTGGGTTGTTATTTTAAAGACTAATATTGATGTAACTGCAGAAATGGTGTTAATTGATTTAAGCTCCGGTATATCTAGACCTAAATCTCTGAATTGTTTTCTTTTTATTTGCATGGTGGTAGCCCGAGCCTGCATCACTAGAGGTTGGATTAATTCTGATCCCCCGTTGTTCTTTAATTGGAGGGAGAGATTATTGTTTATGTACAATATTGAATCTGCTATGTACAAAGTTAAAGGCATCAAAAGAAGGGTTATGGGAGAAAAAATATGGGTGCCAATTGCAGAGTGGATTTAGACTCTGTATGAATTTGAGCGTATAATTGTCAAACATTTCTTTGTGAATTTATGACTGTCCATTGCTATTTTTTCCTTGCATAAATCAATAAAATTAAAAAAAAATATGAAGGTGACATGAGATAGTTTATACTGGGAAAAGTGAAAGTGTCTACAAGGGGTGGCGGCATTGATAAAAGGCGGAAACAAAGAAAACAGTATTTCATGTCTAAATTCAAGACTTACCATCAGGGCTTGAACAATAGAGAGGAGTGGGAAAGATTAATTAGATAATAAACACTCATTGTTGAAACAGAATAACAACTCCATAGATATGAGACTCCATTTGAAACATAACTGTCAATACCTGTAAGAACCATTCAGATCAGAAATTCGTGAGACCATGCATTGGCTAAGGGGGTCATCAATATATTTATGGGATCGCTATGTAGTTGCCTCTTATAACTCAATAAAACTGGTGAGGGTAAAACAAAAGTATGTTTTCTTTTTTAGAATCATCTGGGTGAAGGAACATGATATGTATGGTCTATACAAGAACTTTGCGCATTGGCAGTTATTAAGCCATAAATTGATAGTGTCCATGATAGGGTTCAATAACCTATATATCTCAAAAAGGTTTTTATATATATATATATATATATATATATATATATATAAATATATATTGTTGTAGATTACACAATACTAAAAAAAATGTTTTAAAAAAAATTTGCAGTGGAATTGCTCTTTGATTGTAAATACATATTTATGTCTCTATACCGGATTAAGCAATGAGGTTTCTCACAATAGGAGGGAAGGTATAATAAAAGATGTTGCAAACTTTATTCACGCTACGCATTAGAACCTAGTGTGACCACACTAGAAATAGAGAAGGTCTAGTCCAGGGTATTGAAATGTCAAATAAATTGCGTCATGGAAAACATAGATTAGGAGGATAATTAATATGCTATGACAAAAAAATATAAATAATGTGTGGTTTGTTGTTTTTAATTAAAAAATATAATTAAAAAGGAATATTACCTCTGTTTAAGCTACTTTATTTAGTTTGACTAGTAAGATGGCCGCCACCTACGTAATCAGAAGGGGCGACGTCACAGCTTTACATAAATAGAGGAAAGACTGCAAGGGATCTTTCTCTAACGATACCAGAACACCCGGCAAGGCGAAACGCTGCTCCAAAATTTAAGTTGAGCTACGGACAGCACGATAGACTGCCCCAAAAAATAACTTGTTTTTAAACAGGCAAAAACTTGGCTTATCACGGTTTGGAACCAAGTTAAGTTGAGGAACTTTACAGTATCGTTCATTATAACTTGTTTCAGAAAGGAAGTCAAGGATGTTATGCACGTCCAATTGTATATGGTGGTATGCTTTTACTAGGGTAATAGACATTTTGATTTGAGGTTACATCGATCATGGGGTTAGCGTGTTCTATAATGCAACAAATCGTAGTGTCCTTCCTGCCTCCTAACCTAGCAGACTTAGGTAAATTGAAATACCAGTGAGATGTTTTAGCGTTAGAAATGGATTACAGGATGTAAAAAGTGTATTAAACACTCATAAAATAATAATAACCTTAGCTTACTTCTCGTCTTTTTAAATAACGGGCAGAGTTTACTAAAGGTACGCAGTACAGGACACATGCTCATCAGTCAAGAGCCCCGGTACAGACTATGGCTGAGATACCCGCCACCCCCTCTCAACACAATCCCCAAGAATTGGGAAACCGGAAACAGTTCTTGAACTTTTGGAAGGCGGGAAGGGAGTTACCCTTCCCGGCCGTATTTATTAAAATATGAAACAAAATCAAAACATTAAAATAACAGTTTCATATTATGTACAATTTCATTTCCACATTACGATGTTTGGCTAACCTTAAGAGATCTCTAATACAAAGGTTCTCCTAGCCGAACTAACATCCTACAAAACATTTGACTTGAAATTGTACATCCTAACGTTAAGGGCCAACGGCAAGGTCGTAACCGGTGTCAGATCCCTAAACCAGAAATACCACCCTCACTTGTGAGGGGACCGACCGCACAGAGGCGTACCTCAAGTGCATCTACCAATTTCCCTTGGACTTGACGGGGGCCCCAATGAACTCGACGCCATTTAACGGTCGTCCGAGGACTCGTGTGAGGTGTCTAAAAGGTAGCGTAAACCCCCTCCCGCACCCCACACAACTTACCCATCTGCCGTCGCAGATGTCCTGGTGCCGGGAAATTCCCCAGGAGGGCCCGTAGCCCCTCCTATCCAGGAAGGGGCCTTGACCACCTTTCCTTTCCTTCCGGCGGCCTATCCTTAGACGGGACCGCCTCCCCGTTGAGGGGCCAATGGCCACCTCCCCCGAGCGCTCCCATCCGTAATGGGTGACGCCCCCCCATAGGGATCTTCCAATTACTGCTCACCGATCATGACCTTACCGCCCGACCAAAAATAAATACGACAATTCTACCTAACTTACTAAGATTACAAATCAAACATAACTTATTACAAGCATGAATACTGATCAACACCAGTGCAAAATTACTTTATTTGCAAACATACTGAAAATAACCACTTTATTGCATATTCAAAAATTTTACGACGATCATCACAACCTGCAAGAAACAGAGTTACCACATCAAAACTTTAATCAAAAACAACTAGCTGTCCTCAGGGGCTGGTGGGTGGGTCAAAATTGGCTCTTCGTTCCGTCTCGAGCTCACGTGCAGTGGGGAGGTGCAGCTTCAGAGCACAGGAACAAGAGGATGCTTTCTTGGCTTCTTGCTCCTTTTATCCGTCTTCAGGGCGGGCGTAAACCCGCCCCCGCCTGCCTCCGAGGGCGTGGCCGGCCGTGTCAGTGTCTAGGACAACCCACTCTAGGGCGGGAAAAAGGCGCGCCCCGGCTACGCCGCTTCGGGCATACCAGCCGAGACACGCCTCCCGCCCAAGATGGCTTCCCGGGGGGATCGTGGTACTCCACCATACGTTCGGGGGGACCGAATGGTCGCCCCTTTCCATATGGCTGAGATACCCGCCACCCCCTCTCAACACAATCCCCAAGAATTGGGAAACCGGAAACAGTTCTTGAACTTTTGGAAGGCGGGAAGGGAGTTACCCTTCCCGGCCGTATTTATTAAAATATGAAACAAAATCAAAACATTAAAATAACAGTTTCATATTATGTACAATTTCATTTCCACATTACGATGTTTGGCTAACCTTAACAGATCTCTAATACAAAGGTTCTCCTAGCCGAACTAACATCCTACAAAACATTTGACTTGAAATTGTACATCCTAACGTTAAGGGCCAACGGCAAGGTCGTAACCGGTGTCAGATCCCTAAACCAGAAATACCACCCTCACTTGTGAGGGGACCGACCGCACAGAGGCGTACCTCAAGTGCATCTACCAATTTCCCTTGGACTTGACGGGGGCCCCAATGAACTCGACGCCATTTAACAGTCGTCCGAGGACTCGTGTGAGGTGTCTAAAAGGTAGCGTAAACCCCCTCCCGCACCCCACACAACTTACCCATCTGCCGTCGCAGATGTCCTGGCCCCGGGAAATTCCCCAGGAGGGCCCGTAGCCCCTCCTATCCAGGAAGGGGCCTTGACCACCTTTCCTTTCCTTCCGGCGGCCTATCCTTAGACGGGACCGCCTCCTCGTTGAGGGGCCAATGGCCACCTCCCCCGAGCGCTCCCATCCGTAATGGGTGACCTCGTCAGTGGGGTGGCGTCAGCGTGTCGCAACAAGGTCCCCCCCATGCTGCCACCCTCTGCGCTAAATATTGCTCTACGCACACCACAGGGCACATGGAAGAACCGGGGATCCTCTGAATGATTACGCAGTCCCCGATTGCACCCTGATCGGTTTTGGACCTAACAAACGAGACCGTCATCGTCTCCCCCCTGACCTGAATGTGCTCCCGGCACAGTCCCCCCATCGTATCCCGCTTGTTCTTCGCCACTAATTCGCTTACCCGCATAGCCCCATGGAATGCTAGTGCAAATGCGGCTCGGAACAACACTGCTTCGTACTGGGATGAACACGTTGCCGGGAGTACGGACCATAACAGGGTCAGCCTATCCAGACCTATCGGGTGCCTCTCATCTACTCTGCGACCCTCAAGGAGTTGCCACCCACGTAGCGCTTTCTGCACAACGAAAGACGCTGTCGGGTCCTGGATCCCATGAGCCTTTGCCATAAAGGAAATGGCGGCCCGATGCCTCTGGGCCGTAGCTACTGATTTGCCTGCCTGATGTAAAGAGAGCAGAAATTTCACTACAGACTCTTCCTGACCCCAAAGTTCCCCCCTAGTAGTACCCAAAAAGGCCCAATAGGAACGGAACGCCCCTTCATATGCCTTCCTTGTCCTGGGTGCTAAACTCTCTCCCACGAGGTTTTGTAGTTCGGGGCACCGAGAGACCAGAGAGCTTCGGGAAAGGGTGCCGCCACCGGGTCCGCTGTGGGCAGAAAACCCCAGAAGGCCTGCATACGGAAACGAGAAAGCGCATCAGCCGCTTGGTTCATCACCCCCGGCACATGTCTTGCCCTAAATAGTACATTCAGTTGCATGCATAACAACACAATTTCCTTGAGCAGTCTCAGAATCAATTTGCATCGTGCTGCCTGACTATTGATACACTCAACCACGGTCATTTTATCAGACCAGAACACCACAGAGTGATCACGGAACCCCTCGGGCCAAGTTTTCAGTGCCACCAAAATAGGGAAAAGTTCGAGAAAAGCAATGTTACTTGTCAACCCGCACTCGTGCCACCATGACGGCCATTTCTGAGCCGACCATTGTGTACCAAATATGGCACCAAAACCTATACTCCCCGCCGAATCTGTCCACAGCCCCAGCTCCTCGGAGGACACTGCCGGCTTGTTCCAGACAACTCGACCATTGAAATCCGCCAGGAATGCCAACCAAATGCGCATGTCCTGGCGAACCTCTGCCGAGAGCCTCGTGCGATGATGGCCTTCCTTCAGGCCGACCATGGCCTGTGCAATCGAGCGGGAAAAGGGGCGCGCCATTGGCATCACTCTCAGGGCAAAATTCAACTGACCCACCACCTGTTGCAATTGATGCAGGTTTACTTTTGTTGCACGAATACATGTCTCAAGGGATAACATGAATTTTAACACTTTTTCCTTGGGTAATCGAAAACAACCTTCTACCGAGTCTAGCTCGATCCCCAGAAACTCGAGCAAGGTCGAGGGACCCACAGTCTTACCTGGTGCCAATGGCACACCGAATTGATTCATTAAGACACGAAATTCATGTAAAGCCTGCCCACACTCAGGATCCCCGGCTGCCCCCAAAAACAGAAAGTCATCGAGATAGTGCATAACATGTTGAAAACCTGTCTTCCTTGTGAATACCCATTGCAGAAAACAACTGAACTTCTCGAAATAGGCACAGGAAATCGAGCACCCCATTGGCATACATCTATCCATGTAATAGCGACCCTGAAACTGAAAACCAAGGAGACGCTGATCGTCTGGGTGTACCGGGAGCAACCGGAACGCTGACTCGATGTCTGATTTTGCCATCAGCGTCCCGGGCCCCAGGCGATTCAACATGGCGACGGCCTCATCGAAAGATGCGTACCGCACCGAACACACTTCCGGGTCTATCGCGTCATTCACGGAAAGACCACGTGGGGCTGATAAGTTATGTATCAGCCGAAACTCACCCGGGTCCTTCTTGGGGACCACCCCTAGAGGGGAACAAACAAAGTTAGCAACCGGTGGCAAATCGAATGGACCGGCGACGCGACCTCGAGTCACCTCTTTCCCAATCTTTACCTGTACCACCGCCGTGTGCTGCAAGACCGACAGTTGATTCTTACAATTTGCTACACCCTGAAAATCCCCCACTGGGATGCGGAAACCATATGAAAACCCGTTTCGTAACACCCCAGCGGAAGCATGATCCGGGTATTCGTTGAGCCAAGGAATCATTGCCATGGTATCAATCGGGGTAGGTAAAGGCGCCCCTCGGACTACATCAGACCTGTTTGGCGCCTCCCTTACCACCGTTATCACCCGTTTTGGCTCTGCACATGGACTCAGGATGGGATGGCTGCCCACACCCCCCACACTCATGTCTGAATTTGCATGACCCCTGGGGCCTGGTACATTTCCCTCTGTTAAAATTCCAACAGATCCCCCTTTTACCTGTGTTGCCACTTGGCTTCGAGTGGTACTCGTTACCTGCACCCGTCCGAAAGGGTGTCCCAGAGTTCTGGCGGGAAGATTCCCCCCCGCTACTCCCTAACAATGGTACCTTCAACATTCCTGTACTCTCCATTTTTTGCCATGACACGGAGTCGTAACAATCCCAAGTCAAAATTGGGTCGTGTTCCTTAGCTTTTCTAAAAAGATTGTCATAGCAGAACCACTGATTGCCCCCATATGCTACGGAATACTCCATGATACGTGATTGATAAATTGGCAACTCGGTCAACAACTCGGGCCTGCGCTCGCCCATGATGGAGGTAAAAATGCCCCACGCTCTGCCCCAAGTACCAATGTTTTCGTCAACCTTAAAGGCGGCCATTTTTGCGCGCCAAACACTCGGATGCATGAGCTCCTTTTGGCTCTTTACATGCTCCATCTCGTAATGATCGGTAAGCAAAGAAAAAATGTTCACATACTTATTCGCCCAAATCTTTTCCTTAACTTCCAGTGGCACATGCTGAGCCACCTTTTCCCTTCGTGAAGGTACAGACCCCTCCCCCGCAATCGGCAATGGTCGCTTACCTGAACCAGACGCTGCATCTGCCACCGAGCCTGGGCCTGATGGGTTAACAGGAGATGGTGCCTTCGCAGCCTCCCTAGATTCCTGCAGTTGCCTCATTACTGCGCGGGCGTCGTCAGCCGTGGTGCCCTCGCTATCTTTTCCCAACCACGCTGCCAATTGTGCCGCTAACTCGGGAGGCATATCCTCCCCGTTCACGGGGGTGACCACCACGGGGATCGGATTCCCTCCTTTCGGCACCGGGGTTGGCTCCTCAAGTGGGGTATCGGGAACCGGGGTTTCCCCCCCGAGTGCCCCCCTTCTGGACCTCTTGCCTCTCCCACCGGGGACTGCTCCCGGCAAAGGCCGTTTTGGTCCTCCCTCCCCGTCCTTAGCCGCCATCTGCTTCTTCAAATCGGCTACCTCCTTCATGAGCATGCGGAGCATCTGATCGGTACTGACCCGCTTCCCGACTTTCTTGGGCATTCTCAGACGGAATATCTGTAAGACAAAAGAAAGATTACAACGCTCAAAATTGGCTCTTCGTTCCGTCTCGAGCTCACGTGCAGCGGGGAGGTGCAGCTTCAGAGCACAGGAACAAGAGGATGCTTTCTTGGCTTCTTGCTCCTTTTATCCGTCTTCAGGGCGGGCGTAAACCCGCCCCCGCCTGCCTCCGAGGGCGTGGCCGGCCGTGTCAGTGTCTAGGACAACCCACTCTAGGGCGGGAAAAAGGCGCGCCCCGGCTACGCCGCTTCGGGCATACCAGCCGAGACACGCCTCCCGCCCAAGATGGCTTCCCGGGGGGATCAGGGTACTCCACCATACGTTCGGGGGGACCGAATGGTCGCCCCTTTCCAAACTCTGCCTCTAAATAAACTACGAGTGTGTTTGCGAAATACGGCGATTACAAACAACAATAAGTTACTAGCTAGAAGGCATCTTTTTTGGTCCCTGTTTGAAAGTCACGTAAGGGAATTTGAATAAATTATGAATGAAGTATTATGGGAATAACATTGAGTATTCTCTATTCTTTTCTTTGTTTTTAATTAGGAATACAAAACCGACCCAATGGATGAAAGGCGGTTGTATCCTTTTAACGGGGACATCTGAAAACACCATCCCCATTCCCCAAATAAAACGTTTGGAAATTTACACAGGGATTGCTCTTAAAAAATGTATTAGTGGTAAGTGGTTTACAACAATAAATGGATTTAGAAGCTTCCACAATTAAGTACTATGTGATTGATTAAATGAAATAATTTTACATACAGGAATAAGGAATTCCATAGAAACTGCTGACCCATCAGAGCACATGCAGTCATTAGTGTGCTGATCGTGTAAGTATAAGGACTAAGTTGCCATCCATAATCGATGAATAATAAAGGATGTTTAGTTTTAAATAATAAAAGGAAAATATGGTTTGTAGGTATTTTTTTTTTTTTTTGTCCTCATCTTGCGATTATCGTTATGCATATGGAGTATCAGGTTTCTGCCTCGTTACTTTTTACCGACACTGCCCCTTGTTCTCTCTTGATTGGGGAGTTTTTGACCATTCGGTATTTGAGGAGTTTCCTTTACTCGTCACATATCAATGCCTCTGGGTTGGGTTAGATCGGGGGGAGCTAGCCAGCTTGGCTACTCGGCAAGTACCTTACTTGTCCACCAGAAGATAAATCGCTTTAATCATAGGACTTAAGTTTGTTTTTATTTGGGGTTTAAGAATGATTCAAAGATATCCCAAAACTTAAATCTTTTGCTTACATTTCCTAGCTTATCAAGTTTGTTGATTCTTATTGCCGAGTTTAGCCATTCTGCATGGGTTGGGCAAGAGGGTCCTATCCATTTAATACATATTTCTCTCCTTGCTAGAGCTATTAGTACAAAAAGGAGATTTTCCTGCTCTTTAGTTAGACCCCCTTCATTACCTGGGCCCAAAATCCCAAAAAGTGTAAGAGTCGTACTTACAGTAAGTTGCTTGGCCAGGATAGTGCTCAGGGTCTTACCGACTTGATCCCCAAATTCCTCCAAATGTGGACAGCTTTTAAACATATGGATGTCATCTGACTTTTCTTCTCCACATTTAGGGCATTTCCTTATTCCAGCGTTTTTGAATTTAGACAGTTTTTTAGGGGTCCAATATGCCCGATGGATTGTATACAGATGATTCCTCTTCAGAGCAGCGGATTTCAAGGTTGACCAGCATTTAGCTACAGATTTTTCCCATATTAGATCTAAATCTGTTATTACAGCGTCTTTCCATATTTGGGCTTCCATATTAACAGTGTCGTCGTTGGCCGTTATCAGAGCCCAATACCACTTAGCCACTTCTTTTGATACTCGCGTTGTTGTGATCATGTCATCCTCCAGGTTTTCATTACCATATATACTGGGTAGAGTTCTGGACCAACTTGACATTTGATAATACTTAAATTTAGATAATGTATTGTTCGACAGTTCTTGAAGTTCTACCCAGGTTTTTTATATTTGGACCATCTAGTATTTGCCCCCAGTATTTGATGTCGGCTCTTTTTAATGCTAGTGCAAGAGTATCTTTTAAGCATTCTGGGGTTCCGGGGGATTCCCAAATAGGAGCCCACTTACTGTAGTATGATATATGTAATATGCCTCTAATTTGTGTCCACATCTTTGCTGCATCTCTCAGTATCTTAAGCTTTATTTTTTTGAAGTATTTAGGATGTCCATACTTAAACAGCGCATGATCCTCTGAATTTGTGATTACTTGTAAATAGGTTGAGTAGTGTTCTTGATTTTTCAGTAGAGGTTTGATGTTTTTAAATTGAAAGGCTCTGCAATATTCCACCAGGTCTGGACTGGCCAGCCCGCCCTCCTTCTTGCTCCTCCTGATCTTTTTCCATGCAATCCTCGTGCCCTTTGCTGCCCAAATGAAGCTTGTTATATCTCTTTGTGCCCGAGCTAGTTCAGTTTTCCCGAACTCCATTGGAATCGTATTAAATAAAAAGGTACATTTTGGCAAAATGGTCATCTTGATTATATTCGATCTCCCAATCAGACTCAATGGTAGAGAGGTCCATGTCTCAAGTAGTTTTCTTACATCCCCGGCAACTTTATTCAAATTTCTGTTTGCAATCTTCTCTATGTCATGATTTATTAAGATTCCTAAATACCTGATTTCATTTTTTATGAAGTTGTTTTGAAAAGCCGTATTCCATGTCATAATTTCTGTCTTTCTTTGTTTGATTCACCAAATATCCTGAGATTTTACCGAATGTAGTTAGAGTTTTCTCAATACTTGCTTTAGCTTTTGGGTAATCGTCAGTAAAGATCATTAAGTCGTCCGCATAGAGAGCAATTTTCTTCTCCCAACTGCCATACTTGAAAGGTGTTATTTCGTTGTTATTTCTTAGCTTGTTTGCCAGAGGCTCAATATATAAATTGAAAAGTAAGGGGGAGAGTGGACAACCCTGTCTCGTTCCTCTGGTTATTTTTATGTTTTCTGTCAAACTGCCATTTATTAGGACCTTTGGTTTTGGATCTTTATAAATCTGTTTTACCATACATGTAAAGTGAGGTCCAAAGTTGTTCTTGATCATAACTTTCTCAAGAAAGGTCCAGTTGACCCGATCAAACGCCTTTGCGGCATCAACAGCGAGTATAGTAAGCGGAGTTTTCTCACTTATAGCAACGTCTACTGCAGTTAAGAGCTCTTGCGTTA
The DNA here is from genome assembly GCF_964263255.1 of Lissotriton vulgaris. Classification (NCBI taxonomy): domain Eukaryota; kingdom Metazoa; phylum Chordata; class Amphibia; order Caudata; family Salamandridae; genus Lissotriton; species Lissotriton vulgaris. Next base: position 732,838,653 of record NC_141695.1, on the reverse strand, counting down.
CTTCATGTAAGTATCTTCCTTTAATAAAGCCTTTTTGATCTTGATGTAGTAAGTTTGATAGTACTTTCCCTAGTCTAGCTGCCATTATTTTAGTGAATATTTTGTAATCAGCGTTCAATAAAGATATTGGACGGTATGATTCACATTTGAGTGGGTTCTTTCCGGGTTTCAAAATGATTGAGATTATGGCATCATTCCATGAATCAGGTATAGGTTTCTGTTGTATTAAAATTAAATTGATTAGTTTGGTTATGTGAGGAAGTATGGAGTTTTATGATCGGCTGGTTTAAGGGGAAGATGGCGGCCGAGTAGGAGGCTCGGTCGGAGAGCTCCCGTTCCCTCGTGATTCATCGTAGTAGAGGTTGGGGAGCAGCTCCAGCATGGTTGCAACTAAACCCGAGATGAACTAACAGATGAACTAACACGAATTTGATGCATAGTGGGGGTTAAATTTTGAATTGAACGAGTATGTGAAAAAAAACATTTCTACCCAAAACTGCGGACTGTACCTGGAATGGTATTTTTCCCCGAGGTCGCCTCTCTCTCGCTGTGCAGTGGTGAGAAGGGTGAGGCGTGTTGTTTACCGAACGGCGCCTGGGAGGTTGAGGCTTGTGGTCTCATATACGACGCATCTGTGGCAAAGAGCGTGCTGCTGGTCTTGGATCCTTCGAGGGCTGTCAGCGGAGTGTGCAGGCGGCGTGAAGCGGGGAGAGGCTTCGGAGGCTTTGGAGTCACAGCGGGGACAGGCAAGTGGAGCGCCGCGCAGAGAGCAAAGACGCGCTGCCGCCGTGCCTCCGGAAGACTGAGCTTTCAGTTCCTGGGCGCGAGCAGCAGAGACAGAGTCAGGGCTGGAGAGCAGAAGCTCGAGGGGGTCAGCAGGGCTTCAAGCTCGATAGCGGAGAAAGCAAATGCATTGAATAACGCAACAGGGTTGAGGAATACTCAAGGAAGTGCACTTGACAAAAAAAATGAACACAGAGAGGCAAGATTAGAGGAATTAAACCTCAAACACAAAGAGAAAGCGACAAATAATAATTTAAATATCGAAAGTATTAAAAGTACTCGGATTTTGGATATATTGCTTCACAAAGCCTGCAAATCACAGCAAGCCCAACAAGTAAACACTTACAATAAAACACACTATAATTTTAAAAGTGTTAACAGTCAGCCCTGTCAACTTTCTCAATATTTCGGGCTGGGTCAAACATATAAACATCTACAACCTTGTCAGTTTACAAGTATTGAAGAGAAAACCTCCACAAACAATCAGCACATGAGTAGCATCACTGAAACAACACAGGAGGTTTCAGAAGAGGCTTCAGAAGAGAAAATACCTCAAGATTTAAAAGATCTTCCAAAAAATCAAGTCAAAACTAAATCGGAAACAGGGTCTGAGCCTTGGCAACAAGGAGTTCAGCCTAGCACTGGGAGATCCTTCTACAGTTTACGCAATAGAAAATTTCTGAGTCAAGAGCAGTTCCCAAAAGGTATCACTCCGAGAGTGAGCAGGAAAAAACAAAAGACAATACTCAGAGACTTTCTACAGAACAACGTAGAGAAGGAGGAAAGATCAAAAGTAAAAGTAAAAGTTACCCCCTCTCTCAGGTCCTACTTTAAAATCCAGCAACAAGAGCTGAATTCGGGTCTCCCTAGCCCCATACAACCACAAAAATTACTAGAAGCTTGGGGAAGTGAGAAGGAGAAGGAAGGAAAAACCAAATCTACAGATACTCATTCCCTAAGAAAAGAGAATCAACGAGGAATTCCCCTACTAGTTGGAAAACCGAGCCCTAGCAAGACAAAGAAAGGGAGAAAACCTCGAACAAAGAAAAAGAACTTGGTGGAAAACAAGAGTCTAGAGGAGCTTTGGAAAAAAAGGGAAATCAGTACAGAAGAAGGAACGGAAATCTACATGGCTGAAGGAGGCGCTGACCCTGCTGCAACAGCAGTAGTAAACAAAATTGTAAATATGACGGAAGAGGTTGGAGATAAGGAAGACGATGACCCAAGGTCTACAGAGTATAACAAAAACCCAACTGAAAACTCAAACAGACGAACTACTTGAAAAAATATGGATAGAAATGAAAGAAAAATTCTCCATTTCCGAATCAAAACAAAACAAAATACAGGAGGTCTGCGAGAAATTGGATAGCAAGCTAAACGCCCTAGCAGACAGAGTCACGGCAATTGAAAAGGAAGTTACTGGCTTGGACAAGAAGGTGGAGAAAAACAGAAAGGAAATAAACTCCTTAAGATTGGAGAGTAAAAACATAAACGAAAAACTGGAATCTTTAGAAAATCAGGCCTGGAAAAACAACATAAGGATCTTAAATGTGCCAGAGAACCAAGAGGGTAAAGATGTTAAAGCATTTGTAGTGGCACTTTTGACGGAACACTTCCCATGGGCGGACAAAGAGGTTTTAAACAAGGACATACAGAGGGTGCACAGAGATCCTTATGGAAAGAGCAAAGAAAGGAAAACCCCCAGGAAGATTCTAGTAAACTTCAAAACGTATATGCTGAAGGATAGAATCTTGGGGGAGGCACTGAAAAAAGGATCGTATAACAAAGATAGTTGGAACTTTAAAATAAGATCCGATATGTCAAAAGCCTCTCAGACCAGACAATGGGAATTGGGAAATTTGATGTCCGAATTGCAACAATTAGGTGCCACAGTGCAAATGAAATTTCCACCCTCATTACGCATTATGTGGAGAAACAAAATGCGAAATCTAAGAGAGCCTGAAGAGGTGAAAAACTTAATAGAACAAATCAAAGACCAAGTACAATCAGAGGAACCTCTGAGTTAAATGCTAAAATGTTCACTTAAAAAAAAAAAAAAATGTCACAAAAATAACTCATACTCAAGGACAAGTGTATAATAATATGTAGGAGCTCTAATCCAACAAAAATGTTTTCATCTTTTAAATGTATATAGATAAGAATCACGGGGGGACGGGAAGCCAAAAGGGTTACAAAGATAACCAAAGGAGAAGAAGATGGAGGCTTCCCCGGGGAGGGTAACCAGAATACACAAATCAGAAAGTACGAAAATACACGAAAAAGGGTGGGGAGCCAAATAGGGAAAAAAAAACAAAAAATACCTCATCTGCGAAAATTCAGGAAATCAAAACAACAGGGAGTGAAGTATAGAAAAAAATCACAACTACTGAACAAAACAAATGGGGAGTGAAAGTAGAGAGGTAAAATTTTTATCCTGGAATGTGAATGGGTTAAGGACAAAAAGCAGGAGAAATAAAATCTTAGAATATATCAGAACAGAGAAAAGTGAGATAATAATACTACAAGAAACCCACTTGTTAAAGGAAGAATGGGATCAAATAACTAAGAACCTATGGTGGGTAGACACTTTAATTTGCACAACACAACAAGTCAATATTAAGGGTATAGCGATAATCTTTAAAAAGTCCCTAAAAGCAACTATAATCAGCTCAGAAGTAGATTGCAAAGGAAGATGGGCAATAGTCAATACAAAAATAGGAAATTCTCCCATTACAATTGCAGGATACTATGGTCCTAACCTAGATGATGCTGATCCGCTGCGAAACTTATACTCGCAGTTACTTTTAGTCACTTCACCCATAATATTAGGGGGTGACTTTAACCTAGTAATGGATTTAAAACTTGATAGATTCCCTCCAGGTAGACATACCAATCTAAATAAAATGAGACAATGGATTGGGACTTACAAAAGGGACCTTAATCTGGTGGATATTTGGAAAGATAAAGGAGAAAAATCACACCCATTCACTTTGCACAACAAAAAACTGGGTCACAAATCCAGGATTGACTTTTTTCTGATCAGTAACGAAATAGCAAGGAAAGTAAAAAGAATATCTCACCTGCCAGCTCACCTGTCAGATCACTCGGCAGTACAATTAGAACTACAAATCACAGAAAATATAACTGAAAGAAGATTCACAGTTGAAAGAGCCTTGCTGGAAGATGAACAAATTATAAAGGAGCTAGAAACAGAAACAAACATCTTCTTCGAATTAAATGTGTCAGATACCACAGAACAAATAACGTGGGATACTTATAAAGCAGTCTTAAGGGGTAAACTCTTGAGCTTAGGGGCTCGCAAAAATAAACAAGAAAAGCGAGAGATATCAGATCTAGAAACAGAGATCAGTACCCTAGACATCGCTATATCCGCAGAACATGAAGAGGTTAAGAAGCAAGATCTTCTCAACAAAAAACAAACGCATAAAGATAAAATTAATCAAATTCTGGAGGAGAGATTACAGAAAAAATGGGATTCCAGCAAACTGGCGAAACATGAATATGGTGAGGGATGCGGAAAATGGCTAGCATGGAAACTCAAAACAGATCTAGCTAAAAACAAGGTAAAAAGCATCATTCCGGATGGTCAAAATAATCCTACCTCCGATGAAATCACCATCAAGCACGAATTCTGGAAATTTTTTAAAGACCTGTATACAGAAGACTTAAATCCCTCAGAGCAAAGGATTAACTCCTACCTAGAAGATGCAGAGCTCCTAAAACTGACAGAAAATGACAGAGAAACATTAGATAAAGAAGTCCTTGAAGAAGAAGTGGCAGATGCAATTAAAGGTCTGAAAAAGGGAAAAGCAGCAGGACCGGATGCTATTCCAAATGAACTATATATGAAACTGAAAAACTCCATACTTCCTCACATAACCAAACTAATCAATTTAATTTTAATACAATGGTTTATAGGTATGTGATCCTCATTAATCAGAAACAATTGAGGAGAGAAGAATGAGTAATTGATACAAGTCCATCAGCCTCATCGGGATTCCCTTGTAAAGAATATTAAGGGTGAGAAATCTTAATAACCATTGCTTAATTGTAAACGTTGGTTAAAGAGTGATGTAGTAACTAGCCGCTTTTGTTCCCCCTAATACATAACCTGTTTAATGATCAGGTGATATTTGAAACAAACTTATGATGCACTGAACCAAAATAATAATTAGAAAATCTTTACACACATTATGTTTGAATTTAATTGTATTTATTATTCATTTTTGTAGATACTTGATCTGGTTTTATGGGAAAAATGTCATGTTTTTAATCTGAATCCTGAGAAACGCGTCGACATGTGGACAACAATAAAGTATGTAATACACACACTGTTGTACTGTATACCCTACAAAGAAGTGCATATTAAGTAGGTTGTTGAGCTATTAGTTTTTTTAAACTGTAGTATACGAGTAATAACATACCCTATGATGTATAATGGATATATGCAGGAATTTGCTAAAATAGAAAAGCCTGAATGTTAAACAAGAAATATTAAGTTAATGTTTGCTTTGATATCGGCAAAGCTTGTGTATATTTGTAAGAACAGATCTGTGTGTGTACAAAAAGATTTTTATTGAATGTTTTTATAACGTGTTTTAACTCAATTGTATCTAAAGGCTGATTTTTGGCTGATAAAGTGAATAATAAAGTAAATATTTGGTAAATTGAACTACACTGATTTGTTGGATTAGTGTAAACTAATATAGACATCTGCATTAGAAATATACTTTGACACACAAGAGAATTTTGATTTTCACTAGTGTGATATTACCCGGTCCCTTTTGGTCTAACCTGGTTAACTCTCTTCTTTCTGATCCAATTTTTCAAACGACAACATTACACACATATGCATTACACATTTGTATGTTATTGCTTATAAGAGCGATTTCAACATGCACAAGTCCAGATCAAATGTAAACAGACCAGTCAAAAGGTAACAAGTTATAATAGAACCTCACCTTCGATTCCGGCGACAAGGGGGAAGGGTTGCTTCGTGGTCAAGTACCAGCAACAAAGGCAGGACATGATGGAAAAGGAATTGCTTGGAATCTTTGGCTTCACAAGCGTGTTTCAGATCCCGCCACCTATCTTGGTCCCACTCTCTTTTTGCATCCCTCTGAATGGGTCTATAGGAGTCCCTTGCCTCCCTCACTCTTGCGGCGTTCTTAGACCTTAATTCCACACTCAGTTTACGGCGGGCTAATATACAGGTTTCATTATACCACCTGTATGTACCTCTATTAGCTGTTTTTGATTCTTTAAGAAAGAAAGATTTTAGCCTGGAGAAGAGTTGGTTGTGTGCCTCTAACATAATTTGGGGAAAGTCCGAGCCACTGGTTTGGATATTTAATTGAGGCAGTTCGCTCCCGACTTCCTTTAAGTGCACCCATTTTTGCTGGGTTTTCAATAACTTATTTCATTTAATATGGCGTATATTGTTTGAGGCAACAATGTCAAGTGTTACAATCCCTCCCCTCTGTGGCTCATCTCTATCCCCCTTTAAGGTTAAAAATGTAGAACAAAAGTGGTTATGGTCACTTTCCAGTCGGGGTTTAATTACCATGTCCACTAGGCCGTGCCATAATCTTAGGTCCACCACCAAATAATCTATGCGGCTGCTATTACGGCCATTATGAAATGTTTTCGGTCCCATTTGATCTGAAGGGGTTCACCCATTTGCTGCTCTAAGGCCTCTTTCTAGGCACATAGCTTTTAATTGAATTGCAGCAGCTGACCATATTTTTATAGCTGGAAGTTCAAGTTTAGGGATTCCCCATCTGTGATCCTGGTCTACAGATAGATCCTGATCTTCTTGGCCAAGTGGTTCATAGGTAGTGTTAAAATCCCCACCAACAATCGGGCAATGTGGTCTGGGAGAGCCTATAGCTGAGAGTCAAGGGCGATTATTACCTCAGAGGTATGCCCCCCAATTATTCCCCTAGCATAGACATTAAAAACAGCCACCCAGCGATCATGGCTCTATTCAAGCGTAAACATCAAAATGTCCTTTACTAGGGACCCAATTTGCTGGACTTTACATCATAAGCTCTGACGTAGCCAAATTATCAAGCCACCTGCCGGACGGCCTTTGGTTTTTTTGTTGCGGGGATATAAGAATTAAGAAATCCTACACGAAAGACGAGGACCACTGACCAAGACTCCTGAAAGAGGCAACTGTCATGCTGGTCTATGAATCTACACCATTCCGGGGACAGTAATTTATTTCCAATTCCTGCAATATTCCATGAGAGCAGGGACAGGTTTTCTTTAGTTTGCAATGTTGGACTAGTATTTAAAGGCCTCTCTATATTTGCAAAAGTGTCACCCTCCCTCTCTAGAATTTGCCCTACGGGGATAGGTTTTGGGATTGGTGTGCTTTCCAAATTTCTATTCTTTATGCAAACTCCTTGATCTATGGTGGGATTCAAACGTACCACTAAGGAGGTATTAGCTTCTTGGGGGATTCCATTAATGGTCAATAGGCTAGCCAAGGGACGGGCAATTGGCTTGTTTTCTATACAGATACCCACACTATCTTGCACCCGAGGATCATTAGTTCGGGCGCTCGGTAATGTATTTCTTAATGGGTTACTAGTAACTGTCTGTAGTCAGTCGCATTCCTCCATATCCGTCACGGCTCCAAAACGATTCCTCAAGCCAATTCCATCAAACAAGGTTGGGGTCACCATCCCATATGGCAGGCATGCAAGTGAACAATTTGGCCTTGGACTCCTGGTACTCCTTGAACACCAAGTCCTATCATAGAAAAATTCTAAGGTCAATGGTATAAATTATGATGTCCCACCCATGACACCCTTCTGGCCATTATAATTTCCCTAGCTAGTTGCTCGCAACTCCTCTCCGATATCTTCATGTTATTTGTCAGTAAGCGTGAGCGGAAAATCTGTTCCGCCCGCTGATTTCGCGGATTTTCGGTAAATAAGCAATCCGCAAACTCCCGCAAATTTACTGAAAATCCGCGAATCCGCGAGCGGCGGATCCGGGGAGCGAAAGTTCAAGCCTTCAAGCTTGAAGTTGTAACCATTTTAGGATGGCGCCGGCAAGCTGCCAGCGCCATCCTAAAATAGTTACTTCAGTTAGCTTCAACAGGACGCACTAATAGATAAAATAAAGCAGGTGCTCGAGCACCTGCTTTATTTTATCTATTAGTGCTTCCTGATGAAGCTAATTTAGTAACTATTTTAGGATGGCACTGGCAGCTTGCCGGCGCCATCCTAAAATAGTTACATGATGATGGATGGACAGCTCACTCTAGGGACCTCTGCGCACATCAGTGCGATTGCATAGTATCACACACATGGCCGCTGGAACTAGTTGAAGCTCAAATTCAGTGACTCATTCATCAGCCCAAAAACAATCGTGAGCGTCGTCGAGGCTGGGCAGGTGTGCCTTCTTCTCAAATCTACAGTCGAAAATCAGCTGTGATGCTGGATAGAGGCCTTTGCATCCTTGACTTTCACGAGCGCAATCCTCGTGCTGTTCCTGTGACCAGGAGCTTCTTTCTCTTGATCTGCTGCTCTGATCGGTCTCTGGCCTTGTTTAATACACATAAGAGGCATGTGAACTCGCATGGAAGCCCAGCCCGTTTGGCCCCGCTCACACACTCGCGGTGTGCAGCGTCTTCCCGCCATTTACCTACTATGATGGACAGCTCACGCAAGGGACCCCTGTGCCCTTCGGGCGATTGCATAGTAACACACACATGGTCGCTGGAACTAGTTGAAGCTCAAATTCAGTGACTCATTCATCAAAAACAATCGTGAGCGTGGCAGTGATGAACCAGAGGGTGGCAGCCTTGAACCAGAGTGTGGCAGGGATGAACCATAGGATGGCAGTGGCAAACCAGAGGGTGGCAGGGATGAACCAGAGGGTGGCAGTGATCAACCAGAGGGTGGCAGGGAGGAACCAGAGGATGGCAGTGGCAAACCAGAGGGTGGCAGGGATGAACCAGAGGGTGGCAGTGATCAACCAGAGGGTGGCACTGATGAACCAGAGGGTGCTGTGATAAACCAGAGGGTGGCAGCCTTGAACCAGAGGGTGGCAGGGATGAACCAGAGGATGGCAGTGGCAAACCAGAGGGTGGCAGTGATGAACCAGAGGGTGCTGTGATAAACCAGAGGGGGACAGTGATGATCCAGAGGGTGGCAGTGATGAACCGGATGGTGGCCGCGATGAACCAGAGGGTGCTGTGATAAACCAGAGGGGGACAGTGATGATCCAGAGGGTGGTATTGGAGAACCAGAGGGTGGCAGTGATGAACCGGAGGGTGGCTGCGATGAACTACAGGGTCGCTAACAGGCTGGACACGTAGAAATAACATGGTCGCGACCACACAAGTAAGTTCGCGTTCCCGAGCTTGTACAAAACCCTCGTGAACTGGCAAAAACAGCGAATTCGCAAAATCGCACTAATTAGCGAATTTTGCGAATTGCGAGTTCGCAAATCCGCAAATTCGTGGAACGCGAATTTGCAAAATTTGCCCATTCTTATTTGTCAGCCAATGCAGTGCTTTATCGTTTAATGTGGCTGCTGATTCTTCTTGACCTGGTCCCAGAGGGGGGGGCGTTAGCCAGAACAATTACTAGTGTGAAGGCCTCTGGTATAAACTGGAAATCCTCTTTCTCATGGACGGGTTTATATAAGTCTGAGGAAGGAACTCGGGTGGCAAGAGGGACCCCTTTCTCTGGATTTACAAACTTACTATTGGGTCTTGGGGCAAAGGTTTCAGGTGCTAGATCCTGGATGGATAACCATCCGAAACAGAGGGAGGATGAATTGTACCCTTAGTTAAAAGAATCTGTGGATCCTTCCCCATCAACATAGCTAGTTGCCCAGCGTTCTCCTGGGGTGCTGGTGCTAAATTTAAGGAAGAAGAATTCAACGGGGGAATCTGACCACTGTTTTGCTCCAAAACTATGACCCTTTCTTCTATGGTGGTTAATCTGATCATGATTGGAGCCAGGGTTGAATCCAGTTTCTCCTTAAATGTTACCTAGAGTGAGTTGGATATATCCTCCAAAGAAAGCTGGTTAGTGTGGAGTGATTGTTTAGTCGATTTAGACTTTGGTTTAGGGTGCCTTACCACCTTCTGTTGTTTCGCCTTACTAAGGGGAGCCAGACCACCTGCTCTAGTACATCTCCTCATGATCTGCACAGACAGCGGGGAGGTACAAAATGGGACATCTTCAATACAACCTGAGGGAGATACATTTTGGGACTGGTTATGACAACGCCTAGATGTACAGGGTAGCTCAACCAAGTCCACTAAATCCCGTTGTATCCCTGGGGACAGGGTTAATGGCTGAGAACTAGTACCCTCTGGAATGTCATGAACCATAGCAGTGACAGTGCGTCCTGGGTCCGTAGAGAGCCGCTTTTCAGTTCTTTCGATTTCCTCAGTAAGTAACTGGTTACTTTAACTAGGCACCAATCCAGGGTTTCCCCTCCCCCTCCATTAGGTTTTTGACCATCAGTTCTCTTCTTTACCATAATTGCTTGTCAAGTAAAACAGAATGGGACAGTACCTTTCCTCAGGACAGATGTTAGTGGAGGGGCACAGCCCGGCCACCTCCGGCCTATGACGGCCACAGACCAACCCGCCCTTGTCCCGGACTCCTCCCGGTGCCGCCCGCGCGCGTCCCGTGGGGCGGGAGGCGATTCTCGGTCTTAAAGCGCCTTAGAGCGCTTCGGGAGCGTCACAGGTGCGCCGGTCCCCGGGGCAGCTGGGAGATGTAGTTCCCACTGCTGCTGGTGCGTGTGGTGGAACTACTGCTGTTGCCCTCACTGCGTGGATTACAGAGAGGACTATGCTGTTGCCCTCATGGCGGGAATGCAGGTAAATCTATGCTGTTGCCCTCACGGCGTGGAAAGTACTGAGACCTGTGACCCCCAGGTGCATTCGGCGCTCCTCGGTCTTAAAGCGCCTCCGGGCGCGTCGGGAGCATCACTGGTGCGCCGGTCCCCGGGGCAGCTGGGAGATGTAGTTCCCGCTGCTGCTGGTGTGTCCGGCGTGTGGTGGAACTACTGCCGTTGCCCTCATGGCGTGGACTACAGAGAGGACTATGCCGTTGCCCTCACGGCAAAAATGCAGATAAGTCTATGCTGTTGGCCTCACGGCGTGGAAAGTACTGAGACCTGTGACCCCCAGGCGCATTCGGTGCTCCTCGTTCTTGAAGCGCCTCCAGGCGCGTCGGGAGCGTCACTGTTGCGCCGGTCCCCGGGGCTGCTGGGAGATGTAGTTCCCACTGCTGCTGGTGCGTGTGTTGGAACTACTGCTGTTGCCCTCACAGCATGGATTACAGAGAGGACTATGCATTTACCCTCACGGCTTGAATGCAGGTAAGTCTATGCCATTACCCTCACGGCGTGGAAAGTACTGAGACCTGTGACCCCCAGGCGCATTTGGCGCTCTTCGGTCTTAAAGCGCCTCTGGGCGCATCGGGAGCGTCACTGGTGAGCCAGTCCCCGGGGCAGCAGGGAGATGTAGTTCCAACTGCTGCTGGTGCGTCTGGTGTTTGGTGGAACTACTGCTGTTGCCCTAATGGCATGGATTACAGAGAGGACTATGCTGTTGCCCTCACGGCGGGAATGCAGGTAAGTCTATGCCGTTACCCTCACGGCGTGGAAAGTACTCAGACCTGTGAGCCCTCTGATGCCATACCACTCGAGTTCTTTAAAACATTCAAGGATTGTTTAATTCCTTTTAAAAGCAAGAATATGTACCATGTATGTGTCATCGGGTATGTACCTAGGTCGTGGTATACTACAAATATTGTTTTTTTCTGAAAGAAGAATAAACCATCAGAAGAATGTGGGTCATATCTCCCTATAACAATCATCAATTTTTATTTAAAATTTATTTTAAAAGTTTTATATAGCTCTGGTTAGACCCGGAGGTATCAGAGCGCTTTACATGAGCATCAGATCATAGTTAAAGGTTATATCGTTACAAAGATTACACAACTCTTAGAGCATGGCAACATAGTGACTTGTAAGGTCGAGATAAACAATACCAAAACACAAAGAGGGAGGTACCCTCCGAACCAATGTGGGACAGGGTAAACAAGGTTAAAAAGAAAAGAAGTCCCTGAGCTTAAGGATATACCTTATGTCGTAATCTAGCCAACCTGAGATGTTTGGGGGAGGCTATATCTGACCCAAAAGCTAACCTTACAGTCTAGTTAGAACTAAAATTTTCACTAAATAGTGGCAAAACGTCAGTTTGGGAACTCTGTGAGAAATATATAATAGAATCATGCAACATTTAAAAACACTCTAATATGCACCAGTAATTAAAATCATCAGTTTATTTCTAAAAATTAATAACATAATCAAGCTTCGCAATACATAGAAATACAACAAAATACAAATAAAGAACCAAAAGTCGACGCGGCGTTTCTGTGTCTTGTGTAGATGGAAACACCTTCTTCAGGACGTTTTTTTTTAAAATCACTAAAAAATGAAAATGTCACAATTCAAATTCACTTCTAACAGAGGCCTAATGTATACTGACGTTAGCAATTTGCAAATAACTTATATTCTCCTATGAGATCACATTTTCCAAAGATTATTGTATACCCATATTGGGGATTACCCCGAAACACAGATTGTATCCAAAGATTGTTCCTGGTTTTTTATGAGAGACCCACTTTTAACAGGATGAGCATCATTTTTATACATTCGTTTCGCCCATGATTTGGTTGCCCAATTTATATATATAATATATATATATATATATAATATAGATGATATATATAATAGATGATTATCACTTTTGTGCAGAGCAATGTCGCAACATACCTCAAAATTTGAGGAATGCGAGGTCATAAATGATATCTTGATGATACAGCTTCTTATTCATTTGGCTGCGTATCTTGCATTTTTTGGCAATGGATTTAAAAAAAAAAAATTCCACCTAAAGAGTAAGTTTCATGCCACAGTTTACTCAAAAACCAAATTAATATATATTCCATATGTCCATTTCAAGTTGATATGTAGTTGGGATTCCTACCTGAATCAGAAAATTATGCGTAAATTCAATGTTTCGCTGAGATAAACAATAAGCACAAATACGTAAGGGGAAAAGAAGGCAAGGTGAGAGATTCAGGGGAGGGGGGTTGGAGTAGGGGAAGTAGACAGATAATGAAGGCGGGAAAGAGGAGGGGAGGCTTGAGAGACACAGCATGGGGAGAGGAGGGGAAGGCTGACGGGGACACAAACAGGTAGACGAGTCAAGGCAACATCCAAAGTCCAGTAAGCTGTGATCCCAGGGGAAGTGGTATTCCTTCCCTATCTCTATTGCGAGAGGCTCCCTTTACGCAGCAGTGAACTCTCTCAGAAGGGTCTCTGAGACTCCAAGGCCTACATACTGGATCCTTCCCCAAAAAGGGGAGAGGGGGTGCTTTGGCAAGGGGTGCCATACCATACCTTAAGTGTGAGTGGCTCCCTTGGCACAGTGGACTCAGTCAGCGGGCTCGCTGAGACTCCAGAGTATAAATATTGGATCTTTCCCCAGCAAGGGGAGAATGAGTCCTTAGTCAAAGGGCACAAAGGACAGGGGGGTAGGCAGAGTAGCAGGCAAGGGGAGAGATTCAGGGGAGAGAGGATAGGAGCTAGGGAAGAGACGATAAGGAGATACGAAAAGAAGTCTGCCTAAAGACCGACTGGGTAGGTGACGACCAAGGAGGGAATCCACGGCCCATCTCCCCTATAGCTAAACCAAGTAGCTCCATCGGGCATCGGGCATCAGACAAAATAGTTCAGTCTCAAAACATTGAGAGAGGAGGGAGGGAGAGACATAAATAGAGGGAGGATGCGGTAGGAGATGACAGGAGAGACGAAAGGAAGTGCAACAATGTAGTTTAACAATATACCAGAAGAAGATCAACAAGTAAATATGAAATCAAACAATCAGCAATACAATTAGGGGAGGAGAGAAAGGAGAGAGAAAGTAGTGGGGCGTAGGGGAGGAGGGAAAGTGAGGATAAGGGAAGAGTCAACCGTAGAGACGAAAGGAAGTCTGTCTAAAGACCGGCTGGGTAGGTGACGACCAAGGAGGGAATCCACGGCTCATCTCCCCTATAGCTAAACCAGGTAGCTCTATCGAGCATCAGACAAAATAGTTTGGTCTCAATACATTGAGAGAGGAGGGAAGGAGAGACATAAATAGAGGGAGGATGCGGGAGGAGACGACAGGAGAGACGAAAGGAAGTGCAACAATGTGGTTCAACATTATACCAGAAAAAGAACAACAAGTAAACATTAAATCAAACAGTCAGCAATACATTAGGGGAGGAGAGAAAGGAGAGAGAAAGGAGAGAGAAAGTAGTGAGGGGTAGGGGAGGAAAGAGAGAGAGGATAAGGGAAGAGACAACCTTAGAGACGAAAGGAAGTCTGTCTAAAAACCGACTGGGTAGGAGTCGACCAAGGAGGGAATCCACAGCCCATCTCCCCTATAGCTAAACCAAGCAGCTCCATCGGGCATCAGACAAAATAGATCAGTCTCAAGTGGCGAGGGAAGAGGTTCACAGAAAAACAGGGTGGGGACAAAGGGCAAGTGCATGTGAGGGCAGAGGACAGAAGCGGAAAGAGTAGGAGCGGAGAGGGGGGGAGGGTTGGGGAAGGGCAAGGGGGAGGGGGAAGGTAAGGTCAGGAGAGACGCGGGTGCGTTAGCCTGAAGTCCGGCTGGGTAGGTGATAGTCAAAGGAGGGGGCACCAAAGTCAATCTCCCCCATAGCTCGGGGAGTCAGCAGGCCCTGGTTTGTTCTTGCTCTTCTTTATTTGGGTCCACATTTCCCTTTCAGCCATTTCGGTGTCTTGCGTGTGAGTGAGGGTAGGGTACCTGGATTACTTTCCCCCAGAGTATTTTCGAGTGCGGATGTGCTCTATTGTCTTTGTTGACTAGCGTTGGGGTTGGCCCTGCACCTCTCCGGCAGTCTCTGTGGGCTTCTCCTGTGGCTTTTTGGCAGCTTGGTGGTTCTCCGTGGTGTTGTGTCACTGTGTCGGCGTGCTGTTGGCGTGCCGAGTATCCTCAACTGAATTCTGTCTCCGCTGCACCACTTGTTTGTGCTCCCGGGGTATATGAAATGCCACCGGGTGTTTGTGAGTCCTGTGCCTCCCATGTGTGCCAATTGCCTTCACACTTTGTCAGACCTGCAGCAGTGTGCGCGAGCATGGTCTCACAGCCTTCCCGCGCTGTGTGTCATACATCGCAAAGCAGGAGCCTTGCTATGGGACCAGGTTGAGAGGGGCCTTCTGGCCGGACTGGCAGACTGTGTGCATCACTTCTGTTGTGCACTGCTGTCCCCAGACATGTGTCCCAGCGGTCCAAGCTGTTCATTGGCGGCTCCCCACCAATTCACTGCTTCCCATTAACAGTCCATGAGGACATGGGTCCCCTGTGCGCCCCCCCACGCTGGTGAAGGCCCCCAATACCGAGCAAAGGGCCCAGAAGTCGCCTGCATCGCCGGGGACCAACCTGCAGTCCAGCCCGTGCTCTCAACACAAGTCTGTGCCACCACACTGTCTTCTGGGCCCCCCTTCTTCCTGCTGATAGATATGCAGGGGTGGGTCCCCCACGCTGTGGACTGGTGTAGGACTACAGGGCCCAACAAGCACCCACTCGGGCAGGGAGGCCAGGGCCGCCCGCTTGCTCTTCAAGCGCTGCTTCCTCACTCCCTGGGGGTCCCCCTCACCTCTCTCTAAGCCGGGTCCTCTACTCCCACGACGGTGTGGCATTCACGCGAGCATCTGCAGGGTCAGAGCCGTCCAGCCGGATTCGGCTTCGCCTCCTGCCCACACCTCCGCTCTCACGGTCGCCAGACACAGATGCGGCCCGCCTTGTGTCTGGCTGTCCCTCTCGACCGTCACAGTGCCACCACTTGCCCCGCAGTCGGCCCGGTACCACCGGCAGCCGGGCAGTCGAGAGCTATGACTACCGAGGATGGGGAAAGTGTCTTTTTTCGCCGATGCGTCCTCCTCCTCTGCCAGTCGCCTTTTATGACACAACTAGTTTCTTACCAACATGCAAATGCAGCCATAGTGGCCTTAGATGCTGCAAAAAAATTTAAACTGGAAATGGGAATGATTATTCTCGATGCTGAAAGGGCTAGTCTTGCGGAGTACAATATTCATGGCCGCTTTTATGGATGGATCAGAGCTCTGTATAAGCAACCAAGGGCTAACCTTATTTGTTTACAGTTGCAATCTACTTATTTTTCAATACTCAGGGGTACTCGACAGGGCTGTCCCCTTTCCCCTTTACTTTTTGCCATATATATATCAAACCTTTAATTAAAAAAAGAAAATTCGGAATCATATCTATTCTTCCGGTTCATTTAGGATCTGGTGAATTGAAAATAATGGCCTATGCAGATGACATAGCTGTTTTTTACACAGATCCAATAAACGCTATAGATGAAATCCAAAATAGAGGCTAGCACGTTCTGCTCTTTTCCAGGCTTCAAGCTAAATGTAAATAGGACGCAGGCCCTTCTCAATCATCAAATTATTGGAGCAGTACCAGGGGCTTGTTCAGCAGCAACTTACTAAGGGGTACAGATGACTCCAAATGTGGAACACATTATAAGGCGTTACTATGAACCCTTGTTAAAGTCTGTGATCTCAAAAATGAACGTCTGGCATAAACTGCCAATTAGTATCATAGGGCATTGCAATATTACTAAAATGACTGTTTTACCCCAATTTGTTTCGGTCAATACCATTACAAATTCCTATTATTTTTTTTAAGAAACTTGAGAGGGCAATTAGTAGTTTTATTTGGAGTTATAAACAGCTGTGGCATGCTAGTATACAGCATTTAAATATCCAATATAGACAGGGAGAGCTCCAATTGCCTGATTTTAGGCTATATTTTTGGGCCTCCTTCGCAGGACAACTTTGGGATCCTCTTTCTACCAGTAAACAATATTGATGATGTAGCCTCGCAATCGGTAATGACAGAAGAATGTTCTTATATAAAAATCAATGTTCCAAACTACTTTAAAAGAGTTGATTTAAGACTCCTAAGGATATAGGCCATATTTGGCGAGAGATAGAAGCTAAATGTTCCCCGCCCTTAATGCATGCTAGCGTCCTGCTCTGTGGTAACCCTATGTTCCCGGATATATATATTTCATGATACTCAAGCTAAACTTTTGATTGCCATATTGGGCATCTATATAATACTAACAGTTTTCGAACCTTCTAAGATTTACAGAGGGCAACTGGTCTTCCAAAATATCTGTTTTATAAATATCTACAGGTTAGAGTCTGTCTATGGGGTCGTAGAGATATAAGAATAACTGCAGAATCTGACATACTGTTCTACTTGCCCTGAATCACAAAGTTGACTATCAGCAAGGTTCATCAGCTTCTTTCCTAATTTTGGGACATTGATAGCGTGAAGTTAGAGTCTAAATGGAGCAAGCTTCTGGGTGAGAATATCAGCCCTGTAGATATTGATGGTCCATTAGGGCTTTTGGATGAGGCAGTGTACTCAACTAATTTAAAGCTGCAACAGTTTAGAACCGTATATGTATCCTATATTATACTCCAGAACGAATAACCAGGCGGGCTGCCGACAGTGAGAAGTCGTATGCGACAAGGGCATGTGTGCTAAATGTGGATTGGTTGCTCCAGATATCCTACATATGTTTGCTGCCTGTCCATGCTTGACACTCTTTTGGGAAGAAGTTGCTCAAATAATAGGTGAACGTCTAGGTATTGATATGCAACTAACGGAGGCAGAAAGGATGTTGGGGTAAAAGGGACACATGCATTGTTTGCGTATGGATTTCTAAGATGCCTCCTAGGGCGTTGGAGTTTTGGGTAATGATAAGAGAAACGTATGAAAGAGAAATGGCTATTGCCAAGATTAGGGGAAGTCGCTCCAGGAGGAAATTCTATAGAATATGGGGTCCTATGTCAAACAGAATAGATTAAAGGTCAGGCAATATTATAACACTTAAATATTGTTATATGTATTTGCTCTTTGTGTTCGGAGTCCCTCTCTGTTATGTATTTGCATTGTATAAGATTTACACATTTTTTTTAGTTCTATGGATATGTGGGTGTATATTATTTCATATTTACATATGGTCTTTCTGATTTATTCCCGGAGATAAATTAAAAAATTTTTTTTTAAAGGAAAATACGATTTTGGTGGTTGAGATTGGACTGATTTAAGTAGATAGATCTCTGGTTCTTTCAAATGTGGCTAATATGAACTTTTGGCTTGAATATACTTCATATTATTGCAGGTAGGTAGTGTAGGCTACCTGTGTAATGTTTTTTTCTTTAGAATGTTATTGTGATATATTTGTGCACTTTGCGTTTTGCACTTGGCAATTGAAATTGCATATTTGGCACTATAGAGATTATGCTTCAGGAATTGTATGTATTAAGACATTTGGTTGTTTCCTGGTGCAATCAGTCATTCTGGAATTTGACTTGAATGCTACTGTGAAAAATATCTGCACTTTCTGCAGCCCTGCACAGTTGACTCTTTAAATCATATTTTTCATGACGTGTATGTATTAAGAAGATTTTCAGTCTCCTTATTTTGTATGATCATTTGTGTTGTATTGCCTTATATGCTGCAAGATACCAAAAAACATTTTTTAAAAATTGAATAGAACTGAAGAGCCCTTTCGGCCCAGGGAATACATGCCTCATGTTAGTGAATGTTCATGTTTATGTATCTCATATTATGTTCCATGCCTGCATGTCATGGAGGGGTCACCAGGGGTCATTGCTGTGACCCTTGGCTTGCGTCTTAGACTGCCTTTAAGACCCCTGGCCTCAAAAGAGACAGCATTAATTTCAAGAATACAGGGATGGCTTACCCTTATGGCTCTCGGGCTCTTCCTTCTTTGTTTCAATTTTTTACTGCACTAATAGTGAATAATATTTTATTATTCAATGGAACACCAGTAGCAGGAATAGAACCTTTGCTTTTGTGCACACTTGCAGGAGACAGCGTTTTTGTGTGAGTAATCTTGGCATGTGTGAACATGTGTGTGTGTAAATGGAAGTGTGGGAGTGAGTCAGTGGCAGGTGAGAATGAAAGAGACTGAGTGTCAGTGAGTAAGAGTGACTGCAAGTGAATGAAAGTGAATGAATAAGAATCAGTGTGAGGGAGTGTTCGAGAGAATGAGTGAGAGAATGATGGACAATGAGTGCAACTTTGAGTGAGTTTAAGTGAGAGTGAGCGAAGGTAAATGACTAAAGGAAGATGAGTGAACCAGAGTAAGTTCAAGCTAGTGTGAGTGAAAACTAATGAGAGAGAGTAAGAATGAGAGTGAGAATGAGTGAAAGCAACTGAGCGAGAGTGATTGAGTGAGAGAGTGTAAGTCAATGTGAGCTTGCGTGAGAATGTAGTGGTTTGCTTGCAAATCTGCCATTGCCCCAGGCAATCTACAGTGAGGTTACATAGGTCCTTGGCACAAACACCTCCATTTTACATGCTCAAGTTTAAAGTTAACATCTTTTTTTGTTGTTTTATGTAGTGCAAACTCATCCCGAAGGTATCAGGGCACTTTACATGAGCATCAGTTGCATTACAGATGAACACATTCATTTTTGTCAGGCACAGGGAGATTAAGTGATCTGTCCAGAAACACAGAACGTTGAGAGTCCCTGCCGAGTACAATCCCGGTTCCTCAGCTTCGACGTTGACTGCTCTATTAACAAACATTGGCTTATGTGCCCGTGTAGGATTTGCTCACAGTTACACTTCTTCCTGGGTAGATAAACAGGCCTTGGAATATTTTGTACAATGTCTAGGTACACTGCACAGAATGTTGCTGTTAGTTGTTGTCTGTTCGGCGACAGCTCTGAGTGGGTAGAATTAACAATGACAGCTGGACCAGATCCCTGGTAAAGAACAAATGGGTCCAGTTCATTATGAATACTAGAAAAATCCTTCGTTTAGGAAGAGGAGCATTTTGATGGGTTATTGAGGTTGCCCCACTGCGGAATTCTAGCCCAGCTGAATCCCTTTACTATCCTGAGAAAGACGGCGGCCTGTTCAACACCAAGAATGACTACCATATGGCACACAGGTAAGTGAGGAGTTAAACCACTAAGGTATTCTGGCAGACCCGCACACCCAATGATTTATAGGATAGGCGGTGCTAGATAGGAGTGCAATTATATGTATTCATATAATATAATGCAAAAGCACAATGTTTGAATCGTTCATTCTGTTCACCATTCTTGTAATGCTGGTAACATTGTTTTGCCTCATTCTATTATTCATTGCAGTGCACATATTTTACACAGGAGGACAATTGGTTCAATAAATGATTGATATACCAATGTGTGTTTTTTTGCGTCTCCCTTTGGTCAAGCCTGAGTCACTAACAAAAGGGTAGGATCTGTTGTCACATTTTCCTTGAGGAATCAGGTTTGTGATGTCCTGCAGATACTGACACCATCGTGTACCTTGTGAGGTTTAGAAGTCTAGATGAACCACTGTGAGCCAGCCAGGAATTAGGACAACATATTCTGATGGTATGTACTGACTCAGCCCCACATAGTGTTGATGCTTTTGTTGCCCAAACACACAGTCTTACTGAAATAGTAGGAACCTTACAGAAATACTAAAGCTACTTCTTGGCTTATAGAAGTACCCATTGCTAAATATTGATGCTAGAGTACTTTAGGCAATTCTAAGCATAACAGCCACCTGTGACAAAATACTATCACAGACATGCTAGAGCTCATTATTGGCAAAATGACCACCCATGGTAAAATATTGGTCTGGCATACTAAAGGTAACTCTCAGCATATGGGGCACCTGTGGTAAAATGACAGCACTAACACATTAGAGTAATTCTTGACATATGGGAGTGTAACCTTCTTATATGACAGTGGCAGCCATGAGAAAATACTGGAACTGCCATATTAGATGTGATTTTGACATTTGGGTCACCCTTGATATATGGACACAATTAATGACAACATTCTCACACATTGTTTGAAGTATTTGGCATAAGTGGCATCCATTGCACATGTGGGGCACCCACTACATAATGCAGGTCCTGGCACAATAAATACATCTTTTGACATATGGATGCACCCATAGCACATTTTGAAACTAATTGTTTAAATTCCTGGGGAGAGTCAGGTTTCATTGGCTTGGCACACCATGGAATTACTATGACGTTTTAACAAAAGTGAAAAATTTGCAAAAATGCACCATTTGGCCGATTTTTTCAAAACTTTTCTGTGTAGGGGATCCACGGTTCCACCAAACCCACCTATAAGAAGTTTGGCTCATTCGCTTTGTTTGCTTGCTCGCTACAATTCAGGGCAAGTATTATGTCCCACCACCTTTATATGTCATTTCAGCTATGTATAGGTGGTACCTAAAATAGGCATTTGTCTGTGCTGTGTTGTTATGTTATTCATACACTATTGTGGAAGTTCAGCGATGTCAAATATTTTGAGATCATCAGGATTAAGGTCATGTGACATCAAGTCCTTGGAAGAATCGCAGTCCAAGTTTACATATCACTTTCTATAATATATCATTAAAGTCAAACTTTGTGTGATGTCACTTTCGCTACCTGTGGCACTTTGATAAATCAGCGCCCATTGGAAAGAGCAATGGGTTTAATGACTGCTAGTAACTCCCTTCCACAAGTTAAAGTTACTGACTGGAAGATAGAAGAACATGGGGGATGCCTTTACTCTCTACCTGGAAAAGAAAAACCCTGCGTCCTCCTTAGGAGGCTATGATCAAAAGCCTGGAGGTAATTAACAATCCATGAACTAGCAGTTTTCCTTGTATTCAATAAAATGTGCTGGATGCACTTGGTTTTATGACACTTTCCACTTGTTTCAAGACTGGTCTTTTAACAGCCAAATAAGAAGACACAAAACAGTTCCTGTTTTCTGTCATGGCTGACAATCCTTCAAAAAAACTTCAATTTTCAATACCAAAACATTGTTTTGTACTAGGGAGCATGTCCCTGGATATCCAAGAGGCTCCAGAAATGTGTCAGTGCTGACAGGAACATTGCTTGGACCCAAGCGTCGGTCTGGCAAATGTCTTCTCTTGATTGAGATAATCTCTGACATGTTGCATCAACAAAACACAACACCTCCCTTTATTCACAGAGCATTTAGCTTTAAAGAAGGCTTTCATTTCATTTTCTTCATGTACTGCGTAATACTGGTGTCCAGGTGCGCAACACCCATTGGACTCAAAGAGCTTCAGCCTCCCCCCGTCGTGTGTGGCAGCCCTGGATGAGAAGCTTCCCGGGCACACGCACAGCCACAACCGAGCACTTCACAGGTCTTTAAAAGACCATATGAATATTAAAGAAGAATTGTTGTTGTCTCACCCCTTTTAAGAGCCCCTGCAGCTCCACTTTGACTATTGCTTAAAGATTCAACCCCTCCCCGAAATGTTTTCTTAGCCACCCCCCCAGAATTTGGCGCTAGTTGCGCCTCTGCTGGTGTCTTGTATTACAACACGTTCTGGAACTATTACCCAATCTTTTATTTTATGTAGGAATATAAATGACTACATATTACAGAAAAATAACAAATATTGCCCACTAAAAAGATGTAGCTTGCCATATAAAAGCTATAAACAATAAAATAGCATAGAACATTGTTAAACCTGGCATCCTTGGTGTGGTTTCCCTCTAAACTTTTGCCCACAGACCACTAGTTTTGCTGACTTCTTTTTGCTGGCATTTAGACTGTGCACTTTACCACTGCTAATCAGTGCTAAAGTGTGTTTGCTTTCGCCTTTAAACATGGTAGAATTGGCATATACCCTATTGGCATGTTTTATTTACTTGTTTGTCCCTAGTAAAGTGGCACTACCTGTGCCCAGGGCCTGTAAATTAAATACTACCAGTGGGCCTGCAGCACTCATTGTGCCACCCACCTAAGTAGTACTTTAAACATGTGTGCAATTTTAAACTGTTATTTTGACATTGGAAACTAAATATTTTGCCAGGCCCAAACCTTCCTTTTTAATACCTAAAAGGCATCCCTAAGGTAGGCCCTGGACAGCCCAGCAGGCAGGGCGCAGTGCATTTAAAAAGTAAGGCATGTATTTAAAGCTTCACATGTCGGTTAGATTTGGGGGTCTTTAGTTGGCACAGGTAGGTACTTGTGACAAATAGGGACCCTTGCCTCTAGTCAGGATAAGGGGATTATACTCCTAAAATAACCCCTGCTCACCCCCTTGGTAGCATAGCACAAGCATAAAGGCTTATCTCAGAGGCAGTGTGTAAAGCATTTGTGACCACATACAGTAACCCAGTGACAACACTACAGATGGACACCACACAAGGTTTTTATATAAAAAATAAGTATACTTTATATAGAGTTACCACAAGACCATAAACAGAAATACACACTACTGTTACTTTAAGATGGTAGAATTAGCTTAGTTAAGTTCAGTTCTTGAGATGCAACACTTTACGTCAATGTACCTTAGGTTGCGTTGCGCTTCCACGACAAGCAATGCCACAGCTAGGGAAATACGGCAAAGTTCAAGTACGAAGAAATAAAGACGTGAAGATCTTCCAGATGCGGCACGCTCCTCCTGGAATGCAAGAAGTTCTCGATTCGATGCGTGGACTGCAGCGGCGACACCCTTGTTACACAATGCGACGGCAGCAGCTCTACTTGCAACACTCTTCTCCCATGATGAGTGAAGCTTCCGTACGATGCAACAACTACAGGGGCGACATCCATGATGCAACGGCAGCAGCTCTGACGGTGGCGCACTTCTCATGGATCCAAGGTGCTTTTCTTTAATGCGTTGCAGTGCGACAGTTCCAGCTGCGACACCCTCCTTCGGAGTTGCGACGGCAGGCACAGTGACGGCGACACGCTCCGACCTCGTTGCAAGACTTTTCTCTTGATGCAGTACAATGCAACAGCTACAGCGGTGACACCCTCTTTCGGAGTTGTGACGGCAGCAGCAGCGACGGCGACATGCTTCCTCTTTGTTGCTGTACGCTTCTCTTGATGCGGTGCAGTGCGACAGTTCCAGCGGCAACACCCTCCTTCGGAGTTGCGACGGCATACACAGCGACGGCGACACACTTCTTCTCGATGAGTCGGGCTTCCAGCTCCTTTTGAAACACAGTTCCTCAAAAGGCCCCAAAACAGCAGCAGGCACTTCCAAAGGCACTCTGGGGAGCTGGGGGTTGAAGTCTGTTGTCTCTGAGACTGCAGCAGGAGGCACGCTCTTTTCCAAGCCCTTGGAGGTCCTTCACAAGTTGAAAGTAAAGTACACAAAATTCCTTTCTCCTTCCTGTGGCAGTAAGGCAACCACTGGAGGCCAATCCCCCAAGCAGCAATTCAGCTTGAGAATAGTCTCTTCTTATTTTCTTCATGTTCCTCTCCTCAGTAAAGGTTTCTTCTTGTAGTTCAAAGTGATCTAATTTCATGGGATCAGGGTCCCAATATTTATACCCCAAAATTCTTTGTTCTCTGAAGGGAGAGGGGCCTTTGCCCAGTCCACACCAGTCCAGAAGCACTCTGTTTACTAGACTTCTCCTTCCATTTCACAGTGCAGGGCAGAAACATCAGACACCCCACAGGAGGTGGAGGCAGCATTGTGGAAGGCAAGTACAGTCCTGGAGCACTTTGTTTACAGGACTCCTTCTCTTCTTTCAGTGTGCAGGGCAGAGACATCAGCCGCTCCCCAGGAGGTGGAGCCAGCATTGTGGAAGGCAGGCACAGCCTTATTCAAGGTTCAGTTGCTACTCCTCCCTCCTATCTAGAAGCATATCTCTCTATTCACCACTGGGCTGACTCATCCTGTCTATTGGAATCCCCCAGCAGAGGCAGGCTTGAAAGGTTAGACAAGCAAATGCCTACTTTCTAAAAGTGGTATTTGCAAACACAGAATGTTAAAAACCAACTGCACTAAAAGATGTATTTTATCATTCTGAGTTCAGGCATACTAAACTTGAATTTCTACCATGTTCTCTGAGTCAGTTAGGATTATAAAATGTAATAGTTCTAACAGCCCATTGTGGCCTACGGAGAATAGGTAGCCTTGCAATAGTGAAAATCAAAAATGGCTGTAATTCACTATTAGGACATGCCACACACATCAGGGCTTGTCCTACCTTTTACTTACAATGCACCCTGCCCTTGGGCCTACCATAGGGGTGACTGATATAAAGAAAAGGGAAGGTTCAGGGACTGGCAAGTGGGTGCACTTGCCCAGTCGGTGTGACAGTACCAGACTGCACACAGGCTCTGCAATGGCGGACCTTAGACACATTTTACAAGGCTGCTTCTGTGGGTGGCACAACCAGTGCTTTAGGCCCACCAGCAGCATTTGGATTTACACGCCCTGGGCACACTCAGTGCACTAGACTAGGGTCTGACAAGTAAACCAAATAGCCAAACATGGAATCACTGATTAATACATCAATTTACAATCGGGAGCACTTGTACTGTGGCACTGAATAGCAGTGGCTCAGTGCCCACAGCATCTAACTCCAGCAAAAATACATGAGGCAACAGCAAAAATGGAAGGGAGACCCACGCCAATGGTGCCAGGTCTAACAATGTCCTAGTGATGAAAAACTCTTAAATTCGTTTTTCACTACCTGAAGGCCTACCTTTCCCATAGAATAATACTGGGGTTACCTTATTACATTTAATAAGCTGTAATTTCCAAATGGGAGCCAGTAACTAATTCATATTTGGTGTATTTGGACTTGTAATGAAAAATCATAGTTTACCTGCTGTCCACAGACCATTCTCTGGAATACCTGTTGGTTCTAAAATAAAACAACTATATCTTTTGATATAAAAACAATTGGCCTAGAGTTCAGTTCTTGAGTGTGTGAGACCATTTGCTGACTGAGTGTTTACGGCAAATGCTTTACACTGTCATCTGATACTGCCTTACTGCCCGACCAAGCTGCCACTTTAGAGAGTAAAGTTATATCTAACTTTAACCTCTGCCATGCCTCTGGAGACTGGGGACTCTATACACACTTTACCGTACTTTGGTCCAGTATATATAGAGCCACTTTCTTACAGGCCATCACTGACAGAGTGGGAGGGCTGAGCGGGAGCACAGCCATACATACATTAGAATAGACTGTCTCCTACCTCCATACAAAGGGCTGCCTAAACCTTGTTGTTATTCTGGAGCCAGGGCAGGGAAGGCAAAATGCCTAAGGGCATCAAAGGGAAACCTCTAGAAGCTTCTCCCCACTTCAAAAGCACAACTGGGTAAAAATTATGGACCTCAGACATCAACACTTTAGTACTCTTCTGGGAGTGTGGATACTCAGCCAGGAAGTAGGACTGCAGTGTTTCTGAAGGACTGCCACACTGCGGGACTGCTGCCCTGATGGACTACTATTTTGCTGGACTGCTGCCTTGATGTGCTGACCAGCTGCTTGCTGCCCTCTTGCTTGCTTGGATCTGCATCTCTTGAACCCAGAACCCTAGAGTGACACCAATGTCCTAATCTGAAGCATCAGAAACACAACAAGCTTCCAACAACCTTGCACCTGCACCTGGACTCTGATATCTATGAGTCTATCTACCCAGCCAATTGATGCAACCCAGTTTTAGACCCTTGGAAGTAGGTTTACGTTCTTCTGTCAGCTCTGTGGCTCCAGTGGTACTGACGCATCTCCTCTGATGTGTGGCGCAAACCCAAGCAGAACCAGTGGATTGCCGCAGCTGTGTGGATAGAACACACTGGAAATATATTGAGTATTGTGATTTGTCCAGCCGGACAGGGATCACTAATTTTTACTTATAAAAGGGTTTCTACAAGGAATTGCCTTACATTCAAGAGAGTGAGACACAAGCCTGTGCCCACACGTTTACAAATTGCCTTTTCTATTCTTTCACCTTGCCAATTTGTAAATGTGTGGGCACAGGCTTGTGTCTCACTCTCTTGAATGTAAGGCAATTCCTTGTTGAAACCCTTTTATAAGTAAAAATTAGTGATCTCTGTCCGGCTGGACAAATCACAATACTCAATATAGTTCCAGTGTGTCTATATTTATTGTTTTTCCTATACCTATTAATGCATGGGACCATTGTTGCTTAAAAAATATGTTCCCCGAGGTCCTATGCTGACTCGTTGGGTGCCCTTGTTGTTTTTTGTTGTGTGGATAGAACCTGCCACAAATACCTGCATCACATCGCTGCCTGTCAGAACCACATCAGAACCATAATTGTTCAGGCTCTTGCATCTCTTGACGGCAGCCTCGGCAATGGACTCCACATCACAGCCTTGCAGCTCCATGGAGCTGCCACATTGCTCAGACTGAGCAGTGCTTCCTTTATGCCAGACTTCACATCGCAAACCATCATTGATGGGATCTTCAATGATGATGCAGGATCTTGCATTGTAGCCTCACCACATCTCGGGACAGACACATCGCTTCGGCTGCATAATACAACTTAAACGGGGATCCGCACATCACCCCCCAAACAAGGATTAGATACTCTGTTCAGTAGGCCTAAAGGGTTCCCTGTAGCTGGCCCATGCTCCATCATCGTCAGCCTAAACATGTGAATTTGTCCCAGTCTGGTGCAACCAGATTTTCACAGTTGGTGCTTTATGCCTTTCGGTGCTATTTAGTTGGTAAAACCATTAAATTGAGTATCTCCGGTTCTTCTGATTTAATTTTTGTTATTTTACCTTGCTTTAATTATAAAAAATTACACTTTTGTGGTGAGTTTTCACTATATTACTGGTTGCATTGTACTAGAAGCACTTTACACATTGCCTCTGCTTTAAGCCTGACTGCTCTATGCCAAGCTTCCCGAGGGTTGAGCATAGGTTAATTTAGGGTTGATAAAAATGTGATTGCTGCTTGAGAAGGGTTTCACCCGCCCCAACCAGTAACCCAAATTCCTTAAATAGTCACACACCAGTGAATTATTTTTAAGGATTATTCCATTTTCCCTTTCATCCCTTGCCTGCCACAGGCAAAATATGTTATGAAGCAATAATGGGTATGGCTCTTATCAGTAAGGCTGAGCCCTTTAGCAAAAACAACCACAAATGCCAATACTGATAACTAACTCCTGGACAATTGAACCGGCGCACAAGCTGCAAAACCATATACACCTTTACTATTCAATAGTATTTATTATCAGAACCGTAATTTAGTTCACATATCTCTTATATGCAATACAATTTTTTATATACAAAACACACCACAACAATTATTTCAAGAAAAAAAGGGGGAATTTAGAAAATAATTTCTACAAATAACACAATGACCAGCCTGCCCTTTGGCTTATCACACCATTTGCATTCACTCTAGATCAGTCATACCCCATTCCTCATCCATTAACACGTTTCATCACACATACACTCTCAATTCACCTCTTTGGTGTTCCAAGACAATTGTTATCCTCCACATTAAAGAACCAAGGATACATAGCCAAACAAAGAAAAGTTGTGAGTTACTCTTAGTTGTGCATCATGCAAAATCACAGTATGGTTTATTCAATACAACACTATTTCAGAATGCACAACTGCATTTGCAAATTTGAAAAATACAATTGTTTGGTGTACAAAACAGGTCAAGTCAAGTCAAAAGATTTATATAGCGCGCTACATACCCAGAGGGTCTCAAGGCGCTTGAGGAAGGGTGGGGAATTACTTGTCGAATATCCAAGTTTTAAGTTGCTTTCTGAATGCTAGGTGGTTCTGAGTGAGACGAAGGTGAGTGGGGAGTGAGTTCCAGGTAGGAGAAGGATCTACCTCCCATGGTGGTTTTGTTGATGCGAGGTACGGTAGCAAGGGCTTGGTTGGAGGATCGTAGCTGGCGGGGGGGGGTGTAGAAGGAAAGTCGTGTGTTGAGGCAATCGGGTCCAAGTTCGTAAAGTGCTTTGTGTGCGTGGGTTAGGAGGTGGAAAGTAATCCTCTTATTGACGGGGAGCCAGTGGAGGTTTTTCAGGTGACTGGAGATGTGGTCTTTACGCGGGATGTCTAGTATGAGTCTGGCTGATGCGTTCTGGATGCGTTGGAGTTTTTTCTGGAGTTTTGCGGTGGTACCGGCGTATAGGGTGTTTCCGTAGTCCAGGCGGCTTGTAACCAGTGCATGGGTGACCGTTTTTCTGGTTTCGGTGGGGATCCAGCTAAATGTTTTTTTGAGCATGCGAAGAATGTTGAAGCAAGATGATGAGACGGCGCTGACCTGTCTGGTCATCGAGAGTGAGGAGTCCAGGATGACGCCCAGGTTCCGTGCGTGGTCCGTCGGGATGGGTGCTTTTCCGAGGGCCTCTGGCCACCAAGAGTTATCCCAGGCGGAGGGGGAGGTACCTAAGATAAGGACTTCTGTTTTGTCTGAGTTCAGTTTCAGACGGCTATGCTTCATCCACTCGGCTACTTCTTTCATTCCTTCATGTAGGTTGGTTTTGGCGGTGTTAGGGTCTTTGGTGAGTGAGAGGATCAGTTGAGTGTCATCAGCGTAGGAGATGATGTTGAGGTTGTGTTGGCGTGCGATGGTCGCGAGGGGGCTCATGTATATGTTGAAGAGGGTGGGGCTGAGTGAAGATCCTTGTGGCACGCCGCAAATGACTTCAGTGGCCTCTGACTTGAATGGTGGGAGGCGGACTCTCTGGGTTCTTCCGGTGAGGAACGAGGTGATCCATTCCAGTGCTTTTCCTTGGATTCCGATGTTTCTGAGGCGCTGTAGAAGGGTGCTATGGCAGACTGTGTCGAAGGCTGCGGAGAGGTCAAGGAGGATGAGGGCGACTGTGTCTCCATTGTCCAGTAGAGTTCGAATGTCGTCTGTTGCTGCGATGAGGGCGGTCTCCGTGCTGTGTTTGGCTCGGAAGCCGGACTGTGAGGGGTCGAGGGATTTTTTGGTTTCGAGGAAGGCGGCGAGCTGGTTGTTGACAGCTTTCTCGATGACTTTGGCTGGGAATGGAAGGAGCGAGATGGGGCGGTAGTTTTTGAGTTCGGTGGGGTCAGCTGTGGTTTTTTTCAGAAGGGCGCTAATTTCGGCGTGTTTCCAGCTTTCCGGGAAGGTGGGAGCAGTTGATGACGTCTCGGAGGTGTGGTGCTATGATGGAATCTGCTTTGTTGAAGATGTGGTGAGGGCATGGGTCTGTGGGGGATCCTGAGTGGATGGAGTTCATCAGGCGGATGGTGTCCTCAGTGGAGATTGGGTTCCAGTCGTTAAGGATGTTCAAGGGGGGTGAAGGTACGACAGAAGGTTGGGTGGGTTGGTCTCCTTGGCAGATCGGATTCGTTGGTGGTGTATGCGGGTGGCGTTTTTGAAGGCGTCCCTGGTGCTGGTGTTTGGGTCTTTTTTCCAGGCCTTCTCGAGGGAGCGACGGAGTTTCTTCGATTTCTTAAGATCATCGTTGAACCAGGAGGCGTTTTTGCTGCCTAGTTTGATTTGATGTTTTTTCAACGGTGCTAGGATGTCGGCGCTGTTGGATAGCCATTGGGTGAGGTTAATGGCTGCTTGGTCGGGGTTTGAGGAGTGGACAGGGGGGTTTTGAAGAAGCAATGAGGAGATCTGGTCGATGGTGATTTTGTTCCAGTTTCTTCGTAGAGTAGGTTGAGGATGGTTGTGAGTTGTGGTCTTATTGTAAATAAAGTGAACGCAGATGTGGTCCGTCCAATGTAGAGTTGTGGTGTGACTGAAGGAGACATGTTTGCTGGAGGTGAAGATAGGGTCGAGTGTGTGACCTGCGATGTGGGTGGGGGTAGTGACAAGTTGTTTGAGTCCGAGGTTGGCGAGATTGTCCAGAAGGGTGGTGGCGTTGCTGTCATTGCTCTTTTCCAGGTGAAAGTTGAGGTCTCCCAGTAGAATGTATTCCTCGGATGGGAGGGCGTGTGGGGTGATAAAGTCAGTGATGTCGTCGCTGAATTGTGCACGGGATCCTGGAGGTCGGTAGAGGAGGGTGCCTCTGAGTGTGGTCTTGGGATCGGTGTGGATCTGGAAGTGAAGGTGTTCGGCGCTGGTAAGGTTGACGTCTGAGCTGGTTGAGATGCGGATGGAGTTCTTATGGACGATAGCGATGCCTCCTCCTGTTTGGTCGGTGCGGTCCTTACGGATGATCTTGTATCCTTCCGGGATGGCAATGGTGATGTCTGGGGCTGATGAGGCGTTCATCCATGTTTCTGTTAGGAAGGCGACGTCGGGAGAAATGGTGTCTAGCAGGTTCCAGAGGTCGATGGCGTGTCTGTGGACTGAGCGGGTGTTGAGCAGGATGCATTTTAGGTGGTTAGAGACAGATATCTGTTGTGTGTTCGTGGATGAGGAGTTGTTCTTGGTGCCGTCGAACTTGCAGGAGTTGCAGGAGAATGGTCCATGGGTGTGTCCAGGAGCGGCTTGGACGCAGTTGGGGAGACGGCCGGGGTTTAGGGCTATGAGGGTGGTGGCGTCGTATGTAATGCGGGTGGGGTGGGTGGTACGGGGGACAGGGAGACTGGCGCTGGGCGCGGACCAGGCGCGGACGGGCGTAGACGGGCTTACCTTTGGCGCACCTTCGGCGCGACTGGGGCGCGACCGCTGCGCGTGAACGCTGCACGATTGCCAGCTGTCATAAATGGAGGATGGAGGGGGGCGGAGCGTGGGCGGGGCGGCTGTGAGGCGGGAGCGTGGGGGGAGGGACGGGCTGAAGGCACAACCAAATGGCGATCGGTAAAAATACACAACACACAGGCTAACACGCCAATATTGGGCACAAGGAAAGACAATAATTGTTATGGAAATGTTAAGTTTAAATTAAATACTCCCGTGGGCACTGCTGAGCACACAGGCACCAAATCCGGGTTAAGATTAGCAAAGTTAGACAATCGGCACAATCAGCAAATAAAACAACAGCAGTGCGAGGCGCTTGAGGAGGAGAGCAGCGCTACGATACCAGAAGCTGCAGGAGGCAAGGGGGAGAAACCGCTGAGTCCGGAGACAGGCTGGTCACAGGGCAATGTCGGACCGGACGGTGAGGATAGCCCGTGGGTGGGCGGGGCGGCTGTGAGGCGGGAGCGGGGGGGAGGGACGGGCTGAAGGCACAACCAAATGGCGATCGGTAAAAATACACAACACACAGGCTAACACGCCAATATTGGGCACAAGGAAAGACAATAATTGTTATGGAAATTTTAAGTTTAAATTAAATACTCCCGTGGGCACTGCTGAGCACACAGGCACCAAATCCTGGTTAAGATTAGCAAAGTTAGACACTCGGCACAATCAGTAAATAAAACAACAGCAGTGCGAGGCGCTTGAGGAGGAGAGCAGCGCTACGATACCAGAAGCTGCAGGAGGCAAGGGGGAGCAACCGCTGAGTCCGGTTTAAACCCACTGATTTCTGGGGTTCTCTTCAGGACCAAAAACTGTGGGGAGAAAAAACAAGAGTCTGCTTTAAAACCGTAACTAAAAAAGACAGGCATTCCAACCTAAGACAATCCGCCTAAGTTGTTCTTACCGCTTTTGAAACTGATCACTGAATGATATTCTAATTCTTAAGAATAAAGGATCTAAAAATAAAACAAATTAAAAAGCAGAGAGCTGTCAAGAGAAGAGTCAGAGAATGTTGTCTGGGTTTATATTGAGACACTTCACAAAAGAACTTACAGGTTTGAATTCGTCCACTGATGTGATGTTGTACAAAAATTGTGCTTTCTCGATGCATCAAGTTCGAGTAACAGGGAGCCCGTGTCTAAAAAGGAAAATAAACGTAATGTGCAGAGTAGTGTACTGGCTCAAATGTCAAACTCTAAATAAGTGGTTGTGGTCTGGGGGGATTGTCACTGGACACGTCACATGATGAATGCACATTTTGAACTGTTCATGCATTCCAGCCAATGATCTTTCCTTCTCTGCCCCCTTTTGTTGGTCCAAGTCGGTTTTTCTTTCTATACTGCGCATCAGGGAGATTTGGACTATGATGACCTACATAAAGCCATAGAGAAAATCACTAACACCCCTCATATGCTACTGTTGTAATAGTGACGTGAGTTGACAACCCATCAAAGTAGCCCAACCAAGCACCTGGCTAGCTCACACTGTAACAGAATCTTGGCAGTATCATTCACTTGATGTCCACACCATTCGTACCATGCTACACCCTCCCGGTCAGGCTGGCACCATGTACGACTACTCTGTATACATGGGCCCTGATTTATCAGGGGTTTGTGTTGCATTTGCCTCTAAGGAAGGATTATGTTATGGGAGGTGTCCCTTCCTGCAAACAAAACAATCCAGGGTGCTGTGTGACGTAGCACCCTAGCACCATGGAGCAAAGGGTGCCTGCTTTGGCACTAGGAAGCCCTTGGTCTGCCAGTGCAGGGAGAGAGAAGGAATGCAACATATCTTGGTAAATAAATATTTTGCATTCCTGCCCTCTCCCATTGACGCAGCACAGTGCAGGACGCTGTCTTACTGCCCTGCACGGAATTTTGATAATTCTGGGCTTTGATGCTCACAGCAAAGTACAGGGGTAAACCCTGGCATATTGCATCACATCCCCGCTCCTTTGGAAGAAAGAGAGTGGACGCATCTGCAAGCACTTTCTTATGCAAAAACATGCATCTATTTATGTGATTGGCACACACTAACATTAAAATAACCTGTTGTCTGACCATGGTACCACCTTCACAAATAAAACATCATTTTTCCACAAGATGGCAAATGTGGCCGCAATCATTGTTGCAAAGATGTATGTCTGTCTGTCTGACTGTCTGTCTGTCTGTTTCTCTATCTATCTATCTATCTATCTATCTATCTATCTATCTATCTATCTATCTATCTATCTATCTATCTATCTATCTATCTATCTATCTATCTATCTCTCTATCTATCTCTCTATCTCTCTATCTCTCTCTCTATCTCTCTATCTCTCTATCTCTCTATCTCTCTATCTATCTCTCTATCTATCTCTCTATCTATCTCTCTATCTATCTCTCTATCTCTCTATCTCTCTATCTCTCTAGCTCTCTATCTCTCTATCTATCTATCTATCTATCTATCTATCTATCTATCTATCTATCTATCTATCTATCTATCTTAACACAATTAAACACAAATACAATGTATATTTTGTAAAAATATGCACATTTACATTATAAATAAATATATCAGATGTTTATATATAAATATATATATATATTTGAGATGTCATCAGTGATGTCATGAGTAAAGTCACTGACCATGTCATGAGTGATGTAATATGTGACGTCATCAGCAGTGCATTGCGGGCGCAGGAGCTATAGTTAGCTGAACTAACTCTAACGGGGGAATTCCTATGGTTTTGTACAAGTGAAATTTCTAACTATAATGCCCCTGAAACCTATGGTTTTTTCAGTGAATTTCTAAGGTTTTTTAAATGCTAATTTCTAACTATAACCTGCCTAAAACTTATGTTTTTTTCAGTGAATTTCAAAGGTTTCTTTAAATGCACCACCTGTTTTCAGTTAGACTCTCTGTCCCACAAGCCTCTCCTGCACAGTGCTCCCCCAGGAGGGATGAGCAAGCCCGCACCGAAGTGCCTAAAGGCACGCAACACCACTGCAGCGCGGGACTCAGCACCACCTGTTTTTCAGCGGGACTCTCTGCACTGTGCTCCCCCAGGTGGAAGGAGCAAGCCCACACCGGAGCGCCTAAAGGCATGCGATACCACAGCAGTGCGGGACTCAGCACCACCTGTTTTCAGCGGGACTCTCTGTCCCACAAGCTTCTCCTGCACAGTGCTCCCCCCAGGAGGGAGGAGCAACCCACACTGGAGCGCCTAAAGGCACGCGATACCACCACAGCGTGGGACTCAGGTCCACATGTTTCTGCTGGACTCTCTGTCCCACAAGCCTCTCTTGCACAGTGCTCCCCCCAGGAGGGAGGAGCAAGCCCGCACCGGAGTGCCTAAAGGCATGCGACACCACCACGGAGGGGGACTCAGCTCCAACCACCTGTTTTTCAGCGGGACTCTCTGTCCCACAAGCCTCTCCTGCACAGTGCTCCCCCTAGGAGGGAGGAGCAAGCCCGCACCGGAGCGCCTGAAGGCGAGTGACACCACGGCGATGTGGGTCACACGCGGATGGCACCCGTTTGAAGCCCGGGCCAAGGGCTGGCCTGTCCTTGTCCATCAGAGCCAGAAAGAGACAGGGCAGGGCCACCCCCCCGCCCCCCTTCATTTGCAGATTTGGCTTGGTATACCAGGACTGAGGCTTTATTCTCATTGACAAGGTACTTTTCTGGCATAATTTTCTTTGCATCCGCTTTGGGCTAAACGCCATTTGCAATCTGTTGCTTATTTGTGTAAATCTCTTTTAAAACGAGGATTATTTTGCAGTGATGGGGAAAAGAAAGTCCATGGAAGGGCGGGAGTGGGGGGTGATGAAGGGTTGGGTGGAAAAACTTGCAAAGGGAAAAAGACAAAGAAGGCATTCAAACATCCAGCTACAAACTGTGTACTGGATCGTATTGATACGCTCATAGAGGAATGTGAGGACCTGTTAGTGAGTGAGTCAAACCCGCAAGTAATGACAGATAATCCCCTGTCTATTGCAGTACATCCCCCCAGGGATAGCTCAAAATCTCGTCCTGTTATCCCTAGCATGTTCCACAAACGCAAAATATGTCCCAAGGAGAATATAGATGGGAGTGGCATACATTCTGGCAGGGAGGAATCCTTTTAAGTTCTAAAGATGTGAATGGCCACTATCATACATTAATCGATTCTATAGTCATCACTAAAAAGAGATACGATGTGTTATCATGTACTGAGGTGGAGGAAAGTTCCCAATGCATGGAACTCCCAATCGAAAAAAATAAAGAGCAGGACGAAAACCAGGTTATAAATCACACCCCAGATACATCGATTACCCTTGCAGTCCACTTGCTCCGGTTCGAACTTGGGTCTCTGAAGATAATGATGGAGAATCTCACAACTATGATTACTTCCCTAATGCAAGGAAGGTCTCCTAGTTTCACCTGTTCTACATTCAGTGCTCACGTTCATTGTAACCAACCACCAGCCCAGGTAAAAACATCTAACCCTAGCGATAGGGACATGCAGGAAAAAGTGACCCTCCCACATAGCGTGGTGGCCAATCAAATTAATCCCTGCACAGAGATTTCCGGTTTAAGTAAAGTAGGGTCCAAACCCGGAATCATTGCCAACCCTCTACGTAATGACACATTTAGGTTGTAGATACAGCCACAATATTAAAAAAATTGGTATACCTTCTTCTAACCAACTAGCAACAAGTGAAGGGTGGGGAGAAGGTTGGGAGGAAAGCGATACCAACAAGCTACAACAAAAAAATCTGCAAATTTCTATGGTGAAAATGCCAAAGTTAGCGCATATTAAAATAGAAAATGTAGACTCACTGACTAATAAGGTTATTCACTGGCCACGGCACGTAAGGGGTTCCCGTTCGGTAATAAGGGAGGACATTATAAAAGCGCGCAGTCTCACTTCCCCTACAAACCATCTAGACTGTATAGAATTAACCCTTTGCTTCTTTCTCTCTAGGTGGATGTAAACATTTATTAGGAGGAGAATTATAGTTTGTTCCTTGCCAGTTACCTTGGTCACTTGGATCCAATTTGCCCCTGTATCTATTTCTTCGGTTTCCCAATTCAGTTTTTGGGTTATGAAGGTTGATAAGCCCCCTTTTGGATGGCCATACTTTGAGTGTCTTTCTGCCAGGCAGTGATGTTCAATGAAACCAGATATTGAGGTTGCCCCCGTGTTCCATGTTTCCTGAAGCATGATTATTTGTTGTTGATTTAGGAAAGTTACTGTATCTTGGTCTTGGCCCATGTCCCTGAAGCCGTGCACATTCCATGAACAGAGTGAGATGTTGGTTAATTCCTTGTTTTCCCTTGCCGGTTCCGGTGTTTGTATTCCTTTGTTAGGAATACTTATCATTCAATGTTTTTGCGATCCAGGCCCAGTCCTTGAGGTCCTGTGGGCTTTCCCCAGTTGTACCCATACTGTCGCTTTTGAGGTACCTAATGTTTCGAGCGGATGTCGTTGACCATTTTGTATTAACACAGCACTGTTCCCTATTTCCTTGGGGAATTTCACCAACGTTTCGATTTTCTACTGGTGAAGGGTCATTTTCTTCCTGTTTTTGACCTTCTATAAAGGGGAGGGATTTTTCACACTCTCTGCTTGTCCCCAGAAGAGCCTCTAGGACCTCTAGGACCTCTTGATCCGAGGGTTCCACGGTGTCTCTGGTGTTAATTATATTTGGTTTTACTGTGGTTTCTATTTGTACTTCAGTTACTTCTCCCGATTTAGTTTTGGGAGTTAGTCCCGTCCTTTCTATAGCTGCCTGGTGCACCTGGGCTATTACTGGTATCAATTTCCTACCAACTGTGTGTGCCATCCGAATCTCTGGAAATTGTTCTTGTGATGGTACACTGTCTAACGTAGCCGTAGTAGCTCTGAGAGAAAGTTGTATTGTGGCTGGCTGCATTGGGGTTGGCAGTAGTGCAGATTCCCTCTGGGGGCGTACATAGCCGCCAAGGGGTCTTTTAAGAAGAAGAACTTTTGTATCTCCGTTTGGTGAGTCGGTTTGGAGTTTGACTTTGTTGGTGGGGTTGGGGCTGAGACCAGCCTGTCCCTATGACCCGCTCCGTTTTCCCCGATGTAGGTTTGTGAAACCTCCTCCTCTTGTTCTTTTGTTTTTGTTTTTTTGTTTTGTTTCCTTGTTTCCTTTGCGGTCTTGCTGTGGCCTCCTGGCGGATGGTGCCTGATCGCATCTGTGCAGAATTCTAGCGCTATGTTTCTTTGCACGCATCCGGGTGCTGGCGGCCAGAGTACACTTCCTGCACTTCCTTAACTTCCTCTAACACTAATACTTGATGATCTCTTAAACGGCAGTGCTTCAGTAAAAGCAGCCCTACACTGACTAGCCCCATGGCTTAGGGCTTAGGGGTGGCTGCTGATGGGGCAATTCGCTCTCTCACCTCTCATATGGTTGATGCCGCTAGTGGTGCTGGTGCTCCTCCGCCGCTTTATTGTGGCTGGCTGATGACACTGATGATGCCGTTTAGCTCCGGCCGCTCCACCTTCTCTTTTTGCCCTTTACTGGTTGGCTTGCAGCAGTGCTCTGTGTCCATGCCCTTGCCCGTGCTCGTGCTCATGCTCTGATGACTGAGAAAGAGCTGACGACTCCTTTTGTTTGTCGTTCCTGACTGAACACAAAACCTCAAACAAAAACAAACAGGACCCTCGCGTAGGAGGCGATGCTGCCGGCTCCTGCCGTGCGCCTCTTGAAAGAGATAAAACTACCACGTTCGTGGTCCGGGTTGGGCACTGTACTTATGACTCCTTCAACTTCTGCCGTGCTTAGGAATTCACTTGCTGCCTCTGCTGTTATAGAGAAAAGTTTTCACGGCTTTGGCTGTGCGAGGATCGCCATTATAAAAAACGGGCTCGCAGCATTTAGCCGCGCACGGAGATGTTTTGGCGGCTCCTGCCGCTTCGGAAACTGGCTCGCGGCTTCAGCGGTGTAGGAAAATGTTTGGCGGCTCCTGCCGCTTCGAGAAATGGCTCGCG
Source organism: Lissotriton vulgaris (assembly GCF_964263255.1). Lineage (NCBI taxonomy): Eukaryota > Metazoa > Chordata > Amphibia > Caudata > Salamandridae > Lissotriton > Lissotriton vulgaris. The sequence continues at coordinate 732,800,319 of NC_141695.1, read as the reverse complement.
GCTTCGGACGCGTAGGAAAATGTTTGGCGGCTCCTGCCGGTCGGGGAAGCTGACTCCTAACTTCAGCGTGCGGAAAACAGGGGCAACTTCCAGCTTCCAGTGATTCCAGCCGCGGCTCTAAGGGCTCTGGCGGCTAGACGGCTCCGACAGCGTTTGGCAGCAACAGCGTTTGGCGCGGAACTCCTCCTCCTTCTCTCAAATAGCAATAGCAAACCTTGAGAGAAGGAACAGATTCTTAGGGTTGTAGTTCCAAGTGTGCAGCAGGAGTAGTCCTTCCCTGTGTAATCCTTTGAGGTGCAGACACCAGATTCCCAGCAAGGCAGTCCTTCTCCTTGCACTTTCAGGAATAGATCTGAGCTGGTATGCAGCTTTCACATTTTTATCCAATGTTCTGAGGCGACAAGCAGGGGGGCACCACTGACCGATGGGGTACAGTGTGCCATCCAAAAGCATGACAGCTTCCTCCAAAGTGTGGCATATTCTTGTCCCACAAAGCACTGTACTTTAAAATTCAAGATGGAGAATTTCTCTCCTGGGAGTAAGAGCTGGCTGAACCAACCTACTGGTGCGGCTCATTTGCCGTAACTCTCCTTTTACAGACCTCCTGCAAGTTCCATTCCTGGGGATCCCATCTGGCTGGGGGGTACAGGTCATATGGTTGTGCTCTTTTTAAAGCCCAGCCGATTACCCAGCCCCCATCTTGGCCTGTTCTCTGCAGCTGCAAAGGTTCCCCCCCAGAAAACCTCTGTCTCTTTGTAGGCCACGTATCACCTCATTGAATAATTTTGGCTAAGTCTGTTAAGAGCTAGCAAATCAGGAGAGGTTGCTAGAAAGCTGGATTTTGGCTCACAGAAAAGAATGTTCTATAACGTCTTTTCTTTATTAGTTATGATAAATTCAACAGCGAATCGGTTAAGCTAACTCCAGTCACTAGTTACACAGTATTACAGTATTCTCATGTTAGCCTATGAAGCTAAAACTGCTACAATGGGGAAAATGAAATTGGTAGTTTTGCCCACACCGGGGCATTCAAAACATCTTTTAAAATGTCCCACATTATTTTTACTTGGCAATCTATCCCAATGGCACCTAGGGTAGACCATATGGGTGCCTCATATGTAAACATGATGTAGACTAATACTTCAGAAGTACCGTATTTTCCGGCTTATAAGACGACTGGGCGTATAAGACAACCCCCTACTTTTCTTGATAAAATGTAGGTTTCGTGCTATACTCGCCGTATAAGACTACCCCCACTTCCAACGCAGTCCAACGCAAGATTTATGGAAGGAGAGAGAGACGCCAGATCAGCACATGTGGAGGAGCACGTGTCAGACGCGCAACACAGTGGGGGCCGCCATCTTAGGTGCTTCAGCGCTGCCCGTTATGTTTTCGGACATCCTGCTGCCTCATCTGCCTGAATTGGAGAAGTATGCATCGCAAGCGGTTGGAGGCGCGTGTGCAGCTGCAGTCTAGGTAGGATTCATGGCGCCATTTGTTCTGTTTGCTACCTCTTACTTTTTGTTTGCTTTCGATATTTGCACAGTGCCACCATTGCCTACGTAACGTTTGTTCTTGTGTTGGAGTGCCCTCCATTTATTGCAATATTGCAATATTATACCTCTACGGCGCCATTTGCTCGATTGTCACTTTTGCCTCATGTAATGTACCGTACGGTAGCGGTAACGTTTTGCGGCTCAGTGTTGGGTCACAGCGCCATAATATGCCTAACCAACCGGAGTATGGTCACTTTTTCATTTGTTCCCCAATCTGTATGACATATTGGCCATTGTCTTGCAGGCATAAAGGTCTTGGTGCACAATAGTAGTGTCGCGCTTAGCCAGAACTAGACACCAAGGTCAAAATGTTTTGATACACTGGATCTAGTGAGTAATTCAAGGATTGGGATCATGATTCTTTCCTTCTTTGAACAACAGATCTTAGGTCTGGCAAGGTTTAAAAGTGGAGTTATGTTTGTTTTTGCTTGCCGGGAGTCTCAAAAGCAAACCACTATCGAGGGTGGCCACCTCAGGAAGTAGCAAGAGCCAGCACTTAATTGGCGAAGTATGCATTGCAAGCGGTTGGAGGCGCGTGTGCAGCTGCAGTCTAGGTAGGATTCACGGCGCCATTTGTTCTGTTTGCTACCTCCTACTTTTTGTTTGCTTTTGATACTTGCCCAGTGCCACCATTGCCTACGTAACGTTAGTTCTTGTGTTTGAGTGCCCTCCATTTATTGCAATATTATACCTCTACTTGTACTTTGTACGCTTTTGTAACCTGCACACATGTCACTTTTTCCTTCTGTAATGCACCATTTCCTATTGTGAAGCGGTCTGACACCTTCAGGTAAAGTCCGCGCTATATAAAAACGCATGAATAAATACCGTAAAATTTGGCACCCAGCGTATAAGACGACCCCGACTTTCGAGAACATTTTAAAGGGTTAAAAAGTCATCTTATACGCCGGAAAATACGGTACCTATAAATCCAAAGTCGAATTTGCATGTAATTTAAATTTAACAACAGCTTGCAAAGTAGGGCTAACTTTTAAAATGCCAGCAGGCAACACAGCAGTGCACTCTTAAGTGTCTCGAAGCTGCTTGGCTTCTAAACCTACATGCTCTATCAGTGCAAATTGTAATTACACCTAATTACCATATTCCTTTTTAATCAGAACACTGGCCCTGGTTAGCAGAATGCAGTCAGAGTCAGTTATCACCAGTATCACTCAAAAAATGGGGGTGATCAGGGCAAAAGGATGTCTTTGTCACATATATCAACCAAACAAAGGTGACATAATTACAATAGATGCCAAGGGTAAAGGCTTATAGGCCTTGTTCAGACACCTTAGCAGGGGTGGAGAATGTGTTATTGCTTCTGCCACTTGACTGCTTTCTACAGCAGATGAAATTGGTTCAGTAATCAAGAGAGAAACCCAGGCTTGTATTTTGGGTGCTGGTCAATTCAGGCAACTTCTGTCATGTTTGAAATTCAAATTGAGGAGTGACCACAAACTACTTACGAAGTTACAAATTACTGATGGTTCAAAGTGTCAAAGAGAATTGCTAGATTGAAAATTCAAAAATATTTTTATGACGTGACATGCAGGTTCAAAAAACTAGACTTAGATGAAACTTCAATTATGCTGGTGTAATTGGAGTCATTCTAGTACGTTTGCCTAACACAATGTATACATAATTACCAAGCGTACGTCGTTACGCCAGATCAAGTGATTTTGTGGAGAACTTTTAATACAAGATGGACTTGAGCAGCATTGAAGGCATTTCAGTTTTTTTGTACCTGATTGTACTGTTTGAGTACTTTTTGAGCGTACAAGTACAAATCCGTACTCAAGCGTCAGTGTTTTGAATATGAGAGGCAATTCCTTTAATGTGGGTGGTTAAAAAACAATTCAGGTAGATTTTTTTACTCATGCGGACCCTTCAGTTAATTTTTTTTAATGTGAAACTACAAATCCGAACATGGGTAGCAGTGTTTTAAACAGGATTAACAGGGAATCAAGTCAAAATTACATTTTTAAGTTGAATTTTTACCCATATAATTTTTTTGTATGTGAGCTGCATTTTGCATAATTACACGTATTTTTGTGGTAATTGTTTCACAATTTTTTTGCAATTATATTGTCCAGATTGCAATTAGCAAATTTGTTGTCCAGAATGGCGGTTCCACTGAAAAAGAATGAAGATACCTGGAGAAACTGTCTAGTAGCCCATGTATTGGGAAGTGGTAACAAAGTTCTGTAAGAACAGTTCGGACAATTACGTGGTTTATTTTAGGGTTAAATAAAGAAGGGGGCCAAGAATATTCATTTTAGAGGCTGAAATTAAAGTGGAGTTGAAAGTTGCATTATCCAGTGAAGACATGGTTTTGACCAAAGGGGACACAATTATTTCTTCAGCGAGGTTGAGGAAAAGCATCCTTAAATGATGCTTTAAAGGGAATCCAGGCAAGGATGATATTTGGTGACCTGGTATGGCAATGGAAGCAGAAGGGAGGGTGAGGAGTTGCATCTCATGTAAAGTGGCAAACAATGGCTTAAATGTGATGAGTCCACTATTATATCCTACCTATTGCATGTCTGGCTTGCCCTGTGAGAGAGCTGATGTAGACGTAACAGGTTCCCTCCAGAGTAAAGGTGTTAAGCATTAAGAAATACATCATAGTTCTAATGGACTATTTTTCAAAGTGGCCAGAGATTAAAGAGGTCGATCTTGTGAATACAGAAATAGTTTTTGATGTGTACAAAGTTGCCAAGGAAGGTACTCCAGTAGTTTTGTTATGTGATACTCGTGTTTTTTGTAAATCAGGTAACATACAAGTGTCATGATCTCTATGTGCAGTCACCCCTTTGTGCTCAGCAAGCATATAAGTGAGATACTCCAAACTATCGAGCAGAAGAAAGGCTGGTGGTTTACACAAAGTTTAGCACCACTTAGAAAGAGGTCCTGGGATTTCACGAGGTGTACTGCGCAAAATACCTGTGTATATTCAAGACATCATTATGTCCGATGAAGTCACCGAACCCTCATGACATTTGCAAGTGGTGATCGCTATTTTGACATTACAAAGTATATGTTCCTTTTGATCCAGTTTGTCCTTGCTAGTCAATGGAGATACGTTGTTGTTGCAGCAAGGCTCTTCTTGTTGCCAGAGATATGGAAACCTTGGAAACTGTTCCTGAATATCTTTGGAATCAGCAAAGCAATAGTCTGTAATGAATGTAGAAAAGTATTATATGGAATCCATTAGTGTTTTTAGAGACTCTATGTGCTAAAGTGCTGCTTCAGATCTATTCTTTGAAGATTATAAGATATGTATTTTCTGCGCAGCTTGTTTATCTACAAGAGGGGCAAAGAGAACCTTCATCCTTTAATATGCCTAATAGATTTTCTCATGAGCCACACCTTATATATAAGGTAGCTATAGATGTTGAGAAAGTGATTGATTGTTGACCAGATGAAACTCTGTAATACTAATGCATGTTTGTTCCATTGCAGTTTGTGGAAAAAATAACTTCGTTTGTTTTTTTGAAGAAGGGAATGTGCAGAAGACGGATGATAGTGCTGACTCCTTTTGCATCATATATAATATTTGTGTTTCAGTTCTTATGAAATGTATACTTCATACAAATCTTAAAGAATTGGAACTATAGAGATATTCTGAAGGCACATTGTGTTTAAGAAATGAAAATGGTAGCAAGATTGATATGTATTTAATACCTTATCTTCAATTTAAATATCAGCACTTAATCAGTTGAAGGTAGTGCCCAGCTGAATATTGGGTCAGAGTGGTATTTTTGCTCCTATCCCAATGTCCTTACCCACGGTCTACTGCTACCAATATGTTACCTTCTGTAGAGAAATGGATACAGGAACTGGAAGCAGAAGTTTGCATCTTTGAATCATCTCAGTGAAAATGGGAGAGGGGAGTGAGAGTGGGGAGTGGGGAGAGTTTCAGTAGAGTACCTTAAGGTTTATGTTCCATTGGTTACCAAGCATATTTTTAATTGGGAAGATGAATTGCACAGAACGTTGTGATAATACAGAGTTATAAATCAGAATATAAAGGGAAACTTTCCACATTGTATCGTGTGAGGTAAAACTCTAATGCTAAAGTTTAAAAAGGATGAATGAGGAGAGCTGGGTCTTTAAATGGCCAAGGGAAATGGTTAGAATAAGACGCAGAACTCACAAGCCAATAACAAGAAACATTCCAACATGAGAGAGGATGCTATGATGCCACAGATTGATGTGGGACAGTTTGTAGGTTGAAGAAAGGTATTCATCAAGCTAAGGGTGAATAAAATGTTCCTGACCATTGATGGTGGAGGAGGTACTTTGCAAAACTGTTAGGCTGGAGCATGGTATGGTATTATACCTCGGGGAAAATAGCCTTATGTAGAAAGAATGATTGATGAAATGTCAACCACATGTGTGGTGTGTGTGATTCTTGGTTGGATGGGGAGATAGGTAACTTTAATAATGAGGTGTGGAGTAGTTTATTGGTAAAGGAGAGGAAGATGGGATGGAGGATTATGGTGGAGAATGTTCTAATGATATGGAAACTGGTAATGGCATGCATTTGTCCTGAAGGAGAGAAGGATGTTCAAGCGGATATTGGTCAGCGTGGTTCCTTTAACAGAGAAGGATTTGTTTTAATACTAACCTACCAAAAAGTAGAATGAACCATCCCAGGAAGAATGTGGGATGCCCGGACAGATTCAATGTCTATCAGTATGAGAGATCCTGTCACAATTGTAAAGCAGTTTATTGTGTTGTAATTTCATCATTTTCCTTTATTGGAAATGTTTTAATATTTTATTTTGGTGTTTTTTAAAATAATTATTTGGAAAGAGGATGTGCATAGTGAAAGCTTTGTTCCATTGTGTGAGGGTAGAATTGCGCCAAGGTTCTGTGTATTGTTGGCTGGGATTCTAGAATAGTTGATTAATAGCAAGCTTTGTCGTGTGAGGGTGCTGAGTGCTGTGGGTTCAAGGAACATGATACTTGCATTTCAACGGGAGGAGATCCATTTGTCTACACACTGCACTGCCACTGTATTACTAATGGCATAGCTGCTCTGATTAAAAATACTGGTGCTATAACTACCGAAGATCTGCTGGACTTATAGCAGCCCTGTGAAGAACTGCGGACAATGTTGGTTGCAAGCATAGAAACACTTCTAAAAAGAACACATTTTGTCCACTTTGTCTTCTAGTGAGTACTATGATTATCCCAATAAACCATAGCAGTCCTGTTAAAAACTGCGGGTACTTTTATTTACATGTGTTAGAAATGGGAGTCTCTAGTTGGCAGCGGTAGGTACCTTTGTCGAAATAGGGACCCTTACTTCTAGCCAGGGTAAGGGGGATACACACATTAAATAATCACTGCTCACCCCCTTTGTAGCATGGCACGAGCAAACAGGCTTATCCCAAAGAGAATGTGTAAAGTATAGGTACTCAAAACACACAGTAATACAGTGATAACACCCGAAAATGGACACCACACCAGTTTAGAAAAATAAAGTGTCTTTATCTAAACTCAACAAGACCAAAACGACAAAAATCCAGCAAACAGTTACTTACTAAAGAAAGATTGTAGAAAACAAATAGTTCCACCTGGGGCTATCACAATGTGACAGCAACAACTCCAAAGTATTGGCAGCAACCGTGAGGTGCACGGCATGGGGAACTGAGTGACATTGACCCCCAACCTAACAGTACCTTTGGAAACAAAGTCTGTGATGATGTACAGAGTTGTGGATGTGAGGTGTTGGTGCCAAGGTCAAGGTTGAGGCCAGCTCCCTGGCTGCCCCAGGGAGGTGAGGCGTTGTGTCCGCGAGGAGGGACTGTGTCAAATCCAGGACATGGGAAGTTGGTTGCTTCAGCGGTGAAGCATCTGTTCCGGTGGCTGTGTGAAGACGGCGAGTTTGTGGAGACACCCTCGGCGGTGATCGGTGCCACGATAACATGATGCAGGCACTGGCAATGACCGAGTCGGTGTGAAAGCTGGTGTTGAAGGGCATTGGAGCTGCTTAAACAAGATGATTAAACAAGAAAATGCCTACTTTATAAAAACAACAATTGATGGACAGAGTGCAGAACAATGTCATACATTCACCCAGTACAGAAATCTGGGCCTAAATCTATAGTTTTTTTGCCCCAATGCCATTCCAGTTTGAACCCAACATATGCAAATCAGTCTTGACCCAGTGCCCAATGCCAACAGTCCAGCCTGAACTGCCAGGCCAGGTACTTCCTGGACTGGTAATAAGCATCCTAGGACCGGTTTTGGGGTTTCACTCCTCTTCCGCCAGGATAGCTTGACTCCAGTGGCATGTAGAACACAAGACCCACATCTGGGCATACCTGTCCCACTTGGGGTGACAAATGCAAAAACAACAATTGTTGGACAGAATGCAGAACAATGTCATACATTCACCCAGGCACAGAGATCTGGGCCTAAATCCATTGTTTTTTTGCTCTCCATGCCATTCCAGTTTGAACCCCGCCATATGCAAATCAGTCTTGACCTTGTGCCCAATGGGAACAGTCCATCCTGAACTGCCAGGCCAGGTCCTTCCTGGACTGGAAATAAGTATCCTAAGACCTTTTTCTAATTTTACCCCTCCTCCGCTAGTATAGCTTGACTCCAGTGGCATGGGGAACAAAAGATTCACCTCTGAGCATACCTGTCCCACTCGGGGTGACAGATGCAAAAACAACAATTGATGGACAGAATGCAGAACAGTGTCTTACATTCACCCCAGTACAGATATCTGGGCCTAAATCCATAGTTTTTTTCCTCCCCATGCTATTCCTGTTTGAACCCAACCATATGCGAATCAGTCTTGACGCTGTGCCCCATGGGAACAGTCCAGCCCGAACCACCAGGCCAGTTCCTTTCTCAACTAGAAACCAGCAGCTTCGGACCGGTTTCGGGATTCCCCACCTCATCAGCCAGGATAGCTTTACTCCTGTAGAATTGAGAGCATGGGGCCCACATCTGGACATACTCGTCCGACTCTTGGTGACAAATGAAAAAACAACAATTGATGGTCAGAATGCAGAACAATGTCATACATTCACCCCAGTACAGAGATCTGGGCCTAAAACCATCATTTCTTTGCTTCCAATGTAATTCCAGTTGGAACCCAGCCATATGCAAACCAGTCTTTACCCTGTGCCCAATGAGAAAAGTCCAGCCCAAACTGCCTGGCTTGGCAGTTCAGGCGGGACTGTTCCCATCGAGCACAGGGTCAAGCCTGATTTGTATATGGCTGGGTCTAAACTGGGGTGGAATGGTGAGCAAAAGAACAATGGATTTATCTCAGATCTTTTGACTGGGGGAATGTTTGATTTGCTCTGTATTCAGTCCATCATCTGTGTTTCTTATGCTTTCTCATCCTAAATGTGCCGGGTATGCCCAGATGTGGGTCCCGGGCTCAACGTGCCACTAGATTCAAGCTGGCATGAAGGATGAGGGGTGATGCCCTGAAACTGGTCCAAGGATGCTTGTTTCCATTCCAGGGAGGACCTGGCTTGGCAGTTCTGGCTGAACTGTTCCCATGAGACACAGGGGCAAGACTGATTTGCATATGGTTGGGTCTAAACTGGGTGGCATAGTGAGCAAAAGAATGATGGATTTAAAACAGATCTTTTGACTGTGGGTGAATGTTTGATTTGTGCTGCTTTCAGTCCATCATCTGTGGGGCCTTTACTTTCTAAAAGAGGCATTTTCAAATGCACAATTTAAAAACCATCTTCCCTCAAAGATGTGTAATTAAATTCTGAGTTCAGAGAAACTTCCCAATGGGAAGTTATACTTGTAAGATGTTACAAAGTATATCCTATTCAACCCTATAGGACAGATAGTCCTTCAATAGAGAAAAACGAAATTGGCAGTATTTCACTATCAGTACATGTTACACATACCAGTACACGTCCTGCCTTTCACATATAGTGCCCTCTGCTTATGGGGGTACCTTGGGCCTACCACAGGGATGCTTACATTAAAGAAAGGGGAAGGTTAGGGTCTGGCAAGTGGGTGCACTTGCCATGTCTAAATGGCAGTCTAAAACTACACACAGACACTACAGTCTCAGGTCTGAGTTACCTTTTCAGGGCTATTCATGTGGGTGGCACAATCAGTGCTGCAGGCCCAGTAGTAGAATTTGATTTACAGGCCCTGGCACACTCAGTGCACTTCACTTGTGACTTAGCATTAAATCAAATATGCCAATCAGGGAGAACCAACTGTAATAACAATTTACATAAGGAACACTTGCACTTTGACAGTGATCAGCAGTGGCAAAATGCTCAAAGCACATAAGCCAGCAAAAACAAAATCCAGCACAGCATCAGCAATGCAGGGGGCAGAGGCAAAAGGTCAGGGGAACCACGCCAAAAATGCCAAGTCTAACAACATGCATAGCAGCCCTGATGAGATGGTCTGCTACTGTCCCAAAAATGTGTCTCAACTCCCATGAGAAATTCTGGTACTATTGCAGGACAGCAGCTCTGGTGAAGAGTGCTAGTGGAAAGTATTAGTAATCAAGTGTGCCCCTGACAACCATTTTGCCATGCACACGTGCATGTTTGTGGAAAACTGTCGCAAGCGGAGGCCAGTGCTAAAGGCTTTTTGAGAGAATATTCTTATTTCTGTTTTTGAGGCATCAGAGGACTTGTCCCGCCGGTCTTCAGGTTTCTGCGCCGGTGCTGTTTCTTATCATCATTTAAAAAACCATTACAAGATGTGTAGGTATTTGGAGGTGTAACCAGATGCGGTGGAATTTCTTTGCGCTGTGGCGCCAATGGAAAATCTTGCTAATGTCCCGTGTCTAGGGAGACTCTGACTGACCCTAAGTAGCCTAACAGCTTGTGTAGCTGTGTTTATAACCCCCGAATAACGCGATTGTTTTACTCCACAACAGACAGATTCTAGATTGTTTTTTTATGAGACAGTTGGATACTTAATATAAAAAGTAGTAAGCGGCGAGATTCCATGACATCATGTGCAGGTGTGCGAGGGAAAGGGCGCTCTCCCTGTCGGATTTTATTTGAATAGAAACCCCAATAGCCTAAACTGGAAATGTCTGACCTTTTGAAAGCAGAAGCAGACAGTAACGTACTGGGAAGTATGGGGTGCAGGGTGTAACCAACGGGACTTGCTACATGGGCACATGACATAGCATTCAGCCCCCGTTGTGTTATTCTCTAGTTCACTTAAAATAAATGCATATTTGTACGGCTAAAAGAAGACGTTCCTGTGCAGTCTAAAGATGCATCGTAGCAAGCCTGGCCCTGTGGCAACAGTAAACTCCAAAGGCAGCTGCCTCTTCGTCCTGATACATTCAATGAAAAAATCGAATAAAAAAATGTTTTACGGACAAGTTTTGTTTTTTCTTTTGCTGCTTCCATGACAAAGTTGTTCTGTTGTTCCATGGCTGGCGTTTCTGAGTGAACAGCAGGATTATGATGTGCAGACTGTAAGGGTTCTGGCTATTGAAAAGAGAGAATGGCTTTACGATCATCCCCGCTACTCTCCAAGTCAAAGGGCCATATTATCAAGAAAGGGCGATACATTATCACCACTTTTATCGGCAGGGAACTCTCGCTAAAGAGGGGATAATGGGCTTGATATTATGCCCTTGTGAATTCCCATAGAAGTCCAGGTTAACACAGGAACCAGAAACCTGGTCTTCTATGGGAATTCACAAGGGCATTTTATCAAGCCCATTACCGCCGCTTTAGCAGCAGTTTCCTGCAGATAAAAGCGGCGATAATGTATCGCCCTTTCTTGATAATATGGCCCAATGTTCGTCATTTATAATTCTGAGACAGGCGAAAAGCCTTGGTGGCCTGTTTGGAAATTCATATGCAAAATTCACAATTACTCATATCAAACTCTGCAACACCAATATGTAATCCAACTTGCTTAGCATACCCTGTGCCCAATGGGAAAAGTCCAGCTCAAGAATTTGTCTTCCGGGATACGCAAGTATAATGTCGTACTGGTCGCCCGGATCGCAGTATACTGGGAAGGGTAAAATGATAGCAACCGCAAGAACCCATGCATACATATGTTTGCAGTGATCTATTTGTGATTGTTGACCTGGAAATGCAGCACTGTTTCCTTGAGATAATGCAGAGCCACGTGTTTAGTTAAACGCCAATAATACTTGTTGGTAACTTTCATTATTGTGCGGAGGGCGCCTGGACATGGCCATAAGGTGCGCCCTGCGCCCAGTGCCAACTCCATATAGAAGAACAAGACAATGAGCAGAACTTTTGGATGTCAGGGATGGATGTATGATAGAGGCCCGCATGGCTAATGCACGCATGACTCTACCACGCAGCCCAAACCACGAATGCATCTTAACTACGCATTCCTTTACCACGCATGCCTTTACCAATCATTCCGTGGTAAATGCATGAATGGTAAGGGGGTATGGGTGTTTAACTTCATCACTTCTCCAACCCTCCTCGCCCCACCCTAAGGCCTAAATTACCAAAGCCATACCTGCCGCCCAACCCTGAGGCACAAAACCTGCCCTGAAAACGACCCGTTTCCCTCACCCAACCATGAGGCCTTAAAACCTGCCCCTTAAATAACACTACCCCAACCCCCCCGTGCTGTCGTAAAAACTACCCCACACCCTTCCACTGAACTGAGGCCTACAACCCAGATCCCAGTTAAAAAACTACCCTGATCCCCCCACCCTGAGCCCTAAAACCACCCCATTCCTACAAAGTCCTTCCAAACCCAGCCCTTAAAACTACCCTGAGCCCTAAAAACCTGCCCCGTCTCAAAAGTACCTTTCACTAGCTGTTGTCATTGCTGTTAGCTTTGCACTCTTCAGATCCCAGGGCCATGTGAACAAAGAAATAAAAGAAGTGTCGGAGTGAGGCATAAGCCGTCATGGCTTAACGACTCACTCCGCCACTTCAGAAATGCAAGGCTGCACCTTATTTACAAGAATAGGATGCAGCCTTGCGCTTCCCCCTGCGCTGGCACTAGGTTTTACAGCTTAGCGCCAATGCAGGCACCCTTGCACCCTGTTGCAAGTGTGTCTGCGTACAGGGGAAGATTGTTTATGTGTAAGAAGATGTCCCTTCCTGCACATTAACAATCTTTAAATGCCCTTTTGTCACTTCTATGTGGAAGTTATAAAATTCAGGGGCATATTATCAAGGGGGTTTATCTCTGCTTTTTGGGCTTTAAAAGCCAAGAAAGCAGAGATAAAATTATCTCCCTATTACCTAGCTGTTGCTAACACCAGTTAGCAACAGCTAGTAGAAGATAGCGACCATCTTGGGCCCCGCTTTGCATGGCAGTGAAATGTATCACTAATGACATGCAAAGTGGGAGTGCCAAGATGTTAGCGACTGGAAACAGTCGCTAACATCGCTATCTCCTATTACCAACTTTTGGAGATATTCGCGCTAAGCGCGAATATCTCCAAAAGCTTACACCTGCCCCTGAGCAGTTCTTAGCCATGTTATCCAATGGGAGGTGGATAACATGGCTAAGAGCATTAGCTCGGTAATTCATGAATATCGCTGACTTTTCAGCGATATTCATGCATTTCGGACGATTTTCATCGCTTGGGAGATAAACCTTGATAATAGCAAGGTTCCTAAGCGATAAAAATCGCCGCAGCTCAGCGATAAAAATATTGCCGCTAAGCCAACATAGCGATAATTATCGCTAGTTGTTGGTAATATGCCCCGTAATTTTTTTAAAGATTGTTTATGTGCAGGAAGGGACACCTTCCTACACATAAACAATCCAAGGCATGCTGCATTTTCCACGTGGGCTGCAAAGGGCAGCACTTACGGAATAAGCAAACATTAGGAGAAATAAAGCATTTCTCCTCGTTTCGCCGGGTTAAGCCCAGGTTTTCCCTGGTCCCATTTTTTCCGCTGCTTCATATTTACCCCACCCTTGTAAATAGGGGCAGCGTCAAAATCAATGGGTGTTGCAGTGCATTGCACACCGCAACACCCATTGCCCACCCCTTTCATGCTAAGCATAGTGTGAAAGGGGGCCCTATTTAAAAGGCAGCATTAAGCCACGTTAAGTGGCTTAACGCTGCCTTTTTAACATGGCTTAATGCTGCCTTGTAAATAAAGCGAAGCCCCTATCGCCACAGGAACATCGGAAAAAGTGACGTTCCTGTGGCGATATGGGCTTGTGCATGTGCCCCTTAGTCTCTTAGGGAGCGGTTTGTCTCCAGACATTGGGGCCTCTTCAAATAGATACATGGATATGTTTTTAGCATTTTCTTTAATATAAACTTTGTATGAAAAATCCTGAACTCCGCTGGAGATGTGTGTCAAAGAAGAGTGCCGAACACCAACATCTTATTGAACGACTGCTGTGGTACTTGCTATTGTAACCTGTTAGAGCTATCAAAATAGCCACACTGAACCACAGGACTCAGGTGCACATGGAGGGAAAAATCTGTACTTTTTTAAAGGTGACAACATCCTGAGCTTTGATGGCAGTGCAAAGGAGTTTGATTTTACTCTCTATGCAATTGGGATCAAGTAAAAGTCATTCAGTGCAGGGAATATGTGTTCAATTGTAACGAGTTGCTTGATTTTATAGACTCTAAGTCGGTGATCTCCTTCATTGATTGTATTACAATTATCAGTTTTAAAAGCACAAAGAATCATGTCATTCATAGTGGTAATTTGGCTGAATCAGAGGCATGATTCTGCTTCAATACCATGCGATAGAATTTTGCATTTTAACCACTTCGGAGATCTGATACTTAAAAACAAGATTCCCATCAAGCCAAATACTTAAATTATTGACTGCATCAGTGAGGGGTATGAAGGGTACTAGTTCATTCAGGCTGCTAAAGACCAACTGTGGTATGGGATATCTCCTATTCATAGAATTCCAGTTTTAGAGCTGTTAATGACTCTCCTTTATGTAAGGGTAGAGGTTGCTCAGGCATGAAGCAATTTTTATATGTTGTGATCTTTTAGGTAATCTACCCACATATAAAGCAGATGTATTTTGTGTCACTCTGAAACTCACGTTGGTTCTGTGATACCATCTAGGCTTGTGGTTTCTTAAAAAACGAAAAAGCAGGAGTGACATCGAAAGTCCCCCCAGTCCAGCATCCTACACAAAACCTGTGTTACTGTTGAAAAGATGAGCCAGTTCTAAATATTTTCGGCTTAATTTTTTCAGGAAATATTGGAATTATTAAAGACCTTTTCCTCTGATCATTGGCCACATGTACAACTGATCCATGAGTGCTTTATAATCTACTGCATTTATTGCTGCCAATAAAACGAGGAGGATTAGGATTACCCACTGACATGGTTAAATTATGTGACGAAGTCTTCTTCGATATGCACAATTGCCATTTATATTCCTTTCTCTCTGTCCAACGGTCTACGCCAGAAAGTGCTGTTGGTTTTACATGGTGTGGGGCGGTGATGACAGAGTGATTTCGAGCTTTTGATACTCTTTTTTATTAAAACTAGGCCCTGGGCACTGGTGATTCTGTTTATCTCCTTTACCAGCGAGAACACAGGCCCTGATTACGAGTGTGGCGCATTGGCACAACACCAGCTCAGCAGAGCCAAAACTGCGCAGGCACCGCCAGCCGTATTACGAGTTTTAAAAGTACAAGTTGTAATACGCTCAGGGGTCCTTTTGCTTTTCCCATGGAAGTGCCTTGAAAACAGGCACCACAATGGGAATGGCCAAACAGCCAGCTGACATGGATGGTGTTGATGGCGTGAAATAACTGGGGGTAAGAAAGACAGGGGGCACATGCTGTGCCCTCCTAAATGTATCCCTGTTAGAACTGGGGGTCTCTAATAGTCAAAGGTAGGTATCTTTGTCCAAGTAGGGAGCATTCCTTCTAGTCAGGTTAAGGGGGGGGTACACACTTAAGATAACCCCTGCTCACCCCCTTGGTAGCTTGGTACAAGCAGCCAGGCTTATCCCAAAGGCAATGTGTAAAGTATTTGTACTCAAAACACACAGTAACACAGTCTTAAGACCAGAAATTGACTCCACACCATTTGGGAGCAAATAAAGTATCTTTACCTAAACTCAACAAGACCAAAAAATCCATCATACATGTAGTAAAATAGCACTTCAAAACTGTTACTTCAAAAGTAAAGCTTGTAGAAAATAAATGGCTCCACCTGGGGCTATTACTACGTTGTGACAGCAATAAATCCAAAGTACAGCGCCGACCGTGAGGTGTGCGGCATCGGGCAGGAGTCACATGGAGCCCCAAATGAACAGCACCTTGGAAAAAGAAGTCTAAGACAATGCACGGTGTCATGTAGGTGAGGCGTCAGTGCCAAAGTTTCCATGGGGGAGGTGAGGCGTTGTATTCGTGAAGAGGCATGTGTCGAATCCAGGACTTGGGAAGTCGGTTGCATCGGCAATGCGGCATCAGTTCCGGTGAGGCGATGCAAAGTTGGTGAGTTCCTGGAGTCACTCTCGGTGGTTATCAGCGCTGCAATAACAGGCTGCAAGCATTGGCAGTGACGGACTTGGTGTGAGCGCTGATGTTGGGAAGACCAATGACTGCAGGTGTCGCAGGGCGTCGAAGGGTGTCGGAGCTGCGGTGTAGGCTGGGTGGTGCATTGTGCACTTCACAAGCGGTGCCCCTGTCCTCGGTGCAGGTCGCGGTGTCAATGGCGACATCTCTGATGGCATCGGAGATTGTTTTTCTTGCTTCTCTTAGGTTTCTATGATCTCCCAACAGCTGGAACAAGCTCCAGAAGGCCAAAACTGGACCATGCACCTCCTGACAGGTCGGAACTCTCAGCAATAGAGTTCAGGGGAGCTAGGGTTGAAGTCTTTGTGTCCCTGAGATTTCAGAACAAGAGGCCAGCACACACAGGCCTTTGGAGATTCTTCTTCAAGCAGGTTTCTCAGCAAAGTTCCAGTCTTTGTCCTTTCCTTGGCAGAAGCAGCAACTGCAGGCCAACCCCACACTGAACACAGCCAAGGGGCAGCACTCTTCCTCACCGCTCTCCAGCTCGTCTCCTTGACAAAGGTTCCTCTTGAGTCCAGAAGTGATCTAAAGTTTTGGGGTTTAAGGTCCACTACTCATACCCCATTTTGTCTTTTTTCATCTTTGTGCAAGGGTCTTTGAGCCCAGTCCAAATCAATTCTGCCCTCACTGGTGCAATATGACCACAGAGGGTGGAGACAGCATTGTGCAAGAGAGACAGGCCCTATTCAGGTGCAAGAAAAACTCCTCCCACTACTCTAATTGTAGCCAGGGTCTATTCAGCTGAACTCTGAGTCTTCGAGGAGCGTCCAGGCACACCTCAAACCCCCCATGACTGTCTACAGGAATGCACATGTCAGTCAATCCACAAACAGGCAAAGGCACAACAAATGGTTAAACAAGAACATGCCTACTTTCTAATACTGTCATTTTCAAACAGACAATTTAAAAACCATCTTTACTTAAAGATGTGTTATCAAATTCTATGTTCAGAAAGCCTAAACATTATTCATCTATCTTGTTCCAATGAGAAGTTGTACTTGTAAGAAATTGCAAAATATTTGATGGGACAGATAGCCTTACAATGGTGAAAAATGAAACTGACAGCATGACATGTCATACACACCAGTACATGTCCTACCTTTCACATATGTGGTACCCTGCCCATTGGGGTACGTTGATCTTACCGCATTAGTGTCTTATGTGTACGAAAATGGAAGGTTAGGGCCTGGTAAGTGGATGCACTTGCCAGGTAGACATGGCAGTTCAAAACTGCACGCAGACACCGTGGGCCAGGTCTGAGATGAATTTGCAGAGCTACTTATGTGGGTGGCACAATCAGGGCTGCTGGCCCATTAGTAGCATTTGATTTATAGGCCCTGGCACACCTCAGTGCACTTTGCTAGGGACCTATCAGCAAATCAAATTTGCTTATCAGGGAAAACCAATTGTAATAACAATTTACACAGAGAGCAAATGCAATTTAGCACTGATCAGCAGTAGTAAAGTGCCATGAATCATATAGCCAACAAAAACAGGTCAGGAAACAAATAGGAGGAAGAAGCAAAAGGTTTGGAAATAACCCTGCAAAAAAGGCAATGTCCAACAGTCCCCATGGCTGGGGGACATGGAGGTCTCCTACGGCCCCCTTTGTTCCTGCACTGCCAGCCTTTTCATGGCTGGGCTATGCCACAAAAAGGCTGGCGGTCCAGGAGCTCAAAATATGCTGAGCGGGACTGCGCCACTGTCAGCTCAGCATTAAGCATTGTGGTGCTTCTGCCTCACCACCAGGGAACGACTGTTCCCTGGTGCAGGTGGCGATCCACTGCTGATACGATTTACAAAGTCATAATTGGCAAAACGGTGGTCAGCCGCTCCTGCGTCACTGTGTGTCAGGCAGTCGCAAGACCACTAGACTTGTAATCAGGCCCATAGCTTCTTTATTAACCTTGTGACCAAAGTTCTACAAGGATATTTGCAGCTTCTAGTTTATTACCTGCTTTGATGAGTCATTGTAGGCTTACTGTGGAACAGGATGTAAAGTAGGGTTGAATGATGTCACAGCCTATTATTGGAATGAAAGCTTTTCAACTTGAAGTCACAGGGACATTAAGGAATAAACAATTTCCATTGTCAACTACCATAGAATCTGCATGAGAACTGTTAAGCTCAGAGGGATAGGGGAAGAGGGTTAAAATAAAGTTTTATTAAACTCCAAAATCACAAAGGCATGTTACTTATTCACATGTGGAGAAAAAAAGTCAAGGTCATTAAGACTGCACCAGAGGGAGTTCTAATCCTCTCTATCTATGGCAATGCTTTCCTCTCAAATATGGTCTTTACTAGTGTTCTACTGATGCTTTACAGGTGGTGGTGACAATTGCGATCTTCCAACATCAATAGGGAAAATCCTAGTGCAAGAATGTGAATATTGAGTAAGGTTCTAACAAATATAGCAGAAACAAATGGCATGTTGCCTAAACAAAAATATACCTGCACATTTGTTAATGAAGCCAGTTAGTGTCTGTGTAATTTTTATCTGCATATAATCATTTATCAGTATCAATGTTCATTATTTTCAGGGTTCAAGACTGAGTCTTGGATTCACAAATTTCTTAATATTTTTCTTTTGAGTTGCAGATCACATTTTCATAATGCTGCTTACACCAATCCTGTGGTGTCAGGTCACAAAATCTCATGGTTCATTGCATCATTGCACAGTATGTGGGCCTGAAGCTTCAATAAAGCTTCAACATAATTCTCACTGTTCATGTCACAATATGTGGTTTTAAGGCACGCCCCTTTGTTCATAAGCGTAATGCATATGTTTGACAGCATGTTATGGCACATAGACAAAGGGCACAAGTAAGCAGCAGGATAAATATAACTCATCGCTCACACTAAGAAATCCCACGAACATCAAGCATGATATTAGTCCGAGTCTGAACATCATCAGGGTCTGGTGGTCTCCTCGTGATCAGGTATTCTATAATGTAAAGTGTCCTGGTAAACAGACATTTCTAATAAAATGGCCGCAGAGAGGGCGACCTCTCATAAAAGACAAAAGTCTTGCACGACTTCTTTCATGAGGGCCCCATTTTGCTTGAATTGTTCTGTGGATATCTATAAGCAATAAAGCAGGCAAGAAGCAATATTTCTCCAGTAGTTAAATAGTCCATACTTTAACATACAACTCTAAGGGGGAAATTCGGAAGCTAGACAGTCAGTAAGCATCATACACAATGCCCCCTCAACCAAAGCTGTTTGGTTAACAGAGGCCACAAAACAGATATCCCATAAAGTGGACTGGAATGCCTATTGGAGGAGGAGTCTATGTGCCCTACAGAGCAGCACTGTGGGTTGCTAACAGTACTGCCCGCTCCATGCCCTACCTCAGGGTCTGGTTTCTTTTGGGAATATGCTATTGAACTGTCAACTTGGTAAGGGTGTACGGACAAGCAGTGCATTCTCTCTGACACAAAAATGAGGAGTTTATCCTTTCTTTTTCGTTCAAGAAAAGTTTATTAATCATAATAGAAGATAAGAATACAAAATACAATAAGATAATTATGGGGAAAGAACATGGGAAGGGGGATGGAAGTGAGGGGAAAGCATATGAAAAAAAATCAGTATACATTATAAGGATGAAGAATAAGCAATAAACTCGTTCTGGGTATTGAAAAAAGGAAAAGAAGGGTACTATCATTATACAATAACAGTAAATGCAAATGGGGTTATGCTGGTAAGTATGTTCACAAAGAAAGTGGAATGAAAAAGGGCATCAAGGGGGTTTGTAAACCTCTTGCTGGGCAGGTCGTGGACGAAAGGAACGAGTTGTACAATTATCCAAATACATCGTAACAGGAAGCCTTCATTTGGGCAGGAAAGAAAAAAGCAGTATCAAGCCTATGATTGTGACAAACATTATACCACCAGGCTTGAAAAGTAATAGTAGAGGAAGTCTTCCAATTAATAGTAATTTGTTGAAACGCAACTGCTAGTAACAAATCAACAATACGAACATAAAAATCAGTCCCATCCCAGCAAGGTGAAAGACTTCCCAAAAAGACATGGGTGGGGGAAAAGGGAATACAAGTGTGAAAGATAACATTAATTTGTGCCCAAACCTGTAACCAAAAAACACGTACATTCTTGCAAAGAAATAACATACGAAATAGAGTAGCATTGGGCAAGGAGCAAGACCAACATAAATCTGGGGTGGCAGGAAATCGCTTGAGGAGGGTAGAAGGAGTCTGAAAGAATCGGTTATAAATGAAAAATATAGATTGCGTCAAGGACGCTGCCCTAGAGGTTTTACAAACTTTTATCCAAATCTTATCCCAGAGAGACACTGGCCATGATGTAGAGAGATCATTTTCCCAATGCACCTCCACCTTGGACTTGGGTCTAGGGAATGTGTGTGCATGAAGGTGCTTGTAAATAACAGAAGCTTTAGGAATAGCATGCAGGATAGAATGAAGTTGGAGAGTAAGGTCAGGTGAAATAGGGGAAGGGGTCGCCTGCATGAGTCTCGTATAAACCTCCATAACCGTTGCTTTGAGGAGAGGATATTTGGAAGCAAATGAGGAGGGTAAATCAAAAGTGGAGCTTAGGATACGAAAAGGCAGAAATGTGGAATTGGAGAAGAGCTGCGATATCCAGAGCAGTCCCTTGGATCTCCAAGATTTCCAGTAAAAAGGTTTACCTCAAATTAAAAGATATTTGTTATGCCAAATGGTAGAGGAGAGGAAATCGGCAACATTCATAGGGGGAGGAGGGTTAGAGGATAAGAGGAGTTTGACAGTGTATTTATGAATGAGAGTAGGAATCAAGGAGAGCTTGAGAGAGAAAGAGAGATATTCAGCAAAGGAGAAAAGGGAGAGAAAGAGACGCTCAACATTGGTCCAAAGAGGGCAGGGGGAATCAGGGTCCTGTAACCAAAAGGAAGCTTGACATAACAAACAAGAATTGGAAATGCAATAGGTCTCGCACCATTAGAGTTAGTGCTTTTAGAATTGTTTATAGGTTTTTTTGTAAATGTTTAGCATTTTTGTTTCCTGTAGCCAATGCTAAAGAATTACAAATAAAAAAAGCCATAAACATTTCTTAAAGCTCTAACTGAAATGGTCTGAGACCTATTGCACTGTGTGAGGGTGAGGGGTTGAGGGTGAGTGAGGGTGAGGGTGAGGGTGGGTGAGGGTGAGTGAGGGTGAGGGGTTGAGGGTGAGTGAGGGTGAGTGAGGGTGAGGGGTTGAGGGTGAGTGAGAGTGAGGGTGAGTGAGGGTGAGTGAGGGTGAGGGGTTGAGGGTGAGTGAGAGTGAGGGTGAGTGAGGGTGAGGGTGAGTGAGGGTGAGGGTGAGTGAGGGTGAGGGGTTGAGGTTGAGGGTGAGGTGTTGAGGGTGAGTGAGGGTGAGGGTGAGTGAGGTGTTGAGGGTCAGTGAGGGTGAGGGTGAGTTAGGGTGAGGGGTTGAGGGTGAGTGAGAGTAGTTGAGGCTGAGTGAGGGTGAGTGAGAGTGAGGGTGAGTGAGGGGTTGAGGGTGAAGGTTTGAGGGTGAGGGTGAGGGGTTGAGGGTGAGTGAGGGTGAGGGGTTGAGGGAGGGTGAGTGTGGGTGAGGGTGAGTGAGGGTGAGGGTGAGGGTGAGTGAGGGTGAGTGAGGGTGAGGAGTTGAGGGTGAGTGAGGGTGAGTGAGTGTGAGGGGTTGAGGGTGAGTGAGGGTGAGGCTGAGGTGTTGAGGGTGAGTGAGGGTGAGTGAGAGGTTGAGGGCGAAGGGTTGAGGGTGTGAGGGTGAGGGGTTGAGGGTGAGTGAGGGTGGAGGGTGAGGGGGTGAGGGTGAGGGGGTGAGGGTGAGGGGGTGAGGGTGATGGGGTGAGGGGTGAGGGTGAGGGGTGAGGGTGTGGGGTGAGAGTGAGGGGGTGAGGGTTAGGGGGTGATTGTTAGGGGGTGTGAGCGTTAGGGGGTGTGAGCGTTAGGCGGTGTGCGGGTTAGGGGGTGTGAGGGTGAGTGTGAGTGAGGGGGTGTGAGGCTTCGGGTGTGTGACGTTGCGTGAGTGTGAGTGTGTGTGAGGGTGAGTGAGGGTGTGAGAGGTGTTGTTATGCAGAGGGTGTGTGACGGTGTGTGAGGGTGAGGGTGTGTGAGGGTGAGTGTGAGTCATTGTGAGGTGTTGAGGGTGAGTGAGGGTGAGTGAGGGGTTGAGGGTGAGTGAGGGTGAGGGTGGGTGAGTTTTATAGCAGAGTAGCTCCTTTGTGACTCCTTGTCACCCGAACACTTTTTCCACTCTTGGGATTTGATACTAGTAAGCCGGTTGCACTAATACATCTGAACGTTAGTACTGGTAAAAAAAAGCCCATAACTGGGAAAACAGAGTCTTGATGACATGTTCAGCCTAAGATTTAAGTATGTGACCTAGGTCCTGCCAACACTGATTTTTGGCTGCACACAGCTAATGTTTTTCCTAATTGGAACGTGACTTTATTTTACCTTTCTGTCACATTTGTTTACAGGTAGTGGTGTATAATGTAAAATATCCTACCTATTGAGAGTAAAATGCCCGCCAGTATTAGGTCAATCATGCATTTATTTTTACCATTCACTCACTATAACTAGAGTTTCTACCCCCATTAGGCAATAAATATGCAAATAGTGCGATTTGGGCAGGATTTGAAGTAGATTTTATATAATTTACAACTGAGTTGGATTAATTAAAGGCGCATTAGTGTTAGGCGGGCTGAGTCTAGAAATGCTCTTCGGGGGTGGGGCGGGGGGAGGGGTGGTTGGGGGGTAGGGCTAGGACTTCCTTCCCTCTCCATTATTTAAATATTTACATCAATACAACAGAGATTACTGTGAACAGAACACACAAGGGAGGCGTTTACTTTACGCTGGCATTCGTTAGCTTACGGCTGATAATGTCTTTAGAAATAACATGCGTTGCATACACAGTGTCAGCACAGAGGTTTTGCTCTCAAAGGGGAAAAAATGCATGCCGTGCTCCTCACGCACCCCCTCTCCCCAACCATCTTAGTTATTAGCACCACCAAGGTTGAAAAGAGCAGAAAAGCAATGCCAATGAGAGGAAAGCCGTTTTGTGCAGGAGACAGTAAATGAAGACAGAAAGAAGCGGCTGGACTGACACAGAAAGCTCCGCGGTGTAGAGAAGGCGAGACTCCTGAACGCGAGTGTATGAGTACGAGGAAGAAGATCAAATAGAGAGTGAGTTAAGACAGGTGAGGGTGGGGGGTAAAGGTGTGGGGGTGGGGTGTTGGGAAAGAGCCCTTGCAGTCTGAAGGGGAAAGAGAAGTGCATCTGGCATAGGAGACTTTATCGTGAAGGATATTAGAGTGTGAGACAAAGGAGACGGCAAGGAGAGAGGTGAACAGAGAAGAAGTAGATGAGAGAGAGAACAGAGGAGAGATTTAGAGAGACAAAACGAGAAGGAGGGAGAGAGGCATAAAGTGAGGGACGAGAGAGAGGGGAAAAGAGTGTGCATGTGTGAGAGAGAGAGTAAGAGGCAACGAGTGGGAGGAGAGAGAGAGAAACATGAATGTGTGTGATCTTGTGTAATGTAATTGGGCGCTCATGTAAAGCGCTCCGATATCTTTCCGTCGACTTCACGGAAAAGCAGCAGGGAGTGTGCGACATCATGTTGCCTTCCTTATCACGCTGCCCAGGAGTCAGAAGGTGGACAACATGGACAGCGAGAGGGGAGCATGGAATTTACAACTTGAACGGCTTGAGGAGGTGAGGGAAGGGCTAAAGGCAACAATGTCACCGGGTGAAAAAAAAGCGAAAGAGAAAGCAGGGTAACCTGACCCAGGAGGGGGGAGGAGGGAGGAGAAATGCGTCTCGGCCGGAGCAGGGGGCGGAGCAGGGAGAGCGGGCTTTGAAATGTACTTCACACGGCCGGCCGGTCGTGAAACTGAAAGCATGGCCGGCCGGCCGTGAAAGCCTTTGATGCCGCAGGGGGTGGAGCGGCACCAGCTGGGAGAGTAGGCAAGGCAGGCGGCTGGGGGCATGTGCACGCGCTTTTAAGCTCAATGCGCATGCGCATTGAGCTTAAATTTCTCGTGCACTGCAAGGAATCGCCACGATTCCTTGCAAGTTGGATAAAGAGTGGATAAGCCACCATAGTCTTGCTTGCTCGATGCGCATGCGCATCGACAGGCGAGACCTAAAAAGCCTTATGGTATGCCAGGAAATCCGGAAAATTAACTCCTCCTTCAGAAGCAGGGCGCATGAGCCTGGCAAGGGACATTCTTGGTTTTTTGTTTTGCCATAAAAAGGAGGACAAAACTGAATAGATTTTCTTTAAGAATTTTGCCAGAACAGAAACAGGGATATTAGAGAGTGTGTACAAAACAATGGGGGATAACATCATCTTAATGGTGTCCAAACGACCCCACCAAGACAGGTAAAGAGGATGCCACCTGGCTGTGAGGTCGGATATTTTCTGAGTGCATTTAGTGAGGCATATGGAAACAGTGTCAGGGATGGAGGGGGTGATGTGCAATCCAAATATTTAATGTTGGAAGGGCTCCACGTAAAATTAGAGGCATTAAAGTCAGCTTTAAAGGTGAATCTTGTTAGGGGAAGGATCTCACACTTATCATTGTTAAGCTAATAACCAGAAATTAAGGAATAATGCCGTACTTCCTCCAGGAAAGCAGGAATGGATACTGTTGGATTTGAAATGAAGAGTAAAATATCATTGGCGTAAGCAGCAAGTTTAATGGAGGATTCCGCGGTCTGAAAGCCATGGATGTCAGGGTTCTGGCGCAATCTGAACAAGAAGGGTTCTAAAGCACGGTTGAAAAGAAAAGGCGAGAGGGGGCAGCCTTGGTGAACTCCTCTGCCAAGATCAAAGTAGGGGGAGATCTGACCTTTAGCATAAACTGCGGCCCTTGGGTGAGAATACAAAAATGAGATTAGGGAAATAAATTTAGGGCCAAACCCGAACCATCCAAGAGTGTGAAAGAGGTAAGGCCATTCAACCCTGTCGAAGGCCTTCTCAGCATCTAGGACAATCGCCGCGAGGAAATGCTGGAGATGGGAGGATTTTGACAATATGTTAAACAAAAGCCTGGTATTGTCAGTAATGTAACAACCTTTAACAAAGCCAGATTGTTCTTCTCCTAACAGGTCAGGGAGTAAATGATCCAATCTTATCGCCAATGAATTAGCAAAGATTTTATAATCGATATTTACAAGACATATGGGTCTGTAGTTCTTGCAATATTGCATATCTTTTCCGGGTTTAGGTATTAAACAAATGTGTGCATCTGAAAAGGTCCCTGAGGAGGCACCTGATTCAGCAAAGGAATGGAGAAGGGAATACAGCTTTGGAATCAGTATTTTGGAAAAATGAAGGTAAAGCTCAACGGTAAAACCATCTGGGCCAGGAGCCTTGTTAAGTTTAAGACGCTGAAGCACAGTAAGCAACTCCTTCTGTGAGATGTCAGTCTCCAAAGAGGAAAGATCAAGAGGGAAATATGCAGGCGTTTGAATAGTTGAGAAGAAATGTGTAAGAGAATGGAGAGAGGGTAGGGCGTCAGAGGTGTATAAGGTCTCATAGAAGCGGGAAAATGTAGCAAGAATGTCGGCGTCTTTGTGTTGTAAGTGTGCATTAGTGTCATAAACAGACTCAATAGTCATCTTGTTATGTTTAACCTTCAAGTAATTAGCAAGGATTTTCCCAGCTTTGTTCCTACCACCATAGAAGTTAGCACTTGACTTAAGTAAATATAAGGAGGCATCTTCAGTAGATTTTTCATTGAATTTAAGTTTGGCAGCGACCAGAGTTGTCAGACTATCTTTGGAATGTGAGGTGAAATAGGCGTGTTCCAATCGCTTATTGTCAAGAAGGAGATTTTTAGTGAAGTGGTGAGCAGTTCTGCGCTTTTTTGCGACATAGTTAACGATGAAGTCGCGTGCAGCTGCTTTGAAAGCATCCCAAACAGTGTGTTTTGAAACGAGCGGAATGTCGCTTAACAGAAAAAATTCATCAAAAAAGGCGGTAAAGGAAGTGAAAAATTACGATCCAAAAGGAGGGTATTGTTAAAACGCCATCTTCTGGGCCCATCAACTTTAGGGAGCACATCAAGGCTGACTATAACAGGGGCATGATCCGAAAGCAGAATCAGACCAATTTCCGCTGTATTAAGTGTTTGAGCAAGATCATGGGAAACAAAAATGTAGTCAATCCGTGATTGTGAACGGTGATACGGAGAGTAAAAGGTATACTCCTGCAAAGTCGGGTTGCAAAGTCGCCAGGAGTCAACAAGCTTATGCTGGGAAATAGCCTGGGTAAAAAGTTTGTGCGATTTAGTAGAGACATAGGTGGCATCAGATTTCCTATCGACAAATGGATCAAGAGGTTGGTTACAATCCCCCGCAAAGATGAAATTGTCATCCATGAATTGGGTGATGCATGGAGAAAACTCATCCCAAAAAAGGGGGTTCACCATTGGTGGGACCATAAACATTAAGGAGAGAGATTGGAACACCTCTAAGCGATAGTCTGACATGTGTCCATCTGCCATTAGTATCAGATTCTTGGGAAATGATTGTGAAAGGGAGAGCTCTACGACATAGAATTGCAACACCATTGCGTTTACCATCACCTTGCGAGTAAAAAACTTCACCCACCCAACCTCTTTTAAGCTTAGCAGATTCTATGTCAGAAAGATGAGTTTCCTGAGGAAACGCAATATCAACGTTTAATTTGGCTAGGTGAGATAAAATGCGTTGACGCTTAATTGGGGAGTTGATACCCTTAAAATTCCATGAAGTTATATTCAATGACATAACATGTACATTAATGTAATGAGTTCGCAGCAAATGCAAAAATACTGTGTAAAAAATAAGCTATAAAATGTAACGTATACAAAAGCAAGATAAAAATCAATGAAGAAGAAAAAGTAAAAAGGGGGCAAAGATAGAGAAGAGATTAAGAAAGGAAAAAGAGAAAGAAAATTAGTGAGAACAAAAAGACATATTGTAAACAGAAATGCAAAAAATACATTGTAAGCATAATTGGAGCAAAAAACCTATGAGGATGTAAAAAGTAGAGAAAAGCTCAGGAAAGATAGTGGAAGAAAAGGAAAAATCAGAAGAAAACTACAACCTGAAAAAAAGAAGTTATAACTTCCACATGAACAAGGGAGCTCAGACAGAAAAGAAAGGGTAAGAAAAGAAGGGAACAAAAGAACCAATAGGAATAGGGGGAAAACATACCTACAAAAGGAGAAGACAAAAATGGAGCCGGGGAGGCGGAGGAGCCACCGAGGCAAGGCGACAGAGCAGTGTTTGGCCAAGCAGAGAGCCGGGGAGACATTATCAGACGGGGAAGGAAACCTGTGGAAGCAAAACAGGGAAATACGAAAACCAATTACACACGGAGAACGTAGGAAAGAGGAAGTAGTCAGCAACAATGTGAGAAGAAGAGAATGACCAGCAGGGGAACAGAACGAGGAAAAAAGGCAAACATGGTCAAAACAAGAACATCAGCAGAGCAAATGCAAACAGAGAAGCCAGTCAACCAGGATGAGATGAAGAAGGCCCAGAAGAGTCCATAGCAGTAGTCTTGTGTGCATTAATGAAACTTTGTAGGCGCACTGGTTCTTCATAGGTAGTCGTCTTATTATTGTAGGTGACTTTGAACAAGCAAGGGTGGTACAGCCCATATCTGGCGCCCATGGAGCGAAGGACATCCCTCATGCCTATGAAGGCCTTCCGTCGATTGGCAGTCGCTTTTGCATAGTCCTGAGCGAAGAACAGAGGAGAAACAGACCATGTTAATTTTCGTGAAGCCTTAGCAGCCACAAGAACCTTCAGGAGATCAGTATATTGCAAAAAATAGAGAATGACACCTCTTGGGCGCTGCAACATGGAAGCAGACGTCGGTAGACGCCCCAGCCGATGAGCACGTTGAATGTTGAGAGAGGTTCCTTATGGTAGATGGAGCAATTTAGGAAGGAAGGAGCTGAAGAAAGCAATTGAGTCTGAACCCTCAAGACCCTCCGCTAAGCCATAAATGCGTAGGTTATTTAGTCTGTTCCTGTTTTCCAATTCCTCCACCTGCTTCTGGAGGGCACCAACCTGTGATGTTAGGTGAAAAACTGTGGTAGAGTTTTCTGGAATGAAGAAACAGACTGCTCGACTGAAGAGACTCTGGTTTCCATTTGAGACCAATTGTCTGTAAGAGTCTGAAGCTTAACATTGGTTTCTTCCTTGAAAGGACGCAAGATCCCAATTTCCTCCAAAAAAGGGCGGAAGGATCTTATTTCTTCCAGCAAGAGTTCCATGGAAACAGGCGTAGACGATTTGAGTGGTGAGGGAGGATCCTTTTTTAGTCTCGGTGGTAGCTTTCCCCGATGCTGACCGGGAAAGATCCATGACAGTGTCGGAGCTTGATGAAGTAAGAGAGTCTTCTAATTTGGAAAACTCTGAAACAATTTGGAGTTCTTCACAAAGGCTACCTTTGTTGTGGTTTTGGAGGGTAAACACGACATAGATTTCAGTGGTCCCAATCTATTTCAATCCACGTAATGCGTGCTGCCTTTATAGTAAGTGTGATACCAGCTCAAGGAGGTATAGAAAAGCACGGAGCAGGACAGAAAAAGAAAAAAAAAAACAGTCCAAAAAGGCACTCCTGAAGATAATAAATTTTGCAGTAAGTCACATTAAGAGTTCACCACAGCATCGATGATACCAAGAACAACAATGTGAAGTGGTAGGCAGAGAAGAGGCAATCATCACAGGGTATAAGACCATGGAATAAGAATTATTCAAACAAAGTCAAAAGGCCATAAAGTTGATAGGAGCAATGGCTGTTATGCGGTGAACAGCATTTATGAAAGTAATTGCTTGAGTATCGCCACCTCTGACAAAGTAGGAAGGTAGAAAGGTATGCGTATAGTAAATAAAGGAAGTGTTCTTGAAAGCATGGTAATTCGTCTCAATCTCAAAACTATGACCCAGGCTTGTAGTAAAAGTCAGAGAAAGAGGGGAGCGGACACTCCATCCAGTAGTATCTGTGCAGTTAACAAGGTAATTCAATGGTGGATACCATAACAAAAGCAGGCTAACATAGTAAAGAAAACTAGGTAGCAAATCACCTAGATATTTGGGAATGGAAAGCTAGCATGCTATTTGAACGTTGGAGAGATGGTACCACTGCTATTTCCAGCACTGCCACACCATATCGCTGGTCGAATCGAGATAACGTAGAGAGGCACTTAAAATGGCGGTCAGCAGATGCCGGGCTATGCAGATCAGGCTTATATTGCTGCCTAAAGGAGGTGAGGAAATAATGCGCGCCTACCCACAAATGCCTGAGGGGTGCTGGCAACATGAAGAGTTTGCGTGCCAGTAGAAATAAAAATCATGAAGGACGACCATGAGGCGATGTTAATACTGAAGATTTGCGTCGTCACAAAATGGCGGTCGCATCATACCCGAAGCGACAAAAATTGCCGTCGTAAAGTTCGAGTTGTCAGGGCATTGCACTAGATCAGGAACAGCCGCGCCAGCATCCAGGGGTGTTCCGACATCGGAAGAGGCTGTCCAACAGGAGAAAAACAGTGTTTATTGCAGCAAAGCTCATAAGCCCCTGCGGAGCCTCACACCAGTGCCGCCATCGCCGCCTGGCGCCAAGCCACGCCCCCGAGTTTATCTTTTCTAATCCAACATATATTGTTATTGACCTCGATATACACAGGAATCTAGAATTTCGTGAATATTATACTCTGCTATACAATTTTCCCCTATACGCATTAATGACAAGGAAGGGCCGTATGTATCATTGTTGCATTATGTCACTGCCTACAAGGGGATATGTTTAGTGGATAGCCAAACATGTTACCCACACGAAACGTGGAGCGGGTTGTATGACTCTCTGTTGAGAAAAACAATAACAACATACACAAATATCTCTAAATAAATATCAAAAGCATAAATATTGCAAACCTTTACTTAAACAGTAAATACAAAACTAATGATGACAAATATATTGGGAAAATATAGCTAAAACACAGCAATGTAAAAAAATAAATAAAGAAATAACAAATATTGCATACACATCAAAACTAAGGAACCATAACATCAATCACAAAAACTAAATATTAGTCACAGGAATTTAGACATATTTTGAAATAAAACACAATATTACATTTAATTTATACAAACATACAAAAATAGATCAAACTAAAAGTAATATACAGTGAATAAATAAAGAAAATACCAATTAGCATTCACCATAAAGGGTGCAAAAGAAAAAATAGAAAATACTTTCCAAGTAACCAATCAAATTAAACTTAAAAAAACAGGTAACAGATAGAAAAGGCTTTTGCAACTAAAAAACAATACAAAAAGGCTACAAAAATGTACCACAAAATGCTTCCTTAAAAAGAAATAGAACATGACAGCGTTACTCTGCAAGATTAAATATCAATCAATCAATCATGGTATTTGTAAAGCGCGCTACTCACCCGTGAGGGTCTCAAGGCGCTGAGAGGGGGGGGGGTTCGCTCCTGCTCGAAGAGAAAGGTCTTGTGGAGTCTTCTGAAGGGGAGTAGGTCTTCGGTATGCTGTAGGTGGGCAGGTAGGGTGCTCCAGGTTTTGGCGGCGGGGTAGGAGAAGGATCTGCTGCTGGAGGTTTTTCGTTGGATGCGGGGGACGGCGGCGAGGGCGAGGCTGGTGGAGCCGAGCTGACGGGTGGGGATGTGGAAGCTGAGTCTGTTGTTCAGGTAGGCTGGTCCGGTGTTGTGGAGTGCTTTGTGTGTGTGGGTGAGGAGTTTGAAGATAATCCTCTTGTCGAGGGGGAGCCAGTGTAGGTTTGTCAGGTGGGGGTGATGTGGCTGCGGCGGGGGACGTTGACGATCAGTCGGGCGGAGGCATTTTGGATGCACTGTAGTCTTTTTAGGTGTTTGGCAGGGATTCCGGAGTAGAGTGTGTTGCCGTAGTCCAGCCTGCTGCTGACGAGGGCCTGTGTCACCGTTCTTCTTGTTTTGGTCAGGATCCGCTTGTAGATCCTGCGGAGCATGCGTAGGGTGTTGTAGCAGGAGGAGGAGACGGCGTTGACCTGTTTGGACATGGAGAGGGAAGAGTTGAGGATGAATCCTAGATTGCGTGCGTGGTCGGTGGGTGTCGGTGGTGTCCAGAGAGTGGTCGGTCACCAGGAGTCATCCCAGGCTGAGGGGTTGGGTCCGAGGATGAGGACCTCCGTCTTGTCCGAGTTCAGTTTCAGCCAGCTGCTCCTCATCCAGTCAGTGATGGCCTTCATTCCGTCGTGGATGTTGGTTTTGGCGGTGCAGGGGTCCTTGGTGAGGGAGAGGATAAGCTGAGGAGACTGTTGTTGAGGTTGTGGTGGCGGGCCACTTGTGCGAGGGGGGCCATGTAGATGTTGAACAGCGTTGGGCTGAGGGAGGAGCCCTGCGGGATGCCACAGATGATGTCGGTGGCCTCGGATCGGAAGGGTGGGAGGCGGACACTCTGTGATCTGCCGGAGAGGATGGATGTGGTCCAGTCGAGGGCCTGATCTTGGATACCGGCTTCTTGGAGGCGTGTTTTTAGAGTGCGATGGCAGACCGCGTCGATTGCGACTGAGAGGTCCAGGAGGATGAGGGCTGATGTTTCGCCGTTGTCTAATTGGCGCCTGATGTCGTCTATGGCGGTGATGAGGGCAGTCTCAGTGCTGTGGTTTTGTCTGAATCCGGATTGGGACGGGTCAAGGATGTTGTTGTCTTCGAGGTGGCGGGTCAGTTGCATGTTGACAATTTTATCAATGACCTTCACCAGGAACGGGAGCAGGGAGATAGGCCGGAAGTTCTAGAGGTCCTTGGGGTCCGCCTTGGGCTTCTTGATGAGGGCGTTGATTTCGGCGTGCTTCCAGCTTTCCGGGAATGTTGCTGTTTCGAAGGAGATGTTGATCAAATACCTAACAAAGAAGATTACAACACTTCAATGAATCACTGAATACTACAAAGTAAGTTTGAAAATCAATGATTGCTAACACAAATATTAATAAATAACTAATAGAATGGTAAAATAACAAATGATTAACTATGTTATATTTTGGTGGCATGGCCCAGCAGGTGGCCATGTAGGTCTCAAATTTGAAGAGCTCCGCAATTATTGTCCTGCCTAACTAATCCACTACATTTATATACCACCCACTCTGGAGGATTTCCCTCTGTAGAATCAGCACGGACGGCTGGAGATCTGTGCCCCATCAATTCTGAGGCGCAGAGGGCAATTACAGGTGCAGTGCTGGGCAGCATCCTTTTGAGGTATGACATCATGTAGTCATGGCTCAGTGGTTAGAGGCGGCAGACCCGGAAGCTGAGATCGGCTGTGGACCAAGGTTCGATTCCCGCCTCTTTGGGTCTCGGGCTCAAAATTCCACGGAGTTGACAATTCTCTCTCCGGTGCCTACTCGACTCACGGGTCACACTCTGCGACTCTGGGCAATAGCTTGCTTAATCTCCACTACGGCCCCTCGGGGCGGGATGCCTGGCTTTCACCTTGTGGATACCCGGCCGGGGTATCTCACAGGGGAATACCAGGACGGGTTCCCTAAGCAAGCGCCTTGAGACCCCTGGGTTAAAGTGTTGCGCTATATAAATCGAAACACATTTACATTTACATGATGCTGCACAGGAGTATCGAGGTGGCGACGATGACAAAATCTGTGCACCAGATCGAGGATCAGCAGTACGGTGCTACGGGGCCTGGCGGTAGAGTTGGAGTGACAGCAACCACAACAGCAATGCAGAGCGCACAATTCTTTCTACAGAGAAACCCGGGATCGGTGGAGGCCACGAAAAGCATGTGTGTGCAGCAAGGAAGAGCAGCTGGTGTGTGAACCTGGCTGGGAAAGGGAACTGAGTAGAGCTTGCTATTCATTCTCCCTGCAAGGACCCACCTCCATATTTAGTGTCCTCCTGCGATATTGAGGGTGGTGAGTACTGTGAGGGCAGGGGCAATTGTGGTAGCCCATCAGATCTGCCCAGCAATGGACAGGGTTTCTCACCTCCTTCTACACAAAGATCCCAGAGACAACCTGGTTACTCATGGTAGGACCCTAGGCACCCTCTGCTTGACCTGAATTTTTCAGGAGGATGAGGATGCCGCGAGGAGCAAAACGTTTTAACCAGGGAGATTTCACATATCTGCGGGGGGACATTCAACATCACACACTGGAACACTGGTGACCACCCTAAATGAGCACTTCAGGAAATTTTAGGCTATTCGCCAATCTGTTAAGGATGTCAAGGCCACCTTCTAGCCTAAGCTGGATGTGATGGCTATAGATCTGGGGCTTTTCCTTGAGGACCTTACAAAGCCAACCAACAGGGTAGACAATAATAAATTAAGGCTTACCGCAATGCACCCTGTACTGAAATATATGCAGACACAACAGCAGGGGCTGAAATTGCTCAGAATGAAAGCCAATGAAGCAGAAGTGAGGTCTCACAGAAATAAAATATGGATCATTGGTCTGCCTGAGAGTGTGGAAGGTCATAACATGGAACTGTACCTAAAGAAATAGGTAGGATAGATGGGACTAGATGGTAAACATTCTACATTTTTCTCTGTTGAGCGTACACACAGAGTCACTGGATATGCACCAGTGCCACCCCTTAGCCTGTGGTGTCGTGCCTCCTTAGTTATAGGTACTGCGATCACATACTTCAAACTTTTAGGAACTAAGATCCATGAAAAGTGGAAAACTGTTCAGTAAGCATATTTCTGGAATAAACATTGGTGATCCAAAGGCAGAGAGTCTCCTTCCTCATGAATAATTGTCTCTTGAGGGAAATTAATTATCTCTGCTACTCCTTGCTATATCCTGCTAAACTATGGATAAATAATGAGGATAACACATTTCTTTGCAATTCCTGCAGAGGTGCACTTGGCTGGAATTGAGGGAGAAACGGATTTACCAAAACAAGGAGGGAGAGGTGGACCTTGGCAGGTCTACTTCCAAAGACAAAGGCCATGCAAAAAACTTTGGAGTCATCCAACACATGACCAGGCAGCCAGAGAACGGGCCAGGGTAATGGAAGAGATAGAGTAGAGAGTCAGTCTCCTGTACAAGGCAACTGTGTAATATGACACCCAAACTACCTCAACATTTGTTAGGTTGTCAGGGCAAAGAATGCAGTCACAAGCTGGCTTGGAGGCTCCTCCATAATCCTGGCATGCCGTGGAGTTAAATTCATGGTAGAAGCAAGAAAATACCTAGAACTAACAGAACAGGAGGCCCAGCCAGCGGGCGGGACAACAGGTTGACCCTAACCCCTGGATCTTATATGTCCAGTCCCCAATAAAAAGAGAGACTGAGAGACACTAATTTCAGTATTTTTTAATTTTGCACTGTTATTTTATTATACGAATTTTGTAACAATTTTAATTCATTATGCAAATAAAACGTTTTGAGTTTGAGTTTGAGGGAGTGTAGTCAGCCAAGACTAGACATGTAAACCCTTCATTGCTCAGGCCTCAAACTGACATTTGTGCCCGTGTATGGTAATCAACCAGAACATTAACTCTGGTATTCCTGGTAGGTTAAAGAGATTGCCAAATCTTGGTAAGCCCCATAGTGTGCCAACAGGTCTACCAGTGTATAGGCACTGAACTGCCCAGAGACAGGATCGATAGGCGCAAACTCCACCCATGAGTAAAATGTCTCAAAAACGTACACTGCATGTACTGCTATTCAAAAAGTAACTGCGGCCCCCTTTATTGAGGACACCTAGAGCTTTGAGCAGAGTAACTGCTTCCCTGTACTTGGCCCCTATCAAAATAGGGGCTGCCTTCATGAATGGATTCATTTAAAAATTAGTATCAAAGAATTAGAAGACCCACAGAATGAGGAATAACCTTTTATGAGTAAATCTTAACAAACCTGTGTAAATAGATGCCCCTTATCCCCAATAGGCGGTATCCATGATTACTACTGACATTTCCATACTGACGTAATGATGGTTGACAAGTGTGTGAATAATGAAAAAAATGACTTAAGATGTAACTGTAGGATACAAGCCCCACGTAGGACACTGACTTTCATAAACAACAACTATGGTTTACTTCTACAAGGTTTGGTTTCCCACTCACGGGTGATATGGGTAAACTGAGTTTAATACACTAACAATGAATGTGAAAGACAGATTATTCTAGTCCTGCAGAACACTACTCAATGTATTATTGAAATAGAGTTATTGCTTTTGGGTCACTAACAATCCCTCTAACGGGATCCAATGCACCATGCTAGCAGTAACAAACCTATTTCATTGTTCACACTATCACACACACAATACAGTAAGAAGAATGAGCACATTAAAGTAAAATTGTTTATTACTTCAGGAATAACCTTTTTTCAGTACATCTAAAACACCTACACTGAATATTATTAAAACAGTAAGAAGGTATGTTATAAATAACAAGATTACAATGAACATTTCTAACATGGTTAAAACGTCATCTAGCATCTACTTCTATGAGCTACACTAAGAGAGCATGGAAGGCAGAACAACGTGTAGTCTACAGTTTCTTCATGAGAAGAGGCGCTGTGCAGACCTTGTTGATATCAAGAGCTGCTGTTATCAGCAGAGGCGTAAAGACAGTGTTTCTTGCGAAGAGATAGAACACGCACTGCAGTAGCAGTAGCGTTCTTCCCTTGGTACTCAGCTTTATGTGCTTCTGGTGAGATGTAGCATCTGCGAAGTGTGCTGGCAGTAGGTGGCACCTTTTCTGGCAGAATCCTGTGCGATAATCTGGGTGAAGGACCTCTCCTGACAAGTGATAAAGTGGCAGTCCTAATATATGAAATCTTATCAGATATTGGAATTTCTGACATAAGTTTATGAATGTTTGACATACATTATGTGCCTCAGGATGTGCATCCAAGATGTTTCCTTATGCACATACAAGGTAAAATTGTGTGAATCCAGACCACATTATTTCGGCAATGTGACTGTATTTGTTCTTATGTGAGCTTAACATGGTGAAAAGTAGACACTTGCACCAGACTAATGTCGCATCAGGTTTTATTTCTATGTCATTAGGCAGATGACTTGACACTTCCACATTTCTTAAAAACATAAGGTTAGATGATATCTGCACCAAATGGCAGACATGACAACGATTCTACAAAAACTAGGGAAAATGGTGACCAAGCTGGAGTCAGGGCTCACATAAAATGGAGTCGAACCTTAGTGGCTTTATGTCAGACCAGTCCAATGACATGAAGAGCAATATGGAACAAGTAAAAACATAAACTTCTCCATCTAATTCAACAGCAGTGTCACCTTTGAGAAGAGTACTTTTCAAAAATGGGATGATAAACACAGGTATTATGGAAAAATGATCGAGACTTTTTGGGAAAAGTAAGATCAAGTGAATTTCATTGTTAATCTTTCTGAGGAATGTTTGTTGTGATATACCACAGTCACACAAAAATCTCTTCATCTTGTGAGAGACCAATTGAACCCCATTGTCAGTAAGTAACATTTGCGGTAAACTTTCCCTCCCAAACATATCTCTTAAAAATCGTAACACACGTTTGGTCTCAATGCCCGTATAAAACAAACTCCAGGCCACCTGGAAAACATGTCCATCACCACCAACACATACGTTTCACAACCATCACCATGATAGGACCTAGTATGTCCAAAGGAATCTCTTGCCAAGGGGCTTTGGGGTATTCCCTGATGATCATGGGTTATACCCTAGGCTTCACTACCTTTTCACTGTAAGCACTCTGCATACACTCTCTTACCTTTCATTCTACTTGTATGTCCATCCCTTGACACCAGTATGCCATTCTGAGGCTTTGGTTTTGGCCATACCCTGATGACCACC
Source organism: Lissotriton vulgaris (assembly GCF_964263255.1). Lineage (NCBI taxonomy): Eukaryota > Metazoa > Chordata > Amphibia > Caudata > Salamandridae > Lissotriton > Lissotriton vulgaris. The sequence continues at coordinate 732,763,436 of NC_141695.1, read as the reverse complement.
ATGAGCTAAAGAAATTAACTCATCCCTAAGTGATAGAGGAGGCTCCAGTCTTGTACCTTGATATAGTAAACCCAGATTCTCTTACAACTGATCCTTGACATTCCAGAAGATCTTAATGCTCTCACTTCCTTTGTTTTTCACATTCCAACCTTTCTTCATACATGAAAGTACTTCCTATAGCACTCAACCAGTCTGTAATTCTATTCACCTTTTCTTTTTTGATATTGTTGCAGTGTCAATACTCCCAACCATTTCATCATCAAACACATCATCATCGTCAAATATATCCTTCTCCAGTCTTTCATCCATAGTAACTAGTCTGGATAGTGAGTCTCCAATAATGTTTTGCACACCAGGAATATATTTTGTTTCAAACTCATATTATGTTAATGCAAGCAGTAAGCACCTATTTTGTAATTCTATCAGAGACTACATCAATGCCCTTATTTTAAACACCTCACACAGATGTTTGTGGTCTCTTCTGACCTCAGATTTCCTTCCCCACAAAAATCTTTTGAGTTTTCTCGTTGCCCAATACACCACCAGTGCCTCTCTTTCTATAACCAAGTACCTTGTCACTGGTTTCCTTAAACCTCTGAAGAGGAACAATATTTTTCTTTGAGAATCTCCTTCACCCTGCTATAATACCTCTCCCAAACCTTTCAAACTAGTATATGTGGTGAGAATAGATTTTTCTTTAGGATAAAATTGTCTCAATTTTGGAGCTTGACTTATTTTCTCTTTTACTTTCCTAAATTCAGTTTCACACTCAATAGTCCACACAAAATGAGTTCCCTTCCTGAGAAGTTTCCTCATGTTAATGCAAGTTTAGGCAAAGACCTTTAAAAATGTACTATAATATTCAGCCATTCCCAAAAACTTCATTAACTCCTCCTTATTGGCAGGGAGTTTCAACTGATGAATAGAGCTCACTAAGTCTTCTTTTTGAGCAATACCTTACCCAGTAATAGTATGTCCTAAATAGTCAATTGAGCTTCTCTAAACATGCACTTATCCACCTACCCTGCAAGGTTGTACTCATCACATATTTTGCAAGACCTGCCTCACCATGGAATCATGCTCTTCACAATCTTTCCCAAATATCATTATATCACCTTGATAAATCCTGATGCCTTCCAAAACTCTTAGAATCATGTCTAAAGCGCTCTGAAAATCAGAAGCTGCAGAAGCGAGGCTGCACAGCAGCCTGGCATACCTGAATGTTCCAAAGGGAGTGTTGAATGCAGTAAGGTTTATTGACCCTTCATCCAATTCAATTTGATGGTAAGGCAACGTTGGGTCAATGGTCAAAAATACCTTGACCCCTTCTAGCAGTAGAAGCATGTCAGCAATATTGGGCAGGGGATATTTATCAACTTTCACACCTTTGTTGAGCTCCCTGAGGTCTACACATTAGAGCAAACTTCTATCTGCCTTCTTGGGCATCAAAATGGGTGGCAGCCATTCAGTACCTTCAACGTCCACAATGATTCCCTCGGATTTGAGTCTTTCCAACTCCTTTCTCACATCCTCTCTCACAGCTATAGGTACATTGCAAAGCTTACCACTTGTCAACCAAATTTTATAAACATAGCCCTTAAAAATCCCTAATTTGTGTTCAAATACTTTTGGAAATTTGAATTCACTTCTTGAAGAAATGTATCACTCATTTATTTATTTTCATCAACTTTCTGTACTGTATGATTTTCCTTCAGTAAAACCGGAGGAACACTATTTGGATGAAGATTTGTCCCAAAGTCTCTTTGTAGAACCAATTTAATATGCTGTCTCCTCTTTTTGATACGTATATTTTTGCACTTATAAACTAACTCTGGGCAAAGCACTACGCTACGCTCATGAAGTTTGCGGAGTGTGCACTACTTCGCACTACGCGAGTTGCACATAGCACAGTACAAACACGCGTAGTGTAGCGTAGTGCAGCAGTCATTTTTTGCTTGCTCGGGGTCCTCAACATCAAGTTGGCGACCACGAGCAAGCAAAATGACATCAGGGTGAGACTTTTTCCTCATTTGCGTTCAGCAACATCAAGTTGCCGATCGCGAGTGTGGAAAATAAACCTCCCGGTGAGATTCTCAACGCGGGGAGGTCAGGTTTCTCTTTGCGAATGGTCGCATATGCTGAGAAAGCTGCAGCCCGAGGAAAAATCTACTCAAGCGGCAGTAAAAGACAGCTCACACTTTGTAAGATACCGTTTTCAATGATTGCACAGTGTGGACAAGTATCTGGCACTGCGGAATGATCGCAAACAGCGCACTACGCAGTTTGCGTAGTGCTTCGCGTTGCTCACGTAGTGCAAAGTGCACTTTGCGTAGCTATGTGAAGCGCTACTTCGCAAACTACGCCCAGGCTTATTATATACCTCTGCTTGTATTTATCCCCGGATAACATCATCTCACTCAACACTACCCTTCAGGCCACACAAAATTGGTTAACTGAGAAACATCTAATGCTCAATACTTCCAAAACTGAATTTCTTCTCATCTCTCCTCCAAACCACATCCTCAAGTTAGACCTTTGGCTGAAACACCTCACGGCCTTCAAATGCACCCCCCTCATCATTGACTCAGCCAAATCTCTCGGAATCACCCTGGACTAACACCTGCATATGAAAAAACATATCAGCAATGTGTGTAAGGAAGATAACCACTTGATAAGGACATTGAAAATAATGAAACCATTCCTTCCACAAAAGCTTTCAAGCAAGTGGTACAAGCACTTGTCTTGCCAAGGCTAGACTACGGCAGTGCTACGCTCTGCTGCCTTCCAAAATACACCCAGGCTCCCCTAAGTGCATCACTGAATGTTGTGGCCAGATTGGTCACAGGTACTAAACGAAATGAGCACATATCCCCAGTCTTAAAATCCTTAAAATCGTTACCCTACAAAGCTCGAATTCAGTTAAAGATTGTCGTTCTGATGCACAAAGCCCTGCATTCCAAAACTCCCAGGTACCTAGCTCAAAGGCTTGAAATATCCTGTGGTGGCAGAGCCTAATGAAGCACTAACACTTTCCTCCTGAAACCTCTCATCCTCACCAAAAGGAGAGCGTGTCACCGAGCCTTCTCTGGTGTGGCCCCAAAGATATGGAACTCTCTGCCACCGGAAATATGCAGAATCTCCTCAACTACTGCTTTCAAACTGGAAGCAGAAGGATTCCTAATGGACACATTTCTGCCTTAATCTGGGCCAGGTCCACTGGCTCGAAATCATTGATCCTACAACCACTGTTCCATCATGTGATTCTGCTCTTCCTTACCACATTGTGCGCTCCCCTCTTAACCCGCTATTATCTGTTTATTGTGTTACTCTCCTTTGAGTCATTTGGCTGTACATTTTTTTGATTATTAATGTTGTGTATTCTTACTTGATGTCGTTATTGGTTTTTTTTATGTTCCTTTCACCCTTCTGTAAAGCGCTCTGATATCCTTCGGGATCTGGTTTGCGCTATATAAAACTTTATAAATGAAATAAATAAATAAAATAACAATGCCATTAAAATAAACATGAAGATCAATTGGTTTACCTCCATAAGCATACAGTCTTATATCTAGGCTGTGTTGTTAAACTTTAATTTGTATTTCTCCTCAAAGACATGAGAAATGTTGGTGATTTTAGCACTAAAATTGAAAAGCAATTTGGATTTTTCTCTATTCACTCCTATCTCATCCACATGAGTACTGTGATTTATCCCACCTACTTGTAGTGCAATTCAACCACATTCGTAATCAGACTCTCTACCACTTCCACTGTCACTTTCATGAATTTTACAAACAGTTTTCTTAGAGGAACGCTTCTTATTGCATACTGCAGATAAAGTTCCCATTTTCTTGCAATAATCACATATCGCTTAAATAGCAGGACACTTCTTATTATTAGCCAAATGCCCTGACTTTCCACATCTATAGCATTTTCTATAAAATCTCTTTTCTTTTCAGTATATGTATGTGTATATGGCCGGGACGCCAGTCACCCCCTCCCAACACAATCCCCAAGGATGGGAAGACGGACGCAGTTCTGAACTTTTGGAAGGCGGGAGGGAGTCACCCTCCTGGCCGTATTTATTAAAATATGAAACAAAATTAAAACATTAAATAAAAAGTTTCATAATCATGTACAATGTTCATTTATTACATTTCGATGAAGACATGTTCTTTGGCTAACCTTAACAAATCTCTAATACAAAGGTTTCCTAGCCGAGTCTAACATCCTGCAAATGCATACTTTCTAAATTAAAATTGTACATCCTAGCATTAAGGGCCAATGGCAAGGTCTTAACCGGTGTCAGATCCCTACTACCAAAAACTCTCACCCTCACGGTGTGAGTGGCGGCCGCGCAGAGGACTGTACCCTCCTTGCAAACTCTAATTTCCCTTGTCTTGTCGGGGGCCCCCCTTTCCGCTCGACGCCATCTTAAAGGTCGTCCGAGCACCCGTGTGAGGTATCTGTAGGAAGCGTGGACTCCCCCCCCACCCCCACACTCTCTATCACATCCGCCGTCGCGGATATCCGGGCCCCGGGAAATTCGTAGGAGGGGCATATAGCCGCCTCCTCCCCTGGAAGGGGCCTATGGCCGTCTCCCCTTAGGCGACCCATCCTTAGTGGGTGCCGCCTCCCGGTGGGAGGGGCGAATGGCCGCCTCCCCCCGGGCGCTCCCATCCATAGTGCGTGGCGCCCCCCCTCTAGGGACCTTGAAATTACTGCTCACCGATCATGACCTTACCGCCCGACCAAAAAATAAATACGACATTTGTTCACCTACTAAGGAAGAAAATATCAGCCTACCTAATTGTATCAAACTGTTTACTCCTAGAAGAAAAAACAGTATCCTACTGACAGAAGTCACATCATCAATCTAGACATTCATTCTCCTTCTATACGGAGGGAAAAAAGATGTTATCAGAGCAAAACTTTATTGCAAAACCAACATTGCCATAAGGGGCTGGTGGGTGGGTCAAAATTGCTCCTTGTTCCATCGAGGGCTCACGAGTGGGTGCAGCCTTCCAAGCACAGGAACAAGAGGACGCTTCTTAGGATTCCCGCTCTCTTTATTCTTCTTCGGGAGGGCGTATACCCTCCCCCGGTACGCCTACTGGGCGTGGCCATCGGTGTAGGTGTCTAGGACAACCCCTCTTGGGCGGGAAAAGGCGCGCCCCGGCTACGCCGCTTCGGGCATACCAGCCGAGACACGCCTCCCGCCCAAAATGGTTTCCCGGGAGGATAGGGGCACCCGACCATACGTTCGGGGGGACCGAGTGGTCGCCCCTTTCCATATGGCCGGGATGCCCGTCACCCCCTCCCAACACAATCCCCAAGGATGGGAAGACGGACGCAGTTCTGAACTTTTGGAAGGCGGGAGGGAGTTACCCTCCCGGCCGTATTTATTAAAATATGAAACAAAATTAAAACATTAAATAAAAAGTTTCATAATCATGTACAATTTTCATTTATTACATTTCGATGAAGACATGTTCCTTGGCTAACCTTAACAAATCTCTAATACAAAGGTTTCCTAGCCGAGTCTAACATCCTGCAAATGCATACATTCTAAATTAAAATTGTACATCCTAGCATTAAGGGCCAACGGCAAGGTCTTAACCGGTGTCAGATCCCTACTACCAAAAACTCTCGCCCTCACGGTGTGAGTGGCGGCCGCGCAGAGGACTGTACCCTCCTTGCCAACTCTAATTTCCCTTGTCTTGTCGGGGGCCCCCCTTTCCGCTCGACGCCATCTTAAAGGTTGTCCGAGCACCCGTGTGAGGTATCTGTAGGAAGGACAGCGTGGACTCCCCCCCCACCCCCACACTCTCTATCACATCCGCCGTCGCGGATATCCGGGCCCCGGGAAATTCGTAGGAGGGGCATATAGCCGCCTCCTCCCCTGGAAGGGGCCTATGGCCGTCTCCCCTTAGGCGACTCATCCTTAGTGGGTGCCGCCTCCCAGTGGGAGGGGCCAATGGCCGCCTCCCCCCGGGCGCTCCCATCCATAGTGGGTGGCGCCCCCCCTCTAGGGACCTTGAAATTACTGCTCACCGATCATGACCTTACCGCCACAGGCCGGATAGTTGACCGGCTATCCGCCCCCCCAAACTCCTCCTAAAGGTCATGCTTCCGCAAACCCCTTAGCCATGCTATGAAGTCTCCTATGAGTAAAACATTCCCCTTCCGGGACAGGTGAACCCCATCAATCAGATACATGTGATCACCCCGAATACACCCATGAGGAATGCTATGCAACTGCGCCGAGCGAAACAATCTACAACTTTTGTTGTTAACCTTCTTCACCGAATGGTTCAGTGCTGACACTGAAAGGCCCCCCCGCCACACCTTTCTGGGAATCATGTGGGACCAGGCAATCATGCACCCCGGGATTCTTTTTGCCAACCAGCTAACGGCCGACAAAACTTGCTTGAGTAATACTCGTCTACCCAGTGTCACCAAGTCATTGCCCCCCAGGTGTGCTATGACTACAGATGGCGGTGACCTCTGCCGCCCTAAGAGACCCTCAACAAAAGATTCGAATTCGTCAATACAGAGCCCGCCCCTTCCATGGAAGGCCACTCTGTACCCGTATTCCCCAGCTGCGGGAGTCGCGTCACCTGCTTTGAATACGTCCCCAGCCCGCCTCACGTATGAGTGGCCCACGACCCAAACCACTCTCTCCTCAGATGGTGATCCATGACCGCTGGTCCCCTGGTACTGGGTCGACTGCAAATTCCACCCCGCATGACATGCTCGCGAAACTGTAAATCAAACAGAAGACAAGAAGCGTGAGTGCATGCAACTTGACTTCACAACATGTGCAATCGCACATACCTTTTAAAACAATTTGAGGACCATCGTCCTAACTGTTTCACTTCTTCTGCACTCTGACCCCTGGCTGTAGCCTCAGTAGCAGCCCCTATCTTAAAGGAGTGGGTCCCGAAATCGCATGGGTCCATGCCCGCCGCAGCGATTGTCAGTGCTAGCACCCTCTGGAACTGAAACCTCGTCAGTGGGGTGGCATCGATGTGCCTCAGCAAACTCCCCCCCCATGTATCCGCCCTCAGTGCCAAGTATTCCTCTATACACATTATCGGGCACGTGGTGGACCCTCGCATGCGCTGGACAACAACACTGTTTCCCATAGCTCCCTGGTCAGTTTTGGACCTAGCTATCGTGACTACCATCGAATCACCCCTAATTTGGATGTGATCCCTGCACAAGCCTCCCTCCACATCTCTCTTATTCCTTGCGACCAGTACGCTCACCCGCATAGCCCCATGGAACGCTAAAGCGAAAGCTGCCCGGAACAGAACTGCTTCGAATTGGGAGTAGCATGTCGTGACTCGTTTCGCCATGAGTAGGGACAACCTTTCTAAGCCAATCGGGCGCCTCTCGTCTTGCTTGCGACCCTCGAGGCGCTGCCAGCCGCGAAGGGCTTTTTTCGCCAAAAAGGAACCTGTTGGGTCTTTGATGCCATGCACCTGCGCCATGAATGAGATGGCCGCCCTGTGTCTATTGGCCGTTGCCGCTGATCGGCCTTCTCTGTGCAGTGCTACCAAGAGCCCAAGGAAGGAATCCTCCTAACCGCAGTTCTGACTCCCTGTCGGACCCAAAAATGCACAATAGGAACAAAACGCTCCTTCGTATGCCTTCCTCGTCCTGGGGGCTAAGCTTGCTGCCACGAGGTCTTGTAATCCGGGGCACCGATTAGCCAGAGTGCTTCGGGAATGGTGCCGCCGCTAGGTCCGCTGTAGGTAGATAACCCCTGAACGCCTGCATATGTGAACGAGAGAGTGCATCAGCCGCATGATTCAGCACACCCGGCACATGTTTCGCCCTGAACTGTACATTCAGTCTCATGCAAAGCAGCACAATTTCCTTCAACAATCTCAAGATCCATTTGCAGCGTGCTGCCTGATTGTTAATGCATTCTACAACAGTCATATTATCAGACCAAAATACCACTGAGCGGTCTCGGAACTCGTCCGGCCATGCCATCAGAGCAACAAAAATAGGGAATAGCTCAAGGAACCCTATGTTACCTGTGAGACCGCTGGTGTGCCACCACGTTGGCCATGTTTGCGCCGACCATCGATTACCAAAGATGGCGCCAAATCCCACGCTCCCCGCCGAGTCGGTCCACAAACCCAGCTCGTCCGAAGACGCTGGTGGCTTGTTCCACACTACTCGACCGTTGAAGTCCGCCAGGAATGCCAACCAAATGCGCATGTCCTGGCGAACCTCTGCAAACAGTCTCGTGTGGTGGTGTCCTTCTTTGAGACCAACCATAGCTTGTGCAATAGAGCGTGAAAAGGGGCGGGCCATTGGTATAACTCTCAAGGCAAAGTTAAGCTGACCCACTGCTTGCTGTAACTGGTGCAGGGTCACTTTCGCCTTACCAAGGCAAAGTTCCAGGGAAGCCCTAAATTTAGATACCTTTCCCACTGGCAAACGGAAACATCCCTCCACAGAATCGAGCTCAATTCCCAGAAACTCCAGTGAAGTAGATGGTCCAACCGTCTTACCTGGTGCCAATGGCACTCCAAACTCCCTCATGAGGATGCAAAAGTCCTGTAGCGCCTGCGCACATTTCGAGTCGCCGGCTGCTCCCAAGAACAGAAAGTCATCTAGGTAATGCATAACATGCCTATGCCCCGTGGCCTCGGTGAATGCCCACTCTAAAAAACTGCTGAATTTTTCAAAATAGGCACAAGAAATGGAGCAACCCATCGGCATGCATTTATCCATGTAATAACGTCCTTGGAACGCAAAACCTAGCAGACGCTGATCCTGTGGGTGTACCGGGAGCAACCGGAATGCCGATTCGATATCTGATTTCGCCATCAGCGCCCCGGGGCCCAGGCGATTTAACATGGTGACGGCATCATCGAACGATGCACACCGCACCGAACAGACTTCTGGGTCAATAGCATCGTTTACTGAGAAACCCCTTGGAGCAGACAGATTATGGATCAGCCTAAACTCCCCCGGGTCCTTTTTGGGGACCACCCCTAATGGGAAACAGATGAAATTCGCCACTGGCGGGCGCTGAAAAGGCCCAGCCACTCGGCCTAGGCTCACCTCTTTAGCGATTTTCCTCTCCACCACACCTGGATTATGCTGTGCCGAAAGCTGGTTTTTACCAAAAGGTTCCCCACGAAAATCCCCTGCCGGGATGTGGAAGCCATATAAGAATCCCTTCCTCAACACCCCAGCAGAGACATAATCAGGGTATTTGTTTAACCAAGGAGTCATAGCCATGAGATCAACGGGAGTAGGCAATTGTACACAACAATCCACCTCAGTCTTGCTTGGACCCTCCTTTACCTCCCGACCCGCTATTTTTCGATCTGCATGAACTCTCCGGGTGAGAGGAATTCCCACAACCCGCACACACGTGCTTGAACCTACATGCACATTGCGGTCTGTTACAGTTGCCTCTATTGAAGCCCCAACAGACCCCCCGCTTTCCACCATTCCCGCCGGTTTTCGGCTGGTGATCGCCACCGGTGCCTGCTCGAAAGGGCACCGCGGGCTTCTGGCGGGAAACCCCCGACCCATTCCCACCTGGCGAGGAAGTCCTTGCCGTCCCAGGCAGGAGCTGCTTATGCCAAGAAATTGAGTCGAGGCAATCCCATGTCAGAGAGGAATCATACTCTTTCGCTTTACGGAATTTCATGTCGTAACCTTTCCATTCATCCCCCTCATACGTTTCATAAAAATCCATTATACGTGCCTGATAACAAGACAGTTCGGGCAATACCTCGGGCCTACGTTCACCAATAATCGCAGTAAACATTGCAAAGGCCTTCGCCCAATTCGTTATCGTCTCCTCCACCCTGAACTCCGCCATCTTGGCGCGCCAGACGCTCGGGTGCCACAAATCTTTCTGTGTTTTAGCATATTCCATCTCGCGATGGTCGGTTAACAACGAAAACATATTGACATACTTGTCTGCCAATATCAATTCTTTTGTGGCCATCGGGATATGTTGAACCACCCTCTTCCGCCTTGAGGGTAATGAGCCCTCCCCTGCCACTGGCAAGGCGAGCTTACCTGGTGCGGTCGTTGTTCCCGCCGTTTTCTCTAGACCAGCTGCCGGTCCTTCTGGTGTCGCCTGTGGGGAGACAAAAGGGAGATTCGCCTTTGCGGCATCTCGGGACTGCCGCAACTGCTGGATTAGTAATTTGGCCTCTTCGGCCGTGTCTCCTGGCGCCGTAGCACCCTCTGCCTTCTTATTGAGCTATGTGGCCAACTGGGTGGCCAATTCAGGAGGCATATCTTCATCGTTAGCAGGCGTAATTACAACCGGAATCGGTTGACCCGCATCTGGGGTTGGTACTGGGTCATCAGCTGGTATGGCAGGGATGACCGAGGGCACCTCAGGGACCGGAACCTCCCCTGCCAACGCCCTCCTCTTGACCCGTTTCCCTCTACCCTCGGGGACGACTCCCGGCAATGCCGGGCATATTACCTTCTTCGGGTTACCAGGCTTGTTCATTGCGGCCAGTTGCTTCTTGACATCCGCCAAATCACGACCAAGCGCTGGGACTTTTCCGAAGCTTCGTTCCATTCTCGCCATTCTGGTCACCAACATGCGAAGCATCTGGTCTGTCTCGGAACCCTTTCCTGCCTTCTTGCCAGACATGGTTTCGATTATCAACTGTTAGCCGATCAACAAGGTCCTGGATCCTTCGTTGTAAAGTCTCTGAAAGAGAAACACAAGAATTACAAGTTCTCAAAATTGCTCCTTGTTTTGTCGAGGGCTCACGAGCAACGAGTGGGTGCAGCCTTCCAAGCACAGGAACAAGAGGACGCCTCTTCGGAATCCCACTCTCTTTATTCTTCTTCGGGAGGGCGTGTACCCTCCCCCGGTACGCCTACTGGGCGTGGCCATCGGTGTAGGTGTCTAGGACAACCCCTCTTGGGCGGGAAAAGGCGCGCCCCGGCTACGCCTCTTCGGGCATACCAGCCGAGACACGCCTCTCGCCCAAAATGGTTTCCCGGGAGGATAGGGGCACCGACCATATGTTCGGGGGGACCGAGTGGTCGCCCCTTTCCATTCTTCTCTATTTTCTTCATGGGTTTGTTAACCACTGACACTTCCTCACCATTAGATATCCCCTTTTTAAAGGTTTCTACACATTTCAGAGAGTGTTCTATGGTTTTAGCTACTACTAACACCCACTCAAGTGTTGGTTAATCTTTCTTCTAAAGTTATTCTCATACACTTTCAATACTACAACCTAAAATGTATTTGTCACATATTTTTTCTTCTACTAGATCTGCACATTTACAAGATGAGGCTAATTTCCTAAATACTGTAACGTAATCCTCAACAGAGTCCTCCTCCTTTTGGTTATGTTTCCCAGATTGATACCTTTCTAATATAGTACTTACTTTACGGAGATATTATTTGTCCAGCTTTCTTGTACATGTTTCGTACTTATTTAGATGTTTAGCATCCTCATCAATAATGTCAGTAAGGTATCAAAAACTTCTTGACTTTCAGAGCCAAGACATTGCAATAACAGTGCTGTTTTCCTTTCAGACCTCACACTAGTGCCACTTACTCTGGAATATCTCTCAAAAGCGTTCTTACATTCTTGCCATTTAATAGGTAGTTCACCAGGTTTAGTTAGAAAAAATGTTGGTGCTGTAATATTCTGCATGGTGATCTAAAAATATTCTCTGAACACAAAGGATACTTGGTCGCTTAACACCAACACTCAATAAATGAGAACTTCCTGCTAAGAATTTTTTGTTAAAGTTCAATGTACAAATACTTTCAATACTGTCAGATTCTAACCAGTGAACCACAAGAATTCCTTCCAGATCAATATGTAAAATAAATATCAGGCAGTTAGTAAACTAATTGTTGTAAATCCCAAACAGGAAACAATACAGATTTTCTATGGAACACGAAGAAATGGAAATACGAAATATATTAATAATGGAAGAGTGTGCATATCACTGAATGCACAAAGCAGATAATAGCTTAAGAAAGTCTTAATGTCACTGCCGATGACACGCAAAGCCAAATGTAGTTTTGAGAAAATGTGCAGGTCACTACTAATGACACACAAATCTGAAAATGACGCTAGCAAGTGTGCATGTCACTGCAAATGACACACAAATCTGAATGCAGTTTGAGGAAGTGTGCGTGTCACTGTTGTTAAAAAGCACAGCTGAAACTGTTGACGACATATAATGCCGAATTTAGCATGTGAAAGTGTGTGTGTCACTGCCGAAATCATGCTAGACACCCCATGTATTCCCAATTCAAAATGTCTCCTTGTAATGTGGGTAGCGTCACAGATGCTGCAGGGAAATACGTACCAGGATTCCCTGAGGCATGAATCAGGAGCAATGAGTGCATGGCTGCCACTTCACACATGGATTCAGCTCCTGATGTGATGGGCCCACGGTCGCATACACTAAATGAAGAGATGTGTGCGCGGCTGCATAAACAATCAGCGGGCACAGACGATTGTCACTACAGCACACGGCTCGTCGTGACTGATCCTCCTCACACACATGTGGACAAAGTAGAGATAATTGCGCAGTACTGTCACACAGCATGCAACTATTTCAAACTGAATTTAAAATGTCTGTTCGCACTGAATATAATACTCAATTGATGTGTGAATAACATTACTTTGACTGCATGTTATCCTTTCACTGTTAGTCTTTCAGCATATGTGTATAAATTAAAATTGTTACGGGACTACGTCTCCCAGGCGGCTGTAGATAAACACCCTGCCACTCACAGGAAATGAGATCAAAACAGTTCCTTAGAAACCGATGTTTAAAAACTCATGGCCATTGCATGAAACAAACAGCCCTGATCAAGTTAACAGGGTTAACGAAACGCGTCGGTTTGGTCTGTGTTGTGCGGACTTTGAAAATGATTTAATAATAAATTAACCACTGATTTATAAGTTCTGGAGTGTGACCCTCTTCTTCTTCGTTGTGGAAGGATTTGTGGCAGATTACAGAAGTCTGGTTCAAACCGCAAGGGTAGCGCAACTTTGTGCGCCAAGATACCAGAGCCCATTGAACATCCTTTGGAAAATATATATCCGGACCCTAAAATGCTTCCGGAATGGGCAGAGAACAACTTGCAATCATCTAGAAATATGCTATTGATTTTGATTAAATACGCCCATTCAGATAGGGAAACAAAACAGGTGATGGACAGAATGTGGATCAATGTCACACATTCACCCCAGTCCAAAGATCTGGGCCCAAATCCATCGTTTTTTTGCACTCCACACCACCCTGGGTTAGACAATGGCGATATGCAAATCAGCTCTGACCCTGTGCCCCATGGGAACAGTCCAGTCCGAACTACAAAAGCCATGTCCTTCCCAGAACGGAATCAAGCATCCGAGGACCGGACCGGTTTCGAGGTAACACCTCTCATCAGCCCGGCTAGCTTGACTCCAGTGGTGTGGAGTGCCTGGGACCCCCGTCTGAGCATCCCCAGCGCACTTATGGCGGGATTTGCAAACAAAACAGGTGATGGGCAGAATGTGGATCAATGTCACACATTCACCCCAGTCCAAAGATCTGGGCCCCAGTCCAAAGATCTGGGCCCAAATCCATCGTTTTTTTGCACTCCACACCACCCTGGGTTAGACAATGGCGATATGCAAATCAGCTCTGACCCTGTGCCCCATGGGAACAGTCCAGTCCGAACTACAAAAGCCATGTTCTTCCCAGAACGGAATCAAGCATCCGAGGACCGGACCGGTTTCGAGGTAACACCTCCCATCAGCCCGGCTAGCTTGACTCCAGTGGTGTGGAGTGCCTGGGACCCACGTCTGAGCATCCCCAGCGCACTTATGGCGGAATTTGCAAACAAAACAGGTGATGGACAGAATGTGGATCAATGTCACACATTCACCCCAGTCCAAAGATCTGGGATGCTCAGACGTGGGTCCCAGGCACTCCACACCACTGGAGTCAAGCTAGCCGGGCTGATGAGAGGTGTTACATCGAAACCGGTCAGGTCCTCGGATGCTTGATTCCGTTCTGGGAAGGACATGGCTTTTGTAGTTCGGACTGGACTGTTCCCATGGGGCACAGGGTCAGAGCTGATTTGCATATCGCCATTGTCTAACCCAGGGTGGTGTGGAGTGCAAAAAAACGATGGATTTGGGCCCAGATCTTTGGACTGGGGTGAATGTGTGACATTGATCCACATTCTGTCCATCACCTGTTTTGTTTGCAATTGCCACCATAAGTGCGCTGGGGATGCTCAGACGTGGGTCCCAGGCACTCCACACCACTGGAGTCAAGCTAGCCGGGCTGATGAGAGGTGTTACCTCAAAACCGGTCCGGTCCTCCGATGCTTGATTCCGTTCTGGGAAGGACATGGCTTTTGTAGTTCGGACTGGACTGTTCCCATGGGGCACAGGGTCAGAGCTGATTTGCATATCGCCATTGTCTAACCAAGGGTGGTGTGGAGTGCAAAAAAACGATGGATTTGGGCCCAGATCTTTGGACTGGGGTGAATGTGTGACATTGATCCACATTCTGTCCATCACCTGTTTTGTTTGCAATTGCCGCCATAAGTGAGCTGGGGATGCTCGGACGTGGGTCCCAGGCACTCCACACCACTGGAGTCAAGCTAGCCGGGCTGATGAGAGGTGTTACTTCGAAACCGGTCCGGTCCTCGGATGCTTGATTCCGTTCTGGGAAGGACATGGCTTTTGTAGTTCAGACTGGACTGTTCCCATGGGGCACAGGGTCAGAGCTGATTTGCATATCGCCATTGTCTAACCCAGGGTGGTGTGGAGTGCAAAAAACGATGGATTTGGGCCCAGATCTTTGGACTGGGGTGAATGTGTGACATTGATCCACAATCTGTCCATCACCTGTTTTGTTTGCATTCAGATAGGGAAGCATTATTAACTGAAATTGACAAGGTGAATGTTCTTTTGGAAGCCACGGGTGAAACTGAACTAATAGTTAACACCCGGAAGGAAATTGACTAAAGACTTTTTAAGTTGGAACAAACCATTCAAGAGCGCAAAATCCATAAATTTGCGAGGGATAAACAGGACTATGCGACGGGCCGTATTTTTACGTTTTTTCGTAAATACGACTCATATAAACGCAAAGCTATGTCCGTCCAACATAAACCAGGTGTGTCAACTGATTCAACAACTCCTTCAGGTGCTACTGTAACCAACGAGGATAACCTATCAGTAGCTTCATTCACTGGCTCTGAGGAGAGTATACCAGCTACTGATGCAGGTTCTTCTGACCTTACAACCTTTTCAGTGGTAGACAAATTAAATTTTGTCAGCGAGGACCGGAGATATTCTCTGTGCTCACGGAACAATCCTCCACAAGCAGGCAAAGCGGCAGCCAAAAGCGTCGCCACAGGAAACAAATTGCCAAAAAGAGGTGGAGGGAGAGGCAGTACGCGCAGGAATTGGAACAAATAACAAGTATACAAGATAACACAGTGAGTAACTTGACAGACATGACGCTTTCTAAAGCAGAGGAACAACTCCTCTCTTTGGGGCTTTCTTATTGCCCACCTAATGACTTCTCTTATGTTCAAGCACGTATTGATGTATTTAAATTTATAAGGAAAATTAAATTACAAAAATATTTCTTGCTACATCCGGAAAATCCAAATGTACGGGCAAATGTACCAGTGACATTATCAGAAGAGGAGCCACTACAGGTTAGGAACTTACAAGGATTACAAACTTTGATTTCCCTAGCTAATGAAGAAAGTTCACAAGCAGAACCGACAGTCAGTCAAGTTGTCACTGTGAATCAATCACCAACCACGGTTTTTCGGGGCAAATCCACTTTTCTGCCTTTGATGCCTAAAGACGCTGTTGATATCTTTAGTGACAGGATTATCACAGAACTTAAGACACTTAATAAGTCGGTACTTGGAAAGAAAAAACAATGTGACTTTAATAATGTGCAATATACCAAACTTGTTAAAAAAATTCAGGGTTATAACCAGGTGGTAGTGAAGAGTGCGGACAAGGGGGGGAACACGGTATTGTGGGCCAAAAACGATTATGTATCTGAGGCAGCCCGCCAATTAGGTGACCCCCTTTGCTATTCAAAAACTACCAAATTTGTGATGCTAAACAGCCACGAGAAAACCAGAAAAGACATCAATCTCTGGTATAGACGTGGCTTACTCACCAAAGAAGAAACAACATTTCTTAATGTATCACATCCTATCACACCCTTGTTTTATCTTTTACCCAAGATTCACAAGTGCACTGTCCCAGTCCCTGGTCGCCCCATCATTTCAGCCCAAGGCAGTATGAATGAAAACATTTCAAAATATGTGGATTTTTTCTTACAGCCCCATATGATTTCTCTCCCTTCTTTTCTTAAAGACACCACTGATTTTCTGGTTAAGATTAGTCACATCACGTGGGGTCCTGATTATTGTTTCCTGGTGATGGATATTGAGGCACTTTACACCAGCATCAACCATTTACAGGGTCTGGAAGCTGTTCAGTATTTCTTAGATTCACGAGAGGCTACCATGAGAGATCATAATCTCATGTTACTTGATATGATCCGTATCTGGCTCTTTAACAACTGTTTCCAATTTGACAGGGATTTTTACCATCAGGAACGCGGGGTGGCCATGGGTTCATGCTTCTCCCCCAGCTACTCATGTCTTCATGTTGGCTGGTGGGAGGAGCATGTCCTGGGGGTCACCCACGCACGTTGGCTTCCTCACCTTGTCCATTATTGGAGATTCATTGACGATATTTTTATTGTCTGGAAGCGATCACAAGAACAAGCAGCTTTGTTTGTCAATGAAATCAATGTAAATAACAGGAACCTTAAATTCACTGCCAACATTACATCTAACTCTGCTGAATTTCTGGACGTCTTGGTTTACATTGAGCATAATACTATCCAGACAAAACTCCACAGGAAAAGTACTGCGGGCAAATCCATCTTGCATGCCCGCAGTGCCCATCCCCCACACACCATAAACAGCATACCTTTGAGAGAGTTCATTCGTATCAAACACATTTGCAGCAGCCCAGACAGCACCCAACAGTGCCTATTGGAATCTAGGGAAAGATTCCTCCGACGAGGTTACAATCGAGCTGTTTCAGATCGGGCTCTAACCAAGGCACTAGCTCGTCCACGTGAGGCACTTTTGACCCCTAAAATCAAAAAGATTTCTGATTCTGCCAGTTTGGGCACTGCTTGCTTTATCACCACTTATTGTTCCCAGACCTCTAAGCTAAGTAAGATCATCAGATCTGAGTGGCCTATAGTATTAACGGATGTGATTCTTGGTCCATTCTTGCCCAAATCACCGGCTATCACTTTCAGGAGGGCTCCTTCTATGAAAGACTCTTTAGATAGAACCCAGCCTGAGCTTCCACCCAAAACCACTTGGCTTAACAAACCTGGCTTTTATAGGTGTACTTCGTGCTGTGCTTGCACTTTTGCGGTTAACGGCACACACTATACATCTGCCTTCAATGAGAGAGCAATTCCGATAAAAGAACATCTGACATGTCGCAGTGATTATGTAGTCTATCAACTCACCTGCACATGTTCACTCTCTTATATTGGAAGCACTAAGTTGCAAGCTAATCGACGAATTTTGCAACACATCCGGGCCATAGACAACTCAGACTTGAATTATCCGGTGGCTCGCCACTTCAAAGCAGTCCACGACAAAAAACTGAAAGACCTGAAATATACTTTGTTGTGCTCTGTAGCTAATCCAGGTAGGGGTGGTGATCGTGAGAAACTTCTGCGCCAAAGAGAAGCATTCTTTATTCTATTGCTTGATACCAGATCTCCCAATGGGTTAAATGCGTTTGATGAATTACATCACAGATGTTTCTTTTCTGAACCATGAACAATGAATTATGTTCCCCTTTGATCATGATATATGCATTTATACACATTATTTTTGTCCGTGATGTAAAATTCTCTGGATGAGTGTTTATTACTGCTCAATGGTACTTATATGTGTATATATATTTTTTTTCCCGCAGGTTTCCACAGGAGTTTCCTATCGCCTATTACATTCCATGTATTTAACATCTTAATATATGGTCTATCGAAGCATTTGCACTTTAGCTTTCAAGCAATTTTGGAGACAGTGGTTTTTGTATTAGGCCCATGGAATTTTTATATGAAACCTCATCTTGCACTAGCAATTGATATTTATTCCCTTATGGTATTCTCTCTGTTGAAATTATGGGAGATTATACAGGTAAAATATTTATGTTGGGGTTTTATATTTTGAATGACGAGGTGGCTATGGCATATTTTCTATCATAATGAATTAGTTTTGTATTAGATTGTTTGCACTTGTTAACACCTGGCATTTTCCACCATATTCAAGCACTATGCTTTGATTTCTGTCTCTTTGTTTATATACTTGATGCATTTGTGTATTTATGGTCGATACGATGTTCAGACTATGCTTGTCTGCTTTGTTGTACACCCATGCGTCCTGTTTTCTTTAGGCGCTTGGGCTTTTAATTACCATTTATTGCACCGCCTACTCCTGACGCGTCATGTGACCAAGCTCCGTTCGCGTAGCGAAACGCGTCAGGGAGGGCACTCGCTCTTTCACTTTGCTGATTAAATATGCACTGCTGACACCTTACTTGGCGTGATGGCTTGGTGATTTAACATCAGTTATCCAGTCTGTGGAGTTGAGGTCTGCGCCCATTGAACTGCTACCAGAAGCGGTTGGGATCTTGTTTGTTCATATATATATATATATATATATATATATATATATATATATATATATATATATATATATATATATATATATATATATATATATATATATATATACATTATATAAATCGAATATAAGAACATCCAAAAGACGTAAAGGACAATCATCCGGCACTCCACGGTAGGGGTTTAAAAAACACTCAGTTTATTTAGGTCTTGACGATATACATCAACGCGTTTCGGAAGTCATGCTTCCTTGCTCTCATGCATACATATATATTACCTACTGGCGGTTGCCAGTAGGTAGTTATAGTTAGGACAAAGTTGCCATAGGCAGAGCATTTTTTGTTTCGCTTATAGCTTTGGCATCGTTTGATGAATATTCATGAAATTCTTCAAACTAATTCTTTGTTCATATCAGCTCCTATGTTGAAAGTTTGGAGGTGATTCTTCAAGGGGAGGCCGAGAAAAAAGGGGGTCCTAAAATGTGTTTTCTCCATGCAATTTCTTTAGGAAATGTTAGACAAGACTACAGGTCGAACAGGTGAATGGAATTACCCTAAATTTGGCAGGGAGAAGGGTCTTGGTCTAGAAAGCATGATTTTGTTTGTTTGGTGTAAATCCGTTCAGTAGTTTTGGAGAAATATTGAAATTTACAGATATCGATATTTGGAAATTCTGCCTTCTGATTGGCTGATGCGTTACAAGCACGAGCTTACTGCTTATTGGCTGCGGGCTGTTGCAACTGGTAAGTGTTGGCAGCCATTTTGTGATTCCATTAAAATGAGTGTGGGGGAAAAGGGGGGTAAAGAGTAATAAACAGGAGGATAGGAGCACTGTAACCTCTGTGGGGGAGTGCAAAGTTAAGTTCTCACTCCAACCAGTTTGAAAGTGTTGTGTTGCACAGAGTGACTTGGTGCTGAGATGAGAAGCTGCTACACTCTGGTATGAAACCGAAAGCCTAAACTGTGAGCTCATTGCTGTAAAGTGATGTGCTCTGGTCTTTGTAGCATACCTGTTCAAGTAGTGTTAGGAGGCGTTTATACTATACAGGGAGTGGGAAGCCAACTACTGACCCCTACCGTGCGTTTATACTATACCGGAAGTGGGAAGCGAAGTACTCACGCCTACCGGTGTGAAGACTCAGGGATCAAACCGAGCTGATTGCTGTAAAGTGATGGGCTCTGGGTGCTGTAGCATACTGGCCTCTGTAGTATAACTGTGTAGGTAGTGTTATTATGCGTTTATACTATACAGGGAGTGGGAGGCGAACTACTCACCCCTACTGGTCTGAAGACTTGGGAATTAAACTGTGAGCCTAAACCGTGAGCTCATTGCTGTAACGTGATGTGCTCTGGATGCTGTAGCATACCTGTGGAAGTAGTGTTAGTTTGCGTTTATACAATACAGGGAGTAGGAAGTGAACGTCTCACCCCTATCGGTCTCAAGACTTGTGGATGAAACCATGAGCTTATTGCTGTAAAGTCATGTGCTCTGTGTAGTATTCCAATGTAAGTCATTGTAGAATGTTAGTATGTAATGCTGCTAGAATGCAAGTATGTAATGTTAGAATGTAGGGCTGTCATGAGGGGAATCTTGGAGAGTTTGTACATGTGCTGGAGAAGACGGTTGCCTTGCTGTCTGCTCCTGTTGGTGGCTGTTTAAGCTGTCTTCTTTTCCTGCAATAAATCTACTTATCAGATCCACTGCACTACATAAATTTGGCAATGAGGTGGAAAAGGTCAAAAGAAGGCAGCACTGTCCAATATTTTGAGCTTCCTTGCGTTCTGCTGAAGACCCGTTTTCTTTGTGAAGCTGTTTCTACTCATCCCAGGGTCGTCGGCTCATCGAACTATGTCATCCGACCTCTGGTAGGATTTATATTTTTTGATTTTGGGCTTCCTCTGCCTCTTCACTACACTCTGGTTGCTGTATTACACGTGTGCAAGTAGTGTTAGTATGCGTTTATACTAATTTTGTAGTTATGTAGTAACCAATGCATCATGGCCCTATGGAGCGAAACCTCCCAGGCGCGGCTCATACAATGTCCTGGGGGGTGAATCCGTGGGACATTTACGTTTGCTATTACAGTGCGGGAGCATTGCTTCCACCCAGTGATAGCAAATCCTTGTTTGCCTTGTTGAAGCGAGAGGAGCAAAACTTATATCACTTCAATAAAGCAGATCTGGATGGTAAAAATGGAGAAAAAAAATGAAGCGGGTCTCACCTGTTCATTTATATGATCCCCCCGGTGGGTAATGTTCCGGGGCCAATCCTATTATTATATTGTGGGGTCTCTGCAGCACTCGGGACCTTAATCTCAAATGTAAATTAGGCGTGGAAGGACACAGAGACGTTTCGCAGCCTAGTGGATCCCACCTTCCCGGGTATTGTTTACTAATTGTTCAGGGGCTTCAAAGCCAACTCATGTCTGGGGATCGCAACCCTCCAGGGCTTTACTTAAATATGCATGGTGGGCCTCATCAGTCCCTGAAGCCTCTGTGACCTTAGGCAGTGCCTTATTGTTTC
The DNA here is from genome assembly GCF_964263255.1 of Lissotriton vulgaris. Taxonomy (NCBI): domain Eukaryota; kingdom Metazoa; phylum Chordata; class Amphibia; order Caudata; family Salamandridae; genus Lissotriton; species Lissotriton vulgaris. The sequence continues at coordinate 732,742,178 of NC_141695.1, read as the reverse complement.
TGTAATCATACAGGCAGTACTCATGGTGTTATAAAGTAATAGACTCAAAGAACCCTTGCAGTTGTAGAATTACCCAGGCTTCATTTATGTAAAAGTCTGTTGGTTTATATTTGGTAGGTGCACTGCAAAATTACAAATGTTTTCCCTCATAACCTCCTATCAACCGCCAGTTTTCACAATAAACTAAAGAAAAGTGTTGTCAAAAAAAGAAGACCCATACACTCACTTATTTATTGGTAAAAAAAATACCTTCATTAAAACAACACAAATAAATGGAAACGCAACTTTATTCGAAGAAACAACAGTATAACATGAAATAAGTGGGTGGGACTCCTCCGGAAGCAGCGTACAAAACTTGCAAGACAAAAAAGAACCATAAGTAAGTGCACCATGTGCAAGAGAAAAAGAAAGGTAGTCAGAATGAAAGGAAGAAAGTGAGAATGAGTGGGTGGAAGGGAGAAGGGGAGGGAGAGTCAAAAGAACAGAGGGAGGAGGAAATAGAGCGTCGGCCTACTGCCCCCAGCCCTCACTGTTCACCTCCCGTCACCGGTGTGTCTGGGACACTGGGGTCCGTGAGAAAGAGTGCAGTCCAGCAAGTCCTTAAATGAAACAGAGATATGAATGAGACCAGAGATTACATTATTATCTACGACAACATCTCTTGCCTGCACCTGTGCACACAGGCTGCTGCACAGTAGCCCCTTCCCCCACACTGTGCTCAATTGCAGCTCCTGCGCACCGAGGCTTCACTGCTCACCTGCCACCCCCAGTGTGTCCAATGACGTGCTGTGCGATCTCTGACTCCGGGCTGCCTCTCTCAGGGTGGCAGAGCAGGTCCTCGCTCCAGGACAGTGTCTTGATAGCATGATGGAAGGCGTCAGAATGCCCAGGGCATCGTCATGGGCTGAGCACCCGCTCAGCCAATTTTGGCACAAGAAACTCAGTGTCTGAAAAGGGAGAAATAATATAATGCTGGAAACATCTTGAGGTAAATGAAGGTTTATTTAAAGCTTAATAGAGAACACCAGTTGAGTGCATCCTTCCTTCTAGAAATACAATCTACCAACTGTTAGTGGTAATCGTGGTTCAAAGAGGAGTTGGAGTGTACGAGAATACACAAGGTTAAATAATAATATGTTATGCCAACGTTCACATCCAAAGGAACAGAGCGCATGCTAGAAGCATAATGTGCACATGTAATGCAGTGGCGCAAGCCTGTGTGCCTGTACACTTAGTAATCAACTCACTACAGTGCCCCAAAAGCCAACGCCATGTGTCTGTAGGGCAGTGCTGCCCGCTTGCTCAGGCCTACAGTACGGTCCAGCAGGTCCCTAAAATGAGACAGAGATGTGACTGAATGAGGTCAGAGATCACATCATTAAGCACAGCAAAATCGCTTGTTCGCACCTGCGCACCCAGGCTGATGCACCCCACCCCTTCCGCAGCACCGCGCTCAATTGCAGCACCTGTGCATCCAGGCCCCACTGCTCACCTGCTGTCATTGTTGTGTATCCAAAAACAACGGCCAGCAGGGTTCACAATTCAAATCAAGTTTTGATTGCGAAGATGGTGTACACCTCATGAATTCCTTTCTTTTTATTGCGCATTGTGATATGCGAGGTAGATGCAGCCATATCACCTGAGGCAGTCTGGAAGAACTTGAACATGTGGCGTCGTTGTTATATATTTATACGTACGCAAAGTGGGCTGGGCTTGCGTATTCCAGGCCAGCGTAGGGGTGTGAACAATTATATCAGGGGACCTGGGCGTTGTTCAGTTCCTGCCTGGCCAGGAAATGTACTTATGTGTGTGTCCCTGTTGCAGTTTTGACGTTGCACAATCCGCAATTGACATTAATGTAGCTTGTACCGGGAGGGCGGCAACTATCGCTAATGAGATGATGTCCAAAGACATTGAATGGCCAACATCACATGTCGTTGTCAAGCTTGTGCATATGCGCAGACACGCATGTCAATGGTGTGCAGGATTATTAAAAGTATTGCTATTGCGAAGCGCATACATGTGAATGTGCTCGGATGTAGGGAGGATCAGCAGTGAGGCTACGTCATACACAGTGATAACGCTCATTACAGTCAAGCAATGCATGTCAAACGTGAATCTGAAAGTCTCACATATGACACACTACTATACTGGTAAAGCCTGACAACAGAGCATACTGCAACACAAACCTACAGATTACTCTTTATAGTTTGTCACATGTGATCTAGGGTGTGCACTCTGCCCATGAGTGATGATGCCCCTTCGAGTTACCAATTCCCAGGCCGAAAGGCAACACAATAATGCGTGCACACACACACACACACACACCAGAGGCATCGCGAAACACACATTTGTTTTTTGATGTAATGTTTCAGATGCATGGCCATCACACTTGGAAGGCTATGGTACAGACCATGCATATTGATCAAGATGATTGTTGTATGTTGTGTGTAGTATAAGATATGTATATACAGCAAAAAACTTTTCAAAAAAGCTCTCTAAGCAGAAGATGTGTCTCTCATCAAATGCTGTCGAGAGAATGATGAAAATGGGTGGGGTCCTCCAACTGTTACAATGGGAAATGTTATGAACCAATCAAATGCTTTTTTTAAGGTCACATGGCAATCGCTCACCAAGCGCGCAAGGGGGCCGCACCCAACGTGATTTTGAGAAAATATATTTACCATAATATAAGTTTATTACAGTTAGATATATATAAGTGTTTAAAATATTTTAGATTATCGCTTGCTCTCATATACACTTTAAACTTATTAGATATAGTTTTTTGAGACATAATAAAAAAATGAGGGAATGGCGTTCCCGGCGCGGTACCATACGTTTATGATGTAACACTGGGCCAGGCTGCCTGCACTCGTCGTATACGCCTCACGCAGTGGGCGCGACCCCATACGTACATGACTTAATGCTCAGCTTAGTACTGCGTACCCATTGTATACCAAAGTAGCAGCTGGCGCGTAAATGGTGTTACGCGGGACGCGGTGCCACAAACCCATTGGATACAAAATGTGCACCATTTACTGCTTGGCCATGTATATTTAAAGTGCAGCACCCCTGTTATAAATTGGTCAATACAAACAGCATATTATTGTCAGCTAAAATAGCTTTATTTTTGTTACAGCGCACAGCCCACATCGCGTGTTAACTGTCAGAATCAATAAAGTTAGCACATCTTGAATGACATCACGGATTGGTATTTCACGGACATGTTATATACAGTTAAATATATATTGACATAAATTCATTAGTTCTTGGATTACAAAACTAATAGAATGGGCACATGAGGAAAACAAATTTTACGCATTGCGTAATACATCCAAATGCCAGTTGTTCATCTCCCATAGGAGTCCGTTATCAATTTTGCCCCATTGGGCTGTTCTGCCCAGAACAGAAATGTGCATCTAGATCACGCCCAAGTGGGCAGGTGTTCCCCAACTTTGTGCCATAAATCACAAATAAAAAAACGCTGCCAAAGTTTTGGGAATGGAATGTTGCAATTTTCCTATGGAAAATAGGTCCTAACTATAACTACCTACTGGTGACCGCCAGTACGTAATATATAATAAACTTTCTTTGGCAAAATTCAATGTTGTTTAACAGTGAAAAGTAACAGTTTGCACAATTGTGGTCATTCTCTGCATTAGGCATTAAGAGCAAAAGTATTTGGACTTTATATTTCCCCATGTAGTTGATGATCAGGAAGTTTAATAGCACTATGCACTTTATGTTGATATACATTCTCTGTGCTGCTAACCCCACTGAGGGGATTATTGTGAATTGCGTATTTTGCACATAAATGCATCATTGTGTTGAAGCTGAGCTTTGCACATTTGCTTGAACCACTCTTTAGATTTTACCCAACAATGTAAAAAGAATTTCGGTTTATTACATATTTACATGTCAATTGCAACCGTGGTATGTTTTTCATATCAATTGGCCCAAAGTTCACATGACACTAATCACTAGCACTTTAAATATGGTGGCTTGTACTATCAGCGTCAGGTGATCAAGGCCTCTCTGGGGCCGAAACAGGTCATGGCGGTGCGTGGTGCTACTCTGGAATAAAACACTTCATACACGAAACTTACTGGGTCCATGTTCGTCTTTTCCTGGAGCTTGGTAACTAGAAGACGAAATTATTTGCATATATAATACATATATACACTCAGAAATGAAAATATCCTTGGTTAAACAAAAAAAAAGCAATTATTAACTTCAGTATTGCATATTATCACAGAGTATCACATAACGTGCCCTATTTAATAAAGGTATGCATTTCTGCCAATAGTTATTAAAACTCATCTCCAGTCACTCCACTGGATAAGAAGATAATTTGATCATTTGCTTGGGTTATGGTGAAACATATATGCTGTACAGTATAACTGTGAAATCAGATAATGTTTTCCATTTTAAGGTTTTGAAATATAATCACATTACAACGAAAAAAAAGCCTTTCAAATAGACATATTTAAAGTTAGTCAGCTATAGGTGTAACGTGTTCTCTGTTATAGTGAAGTTAACAAGTGACTCCATACATTACCTGCATTTAGTCATTTAATGTATAGTCAAGTGTGTACATTGTATGCATCTGTCTTGATTTTCTTTGCACCACTTGGTGTTTGAGGTAGCCTCCCTGATCATCCAACTGCTACACCTTCATGAATGTATATATTAGGTCATTTTCAGTATGTTTGTTTAGCTTCGATCGACCGGCCACGCCCTCGCCGCCGTCCCCCGCATCCGAAGAGCCACCACAGGGGGAAGGTCCTTCTCCTACCTCGCCGCCAAGACTTGGAACTCCCTCCCGACCCACCTCCGCCTGACCCAGGACCACCTCGCCTTCAGGAAGCAGCTCAAGACCTGGCTGTTCGAGCAGTAGCAGACCCTCCCCCTCCCCTAAGCGCCTTGAGACCCTCCGGGTGAGTAGTGCGCTATACAAATGCTTTGATTGATTGATTGATTGATTGAATTTCCATAACTCTTCAGGCGGAAGCATTTCAGAATTTACATCAATTTTTCAGTTTAAGCTCCATGGTAAATTTTTGACGTCTTGTGTTTTCCCTATGCATAACAGACAATAAGAGCCCTTGAATAAATAAAGGTCAGCTGCCCCGGTGCCTTACTTGCTTCAGCTGACCTCTACCAAGACACCCTCTTAACAATAATGAACAGAGTCCAAGGGCAATTGTTAGCTGCCATGTTCCTCCATGGCCACCACATTTTGGAGCCCAGAGAGGTCCACAGCGGGTGACAGCCCACATGCCACCTTATTTCGTTTGACAATAGTGCACATGGCGAGCTGTCACTTGGCTAAGCCTTCCTTGACGCTCAGAAACTGTAAGTGAGGGAGGCACAATACATCTGAAAGCTGCCCAGCAACCTGTTTTCAATAATGAAGAAGGAGCTGGAGCACATGCCAACTGCCCCAATCTTCTTTAGTCCTCGCTAATTTGTGACAACTTTTATAAGTAGGCCAGCTGTCAGCTGTCCCATGCTTTCTTTACTCTCAGAAAACGAGATTGAAGGAGGCCCAAGACAGATGACAGCACCCCTGTACTTTGTTCTTGGGGCAGTTTTTAGCACCCTAATGTTAATCTCAACCATTATAAGAATGTACATCCATAAAAAACACAAAGGAAACTACTGGGGATAAAAACCAACATTGAAGCGATGCTAACCTTGACCTTGATGTGAGTGTTGACTATAGCACTAAATGTAAAAGGCCATGAATTTCAAAGGTTAACATGCTACTTTAGCATGATGTAAATTTGTCCCTAGCATTAAGGGTAGAGCACGTATGAACTGTGCCAAAGAGTGTTCGCTACTGTTAAAGGGAGAAAGAGAGGTGAAATCTTATTACAAACACCTTTCAAAATGTTCTAGATTATCGTGCAAAAATGATGTGAAACATATCTTAATCGTATTTGTGATAGTGCCAAAGGAGGAAGGCTAGTTCATGCAAAACTGATTTAATGTATAACATTTACATACTCTCAAAAGTATTGCGCTTGGTGTTTGGCTGACATCGAAAATAGTCAGTGCTTCAGAGGTTTGATTAATAGTCCTGCCAATGTACTAACTTCTTGGCTGCATTTGTCTGCTAAAGCATGGCAATCCTCCAGTACAACTGAAAACATGGCATTCCACCAGTACAAAAGAAATCAATATAACATAGAATTGACTGAATATTTGAGTTATCATATCAAAATTGAGAGTCGAAATTAGTCTGATATACCTAATGTGCACGGAGAGGTGTGGCTCACTGGTTAGAGGAGGCAGACCTGGAAGCAGAGGACAGCCTGGGACCAGGGTTCAATTCCCGGCTCGGTGGGGTCTTGAGTCCTAAAATGTCCAAGGACTTGACAATTCTCGCTCCGGTGCCTACTCGATTCACGGGTTCACACTCTGCGACTCTGGGCAATAGCTTGCTTAACCCTTTCCATGCGGCCGCGATTCCCCTGGTGTGCTGTAAACAGCACGAACAGGGGCGGGTGGTGACGAACCCCAGCCGTCATCAGCACACGAGCACCGTAGTGCATGACGGCTGGGGTTCGTCAACAGCATGGAAGGGGTTAATCTCCACAACGGCCCCTCGAGCACCGTAGTGCATGACGGCTGGGGTTCGTCATCAGCATGGAAGGGGTTAATCTCCACAACGGCCCCTCGCGGCGGGATGCCTGGCTTTCACCTTGCGGATACCCTGCCAGGGTTATCTCACAGGGGAATACCAGGACGGGTTCCCTAAGCAAGCGCTTAGAAACCACTCGGTGATTTGCGCTATATAAATTCCTGTACATTTACATTTAAAAAAGCTAGTCCAAGGTACATTAAAAGTACTGTGCATGTCTTAAAAAGATCTAATCAAAGAGTTGTCCACAGTATCAGTTCATACAGAGATTCCTGGTCTCTCCGAACCATGACTATTTTAATCATGTATGTTTGGGATCCTATAACTATTTTTGCTGTAATGGCATGCACTTAATTATAAATGAAATGCCTAGGCAATGTTTTCATAAACATTAAAGATCACCAGTAGATTATTGAGCCTAACTTGTTTGAAATACAGGAGCTATTGAAATTTATAAGTGGATATCGGTTATCAGTATTGTAGGTGTGCAAATCAGTTTCTTATAACCTCACCAAGAGTACGCCAATGGCTCAGACTGGGGGCGGTGTAATTCCTATATGAACTTTGGTGTTCCCCACGTGGACCAGTCTTTATTTCTTATGATCTAAAATCAATATTAGGAATGATGACAATCTCAGTAAGAATAAGAGACATGGGTCAATTATTATAAGAAGCTTGTATAAGGGATTAATAAGCAAAATACATGGAGTATCATCAGAATGGTTAGCAGTAAAGCACACAGATCATAAGTACAAAGAATTCAGTAAAGTTCAATGGAAAATCCAGCATAGATTTGCCTTACAAAAATGGAAATGGGGCTCCAGGAAATAGAGAAAAGGCATGTCCTTGATAGGATCTCAGACAAAGGATTTCCTACATTACTAAGCAGGTACATGGTTCAGAGGGTATGCACCAATCAGGAACATGCAAGAAGAAAAGTTTTACTACAGACTACAGGACATATGTACTAGAAACTGGCATAGCGTGGTGCTATGCCAAAATTGGTAATGCAGGGTTTTTACAAGAATGCAGTGCACCCCTGTGTTTCCCCTAGAGCTGGTCCTTAAAAAGCTACCTAGAGTCAGCGCAGGCACCGTTGTATAATGTTGCAAGTTTGCCTGCACTGCAGAGTCGATTGTTTATGTGCAGGAAGGGACACCTTAAGTGGCTTAAGTGGCTTAACGCCAACTTGTAAATAAGGGGAAGGAGTTAATGCCACTTGAATGTCTTAAAAAGTGACTTTAGTGTTGGGTTTACTCCTTGCAAATATGCCCCTACATTGGAGAATTCTCTCACGATAATATTGAATTTAAATGTATTGCTCTCACAGTTTATACAAGCACTATAATAGACACATTGTCAAACTATAGTCTGATATAGTTGGGATGTCATTGGTTAAGTACAGCATGGTGAGAAGCCTCTTGGAACGCTCACTGTTTCTTAGTGAGAATTTGCAATTCTTTATTTATAGATGGGAACTAACAACAACAATGATCACGTGGTATGCTGCAACATCAATTCAAGACAGAGGATAGTAAGTACCGTTTTCTTGGTTATCAGCGCAATTCCTGACTTCAAGCGTTTTAGAAGCATTTAAGTTTAAACAACATTTAGAGTATGTGCATAGATCACAAAGTGAGAAGTGTACCACTGAGAAAGAAATGAAAGCCAAATAAATGCTTGGCATGTTTATTTTGCCCATTTCACCTCATTAGTTAAACAATTGTATCCAACAGGGAGGTAGTTGTTGACCAGGGTGGAATGAGAGGGTCCCAATACCAAGCACAGATTTTAATCACAATATAAATCATTTGTTCAAGGAATCATACTAATTTTAGGAATTGTGGTAAGTTCTAAGGTGATTTTACCCTGTGAAAAATGTTGATCCTGTACTGAGATTTGGTGAACCATGTTTGAGAGTAAATGGTCTTCTGTCAGGTTTTTCTCTTTTTTTTTAAATATTTTTATTGGAACACGACAAAAAAGACCAAAAACAAAGTACACAAGATAATCATCACACAAGACATAATTCATAGTTCATAACATATTTCCAACCCTAGATTTGATAAAGAATACATACGAGCATACTACAATACTAATTAAAGGAAAAAAAACCTATACAGTAAAAGATACACACAAATATACACACATCATAGGTTCTTTAGATCTCATAAAAATCAGAAAAAGTCCCCCATATTTTCCATCCCAATCTTTTTTTCCGTCTTGATTCAGATAACGAAAAGAGACTCCATTCTAACTTATACAATTTATATAACCGAGCTTGCCATTGTTGAAATAGTGGAGGTTTTTCTTGAAGCCATTCTACTGCAATACATAATCGAGCTACTGTCATTATAAAAAAAAAAAATGTCGAAAGCAATAAAGTTCATTATTTTGACCATCGTCAGGAATCTTCCCTAAAATCATCATTGATTAAGTAATTTTTAGATTGACCTTCAGAATTATTGAGACAAAATTTTCAATATCTTGAATACATTTTCCTAATATAGGACAAGAAAAAAAAATATGTATACTATCTGCATTGTCCATTTTGCAGCGAAAACATTTGCCATCATGACCTCTTCCCCACTTTAGCATTCGAACCGGTGTGTAGTATAAATCAAAGAGGCTTTTAAAAAATTGAGCTTTTAAATTAGCAGACATCAATACATCTTTAGAAATCAAAATCAGATTTTTTATTTCTATATCATTGTCTCCCAGTAGTTCCCTCCACTTTTCTTGTATTTTATCCAAATCATCAGGTTTCTCTTCCAAAAACATACGATAGAGAACACCTATCTTAACTTGTTGTGCAATACCCTCTATGATTTTATGCTTTCTTAGGGATATTTTATGTCTAGTAAAATAGTCTCGCATTTGTAAAAACTTAAAGAAATAATTTCTAGATAAACCGAATTCTTCACCCATTTCTGAGAACGACTTACATTCCCCTGCACTCGAAAAAAAATCTCCCAACCTAAACACCCCTTTTTTTGCAAATTCCGAGCCGCTCCGTCCGAAAATATCATGGGTAAGAATCTAATCGAACAATATGGAGTATAATATGACAATTTCCTTAAATCAATGAGACGGGCCACCCATTTCCAAGTTTTATAAACACTAACAAGAACCTTAAATCGTGTCCTTTTATAGTAATTACCATCAATTTCATTGAAGAACATTTGTTTTGTATGTGACCCCATCAAGATCTCAAATATGGAGGGATAATTATGCATATGCTCCTTGGCATCTCTTATTAACAAAAATCTCATTTTTAGCAAAAAACATACTACATAATATAAAAAAAGTCTGGTACCCCTAACCCTCCCCTTTCAATTGGTAAAGTAAGATATTTAATTGCCCGCATAGGTTTACCGGGACTCCAAATGAATTTACCACAGAGAGATTTCAAAGCCTGCTATTTGGGTTTCGGAAATTCCAAAGGTATCGATCGGAATAAATAAAGAATTTTCGGGAGAACATTCATTTTGATGACATTGGTCCTACCAATAATAGTCAAGTATAGCCTCTCCCATTTCTCCAAGGAAGTTTTAATTTTATGGAAAACGTTACTCCAGTTAGCATTAACCAGTTCATCCATATCAGTTTTAATACGTATTCCTAAATAAGTAACTTCATCAACCACCCTCTCATCCTCCCAAGTTATGGCTTCTGAACAGAGAATTTGTGTTTTAGAAGCATTAAGTTTATATCCCGTTATCATACCAAATTCCTTGGCTAACCTCTCAATTTCCAAGCTAGCAGTTTCCGGGGTATCCGTCACTACTGCTATATCGTCCGCATAAGCGAAGACGGAAAAAGAAAAATCAGTAACTATAAAGGGGGGAATCAACCTATTCTGACTTAATAACTTAATAAAAGGGTTAATATATAATGCAAATAATATGGGGGAGCAGGGGCAGCCTTGACGAGTCCCTCTGGTAATATTTATCACTTCAGAGAGTCCGCCCAAAGTAGATATCTTAGCATTGGGTTTGAGATAGAGTGTTTTTATAGCCTTAATATATCTCTGACCAAAGCCCATTTTGTCCATTAAGATCCAGAGATACTCCCATGCCACTCGATCAAACACTTTTTCTGCGTCTAATAGAAAAAGCGCTAATTTTCTTTTATTAACAGCAGCCAAATCAAACAGGGTGATAACTTTATTGATATGTTCAATGGTACTCCTTTTTGGAATGAACCCATGTTGATGTCTGGACACTAAAGATGACACTACCCCGGATAATCGATTAGCTAATATCTTTGAGTAAATCTTATTGTCCACATTCAACAAGGATATAGGTCTGTAAGACCCAACACTGTCAGTAGGTTTATCTTTTTTGCAAAACACTACGATTGTTGCTTCAGCCCATGTAGCAGGGGAATTGCCACCTTGAGCTGTCAAAATTACCTGATGAAGCTCATCTTTTATATTATGCAAAAAACGTTTATAAACTTCAACAGGCAATCTATCGGGCCCCGCAGCTTTACCCAGTGCTAAACTATTCACTGCGATTTCCACTTCCATCAGAGTTATGGGCTGCTCTAATTCATCAGCTAGTCCGGGATCTAAGACTTTCAGGTCAATCAACATCTTCCCTAGCATAAAGCTTTGCATAATAGGTTTGGAAAATTCCCAAAATACTTTCTTGATCGTGGTGTAAATTTCCATGGGAGTCTTTCATTGCGCTTATATTCTGGGCGGAATGTTTCATTCTGAGCTTTGTCGCCAAGGTCCGACCTATTCTTTCCCCAAATTCGTAGCTTGTCATTTTTGAGGTTAAAAACTTTCTAGCAATTTCTTTATCCCAGAACCCCAAAATATTGGACCTAGCTTTAATAACCCCATTTTCTTCTTCAGGCAAATCAACGTTGCCCAATGCAATTTTTCTGGTTAAAGAAATCTTTGCCTTTCTCAGCGCTTCATATAACATATCCAGTTCCTTTTTTAACTTCTTACGCTGACCCATTGTGAAGTTAATACATTCTCCCCTAAACCCTGCGTTAAATGTATCCCATACTACAGGGATGCTGGCAGTGCCACGATTTTCATCAAAGAAGGTTTGAATCCAGCCCTGCATATATATAATAAATTCAGTATTTACACCAAGTTTGCGATCAAATGAAAAACTGGATTGTATCTTCCTTTTGGGTAAGTGATGTATATCTACCACTACTGGAGAATGATCCGAAGTAATTCGGTGGTAGATTCTAATATTCGTACCTTCAATTAAATTTCGTGGTAGAAAAAAATAGTCTAATCTTACTAATTTTTTATGTGGATAAGAATAAAATGTGTATCCACAATCCTTTTTTCTTAGCATCCCCCAGGTATCAACCAACCCGTGATCTTCTAACAAGTTCTTAAGTGCTATGTAAACCTTGGGTTTGCATCGATTGTAGATTACTTGTGGATCTCCTAAAGCACTAGTGCTCAGATTGATATTGATGTCGCCACAAATCACTATCGGATGTTGAAAATTAACTAGCTCCGAGTTGATCCCTATCAATGGTTCGGGGTCATCCAGATTAGCCCCATATACTGAGACTAAAGTAACCTGTCTATTTCCAAACTTCAATTCAACAATGACCCAGCGTCCTTTTTTATCTTCCAGCTTACGACCAACTGTTGCTGAACTATCTCTGATAAGAATGGCCACCCCTCGTATCATACTAGATTGTTTGGAGACTGATACCAATCTATAGCCTAGATCCTTTAGGAGATCCCTCTTACTCCATGGAATATGCGTTTCTTGTAAGCAAACCACATCGGGTTGTATATATTTTAACTCCGCTGCCACTTTATGTCTTTTTATTAAATTGTTTAAACCAGATACATTCAAAGAACAAATCCTTAAGCAATTTCCCGCCATATTTGATCCATACGTCTAAACCCAGGTAGTTTACCCATTCTTTTTACAAAAAGAAAATTATGTAGTAGTATGTTCAAATCAAATTTCCTCTCATCATGTCTTGTACCTGTTTCTTCAACAAACTTTAGTTGTGTTCCAATTTTTTCCCCCTTTTAATTTCACCCCCGTGCCTTTACCCCCCCCAAAAGAGCCACCCCCCTCTCGCCCCCCCCCCACCCCCTTGTCCCCCCCCGTCACTGAGGCTTTAGGACTAATGGTCCTGTGATGAAAGTTTGTCCCCCCCCCTACCGCCCCCCAACAGAGTTTCCACATATCCTATAAACAAACTGCAAATCAATCGCTGCAAGTGAGAAATCCTCAAGAATCCAGACTATTTAAACATTTGTCATTTTATCCCATAGACCAGTATCATATGGATAACAAAAATTCTTTGGCGGCAGCTTCAGTAGTAAAGAATCTGGTGCGCTCTTTATATATAACTTTAAGCTTTGCAGGAAACATTAAATAAACCTGCGCACCTTTACCTTGAAACTGAGCTATGAGTTCTCTAAACTGCCACCGTAACTCAACAGACTGCTTATATAAGTCAGGTCTAACAAAAAATTCACAATCACAACCTTTAAATTTTTTATCAGGGCGAGCCTTTAAAAAAATCTCCTCCCTAGCTTGGAAGCTATTAAAGGCTACTAAGATTGCTCGGGGTTTTTATCTCTAGGATTAGCCCTAAACGGGAATCGATGGGCCCTCTCGACCTCCCTGTCCCAGTCCCATCTCCCAGTCTCTGGCATAACAGATTTTAACAGTGAGACAATAAATCCTCGTGTATCAGATCCTTCTTTCCCTTCTTCAATTTGCAAGAATCTCAGATTGTTCCTACGGGCTCTGTTTTCAATGTCTGTAAGCTTCCAATTAATATCCTCTTTGGTCGCTAAATGCAATTCAATAGTGTTTCGCTGTTGACCCATCTCGTCTTCCAATAAAGGTATATGTGCTTCTGCTTCAGTTGCTCTAGTGACAAACTCATTATGTGACTTAACCAGCTTTCTGACAGAGTTTTGTAATTTCTTACACGAATGTTGTACTTTCATACTGTCCTCTCGATTCTCTTCCCTGTGTTGCATCATGGTTTGATATATCAAATCTAATGAGATATCCTCAGAGCACTCCACATCCTTATTTCCATTGACTGTGCCTTCTAGTAAGGGCTCCTTATCATTTCTATCCAATCTGAGCCTACAAACAGTACTTGGACCTGTAGGCTCTTTATCCATATTCTCATCCAAGCTACTATGAAGACTACAGCCGGTTTCTTCCTCTAACCCACCGTCTGGACTGCCGTCCTCCATACTCATGCGCGTAGCATACAACTCAACCAAACTTTCTGACGAGGACATAGAGTGCTCCGATAAAGAAAAGAAATCTGCTGAATCAGTATCTCCTGCAGTTGATAAAGTTAACTCAACACTGACCGCTTTCTCCTGTAACGCCTCACTTGAACATCCTTTATCCATTTGTGCGGTCGTGTCTTTTAAAGTCAAGTCCTTGCCACCTTTAACAAGTGTATTAGAGTCTGTCGAAAACCCTTTCACGTTACTCAAGGATTCCACTACTGATCTTGGAACCAGACTGGAGTCAGATACTTTTTCCCCAGACACGGCCGTCGAAACCTCCGCTCCTTCACCGGCTGATTGCTGTACGTTTGAAACAAATGTATCCACCGCTTTTGTTTTCAAAGCGGTAAACATTCCCGGGATTTTTCTCTGGACACTTAGCTCCCCCTCTCTCCCCTCTCTCCCCATTGACTTTTCCAATACTATACGGTTCGTACTCACTGCGGGAGGAGGGGGAGGGAGAGTTGATCCAACTGCGTCCGTCTCGGCCATAGTCTCAGCCGGAGTATCTGGCGTTTTTCTCGTCGCCGATTCCACTCCATTAACCATTTCTGTTGCAGCTCCCTGTCCTCGCGCTCTCCTGCCCTTCAGCCGCATTTCGTTGGCGGTACCACTCGAGATAGCGTTACGCTTCCACACACCGCTCTCTATGCCGAGCTCCGTAGTACCGAATGCCGCTCTGTCTTGCTTCGAGCGGAGATCCGGCTTCCACCAGGTGCGTTGCGTTAGGTGTGTAATTAGGAGCCGCTGTAATCGAGTATAACGCACTTGCTGCCAAAGCCGTCGCCACATCCAGGTCAAACCCGCTCCTTGTAGCATCATGAAGGTCGAGTTCGTCTGTAAGCACTTTTTTATTTTCAAATTTTAAGTGTAGGGTCCCACTTCTCTCAGTCTTCTCACCGCATTACTTCACCTCTGCGGGGTCCGGCAGGAGCAACAAACCTACGCGTCCGACTCGGACGCCATCTTGCCTCCTGTCATGTTTTTCTCATAGAAATTATGGGAAGGGTCTCAATCAGCTAAAAGGACAGTTGTTCTATCAATTCAGAAATATCTTGTATAACATGTTAGGTAAAACATGTACTAGCACCGGTAGTAGAACTCTTTCCGTCGATTCCCTGGTGTTCTACTGCAGCTTCAACAGGGCTGTAATGAACAAGTGAAGCACTCATTACATATCCATGACGAATGCAAGGCATACCTGAACACCATGTTCCTGGAATAGTAGCTAGAGAATTTTTCTACAGAGGATACTGCAGTATGTGAACAAGAGTGGAAGTTTAATTTTGTCATAGAAATATAGCTTCAGCTTTAGAAAAATAAATTTTCAATAAATTGTCAAACATCTTCTTGTTCCATATGAGAAAAAAAGTATGACATGCGGAGTTGAACATTGACTTCCATCAGCATAAGTCTGCCAGTTGACTCCCCAGTCATCAACTGGAGCTTCTCTTCTGAGTTAGAATGAACAACTATAGAGTCAACATCCTGTATTCAGGACAAAAGGGAGGCACTTCTGAATGTCATTTTGTTGAAATATTGCAGTTGAATTTAAAGCCTTTTCTGTGGAGCTGGCTGAAGTAAATTTCCACTAAGGTGTTCATGCAGAAATGAAACCAATGGGTCCAAAAGGATGAAGGGAGATTTCGTTTGTTAAGTATTTGACATAAAATCTTATATTTAAAATGTATTGATTATTTTCCAGGGGATAGTAGATAACGAGACCCCCAAAATTAGTTGTTAAATGGACATTTTTTGTTTTCTTTTTACTTTTTCCCCACTTTCTCTTGTCAATATTTTTTCCCCTTAAAGAACACGCACTGGCTTCAAAATATTGTGTATTGTGAGTGAAATATAAGAAAATCGTTCAAAATATTTACAAACATAAATTTACTGTTTATGAAAATGTCTTTAGGTGCCCCTTATATACTTCTGCATTTAAGGAGAATTAATTACAATCTATGTTAAAATAATCAATAGTAAAAACTCAGACAAAACAATGAAGGTATAATGTTAAAACACATTGCAAACTGTCATTAACGACACAATTTCCACTGGAAACACGGTAAACATGTTATAACAAATGTAAATAAATATTTTGGGAACTTATTTATATTAGATACTTATAGCAACAATTCCAATGCAGCCTCACTCTGTGAGTGAGAGAAGACTATAACTCTGTCATATTCAGAGACAGCTGTTATGGAAAGAAGATGTAGTGGCATGTAGGATCTGTGGCATGACGCAAAATGATAGGCCTTCCTACAGAATTTGATGAAGGGTCTCTAAGTCTCCCATCGCTCACTGATATGCATTGGTCTTGGTTCTGAATGGGGACCCCCTGAAGTTTTGGTGGTCCTTTGAAGGAAGGTATCAGGTGTTGCTCGTGTCCCCTCCACTTCTATTAATTACTGTGCCTGAAACTCTACACTGCTGTTGGCTGTATAAACTGATGCTTAACATATAATGTTCTTGGTGGTTGTGGTTAAAATGAAATAGTTCAGATACTGATGCCCGAAGGTGGTGATGATGTGCCACATCGAATACAACTCTGTCTACATAGTTTTAATAATGTTTTCTTGCTGCAAAAATTGTATTTGAATAAGCTTATTCTCGTTGAAGAAATTACCTTCTTCTTCCTGAGACTGAATTTCCATTCTTCCAGCTGCAATTGCTACCCATGTGCCCTTTTGTATGTATGTGTGTTCTTATATAGCGCTCGACTTACCCTATGGCATCTCAGCGCTTGCATTGGGAACCCTTCCTGGCTCTTCCCTGTGAGATAACCCGTACTGGGCATCCCCAAGGTGAAAGCCAGGCATCCCGCAGCGGGGGGGGGGGGCGCGTTGTGTAGATTAAGCAAGCTTAATGCCCAGACCTGCAGAGTGTGAACCCGTGCTTAGAGTGGGCACTGAAGCGAGAATTATCGAGTCCGTAGACAATTGGACTCAAGACCCTGCCGTGTCGGGAATTGAACCCTGGTCCCGGGTCTGACCTCTGCTTCAGGGTAAGCCTCCTCTAACCAGTGAGCCACACTTCTCCTGTACACTTGCACTGTTTTGTGAATAAAAAGATGCATCATAGACTTTAGCTACACCTACTAATATGTTATTGCAGCTCAGTCTTACAGCCCCCGTCCAAGTTCTGTGAAAAATGGGTGGCTATTACAGTATCTAGTAAATACTTTGATACGGTAGCTACCGGTATGGTAAAAAATTCCTAGTCCAAGTTCGAGAAGATGGAAAGAGGCATACTGAGTAATATTGGCGTCTTGCACATCAATTATGGAAAGGGGCGACCACTCGGTCCCCCCGAACGTATGGTGGAGTACCCCGATCCCCCCGGGAAGCCATTTTGGGCGGGAGGCGAGTCCCGGCTGGTATGCCCGAAGCGGCGTAGCTGGGGGGAGCCTTTTCCCGCCCAAGAGAGGGTTGTCCTAGACACCGACAATGCTAGCCACGCCCCGGAGGCGGAGTGGAGGTGGGTTCACGCCCGCCCAAAGAAGGATAAAAGGAGCGACAAGCCAAAGAAGCATCCTCTTGTTCCTGTGCTCTGAAGCTGCACCTCCCCGTTGCATGTGAGCTCGAGACGGAACGAAGAGCCAATTTTGACCCGCCCACCAGCCCCTGATGACAGCGAATTGTTTGAATAAAGTTGAGTGACGTGATATTGTTTCTCTTACAGGTTGTCTGAATAAAAGTTGGTAATTGGGTATGTAATAAAGTTGATAATTTTCTGTTTCAGCATGTGTTATTCGGCGGCAGAGATTATATTTTGATTTGCATGAGTATAATTGTCTTTTCTCCTCTTTAGCTTAGATTGTCGTATTTATTTTGGTCGGGCGGTAAGGTCATGATCGGTGAGCAGTAATTGGAAGATCCCTAGAGGTGGGGGCGTCACCCATTACGGATGGGAGCGCCCGGGGGGAGGCGGCCATTGGCCCCTCAAACGGGGAGGCGGTCCCCTCTAAGGATGGGGACGCCGAAAGGGAAGGCAGCCATGGGCCCCTCCCTGGGGAGGAGGGGCTACGGGCCCCTCCTGGGAATTTCCCGGGGCCGTGACATCTGCGACGGCAGATGTGGTAAGTTGTGTGGGGTGGGAGGGGGGTCTACGCTACCTTCTAGACACCTCACACGAGTCCTCGGACGACCACTAAGATGGCGTCGAGTTAACAGAGGGCCCCCGTTAAGACAAGGGAAATTGGAAGCAGGCACAGAGGTACAGCCCTCTGTGCGACCGCCCCTCACAAGTGAGGGGGGAGTTCTGGTATGGGGGATCTGACACCGGTTACGACCTTGCCGTTGGCCCGTAATGTTAGGATGTACAATTTCAATTTTGAGAAATGCATTTGCAGGATGTTTAGTATCGGCTAGGAGAACCTTTGTATTAGAGATGTGTTAAGGTCAGCCAAGAACATCGTAATGTGTAAATGAAATTGTACATGATATGAAACTGTTAATTTAATGTTTTTAATTTTGTTTCATATTTTAATAAATACGGCCGGGAGGGTAACTCCCTCCCGCCTTCCAAAAGTTCAAAACAGTTTCCGTCTTCCCATCCTTGGGGATTGTGTTGAGAGGGGGTGGCGGGTATCTCAGCCATACTGCAGGTTTCACTTTTTCCAACCATTTTTACCTCGACAGTTCGACCATATTTTTCATGCCGTACTGTGTCTAGAAAAAAATACGGGTGAGGGGCCTCATGAGGTAGTTAGAAGTGTGATAATTTTCCAGTGTGGGAACTACTATACAATTAAAGATCGTGATTTGTGCTCAAACTTCTGTTTACACTCAAATCAGAATTACCCTGATTAGTGTTTTTTATGAGAAGAACCCTACGTGGTAAATGGGCCTTTGCTCAGCCTTCAAATGATCTACACTGTCAATGAATATGATGCCACTTCTGTGGACTTGAACCAACTTTCCATCACTATGTTTTTCCAAACCAGAACACAAAGTTCTAATTAGGGCAGGATTGCAACATTTTTCAGTAAAAAAAATAAACTTGAGTCTCTACTGGCAGATTTACAAGAAACTGATGCATCTCTGCATTTTAGCAGAGATGCGTCAATTTAAGTACTTCATACAAAAAAACTCTTGTGCCACTATGGATGCGTCACATTTACAAGGATTGACAGATGGTTCACGCATATGTTAACGTAAAGGTAACGCATTGCTGGAGTTGTGTTGAAAGCACAACACAACTCCAGCAATGCTCAGGAATGCCTATTCCTATTGTGCAGTGTCACTCCTTACACCTTCTTTAAGCTGGCGTAAGGTTTTGACGCAGTGGCGTCATAGAAGGGACGCAGTGAAATCTTGTAAATTTCACTGTGTCACTTTCACAAGGCTTTCATGCGTGGGAACGCCCACCCTGCATCCATAATACATGACACAGGTATAATGTGACGCAGGGCTTTACAACGTGACGCATCTTCCAGGATGTGTCACGTTGTAAATGTATTGCAACGTGGCACATAATTTACGACGCTGATGCGTCACAAATGTGATGCAATAGCGACATAAAAGTGTCGCAAGGGGCTTGTAAATCTGCCCCTACATCCCTTGTATCTATTATTAAAAGGTTGCACGCACGTAGAAATAGAGGCATGCACACATGCTTGAAGTTGCGCACACGCAAGCTTGGGGTTGGGTGCACGCCCACACACACAGACACATCCATGTTTTGCAAGCAGCAGGGTGAAATAGTGCGCAAGTTTTCTTCCTCAGGATGCTCACCCCTAAATGGGTTTCATTACTTAAATAGCGTGTTACTTTTTGGGCGGAAGCATGCATGAACACGCATTCATCCATCTGTTTACAGTCGACTAGCATATTGTCTAAGAGGTTTCCAGATGCCTTGTAATATGAGTGTGTCCTGATTTGCATTCATTTTCTCACCCAGCTTTCTATAAAAGAAATCCAACTTTGTAAGTTCAACAGGGTTCCTTTTTAAAAACACGCGAGGGACGGCCATATGTTGGGTGATCTGCGCAGACATAGTGCATGCAGCTGGCAATTGTGAACACGCTGCCTTGTCGGCGGATGCTGTAATGCTCTGTCAGGGCACATCCAATGGGCGGCCTGCTAAGAGTCAGACAGCTTAGAATTCAAATGTGACTTTCCCTGCACTTGGGAAAGCGATTATGTAGTTACTGGATCCGGCTCAAAGCCTGAATCCAACCACATATTCCAAGCCAAGTGAGAAGTGGAGCCTTATTTTACATTACAACTGTGGGTCACGGGGAGTGCGGCAATCGTCTGATGGGCGATGTCAAAGCTTGGCTACCAGATGAGGTCATGAGAACTGGAGGTGTAAGTTGCGAGCTCTTAGCCACGAGACCTACAGCTGAGCTCAAGGGCCGCTGCGCTACTGTAGGAGGAGAATGTCGGGCATCCTCCCGGCTGCACATTTTAGAAGTAATGAGACAGCTTCGAGTAAAGTGCATAGCTTACTAATACCCAGGGAATCCTTTGTTTGCCATCCCTGGCTTTGTGCTTGAGTACGCCTTTGCAGGGACACCTGGTTGTCTCAGCTATGTCATAAATGTAAACAATGTTCAAGTTCCAGCCGGAATTTCTGCATTAAAGAAACATGATGCAGTGGTCAGCTGCAGCAGGCCATACATCTGGATATTGTACTACTTCGAGGTCTGTCTAAAGAAAACATTGTTTTTTCAGTTTCGCAATGCTATTTCTATAACATCAATTATCTTCGCTTGTGAACCAGCCGTCAAGCTCAGCAAGTCGTATTCAACGTGGTAATCAATCATGTGATTATTATTTTTGAAAGATGAATGAAAAGGGGCAATCTAAGGTAACTATTGTTCCAATGAGATCCCTGTTTTAGGAAGATGCGAGGCAATTAAATAGGGGTAAAGAGAGCCAAGGTTTAGCCCCTGGGAGGGCAGTGAGTTACCAATGAGAAGCAAATTAAAGGCAAAGAAAGTGCCATATAATTAGATAGAGTTATTTGGAATTAAGAACTTCCCTCTCACATGCATTGCCCCAAGGTGTAAAAGCCCCTAGTCAATAATGAAAAGAGGCTACAATGTCATGTCCAGTGAATGGGTGGGTACTCTTGTGGTTTGGGTGGTCGTAATAGAAACACTGGATTTTATCTCTTAAAGTGAAGGGGCTTAATTTACTTTTTAAACATTAGTGGATATCTGCTATAGCAGATGTAGTAGTAATGCAGAAAACTCAATTGCCGACAGCTGACATAGGGAGTTTCAAATCCAAAATGTATAATGCCCAAATTCATGCAACAGTATCAATAATGATATGTAGAGTGGTCATCTTGCGCTCAAAGTCTCTGAACTTTGCCACATTAGAATTACTACTAGTTTAGCAAGTAAGATATGCAATGACCGGTCTAAGGGGACAGAGTAAAAATAGTATCTCCCTATGCACTCAATCACAAGAAAAATAGATTTTTAGACAAGACAGTGCGAAACGTGACATACTTTGCTTAAGGCACCCACATATGTGCAGGTGATTTCAGTTTTGTAATTGATTGGGTACCTCACAGATCCAGCATGCCTAAGTGCACATATTGGTGACATCTCAGGAGATATAAGGGATTTACATGTGGAGATAAGGCTAATAGACTGTAGAGTAAAACCCCAAGACAAGTGTTCTTTTTTTCAACTAGACTGTGCAACAACACTTATTCTAGAATAGACATGATATTTGTATCCAGCTATATAACGCACAAGATGAGGGAGGTGGAGGTCTATATGATCGGCATATCTGGTCATACACCATTATGGACCATGGTCAATGGTAGAAGGTGTGTGGTTTTGCCATACAAGTCAGAGGACATGCATCTATGAGGCTCCGTTTGAGCCGCATTTATCCATAGTTGCCCCTATATTGATCTTGCCCTCCAGTTGAGAATAACTCCCCCTCCAGAAATCTGAACGCTGAGAGGATGAAGTGGAAGGGTCTTTGTGGCCGGAGACATCCCCAGTGTTGTTTGAGTGGCAAGAGGCCTGAAGAGCAGATAGGCCACATACGCCACAATAGAAGACTGTGCCTTTACATGTAGCAACATATCCAAGGAACTTCGTCTCAGCCTGCCAGGATCCCACATTCTGAGGTAAGTGAACATGCGCAAAGATCTGGCCTGCAGCCACTCAGACCCTTTCTTGCAGAATCCCCAGGCCTGACAGAAATGCAGGAGAGGACCCGGTTAGGAATGATGGTGTGATGAGCTGCCATGGCCTTTAAAAACTGTGTCATGGCAAAGGAAGTGAGGAGTTGCCGCTGCCAATGCTTCAGACACCCTGGGGATCACTTGTCATGAGGACACAGTGAAAGGAGTGCACCAACCTCTCCTTTTTGCCCTCCAGCCCCCTGTGGGCTTGGATATGGCTCCTGGGGCTGTGCCCTGAATTTAAATTTGGGAGTTTTTGCTGCCACCCCTGCCATTTTTTTGACTCAGCATGCATATCTCCCACCTTTGGCCTGGCTGATCTACTGTGGGCCCACAGTGTAGGAGAAACATTGGTCCAGGAGACTGGCTGAAGCCGGCACAGCGACTGTGCCATTTTGGGGTTGGTGGTGGGATCTTTCAATGAGGATAACAGACTAAAGCTGGGAGGTACAAGTGGTTGCTAAATCTGAGACCAAGACAAAGACTTCTGCTGAGAACTACAAACTGAAAGTCACTTGATTTGCGAATGCAGAGTGGCTCCCCCCACAGGGCAAAATTGGCTGATACGCAAAGCCATTGGCAGGAATGCGGTTGAGCCCACCCGACAGATCTGGGGTACATCTGCCAGCATAAGAGGATGCATTGGCTCCCTCTGCAGCAATTCTTCTGGCAATTTGCAATGTGCATGACTCTTAAAGAGAGGATTGATTGAGTGAGCATAGATGTATTCCTCTTGTGCCGGGATCTGTGCAGAGTGTAAGATCACTTACCGAAGGTTGATACTCGACCTGCGATCCCTTAAGCTTGACTGTCACTTTACCAAACTTTGGGAGAAAACAATTCAGCTAGAAAGATATGTGGATAATTATAAGGAGAGATCCAGGCTCAACAATCTCCATTAGGTTGGAATCCCAGAGGAATTAGAGGTTTCCCACCCTTAGCAATTTTTGCACAAGTGTATTTGATCTTGGGTCTGTAAACAAGAGCTTTGAGCCTACTTTATGATTGAACAGGCTCATCGAGTCCTCATCAGGAACCCCAAAGGTGCTTCTCCCCAGGTCATCATCCAAAGACCTTTGAACTACATGGGCAGAGATACCATCCTCAAGGTGGCACATGTCTGACAAACCGTTCCTCTTGACTGGGTAAAAATCAAGGTGTTCCCAGATTATAGGGCATTGGTGCAGCAGCATAGGAAAACATTAATTGAAATAAAGCCAAACGAGGGAAATCCTAATTAAGTATATTCTCCTTCTCCCAGCTCAGCTTAAGACAATCCATCAAGGGAAGACATACTTTTTTGGCAACACAGAAGAGGCCTGTAACTGGGCAGAGGAGTGAATTTCCGATGTGACACAGCTGAGATGAACAGTCATCGCTGTACTCTGAATCTTGGAGGACAGCCCGCCCCCCAAGGCCCATGCGGAGGAGGGACAGGGAAAGGGTCAGGTTCACACCCAGTCAATGAGCAACTGATGGTGATGGGGACTCAACAGCCTCTGAAGGTTTTGGCAGGGATCCTCGATCCTCCCATCTCTCTCCTCTCTTTATTGTGTGGACCAGCCTGGAAGGCCTGGAATCCTGCTGTCCCCGGCCATGGGTCTCCCCCTTCTCAATTCTCAACTGCGCTTACTGAGGTTCCGTGACAATTTGGACCCGTGTTTTCAATATTGTCGGAAATACATAATATTGGTATCAGCGAACCGCAAATGATCCATTTAGCATATCCTGGTGTTTTCGCTATGCTACAAGCAAGAGTACTCCTGTTACAAGCACATTTCCGATCTACCCATGCATCCATCTTAGATCATGGTAGCCATTTTGTGTTTCTTGCCCTCACATACGCAATAACCCCTGATTACTCAATTTCGATTAAGGACACGTTGGTTTAGCCGGTGATTCACCTTTCCAGTAACACGTGCACCTTAGACCAGAACACGCTGTGGCTGCATGACTCGACAAAGGCTGCCTCCTCTGCCTAAGGCTAGTCCTGCTATACTGGTTCTCGTGTTCGTTGGCCTGATCATGATTAGGTGGCCGAAGCTAGTAGTCTTGCCCATTTACAACCCACAAACATCCCTTATCCTGCTTTTCTATCTTCTGCACCTGGCTCTGCTCCTTTCCTTCTGGGCCTTTATTAGGGGGAGGTAACGAAATTTACGATGAGGCGGTCCGGGTCTTGAATGAAAAGTTGACATGAGATTATGATGGAAAAGTGGGAACCCCTCGTTCGTAATGTTTTGACATCAGATATTGTCGACGATTCCTGTGCAACGCCAAATATTTATTGTTTAGGACAGAAAGGTTTGGGAATGTACTAACATGTAAAGAATTTGCCCGAAGCCTAATATTTAGTATATAAGGAGCAACCCTCTTTGTACAAATCGAACAGGCTCCTAGATACTGCCCATGTGTAGTTTCTGTGACTTCTGTGTCCCTGCAGTAATAAACCTTTGGTCTTTGACGCCACCATCGAGAAGCCCGTGTTTCTGTTTATTTGTGCACCGAGACAGGTGGAACTCCGGGGTCTTCGGGTGTTATCCCTGACACCTCTGGACGGAACCAAAAAGTCCAGAACTCCATTACATGTCTAGGCTTTGGTTTGGGGATGGCCAGGCCATCGATCTAGGAGTTGGCAATGTACTACTTATGTGTACATAATCATGAAAATGTATTAGTTTGGGTAGTGGGGGTTGAAGTGAGGGATGGGAGGCTTCCTGTAGAGAGACAGTCTTCCAGTTTCTCAATGGGCTTTCTTTTGATCCCTGACTCACAGATCAATGCACGGTTATGCTCTCTTGAAGTTTAGTTTTAGGGTGTTATGCTTTATAACACAGCCACAGATACTTCAGTGCAAGTGGTGTAGGGAGGGGTAGTTGGGATTGTTTTGTTTGATGCTCCTGTAGTCAGGTGAAAAATACATTCTATTCAGGTTCCACTTGTCATGACATAATTGGAGCTCAATAGACATTACTGCATTTTATCTCTCACCTATTAATTCAGAAGAGCTGCAGTTTTGGTCAGTGTTTAAAAGCAGGCCCCAGACATTCTCCAGCTGCAAGAGATACACTTATTAGGAAATAACTGTGAATTCTTGGAACACTACAGCTACACACACGTTTTTCATGCTGGATATACAAGGAAAGTGAGTCACTTGTCAGTTCCCCTTCGAAAATCGTTCCTGCTGTTTCCTCACCACAGTTTACACAGACGCACTGTGCAGATTTATAATGGTTACAGAGTCCTTAGAAAAACAAGCATTGTCCATTGCAAGTGTATACACCACCCTAGCACTGGCACATGTTCCTCTCACAATCCTTGAGATCTGGATGGAGATTTTTATACTGTGATTGACCCTCAACTAGACACATTAAGTGGCAGAGCAACTGCTAGGCTAACATCCCTAGCAACTGGGGTCATCTCAGTAGGGTTTTGGGACACCAGGAGAAGGAGGCACCCAGATGAGCAAAAGTGCACCCTTTTTCACACTCTCATTGCTTAGTTTAACACTAAGATTATTTCTTAATACTTTCAGTCAGCATGGTGTGCATTGGTGGGGTGAGGACCATCCCGAGAGGCCTGTCAGACCACTCCCTGGTGGAGCTCCAACTTAAAAAGTGCTCATAGCCAGGAAGACTGGTTGGAGATTTGATCGACAGTGGCTCAAAGATACAAGGTTTTTTATGAACTCAAGGAGACAGCCTCTGATTTTCCTCTAAATGTTGGCTCAGTTAATTTTGGAATCACAATCTGTGAGGCTTTCAAGATTTTGGCCCACAGCAGGAATAATGCTCTCATTCCAAGGTCGAAAATAGAGAGAAATTAGCAAACTGAAACAATAGAGAAAATAGTGACCTTGAAAAAACAGAGCCTCCTAGTCATGAGCTGAGATCATCTCAGGCCAGTGGTGGAGGTACTCCGACAACACCACTTAAAGTCGGCTAGGCTTAACTGGCTCACCAGCCGGTATAATATCTATTAATGGGGGACAAAGCCGGGAATTTGCAGTCTCTACTGGCTGTACATGAAGTGGAGGCCAGAATAATTGGTATAGAGCCAAAATATCGAGTTTCAAATGTCAACTTGCACTAATATCGACTTTGAAATATCGAAGAACAGAAATATCGACAGCAAGAATATTGTGGTCCAGAATATCAAGTTTAAGGTAAGAAATATTGTTTAAAGAAATATCGAAGCCATTAATATTGTTTGCAAAAATATAATTGTTAAAAATTTAGGGGCCCATTAGGATGGCAGGCGGATTGCCCCCGCCAGGCTGGTGGTAGCCACCTCCGGCCTGGCGGGGGCAATCCGCCCGCCATCCGCACTGAATTGACCCCGCCACATTAGGATGGCTGGGGAGTCCGCGGCGACGGAAAGACCGTCTGCCACTTTTCCGCCCGGTCGCTTTGTGGCCTGGGCAGAAAAGGTTTAATATGGTGGCGGTGTCTATTAGCCACCGCCAGCCATATTATGATGGGCCAAAACAGATGTCTTTCCATGGAGGGGATGCCGCCATGGAAAGGCATGCGATCTTCACTTCGGTGGGCCCCCTGCGGGCCCCCGGAGTGAAGTAGAGGTGGGGGTTCACACGGGGGTGGTACCTGTGGTACCCCCCCTGCATTTGCATTAACAAAGCGGCAGGCACCGCGCAGTGCCTGACGCTTTGTTAATGCAAATGCATTTGTGCTTTTCTAGCATTGTAGCGGGCGGCCACACTGCTAAAAATGCAGGTTGCGCCCACCACATTGGTGGGCGCATCCTAATACCCCCCAAGGGACCCCCGCCCTTATGGCGGGCGGTCCCAATGACCGATAGGATGGCGGGCGAACTAAGTCCGCCCGTCATCCTAATAGGCCCATAATTTTTTAAGTTAGTGTTATGTATTTTAGTATGTCTTTTAAATGTATTTGCTCAGTTTTTTTGTGTAAGTATTGCTTTTGTTCATTATATATGTTCATTTTTTAGTAGTTATTAATTTTATTTTCTTAAAAGTTTGTGTTTTAGTTCTGTAGCAGGTTCTGGGTTTATAGGGGAATAGGGTGGGAAGTAATTTAATTATAATAAATTGAATATACATTTTTATTTATTAGTATTTATTTCTGATTTTATAATGTTAATTGTGGGAACTCATTTATAAATAATTATTTAATAATTGGATGTTAATTTTTATTGATTAACTGGTAAATATGTTAATTGTGTCATTTGTTTATTAGTGGGTTGTGGGTTTAAAGGGTAATAGGGTGGGAAGTAATTTAATTACCATTAATTTATTATTTTTTTTAAAATTAATATGTACTTATTTTATATGTTATATTGTTCATTGTGGGACTACATTTATTATTATTAATTATTCATTAATTACTTGTTAATAATTATTAATTGATTAGTAATTATGTTAATTGTGTCATTTTTTTAGGGGCAGGTTGTGGGTTGATAGGGGAGTAGGGTGGGAAGTAATTTAATTGTAATACATTTAATAATATTTTTAATATAATTTTATTTTATTGTGTTAATTGTGATTTAAGAAATTGGTGGAATCATTTATAGGGGAATATGGTGAAAGATAATGTATTTATAATTAATCAATTATTTGTTAATTAATGCTAATTAATTGATATGAATTGTGTAATAATCTTGATGTGTGAGTCGTGGGGGTTATAGTGGTAATTGGTGAGAAGTGATAAAAAAACAATAATGATCTGTTGTTAATTGATATTAATTTGTTAATGAGAAATTAGTTATTGAAATTGTGTAAATATTCTTAGTTGTGTGTTTTGGTGTTTATTGGGGTAGAGAATGGAAAGTAATTTCGTTTAAATTAATTAATCATTACTTTTTCATTAATAATCATTTAATAATTGCTAAATATTTATGGTAATTATTTAGTTTTTTTTTTTGTTTGGGGATTTAGGTTCAATAGCTGTAACGTTAGGTTTGTACATTATTTTGTGTTTTAAAATTATTCATATTTGTTTAATTGATAACTAATTGTGTTAATTATGGAGGTACTTTTTTTGTTTAATTTAGATGTGTGTTGTAAATTGTGTGGTGTATAGGGTAGGAAAATAAATATTACAATTATGTAAATTTAGTTTTTTGGATTAAGATTAATTTCCATTACAATATTTTTTTTGTTTGTAATTCTATTGTAGTTGATATATTTTTATTTTAAATTAGAATTTTGTTTTGTGGGAATACTCACTTATATCCCTACGCTATCTAACGCTTTCCCTACTGTTGCACTCCCTGGAGTGGAAATAGTAATTTTATCCTCTTTCCTATCCAACACTTTCCCTATTGTTGCACTCATTGGAGTGGGAATAGTAAATTATTCTCCTCCACTGTCTAACACGTTCTTACTGTTACACTCTTTGAAGTGGGAATTGTAATTTTTACCCCTCCGATATCCAACACGTTCCCTACTGTTGCATTTGCTGAAGTGGGAACAGTAATTTTTTACCCTAAGGTATCCAACACTTTCCCTACTGTTGCTTTCATTGGAGTGGGAGTTGTAAATTATTCCCCTCTGCTATCCAACACCTTCCTTACTATTGCACTCGCTGGAGTGGTAAGAGTAAACTATTCCCCTCCGCTATCCAACACTTTCCCTACTGTTGCACTCATTGGAGTGGGAATAGTAAAATATTCCCCTCCACTATACAACACTTTCCCTACTTTTGTACCCGCTGGAATGGTAATAGAAATTGTTGTCCCTCCGCTTTCCAACCCTTTCTCTAATGTTGCACTCTCTGGAGTGGGAATAGTAATGTTTTACGCTATGCTATCCAACACATGTAGGCTGGCGGGAGACAGAGATTCCCGTAACTGAGACCAAAGAAAGAAGTAGCCATTGCCCGGTCTGGAAAAATTGTGTTTAATCATTAGGTGCAGAATCTCTGTCTCCCGCCAGCTATGCCCACCCTCCAGGGTTGGGGGCCCCCGACGACCAGTTCCGACGATAACCTCGCTACCGCCGAACACCTTCACTTCCAGATCCACACCGAACCCAGGACCACACTTAGAGGCACCCTCATCTACAGACCACCAGGAACCCGCACACAATTCAGCGAAGACATCACTGACTTCATCAGCCCACATGCCCTTACCTCCGAGAACTACATTCTACTGGGAGACCTCAACTTCCACCTGGAAAAGAAAAACGACAGCAACACCACCACCCTTCTGGACAGCCTGGCCAATCTCGGACTCAAACAACTTGTTGACACCCCCACCCACTTTGCCGGACACACGCTCGACCCTATCTTCACCTCCAGCAAACACATCTCCTTCGATCACACCACAGCTCTCCATTGGATGGACCACAGATGCGTTCACTTCAGCTACAAAAAGACCACGACCCACAACCACCCACAACCTATTCCTCGAAGAAATTGGAACAAAATCACCACCGACCAGCTCTTCACATCGCTTCACCAAAACCCTCCTGCCATAACATCGGACCCAAACCAAGCTGCCACCAAACTCACACAATGGATCACCCTCAGCGCTGACGAATTAGCGCCCTTGAAAAAACATCAAATCAAGCAAGGTAGCAAAAAAGCCCCCTGGTTCAACAATGACCTTAAGAAATCCAAGAAGTTATGTTGTACTCTCGAGGAAGCCTGGAGAAAAACCCCAACCACTGACAACCTGGCCACCTTCAAGAACGCCACCCGCAAACACCACCAATTGATCCAGTCCACCAAGAAATCAGCATTCAAGGATCGACTTGACAACAATGCCCAAAACAGCAAGGAACTATTCAACATTGTCAAAAATGTACCTACCCCACCGCCGGCACCAATGACATCACTCCCTCCCAAGACCTCTGCGACTCTCTATCCTCATTCTTCCACAACAAAATCGCCGACATACATAACAGCTTTGAAAACCAGTCCGAAGACCACTCCCCTCCACCCACCCCCGAACCAAAACCGCACTCTAACAACCTTTGCGCCTGGAACCCAATCACCACCGAAGACCCCATCAGCCTGATGAACTCCATCCACTCAGGATCACCAACCGACCCATGTTCCCACCACATTTTCAACAAAGCAGACTCCATCATCGCACCCCTTCTCCGCGATGTCATCAACTGTTCCTTCAACTCCACTACCTTCCCGGAAAGCTGGAAACATGCCGAACTCAGCGCCCTTCTGAAGAAACCCACAGCAGACCCCACTGAACTTGAAGAACTACGGCCCCATCTCGCTCCTCCCATTCCCTGCCAAAGTCATTGAGAAAGCCGTCAATAGTCAGCTCGCCGCCTTCCTTGAATCCAACAAATCCCTCGACCCCTCACAGTCCGGCTTCCGAGCCAAACACAGCACCGAAACAGCCCTCATCTCAGCTACAGTACGGACGACATTCGAACTCTATTGGACAACGGAGAAACAGCCGCCCTCATCTTACTTGACCTCTCCGCAGCCTTCGACACAGTCTATCATAGCACCCTCATACAATGCCTCAGCAACATCGGAATACAAGGGAAAGCATTGGACTGGATCCTCTCGATCCTCGCTGGAAGAACCCAAAGAGTCCGCCTCCCCCCTTTTAGATCAGAGGCCACTGAAGTCATCTGCGGCGTACCACAAGGATCATCACTCAGTCCCACCCTCTTCAACGTATACATGAGCCCCCTCGCATCCATCGCTCGCCAACATAACCTCAACATCATCTCCTACGCAGACGACACCCAGTTGATCCTCTCCCTCACAAAAGACCCAAACACCGCCAAAACCAACTTACACGAAGGAATGAAAGAAGTAGCCGAGTGGATGAAAAACAGCCGTTTAAAACTAAACTCGGACAAAACGGAAGTCCTCATCTTAGGGTCATCCCCCTCTGCCTGGGATGACTCATGGTGGCCACCGGCCCTGGGAACCGCACCCATGCCTACGGATCACGCACGTAACCTGGACTTCATCCTGGACTCCTCCCTCTCGATGACCAGACAAGCCAACGCCGTCTCATCATCATGCTTCAACATACTACGCATGCTCAAAAAATCTTCCGTTGGATCCCCACCGAAACAAGAAATACGGTCACCCACGCACTGGTCACCAACCGACTGGATTACGGAAACACCCTCTACGCCGGAACCACAGCCAAACTACAGAATAAACTCCAACGCATCCAAAACGCCTCAGCCAGACTCATATTGGACATCCCGCGTCAAGCTCACATTTCCGACCACCTGAAAGACCTCCATTGGCTCCCCGTCAACAAGAGAATAACGTTCCGTCTCCTCACCCACGCGCACAAAGCCCTCTACGACCTAGGACCCGAATGCCTCAACACGCGACTGTCCTTCTACACCCCCTCCCGCCATCTACGATCGTCCAATCAAGCCCTTGCCGCAATTCCGTGCATCCATAAATACACCATGGGGGGAAGATCCTTCTCCTACTTAGCGGCCAAAACCTGGAATTCTCTCCCCACCCACCTCCGCCTCACTCAGAACCACCTCTCCTTCAGAAAGCAACTAAAAACCTGGATATTCGATAAGTAAAGCACCCCCCCTCCCTCAAGCGCCTTGAGACCCTCTGGGTGAGTAGTGCGCTATACAAACCTCTGAACTTGAACTTGAACTTGTTTGGAAGTATTTTAAAGGGGGGGCATGACCCGCGCTCCTCGCTGCAAAGCTTGGGATCACCGGCGATATTTGCGGCAGAGGCTTGAAAGGGAGCCGAGTGAGGTCGATACCTCCGTTTGGCAGAAGCCGGACACTGCACAGATTGACAAATAAAACAGCAATGCTCTCACAACCACAAAATAGAGTATAGCTTCAAAACTTGGTGTGACAAGATAAATGCTATTGTGACAAAATAAATAAACAGATGCAGATTCTTGTGTATTATCCTTGTGGGTAGGTTGTTTAATGAGTCCACAACCGTAGCACAGATTGACATTATGGGGGCACAGCAAGTTTTGTTTGATGTGCACCAGCCTTTGCCATAATTACCGGGAAATACGAATTTGGGTTTTATAGTGTTAGGAACGCCACCAGGGCAGTACACAAATTTCACTGTGAACCCAAGAGAACTATGAGAATTGTAGTATGGTGCATGCAGGCACGTAACTTTGAGCACCACTTATAACACCTGGGACGTTGCACAAGTGATTTCACAAATGATTGTTCATCCTTCGAAAAAGGCATTCCGCAAAAAACGTGTCAGGATAATCATGCTTGCTGTTGCCTGCGCCTAATGAATAAATGCAATTTTTCCAGACCACGGCTTTGGCAACTACTTTCTTTGGTCAAAATTACGGGAATCTCTGACTCCCTCCAGTCACGGCTGGCCTGCTGGCTTGGCGCTCCCCGACGACAGTGTTGTTTGGAAGTATATGCTGGTAGTGCTCTTCTCCACGGCCGGGCCGGGCCGTGTATCCAACGAAAGAAGGGGCTTTGGGCCCTGAAACTGTTGTATAGCATTTTGGGACCCTGGTGTAATTTTCCCGATTCATGCCCTTATATAGGTATAAAATATTGTATCCTAATATAGGCATAGAAATCACAACCATATTAAGACATAGCTCAAGTAGTTCTAATACGGCTTGGCTACTTTCACTAGTTCCGAAAATCTACAACGATTTCTTAGAAAAACCCACCTTCAGCAGTCAGGGACTTCCCCCTGCATGAATATTAATTTATCCAAGAAATCATGGAGTTTTCTGAGAATCAAGTCTCTAATGACGTTATTATGTTCAATCTTACGTCAAACTCGGCACCTTCAAGGTATAACTATGCCCACACTTGTCCAAACAAACACACAGTGGTTTGGAGTAGTTCGACTATCTACTTGCCCGATGCCCTGCTGCAGCAAGTGCCAAAGGAAGCCGACCCTCCAGCTGACGCACTGAGAGACGCTGTACTTTCTCCAGGTGAGAAATCCAGCTCCAGTGTTTCCAGGCTACCCTTGCGGGTTGCTGGGAAATCGAGTCCTGAGAGAGAGATACAAGGCCTCTTACATTCTTAAACCAAGGTAGTGAGCTGATTAGACCCTAACAGAATTCTTGGAATAGATTCTTGGCAAAAGAATACTAAACTTAAGCTACACCTCACTGACATCTTCCCTTGTACTTGACCTAGGTTAGGTAACCCGGGGAAGGCGTATTTTAGAAGCACCAGTTAAGTACTTTTTGTCATTATTTGTCACTGTTTGTATTTTATGCCTTTTAGGTATTCTATGGCTTAGAAACCATATCATGCTATTACAATATTATTTTGTAATACTCTTTTTACTGTACGCAGTTTACTTCATGCTAAGTATTGAGATTGTAGCAGTTAATTTCTTATGCTTGAGAAAGAAGACTGTTCAATAAAAACCCTTTTATTGAAAACGCCCATCTCTCTATTTCTCTTCACCTCTGCTTGTAACTAAGCATGCACGATTGACTGAGTGAAATAACTATCTCTTGTTTCCGCGACTCTAGAGATTGATTTCTTATTCTTGGGAAACAAAGTTGTCATGTTTTAAGCGGTTATCAGAAACTAATCCCTTCTTGTTCATTTGAGAAAGTTTCTAGTGACCTCTGAGCTAGCTGGCACACACACAATTAAGTTTAGTATATTCGGTAGAGACCTAGTTGACTTTAGTCCTACGTCTAAACTACAGGATACACTATTCCAATGCACAGACCCTATTGGGAATATAGGAACTACACCACATGGCGCCCAACGTTTGGTAAGGCGATAATTTAATGCTAGATACTAGAGTAACTCAGTCGTGCTTTTCACACAGACCCTTTTTTCCCATAAAATACTCCAATAGACGTCTGCACTGGGTAAAAGGATAATATCCGCCAAAACTGAGTAGGACAAAAAACCCTATGTATTAATTTTTGGTTTATTCAACGTTGAAGGATACAGTGTTCCAAAATATTGTGCACCTAATCTTTGTTTCCTTGAAACTTTCTCTGCGAACTTTTATTAAACAATGCCGGTTAACGGCGACAACAGTGCAACTGGTGGAGCTGCAGTAAATGCAAACCAACTGGGTGTAGACGTTACAGGGTTTAATGAAGAAGACGATGATGCTATAATCATCCCGGAAAACTTGAGGAAAACCATAGCTATAAAACTTATAGAAAATCAATCATCAAAATTTGTAGAGTGCACTACTCACCCGTAGGAGTCTCAAGGCGCTGAGGGGGGGGGTTGTGGGGGGGGGCGGCTACTACAGCTCGAACAGCCAGGTCTTGAGTTGTTTCATGAAGGAGAGATGGTCCAGGGTCAGCCGTAGGTGAGTGGGGAGAGCGTTCCATATCTTGGCTGCCAGGTAGGAGAAGGAGCAACCTCCGACGGTGGACTTTCGGAATTGTGGGACGTGGAGCTGGCGGGTGGGTGTGTAGAATGTGAGGCGGCTGTTGAGGTACTTCGGCCCGTGTCATGGAGAGCCTTGTGTGCGTGGGTGAGGAGCCTGAACGTGATCCTCTTGTTCACGGGGAGCCAGTGTAGGTCTTTCTGGTGGGCAGAGATGTGGCAGCGGCGAGGTATGTCCAGGATGAGTCGTGCTGAGGCGTTCTGAATACGCTGGAGTCTTTTCTAGAGTTTGGCTGTGGTTCCAGCGTAGAGGGTGTTCCCGTAGTCAAGACGGCTGGTGACGAGGGCCTGGGTGACCATCTTCCTGGTTTCGGTGGGGATCCACCGGAAGATCTTTCGGAGCATGCGCAGTGTGTTGAAGCAGGATGATGAGACGGCTTTCACTTGCTTGGTCATCGAGAGGGAGGAGTCCAGGATGAAGCCCAGGTTGCGTGCGTTGTCCATTGGTTTGGGTGCGATGCCCAGGGCAGGGGGCCACCAGGAGTCATCCCAGGCAAAGGGTGATGGTCCGAGGATGGTCTTGTCTGAGTTCAGTTTCAGACGGCTGATGTTCATCCATTCTGCGACTTCTTTTATTCCTTCCTGGAGGTTGGTTTTGGCGGTGGCGGGGTCGTTGGTGAGGGAGAGGATCAGCTGGGTGTCATTGGCGTAGGAGATGATGTTGAGGTTGTGTTGGCGAGCGATGGTGTGAGGGGGGTCATGTAGATGTTGAAGAGGGTGGGGCTGAGTGATGATCCCTGAGGGTCGCCGCAGATGACTTCGGTGGCAGCGGAACGGAACGGGGGAGGCGGACTCTTTAAGTTCTTCCGACGAGGAACGAGATGATCCACTCCAGTGCCGCTCCTTGGATTCCGGTGTTGCTGAGGCGCTGAATCAGCGTGCGGTGGCATACGGTGTCGAAGGCTGCTGAAAGGTCTAGGAGGAAGAGGGCAGCCGTTTCCCCGTTGTCGAGCAGTGCCCTGATGTCGTCGGTAGCTGCGATGAGGGCGGTCTCGGTGCTGTGGTTTGCTCGGAAGCAAGACTGTGAAGGGTCGAGGGATCCGTTGGTCTCGAGGAAGGCGGAGAGTTGTCTATTGACAGTCTTCTCGATGACTTTGGCTGGAAAGGGGAGGAGCGAGATGGGGCGGAAGTTCTTGAGGTCCGTGTGTAGAAAAAGGGTAGGGCTGATGACCTTTTTCAGAGTTGCCCGGCGTTAACCGCCTCTATACCATTCTAGTTATCAAACAAAGAGGCAGGCGCTGGAGACTTGAAGGCAGGAAACAGAAGTTTTTATTCCGACGGAGCAGAACACATCAGATCAGACAACAAGGTATCATCTCGAGGTGCTCTAACAGCCTCTCTGAGGCCTGGCCTCTTATATCCTGGTTTATGGCATGTGACCAATCTTTATTACAATCAAGACATTGTGAAGTAAGGAAAAAGACATCCCCGTAATCCTCGTGTCAATCCCACCCCCACATGCATCCACAATAGAGGTCCTCAACCTGCTGATAAGAGGAGGGGGCTATCACGCAGCTGAGTGCTCTGCCGATTATTAGGATGAGTGCGCCTGATCGTATCCCAGGGGGTGGGGAGGCCATGATCAATAGTGGGTCCTTTGAAGAGGAGTGACTCCATACAATAGGGGGCAGTAAACTGTATCTCCCGGCTTAGGCGATGGCCTCGGACCTGTGTGGACAATCGGAGTCGGTGGAAGGGGTCATCAAAGGAGAGGTATTCATGCCGCGTGGACAATCAGGCGCAGAGGGAGAGCTTACCAACAGAGGGGTATTCATGAAAGGAAAGGAGGTGTTTGGTCAGGCGCGAGCGTGACTCCCAAGGACAGAGTCTTGCAGAAGAAGAAGGTTTATGGCTTTGCCATGTGAGGGAGGGGGGGGGAGCCAGGGTGCGCGGAGGATGCTTGCAGGGTCAGAGGAGCATGCTGGCGATCGATCGTGGACAGGGAGACCATGATACCTAAAATGGCTGTTGCGCATGTTGTACATGGGTGACAAGCTGGCGCAGATGATGTTCAGCTCGCGCATCAAAATTCCACAGTCCTCCCTTTTAACATGTCTCGCCAACTTGTCAGTTCGGATTTATCCCCATGAGGCCACGTATTTCTACTTCATAGAGGGGACTCATGTGCTCATTTCTGAAGTCCAAAGTCTTTGGGCACATACAGTTAGTAGCGAGTGCACACAAGGATGGCAGGCATTGGATACTTAAGCAACACGCACAAAGTATCACAATCGGTATCAATAAAAAGGAAAACAACCTCCAACCCCAGTCCTTCAAAGCGCCCCAAAACCAGCTCCCAAGCGACCATCCTTCTTGTTCTTGGTGAACCTCCGAGGAAAGTCTGTGGAGGTGTTCAATGGCTTTGTAGACAGAGGGCGAGTTATCTGGCACGTAGGTGCAACAGCTAGATCCGATGATGCGGCATGCTCCTCCTCGATCGGCTAGAACCACATCTAGAACAAGGCGGTTTTGAAGGGCCACAAGGCGGACCGCCTGAAGCTCAGCCGTGTTGTTAGCGAGGATGCCAGCCGTGATGTTGATCGTTGTTTCTACTGCCTGGGTCAGGTGTCGGATAGCGCGACTGTTCGCCATTGGGCCCCACAGAGGAACAAGTCCCTTTGCTGCATCCAGGAACTGTGCTCCTGTGGAGTCGGCTTGTTCAACGTCATTTGCGCGCCTCTGCCGGTGATGGTTAGCAGGGGCTACATATGTGGGAGGGAGAACGAAGGCGAT
This sequence comes from Lissotriton vulgaris, assembly GCF_964263255.1. Classification (NCBI taxonomy): domain Eukaryota; kingdom Metazoa; phylum Chordata; class Amphibia; order Caudata; family Salamandridae; genus Lissotriton; species Lissotriton vulgaris. The sequence goes on along the minus strand of NC_141695.1, from coordinate 732,705,047 downwards.
GTAGCAGGTACCCCTCCAACCTTTCGGGAGCCAGGTGTAAGCCTTGGTGCCACAAACAAAGTACATATTCGGAGAAGCAACAAAGGAAGGGGGATCAACTGAGTCCAATGTTCTGGTGATGCGGCAAGAACTGTGACCCACCAGCTGCGTTCCCCGTCCTTCGAGGCACACAAGACCGGTGACATTGATAACGGACAGGGCCACAGTCAGAGTGGCGGCAGTCCGTTTCTGCAGATTAGAGAAGGTGGGTCTAGCTGGATTGTGGAGCACTTGCACTTCAACACGTTCTTTGGCTGGGATGTTCATAAGGAAGGCGGCACCCAAGGGCACAGGACACAGGGGAGCAGAGGTCTTTCCAGTTTTGTTCAGCCAGAACCCATAGTAGAAGTGGGATACTGTTTGACCGGAAGTGGCGTTGTCCTTGTGGCTCTCTTGCATGAGGATCAGCCAGGCGAGGCAGGAGCCGTGAACTGAGAAAGGAGAAGGGATGAAGGGGATAGAGTGTCCAGTGGCATGCGGGAGCAACCCACAGATCCAGCAGTTGGTGGCATTTGCAGCAAGGTTGTGTTGGTGCAACAGTTGCACGAAGGAATTGTTCCAGAATTCCCTGCGCCTTTCTCGGAGCTGAGGCGACAGGGAGATCAGGTGATGCTCTTTCATGGGGGTCGGTTGTGCAGTGGGCAGCAATGCCTGATGAGCGGGGGTGCTTCCCTCCAGAATCCAGAAGGAGGTCATGAGGAGGAGGCAGAAGAGGAAGACAATGAAGAGGGCGATTGTCTTTGATTTGTGCAAATTGTCAGTCTTTGGGTTCCTGTAGTGGGTATTTCCTGTTGCTTCCATCATCTTCTTATCTGGCGCTTCCATCATCTTCTTATCTGGCGCTTCCATCATCTTCAAGGTGCTCGGTAGCGGGCAGAACCACAGACTTCGTTTACCTTCTCTCCCGGCAACCCTTGGTTGTGTTTAGGTCACCGTTCTGAGATTTAACTTAGTCCATGGCCTACTTAGCCGAAGCTCCCTCCTTTCGACGCAGGAAATACCCTTCTCTGATGGCACAGTGGGATCGGGGAATTTTGCAAGTTCAAGTGCCTCGGTATCGGGATAGCAGTCCAGTGCTGGCCGGTCTTTGTTCAGGAGCTCTTCTTGGGTGTTGACGTTTTCTGTCGTGGCCAGGGTCGGGGGGACCCTCTTGCAGTGGTGTGCGTGCAGCCAGTGCCGCTTCCCCTCCACTCGAAGCGCTGTCCGGGTGGTGATCAGCACTTGCCAGGGGCCCGTCCACCGCGGTTCCAGACTCTTGGCCCGTTGAAAGTTTCGGACTAGCACATAGTCCCCCGGTTGGATGTCGTGACCCGGACCCCTGGAAGCATCGGGGATGGCCTGCTGTACCTGTTGATGAATGACAGACAACGTTTTAGTTAACTTGCCCAAATAATCAGACAGTAGGACGTCCGGGACGTCATGAATGGAGGTCGGTTTGGGGGCAGCCCAGAGGTTCATCGGTCGCCCGAATACAACCTCGTAGGGGGTCAAATGGTGTTTGGTGGGAGTGGAGCGCATCGATAGCAATGCCAGTGGGAGGGCATCTAGCCACTTAAGTCCAGTGGTGGCCACTATTTTTGATAGTTTCAGCTTCAATGTGGCATTATGTCGCTCCACCAAACCGGCGGATTGGGGGTGGAAGACTGCATGAAATCTCTGCTTCACCCCCAACCCCTTCAAGATCAGTTGGATGACCTCAGCTATAAAATGGGGGCCATTGTCGCTCCATAAAATTTGACAAAGGCCATAGCGAGGGAAGAACTCTTTCAGTAGTACTTTGGCAGTAGTCATGGCAGTGTTGTCACGGGTTGGATAGGCCTCTACCCATTTGCTGTAGGCACATACAATGACTAGTACATACTTCAAGCCTTGGCATCTCTCTAGCTGGATGTAATCCATCTGGAGGACCTCAAAGGGGTGATCGGGGATCCCAAACCCTTCCCGGGGCACCACAGTTCCTTTCCCGGGGTTGTGTTGCAAACAGATAAGGCACTGCTGGACCAGGCGTTTGGCTGAGTCGGGGATTTTGTCGTTGTACCAGACTTTGGAAATGAGTTCGATCATGGGTGCAGATCCTATGTGTGCGGGGGAATGTGCCATAGTCAGTATCGGGATCAGGTATGAGTCAGGCAGCAGCCATCTGTTTGCATCTTTTGTCCGCCAGCAGCCCTCATCGTCCTTCAAACCCACCCGTGCCCACTCGGTCAGTTCGTGAGGGGTGCTGGCCGACTGGATGTCTCTAATCATTTCCCTAGCGTCAGTCCATTTCTCTGCTTGTGACCTACTCACATATATGCGTGTCACCGTCTTATTCTCAGCTGTGGTTCGTGCAGTAATGTCGGCCAGTGCGTTCCCTTGTCGGACTAAGTCTGTCACCTTCTTGTGTGCCTGGCATTTGATTACTGCTAATCGTTTGGGGAGGAGAACTGCTTCAATCAAAGCAGAAACCAGATCTCCGTGAAGGATGGGTGTGCCGTGTGACGTCAGGAATCCCCTTTCCCTCTATAGGAGCCCAAAATGGTGAACCACCCCGAAGGCATACTGGCTGTCTGTGTATACGTTCGCAGTGGTTCCTGTTGCTATGATGCATGCTCGTGTGAGGGCTATCAGCTCTGCCGCCTGTGCAGATCGTTGTGTGATGCAGGCTGTCTCAACTACTGTTCGGGCTGTCGTTACTGCATAAGCAGCTGAAGTGGTGCCATCTGAGAGTTTGATGCATGAGCCGTCTACCCATAGCTCTCCATCAGGGTCTGTAAAGGCAGCGTCTCGGAGGTCAACTCTACTCCTGGTCTGTTCGTCCGTGAGGGTCACACAGTCGTGTATGGGAGGTACGTCGGGGTCATTTTCAGGCAGGGGCAACAGTGTGGCAGGATTCAAAGTCGTGCATCTCTTTAGTGTGATGTGGGGTGCAAGTAGCGTCAATTCGTACCCTGTCAGTCGTGCGCTAGTCAGTTGTTGAGTCTTGGTTTGGTTCAAAAGGGTGTTGACTGCATGGGGTACTAACACGGTGAGGGAGTTTGAAAGTACGATTCCCTCACTCTGACGGATAGAGACAGCGGCGGCAGCTACTGCTCGAAGGCAGGCAGGCAAAGCTCTGGCTACAGGGTCAAGAGTGGCAGAGAAGTAGGCACAAGGGCGCTGCTTAGGACCGATAGACTGTGTCAGGACAGACAATGCACACCCCTCCCTTTCGTGGGTGAAGAGGGAAAAGGGCTTGGAGTAATCCGGTGTTCCCAGGACAGGGGCCGAGCAAAGGGCATCCCGTAACTCCTTAAAGGATGCTTGACACTCAGGGGTCCAAGGAAGCGGGAAGGGGGCATCCTTGGCCAGCAAGGCAAGTAGAGGTTTTACAATGAGGCTGAAATTTGGTAGCCATTGTCTGCAAAAAGAGGTAAGGCCAACCAAAGAGCGGACTTGCTTTTGTGTTTTTGGGATGGGGGTGTCTAGGATGGTTTGGATTCGATCGGGCGTAAGTTTCCTCCCTTCTTTGGACAGGAGATGGCCTAGGTATGTCACTTGTGGCTGGCAGAACTGTAATTTCTTTTTGGAGACTTTGTGGCCATTTTCTGCGAGAAAGTGTAGGAGTTGGACAGTGGCTGTGATTGCAAGTGGAGTGGTGTCAGCCGCCAAAAGGATATCATCGACATATTGGATCAACACCACTCCATCTGGTAGCTGGACGGCGTCCAGCTGTCTTTTAAGGGCCTGGCTGTAAATGCTGGGACTTTCAGTGTACCCCTGGGGAGCTCTACAAAATCGGTACGAGCGGGATTTTAGGGTGAAGCCGAAGAGATAACGGCTGTCTGGGTGGATAGGGATGGAGAAAAACGCATTCTTGAGATCAATAACAGTGAAGGTGGTGGCAGTGGACGGGATGAGGGTCAGAATGGTAGTGATGTCTGAGACTACGGGGTATTGGGGTACAACCACTTTATTAATCTCTCGCAGGTCGATGATGAAGCGGTACGCTTTCTCATCTCCCTTGCCTTGCTTCTTCACAATGGGTAGGATAGGGCTGTTGCAGACATTGCTAACCACTTCTTCGACCACTCCTGCATCTACCAGAGACTGAATGATCGCTACCAGTGCATTCTCGCCCTCGGGCGATATCCGATACTGCGGGAGTTTCGGGAGCATGGCGTCCTGCCTTACAGTTATATGAATGGGGTCAATCATCATTCGTCCCACATCAGAGTCATTTTTGGCCCATAGGTATGGGGGCAGGGCGTCGAGCAAGGACAGATCACAGTCAGTCAGGGAGCACATGTGTCGTGTTGGGCAAGATTTAGGCAGGCTCGGGTTGTCGTACAGGATGACTTGGACTCCATCTGGGGAACACCTGATAGTGGCTCGAAAATGTTTCAGCAAATCAATGCCCATAATGGCGTCAAGGGAGTTGGAGGAGAGCAAAAATGTTGAGGCAGTGGTGTTGTTATCTAGATCAAAGGAGATAGGTACAGACAGGGGGTTAGTGGAGGGCGTCCCATCGAAACCTATCGATGTATGTGTGAGCCAGACAAGGGTGCCCTTGGAACCAGTCGTTTCGATAACACACTACGTGTCGCCCCAGTGTCTACCAAAAATGGAGACTCTGTACCCAGGACCTTAGCAGTGACGTAAGGACCTTGCTGGTCAACACAGAGCTCGACTGGATCCCTCCCTTGCCCCTGGCAGTCCTATGCAAAATCGGGGGCATTCTCACCGTCGGATAGTTGATACTGGTTCTGTCGGGAACGGTCAAATGTGTTCGATCTCCCTGGTCTGTCATTGGTGGTGTCGTTTGTGTACCCTCGTCCTTGTCCCCTATTTCTCGGCCCACCCGCAACGTCCTTGGGGTCCCTATTTCTGTTCATCTCTAATAGAACCGGACACTGGGATTTCCAATGGCCGAATCCTTTGCAGAAGGCACACTGGTCCCGCTAATGTCTCTACGTCCAGTGTGGGATGTCGGGGTGTGGTCTTTGGGAGGTGGATTTCTAGGGGTGGTCGATTGGTAGTTCCCCCCATGGGGTTCCCGTCCGACCGCTATACCTTGTATCTGGGCTATCATCACCCTTTCTTTCAAATCTTTCTTCTTTTTCTCGGATGCCCTATCACTCTCATTCTTCTGGTGCTCGTAATACTGAGCCATCTGAAGGATAGCTGCGGGTTTGGAGGCCCCCCAACTACTCTCACTCGTCTGCAGCTTTTGGGAGACCTCTTGTGATAGGCCCTTTACATAATTTTGTACAAACAGGTGTTGTCCGGTTGTGGTGGTCATGTCTTGGCCACTGTAGTCGGAGAACACTGTCTCGAATCGGGAGAAGTATTCCGATACATCTTCCTGGGGTTTCTGATGACAGGCCGTGACTATCGACCAGTCTACCTTTTTCTCTGGGATCAGTGTCTTTAACTTCTGAACTAATTTGTCTGGGAGTTCTAATATGTCCTTTACTGGTTTCTTTCCGGGCTCTCGCTGTCTATATAGATCACTGAGTTGCTTCCAGGTATGTCCGAACAGATCCGTGTGGTCAGCCTTCCGGATTTGCTTCCACACGTCAGCTGGCAGGCATAACCCGAAAAACAAGTCAATGTCCGCTAAAGTCATTATCGTCGAACCCAAGGCTGTGCCTAATTCGGTATAGAATGCTGTCGGGTTCTTTCTTAAATCGGGCAGAGTTTGTCTAAAGGTTAAGATGTCTTGTCAGTCCCATGGTTGGTAAACCCAATTGTACACAACCCTCCCCTTTGCATCTTCATGGTTAATATCGTTGTTTGTTCCCTGAAGACGCGGTGGAACCCAGTAAGGGGCCGCCTCTCTGATGGGCATCATAGAGTTGGCTACTCCTACTGAGGACTCGGTTGTTTCAGGGACTGTAACCTTGACTTCTGGTTTCTGTTCCGTGAGGTGGCGGAAGACCTCAAGCATTTGCATGAAGAGGTCCTTCGCATCACGTTCAGTCCCATCTCCAACATCAATCTTTCTATATAGCGCGGTCAGTTTAGCGGGGCCCTTACTCTGATATCTATCCTCATATGCGTTCAGGGTGTGGTAGCTGAATCGTAAAATGAAATTCCGTCTGTGGCTGTCGGCATGGGAATTATACATGTTCATTGGGTATTCTTCGCGCTCCTTCCGTTCTACTAGTGTCTTTGCTATTTTATCAATCCCATCCCGCTCATCTTGACTCAACCTATTTGGTCTGGCTGGTGGTTGCTTGCTAGCCTCGGGGTCATCTGGTGGTGTTACTAATGCGGCTGGTGCGGAGGCCGTGAGGGCTGGTGTACTCCAGCTAAGGTTGCTCTCGTTCGCACTCAGGACTTGCAGGTGTTGTTGGCAGGGGGCATATGGAGGGGGCATGTAGATGATTGGGGGACCTAGCAGTAACTCATTGTTCGCCCGTTGTTTGGAGGGCAATTCAGGGTAGAGCGTAGAAGGGGTCCTAACAGGACATTGACCTGTCAACCCTGATTCTTGTTTTTGTGTAGCTTCCTTTCTTTCTTTTATTTCTTCTTCTAGTTGCTTAGCGGCTAGGTGAGCTGCCTTTCGTAATTCTCTCCCTATTTTTGCTTCTTCTCTTTTTCTTCGTTGTTCCGTTTCTTTGCGCCACATGCCGATACTATCGAGCATAGTGGGCGTAGTCTTATTTTTCTGGAGCGCTATTTCTAATGTTTTTATTTTATGATCATCAAAGGAACCTATCAGTGGCCACTGACTTTCGGGGTTCTTCTTTGTGTATTTATGCCATAACTTAGTATAAGCTATAGCGACTAGTCCATGCTTAGTGAACATGTCCTTATTAGGGGCGCCCTCCAGTGGAGCTGGATGGTTCATCTCTAATAAGCGGTCCGGGCTAAACATTCTACCAATCAGTGGGGAGAAGATAGGCATGACGGGTTACAACGGGGACAAAGGTCTGCACTACCTATCTTATCACGGCGTGCAAAGACTAGACAGAATATTTCTATTCTCCGTTGTTTGCAGGCGGTGAATACCTCAAAAGAACCAATACCGAACACTTAATGTACGGTCAATCAAACAATCAGTGGGGAGAATAAGAGGGTACGACAGGTTAAAAGTTTGCGTTACCTACTTTTTCTCTACCTGCAAAGAGAGACCTTGTTCTTCCCTGTTTGCAGACAGAGAATCTCCAGACAACAATCCGCGAACAGTAGTTCGGGAAAACAGTGGGGGAGGAAGATACGCACGACGGATTACAACGGGGACAAAAGTCTGCGTTACCTATCCTTCACTGCTTGCAAAGGGAGAGCCTGTTGTTTCTCCGTTTGCAGACGGTGAATATCCAGAGGAACCAACAAAAGAGTAATACTAGTATTATCCAAACCAAACAATCATTTCATGTTTTTGTCGTATTTACACGACCTTACCCGGACCGCATGGACAGTTTCATGTCTTCCGAATCCAGCGCCCGATCATCCTCTATTCTTCGTCTGTTCGCGGCACTCCTGATGGTTCCCAGTCAGGACCGTAGATCACTCGAGAGAGGTCTGTTCAGAACTAGTGAAGTTCGGATGATCGGCTGTCAGACGAGGGTCTATCGGACAGGAGCTCTCCCGATCGTTGCAGTCGTTCACTCTGTCGTCGGGACCTCTACCACTGGATCCACGTGTCGCTGATGGGCCCCACGTGGGGCGCCAATTGTAGAAAAAGGGTAGGGCTGATGACCTTTTTCAGAGTTGCCCGGCGTTAACCGCCTCTATACCATTCTAGTTATCAAACAAAGAGGCAGGCGCTGGAGACTTGAAGGCAGGAAACAGAAGTTTTTATTCCGACGGAGCAGAACACATCAGATCAGACAACAAGGTATCGTCTCGAGGTGCTCTAACAGCCTCTCTGAGGCCTGGCCTCTTATATCCTGGTTTATGGCATGTGACCAATCTTTATTACAATCAAGACATTGTGAAGTAAGGAAAAAGACATCCCCGTAATCCTCGTGTCAATCCCACCCCCACATGCATCTACAATAGAGGTCCTCAACCTGCTGATAAGAGGAGGGGGCTATCACGCAGCTGAGTGTTCTGCCGATTCTTAGGATGAGTGCGCCTGATCGTATCCCAGGGGGTGGGGAGGCCATGATCAATAGTGGGTCCTTTGAAGAGGAGTGACTCCATACAATAGGGGGCAGTAAACTGTATCTCCCGGCTTAGGCGATGGCCTCGGACCTGTGTGGACAATCGGACTCGGTGGAAGGGGTCATCAAGGGAGAGGTATTCATGCTGCGTGGACAATCAGGCGCAGAGGGAGAGCTTACCAGCAGAGGGGTATTCATGAAAGGAAAGGAGGTGTTTGGTCAGGCGCGAGCGTGACTCCCAAGGACAGAGTCTTGCAGAAGAAGAAGGTTTATGGCTTGCCCATGTGAGGGAGGGGAGGGTAGCCAGGGTGCGCGGAGGATGCTTGCAGGGTCAGGGGAGCATGCTGGCGATCGATCGTGGACAGGGAGACCATGATACCTAAAATGGCTGTCGTGCATGTTGTACGTGGGTGACAAGCTGGCGCAGATGATGTTCAGCTCGCGCATCAAAATTCCACACGTGGGGTCTTCTGTGGGTTTCTTCAGGGGGGCACTCAGCTTGGCATGTTTCCAGCTCTCCGGGAAGGTGGCGGATGTGAAGGAGCTGTTGATGATGTTCCGGAGTTGGGGTGCGGAGATGGAGTCGGCTTTGTTGAAGATGTAGTGTGGGCAGGGGTCGGAAGGTGAGCCGGAGTGGATGGTGTTCATCAGGCGGGTTGTGTCTTCAGTGCTGACAGGGGTCTAGGTCCGGAGGGTGGTGGTGGGGAGTGTTGGTTCAGTGGTAGGGTGCATGGTCTGTGCGCCGAAGCTGTTGTGTGTGTCAGCGATCTTGCGGTGAAAGAACGAGGTGAGTGATGTCGTTGTTGCAGGCGCTGGGGTTGGAGAGCTCTTTGACGATGCTGAAGAGTTCCTTGCTGTTGTGGGTGTTGTTGTCCAGTCATTCTCTGAATGTTGTCCTCTTGGTGGTGCAGATCATCTGGTGGTGTTTTCGGGTGGCGTTCCTGAGGGCTGCCATGTTTTCTGCTGTCTGGTTGTGGTGCCAGGCTTTATCAAGGCTGTGGCAGTTTTTTTGAGAGTTTTTGAGGTCGATGGTGAACCACGAGGCGTTCCTGTTGCCGGGTCTGCTGGGCGGGGCCTTCAGAGGTGCAAGGTCATCGGCGCAGTTGGTGAGCCACTGTGTGAGGTTGCGGGCTGCTTCGTTGGGGTCCGTTGTGTTGGTGGGTGGGTTCTGGCTGTGGGCGGTGGTGAGCTGGTCGGCGGTGATCTTGCTCCATCTTCTACGGGGACCCTGTTGCGGGTGATGATGGGTCGTGGTTCTCCTGAAGGTGAAGTGGACGCAGCTGTCCAGTGTAGTCCGGTGGAGTGGCTGAAGGAGATGTACTTACTGGAGGAGAAGACGGGGTCAAGCATGTGGCCGGCGTAGTGGGTGGGGTTGTTCACCAGTTGCTTGAGTCCAAGGTTGGCGAGGTTGTCCAGCAGGGCGGCGGTGTAGCAGTCCTTGTTCTCCAGATGGAAGTTGAGGTCCCCTAGGAGGATGTAGTCTTTGGAGGCGAGGGCGTGCGGACTGACGAAGTCTGCGATGGCTTCGCTGAAATGCGTGTGTGGTCCCGGGAGTCTGTAGATAAGGGTGCCTCTGAGGGGGGTCTTGGGGTCGGTGTGTATCTGGAAGTGAAGGTGCTCGGCGGCGGTGAGGGTGTCATCGGAGTTGGTCGTGATGTGGATGGTGTTTCTGTGGACGATGGCAATGCCTCCTCTGGTCTGGTTGACGCGATCCCTCCGGGTGATCTTGTATCTGTCTGGGATGGCTATGGCGATGTCGGGGGCTGAGGAGGCATTCATCCAGGTTTCGTGAGGAAGGCGACTTCTGGTGATGTTGTGTCGAGCATGTTCCAGAGTTTGACGGCGTGCCTGTGGATGGAGCGGGTGTTGAGCATGATGCCCTTGAGGTGGTTGTTGCTGGTGCTCGGCTTGGTGGGTGCGGTGCAGGATCGGAGGCAGGTTAATTGGCAGGCTTGGCAGGTGAAGGGTCCGTGGGTGCGTTTCGGGGTGGCTCGGTAGCAGGCGGGGTTTCGGCTGGCGTTGAGTGCATGGAGGTTCGTCGGGGGCTGGCATCGTCCGGGGCCAGGGGTCCTGACACTGGGCGCGGTCCAGGCGCGGACGGGCGCAGACGAGCTTGCTTTGGCGCGCCTTCGGTGCACAATCAGCGTGCCTTCGGCGCACAATAGGCGCGCCAGCTGCGCGTACGCGCGGGCTCCGTGTGAAGCGAAGTGGGAGGGCGGAGCAGCTGGGAGGGGGGAGCGGGGCGGCCAATGGGGTTAACAGAAGAAAAAAAGGGCGGGCCATGAGGGAGCAGCGGAGGGAAGCGGGGAGGGGGCACACCAGGGATAATAGTACTCACAAAGGCACAAAAACTATTACAGAATGGGAATGAAGAAGTACAGTACAGTCAGTAATACACACAATGAGGGCAGTACACACAATGAGGGCAGCAGTGGGGAAGAAGAACGAGCAGCAGCAGGGGCACCGAGGCCAGGGACGAACCTGTGGCACTGGGTCGGAGACGCGCTGCAGCTAGCGAGCCGTGCGGCGTGGGGGGTGTCCTGGATCAGGAAATGGAGTATCATCGAGAGGTGCTAAAGTAATATTTGTCATAGAGGCACATGAATATTAACAGACAGAGGTATTCTATTCATGGATTATATTTCCACAAGCAAATCCAACAACACATGTGTTCCACTACTACAAAGTAGAGGAACCTCCAGGGGAATAGATTCCTTTCGAGGACGTTGAAATTCCACTAACTTACCAAGAACATCAGCTCTGGTTTAATGGCGCCCTACAACATCAAAATCACATTACCTGGCTCGGTCCACTAGGTAGACCAGGATCTACATGGCCGGTGCTAGCCAGCTATACACCACATCCTGACATTGAAAGAATGACAGCTCCTGAACTAGCTGATTAAAATACACAGGCAGTTGGTTCAATATGTCATGAGGACTTTAACAGTCCAACCAGCTGTAAGAATTCCACAGCACATCCCACATCAGGGGAACACAAACAAAATCACACCACGGACTATATGGTAAATTGCCTGCAACACGGGAACAAATTCCGTTCTGGTTAGCGCAAAAAATTACTCAAACAGAGGCAGTATTCCCTGATAGTACACCTCATGAGAAACACAGAATTCTGACAATCTGTTTACCAATGGGGATTGCACCACACGTACAGGACTGCGACACTTAGCATACAGTCTTTGCTTCAATCTACACAAAAACACATGGTGTTCCATCTATGGCGATAATACCAGACGTCCTAAGGTAGATTCAAAATGAATACGGACCAGAACCTGCTTTAAATCTTGGTATAAAGTTACTAAAAGATTTCAAACAGGTCTCGGCTATATTGATAGCCAACATTAAAGGTGAAGCAGCATCTGTGGCAATCCGCCAGAAGCTAAAAGTAACAGATATTACAGAGCAACCATATGAGCTTGCCAGAATTATTGAAAAATCCTATGAAGAACTAGGTAGAGATAGTTTGGGTGGGAAACCAGTAAAACCCCAACTAACGGAAAATCCTGAAAAACTGTCTATTAAAAATAATCTCACTACTCTTAAGAAAAAGTGGGAAAACAGCAAAGAGACACTTCCTTGAGAGAGGCGTTCACAGTCCAGAGGAAGGTCTCCTCGACAGGAGCCCTCTGAAAAAAGATACAACCTTAGAAATAGGGATAATTTGAGAAAACCTGAAAGATATCAAGATAATGATGCACGTTCCTCTCGTAACTTTCAGACTTCCTTGCAGAAATCCGAAAGAAGAGGACGATCAGAACAGAAAGAACGCGTGAAGTCCAAAGACGAACAGCACGTTCCAAAAAATAAGAAAAATCAATTTCCAAAAAAGAAGTTAGCAAGTCTAAAGATCAGACATGCCGAGGATCTAGAGGACAGAACTCAAGAACGGGGAGTGGGCCCGAACAATAATAATAGGATAATAAAAGGATCATCTGGAGACAGTGGACTTGAATGAAAGTATCCAAGTTGAAACTGCAGATACCAGGGTTAGTGTACCACATAAGTTATATGAAGTAACACTCCGGATGGAGGGGGACATACCAAGAAAAGTTAGAGCACTCTTTTGGGAGAAGCTATCTAAGGGTTATAACATTCTTCTAGCTGAACAAGACTGGCCACCTGAATTTGTCAGGGAGTGCCCACATGGCGAAGTGATAATAATGCCAGCCTTCTCAAATCACATTCCAATTCATAACAAATTCACATATGCTAGGAAATGGGATGTAGCCCAGGCCCCAGCTCTATACAAAAATCATGTAGGATATGATGAGGATTCCCCTCATCATAAAATCCAGTTGAAAACTCAACCAACAATGCAAAGGCAATATCCTGTAAAACAGAAAGCTAAAAAACAGGTCAGGGAGATTTTAAATCAACCTGAATACCAAGGGGTGAATGTGAGGTGAACAAGTGAAGGCAAAAGCCTGGCAGCAAATTTCCTAGAGACATGTGCGCTGCTCCAACCTCCAAAAACACTGAAAAACTTACAGTTAATTCTAGGTTTCCTGAATTATGGAAGAACTTATGTTCTGAACTGCCCAGAAAGGGTTAAACCTCTCTACGGACTAATAAAACCTGATTTCAAACCAACAAATTGGATTCAAACTCACACAGAAAGTTTGCGTTCAGTACAAACAGACATGTTATCAAAAACACAATTACAAACACGCGTCAACGTGCGCAACCTTGTGATCCGAATCATCCCAGGGAGATGCGGATTCAGATACCCAACCTTTAATGAAGGTGAAAAGGTACCAATAGCATACAAATCACACTTGTACACACAAGCTGAAATGAAATTCACTTCTACAGAGAAAATTCGGACAGCAGTTCAAACAGCAGTAGCAAAAGAGAGAGCTCTCACGTAGGGTAAACGCATAATGATCGTTACACCTGTACCTGCCTTGGAGGGAGTACGTAAGCAAGCATTCCCAATGCTAAAGCTTTACATCCGAGATAGATACAATGGGTTAACTCTCTTGCAGCAACTGACGTTGAATACGTTTTTGACCCATACTTGAAGACACAAGATATTCTACAATACGAATTAGAATGTCCTCTGCCAGCTGAAATTCTGCCACTTGAACATTACGCAGTATAATCTATACAGATGTATCAGCACAGCCCGCAATTGGGGGATAAACAAGCCTATAGTGCTGTGTGCGCGATTGTTAAAGATCGCTGGCGCGAAGGTAAATTTAGACCTATGGTCACTAAAACTCAATCACTCGGAGACTGTACAGCTCAGCGAGCTGAACTACAGGCTTTCAAGATGGCGCTTGAAAATACTGATTGCGAATTCCCCACACTCATAGTGTGTGATTCGTACTACTGCGTCCAATCTTACAATGAATATCTGCAGAACTGGGTTCAAAACTGTTTCAAAGACGCAAAAGGTGGCACAATTAAGCATAAAATGCTTTGGGAACAGGTAGTTCTTTTACAAAAAGAACTACAAAAGACTCATGTGATCCATACACTGAGTCATCAGCGTGATGGTGTTCACGTTGCAGGAAATTCATTGCCTGATGAGGCGGCAAAGGCAGCTGTGCAAACAGCTTCCGTAGCTGCAATCACTCGTTCAAAAATGAAAATAGATAGTGAAACAATGCTAGCAGTGAGTGCCTCAATGGAAGGCAACTATGCAGCATTACCACTAAACTATCCATTTGGTAATACAAACATAATTGATGCAAACTCCGTTCCTTTTGCTCGAATCCCTGGAGTGGGGGACAGAGGAATTCCAAACAGGAACCAGAGAGGTGCTTTGATTTACGAAGCACATATGGGAGAGGGTCTGAGAAATCAAAGGATCTTAGAATCTCTAATAGAATTAGAAGAGATGTACTGGTGGCCGGCAATGAGCGTCAAAGTTTACAAATTCGGTATCAACTGTGACACCTGTTACAGAGATCATAGCTTTTAAATCCACCAGGTACCTGACTACAGTGTAGCCAGCCCAGTACAGACACCACTGTTAGACAGCATTAGACTATTTACACGTGGATGTCGATATAGACGTACGCAGTCCCATAAGTATTAAGACAAGATTCATTTGGATGTAGCCTCAGCAATCAGCTGACGCCCGAACTGTTGTAAAACATTTGCGAGCCTTTATCGGCACATACGTATTTGGCACACTACATTTTGACCCGGGTCCTGCATTTAGCTCGAATGCTTGCAAGGAGGCCATGGCTAACTTGGGCATTGCATTTCAGTTTTTGAGTCCCTTCCATCCTGAGGGAAATGCGGTAGTGGAAAGAAAAAACTGTGACATAAAGCAATCTATAACAGCTAGGGTATTGAGTTCGGGTGACTGGTGGGTCAAACATCTAAATAGTGTCCAAAGAAGTCTTAATAATCTACCAAGAAATTCTCTGGGGGGAATCACTCCATATGAACTATTATTTGAAATCCAGGACCTTGATTGTCAAACTTTAGAGGTGGAACAGAAACCCTTTGATATCAAACACTGTTTGGCTGTTTTACAGGACTTACATGAAACAAGAAGAAGTATGAGTAACACAACACAAAAGCCGACTACCACTGACGAAAAACCACCTGTCCCAGCAAGACCTGTCTGGATTCCAAAGATTGGGGATCTAGTCAGGGAAAAGATTGCGGTAAAGAAGGAATTTGGGCCTTCTTACAGAAAAGCAGTACCTGTCTGAGCAATTCTTGGAACAAGATCAGTGTTACTACCGCCGCTTGCTGGAAAAAGGGAGAACAGAACAGTATCAATTGACCTGGTAAAACCACATTATGTGGCCGATAATAAGTAGTAGACACAGTGGACTCCCGAGAGGTAGCAGACAACCAAATCTAGCTACTATTCAAATGGTTCAAACTGAAAGACTTATCACCTTTGATAAACCTGCAGTGAGAATAGAAGGACTTCGCAATAGAGCCATGGAACTAGTCCCTCTTGATACCCAAATATCACTTCGTCAAGAAACTCCTGTCTACAATGATGTAGCATCTGACTATACAAACATGTCGAAGGAGGAAGCTACTACAGAGATCTCAAAAAATCCAGATGCAATACCGGCTATTGACAGAACTACTACTAGCTATTTTACCAACATCGATAACTTTTCTGAGGATCCCAGTGAACCTGAGACTATGCCAGTAAATAAAGCTTTTAAAGAAAAAATAACAGAACTCTTTCATCAACTTGAAAAAACGTATCTGGTTTCACCATGGATTGAATTTTGGATTGGCTCATTCTGGTGTTAAGTTTGGGTAAAATAATAGATGGAAAATATAGTACAATGGACACACCAAGTCAGAACATCAACTTACTTCTGAAACCTTACAAATCATCTCATCGTGAATGAAGAGACCTGTCATCAGTGAATATGACAGCAGTTCCTATACCCTCGGTATAGCATGGGACACAACAGATTATGACATTTTATGGCCCAGTGGAATTGTTAAAGATTCCACACCAGTTTAAGGTTTCTTTGAGTGACTTTGTCTCACCCAGCACATTTTCTGATGATTGGGACTTTGAAGCAGTTAATAATATGATGTCAGACTTGGAAATGTCCGCAAAATTTCAAAAACATGAACACCTAGAAGGTTCAACAAGTTATGAAGAAATGTATTGTTATAATCATTTGGGTCACCATTATTTGCACAAATCGGTAAATCCAAGAAACGTTTTAACATTGTCCAACGCCACCAAAAGGAAGCTCTATAACATTTTATGAGAAATTTCCATACTTTACAGGTTTTAATGTGAAAAATCCAGAAACGTTTTATTTTAAAAATATAAATAAGAAAGGCATGAAAACCATGTTGACCAACACTAAACAAATTTATTCTGCAAACTTTTATGTTCAGCTGTCTACATTAGGTTTTAACTTTTGGAAAGACAACATTGAGTTAAAAACTGTATGGGGCACAAAAGAATGGCAGGTGCAGGGTTTAGAAGCCCTGTTCAGAGCCTGCTTTATGCCTGAACAAATAATATTTTTGAACAACACCATTCATCAAACGTCATGTCTTGGCTTAGCTAAGATAAAAGATTTAAACAAACCGTCCATAGCTAAGGCCACACCTGACAGTAATGACACTGCAGATGAGGAGGTAGACGTAAAACAGATTTTAAAACACAACAGAACCAATCCTGATTGGAAACAATGGTTAATCTGGCCCATAGACACAAATAACTGTCAAGATAGATTACTGTACAAAACAGAAGGGTTAAAAATGAATAGGCCAGATCCAAGATACTCCCAGAGACAACATCCAGGGATAGTCACGACATACAGTGTAGGAAAACTCTACCTTGATTGGCTACAAAAATCCACACTTCCAGAAATTAAACAATACTTATCTTTACTAAAAGGAGGCATTGACTTGCGAGACTTTTTACTTGGGCATCGTAAACAACGTCAAAAACGTGTCATATACGCCGGTATATACGCTGCGTATAATGAAGCTTAGAAAATAACACAAATGAAAACTGCAGAAAAAATACGAGAAATTGATCGTATTAATTTAGAGAAATCACTCTCTGTAGTGGACAATGGGTTAACAACTCTGTCCTCCAGAAGTTATTCTTTGGACAGCATTGTATCATCTGCCATTGACATAATAGAAAATTGGGGGATGGAGGTGCACTCCATATTCTACCTAATCTAAAGCCTTCAATAATATTTTAAACCAATGCTTTATAAAGGACATAATAGAGCAGGACTTGCTAATGTTACAACATGGCCAGTCTCAATTACGTTCTATAATGCTGCTAGGCTGGATGTTACAAAATCTCTGTTCAGGCTACGTGCCATGGCGTCTAATCAATACCACGTCATTGTTTACTGTTTTTAAGCTAACAGATAAACAAATCTCTTTGGCACAAAGAGGAGCAGACTACACTGTGCTGAGCATTGAAAACGGGAAAGATTACCATTAACAGTTTCTGAGAAGCCTGTCCTTGAATGGATAATACATGGCACCATCTCGATACCAGTGACAATCTTCCAATTTCAGTATTGTCTACAGCATATACCAGCAGGCCTGTATGAAAGGTTGGGTAAAGGATGCATTAAGCCAACCTGGATTTTACCATACACACACAGATATTGGAGTGGGGGAAAGGAGGTATTTCTTAGTACAAAAAAATTTAAAAACTCACTAAGGGGTTGACTTTTATGTGAAGGTATTAATTTACATGGTGCCTGTGAAGGTTCATTACATAACCTTTCTTGTCACATGCACGGTACTCCAGCGGACGTGATAGACCATATTTTCAGGCAGCTTTCCAAAGGGAACTACGTGATGCTCAATGATCACAGCTGTTGTGGCATGTTGCCATGGAAAGCCTATCTGGTTTGTATGTCGGCCAGGGTCACTTGTTGTATGCAAGTGTTGTATCCAAAGAGTAATACAGACAGGGAGACAGCGTTATGGCCTTCACTGAATATCTCCTCTACACTAATTGAAGCTTTAAGCAGAATGAAAGCCATTCTTTAGCAAAAAACGGTGCCACTGACCTCGTCTATAGAAACGTATGATCTGCAAGTTGCATGGACTTTAGCAAAGATACGTGCATTATTATCAACAAACTGGCCAGTACATTTCGCAGAAATGTTAGGTCAAATCTTAAACATGTCTGATACCAGTGGCATTGCACATGTATTTAAGATGATTTTTTGGGGATTGTTAGTACCGTTTAAAGCAGTCCTCGGCATTTTTCTAAATTTCGTGCACTCTGTGTTCGGCGGCCTGCCTCTCATTTTGGGACTCATAGCTGGAATTCTATTTTTGTTCCCTCTGCTCCGATATGGCAAGTCCAGGCACCAACGATACCCAGACTACCATGGAACAAGCCCTCTGTAACGACCGGATTCTCAGACCAGATAGAGTCAGCTCCTCAGAGCACCACCAACCCAGCCGGAACGTAATCACCTCCCTCCTCAGGGCCTATTTACAACAGGTATCTATGCCTCATGCCTAAGGATGGGTGAATTAGCAATATACATGCATAAGTTTTCTACAATATCACACTCACACCAGTTAGTCTCGTGGCAGCTTGGGCCCAGACTAGTCTACCCTAGGGCAGTTCTGATTAGCTACCATTACACACCGACCACAATCAGTGCCCACCCAAGCCACGATCCTGTGGGTATCCCAAGCCGCAATCCTGCGGGTATAAGCACCAGTTTCCTCCCTGGTGTTCTCTTACTTACATCCCAAGCCGCAATCCTGCAGGTATAAGCACCAGTTTCCTCCCTGGTGTTCTCTTACTTACATCCCAAGCCGCAATCCTGCAGGTATAAGCACCAGTTTCCCTCCTGGTGTTCTCATTAACGCCGCTTACCATCGACGATCACTTTCCTATGAATACCATTGGAAGAAATCTTTCATTATCTACTAGGGATATGATACTACAATATTATAGATCACACAACGGTTTGCCGAATTAGATGATGTACAACCTATTCTTCACTTCAGGGGCCCCTCTCTCCCTCATTGCTCAGTCACTCTTACCTGACCGGGAATCACGTCCGTTCATGAAATGTCTGACTAGGAGAACAGATTACCCTGATTGCACAAGAATAAAAGGCACATGCTGGTTCACTAAGAACTGGGGTACTTTATTATAATAATCACAATAACATAATACTATACTATAACATATAGCCTGCAAAGGAAGATGAAAGGTTAGAATGTGCACACTAGGGGAAAAAGATCGACGTCACCGGATTAATGTGAAGTCTGGATTCAGCAGTCATCTAGGTTCCCTTCTCGTCTGTGCCTTGGCTCGTCTTAAGGTCACACTTCTGCAGTCACGGATACACGTCTGCACCGCTATGCTCTGTCTTCTCTGCTTCCTTTCAAGTCACTGGAACCTTCCTCTCCTTTAGCTGCTTTCTCTCTCTCTGGCTGTGCTGCACTACTCCTCTCTCCTCTCAATCACGGACCATCTTCACTTCTCAGCTTCGATCTTATAATTCAGTTTCAGCCACTCTGGTATTCGTTCTCTTGACTAACTGCTTCACTCAGAATGCTCTGATCTTATAGGTCAAAGCTCGCCAGCTGCTCCAGCTAAAATAACTTCAATCTGCCTAAGAGAGTATCAGCTTCTTGGTCTTACTCGGACTTCAAAATGGCGGTTGTCTGCCTGGAAATAATTAATGGCATTGATGCTAACGGCTAGCTGCTGCCTACAGACTGACTCACTAACTGCTTAACTCTTTCACTAATATGGAAGCTCGTTCCTTCATGGAAAGTTACGGCCAGTAACCTGTCGCCCACCAAATTCTTGTACCCCCCCCGTACCAAGGACACGTTCCCAGCCGGCCGGCCTGATGTTGTGTCTTCGGAGTGGAGAAAAATACAGTCTTTCGATAAGGGCCAGCCTGAGTCAGTTCTCTCCAAGCGAACAACACCTCGTAACTAAAACATTACATTTGACCTAAAAGCATCTCAAGCTGCCGGGGCAGAAAGAAAGATGGAGTCTCTCTCGTTTGAGGCCTACAAGGCCTGAAATAAACATAACTCCATAGAAGGTATACTAACACTCTTGCAAAAGGACGGATAATCACTGATACTAATGAATCTATCCCCTAACATAAGTTTATAAGCCCTGATCTAAGGAAAAGGGTACGGAACTATATTACTATGCCTTGTGAATAGGCCGTGTCTATGGTTCTAATCCTTGCACTAGAATGATAATAGACTGGAGTCATCTCCAATCATCTTCCCTCAAAGGAGGGCCAAAAAAGTCGGTCAGAACACCCTCCTAGCCATGCGGTATCGTGAAAGAATTACACAGATTCTTGGCTTGGCTCGTTTAAGAGATCTGAATACCACTTGGTTCCTTTCATTCAGACCAATCTGGCAAAATTGCATCTTACATGTTCTGAGATGCCTGCTATGCGGAGAATAATGCATGTTAGACATTGTTCTTACACTCCCATCAGCACTGCCAATGGATGTTGACGCCTTGCTAGGTCCGGTAACGACTCATGCATCGTGTTGCCCCCAACGGCTGCCAATCCTGATGACTGCATTCATTGAGATCTCACCAGCAAATCCAGCTATTGGTGAGGTACGTGGAACAACAGGCACACAGGTACCATCTACATCGAACATTGCTAATGCGAATGACGCTGACGGAAATGCTTCACATCTATGCACATTTGATCTACTTGATGAAGTAGTTCCACTTTCACCAACTGTGGTAGACGGCTTCTTTGCCAGTTTAGATGATTTGATGTTTTCTCCCGACACTGAGAATAACTTTTGAAAGTGCACACAGCGTTCCATGAACTCTGAAATTCAGCCTTCGGTTTTTCAAAACAATCCCTCTAACTTGGGAAGTGTATGTTTTGACAATCTACATTTGAATTTTTTCTCTTTCTCCTTTTTCAGAATAGAATTTTTTTCCTTGGCACAAAGTAATCTGCTTAAAGTAGAACTATTCTTAGAGAACAAGAAATTCATTTGGTACTTCCTATAGACAAATATTTGGCATTATCTCATGAAAACGATAACAGTTTATATATCATGCTATGGAATGGTTTCAACCATTTTCTTCTGTAAATTTAGAGCCATTTCATAACTGTCATTTTATGTTTTATTTAGATAGTGTTTTTAAATGACAACTATTTCTTGTAAAATGTGTGCAAGACAAATACTCGTGTATGTGTATAGACAATGTTTAATGCATTTCATGTATTTTGGGTGGGATTATGAACACATGATTTAGTTATGTTTTTTATGCCTATAGATTTAGTAGTATTAGACATAATACGTGGAGTGGGTGTTGTGTAGCGTTTTAGGACACTAGTGTAATTTTCCCAAGTCATGCCCTTATATAGGTATAAAACATCATATCCTAATATAGGCATAAAAATCACAACCCTATTAAGACATAGTTCAAGTAGTCCTAATACGGCTTGGCTACTTCCACTAGTTCCGAAAATCTACAACGATTTCTTGGAAAAACCCGCCTTCAGCAGTCAGGGACTTTCCCCTGCATGAATATTAATTTATCCAAGAAATCATGGAGTTTTCAGAGAATCAAGTCTCTAATGACGTTATTATGTCCAATCTTACATCAAACTCGGCACCTTCAAGGTATAAATATGCCCACACTTGTCCAAACATACACACAGTGGTTTGGAGCAATCCGGCTATCTACTTGCCCGACGCCCTGCTGCACCAAGTGCCGAAGGAAGCCGACCCTCCAGCTGACGCACTGAGAGACGCTGCACTTTCTCCAGCTGAGAAATCCAGCTCCAGTGTTTCCAGGCTACCTTTGCGTGTTGCTGGGAAATCGAGTCCTGAGAGAGAGATACAAGACCTCCTACATTCTAAAACCAAGGTACGGAATTGATTAGACCTTATGAGAATTCTTGGAATAGATTCTTGACAAAAGAATACTAAACTTAGGCTACACCTCAATTACTTCTTCCCTTGTACTAGACCTAGGTTAAGTACACCGGTATTTTAGAAGCACCAGTTGAGTATGTTTAGTCATTATTTGTCACTGTATGTATTTTATGCATTTTAGGTATTCCACGGCTTGGAAACCATATCCTGCTATTACAATATTATTTTGTAATATACTTTTTACTGTACGCACTTTCCTTCATGCTAAGTATTGCGATTGTAGCAGTTAATTTCTTATGCTTGAGAAAGAAGACTGTTCAATAAAAACCCTTTTATTGAAAACGTCAATCTCTCTATTTCTCTTCACCTCTGCTGTAACTAAGCATGCACGATTGACTGAGGGAAATAACTATCTATTGTTTCCGCGACTCTAGAGATTGATTTCTTATTCTTGGGAAACAAAGTTGTCATGTTTTAAGCGGTTGTCAGAAACTAATCCCTTCTTGTTCATTATTCTAGTGACCTCTGAGCTAGCTGGAACATACAATATTAAGTTAATTATATTCGGTAGAGACCTAGTTGACTTCAGTCCAATGTCTAAACTACAGGATACACTATTCCAATGCGCAGAGCCTATTGGGAATATAGGAACTACACTACAAAACGCGTTGGCAGAGGTAACCGGATGTCAGAGATTGCAAGCAGGCAGCACATTTAGGCTGGAGGGTTGAGCATTGTTGTGTGCCTTCTCAACGCTTAGGGCATTTTCATTGGATACATTACTATGCACGGCGGCCTGGCAGTGGAGAAGAGCACCACTGGCAGCTGGAGAAGATGTCAGTTACCGGCTGAACGAGGCTGTGGTTCAGAACTTTTCTGGACTTTTAACAGCACAATGCTCAAATATGCACATAAAGCCTGCCCACCTTTCTCTCTGACTCACTTAGAGGACATAATATAATTTTATTTGGAAAATCACGCTCAAACTAACTAAAAGGAGATTGTTAACATGCATGCAAAACTTCATGCCCCAGAATTCACAGAGGGACAATTAATTAATCACATGGCCACGGGAGGCAGGGATGATGTGTAATAAAGCTGGAAACAACTAATGCAGGTTTCAGGTCTGCTTTTCGTGCCCAGGAAGAAGGGGCTTTGGGCCCTGAAACGCGTTCGCAGAGGTAACCGGATGTCAGAGATTGCAAGCAGGCGGCACGTTTAGGTGGGAGGGCCGAACATTTTTGTGAGCCTTCTCAGTACTCAGGGCATTTTCGTTGGATATATATATATATATATATATATATATATATATATATATATATATATTTGTTTTAAAATAATATATCATTTATATATGTATGTTTTTTATTTTTTTTATTTAAAGGTATTTATTATAATTAACATTTACATGTGATCAAGGCTTGGAGAAGCCAAAACGTGTCATGTCGGACTGGTGTTGGGTCTCTAAATAAATAGAAAATCTGCACTATCTATGGGTCTTGCCTCGTCTTTCCAGGTGCTGGTCTTTGGGCGTCTTCTACATTAATATATATATATATATATATATATATATATATATATATAGGAACTCCGCAATACCACCTCCAATCCCACAGGACCGGCGAAGCAGGAGACAGACCACAGCTTTTCCAGGTAAGTTTTTATTTTTCCAGTTTTTCCCTAAACCAACCAACCATGACGTGTTTCGGGCTTTGCAGCCCTTGTTCACATGCAAGGTATAGATACATTTTTGTGCTTTTTAAAGTGCTTGAGTGCCCCGCCTGTAACGCTCCTCCCTGAATGGTCATGTGACCAAATTGATAAGGAAAACAGACTATCTCAGTAAATGTACATTGAAGAGATTTGAACATATAGTCTCCTGCGTAAATGCATAATGTATACACTAATGTAAATGTTTATACATAAAAACCAAATCTCGCAATAAATTCCATATACTGATTAAATAACTGGTTAAATCCAGTAGATCGTGTAAACATAGATCATTATAACAATATCATACATATAAACTGTAGATAGCATAAGTCTGTTACTATCTTTTGTAGACATTAAATAAGGGGAAAGTTGAGTCATATCAACAAACATAGGGCAAAACGGTATTATAATACTAACAACCAAAAAAGCTAGGACAACCCTGCCTAGTGTGAAAAGAGGCTAGAAATAAAGTGCATACTGTATATTCTAAAAGACATTGAAATACATGTTAATGAATATGAGAGAATGCACTATGAAAAAACAATAAGTTACCCGTCATAAAATCATGAACTATTTTTCATTCTAAAAATGCATTTCTAAAAACAATTATTTCATTATAATGTTATTTTCCTAAAAGAACATATCAGTCAGTGTATAAATAATTTAAATAGTGATAAAATGTGGATTAAAGAGAGGGAAGAGTGAGCAAACCATGGATCTTAAAATGGTAAGAGGGACGCAAATATACACACATATATATTTATATATATATATATATATATATATATATATATATATTGCCAAAGAAGCTTTAGTTTCCCAAAGCAGAGAGGGTCGCACTCACCAAGGATGTTCAGTTTCAAAATTTTTTTATTTCATGTAGTATTCCATTATTATGCTCCAAACCAGACAGCAAAACAAAGCGCCGACACGTTTCGCAGCAGCCGCTGCTTGATCACGGCAATACATATATAATTGTTGTTTTAAAATAATATATCATTTATATATGTATGTTTTTTATTTTTTTTATTTAAATGTATTTATTATAATTAACATTTACAAATAAATCAAAATATTTTTTAAGTTACAATTATTATTTTATTTATTTTGCATTTGTTTTTTATATAAAAAATGAAATTTTCCACATTGATATTTTTGACAGCGATACTTTTTGTTCTCGATATTTTTGTACTTACCATTATGAAGATAGGAAGTCGGTATTATTAACAACCATATCTATGTCCCTATATTTTGGTAACTCGATATTATGGTTGTCGATATTCTGTCAGTGATCCAGAATAATCCTGGGGATGTGTTCCCTGACTTGGAGCTGGTGAGCAAAGCCGTCTCTATGGCAGAGACATTTGCAACATACTACAACAGCCTGCATGTGGAACGGACCCCCCATTCCTACCAAGGAGAATTCCTGTCCCATAGAGTTTGACTTGATATAGTCAAATCATTAGACAGTTTACAGATAAGAAAACTTGATGCACCCTTGTAGGTGGAATAAATACAGTCATTCATTGACTCTATGAACAATGGGAAGACACCAGATCATAAAGGGTTCCCAGTAGAGCTCTTTAAAAAATATATCCTCAATAGTGGCCCCTTATCTCCTGGTACTCTTTGAAGAGATGGGCGAGTCTGGTCTGCTGCCGACTGGTCATCCCTGGCAATCCCAAAAGTAGGGGAAGACCTTAGTGAATGCTCCTCTTACCTGCCCACCTCACCAAGTAACATTGAGACCAAAATCTTGGCAGAAATACTTGCAAATAGATTTATAAAGATTTTGCAATATCTGATCCATGCATATCAAAATGGCTTTATGCCAAACCATGGTAACCATTATTGTTTTCATTGACTGCAGATAATGTTTGCTTTATGATAGAACTGACTGATTAAAAAAAAAACTTTTGATTCAGTTTTTTAACCCTTCATGTTTCAAATTCTTTGAATAATGAACTTTGGTCCCCGAATACTTTATAAGGAGCTCTAGGCTCAATGAAAAGTGAATGGCCTGCTGTCTTATCCTTTACCAATAAGAAGAGGTATGAGGCAAGGCTGCTTCCTGTTCCCTCTCTTTTTTGCTTTGATAGTGGAAACTTTGACGTAGTGGGTCAGGCAGGATACTCAGGTTAGGGCATCAGATGGCAGCAGTGCTTTGAGGATTGTGTCTCACTCTATGCATGTGATCTACTCTTATACATTCAGCACTCAAAATGCCCTACCCCAAGGTTGATGGGCAAGCTTTGGAGTTATCAGGAGACCCCAGACCTCCATGATAATTGGGGAAAGTTGCAATATGTCCTGATTATGGGGTGCCACCTTTAGGGGCTTATTAGGATTGCGGATTTTCCGCATCCTCTGGGCCGGCAGAAGCCACCGCCGGCCCGGAGGATGCGGAAAATCCGCAGCGGATCCACCAAAGACCCACCGCCACATTAGGATGGCTGGTGGGTCCTGGTTTCCATCCGCAGCTTTTCCGCCGATGTTGGCTTACAACCGCGGCGGAAAAGCACTAATATGGTGATGGTGTCAGCCAGATTAGGGTGGGCTCTGATACATGCTTTTCCGCGGTGGCTTTTCCGCTGTGGAAAAGCATGTGGAACTTCACCGCAGGGGCCCGTTGCGGGCCCCCTAGGTGAAGGGGGGGTGGGGGGTGCACATGGGGGGTACCTATGCTACCCCCCAGCATTTGTATGCAGAAAGCGGCAGGCACCGCGCGGTGCCTGCCACTTTCTACATACAAATGCAATGCGCGCATTTTTAACATTGCTGCTGGTGCAGCTTGAAGCCGCACCCGCCGCAATGTTAAAAATAGAGGATGTGACCGCCAGGGTGGCAGTCACATCCTAATTGCACAGGAGGGAACTCCGCATGCCATGCGGAGGTTCCCTCCTGCTCAGGGGTCGCGGACGAATGCAAGTCTGTCCGCGATCCTAATGGGCTCCTTAGTTCCCTGGTCACACTTCAAATAGCTGGGTATACATATTTCCAGAGACCCCAAACCTATTGGGAACTTAATATTAGCCCACTACAGGTGCAAACCATTAAGGTATGAACAGCTTTGGTGAAATTGGCCATATGCAAAATAGGTAGAGGCGCACTATTTAAGATTATGCCCTCTCTCATTTCCTCTATGTGCTTCAAAATTACACATACACACTGCCGCTGCCTCTCTTATTGGACATTAATTCATTACTGATTCCTTTGGGTGGGTGCCCAGCCACAGGTTTCACTAGCCAGATGGGCACTGATGCTGTACAATGGCAGATTGGGGATTACAGACATACCCCTCTATTACTGGCCATCGGGCACTATCCAGCTTATGGGCTGGAGATAGATCTACAGGGAAAGGGTGTTGAGACTGTGCTTTATGGTCCTCAATTCAGCAGCGCCTTGATGCCCCTGGGCTAAGTCTGCGTTTTAATATATTTATATTCACTCATTCAATTCCAAGTTTGTGCCAGAACCAACAAGGATTCCACTCCTTTGTTGTCAGGATGTGTTGAAAATTATCTGATGGTGTAAAGTAAATATGGACAAAACGTTTTCTGGTCGGGTACTTGGCTCTTCCATGTTTCGAGGCTCACAGGGTTCGGGGCTTGGGACCTCAGGGCATGTCAAAGGTGGGCGGCATCTGGATGGGGGGACCAAATCAAATCATATGAGCAACTAATGGGGGAGTTTGTGTTACGTAAGGCCCAATTTTATCAATATTTACAACTCCATCATGCTCTACAGCATCACAATCAATTATTGAGTTTGATAATGGAGTATACCCCATGAGAAACCAAGATTACGTTGGAACCACTAAACACAAAAGCATATTCCACATATATACCACATTGATCCGGAACTCCCCAGACCCACTGATGCATCCGAGCATCAAATGGCAAGAAGATGTACGTCAATTGGACAATGTGTTGTGGTTTGAAGACAAAATGGTCCTTCAAGACATAAGTGAAATTGCACTCAAATTGGGGTGAGCATTTGACTAAATGATGTTAGCGGGATATAGAAATCTGACAGATAAAATCATAATTGATTAGATCTTTGTGTTAGTGATGGAACTTCATGCCATGATAGTTTGTATGAATAGATATGTTAAAAAAATACCCTTCTGGAATGAGAAGCTAAAATAACTCTCTTCAAGAGCAACAATCATGGTCTTTATTTGGACGACCAAAATGACATTTACTCAACCATTGCTGGAGGTGATAGCGGAGTATGACTGTGTCAGGGTACACCTTAAAAGTGGACAAGTCAGAGAGCCACCATGTCACTTTTAGAGAGGATGATATAACTTACTAGCTTGAGGTGACCCTTCTGTTTTCACAGGAATGAATCAGATACATAGGTATCACCATTAATCCATCAATTACAGGTTTATACACTGCACATTTCCTGACATTGTTCAATAATATTAAAGGGAGCGTGAGGCGATGGAAAGCCATTATGTTTCCTATTTGGACCACCCACAGAACAGCAGTTGAAATATCTGTTATATTTTGAGTCTTATACATGTTTCAAATGCTTCCAATTAGAATAGGGAAAAGAACACAGGAGTAAGCCTAGAAGAATCCTCTAGACATTGACTTGCCGGTGAAACCACCAAATGTTTTGCCTCCTGAAGGACCCAAAGTACAAGGGAGATTTGGGATTTACAACTGTAGTAGTATACTATAGAGTAGCACAACTTAAGGTAAGTGGGGTTAATTGTGAATGGAAAAGTCATTCAAACACAGGGTTCACATGGATCGAGCAATTGTTGCTAGAACCCTTTGGGATATGATGTTACTATAGTGTCACTGCCACTGAAATATAAATTGCAATGAAATTACGAGTCCATTAAAAATGGAACTATGAGCTGAGTTGGGAGAGGGACATAGATAGGGAGGCACTGTGGAGGGACATATATTTAAGAATAGTATTTCTATGCAATATAGATAATCCTCAGTAAAAATTATGATGGGATAGTATCCTGCCATCCAATAACCCCTGCAAATGTATTATTTGCAGGGGTACCTAGAAATCTGCTTTTGGATAAGCTTCATCCCTTGAAAGCCATACAGTGAAATCACACTTTTGTTTTAATACACACCTGACGCTGCTATTTAAATTAATCCTTAGTCTGCTATCAGCCCCCTGCCCTAAAGAAGACCCGCTGAACTATCTTTATCACCAATCACCACATGTCACTGCTTCACCACAGTCACGTACTTCATATTGCAATTTAAATTGTAAAATTGCGACAGACGCTTATTATTTGATTTTCTCTTAATACATTATTGACTCAAGAAATGTTGGTGTGTGTTATATCTCTATTTGCAAAGCATTAATATCTGTTATAAGTAAGCTGTTGCTACTTGTTCTAAGTAATTGAAACCCTGGCAGAACTACTTTTCCCTTAAAGTACGTATACCCAGGTTCTGAGGGACACTGGGTTGTCGCATTACGTTTACCACTTTAAATTTGATGGTCATCCCCAACTAACATCACGTAGTGGAAGAAGTTGTTAGCCTCCAAAAAATCTATAACTGGACTTACACTGGAACCAGGTGGAGTACTGTTATCTTGAGTCTATAACCCTTACAATAGAAAGAGATCAACCATAATATAATCAGATTCATTTTCCAGTTGTTATTAACAGCTATATAATCATTGCTGGACTAATGAAACAATTAACTAGTCCAACTTGACAGGCTTGGTGTTGGAGAATATTGAAACCATTGACACTAGGGGGCATATTACCAAGCAATAGCGATAATTATCGCTATTGCTTGGTTAGAGACAAAAATCTACCGCTGAGCTGCGGCGATTTTTACCGCAAATAAACCTTGGTATTACCAAGGTTTACCGCAAATGCGTAAAAAATCGCCGCAATGCATGAATATCGCTGAAAAGTAAACGATATCCATGCATTACCAAGCTAATGCTCTTAGCCATGTTATCCACTTCCCATTGGATAACATGGCTAAGAACTGCTCAGGGCAGGTGTTAGCTTTTGGAGATATTCGCGCTTAGAGCGAATATCTCAGAAAGTTGGTAATAGGAGATAGCGATGTTAGCGACTGTTTTCAGTCGCTAACATCTTGGCACGCCCACTTTGCATGTCATTAGTGATAAATATCACTGACATGCAAA
Source organism: Lissotriton vulgaris (assembly GCF_964263255.1). Classification (NCBI taxonomy): domain Eukaryota; kingdom Metazoa; phylum Chordata; class Amphibia; order Caudata; family Salamandridae; genus Lissotriton; species Lissotriton vulgaris. The sequence continues at coordinate 732,675,706 of NC_141695.1, read as the reverse complement.
GTGGGGCCCAAGATGGTCGCTATCTCCTACTAGCTGTCGCTAGGTAATAGGGAGATAATTTTATCTCCGCTTTCTTGGCTTTTAAAGCCAAAAAAGCGGAGATAAACCCCCTTGATAATATGCCCCTAGAAGTCTTATCAGTGCATGTCAAAAAAGATAGGGATAACTTTTTGACTATATGCAGTACATGGGAGAATATAACACAACTACTCTTCCCAGTCTTAGAGCTCTGTGGATGCTTGAATGAGTGAGGAAGGATAGTCTGCAGTGAAAATTAGTGACTCCACCATAATCTGATTTGAGAAAAGCTACTCTAGGTCTCACAAGCAAACTAAAACATGTATTATAGAAAGTGATGCTTTTGTGCGTGAATGGAAAGGAAGAGATTAGTTGGCGAGATATATTGTATAGGGTAACACACTAAATGTGTGTACCATGTCATTGATGAAGGCGTCTCTGCTGATGGAATATTGTATTGATTTTATGGTTCCAGTGCCAACAAGTACCCTTTAGTTTACATTGAATATTATATGGTGTTAGTTGTACCCTCAAACAAAATGTTCTTTCAAAACAAAAATTACATAAATGCTGCCACCAGTAACGCCTGAGGATAAAGAGAAGAAATTACCCCTTGCGATTATACCTATGAGGGAGCACATGTTTAGGGTCCCCGCTGTCTTAAGGCACACCTTAGGAGTCTCTATGTTTCTTGATATGTAGGGCTCCTCAAACAGAGTAAGAGAGCAAAAAATACTGGGGAACATCAGGAAAACTTACATGGATGTGGCACCTGGAATAGGCAGCTGTTGATTTTTGTCCCTACTCACAGGTAATGCCTGGATTACTTATCATTAAATGTATTTATTTCCCTTGTCACAGCCATTATGCAATGCCTGTCTACTAACAGAACCGTGGTTTTGGGTTTGATGGTGCTTGGCTAATGCAAGGGGATCTGGGAATTCAGTCAGTCTCAAAGCCGAGATGCAGAGTGGCAAAGACGACAATCATGGAAACAGGTGTCTAAAAAAATAAAACGTCTTGGAGGTGGGATACACTTAATTAGTACTAACGGTGATCAGGAACAGTATGACTACGAGTAATTATGGCTACCTTTTAAGAAGCCATTATCTCTACAAAATGGAAATCGCAAGCAACCCCCAAATTAACTTGTGATCAACAGAGCAGTCAGGCTTAACTTCGAGGCAATGTTTACATTTTTTAGACAGTATTTTAAATAGCAATAAAGTGAAAACACATTAGAGGAAAAATCACACACCAAATTAGAAAAATAGTGTACATTTTAATAAATAAATCAAGAATAAAGTGACAAAAATCTGTAGAAACGGAGATTTGGGGTTTCAAAGATTTTAGTGTATATATAACCCCAAAAAGCAGAAACTGCCAACTGTGAACATCTGGTTGCACTAAATCGGAACAAAGTACCAAGTTAAGGCCAACCTTCATGGGGCATGGGCCGGCCACAGGAAGCCAGTTAGACCGTTTTAAGAAGAGTACTTTTAATCCTGGTTGTCAAGCGTTACAAGGTCCCGCGTCGAGAATGCAACACGTAGCCGAAATGATGCGGGATCCGGGTCAGAGATGCATCACGTAGTGTCCATTCCAGAGTGCTACTAGGCTGCAAAGTGAGGTCCTAAATCATTGTCGAGGAGGTCATTGACGAGGGACTTGCGATGCAAAGTCCTGGGTCAAGGATGCGTAGTGCACCGGCTTGTTCCAAAGAAGCTGCAGAGCTTGCGATGCGGAGTCCTGTGTTGTTGTCATGGATACTGTCGATGCAGGGCTGCATTTGGGATACATCACACAGATGTGATTATGATGAGGGCTGTAGGCTGCAAAGGTGAGGCAAAGTCCGTGCATCAGAAAAGTCCATGCATCGCCTCTGCTCGGAGTTACACCAAGCAGCAGAGGAGATGCTTCGGCTCTGCTAGGTTCACAGTGGGGCTGGAAGAGCCCCTTCTGGCCCACCTCCAAAGGTCCAGGACTGGGGTGGCACCACTAGGCAAGGTAGGACTCATTAGCTGAGTCCCGGTGTGGGTTACAAGGGATTAGCCCTTGGAGTCAGACTAGTGGTTCTGGTTACAGGTTACAAGCCTAGTTATTCTCACCTAGGTAAGAGGGCAGCTGGATCACACAGCAGGGCAGCAGTCCTTTAGGGCAGCAGCACAGCAGAGTGGTAGTCCTTTGATCAGCACAGCAGTCCTTTTTCCTTGGCAGGCCCAGAAGTATACTAAAGAATTGGGGTATGTGGTCCAATATTTATACCCGGTGTCCACTTTGAAGTAGATAAAGCTTCTAGAGGGCCCACCCCCTTCAGATGGCAAGAATCCTCTTCCTCCCTGTCCTGGCCCCAGCTTGTTTGGGGGTCATAAAAAACTAGTGACAACCCTTTTTGAGAGTGTTCAGGCAGAGCCTCAGTGATGTGCAAGTGTGGTAGGTAACAGCTCCTCCCCTCGTAAACTCAGAGAGGCCCTTCCTGCAAACATTTATAATCTCTTTGTCTCACGATCTGTGAGCAAACCACAGAGAGCGACTTTCAGCTACACCTAGTCATGAGACCCAGGATCTGGCTACAGCCACCAACTGGTTAGGACAAGAAAATGGCAACTTTCTAAAAGTGTAATTTTCAGAATTGTGATACAAATCCAGCTTTACCATTAAGGAGAGTGTTTAATTACATTCCATAGGTAACAGAATCGGCCTGTCTCCTGCTCACAATTATAAATTGGCACTAATAAATAAGGTAAGCCAATTTTATCCAATGGGAGAGGTAAGCCTTGCAGTAATGAAAAACTTTTTTACAACCAGGACGTGTAAAACTTAAAAGTACATATGCAAACTTTATATAAACTACTCTCTGCCCACTGTGTTTTTCAAGGCCTAACCTAGGGGTGACTTATATATACATTAAAAAGTATGGTTTGGGGCTGGCAAAACGTTTATTTTGCCTTGTTGAAATGGCAGTTTAAACTGCATACACAGGGTGCAATGGCAAGCCAGAGATGTTTAAAGAGCCAATTAAGTGGGTGATACAAACAGTGCTGCAGGCTCACTAGTAGCATTTAATTTACAAGTCTCGGGAAAATTCAGTACCATGTTACTGGGGATTTACAAGTAAATTGAATAAGCAAGTTGGGTGTAAGCCAATATTACCATGTTTAGAAGATAAAGCACAAACACTTTAGCACTGATTAGCAGGCATGAAGTTCATAGAGTCCTAAGTCCACAAAAACAAATTCAGCAAAACATGAAGGGTAAAGGCAAAAGGTTTGGAGGTGACCCTGCTGAGAGGCGCCAGTCCAACAACAGGCATATTTGTTATAGTTCTAAAAGGGAATTACAAAAAAATATATACTTTATTTAAAAAAACTACTTTTCACTCATTTTTAAGGAAATGTACCAACTTGGTCAGACGATAGTTTGGTTGCAGCCTAGTTCACTCTAGTAATGTGTATAAGATTGTACCAGTCCTTATCACTATTAGTAAAAATTATATGGAGCGCACAGTACAGGTGATATTATAGGTGATGTATCTCTACACTTGTAACTGCAGGGGAAGAGGGGAGAAGTACAGTACTACTCTAGTGTCCTCCTGATAAGATCCCTGTAGTAACCCTTGGTAACTCCACACCATGGAGCTATATTATATGGGGCAGCTCTAAATTTGGGAGTAGGTCAAGTCACTAGCGTTTACAAACAAGGCCCTGAGGGTCACTTTAGAAACTAAGAATTGCTCAAATAAAAAGTAATTCCCATCCCAATGTCCCCAATAATCCTCATTTTTCAGTATTATTTCTCTGGATGTCCTCCAATGCGAACATTGGCTACAATTTCTGCGTTACACACCACAGAGCTACAGAGCTCCTGAGGATTTTTAAATTGTTATTCAAACTAATTAGGATATAAATCTACTAGAGATGAGGGCATTAGAGATACTGCATTGTGGCAAATAGAAACAGAAGGGTAAGAGGACGGAAAATTCTCTAAACAGATATTGTAGTAACTTTACTTTTGTAAATATGGTCATAAGAGGCGGCACCCATTGTGAGGGAGTGGAGGCTCACGTCTAAACCTAGATAGGAAACTCCCTTCCAAATTAATGCATGGCATTCATGGGGAGATGTTCACCTAAGTCTGTGGATATCTCTGATCACATATTTGCCTTTGTGAATCAGGCCCTGTTGGCCACAATTCAAACTCATCTGTACCCTGCGTGGGCTTTATATACACCTGTGTGAGCATAAAGTTCATGTATTTGACAATGTCACGTTTGTGAGCTCTACATTATTATATTTCCAGCTATGGCAACAAGGGAGTTGTCATATGTTGCAACTAGTGAGGTATTGATTGCCACTACAACTGCACATTATTTAGTTGCTAAACTGCCACAAAAGCCAATACAATTCTCGAGTATAAGTGAGGGACTTGTATTAGCCCCATACTTACATATCTTGCATGATTTGCATCTTTTAATCACTGATTTCATTTAAATTAATTTTGCACAAAAATATGGTATTGGGCATTAGCTGTTGATTTGTCCTGAATTAAAAATGTTAACCCAATCGTCAGTGAATCAAAAGCATCCTCAGCCACAACCTGCTTCCTTTGTCGCTATAAGGGAGATGTGTTGTGCTACAAGGTATCAGTGGGTGAGTTGACTTAAAAAGGCCTGCATAACCTTATTCACAATTGTGTTGACCACTCCATGCACTGCTGCAGAGGCAGGAATGCCCCATTGAAATATTCGATTTCAAAAGCCAGATGCGGAGCGCGATTCCCCTACTTTTTGTGGTGTTGCAGTCTAGTCGTCAGGCACCCACGTGACCCTGAGACCGCACTGTGATTCGCCACAGTAGGAGAAATGATAGCGGAGATCAGATACACTCACTTTTTTGAATAAAGGAGATTTATGATCATGCATAACAGTGTCTCTGTATATGTTCCTGAGGAGAGCAACACTGTAAACTGGCAACGAGTGTACACAAAACCCGCCATAGCAGCCGCTCACGTTCAGACCTGCTTGCACTCCTGAGGTGACGCGCACTGTCGGTACAGCTACCAGGAGAGGGGGAGTGACGACCCGACCTCTACTGCACGGCGCATCCTCGGCAGCGCCTTTGATCTTTGCCGGCAGCTATACGGCCCTTACGCCTGCAGTGAGGAATTGGCACCTTTCGTGCAACAAACAACAGTGAATGAAGCATCATAGCCACGCAGAGGGCCCATAAGATAGGGCCAGCACCCCATGCATCACTTTGCTTTGATGCATGCTTCTCCAGCCTTCCATAGTTCCCAGTGCTATGAGTACATCGCACAAGCTGCTCACCTGAGCCCAAGAGCCCCTGCATGCCATATGCCCTTCGCTGGGCCACAGCACGAGGAACTCCAATACCACACCCCAGCCAGCAGAACGAAGCCAGTCAAAGCATCGCTCCACCCCCAGTGGTCACTGTGCCTCCTGCTCAGCCATCCTGTCCGCTGGGGATCCAGCCCTTACGTCCAAGGGATTGACTGTCCAGTAGGTGCGCCTAGCCTATCGCAACGTGTGCCCAGACCTTCTCCCTCACGAATCGGGTGCCCTTCCTCCCAAAACTAGGAAAACCGGCAATGAGGTGGTCCGACTGGCAGACGGGTACTTCCTCAATTACTTGTCCGCACTGGAAGATGAAGGGAAAAAAGCGTTCTCCAGCAAACGCAGGAAGAAAATACTGCTGCATAACCTGGGACCAGAAGGGTGACGCGTCTACGAGAACTTGGTGAAGAAACCGAGAGCCGAGACAGATGAAGATGTGTTCCAACATGCCTTGGAGGACTTAGACAACCACTACCAGCCGGTCATCTGCACGGCCATTGATTGATGCACGTTCTTCCAGTGGAAACAAAATTAGACGGAAAGGGTTGACGAGTATGTGGCTGCACTCAAGAAATTAGCGATCAATTGTAAATTTGGCCACCTGCACGATGAGTTGATAAGAGACCAGATAATAATGCACACAACAAGCACCAACGTTTAGGAAAAGTTATGGGTGAGTGGCGAAGCACCCCTCCATGAGATCATAGCCATTGTCAAAAAAGCTGAACTATCCAAATGGTGTGCGGCGGCAGCCAAGAAGGAATCAGAGATGAAACCTGCTGTCTGTAAAGGGAGCGACGCCTCCGCGACAAGGGACAAGCCTGCCGTTCCCACAGGATACCGACAGAACAGGTAGACCACTCAGACTCTAGTGGCGCATGCTCCACCCACCCCGGACAAGAAGGGTTCTTGCTACAGATGCGGCAGCTCCACACACATGGCCAACGACAAACGCTATCCTGCATATCCCGTTAAGTGCTCCTTCTGCCGCATAGTGGGACTGTTCATTAAAGCCTGCCGATGGCGAACCATCAGCGCATCTGTGAAGTGTGTCATGTATGACTCTGAACCCGAAGTGGACGAGGGAGACAGGGACAAAGACTGCATCCTATGTGTTGATGAACAGGTTTGGGACATAGATTGCAACACTAAAAAGAAACCTTTGTGTACAGTGACCATTGAGGGTGTCCATGTTTCGATGGTGGCGGACTTGGGTTTCCCATTTTTATACAGAGGGCTGTTTAGGAAAATTACTTTGCTATCACTTTAGGGCACCAACTACACCCCACAGACATCCACCCAGTCACTTATACTCGTCAGGGAATTCCCATTGTAGGGTTTAGGCCCCTCACATTTGAGTTCAAAGGCCGAGTCACTACAGGAAAACTATATGTAGTAGAAAAGGCCCCTCGCTCCTGGGATGGGCTGACCAGCGTGGATTATGCATTCAACTCAATCCTGGTGGCTACATTCAAGTCCTCATGACAGATGACATGCCCACCCCGGATTTGGACATCTTGGTGGCACCATAGGCCAACTATCCAAATTCATGCACAAGATTGTACTGAAGGAAGGCACTATACCCGTCAGCAATAAAGTGCACAATATCCCTTTCAACTGCAGGGACGCCGTGCAACAAAAATTGCAACACCTTGAAGAGAGCGGTGTAATAGAGCCTATCTTAAGCACCACTTTTCGTGGCATGGAAACCGAACTAAACAAAGACATACTGTTGGACAAATTCCTGTGGCCACGAATTAATAACCTATTTGCTCAAACCAAAGGCATACAGTGGTTCTCAACCATTGACCTCTCGGCCACGTACCACCAGAACCTGTTCCACCCATCCAGCAGAAACTGACCTTCTTTATTACCCCATTTGGCTGCTACAGATTCCGCTTCCTCCCCTTTGGCCCGGCGTCTGCAGCATCAGTGTTCCAAAAATTTATGCATAGGCTATTCAAGGCCAGCAAAAACATCCTGTACTTCCAGGATGACTTACTTGTCATGAGGAAGACCAGAGAAGAACATAACGCCATGCTCCAGCACATATTGCGCACCCTGTCGGCCAACAGCCTTAAGGCAGAACTGAACAAGTGCAAGTTTGGACTGTGCACAGAGACGTACCTGGGACACGACATCAGGGAAATGGGGATATTCCTGAAAGGAGCGAAGGTGGAGGCCATCAGAGCTGCACCCCGGACCAAAGAAGAGGTCTGATCCTTCCTCGACCTAGTGGAATTTTACAGTACGTTTGTCTGCAACTTCGCCACGAAAACCCACTCCATGCGACAACTTTTGAAAGACAAAACCAGCTTCTGTTGCACGCCCAAATCCAACCTTGAGTTTGAAACCATCAAAAAGGACATTTGCAAGGCGGTACCTCTCCAAGGCTTCGACTGCTTGGCCCCCAGCATACTGACCATGGATGCAAGCGAAAAAGGGCTGGGAAGAGTCTTGTTGCAACGGTCGCCTGACAGTACGGTAACCACTATAGGCTTCGTATCTCGACTGCTCGCTCTTTATGAAGAAAAATTCAGTGTGATCGAAAAGGAGATGCTAGCCATCACCTGGTCATGAGCAAATTTCGTCAATGCCTCTGGGGCTCCTGTTTTAGCCTCAACATCGACCACAAACCACTGATAAAGGTCCTGATGTCCAGTGGTCGCACCACAGCCACCCTGCGCATCGCGAAAATGTTCCTTAAACTCCTTGATTTTGTGTCAATCAATCAATCAATCAATCAATCAATCAAACGTGTATGATGTGGAGAACATACCTGGCCAAAAGAACAAGGTTGAGGATTTTCTCAACCGCTCTGCCACCATGGAAGCAGCACCAGTACCCAGTGAGTGGGATAAATACCAAATAGCATTCACAGGAAATCATGAGAACAGCATCAGTGCCCAAGAATGGACATCCACCTATGACACCAATCGGACCTTGTCAAAAGTTAAAACGTTTGTCACTATGGGGTGGCCCGAGAAGAAGCATGTAGCAGAGGACACCAGGAAGTATTGGGAAGTACGGGACAAATTATCCCTCAGTGATGACACTGTCTTCCTACTCTGAGGGGACAAGGTGGTACCCCCAGAGTCGCTATGGGACCTCCTCCTCAACATAGTGCATGAAGGCCACTTAGGGATCGTGAAGTCCAAAAGAAGGATAAAGCAGTCGTATTGGTGGCCAGCCATTGTTTCCTCCATGGAAAAATGTGTGAGGGCATGTCAGCACTGTTCCATGGCGGACAAATCCCTTACTCTGCTATGACCCCCCGATGGGTGAATTCTCCAGTCCTGCCAACCCCTGGGAAGAGCTGTCAGTTGACATTTTGGGGACCATTCTGGATTCCTGGGGTGTGCCCAAATATGTTATTGTCCTTATCGACAGGTACTTTAAATGGCCAGAAGTGGAGATCTGTGAGAAGACGCACACCGACAGAATCACTGCGTTTCTCACTAACGCTTTCTTGAGGGAAGGAATCCCAAGAGTCATCACAAGTTATAACGGACCCCAGTTTACCTCGTTCAAATGGAAGGCCTTCACTCGGAGGAACCGGATAAAAACACAGCACACTCCAGTGTATCATCCAGCAGGCAAAGGTCTGGCCGAACGCTACAACTGAGTCATCATGGGCTCAGCCCAAGCTGCAATCAACGCGGGCAAGAATTGGGAAACAACTGAACGATATGGGCATATCGCATTACACCCACACTGATGGGTTACAGCCCATTCAAGATCCTACAGGGCAAAGAACCCTTTTCTAGAGACAATCTCGTTTGGATGAACATGACGCTCCAAAGCAAGTGGTCCCTGGCGGTGGTCAGAAACATTTTTGCCAAGGCTCAGAAAATCTACAAGGAACACTATGACCGGAGACACGGAGTGCGCAAAGTCTTGTTGGCAGTAGGAGACTGGGTCAGAGTGAAACTGGGCCAACTCTGCAAAAAAGTTTCGTCACACGGCCGTATCTCGAAGTGTTACAAGGTCCTCCAGTGGGCCACGGACAGCACTGCTGACGAAGCTGGGTATGATGGCAAACTGGATGAGGAAGATGCTGTCCTTCCACCACAGGTGGTCACACTGAAAGCAGAGATTCCACATATCACACTCCGCCCAAGCAGACCAATGATGTAAGCAACTTGGACACTGAACTTCTCTCTCTCTCTCTCTCTCTCTCTCTCTCTCTCTCTCTCTTTCTCGCACAACGGTGTCTCCGTATATGTTCTTGAGGAGAGCGACATTGTACTTACTCCTCGCACTTCTATAGTTGCATTTTAAAATGGGGCAGGAATCATCAAGAAAGCTCCTAATTGCATTGCCATCATATCAAAATCTGTGCTCGGTAAGTCTGTAACACATGCAAACTAAACCACAAATACAAACCAAACCACATGTTACTACTAAAATATAAGCCTCATTGTTTAAATACCTTGGCATGAAAGTTAAATCTCACCGAATTCTAGGGTACGGCTGGTCCACCCCAGTGAATCATGGCTGCACCTTTCACATGGGCCTGCCTGTCTGCAGCATACAATCAGAGAAGACTTATCAGTGGGCTAGGTAACAAATGTAGTTTGAGAGTAATGAAAAAGGCACACCTCATCCTTCCTAAATTACATGCAGCACTTCCCCCGACTTCCCACTCTTTTTGTTCTTTTGTGTTATTCTTTTTAATTAGATGAGTGCATTTCAAAAGCAGGATGCCAACTCACCCTAACGTCATCGAGGTCACTTCATTCAAAAATTAGACTACATTTTAGATGACCTAAAATCCTTTTGATACGGGTGTGATATTATTTATTTTATGAGGTTTTAGAATAATGCAAAAAATATTGTATTTTACGTCACTGTAAAATTGCAGTTGCTAATGCTGGTTTCAGCTCTCACAGGCAGGTTGAATATCCAGGTATCTTTAGCAAAATCCATCGACACAAATAGCCTGTCCTAAATATTGTTTATAGAAAATCGACCCATTTGGTGTAAAAGTTTCTGCAGATGATATATAGGATATTTTTCTAGACAATATTTTGGTTACGATATTCTGGTACTATACCCACAGGGGGTATAAAGTAGTGTAGTTAAAAAAGGACTCATAATTGCAAATTACCAATCGGTTTACACATTATAGATTGTGCAAGTAGACTATAATCAATGACCGTACATCGCAGGGCCCAAATGTTAAATTGGACTAATGATTAATGGACTGTAGGAGGCGCCTTTCCTGTCTTTCCTCGTACTGGTCAGTGGTGTGCGGTGTGGAAAGCTGTGCCGAGGAGTGACTAAATCCAGGTAGATGGATACATAAATATACTTTTTTGGGGGGTTTTATGTTTTACATTTGCAGTGCGGACATCGCAGTGTCGTGCATCAGTCCTATTTGGATAGTAAAAGGAAAGATCCAACTCTATTTGCATCCAGTTCTTTGATAGCAAAGCACACATCTCTACTATGACACCTACATTTCACAGCTACAATTTCTGATACAGTACTATCAAAACATCTGCGGCCCTCCTGAAAAAATCAGGTATTTCCTTCTAAATACTACCGGATCCCTGCTGAGGACAGCCAATACTGTCCCACAGAATTCATTATAATTCTACAGAGAAGAATTTATACCATCAGGTGCTTAATTTGGGCCGCTGGTTGCTGGTTGGGCCCACTGCTACTCATTTTTGTGGACTGGAACTTATTTTTCCTCTTCAGACTTTGGCGTAGAGCAAGAGAGAGAAAAGGGAGAAAAAAAGGAACAGAAAGTTTGAAAAAATTACAAAGCAAGGTTGATGGGTTGGGAGTGTCTGGTCGTGAATGAAAGAGAAATTTGGTAGAATCAACAGCAGCGGTCGGTACAGGTAAGTGCGGTGGGATGGGGCTGATGTCGACAGTTGACGGAATAGGATTTATTCATTTAATTTGTTCTAATCTGTCATCTGTCGACTTACCCCTTACCATCCCACCCCACCGCACTTACCTGCACCAGCTGGGGTTGGGAATCAAGACTATGGAGCCTTGACATTCGATACTTTTGAGCAAAACTTTGGGCACATCACTTATCATTTTACACATTGAGCACTTGCACTATCCTATTATGTGTAAGAAAGCCATGCTGAGGAGTATAGGTAAAATGCACTAAAAGTGATAGCAGCTGCCAATAAGTGATTAATGTTGTGTGATGGAACCACCACGCATGCGTTTACCACGCATGCCGGTTCCACGCAGTCTAAACAAAGCAAGTATTAACCATGAATATGCTGTTTACCACACATGCCTTTACAACAAATTATGCGTTGTTAAGGCATGTATGGTAAAGAGATATATGTAGTTAAGACTTGACAGGCACAACTTAGCCCATCTTAGCCCCTCCCAACCACTGCCTCTGCCTTAATACCTAAAACCACCCCCTCCCTCCTGAAAACCAGCCACCTCCCTCCGAGCCCCAGAAACTTCTCTGCCCCCAGTCCTAAAACGACCCCGCCCTCCCCTAAACCCTAAAAACTACCCTGACCACTGAGCCCTACAAACTACTCCACCCTCCCTTAATCCCTAAAAACTACCCCGAACTCCCTGCCCTAAAAAGTACCCCACCTTTCCCCTAAGCTCTAAAAAATATAACGAAGCCTGTCCTCCGGCCTGAGCCCTTAAAGGGTTCCCAAGCCTCCACCCTGAGTCCTAAAACTACTACCTCCCTCATGAAAAATAACCCCCTGAGAGTTATTCCCACCCCTGTAAACTACCCCCAGCCTTGAAAACTGCCCTGACACCTCAACTCTGAAAACTACTCTGACCCCCCCAGCACTGAAAACTGCCCGACCCCCCAGCCCTGAAAGCTACCCAAACAATCCCCATGGCGGTGAAAACTACCCCAAACCTCCCCATCCCTGAAAACTACCCCGAATCTCCACCAGCCCTAAAAACTACCCTAACCCCCTCAAAACCATACAAACTACCCCTCAAACCCGGCCCCAGCCCCACTTAACTCACTGCACGGCGTCCTCTCCTGATCCTTCCTGCTGCTTGGCTGTTTCCGCCAGCCTGCATCTAGACAGAGTACTGCCTTCACCGCGCATATGTATGGTTAAGGCGTTTGTGTGGTTCAGGCAGCATGGTAGTGCTTGCAAAGTTGGAACAGGTGTGGCTCTACCTGTGTTTTTCTGACTGTTTCCCGTGCTGCCATATTCCATTCAACATTTGGCAGTCCTGCTTGGAAGTCCAGATATTGTTTATTTAAAGGTATGGTTGTCTTTCTTTTTCTTCACCCTAGTTCTGTGTTCTGTATTTCATATTCTCATAAGCAAGCAAGGTATAAAAAGATCACTTGATTCGTGTGGTGGGCAAGGTCAAAGAGGGCAGTATCTTGCTCTTGGTTTCTAGTTAGGCTTTATCGTTGGGTAGCTAGATATACTATTGTCTGTATGTTAGATTTGTCCCCATGGTAGTTTGAGAGTGTGATTAACAATTTACAGTGCATGGGGAAGGGGAAAACTGATATGTGCAGTAGGTATTACTCCCTACTGATTCTTGAGAGAACTCTGGAACTACAACCGATGTATATGTTCATAATGTCTTCTTATTAAGCTTGAATTCTCAAACTTACGTTAGGGTTTTATTTTGTTGCCTTTAGGTTCTATATTTATGGTGTTTGGTTTCTCATTGGCCATGTGAGACTTTCTGTGTTAGAGGCATGAGGCTTCATCTCTATTGTAGTACACCTTGTTCAGTCAAATGTAATTACATGTCCAAAATACCAGTAAGGTGTCTACAGCTGTCAGGAGTAAGCCCTAGATTTGATTTATAAAGCTCTTGTTCAATCAATCAAAACCAACATCACAAACACAATCCAACTTTGTTAAAATTCCACAATCAGAAAAAAACAGTGTAACACATCAATCATCAACTAACAGAAACCATAAACATAAATGCATAAAATGCTAATGCAGTTGTTACATATACAAATGATCAAAATAGGTTGACTAAAATTCCAATGAATATAACAATAGATAATTAAGAGCTACGCAGAGCAAATATATCTAAAATTAGGAATACCATTCAGCCCATGCTATGGGAGATATTTTAACACTTCATGGTTCTCATAGCTCTACTGGCAGCTTTCAGGAAAGAACATATGCTAAAGAAAATATTCGGGAAGGTTCAACAATTGCAAGTGGTACAGATCTTCTTTAAAACTGCGACAACCAAGGGTTTTTAGCAGTAGATTTAGAAATTGCTTACAAGCATGGTTAAAATAAATACAAAAAAATATATCTTGTAACAATGACTGCTCTGAAGTATCATCACAGGGACAGGGCTCCCCAAGAAGGCATATGACCTGACCAAGCACAATAGCCGCCATACAATAATAGATCTAATAAAGCGACTCAGCAGAGATCTCCCCAAGTGTGTCAACTCAAGTGAAAGAAAGAAAGCTAACTCTGGAGAAGCAAGCGACCTGTAATAAGATAACACTGTGCATTTTGTAGTCTCCACCACAAGTCTACTATCTTCATGAGACTGCAGGCAGAGTTTTTTAACCCGCACTTTGGGGCCAATTACGATAGTCCGCCCGCCACCGCATCGGAGCACGGGACCGACCGCCGATGTTGCGGCAGTCCCGCCAGTCAAATTAGGATGCGCGCGCCACACTGGCAGTCGCATCCCACACTTTTTATATTGCAGCTGGCTGGCTGTGCTGTAAACCGCATCCACCGCAATGTAAAAAATGCATGTTGTGCGTTTGCATGCACAACATGACAGGCACTGTGCCTGCCACCTATCGCATGCAAATGTAGGGGGGTACCATATGTACCCCACATGTGCACCCCTACCTCCCCAGCACCCTGGGGCCCCAAACGGCCCCCCAAAAGCAAGAACCTCCTGCATTGCCGCCATGGAAAGGCTGATCTCCGCCTGCATCATAACATGGATGGCGGTGTCTTGCAGACACTGCCACCATATTATGCCCCTTTTCCGCCCGGTCGATGAGCCGACAGGCGGAAAAGCGGTGGATGGTTTTTCCATCTACCGCTGACCCCTCAGCCATACTAAAATGGCGGGGGTCAATCAGGCATGGATGGCAGGCGGTTTGCCCCCACCGAGCCAGCGGTGGCTACCACCGGCCTGGTGGGGGCGATCCGCCCGCCATCCTAATGGGCCCCTAAGTCTTCTTTTCTTATGGATATTGGAGAAGAATATAGGGGAGACATCCCCAACTCCTTTAAGGAACTTGAAACGTAGCTCAGCCATGGTATTGCACATCCGTTGTCCAGGCCAAGACAGTCCATGCTAATGTATGTGCAGAACTTAACAAGAGGGTTAGCCCAATGCTGATCCAAAGTAACAAAGGGACCAGGTGAACCCTGTCTTCGATGTAACGCTGATTTAGCTCTGCATGAATGATATAATCAAAGCTGTTGGGGAGCGCTATAAAAACCTCTGACAAATACGATTTTCTTTGGACTGGAGTAAAGAACCATCTTGATTGCCCCAGACCCTTGCCCCATACACTGCCCTCTGGATACATTAGTTTCGTACATTTTTTTTGTTTGTAATACTTTATTTCGATAAAAACAAACTTTATCATAAAAGTACATGCAATTCATTGTTAAAAAAAAGGAATAAAAACTTTAAAAAGGTAAGATCTTTTCAGAAACAAGTGGAGACACAGAAAGTTAGAGACTAGATTAGAAAAAGTCCTAGGACAGACAACCGGGGGATGGCCTAGTGCATTGGTATATACAGTGTCCTACCCCGTTCTCGATTTTATCAGTCTAGAACGTATCTGCCAGGCCTTTCCCAGAAATTTGGCAACTCCGCAAAAAATCATCAAAGATGTTGTGTCTGTTACCAGTATGCGAAGTGCTATCGCGTGGTGCCTAACTCCCAGTTCTCTGCATACTGGCTTTAACGACCTTCTCCTGGGTCCACTGTATGCTCTACAGGCAAATAAAAAGTGTGCTAGGGACTCATTAGGGTTTGGACATCCAGGACAGCTAGAATGATTGGACATAGATGAGTTCCAGCGCCTGGTAAAAGAGTTCAAGGGAAGTGTTCCAAATCTAAACTTTAAAAACAAGGTTCTGTCTCTAGGTGCTTTAATGACATCGAGGAAGGGTTCAAACTTCTTCACCGGCTTGTGTTCTAGGAATTGATCAGTTAAAACCCCCCAGTTTGATTTTTCAAGCTCCTTGGCTAGGATCCATTCCCAGTATATTTTTTTAATTGTTTCTTTCGGGGGTGGTGATTGGGACAACCATGTATCGCTTAGCCCCAATTTGGCGATCATGTCCCTTAGGTTGTCCAACCATGCAATCTTAGTCATTTTATTCAGCATAATAAGTTCATCCAGAGCTGCAGCATAGTGTACCAATTCCTGTGTCCTTCTTAGTCACACCCAATATAATAATGGTCGAAGGGTTATAATGTCTTTAATTGCACGGCGGCCCATGTCTTGAAGCAGTGGTTTCAAGGGGGTGGAAACTGTGAGGCCCACCTGGTCTCTCAAGAATTAGTTTTCAGTTTTCGTTAGTTCTGTGATGTTATCAAAGCCCCATAGTTCTAACCCATATATTGTTGCAGCCAATGCTTTCCACTCATAGATGGCAAGGACAGGGGCAATGGGCCTGCTTGCAGAGGCTCGGTGTTCTCTAGCAATGGCTCCCGTAGCCCTTTTCAAATTCAAGTGCATTATTGCTAGATGGGAGTCCCACTTCATTCTCCGGTTCACCCTTACTCCCAGATAGTCAAATGCATCAACCTCCTCCAGTGAACATCAATTAAGCGCAGCATTGATCTTCCTTGGTCTCTTAGTTTGGGACAGAACCATTAGTTTAGTTTTTGCGGTGTTAATTGTTAACCCACGCTCCTCGCAGAAGATGTCAAACTTGGTCAAACGTTTTTGGAGACCAGAGGGGGTTTTGGACATGAGGAGGGTGTCGTCCGCAAAAAGGAGGGTCGGTATTTTTTCACCTGCCAGGGTTGGAGCATCCGCAGGGTCCTCCCTCAATGGTCGTACATTTTTAGTAGAGGTGAGATGTTACCTTTAAGAGTGAGACTGAAAAGATTAAAAATGGCTCCCACCTACATTCTAAGCTTCGAACACCGCAGGGTCACATGGGGATGCCAAGAACCTAGGGAGTTAAAGATAATAATGCCCAAGTAGGTAAATTCTTTGATAGCAACCAGCGACTGGCCATTGATAGTAAGCTCCTGCTCTCATGATACCAGGCTCGTAAATTCTGCCATCCATTCAGTTCCACCGGTGACAGGATCCGGACTCCAGTGACTGAGAATACATAGTTAAATAGTGGCAAGTAGTGTTGTACATCTTTATCTAGAGTGTGATATTTCTGGCAGTTCATACTTATCAAGCAGTATAGGCAACTGTGCTGACGATGTAATTTGTATCTCACAGGCTGTGGCTAGTGCAGTCATTTTAGCCACCCATAAACCTTATAGCATTAAACAGTGCAGAAAACAAGCATACAAATCACAATCCGGTTGCATGCAATGCCAACTTTTGGAATTAAGTCATAATTTAGCTTTATAAAGTCAGTAGGTGTACAGTACCAAATATGAAGTATTTTGAAGACTAAATTTGTTATTTTTTCTTCCATAAGGTATTTGCTGTTACCCTCTAACAAGTGTATTTGTTCTTTACTGATGGCTGCCAATATTGAAAAGCGTCATTCGAGGTTTTATCCTAAAAGAGATGTTCTATTATATAGTCTAGTGATCATAGAGCACTACTTTGTATGTATCCCACATAGTTTTCTATTTTGATTCCTGTATTGCACCACGAGATTGTACCCTTGTGTAAGTATATCAGTGTTGGGGCCTTGGCTGCGGATCTTAGTCTCCTCACTCTGGTGCACTTCAGTACACACCAGTCATGAATGACGTTGGCCATCTACCTCCTGCTCTGGCCCCTCAGTGGATCACTGTATGAGGATCCCCTGGCAGCACAGATTGGCGTGGGCCCTTATGAGGGCACATGTGTGGGTACTTTACGGTAGGGTGGTCATTTTCTTCCCGGCCAAGCTTTGCCCGTGGCAGCCGATCTGAAAGAAGCTGGAAACCTTACACTTCTTCAATGTGCACTATACCTGCTCTGAAAGATTAAAAATTAAATGACGTTCATGTCTAGATAATTCTTACATAGAAGCTTTGAGATTACAAACACGTCTCCAAGAGCCTCATATTCACACAAACTTCAATACACATAGCATAATTTCATTTTCGACACATCTACGCCTTCAGAAACATGTCTGTAGATGGGACACCTTCATATTCAATGTGAGAAATAAGACTGGCGACTAGCTCAATTTTTCTGTGCTTGGGTCTGAAGAACAAATAGCCATCAGATATAGATGCAAAAATTATTAAGCTAGTATACATGTACGTGCTCATTGTGTAATATGTTATTCATCACCACATTTATTTGCAGGACTTCTGCTTTTGACTGAGGACAGAGAGCATCTTAGAACAAGTTCTGTAGCTTTATGCAACTTGACGTATTTAACGTGAGTGTACTTCTTCAGAAGTCAACAAGTGCTGACACCTTTTGGGAAATTCTTCTGGAAAACTAGGAAGGGATGCCACATTAGAAGTAGAGTAGGGGCAGATTATTCTTTAATTTAGAAATACAAATAAAAAAGGAGTTGGATGCAGCGTCTATACTCAGCTGTGTTCTGACTTTGGAATTTATTGTTTTGTGCCTATTGTGTCGTATTAACTATATTCATAGATTGGGCTCTGTATTAGTTTTCATGTATCTTTACACTTTTATTTTGAGGTTTGTCTCTATTCTGTTGTTCCTGGCATATCTAATAAATCTACAAAAGCTAATTTCAGAGTTCGTAATTATTGGAAGTTGATGGGAGGGGAAATGTATAATTGGTGAAATGTGTTATTCCCTCCACACTTCTTAGCAGGCAATAAAGACCATCGGCCAGATAGGCTTGAGTAAATCTAGGACACAGAATGCAGCCCCATCAAAACTGTACACATGCATAGATTCTCAGTAGCCTTTCTGGAAACACTTTAGGTACTTTTTTGTCCCTAAGCCTGCCGTAAGCATGCATGACATGTTTTAAACCTGTACTCTACGCACTGTGTCTTGTCCCTTTAAGGCTCTTGTAGAGTAAACTTATTTCAGGTCAAATCTAGGTGTTATATGTCAAAAAGGGGTTTTCTGTGCCATTTTAACATGGAGGCATGAAACTCCATGAGGTATGGCCTCCTTTCAGCCCAGAATGACTGAGGGTCTATCTAAAAGTCCAATAAGTCATTTGGGTTTGCCAATTATATGTTATATTTCAGACGTAAACAATATGTACTTTTTGGCTGTTGTCTAGCCCCCTGCAATCCATAGTAAGAATAATACAACAAATTGTTCATATGAAAGTAAAAAATTTTAAAGAGAGCTTGTGAAAAGACGGATTTGCCTAACATCGCCTAGCCCCGTCTCAGGTAAGCAAAACATTAACCATTCTTTTTGTGGGCTCCCAGTGCAGAACATGGGCTACATTCTGCCAATAAATTGGAAGTTGTCTCTTCCATGTCCTTCTGAACCAGCATCCTCCTCCCTCAACTATACCCAATGCATAAAGAACCCAACTGCGTATCTGTGGATCACACCCGTGGAAGAAAAAACGTAGCCCTTCTTTCAATAAAACATTAAAGTGATAGATAGATAGATAGATAGATAGATAGATAGATAGATAGATAGATAGATAGATAGATAGATAGATAGATACATAGATAGATAGATAGATAGATAGATAGATAGATAGATAGATAGATAGATAGATAGATAGATAGATAGATAGATAGATAGATAGATAGATAGATAGATAGATAGATAGATAGATAGATAGATAGATAGATACATAGATACATAGATTTTTTATGTCACAATTAATTAAAATCATTGCAATCGAGCTTGAATACATTCAAGATAAAGTGCATAATTTCCATTGTTAAAAGTGGAATGTGAAGGTATGGCGTCCTATAATTCTAAAAAAATTTAAATGTAAACATTACATTGTCGGCGATAGAAGCATAACGGATTAAAACAATTAATACAGCATTAAACGTTATGGTCCTATAGAATTGTCAGAGGTCAGTATTACTTTTACAGCCGTCAGAAATTTCATTAAGCATGCCGACAGCTGGGCTGAGTCACCTTTCATACTCTCTATCAGGGCAGCCTGACATGTCCAAATGTTTAAAATATGACAGATGGGGCGAAGCCAATACATTTTCAAGGGGCATATTATCTCACAGATATACAATATGTGGATTAATGATTCTTTTTCGCCCGCACATGCTCTGGACTGTGTAACAACCATTTCTTCCCCTTAGTCTCACACCATTGTTGTTCCCTGAAGAATCCCCCCCTCTCTCGTTTGACCAGCTAGGACCTTGAGGCGGAAGCCGGGGTCTCTAGACTGCTACAGAACCTGTGTTTGTTTTAAAAATTGCTCACTTTGCACTTTGTATTTGATTTTAAAATCGATCCTTCTTCCTTGTAAAAACGCTCGAAAACAGCGCCTGAAAGGGGAAGACCTCTGTCCCTTTCAGCGTCGCTGCATCACGTGACACGAGGCCACGCCCACCCTCGTTAGCCACGCCCACTCCAGGAAGCTCAAAAGCGCTGTGCTTGCCAGAAGCCGGTGTTGACCAGCTAGGACCTTGAGGCGGAAGCCGGGGTCTCTAGACTGCTACAGAACCTGTGTTTGTTTTAAAAATTGCTCACTTTGCACTTTGTATTTGATTTTAAAATCGATCCTTCTTCCTTGTAAAAACGCTCGAAAACAGCGCCTGAAAGGGGAAGACCTCTGTCCCTTTCAGCGTCGCTGCATCACGTGACACGAGGCCACGCCCACCCTCGTTAGCCACGCCCACTCCAGGAAGCTCAAAAGCGCTGTGCTTGCCAGAAGCCGGTGTTGACCAGCTAGGACCTTGAGGCGGAAGCCGGGGTCTCTAGACTGCTACAGAACCTGTGTTTGTTTTAAAAATTGCTCACTTTGCACTTTGTATTTGATTTTAAAATCGATCCTTCTTCCTTGTAAAAACGCTCGAAAACAGCGCCTGAAAGGGGAAGACCTCTGTCCCTTTCAGCGTCGCTGCATCACGTGACACGAGGCCACGCCCACCCTCGTTAGCCACGCCCACTCCAGGAAGCTCAAAAGCGCTGTGCTTGCCAGAAGCCGGTGTTGACCAGCTAGGACCTTGAGGCGGAAGCCGGGGTCTCTAGACTGCTACAGAACCTGTGTTTGTTTTAAAAATTGCTCACTTTGCACTTTGTATTTGATTTTAAAATCGATCCTTCTTCCTTGTAAAAACGCTCGAAAACAGCGCCTGAAAGGGGAAGACCTCTGTCCCTTTCAGCGTCGCTGCATCACGTGACACGAGGCCACGCCCACCCTCGTTAGCCACGCCCACTCCTCTCTCCCCTATCACTATGCTCAGGACCCGACAGCGCAGCGGTCGAGCGCAGCGGGCACACCATCAGCACGCCGAAGACACGCCAAAGACTAGCCCGTCTGTGCCCGTCCGTGCCAGGACGGGGCACGAGGCTGAGGCCCTCTCTCCAACTGCACCCCCCAGATTGGTAAGATCGTCCTCCGCTCTGAGAGCACTACGCCCTACCCCTAAACCGAACTGCTCTCTGTCCAACCTTCACATAGTCGGAACCCATGTTTGCTCGGAATGTAAACTATCCACTGACGTCCTTAAACCCTACTCTGACCCACCTAGGAGATGCAGGAAATGTAAAATCTCACGTAATAGTGTACAGCCAACATACGTATTTTACAGTACAAACTGCAGATCACTGCCCAAGCACAAGCATGAAATTTTTAATCTCCTTACTGAGAAATGTCCTAGCGCCATCTTCCTAACTGAGACATGGCTACATGACAGCGCTGGCCCAGACGTTGCTATTGCCCTCCCTGACAACTATGCCATTGCCAGACTCGATAGGGAAAAACAAGTTGGGGGCGGGATAGCCATCATTTTTAACAGAGAACACAAATGCACTTTGGAATCTGTTCCAATTCCAGACTGTGAAGCAGGTCTTTTTAAAATCACCTTGAACCCCAATTTCACTATGTCAGGCCTTCTGATTTATCGTCCACCAGGCAACCCCTCTCAATGGGTATCAAACTTCGCAAATCTTGTTACCCCCTACTATATGTCATCTAGCAATTTCTCTCTGCTAGGTGATCTAAATCTACACCTGGAAGATCCCACCATCCCAGTATGCTATAATTTTCTGGAAGATCTAGCTGCAATGAATTTATCTATTGTCAACTCCAGCCCTACTCATATTGCTGGCCACTTGTTGGACCCCATAATAACTAACGTCAGTGAACTCACGTACATCGCCACCGTACCTTCTGGCTGGTCCGACCATCACCTCATCAGCTTTAGCATCTCTCTCCCACCCTCCCCTAGAGTGAATCATAATACTATTGTCACTAATAGTAGGAACTGGAAGTCAGTCGACATAGTTGCCTTAAATGCGGCACTCAAACAATATCCTCCTAGCCCAAACTCCAACATGGACAACGTAGCAATTGAGACACAAAATTGGCTAACTAATGCCGCTAACAGCTGTCTGCCTCCTATTCACACCAAAGGGAGTAGGCTTCGTCCCCCGGCTCCATGGTTTAACGACAGCCTTAAAACCGAAAAGTCAAGATGCAAAGTACTTGAACGAAAATGGCGAAAAAAGTACGACCCTTATGCCAAAAAATGCTATCAGGAAGCCAGAAACCATTATCGCGCGGCGTGTACAAAGGCAAGAGCTGCCTTCGTCTCAAAAACAATCACCGAAGCAACTAACATGCCCAAAACTCTTTTTGCTAAAGTTAAGGAATTGGCGGGCGCACAAACTACAGCCGCTGCACCCCCCCTAAGCGCTCAACAATGTCAGGCGTTAGCTTGCTTCTTTACCGAGAAAATTGACAAAATTATCTCAGACATCAACACTAAAATATCTAACGCTGACCCACCCCTTCCATCCAACCCCTGCCTACCTCAACCCACTGTTGCTGACAAAAATCTGCTGGAATCCTGGCCGAATCTCTCATTAGAGAATCTCAAAGGAATCCTAAAATCTGTCAAATCCGGTTCCCCTAGGGATCCCATCCCTATTAAAATTATAAAACAATTGGATGACCAGTCCCTGAATATCATTGCCAACCTCTTAAACTTGTCCCTCGACCTCGCCACTGTCCCGGCCCTATGGAAGCACGCCATGGTGACACCCCTCTTGAAAAAGCCAAATGCTAACCCAGAAATACTGGCCAACTATAGGCCTATATCTCTGCTTCCTGCTTTTTCTAAGTGCCTCGAGAGACACGTACACTCCACGCTAGCCACTTATGCAGAAGAAAATTTCTTACTCCACCCTTCGCAATCTGGTTTCAGGGCTGGTTTCTCGACGGAGACCGCCCTGTTAGGTGTCACTGAAAATATCCGACAACATCTTGACCAAGGCCAAACGGTAGCACTTGTGCTATTGGATCTAAGTGCGGCGTTCGATACCATCGCCCACGAAACGCTCCTTAGAGAACTACACACAAATGGCATAAGAGGAAAGGCTCTGGAGTGGATTAAATCCTTTCTGGCAAACAGAACCTTTCAGATCGCATCAGCACAGGCCGAGTCTGACACCTTACCCGCTGCTCATGGAGTGCCACAGGGGTCCATCCTGAGCCCCCTGTTTTTTAATATCTATCTCAAACCGCTGGTAGAACTTGTTGAGAAGCTAGGGCTAACACTCATGAACTACGCCGACGACACCCAAATCATTTTTTCCCTATCTAATTCTTGTCCACATTCCCCGTCGCTACTCAAGGAAGGACTACTAAAAATACTGAACTGGATGACAGCAAACCAGTTAAAACTGAACGGGGATAAGACGGAAATTCTGATCTTGGGAAAAGACAAAGAACTCTGGAACCCCGCGCATTGGCCAGAACAGATGGGCATCCTACCTACCCCGGTGTCCCATGCTCGAAATCTGGGCTTCATACTAGACAACGCCTTATCCATGGATAAGCAGGCCAGCAAAGTTACTGGATTATGTCTCACCATAACCAGATGGTTGAAGAAAATCCTGTGGATGTTGCCTATGTCAACACAGAAGACCGTAGTCAATGCCCTTATCACATCAAGGCTTGACTACGGCAACATCCTATACTTAGGCGCAAATAAATCTGTCATTGGACGACTACAAGTGGCACAAAACGCTGCGGTCAGACTCCTGTGTAAAATTCCCAGGAACGCTGGAGTCTCGAACCATCGCCGGGACCTTCATTGGCTCAGGATAGAGAACAGAGTTCGCTTCAAGGCCTTGAACTACATGTTCAAAATAAAAACAGGAGGAGCCCCTAAATACCTCCAATCCCTTGCTTGCCTCTATACACCAAAGAGAAACCTCCGGTCCCAGACAGCAGCATGGTTCTGTATACCAAGGTTTAAACGTGCAAGATCAGGGGGCAGATCTTTTGCCTATCTCGGACCGTCCCTGTGGAACATGCTTCCTCCAAGCATTCGGAAGGAAGATAACTACCACAATTTCAGAAAGCTTGTAAAGACCTGGCTGTACGAACAATAATCCCTCAAAGTCTCCCTCCGTTTCTGTCTTTTCGTCTCAAGCTGTGTCTAGGCACCGGGAAACCCTTCTTGGGTAGCTGTTGCGCCCTATAAATTGACAAAATAAATAAATAAATAAATGTTTTTGTCCCTAAGGTAAACTATGTTTTCATTCCTTTCCACTACCTGCATTGGAGTGCAGGGAGTCAGACCCAGCATTCTTTTGACCCCCTCCCCTTGTGTCTTCTTGAACTCTTTTGTGCTGACTTTCAGATCTACTCTCTGCCTGGGCAATTGAGCTTTGAGTCAAATAAATCCTAGTGCAACTCTGGAAAACAATTATTTAAAATAAGCTATATCATAGATCAATTATACCATATATTTTATTGTGTAACCTTGCTGCCCTTCACCCAGCCCTTGAGTTAATTCAGAGAAACACCCACATATTTCACCTAGAAGTGCTGAGACTCTATAGAGGGGCTTGTGGGCTTTCTGAGAGACTTATCAGGGAGCAACCCAAACCTGTAAATCATACTTAACGGGGATATTATCAAGAAATTGTGATAAATATCGCTCAGTGCTGTTTTACTTATCGCCGGCTATCACTGCATTCCATAGCCGAGTTTTCGCGCTATAATCAACGCTTATCTCCAAGGTGATAATAAATCCAGCAATAGCAGTGAAATGCGTGAATATCCCTGGATTTCCTTGATAATACGCCATGGTAGACTTAGCCTGACAATCCACCTCCCATTGACAAGATGCTAAGTCTGATTTTTTTGAGGTGTTAAAATCCAGCGAAAACCGCAGTTAGTGGGACTTTTTTAATCGCTACGCAGTTGCTTAGGCACGTGGTAAATACCGCAATGTTGTGTTATCGACCTTTTTCATGTTGTTTCAGGAGGGTAAGCCTACTTTGCATCTCATTAGCAATGTATATCGCTAAGATATGTAGCGTTAGAAATTCAGTTGCTAACATGCGTAATGCATGTTAGCACCGCCTTATTAATAGGGCGATAAGAATATCGCCGCTGTAGCGGCAAAAAGATACTGCCCTTGAAAATATGCCCCAAGGTGTTTCAACACAAGGTGATTTTACCTTTATTTATTTAATGAGAGTTCTTAGGTCCTAGTGACCTTTCTGGTATCATGTCTGATTTCTTCTATGTGCCTCACTTCACCTAACTTTTAAATGTTGGGGATCAACAAAGTCATCAAAGTTTTGCCCACATGAAAGTAATGTATGCGCAGGAGTTGGGAACACACCATTCTATCAATCAATCAATCAATCAGAGACATTTATAGAGCGCACTACTTACCCGGAGGGTCTCAAGGCGCTAGGGGGGGGGGAGAGGGGGTGCTGCTACTGCTCGAACAGCCAGGTCTTGAGCTTCTTCCTGAAGGAGAGGTGGTCCCGGGTCAGGCGCAGGTCGGTCGGGAGGGAGTTCCAGGTCTTGGCGGCCAGGTAGGAGAAGGACCTTCCTCCTGTTGTCGTTCTTCGGATGCGGGGGACGGCGGCGAGGGCGTGACTGGCTGATCGAAGATGGTGTTTGGGAGCGTAGAAGTTGATGCGGTTGTTGAGGTAGCTCGGGCCTTGATCGTGTAGGGCTTTGTGTGCGTGGGTGAGGAGACGGAAGGTGATCCTTTTGTTGACGGGGAGCCAATGCAGGTCTCTCAGATGTCCGGAGATGTGGCTGTGTCGTGGGATGTCGAGGATGAGTCTGGCTGAGGCGTTCTGGATCCGCTGGAGTCTCTTCTGGAGCTTGGTGGTGGTTCCGGCGTAGAGGGTGTTGCCGTAGTCCAGTCGGCTGGTGACGAGGGCCTGGGTGACCGTCTTCCTGGTCTCGGTGGGGATCCACCGGAAGATCTTCCGTAACATGCGCAGGATGTTGAAGCACGACGAGGAGACGGCGTTGACTTGTCTGGTCATGGAGAGGGAGGAGTCCAGGATGACGCCCAGGTTCCGTGCGTGGTCCGTCGGTTTGGGTGCGGTGCCCAGGGCGGTGGGCCACCAGGAGTCGTCCCAGGCGGAGGGCGAGGAGCCCAGGATGAGGACCTCCGTCTTGTCTGAGTTCAGTTTCAGGCGGCTGGTCGTCATCCACTCGGCTACGTGTTTCATCCCTTCGTGAAGGTCGGCTCTGGCGGCGGCGGGGTCGTTGGTCAGGGAGAGGATCAGCTGGGTGTCGTCGGTGTAGGAGATGATGTTGAGGTGGTGCTGGCGTGCGATGGCCGCGAGCGGGCTCATGTAGACGTTGAAGAGGGTGGGGCTCAGCGAGGATCCTTGAGGGACGCCGCAGATGACTTCGGTGGCCTCTGACTTGTACGGTGGTAGTCGGACTCTCTGAGTTCTTCCGTCGAGGAAGGAGATGATCCACTCCAGTGCTCTCTCCTAGATTCCGACGTTGCTGAGGCGCCGCACTAGGGTGCGGTGGCAGACAGTGTCGAAGGCCGCAGAGAGGTCTAGGAGGATGAGGGCCGCTGTTTCTCCATTGTCCATCAGGGCTCGGATGTCATCGGTGGCCGCGATGAGGGCGGTCTCGGTGCTGTGGTTGGCTCGGAAGCCAGACTGTGAGGGGTCGAGGGATCCGTTTGTCTTGAGGAAGGCGGCCAGCTGCTTGTTGACGGTCTTCTCGATGACTTTGGCTGGAAACGGGAGGAGCGAGATGGGGCGGTAGTTCTTGAGTTTGGTGGGGTCCGCTGTAGGTTTCTTGGGTAGGGCGCTGAGTTCGGCATGCTTCCAGCTCTCCGGGAAGGTGGCGGTGGTGAAGGAGGTGTTGATGATGTCCCGCAGGTGGGGTGTGATGACAGCGTCGGCCTTGTTGAAGACGTGGTGAGGGCAGGGGTCGTTTGGAGATCCGGAGTGGATGGAGTTCATCATGCGGACGGTGTCTTCGGTGCTGATCGGAGTCCAGGCTCGGAGGGTGGTGGTGGGGGGCGGAGGTTCGGTCGTGGCGTGCGTCGGTTGAGTGCTGAAGCTGTTGTGTATGTCCGCGATCTTGTTGTGGAAGTAGGAGGCGAGCGAGTTGCATAGGTCTTGCGATGGGGTGATGTCGTTGTTGCTGGCGTTGGGGTTGGAGAGCTCTTTCACGATGTTGAAGAGTTCCTTGCAGTTGTGTGCGTTGTTGTCCAGCCGGTCCTTGAATGCAGTTTTCTTGGTGGCGCGGATCAGTTGGTGGTGCTTCCGGGTGGCAAGCTTGAGGGTGGTCATGTTGTCCGGTGTAGGTTCCCTTCTCCAGGCTTTTTAGAGGGCTCGGCAGTTCTTCTTGGAGCTCTTGAATTCGTCGGTGAACCATGGGGCCTTCTTGCTGCCGGGTCTGCTGGGCGGGGTCCTCAGTGGGGCGAGTTCGTCCGCGCAGTTGCTGATCCACTTCGTGAGGTTGTCGGCGGCCTGGCTGGGGTTCGCTGGGCTGGCGGGTGGGTGCTGGCTCAGGGAAGCGGCGAGCTGGTCGGCTGTGATCTTGTTCCAGCTTCTTCGAGCAACCTGTTGCTGGTGGTGGTGGATCGTCGTTCTTTTGAAGGTGAAGTGGACGCAGCTGTGGTCCGTCCAGTGGAGTCCGGTGGCGTGGCTGAAGACGATGTCTTTGCAGGATGAGAAGACTGCGTTGAGTGTGTGTCCGGCGAGGTGGGTGGGGTGGATACCAGCTGCTTGAGACCGAGGGTGGCGAGGTTGTCGAGCAGGATGATGGTGTTGCGGTCGTTGTTGTTCTCCAGGTGGAAGTTGATTTGCTTTAAAGCAACATGCAACCCTAAGTGCAGGATTTGATGGTGGTTGAGATAGCATCTCGCTTCTGTGGAGGTACTCAGCCCAAAAGTACTGACTCCAATGATCATCTCTAAAAGGTGCATGACACTGTCTAACTCAAAGAGTAATAACTACCTCCCAGTTCCAGCACCACTCTACATGGCCTCGGACTTACAGAGTACCCCACCTTGCAACACATCTGACAGTCTACCCCCACACCTAGGCTTGCCCTATTCGTCCCCGCACCTGTACTGCGCGTAAATCACGGGCTCCTGCCCCCTTCCGCTCCCCTTTCCCCTACCTCCTGAGACAGTATTTGGAAGGAGCCGCTGCACCTCTTGTGCTGGGTGCCTGTCACTGCCCATTACACTGTGACTAACAGCTGAGGTCTGGCATCCAGCAATTGGCCGAAAGGCCAAAAGGCCGGACACCAGGTTTTCGTTATTGACCCATGCCATCCCTCTCACATTCCAACCACCTCCCTCCCCTTCCCTGTCCCACTCCTCCCTATCCCCCTCCCACGTGTTTCATTTATATTGCATCATTCAATGTTGTGTTTTTACTGCTGCATTCCATCTGCATTTGAATTCCTGTTGTACGCTTTTATTGCAATATTAAAAAAAATATGACACAAAAAAGAAAGAGTATTAACCACATTTCAAAACCCTCCCCAAAGCTAGGTGCCACCTCTTTAGGTATTAGGTAGGTGGGGTTTTAGCTTTTTCTTACACCAAGTTGATGCTGACACTTTCAACACTCAGCCTCAAGGTTCATTAAATTCATGTACTACTCATGTGGCACAAATGCCTTTTTCTCCTCAGGGCCACAATAGTAAACTGTAGGATGATCTCCACTCAGCTTTCTTGTCTTCTTAATCATTTCTTCTAGCTTCCAGTTCATTTCTGTCACTCACTGTGAGATAGCAATTTGTGACAAGGACAGAAAAAGGTCATGACATCATCGACCCAAAATAGAGCAAGAGGTGTCCTCCGATAGACTGTTTCAGAGGCAGGCTATTGTCTTCTGAGCCAGAATCAAGTATCCCAGCAAAGGATGTGTATTTCAACTCTGGAGGTGTAATGACTAACCCTGGGTGTTAAAATTAGCTCCAGTCACGGAGTTTCTGTATTTTTTGCACCTCTGCGTTCCGCCTAGAATGCAGTTACCGAAAACTCTTTTTTTGTTCGAGCTTTGAAAATGCGTTATTGCGCACGCTGTAACGACTTACCAGGATCCCTGTATTTTCCGACGAAATTTCCTATCCATTTGCCTGCGCCACGAGATTTTTGGTAGCCGGCTGCACGATCGCAAGCACGTCATTCGAATGCACCATGAGACATCTGGCGGAAGTTCAACGAAGCTCACGATGCCGAACATGCAGAAATTGCAATCTGGAGAAGAATATCTCTTGAGCAGCATAAAACCTTCTCGAAAAAGATGATTTGGCTGAAAAAAAATCCTCAAATTGACATTTAGCTGTAGTTTTTAGTTCCTGCCCTCCCAGTGCTTTGTCCATGTCCTGTTCACTTTTCATTTGTATTTGGAGCTGGACGGATCAATCTATGTGTCTGCTGCATAGTATATCATTGGATTTGAGGACTTTTCGATTTGAGATTTTACAAGTAAGTTGGAGAATTGGTGTTGTTTGTTTGATTGAGGCATTACAAGTTGCAACTACAATTTCTTGTCCTTTTCATCAGTTTTTTAAAATTTATAGTGGGAAGACAGTAGGCCCAGAGCTACTCATGGGTGCATGAAACAACTATCTCTGTGGCGTCTGTTGAATTTAAACATCATTTAGGGCATGGATGGCATTGGATTGAATTTCAAAATGTGTTTTTGGGAGGTATTTCACTTTTTTGGCGTGTGTTAAATAAGTGCCTTTGTTGGATGTATGTGTGTGTGATGTGATTGTTGTTTTGAAACTTGCAAACTTTGTTTAGCCCTGGATTTTTGTTTTTGCATTTTTGCATTAAAGGTGTGCTGTTTAGCATGCCTGCTTTGCCAGCCCATTATAGGTCTGCTCAAGGTCATTGTTTTCCAGACCTCCTGCTTGTTGTGACTGTGAGTGACCATGTGGCTGGTGGCCATTTTGTGGTGGTAGTTTAGTAGCGTGCTGCTTTTGCCATATGTATATAGGTCTGCATGTCTTTCCTTTGTTCCTCTTGGCCTATGCTTCTTGTTGTTGTGGCCTGGCCATGTGACTGGCAGCCATTTTGTGAAGCCAGGCAGTGTGACTTTGCCATAGGCCTGCATTGTCTGTCTTCCCTTTCTTGTTCTTGTGGGTTGGCTGGCCACGTGTCTGGCGGCCATTTTGTGGAACCAGCCTGAGTGCTTTTGCCATAGGCCTGCAAGCTTGTGGCCTAGTCTGCCAATAAAGGCTTATCAGCCAGTAGGCCCAGAGGTACTCATAAGTGCATGAAACAACTGTCTCTGTGGTGTCTGTTGAATTTAAACATCATTTAGGGCATGGAAGTCATTGAAAAATCTGTTTTACTTTGTTGTATTTTACTTTTTTGTTGTGTGTTAAATAAAGGCATTTGTTTGATGTGTGTGTGTGTGGTGTGGTTGTTGTTGTGTGACTTGCAAACCTTGTTTATCCCTGTGGATTTTCGTTTTTGCATTTTTGCATTAAAGCTGTGTTGTTTAGCATGACTCTTTTGCCTGGCCATTATAGGGCTTTTTGAGGTCATTGCTTTCAAGGACTCCTGCTTGTTGTGACTCTGAGTGACCATCTGGATTTTCGTTTTTGCATTTTTGCATTAAAGCTGTGTTGTTTAGCATGACTCTTTTGCCTGGCCATTATAGGGCTTTTTGAGGTCATTGCTTTCAAGGACTCCTGCTTGTTGTGACTCTGAGTGACCATGTGGCTGGTGGCCATTTTGTGGTGGTAGTTTAGTAGTGTGCTGCTTTTGCCATATATAGGCCAGCATGACTTTCCTTTGTTCCTCTTGACCTATGCTTCTTGTTGTTGTGGCCTGGACATATGGCTAGCAGCGGCCATTTTGTGAAGCCAGGCAGTGTGGTTTTGCCTTAGGCCTGCATTGTCTGTCTTCCCTTTCTTGTTGTCGAGAAGTCCTGGGCATGTGGCTGGTGGCCATTTTTGGAGCGACCCAGTATGCTTTTGCAACAGGCCTGCACACTTATGGCCTAGTCTGTCAATATAGGCCTTGCAGCCCATAGGCCCAGAGCTACTCATAGGTGAATGAAACAACTATCTCGGTGGTGTCTGTTGAATTTAAACATCATCTAGGGCAAGGATGACATGGGATTTAATTGCAAAAAACGTGTTTTTTGTGGGGTATTTCACTTTTCTGGTGTGTGTTAAATAAATGCCTTTGTTGGATGTGTGTGTGTGCTGTGTGATTGTTGTTGTGTAACTTGCAAATCTTGTTTAGCCTTGTGGATTTTCGTTTTTGTATTTTTGCATTAAAGCTGTGCTGTTTATCATGCCTCCTTTTCATAAGTGGATATTGCCCAGCACAAAACTTGGATCGCTAAGGAAGCCAGTGACTTGGAAAATGAAGGGCTATTAATTAAAGGCCCGCTACACCAACCCACAAAATGTACTGCATCAGCTCATCCGGCGTCAAGTTCAACTTAAGAGCCAGACAGCAGTGACCAACAACAGCAAGAACAGGATCATCAGTCCCAGTAAAATCGGCACAGGATTGGTATCTACAGCACGGGCTTGTTAGGTCCAGTGCTGATGCAAAGGCAAAAGAAGCCAAGCACAGCAGAGCACCCCTGAGCATTTAGTGGATGGTCCAGGCCTATCTGGATGACCCAACAGAGGTTTTCAGTGATCAAACCCATTGTGGTATTGGTATGGGAAAATGCGCCACTGGCCAGTGCTCAGCAGGCTGGTGATAAACTATCTGGCTTGCCCTGCCGCAAGTGTCTCTTCTGAGCGTGTTTTCAGTGCTGCTGGTACCATTGTAACCATGATCAAAATGAATCAGCACTTTATACCACCAAAGTACAAAATATGTGAATTACAGCAGGAAGATGAGACCAGCGATCTAGGTGACAGACGTAGTGTGTTAGATGATTACCTACTTCTGGTTGAACCACCAGAGTTTGAGGATGAGCTATACTTCCCCGACAACTAGGCTTTCAACTTGTTACTTTCTTACTTCCTTATTTACTTTTATTATTTGATGTGTGTCTCTGTCTTTCTGGTTCGAATCACAACAAATCCATCACCACCGTCTTCTCCTTTTATTGCCATATTGGAGTTGCAGCTCCATCCTCCTCCGTGGGACTGCTCTGTCTTGTTGATGTTGTAGGCTAATGCTGGAAACAGGCAACAGAGTAGACATGATGTAGCCATGCCGCCTCTGAAAGTGTTTGCACCTCTCAGTAATTTATGCTTTTTTTTTCCTCCTAGATTTTTCAATATCCCTTTTGCTTTTCCATCTGCACTTGCAGGCTGGCCTTTACCCTGTGCTAAACAGAGAAAAACAACTCACACTCACCTACCAATCTGCATCCGCCAGGCAGGCAGTGGCACCTAAGATTGACGAGGCAGCGTCCATGGAAGGGAGGACCGAGAGAAATGCCGAGCTGCAACTGCCCAATTTGACCAGGTTCATACAGTAACTTTATTATCATCATCTTTTAAATATTTTGATTAATTTTTCTCTTCAATCATTATGACTGTGTGTTTTATTTTACTTTAGCATTGCTAATCAGCATTATTAGGGTTTATTGTTTTGCAGTATTTTTGTGTGCTGCACTGTACCTTGTTCTACTACTCTTCCAGAGTCTCTTTCAGGCAACTGACTGTCTTATTTTCTTTTTTTGCAAATGCTACTGCCAGTATCTACAACTACCACCATAACCATGGCATCTTGGGACACCAAACCATCATCACCATGCAGCCATCATGGTGCCTAAGTTCAAACTTCAATCACAGGTAAGAGAAGAAGTTTGGGGAGGCATAATTAATAATGGAAATTAATTCATTAATACACACACCCACATACTTAAGTCCAGTTGCAGAATGCATAGACTAGGAGGAGAGATTGACAGTACTAGTAGGACAAGTCACTCATTGAGGGTTATGTGTGTTACATCAAATCGGCAGATTATATAAATCAAACAGGGGCTTTGGCCCTGCAGCAGCAAAGGAAACTATGTGACGTAAAAGAGTAAACCCCCCACAAAACATTTACATCATGTGTAAAGATTAAGTATACATATAATTGAATCCCCTAACAAAAATAAACTATGTAAAAAATAAACTGACAACACCTGAACCACACCTCTCCCTAACCCCAACCAATGTCCAAAAAGAATAGTCCAACCAATATCCGTTCAAAAATAATATTGTCCATAGATATAAACCCAACTTTTCCCCAGCACGTGCCCAATGCCCACCCACCAAAGATAAAAATAAAAAAGGGGCCACCCAATGGGCCTCCTGCTTTACTTCCCTTACCTGCTCCTCTAGGCGTGCCATTTGGAGGAGCATGCAGCTCTTAAAAGATCTACAATTGCATCCACGGAGAGGCAGCAGTTTTCAATGAAGTGTGGCGGGCGGCTGCCAGACCACGGCACAGTACCATTGGAGGGGCCTGGCTGGGGCCAGAGGCATTGGTGGAGGCTTCAGCTGCTGCAGCCTCCTCCTCTGTCAGGTTACACTCTGCAGAATCCAGCTGAAGCAAGAAAGGGTCCACCTCCTGACCTCTCCACCACCCCAATATGAATATATACAGAGCATTTGAGTTATCAGCAAGGGAAGGAATCTGTAACAACAAAATACTAGGTTATAATCAAGTCAAATACAAAGGCTACTCTCATACATTCTTGCTAGATCATTTGTATGTACCTTGAGTGACCACCATGAATCCTCTTACATCTAAAACACAATAGGATGTTTCTCGGGTCAATCACTGTATCTATAGGATAGAGCAGACAGTGTTAGTGCATTTCAACGTATGTAGACCACTCAACCATATGTCTGCTAGCAGAGGTCTACGTAACCAAAGTTTCTATAAATCATAAAGGAATGAAATGGGAGGGCCTTCCCATAAATCAATCTTCCAAATGTAGTTCCTAGCAACAAGGTTCTGTAGTAAAGTGGACACTTCCATGGAATTTGAAAGCATCCCAAAATTGTCTTCCCCAAGAAATAGTCAAGCTTAAATTGAGACACAACAAGACATAGTGACTCCACCACTTTCTTCCACTCTCAAAACTAATGTTCAAGAAAACGGCAGAGAACAAATCCCCAAACATGGTAAAGCGTGGTAATAAACCACTGCTTTCCGCTTTGATATTTGTTAACCTACATTTGCCAAAGAAAAAGAATAAATGGAACCCTTGCTTGACCTTTGTAAAGGAAATGCGTGGTAACCTACTACAGCATTCCGCTCTTGAGTTTTCAAAGAATAATTACGGCACCGCCGTAAGAAGCTAAATTTAGTGTGAACGCCGGAAATACCTCCGCAGTGCACACCACTCACCTCGGAGTGCAGACCTCAGGAAAATCCTCAAGAGGCAAGCCCTGAAAATATAAACTGTCCATGAACTCCAAACAACACTGCAAGCCTGCAGCGTACTCTCCATCAGCCGAGAGAAAGCCAAAACCTCAGAATCACGCACGACGTCCGACGTGCGTCACTTCCCTAATGTATCATCCTCCCGGCTCAATGCACCCTGGGAAGTGTAGTTCTATATAGCAATGCAGGCATGGCTGGGTTTAAATCCTGACATCCTCCTCCGCCAGAACCACCAGCCGCCGGTATTCTGTACGGATGGCCTCCAGCTTCCAGCACTGGGCCGTGGCCGCCAACTCCTTCCTGTCCGGTTTAGATGATTTTGGTTTGGAGGAGTAGCTGTATCAAGAAGAAAAAAGAATATTCTAAACAATATACTCTTAGCAAAACAGTAAGACAAATTAATTCTAAACATAGTGGCACAGTAGCACTAGCAAGCACAGTACATATATTTGTGGAATCTATCCTCCCACTTCCTCAGCCTCTAACATTTGTAGGAGTTTCAGGCATTATACTAGCACTATGGACTCACTCAAGTACACCAGTCTTCTTTTTCTCTCTTGTTTAGCTAAATTAAGTAACCTTGTTTTAGCCGGTATGCCAGCTCAGTCAGCTTCCGCCCAAGACACATACTCATCGTGACGCAGACTCACGTTAGTTTTATTTACTACTGTCTGCATGTGGGGAAGCTGACTACTACACAATCATCGTATTTTTCTATTATGGGTGGCACTGGCCATACTCTGTTACATCAAGAGCAATTATTCAATTTCACTTTCACCTTGCCCTGCCTACTATACTACAACAAGGCAGATGATATCTGATCCTAATGATCATTGCTTATATAAGGAACGAAATGAGGTACTTTGTTTTGATTGATTGTGTAATCATGCAGCCGATAGGCCACCCAGGCTAACACAGTAAAAAATAAATTAACATTGGTAGGGAGTGGGCCTTGGAATCGGTGCTTGATAACAACATATATATACAATAAATATGATGTGCTTGCAAACTACTGTGAGTCAAGAGAGTTTTCTTTAAATGCAACTTCTATTCTCCTTGGCTTTTCTACTCTGGTGCGGTTTCTTTTTCTTTTACATTCTTTTCAAAAACTCTTCATCCAGTGACAGTCTCCACCTATGTTATCTACGAAGAATACCACCCAAGCATCCATCCATCCAAAGTAAACATGTCTATCATTCTTCTAAATCTCTCAACAAACCTTAGTTTGTTTCACCAACAACAAACTTTTTTTTTAAAACTACCACCCATGCTTTCTTCCTTCCTTGCTTGCCTTTGAGTTTGACCCAGGACACACCCCAGAGGATTCTTGCTATCCACCCATACAGTTTTACCCATCCAAGCAGGCATCTTTTCTTTCACCTTCCACCCATCCTTCAACCACCTATGCATCTGATTCCTATCAGCCACCTATGCATGCATCCCACGCATCCTTCTCTGCCAGTCATATATATTACATCTCGCCTTTCCTTCCTGTTTCCATCCTTCTTTCCCTTTCGTTCAACCCATCTATCAAGGTCATCTGATCTGACTCTTAGTCTTCTCCATGATACCTTCACAGCTGATTGAAGTCATAAAGAAGAGGCCATTAGTTACTCAACTACTCCTGCCGCTAATGCTATTGCTCTAATGCTTAGTAAATGGTGTCTTCTTCAACCGTTGTTCACAACAACTTAGTCTCTCTCAACTTACACAACACCCTTGCAGCGAGTGTGTAACTATTGTCAATAAGTAAGGAATATAAGTATAACTTACCAATACCCGCCACTGCTGCTGGCTCACCCACTCCTGTGGCAGCTGCCACATCTACTGCTCCCTCCTGGTTGGCATCGCCTGCCCCGCCGCTGGCCCCGGCACTGGTGGTCAAGGTCGGTACGCCTAGATAAAACATTACACATTTGTTAGATGCCTTATACACCTCCCACTATTTTACACCAGCAAGATTGAAAAAACAAGTTAAAATACATACATATACCACATACATCACTACAAATCGGGTGCTAGAGTAAAGTAGACACTACTAGTAGTAGTATGTCCTATCCTATCAAAAATAGTAAAATATCTGGTTGGGCATTTTGTTGGTGGGAATTGTTGAAAAGCCTCTCAAGATTAAGAAGACTATAAGAGGCCAACCCAAAGGACTGGACTCAGTGGGTAGAGCTATTGGTGAATCTGAGTTTTATTAAAACATTTTTTTAAATAAAGAGTAGCCACCTGGACAAGCATAGCTTCAGACAGACTAATAATAGTAGTTTTACAAAGAGTCATAGCAGAGGCAGTTAGAGGCAGGGATAACAAGAATTTAGAAACAGATAGTCTAGATCGAAGAAGATTTGGTAAAAAATAGAATTAGGAAACTTAAATGATAGTTTGGAAAAAATAAGGTGTAGTAAAAGTTAGGGAAATATAATTAATAATGTTAACAACAGGAAGGCTTACTGGGCCCAGCAGCAGAGCCCCCGGTAGAGGAGCAGTCCTAGTCCTGGCCCTGGCATTCTCCAGCCGCTCCCGCCGACTTCGACCCCGTCTTCATGCCCCTGTGTGCTGATCATGTAAGATATAATAAAGAAAGACACAAACATTGTTGATTGATGTTAAAACAAATAAAATATTTTAATTAACGCTCCCAAAAACATTTTTGGAAACAACAATTGCAATAAAATGTACCTATCTGATCTGATCGACTGGTAGTATCGCGGGATTTGCGGACCATCTAGTTATTATTTATGAATCCAGTGTTCCATTCTGATTCTAGAATACTATGCCTAAGTACCACCTGATCTAGCCCACCTATTCAGATGGGCCAATTGTTCACTAAGTCTGCATTTCCATTTATTTTAGTCCCTTAAAAATGCATAGATGGAGGACACATGCATACATTTTTGCATACACCAAATTGTTGGTTGGTTGCTTGCTGCTGATGTTCTGCTAAGCCTATTAATCCCTCACTAAACAAACTACAAAAGGTTCTACTAAGGACTGGAGTTAGTAGCACTCAACAGCACGTGATGTGACGTGGATGTATCAGGCAGACAGCTTAAAAATGACCAACTAGGTAACTAATCTACCTATCCACCACTATCCTAGTGACAGGAGGACAAAGGAAGGACTAGAGTCTCTCTGGCATTACCTAACTTAAGTTCTCAAAAGTAAATTCTTACATAATCAGCCCAAGCGAGCGCAAAGGTTGCAAACAACAATTAATATTAGTACTGCTGAGCCACTGTTCCTAGAAGAATGATAATCACAGAAAATATTTAAACTTAATTTACCTGCATAGTAAGCAGCAGCATTTTTGCTATTCGGAAAAAAATTATATTTGCAATAACAGTAAAACAGTCTAGAGAACAAAAAATACTGCTAGTATTAGTTACTCACCAAGCCCCACGACCTCAACACTACAGGTCCAGCAGGTCTTGCTCCTAGTCCAAGACCTGATGGGTCGGCTGGTTATGGGTGCGCCGGACCCCAGAGCAGCGAAACACTGCTCACTGTACCCTCGCCCACGGGAGGTGATGCTGCTGGGTAGCGTACACAGAGCCAGGTCTGCGGCTGCTACCTCACTGAAAAGGGACCAGGCCTGAACCCCTGGGGGTGCAGTCTGCCGCAAGGCAGGCGGCTCTTTGGTGCAGGCACCTTGCCCTTCGACCCGGTACCCTTTCCCTTAGCCATGGTTCTGGGGTGGGTGGGTGCAGAAAAGAAAATTTAGAAGGAAAAAATAAAGTTACTGGAAGAAGTAGGAGAGTAAAGAAGAAAGTAATATAAAACAGTATAAAAGTTTTAAAAAATGCAGTAAAAGTAGAAAAAAAACAAAAAATATTGACTTAGGGACAGAGAGGGATTGATAATAAATAATAAATAAAAGGTAAAAAACAAAGGATTCAAAAGATTGGAGAGGGATTGAAAAACAGGCCCCAGAACCATGCAAAAGATAGGAAAACAAGACGGCCGCACCCTTTAGCGACCGCGTGGTGAAATATGTGCAATATTTTCCCCGAACACATCATCCGCGTTGCCGAACGTCAAAAACATCTTGAGACCATACACAAGCACACCCGAGCCCGCGGAAACAAGCAACTCTGAATGCTTGCGTAGCGTCGTGGAATTTTTGTGAAACTTCACGTCGCCTTTGTGTTGACTAGCAAAACTGGTTTTAAGCCATTTCTGGGTCAGGCAGCCCAAAGTACAACTCTTATACAGTTACTTGGCCCATAAAGTTATCATAAATTTGATCTCACCAATATATCAAATGTCGAAAGCGAAAGGCAAATAAACCTTGACAGGCTCTTCTAGCATTTTCCCAAGCAAGGTTGCAAAATAATGATTTTAATCACATGTTGGATCGTCCTATGGAAAATGTGGTTGAACCAACACAATCGAAAAGCTTTTAAGCAAACAATCATTGTGAGCATACATGTTGTAAATATATATTATGATTATTTTCTAAATACTGGACACTCTACCATGTGGGCTTACAGGGGACACTTTTGGGGGTGACATGAATATGTAAAAATTGCTTTTCTTACATCGCAAAGACACTTTTCTTTGCCATGTGTTGCATATATATCTTTGTCAGATAGGTGCAATTTACCTCGCAGGCAAGTAGTGCATTTTATCCAACCCCTTCTATGGCCTAACAGGAAACTTATATACGCCAATTGGGTGAATCAAATTATACCCATATCAAATTAGGGACAGGACAAACTCGCTGTGGTAATGAATAGCAGTTTCACAATGCACAGAGTCCTAATGCCAGACAAAATAGTGTCCAACAAAGATGAAATACCCAAGCTTACCATGCATAAAAGACAAAGTTGCTAAAGGACACATCACACACCGATCCTGTGGGGGTCAGGGGATAGTATGAAGTGTGCGGGAGGGTCTCATCCTAAATATTTGTATATTTATGCTTAGAAATTGTTCATGCTCATCCTTTAGCTCAATAAATAATGTATTGAAACATGCAGGAGAAGAAGAGGAAAAAAAACAACAAAAATAATAAAAACAAAAATACTGATAATAAAAACAACAACAATAATAACAATAACCTCATAGATGCGGCGCAAATATCCCTCCCCAGTGCTGCGCTGTCCATTGGAACTAGTGCTGAATGGACGTCCAATGGTCGTGCGCAGCACTGGGGAGGTAGTGCTGCCGTCGGCCAACGCCCCGACGCAGCACTTAAGGGGATAAAAACACAAGTTGTATATAACACTTTTTTGGGCATTTCTCTAGGTGTTTTCATTTCCGGGTATGCACAGTTAATCATACTCAATTTATCACCCTCTGAAGGCCTTGCTGGGATTACAACAAGCAACCTACAAATCACTGCGTATTTCAGAGGGTGTTTCACTTACAGAGCCATCAGTAATAAACTGAAAATACAACTGTTAGAAATTAAATCATCAATTTGAGTTCTACAGACTTATCATGATTTTCAATATCCTTGTTTGTATGTAATAATTTATACAATTCACTCGTGCTTTGAATCTTACTGCTGGGTCAAACCATTGTCTCGTCTACAGCTCAGTGCTCTCTATGAATATTCTGGCTTGCTAACCTCCAATCCAGCTACTTTTAAATGTACACCTTTGTTGCGGGGACACAACACCAGCCAGACGGGCCTGATATGATTGCAGCTGTCACTTGGTCCCAAAAGACCTTTTGTAACGTTCCCTTGCCTCCCAAATAAAAATCCTGCATCTTCATGCTTCACAATAAAAATACATTTTAGACAAACATTGGCAAAGCAAATCAGTTTTGCAAATTGGCAAAGCCAATAGTTTTTGCCTATGCGAAATCTATTGGTTTTGTCAATAGATATGTTGCACAGCTTCATGGTTTATATGTAGTATGATGTCTGATAACATTTGCTAGGGTTGCCTTTGGTTCCCAGTGTGGAACTGCTCTGACAAGTGGGAGATTTACTAAGATTTTATTTGCTTCACAAAATTGAAGCAAAATGGTGCACACTTGTTTTTTCCTAATTAACTTTCCAGCGCTAAACTTGTTTAGTTCTGGCAATAACGGAAAAGTAATGCAAAGCAGCGCATTGCGCTGCTTCTCATTACTTTGCGCCATGAGGGCGTACCCAGGTTGGTGCGTGGGTGTTCTCATGCAACTACCCCAAGGTTTCTCAAGCTGAACCCAATTTACTAAAAATTGTAGATAGGGGTTTAGCTGGAGAAAACGGTGCCCTTTTCAACTAGGGGCAAGGAAGGAGAATGCTTTAATTTCTCCTTCTTTTTCTGACTTTGTATGCCGGCTGCACTGTGCAGCACCTATGTAGTGGGAAAAGCTTTGCATCGTGCCTAGCATAGTATTTTGTACAGGAAGGGTAACCTTCCCATACAAAACCTATGCTACACTCATGTACACACGTTAGGGCTAGGGCGCTAAGTTGTGTGCATGGCGCACGGTAGCTGAAAACAGTGCCAGCGCAAGGGAAAGGGGAGGAGAGAGCCATATCTTTAAAAATATTGCGCTCACCTGCTCCCTCCCGGTTGCGCGATGCAGCGCAGCCTCGCGGGGACTGCAATGTGTTGCGTGGAGATATTGCAAATCTCCCCCCAAGGTTTTTTTTAATGTTTGAAAAGCTTTATTGAATATACAAGAAAATGGAACAAGAAAGAATACCAACAATCAAGCAATTATTGAAGCATAGGTACAAGACCAATATGTTGGTACAATAAAAGTAATAAAAGCTATTTTAAGATTTTAAATGGAGTGGGTATGAGAAGATGGGGAGGTGAGGAAAGGGGGGGCATATTAACATGTTACCATAAAAGGAGAATGCATATAACATTGCAAAACCGAACCAAATATGAGTAAATCGTTAGTCAGTTACTAATATAGAAGGAATCATTATGAATAATACAGAGATAATACAGAAAGAGAACAGAGAATAAATATTCGAGGCGGTTGAAAATTTTCAGATTTGTACAAGGAGTTACGTCGTAAAGCAAGCTGATCTAAATAAGTAGTAAGGGAAAACAAAACAAGGTTTCTATTAAGGGCTGGTTTACAGGAAGAGGCGATGGCAATGTCAAGTCTGTGAAAGTGACAAAGGGAAATCCACCAATGTTGTGTAGAAAGCTTAGTGAGAGTTTTCCAGTTAAGGATAATATGTTGAAAAGCTAAGGCAAGCATGAGATCAAAAAGACCATGACTATCAGAGGGTATGTATAAAGAGTCAAAGAGACTTACAGTAAACAGCAGGGGTATGGTGTAGGAAATAGAAAGATTAAATATGCGAGAGAAATAGGACCAAACAGATTCTCAGAATGTGGAGACAAAGGGACAGAGAAAAAGTAGATGCATTAAATTAGCATCAGAGCAGCCACAGGTCAAGCAATTAGAATCAGAGCCCGGAGAAAAACGGGCTATGGAGACAGGGGTAGGATAAATTCTGTGATAAAGAAAGAACATAGATTGGTTAAGAGAGGCAGAGCGAGAGATTTTTAAAGACCTAGACTAAAGTTTATCCCAGAAAGAGATAGCCCATTTACATACCAGATCAGACTCCCAGGAGAGTTCCAAATTGGATTTAAGACATCCTGGGTCGGGGGCTAGGAAATACTTGTAAATAAATGAAGCTTTAGGTGAGGA
The DNA here is from genome assembly GCF_964263255.1 of Lissotriton vulgaris. Taxonomy (NCBI): domain Eukaryota; kingdom Metazoa; phylum Chordata; class Amphibia; order Caudata; family Salamandridae; genus Lissotriton; species Lissotriton vulgaris. The sequence continues at coordinate 732,633,858 of NC_141695.1, read as the reverse complement.
AAGGAGAAGCGTAAGTAAAGAATCTTGGGAGTCATCATGAGGAAGAGAATAAAATACATCAAGAACGACTGCCATGAGAGTGGTAAACTTATGTAAAAAAAGAACGAGGACAGTGAAATAGGGCCTGAAATTCTGGGAAAGGATATGGTGTGATACTATTAAAAAGATGTTAAACCCATATGATATCCTTTGATCTCCAAGAGTTCCAGAAAATAGGTCTGTTATTGAGAAGTATAAGAGGATTATGCCGGATAAAGCAGTGTACAAAAGTATCCTGAGAAAGAGGTTCTGGTAAAATTAAAGGCCTCAGAAGAGAACAAGTATGTGTAAACAGGGGGAAAGATATAAGAGAAGTTTTAACTGAGAAAGTCGAATCCTCCCTAAGGGAGAATGGCGATAAAAAAGCTTGGTCAATGGATAACCAAAGAGGAGTAAAAGGGGAATGTTCGGATAGGAGCCATTTTGAGGCTAGACGAAGTGAAAAGGATTTATGATAAAGACGAAAATCTGGAAAATTCACACCTCCATTAGATTTAGCCTTGCGAAGAAAAAGAAAGGGCAATTCTAGCTTTCCTATTCTTCCAAAGGAATTTAGAAAGACATGAATCAATACGTTTCATGTATATGTCAGGAATGTGGACAGGAAGCATAGAAAGAATATAAATTAAAATAGGTGCGACCATCATTTTGATTGAATCTAATCGACCCCACCAGGAAAGAAAAAGGGGATTCCAGGAGGAAAGCAGTTTATCAATACGAGACAAAGCAGCAGTCATGGTGAGATTAACTGAAGAGGCAATAGAATTAGAGAAAAATATATGCCTAAATATTTAATTTTGGAATCATTCCAGGCAAAGCCAGTAGATGAGAAAGAGTGGGGAAGACAACATTTGGTGAGGTGAAGAATTTATGTTTTATCCAAGTTGCTCTTATAACCCGAAACCTGGGAAAAGGTTTCAAATTTGTGTAGTAAAGGTGAGATAGAAGTATCAGTGTCAGAGATAAATGAAAGGATATGATCGGCATAAGCGGAGAGTTTAAGTTGCTGGTCTCCAAAGGGAAAACCAGAGATGGAACTATTGTTATGATAGAGGACAGGAATGGTTCAAGAGCTAAAACAAAAAGAAGAAAGGATAAAGGGCAGCCTTGACGAACTCCACGTTGAAGATGAAAATAGGAAGAGATACGACCATTAACTAATACCGAGGCTTTAGGGGCAGAGTATAAGAGAGAAATAAGCAAAATTAATTTGGAGCCAAAACCATGCCAGCGGAGCGAATAGGAAAGGCCAATCCACTCTATCAAAGGCCTTCTCTGCATCAACAGAGATTGCCGCTACAGAAGCAGAGAGAGAGGAAATTTTGTTTAGAACGTTAAGGAAAAGCCGAGAGTTGTCAGAGGTATGCCTGCCTTTGATAAACACACATTGCTCTTTTACAATTAGGTGAGGCATAACAGGGTCTAATCGTAGAGCAAGTACTTTAGCGAACAATTTATAATCCACGTTTACCAAAGATATTGGCTGGTAATTTTTACAATATTTAGGATCCCGACTCTCTTTATGAATCAAACAAATTGTTGCCTCTTGAAAGGTACCTTCTGGTTTACCAGCTAAATAAAAAGAATGAAATAATGTTTCAGAAGGAGAAAGTCTGAGAAGTGTAAGTAAAATTCCACAGATAAATCATCTGGGCCAGGAGTCTTACCTTTGGTGAGAGAATTGAGAGCAAAGGAGAGTTCTGTTAGGATTATATCGGAATCAAGATCGGAAAGGTGAAAATGGGAAGATGAGGGAGGAGGAATTTTATCAAGATATTCCTGAATGACAGTCGAAGAAGGAGGGGATTCTGGGTTGTAGAGATTTTGATAAAAGAGCTTGAATTCCTCAAGGATATCTTGGTCCTTGTGCAGAAGAGAGTTGTTAGAGGAATATATAGCATCTATGAGGGTGCGCTCTTTATGGACTTTAAGAAAATTCACCAACAGTTTTCCTGCCTTGTTACGACCACCATAATAGCGAGCACTGCAACGCAAAAGCATAGAGGACGCATTGTCAGTAGAGGTTTTATTGAAGGCGAGTTCAGCAGGATTAATTCTGGGAGAACAGATTAATTTGAGTGAAAATCTGCATTAAATCACATTCCTTTGGGTCTCTTTAACTTTTTCTCATTTCAGAATCTCCAAATTACATCCTTTTTTGGTGCCATAAATGAATTGAAGGCAATATTGACAGTGGCCAGTCCACTTCTGACTAAACAATATTTCACCTTAGCTGAGCTGTCCCTATGCAACCCTAAGAAATACAGGGGCCACATTGCATAAGTGTGACTGCACAAGGGATATGCACACTACAAAGTGGGAGGCTTTGTAGTGGGCTGGTAATAAGAGGGTCAAACGCAAAAAGCTGAGAGAAACATTAAGAAAAAAATTAGACAGGCTGAATAAGATGTGAGCTACGAAGCAGATAGGAAAAGTGTGCTGTTTACCAACAATACACCAAAGACAAGTTATTTCCTTCCTGTAATATCTTTTTTATGTTAGGTATGTTTTGCTTTATTTACAGTGTACAGCGCTCAGAATGACTCATGTCCTAGTGTGCGCTATAGAGAACATGCAATAATTTAAGTAAAAACCTGCTTTAAGCATATTTCCTTCCCTCCCTCTTAACTTTTTACCACTGCAGTATCTCCCTGTAACATCCCTTTCTTTTTGTATAATAATTTTGCATAACAATAATGATTGCGTCCTGTGGGCTCCTCACTGAACACCATTTCACCCTGCGTCAATATAGAGCACAGAGGGCACATTGCATGCATGATATGTATTTGTCTTATCTACACATCTGCTAATGTGGGCGTGTCTTAATATAGACCAATTCAGGGTCCGGTGAGAAGATCAATATTTTCCAACCCTTATAAAATAATGTTGAAGGCTCCTACAGAGAGGCGAAATACGGAGGGATGCGCACAATAAAAAGAAAAAGACAAGCAAAGCAAAGAGAGAAAGGCGCAATCAGATGAGAGAAAGGTAAAATAAAGAGAAAAAGGCACAACAAAGAGAGAGAGAGGTACAAGACTCTTGGTGAGTCACTGACAAGCTGTTCCAAAGACCCGGCAGAACAGGTGCAGGCTGTTCGAATTCCATGCTCTGGGCCCAGTAGCAGGGCCGGACAGGAAACCGAAACCCGCCCTGCAGGACTGCTCGGCCGGCCCCCTGGGGGGCTGAGGGGTTGCAGGGGAGCTGTTTGAAAGTGCCGTTTTTGGCCGATTTTGTTATAGGGGGCCAATTTTGCTGGCCCCGGGAACAAAAATGGCCCCCTAGGGGCCCAAAACTGGCCCCCACCCTGGCGGCCCTTAGGGAAAACACCCGGGGTCCGCCCCAGCCAGTCCAGCCTTGCCCAGTAGTCGCCTCGTATACCTATTAAGGGCAGAGTAAACAAGCATGTGTAAAGTAACCGGTCTCGTGTAAACTTCTCCAATACCTTCAGGTCAGAGTGAAAAGTCAAAAGTAAGCTCAGGGCACTCTAAAGCCAATCAAATAGAACCAGTAATCACAACTTGCAGTATGTTGAGGTGCTATGATTGGCTGATTGACATATAAGCTAACACCAGATCAGATCGCACACAGTGACCACAAACCAGGGAGGTCTTTGGATGACAAATGCGGTAACATGATTGGCTGTCACTCATTTTGAAACTTTCCAATTCAGGACAAAAGCTATCCGTGAGGAGATTCATTATGGAAAATGGATAATGCATCTAAATTATGGACTGTCCATATAATTTACAGATGGGTGCCACCCCAGTGTGGTGATATTAAATGTGCATACCTGCCAACTCACACTGTGCCACCGTGTGACACAAAATATCGGATCCCATCACATGGGCTCCCGATGACGAGCCGACATTACCCAGTGGCATGGAAAACAAGCTGAAAACCACTGTAAATAGTGTTCGTTCAGCTCATTTTTCGACGCTTTGAACTGCAACATCCTTCAAGTTGTGTGATAACACCCCAGGACATTGGCACCAGCCTCATCCAATCTTGTTTTTTTCAGGAAGGAGGGGGCTTAGGGCGGGTGGGGTTTAAAAGTACCTCTTAGATATTTCTCGGCAAGAGGCCCCGTCCCTTCAAGGCCCACCTCCTCCTCACACCATAAGATTGTTCTTCAAGTTGGCAGGTATGACTGTGTGTCTGAGGAACCTATGAGAAGGGGTTGAAGTTGAGTCCCCCCTTCTCATAGGTTCCTCGGACACACATTCGCCCTGTGCGAGCCACAACACTATCGGATCTACCCCCAGTAGATCTTATAGTGTTGTGGCTCACATAGGCCCAATGGACGTAGTTCCAAAAGGTCACCTACAGCAGCAAGTAACAGCAACCTTCATGCAGCAAAATATGATTTGGAAGACCTTTAGAAATATCTGTGTGGCATAAATAAATCCAAAAATCTGCACTAGGATGCCGGACAAGCTTGACTCTTTCTGTGTCTGTCACTGCACCAGGCCTTCAGACGAGCGAGCCAACACCTCACCACAACTCTACCTCATTACACAGCTGCTCCAACTACTCAGAAAGAATCTGAAAATTAACATCTAACCTAGAACATGAAGGAATACCCGCAGTGGAAGGACATTGACTATGGAAGCCGTACTTAGCTAGACTCGGAGGTAGGACGAAGACTCATTCCCAGGAGAGAAAGAGGGAGCCGAGTAAGAGGTGTTGGACAATAGGAAGCAAGGAAATAAGATTTTGGAGCCATTTGAGCGCCAGACAATGATAAGTAAAGTGATGTGGGATCCAGGTGGAAGCCAACCAATGAAAAGTAAATGTAAGCAATGGGTGGGGTCTAAACCCCTTTTAGGATTTTTTTTAACATTTTAAGGACTTGTAAGGCTGTGCAGGCAAAACCTAATAAAAGAATGAATCATTACAAACATTCTGGAATCTTAAACCAAGCTGGATTATTTTACAGTTCGGTTGTTTGTCAGCTCTGGGGAAATCCCTGAACTCAGCTACTTTGGACGTGCCGCGTATGGGCTGGGGAAATCCCTGAACTCAGCTACTTTGGATGTGCCGCGTATGGGTGGGTTACCTGTCCCGGTCCTCCTATACGCGGACGACGCCATCCTCATAGCTCGCACAGGCACGGGCCTGCAAAGACTATTAGACCACTTTGGAGGATTTATGGAAGCCCTGGATCTAAAGATTAATACAGCAAAATCTCATGTCATGGTCACGGGTTCACGGAAGAAAAACATGAAGCTTAGAACCTTTAGTTGCAACAATTCTCCAATCTCGAGGGTACCCTTCTTTTGTTATTTAGGCGTCACCTTTGACGAAAGAAGAACTTGGGGTGCCCAGCTGAAACTGAAGGAAAATGGAGTTATTAGATCTACCACAGCTCTCATGCATTTTTCCAAAAGACTTGGTTCGAGACCTATGGAGGCCATGACTCATATCTACAGATCCAAATGTGTGGCAATTGCATCTTACGGGGCAGATATTTGGGGCTATGTCTCAGCCCCAGGCATCCAAATTATAGAAAATAACTTCATACGAGCCTTGTTGTCACTCCCGAAATCATCTCCCACATATTCAATCCATAATGAAATGGGCTTGGGATACATTACTGACCTCCTAAAAATGTCCCCCCTGTTATGCTGGATCAAAACTTGGACTAATGAGGAGATCACATTGAATCACCGCATTCTCAAAGACTGTATGGCTCTGGATAAAGCGGACAGCATACCCTGGCTGGAGTATGTTAGAGCGGCATGCGCGAGGCTAGGGCGTCCGGACATGTACTCTTTACCACAGAGCCTCAAGAAAGAGGATGTAGGGTGGGTCAAGCAGCATTTTCGAAATGTGTTTGAGACAGAGAGGGAAGCGGTTGAGCTTAGTAAGCCAATAGTGAGGTCAATATACCAACTTTCTTCGTCCATGGCTATGGAACCTTATCTAAAATATGTAACCAAACCATACCATCGTTTTCTTTTAATACGGTTCAGGTTCAACCTGATACATCTTGTGCTTGGCTCCTATACAAAGTGGGGTTGCCCAGAAAATACCCCACCCTGCACTTGTGACTGCTTTTCCACACAGGATACTCTTCATTTAGTTATGATTTGCAAACACTACCTGGCGGCCCGCAAAAAATTCCTGTTCCCAATCCTGAAAGTCTCAAACTTTGTTCAGGTGAGGCCGGCCCTCTTATACCTCCAGATGCTTAATTCTGTGCAGGTCACATATGGTGTAGCTTGTTTTCTGGTAGCAGCTGCCAGACTAAAGAAAACAAAACTCTCTCAGATAAACAACCACCAAATCTGACATTTTTGGTAAAATATGTTCTGGGGTAATGTGCTAAACATACTGGAAAGTGGTGCTTTAGGCGTTCTATATATCTACCTTTTTAATTGTTCCTTTTTGAAATAATTTTTTCCCTTTTTAATATCTTTTTAATGAATTTACATAGGATTAGCAATCATGTCTAAACTTGTTTAATTGTAATTTTATTTTTGTATTATGAACTGTGTATTGCTTTTATGGTTTTAATTAACCGAAATAAAGTTATTTGACTGACTGACTCACTGACTGATAAGTAAAGTGATGTGGGATCCAGGTGGAAGCCAGCCAATGAAAAGTAAATGTAAGCAATGGGTGGGGTCTAAACCCCTTTTAGGATTTTTTTTAACATTTTAAGGACTTGTAAGGCTGTGCAGGCAAAACCTAATAAAAGAATGAATCATTACAAACATTCTGGAATCTTAAACCAACCTGGATTACTTTACAGTTCGGTTGTTTGTTAAATCATACATGCATACATAAATGTTTCTTTTTTTAAATCACGTTTTCACAGCTCAAAACAACATTATAATGTGGAACTGGCATTATACAAGAGCATAAGTAAGTCCTAGTATCCTAGAGTTAGCACACAAATGACAGTAGTTTTTGCATTATAACAAGGGATTTTCAGGGCTATAACTATAAGTCTTTTCTACATTATAATCAGACTGCAGCTTGCTTTATTAAGCACATAACAGCATTAAGGTAAAGGTTAAATATGCGTGGAAAGGGCCTCAAAGATCTTTTGGGCTTGATGCTCTGGGGAGCAGGGTGGCATATTCTTCGTAGAGTTTACTGTCTGTGGAGATATCCCTATCATATCCTTAATTGCCTCATGTACACACAATCATTGCATTGATTGTTGTGAAGCTCCAGGTGAGATGCATAAAGTCTGCATTAAGTGAACTACAATGTCAGCATTTCAAGTTAGTAGATATACCAAACCACATCATGCTAGTAGGCATGTGGTCGGTTCTGTGAATATATTTAAAATGAATAAATCTGAGCTTTCTGTTAGAAGCAACCTCATGTGTCTGTTTGCAGCAGTATGCACACACAGCATCTAAGATTGTGTGGCCCAAGTCCTAAACCTGCCTACCTCTGGCCTGAGACTGCTTATGTTTGATATTGTTCTTTATAATATTATACAGATTTCGAATTAACCCCTGCAATTTCAAGCATCTGATGACCAGGGAGAGCAAGCTCCATTCTGATGGCTCATCTGGCAATGAGGGCAATATCTCAGCAGTAGTGTGCTACAGCCTGAAGGTACATACATTCACCCCCTTTTTTTCTAGTTGTAGCATTTCAGTTCCTGTCCATGGGGATTGGATAAATCCTCCAGACCTTTGTCCTCACCATATGTTCAAGGTGGCCGCCTACTGCCCAAAAAACTGATATCCCTCACATCTTCCTCCTTAAAACTGTCTACCTTAGGATGTATTTTTTCAGTGTATCAGGAACCCATGTGGTGATCTCTGTCCACTTTAGCAAGTCTATAATCTCATCCAATGATCTCAGCCTCTTGTGAATAAATCCAATATTCTGTGACATTTAGCAAAGTATTCCCCGAATGACAACTTTAAATACTTCCCACAGCATGGCATGAGTGTTGACTATACCCTGGTTGTTTTGAAAGTATGATTTGAATTATTGACTCATCTAGTCCATTAATACGATATCAAGAAGTGTCATTAGCTGCAGTCAGCATATTCTATGGTGTTAGAAATGGGGGTCTCCAGTTGGCAATGGATTGCAACTTTGTCCAAATAGGGACCCTTGCTTCTAGTCATGGTAAGGGGTATACACTCGTAAGATAACCCCTGCTCACCCCCTTTGTAGCTTGGCATGAGCAGACAGGCTTATCTCAGAAGCAGTGTGTAAAACATTTGTGAACACATACAGTAATACAGTGAAAACACTACAAATGGACACTCCACCAGTTTATAAAAATAAGTAATCTTTATCTAAACCCAAACAAAACCAAACAACAAAAATCCACAATGCAGTATTAAAAATAAGGCTTTCAAATGGTAGAAATAGTTCAGTTCAATGCAAGTTTTAACTGCAACATTTTTCTCAAAAGTACCTTAGATGTGTAACGCAAAACAAACAAAATGGCTGCAGGAAAGGTGATGCATCGGTTCCTTATCTCATGGGAGGTGATACGTCTGTTTCTTACTGCAGCGCAGGGGAGGTGAGGCGCCGATTCCTTAAAGCGTGGGGAGTTGATGCGTCTGTTTATTACTGAGGCCCCTAACGATGTCAAACAAAGAAGGTTTCTGTTTCCAGATACCTAAGAGCCTTGCTAGAAAAAACAGCCAGCACACACTGGGGTTGACTTTAGGAATTGTGTATAATGTGTATAAAAAGTAAAAATTGTTCCTTTTTTAGGTGTCCCCTCACTCACCGGGGTTGCCCCACAGTGACATGCTTCATCATTGGGGCCATCCCAGTCCTCTACGGGCTGGGGCGTGCTACGACTTGCGAAGTTACGTAGGAGCACTTTTATGGACTATGTGTGGTGCATGTGTATTTGTGGGGAGTGGACTATGTGATGTGGGTTAAAATACCTGCCCAGTAGGTTTTCAATAAACTTTATTCTGACCTCTAGGTGGTAATATTAAAAACGGGGTGGGGAGATAGGCTGCCCTAAACTTAATGTGTCCAGATGTACCTATCAACTCCTAAGTCGACATGTTTCGTGCATACCCCAAGCACTTCTTCGGGACCACACAGGGACCAGCCCTGTGTTCGCCACTCCTTAGCTCTTTCACTGAGATATTTATAGAAAAAGACTTTCAACTGCAGCAAACTCTACTAAGTGCATGCAATAATACCTACGTATTTTGTTCCAAAAAACACGTGGTTCTTTTCACGAGACCTAACTGGGCCCCATGGAGTCGGAGGGGTATCGGTATCCTAGCAACTTTGTGCTCCGGTTACCTCCCGCATTCAGGCACCTACTTTTCTCCCTCCGGCCCCTAACGATGTGACAGTGTTGGTGCCTCGATGCGATGCGTCAATCTGGTACGGTGCGTGGTTTTGTGCAGCCGCACAGCAGACTTGCATCGCAATAAGTGCAGCGATCTCAGACTTCGGAGATCGTTACACTTGATGCTTCAAGTGGTGATTTCTCGAGCCACGGCGCAGCAACGGTTCCTTCACGATGCATCGAAAACTTGTTTGGATGAGACACGCTTCTTCGATGTTGTGTCAATTTTCCAGCTCCCAGCGACAAACAGTCTCTAGAGGTCCTAAACAGCAGCAGGCATCTCTTTGCAGGTTAGAATTCCCAGCAAGGAAACTCAGGCGAGCTGGTGGTGAAGTCTTTGTGTCCCTGAGACTTCAGAACAGGAGGCAAGCTCAGCTTCAAGCTCCTAGAGATCTTCCTCAAGATGACAAAGCAAAAAGCAAAGTACTTTTCCCCTTTCCTTGGCAGCAAGCAGCCACTGCAGGCCAACCCCAGACAGCAAACAGCACAGGGGCAGTATTCCTCCTCAGCTTACAGCATAGGTTTCTCTTGTTTCCCAGAAGTGATCTAAAAGTCTGAGGTCTGGGCCTCTCTTTTTATACCCCTAAATCCTTTGTTCTCTGAAGGTAGAGAGTGTCTGTACCTGGCCAAAACCAGTTCTGTCCTCACTGGGGCAGCTTCCTGGCAGGAGACGGACCCAGCATTGTTGAAGGTAGACCAGACCTATTCGGGTGGAAAGGAAGTCTCCGCCCCTACACTAAATGCAGCCCAGGTCTATTCAGCCAGCCCTGAGTCATCAGACCCGCAGCCCCTCTCCAGCCCCTGTCATCCAAAAGCAAGACATGCGCTACACAAACCTAGCAGAGGCACACTAGATGGTTAGGCAAGAAAATACGTACTTCCTAAAAGTTGTATTTTCAAACACTGAATGTAAAAATCACCCTCACTAAAAAATACATTTTAACATTCTCAATAAGTCAATCAGTCAGGGGATTGTAAGCGAGCTACTCACCCATAAGGGTCTCAAGGCTCTGGGAGGGGGAGGTCCACAGATCTGTTTAGAGCCAGGTCTTGAGAGTCTTCCTGAAGGTGTTCAGGGAGGGGGTGAGTCTGATGTCTGCCGGGAGTTCATTCCAGGTTTTGGCTGAAATGTGAGAGAAGGATCTTCCACCTGCTCTGGCTCTGTGGAAGCTGAGGGTTTGGGCCAGCGCGAGGTTGGAAGATTGGATGTTTCTTTTGGGTATGTGGATGTTGATTCTGTTGTTGAGGTATTTGGGTCTGGTGTTGTTTAGGCATTTGTAGTCATGGGTGAGGATTTTGAAGGTGACTCTTTTCCCCACGGGGAGCCAGTGGAGCCCTCGTAGGTGTTTGCTGATGTGTTCGTATCGGGGGTGCCAAGGACAAGTCTGGCTGTGGTGTCCTTTATCATCTGGAGTTTGTGGAGTAGGGACTTGTTTATACTGGCGTAGAGAGCGTTTCCATAATACAGTCTGCTGGTGATGAGTATATGGGTGACTGTCTTTCTTGACTCTGGGCGGATCCACTTGAAGGTCTTGCGGAGGTTGCAGAGGTTGTTGAAGCAGCTGGAGGTGATGGATGAGTTCAGGCATACTAAACTTTATTTTTCTACCTTGTTTCCAGGGCCAGTTATGTTTATATGAAGTTATAAACAAACTCCCCATTCTGTCTAACCCTGGGCAAAGATCTACGTTACGCTTGCGCAGTTTGAGCTACTTCGCACTACGCAAACTGCACGTAGCACAGTGCAAACATGCGTAGCATAGCATAGCGTAGCATTGTTGTATATGAATCTAGGACCTTAGTGTAATTTTCCCGATTCGTGACTATATGTAGGTATAAATCACCCTATACTTATATAGGCATAAAAATCATAACCATATTTAGACTTAGCCTATGCAGCCCAAATACAGCATGGCTACTTCCACTAGTTCCGAGAATCCACAACGATTTCTTGGAAAAATCTGTCTTCAGCAGTCAGGGACATCCCCTTGCTTGAATATTGATTTATCCAAGAACTCAAGGAGTTTTCAATGAACTGAGTCTTTGATGACGTTATTATGTCCAACCTTACGTCAAACTCAAGGTATAAATATGCCCACATTTGCCCAGGCAAACACACGGTGGTTTGGAGCAGTTCGACTATCTACTTGCCTGACGTTCTGCTACAGCAAGTGCCGAAGGAAGTGACCCTCCAGCTAACGCACTGAGAGAGACGCTGTCTTTTCTCCTGCCGAGAAATCCAGCTCCAGTGTTTCCAGGCTACCCCTGCGGGTTGCTGGGAAATCGAGTCTTGAGAGAGAGATATAAGACCTCCTTCATTCTAAACCAAGGTACGGAGCTGATTAGACCCTTAGAGAATTCTTGGAATAGATTCTTGGCAAAAAGAATACTAAACTTAAGCTACACCTCACTTACTTCTTCCCTCGTACTAGACCTAGGTTAGGTACACCAGGGTAGGCGTATTTTAGAAACACCAGTTGAGTACTTTTTAGTCATTAGTTATTAATGTATGTATTCCATGTTATTTTATATGACTTAGAAACCATACCATGCTTTTACAGTATTATTTTATAATACTCTTCGTACTGTATGCATTATACTTTGCAACCAGTATCACTATTATAGCAGTTTATTTCTCCTGCATGAGACAGAAGACTGTTCCATAAATACTTTTTATTGAAAACACCTGTCTCTCTATTTCTCTGCACCTCTGGTGAAAAGAAGCATGCACGATTGACTGAGTGAAATAGTTGTTTATTGTTTCCGCGACTCTAGAGATACATTTCTTATTCTTGGGAAACAAAGTTGTCATGTTTCTTGTGAATTCGAGAAAGTTTCTAGTGTACTCTGAGCTAGCTGACACTCACAATTAAGTCTAACATATTCTATAGAGACCTAGTCGACCTCAGCCCTACGTCTAAACTATAGTATATGTTATTCCAATGCGCAGAGCTTATTGGGAATATAGGAACTACACTACATAGCGCCCAACGTTTAGTAAGGCGATAATTTAACGCTAGATACTAGAGTAACTCAGTCGTGCTTTTCACACAGACCCCTTTTTCCCCTAAAAACTCCAATAGGCGTCTGGAGTGGGTGAAAGGATAATATCCGCCAAAATTGAGTAGGACGAACAATCCTATGTATTAGTTTTTGGTTTGTTCAACGTTGAAGGACACAGTGTTCCAAAAATATTGTGCACCTTATCTTTGTTTTCTTGAAACTTGCTCTGCAAACTTTCGGTCAGTAAAATGACAGAGAGTGACGACGAAAGGGAGAGAGCTGCAGCGGCAGCTCGGGTAGTCTTAGACGACACAAATCTCCAACAGAATGACCCGGATGCTATACTCATCCCGGTAAATATAAGGAAGACAATCACTATAAAACGGTTAGAAAATGGAGTATCATCAAGAGGTGGTAAAATATTATTTGTTATAGAGGCACATGATTATCGGCAGACAGAGGTATTATATTCATGGAGTCTGTTTCCTGCAGCAAATCCAGTAACTTGCGAGTTCCACTGCTAGAAAGTAGAGGTACCTCCAGCGAATGCATTCCTTTTGAGGACGTTGAAATTCCACTAACTTACCAAGAGCTTCAGCTCTGGTTTAAAGGCGCCCTAAAACATCAAAATCACATTACCAGGCTCCGTCCACTAGGTAGACCTGGAGCAACATGGCCGGTACTAGCCAGCTATACACCTCATCCTGACATAGAAAACAGGACGGGTCCAGAATTATTAGCACTGCTAAAACATGCAGACCTTAACAGTCCAACCTACTGTGAGGATTCCAAAGCATACCCCTCACCAGGGGAACACAAACAAAATCACACCACAGAATATACAATCAGTCATTGGTAAATTGCCTGCAAAAAGGGAACACATTCCTTTTTGGTTAGCACAAAAAATTACCCAGATAGAGGCAGTATTTCCTGATAGTACACCTCATGAGAACACACATAATTCTGACAATCTGTTTATCAATGGGGATAGCACCACATGTGGAGGATTGTGACACTTGGGGTACAGTCTTTGCTTCAATCTACACAAAAACACATGGTGTTCTGTCTATGGCGGTAATACCAGACGTCCTAAGACAGATTCAAAATGAATATGGACCAGAAAATGCCTTAAATCTGGGTATGAAGTTACTAAAAGATTTCAAACAGGTCTCGGCTATACTATTAGCCAACATTAAAGGTGACGCAGCATCCGTGGCAATCCACCAAAAATTTAAAGAAACAGATATAACAGAGCAGCCATATGAACTTGCTAGAATTATTGAAAAATCATATGAAGAACTAGGTAGAGATAGTTTGGGTGGGAAACCAGTAAAACCCCAACTAGCTGAAAATCCTGAAAAAGTTTTTATTAAAAATGATCTCACTACTACTAAAAAGAAGTGGGAAAATAGTAAATAGCTTCCTAAAGAGAAACGCTCTCAGTCCAGTCAAAAGGAGCCCTCTGAAAAGAGGTATAACCTCATAAATAGGGATAACTTGAGAAAACCTGATAGATATCAAGATATTGATACACGTTCCTCTCGTACTTTTCAGACTTCCTCGCAGAAATCCGAAAGAATAGGATGTTCAGAACAAAAGGAAGAACACGTGAAGTCCAAAGACGAACATCACATTCCAAAAAATAAGAAAACTCAATTTACAAAGAGTAGGTAGCAAGCGTAAAGATCAGACATGCCGAGGATCTTGAGGACACAACTCAGGAACGGGGAGTGTGTCTAGACAATGTTAGACAGTGCAGCAGAAGTCACAATAGCTCGCACGATCCTGAAGGATCATCTGGAGACAGTGGCATTCAAGTTGAAACTGCCGACACCAGGGTTAGTGTACCCCATAAGTTATATGAAGTAACACTCAGGATGGAAGGGGACATACCTAGAAAAATAAAAGCACTCTTTTGGGAGAAGCTTTCTAAGGGTTATGACATTCTTCTAGCTGAACAAGACTGGCCACCTGAATTCATCAGGGAGTGCCCACATGGCGAAGAGATAATTATGCCGACACCAGGGTTAGTGTACCCCATAAGTTATATGAAGTAACACTCAGGATGGAAGGGGACATACCTAGAAAAATAAAAGCACTCTTTTGGGAGAAGCTTTCTAAGGGTTATGACATTCTTCTAGCTGAACAAGACTGGCCACCTGAATTCATCAGGGAGTGCCCACATGGCGAAGAGATAATTATGCCAGCCTTCTCTAATCACATTCCAATTCATAAAAAATACACCTATGCCAGAAAATGGGCCATAGCCCAAGCTCCAGTATTATACTTAAATCATGTAGGATGGGATGAGGACTCTCCTCACCATAAAATCCAGTTAAAAACTCAACCTACAATGCAAAGGCAATATCCTGTCAAACAGGAAGCTAAAAAACAGGTCAGGGAGATTTTAAATCAACTTGAATACCAAGGGGTGATTGAAACATGCACCTCGTCCATGAACAATCCTTTGTTTCCTGTCTCCAAACCAGACAATACATATCATCTACTTTTGGACTACAGACATTTAAACTCTTGTTGCAAAACTTTTGCAGTACAAAATGCACACAGTGCAGCACTGCTGAATAACATAGTGCGTAAAAAAAAATAAAACCACATTAGATATTTCAAATGGGTTTTTCTTTCAAAACATTGCACCAGAAAGCAGGTACTTGACCGCTTTCTCAATTATGGGAACACAGCGACAATTTTGCCGTCTTCCCAGGGATTTAAGAATAGTCTAGGATTATTTTCAGCCAGAGTAACAGAGTTACTACAAATGTATGATGATAAGGCATTATCTTATGTCGATGACATCTATCTTACAGACGACGATTTGGACGTGCACTTGAAAATAGTGAACACCATAATACTTGGGTTTGCTTCTGAAGGGTATAATTTCAACTTTAAGAAATTACGAATTGCCCACCTCAACGTCCTATTCTTAGGCTACGAGTTATCAAGTGAAGGCAAAAGCCTAGCAGCTAACTTTCTAGAGAAATGTGCGCTTCTCCAACCTCCAAGAACTAAGCGTGGGCGTAAAATCCGTTTCGCGGGTGAATTTGCAGATTTTTGACGATTTCGCGATCCGTGAATCGCGCAAATTTTCCCAATAATCCGCAAATTATCAAGCTACGAATTATTTTGCTTGGTCGTGCTTAAAAAATACAATATCGCGCGCGCGGTGTTGACTTACCGTGATTCTGAGTCCGCCGAGTTGTTTTTCTCCCGGATTTGCGTGTGCTGCACCATTTTCGATCGCGCGAGAGTTTTTCGAACGCGATTACGTTATCGCGGCTTGCCATCTTGCACGGCGAGAGTTTGACAACGCAAGTACGTCATAAAGGCCCGCGATCACGCATTGCTGGAGTAAACAATGCCGAACACGTAGATGCGGCGCGCAGCTGACTTCCGCCGGGGGATATGAACAGCTCGCGTTTCCGAAATTGCAAAAATTGCAATTGTGCACAGGAAATCCACTGCAGGAAGCATAAGCCTTGTGAAAATGATGATTTTGATCAGAATAACTCCTCAGATTGACATTTGGCTGCACTTTTTGGTGCAGGAGTCAATTTTCTGGGGTGGGGTGGGAGTAAGGAAGTGCCCCAGAGTCTCCAACTTCCTGTTCCTATCCAGCAGTCTCCTCCCAGTGCTTTGTCCATGTACTGGTCACTTTTCATTTGGCTGTGAAGCTGGAAGGATTACTTTATGTGACTGCTGTTGGATATTTGTATTTGAGGACTTTTTGGACTTTGGAGTTTGGATCACTTTTGGACTTGAGATTTTACAAGTAAGTTGGTGTTGTTTGCTTGGGGCATTGCAGTTGAGGCAACTACAGTTCTAAAACTTTTTTCACAACTTTAACAAAATATATATTGTGGTGGGTAGCCACAGTGTCCAGTAGGCCCAGGGTTAGTCATGGGTGCATGATACAACTGTTTCTGTGATTTTTTTAAAAACGTAATTCTCATTTTAGCTCACTGTTATATGTTGATTTTTAAAAAAAAATGGGGTGCCTGTAAAGCCTCACTAGCCAGTAGGCCCAGGTGTAGTGAGTGGTGCATGGGCCTAGTCTTTCTGTGGGGTGTCTTGAATTTAAACATCATTGAGGGCATGGATGGCATGGGATTGTGGTGATTTTTGAGTGTTTTTCGACTTTTTGGGGTGTTGTAGAGGCCTGGCCATGTGGGTGGGGGCCATTTTGAGGCCTGGTACAGGCAGGGCCTGGCCATGTGGTGGAGGTCAAGGGGCAATTTTGAAGCCAGGCAGTGTGCTCAGGCCTGCACCCAGTTTGCCTTGCTTTCAACCATTATGTCCAGGGGTACCCAGCGGTGCATGGACCTAGTCTTTCTGTGGGGTGTCTTGAATTTAAACATCGTTGAGGGCATGGATGTCATGGGATTGTGGTGATTTGTGAGTGTTTTTCGACTTTTTGCGGTGTTGTTGGGGCCTGGCCATGTGGGTGGGGGCCATTTTGAGGCCTGGTACAGGCAGGGCCTGGCCATGTGGTGGGGGTCAAGGGGCCATTTTGAAGCCAGGCAGTGTGCTCAGGCCTGCACCCAGTTTGCCTTGCTTTCAACCATTATGCCCAGGGGTACTCAGCGGTGCATGGACCTAGTCTTTCTGTGGGGTGTCTTGGATTTAAACATCATTGAAGGCATATATGGCATTGGATTGTGGTGATTTTTGAGTGTTTTTCGACTTTTTGGGGTGTATAACTGATGTTCCTCTGGCTTCCATTGCTTTTAGGTGCACAAGAGAACCACCAGTGCCAGGAAGAAGTCCTGCAGCGGTGTGTGCAGCACAACGTCACATGACGTAACGTGTGGCCACAGACAAGACAACTCTGCATCTCGTGCAACTGCGGCCTGCTGTTCTGACATCTCAAGAAGATGGGCCCAAAGAAAGTTGGTTGTAGCGCCTCAGCGGAAAAAGTTGCCAGTGCCACTGCCAGTAAGAAGGAGCAGAAGAAGCAAGTGGCACCACCTACCAAGGAGACTGGTGTGCCAACCGACACCTTTTTTTGGAGAAAAAAAACTACGCCTGCAGCAGCAGCGGTGTCCGCCAGGGACCAAGCTGGAAACAGCACCTCCCCTTCATTGGGCTCAGTGCCACCACGCCAAGTTAGGTCCAAGACCACCATGAGTACTGCTGCGGCAGCCACTTTGGTTGTTGAATCACCATCGACCAGTGATTTTGGCTCACCACAAGAAAGTACCATCCAATCAATGCCGGGTGTAACTCAGCTGATGAGTTTTCAAGAACCACAGCCACAAACACAGGTGCAACTAGTACAAGCGCAAGTACATGGGCAAGGAGAGGCGCAAGTAGAGCCGCAAGGAGAGGCTCAAGTAGAGCCGCAAGGAGAGGCGCAACTACAGCCGCAAGGAGAGGCGCAAGTAGAGCCTCAAAGAGAGGCTAAAGTACAGCCGCAAGGAGAGGCACAAGTAGAGCCGCAAGGAGAGGCGCATGGACAGGTACATGAAGAGGTGCGACTAGAGGTTCATGGAGCGGCACAACTGCCTACAACGCTTGTTCCTCCAAAAGTAGGGGCACATCAGTAAATTGCTATTCAAGAGGAGGTATCATCCGAGGAAGCCACTCCTCCTGATGATGATACATTGTCTTCCAGATCCCCAGCAAGAAAAAGGTCAAGGAGGGCTACTACAAGTGCTTCTTCAAGTCCCCTTCCTTCTGATGATCTTGATGTTGATTGGAACCCACCAATGCAGTCTGAGAGTGAGTCACGCCAGGAGGCGACAAAGGTTGCTAAGCCTAAAAGGAAGGCTCCCGCAAAGCTTCGACTTATGGCTGATGATGACAAACAAGAAGTGGTGTCTTCTGCTGCTGATGAACAGTCTGACGATGGCCCAGTCATCACAGTCGTCACTCCAGCCCCAACAGGCTTGCAGTAGACAGACATTTTCACCCTATCCCAAATGGCTGCTGAGTGGGATATGGGCGGTGTGGCACTGGTACCACCACCGTTAACTACAACACCAACACGACCTACAGCTTCCATATTTTTTAGTCAGAAGGGCCGTCATGGACCTCCATCCAGCTCGACCTCAAGTAGTGGTGCTGTAAGTCAACAACAGAAACGAATTCAGCCATGCCCATCCTCCACTTCATCTGGCATTGAAAGTCAAAGTAGCACCTTCACCTTCAGCAGACATCACCAGTCCCCAGTTTGGGACTTCTTTACTGTTAGCGCAAAGGCGGAAAACATGGTCGTTTGTTCGATTTGTAAAGCATGCGTTAGTCAGGGTAAGCTTAGTTCCAACTATGGTACCGGAGGCCAGAGAGGTCATCTCAAAAAACACCACACTATCGAGTGGGAAGCACACATGAGGAAGATCGAGGAAGGCAAAAGAAAAACAAATCCAAATGTATCCCTTGATATTGCATCCTCTGATGATGAGAATCTGATCGTGCAGGGGGGAAGTGAAGAAGCGACGGACATTTTTTCTGGTACACCCAGTTCTGCTGGCAGCAGCACTGCAGTACTATCGCCTACACCCTCTACCCCTGCAACATCTATGAGGCACACTAAGAGTGTTGGAGAGACACCAATGCGAAAAACTACATCAATGGGCCTAACTGGTATGAAGACGTCATCATCATCATCATCCCGTAAAATGATCCAGCTCACCATTTGCGGATGTTGTGGTCGGAGGCGCCATTTGAACGCAACCACCCAATGGTACGTCTGTATAACACAAAGCTGGCTAAAATGCTAGTGCTGGACCTTCTCCCTTTTTCTTTCGTGTGAGGGGTGGGGTTTCTAGAATTAGTGGCAACAGTCTGCCCTAAATGGAAAGCTCCTAGCCGGTCCTATTTTGTCAGAGTTGCGGTTCCAGCACTACATCAAGATGTGCTGGAGGTGATTGGGGCAGCTTTGCAGAAGAGTGCTGTTCACACTATCCACTTGACAACAGACATGTGGACCAGTTGCCAGGCCCTTGATTACATGTGCATCACTGCACACTGGGTCTCTTTTGCAGGGACTTTTGCAGGGGATAGAGACAAGTCAAGTTCAGTTGTTGACCTGGACACAGTTTTTCAAGCTACTCGGAAACATGCAACATTAGCCATATTTGCCATGGAGAAAACTCATACTGCAAAAAACATTTTGGAGGAGTTTAACAGTAAGGTCTCTGAATGGCTGCAACCAAGAAATCGCATAGTTGGGTATGTTTCCACGAATAATGGCGGTAATATAGTTATGGCCATGCAGGACGGTGAATATTTCAGAGTGCCGTGTTTGGCGCACTGTATATGTCAGGCTCCACCTTCTTGTTCCTTCGGGATTGTGCTGAAGTACCTATAACCTCCCCCTCACGACGTCCCCAAGAGTCTGGAGAAAATACACAGACTGCTAGGATAGTCAGGCGAGGGAAGGAAAGGAAGGGGACGGCAGGGAGGAAGACCTGGAATGACAAGAGCATACACGTAATACTTATACTCTAATGATTACTAGTAGAACACTATCAACAACACTATACTTCAGAACCCTATACTATTCTATTCCCTACCTGTAAAGAAAAATGTGGAAGCTGTAAATCAGGGGTGAGGAATGAGGTGAGATCAGTGATACATCAACTGAAACAGAAGAACATATAGCAGAGGTTGGAACTCTCATAACTTTAGTACAGAACCAGTCCTGTCTATGCATTCACAACATACCTATATACACATGTGTTCATGGCTTGTAGTTAGATAAATCCCTCTGTATCTCCCCCAGTTCAACACTCCTGTGCTATGAAAATAAAGATGTACATCAACTGAAGGGTAATGAAAATAACACAGCAGGCAAAGGTTAATCACTTCTTAACACCGCCAGCTGTAGGTGAATATTCCTGTAATGCTTTGAATTTTAGGACACTCCAAACCACAAATCCAAAGCTTGCTGATTGCTGACAGAGGTACTTCTGATATTGACAGGAGAGGCTGCCCTGTGGGCACTCACTTTCCGAAGAAGATGCGGACAAAAAGTAGAACAGGTAATGAATAATTGAGAAGATGGCATGTACTGTGCACTGGACAGCAATGGATGTCTGGCTCTGATGAAACCAATTGCTGTTTGTTTTTTGTGCATGAAATGATGATTCAAATGTCTTATCTTAGTTATTATTTAATCTTTCACACAGTAATTGTAACTCATGTCAACTACTCTTTTTTTTTACCTTGTTTAATTAAAATTGTACTTCAAATTCAAGGGCCACTATATTTTATTTCACAAAATATGCAAAATGTCCTTGGAGCGGACTCACTTTCCAATATACCATGATGATTTATTAAATAATATTTTTTTTTTCTTTGCAGTCACTCACTGGGATGGATGGATCATCAGCGTCGATTTACCGAAGAACTATGGCCAATTCGTGAGTGGCAAACAGGTAAACCAGTCTACAACAACTACTACAGCAGGACTACATGTCTGTCTATTCATGGTATGTATTGGTCGAGGGCGAGGCAGTGTACTGTTGTTGTTATGCCAGGCATAGTCCACTCCAGACAGCAGTTCATGTAAAATTGGGGCTATGTGGCTTGCTGCATACAATCAGATATGCTTTGTCTGTCTGACAAAGAGCCTATGTATGCTACATCAGGTTGCTTCACTCAGTGGTGCCTGCCTTGACCCTCTGCATGGCTCTGCCTCAAGCTTGGGCCAAACATCCGTTATGTTTGCAAAATTAGCTATTTTTCGGTATTTTGCAAATCTCACGAAAGTACCGAAAAATCGCAAAATCTTGAGCGGAACAGATTTTTGGCCCATGCTTGCGGCAGGGCCATGCAGACAGTCAAGGCAGGCACCACTGAGTGAAGCATCCTCCTGATGTTGCATACCTTGGCTCTTTGACACAGACAGACAAAGCATATCTACGGTTTACTATGGTTTTTGGGTTTAAGTTGGTATGGTTGACGCTGATTCTAGGGCTCGGGCCCAATGCAGGCTCGTTCATAATGATGTTGGCAATGCTTTAATGGGGGGTTGGTGTTCTTTGGTCCAGAATTGGCAGAATTTTTTATTTTTTTGGTGTTTTGCAGGCGCGTGTGTTTGGGTAAAAACTAAGTGAAAACTAGTTGTAGACCTTCTTCTTCTTCTTCTTCTTCTTCAAAGAGCGCAGTGGTTCGATTTTGTTCTGCCTTGCTGGGATTCTTGTGAATCGCTGGAACAAGTGACTGTCCAGGTGAGTTTCAAGAGGATCAAAGCAGTGGAAGTGCTGAAAACAGCAATGTTTTGTGAACAGCGCAATTTGCCATGTTTTGAATATACCAGTATTGCATGTTGGGGGTGTTCTAGAACTGTGGGGGAGGGTGTGGGGTTCTGGGAGCACTGCTGGGATAGCATAATTTTTATTGGAAGTGATTTGAAGAAAATCCATGGTGGGAAAGAGGAGTTAGGCCCTAGCTGCAGAGCGCGTTTCGACCGATGGTGACTGGTTGCCTAGAAATTTTCAAAATAGGAGTTTTTACATTTTTGCTTTTTGCCTGTTTAGGGGTGTTCTGCTTTTTTTGCGGGTGGCTGCAGGGGTCTGGTGCCATAGCTCGGTAGGCCTAATATTGGAATCAAGTGTTTTGGACCAAATCCATGGTGAAAAAGTTTTTGCATTTTTGCTCCCTTGTCTGTCTTTGGTGTGCTGTTTCTGGGGCTTCTAGGTTTTTTTGGGTGGGTTTTGGGGTCTGGGAGCACTGCTGGCACAGTCTAATGTTGATTGCATTTGTTTTTTAGGAAATCCATGGTGGAAAAGGGGAGTTAGGGCCTAGCTGCAGAGCGTATTTGGACTGAATTGAAGGTAGGCCCAGTTTTTGCTTCTTGCCTGTTTCTGTGTGTTCTGCTTTTTGGCGGGTGGCTGCAGGGGTCTGGGGGCATAGCTCGGAAGGTTTAATATCGGAATCAAGTGTTTTGGACCAAATCCATTGCGAAAAAGGTTTTGCGTTTTTTCTCACTTGCCTGTCTTTTGGGTGCTGTTTGGTGGGCTTCCGGGTTTTTGTGGGTGGGTTTATAGGGTCTGGGAGCACTGCTGGCACTGTCTAATGTTGATTGCATTTGTTTTTCAGGAAATCCATGTTGGAAAAGGGGAGTTAGGGCCTAGCTGCAGAGCGTATTTGGACTGAATTGAAGGTAGGCCCATTTTTGCTTTTTGCCTATTTGGCGGTGTTCTGCTTTTTTGCGGGTGGCTGCAGGGGTCTGGGGGCATAGCTCGTAAGGTCTAATATCGAAATCAAGTGTTTTGGACCAAATCCATGGTGAAAAGGTTTTTGCGTTTTTGCTCACTTGCTTGTCTTTGGGGTGCTGTTTGGGGGCTTCTAGGTTTTTTGGGTGGGTTTTGACTGAGGTCTGGAAGCACTGCTGGCACAGTCTAATGTTGATTGCATTTGTCTTTCAGGAAATCCATGGTGGAAAAGGGTAATTAGGGCCTAGCTGCAGAGCGTATTTGGACTGAATTGAAGGTAGGCCCATTTTTGCTTTTTGCCTGTTTGGGTGCGTTCTGCTTTTTGGCGGGTGGCTTTAGGGGTCTGGGGGCATAGCTCAGAAGGTCTAATATTGGAATCAAGTGTTTTGGACCAAATCCATGGTGAAAAAGTTTTTGCGTTTTTGCTCACTTGCCTGTGTTTGGGGTGCTATTTGGGGGCTTCTAGGTTTTTGTGAGTGGGTTTTGGGGTCTGGGAGCACTGCTGGCACAGTCTAATGTTGAGTGCATTTGTTTTTCAGGAAATCCATGGTGGAAAAGGGGAGTTAGAGTCTGGCTGCACAGCGCATTTGGACTGAATTCCAGGTAGGCCCGAAATTTGCTGTCTCACTTTTTGCGGTTTTGCTTTTTGGCTGTTTGGGGGTGTTAAACTTGTTTCCGCCTCAGTTGACGGGTCTGGGGGCATTGCTGTGAAGGTCTAATACAGGATAAAAGAGGTTTGGAGAAAATCGAAGGTGAAAAAGTTTTTCCATTTTCAGGCATTTCGCTCACTTTAGTGTTTTCGGTGGGCTGTTTGGGCGGCTTCCTGGTGTTTGTGGCTGGGTTTTGGGGTCTTAGAGCAATGCTGGGTATGGATACTTTTGATTGCGAGAGGTTTGAAGAAAATCTATGGTGGCAAAGGGGAGTAAGGGCCTAGCTGCAGAGCGCGCACAGAGTGATGTGGGAAATATGCAAAAATTTGTCAAAGTGCCCATTTTTCCATTTTTGCTTTTTGGCTGTTTGGGGGGGGGGGGGTTAAACTTGTTTCCGCCTGGGTTGACGGGTCTCGGGGCATTGCTGTGTAGGTCTAATACTGGATAAAAGTGGTTTGGAGAAAATCGGAGGTGAAAAAGTATTTCTATTTTCAGGCATTTCGCTCACTTTAGCGTTTTTGGGGGGCTGTTTAGGGGAGTTCCGGGTGTTTGTGGGTGGGTTTTGGGGTCTTGGAGCAGCGCTGGGTATGAAGACTTTTGATTGCAAGGGGTTTGGAAAAAATCCATTGTGGCAAAGGGGAGTTAGGGCCTAGTTGAAGAAAGCGTTTTACACTATTTTAAACTTAGGGCTCGTTATGGTTAGCAGTATTGCATGTGTTTGGGGGGGTTCGAGATTTTGGCAACTCGGTTCTGGGGTCTACTCTTAGAGCACTTGTCGAGAAATGTCTAATTTTGGTTGCAACTGGTTTGAAGAAAATCCATGGTGGGAAAGGAGGGATTTGGGCCTACTTTACTTTCAAAGTACGTTTTGTCACCATTTTCCACTAGGCCTCAGACAGGTAGCAGTATTGCATGTTTTTTGGGGTCTGATTGGGGGTATTCTACGTTTTAGCGTCTGTGTTTAAGGGTCTGGGAGCACTGCTGGGAAATTCTAATTTTTTTCTAAAATTGTAGTTTACACTACACCTAGCTTGAGGGGAAAGATCTGCATAATTCGCCCATACTTATTTATCCTTCAAAAGGAGACTCAGAGCATTCCCTTTCGAAACTATTGTACTGTCGATTCTGAAACTGAAAGTTTGACTTTTTGCACTACACAGCGTACGTACCTTATATTTTTTTCTCAGTGGTGTTTTAATATCACTTCCTATTTTTGCATCAACATTTACAGGGCAGCTTTCACCCTGTGCAATGGCAAAAAGGATGAAGTCAGCCTTCACATTAGCGACCCACAATTCAGCATCCGCCAGGCAGGCAGTGGACAGGGTGTCTTCTGGTCACCAACATTGATCGACGGAGCGTCAGATGGAACAGAGGAGTATCGCAAATAAGAGGAATGGCTTGATGCATGCAACTTCCCAAATTCAACAGGACAAGTACAACAACATACAGTAAGAGTATCCATTCATTTCTACTTATCTTTTAAGTAATGTTATTGCTGTGAACATCTATGAGTGTGACTCTGCATTTCTTTTCTCTCTGCTTCTAAATTCATCCCTCCAGCCATTGTATAGTTTTACTTTGCTATTTTTCAAACTAATTTAATGAACAAAGTGTTTCTGTGAGTGCAGAGATAGGCAAGTGAAAACACATAATTACTGCAGCCCTGTACTGTTGCATTCTTTCATTTTTTAGAAAGTACTACTTAGTTTAAGTAACCTAACCATCCATTTAGCAATCAACTTCATGCCTGCAGAAGTGCATGCACTTCCTTTATGTCCCTTAAAATATTTATGGATACCTTCGTATCCAAAGATTTGTTTATCTTCATTTGTTGTTTGTCCATGCTGTGTTTCTTTTCCTCTCTCAACAAAACTTTCCCAAAAAAACCCATTCCCATCCAATTTCCAAACCGTAACCCTCTTCCCCCGGGCTGTGTGGTTTTCATTGATGTGTGAGTAAATGACAGCAATAATTCCACACACTTGCTGGGCAGGGTAAGGTCATAGCAACTGAAAATTAATTACATTTCAAGGCTGGTGAAGGAATCGAAGGATATATTCCTACTCAGTTTGACACAGACCCATGACTGTTGACAAATCAAATCAGATTTTCATGGGCGCCATCAACTGGATTGATCATGAAGAACCTCCTCCTCCTATAGGTGGCAAATGATTACGCAGCTGTGTCCTTCACCTTCAGTACTATTTCTTGTAGTAGTAGCCAATGTCAAATTCCACGCAAGTAGTAGTTATACTTTCAATACTTTAGCATTTGTAAGGCTACATTTTGGCACTGTTCTAGTGTACTGTCACGTGCTATAGTATCTATCGTACTGTTCTAAAGCTCCGCTCAGGCCAATCAAGGTTTCAATTTCTTTTTTTTCATATGCTGCAACTGCCACTGTGTACCACCACTAGTACCACCTCAATGATGCCATTTCAACCGCCCAGGATTAGCAACCTTAATCACCATTTGCCATGCAGCCAGCCCTGTGCCTAGCCCTATTTTCAAACATGAATTACAGGTAAGATAAGCGTTTGGGGGGGAGGAATAATCATGGAGTAGTATGAGAGATGAGAGACTGGCGGTAGTACTTGTAAAGTCCTAGGACAATTGAATTCGCTAACTCTGTGAGAGGCACTTACTTTCGTAAACATTTGGGCAATTACTTACACAATTTGAATCAAGAAGCCACTTAAATTTCATGAAAACAAACTTACAGTTAACCCCCCTCCAGCCTCAACTGCAGTAAAAACACGAATGCTATGTTTAAGTTGAAAGTAATAATTATTTATATATCCCTAACAAAAATAAACTATCCAGCAAGACCCGACCCACCCCCCCACCTAACGCCAAAGAAAGTCAGTGAAATAAAAAGTCCCCAAAGTGCAAAAAACCAAACTCCCAATTCCCACCCCCCAAAAGTCTCTCCTTCTCTAATGCCGCAGGCGGCGTACTTTTTTGGCCAGGTGGTCATGCTCCTTGCGGAGGTTCTTGAACAGGATTCTCAGTTTCTTCTGCTCCTGCTCATGGGTGGACACACTGAGGGTTAGCCGATGCACGCGTGCCTTGCACCTGCTGTGAGGGGCAGCTGATTTTTGGGCTGCTTGGCGACGGCAGGTGGCTGAGGTACCACAGCTCCGTACAGCTGGAGGCCTGCGCTGACTGGCTGACCCAGGGAGCGCAGAGGAGGATGCAGCTTTCCCTGTTGATGTTGTGGTGGTCTGCGATTGCGTGTCCTCCTCCTCCTGGGCACCAGCCGCCGATATTCCGCGACAGTCGCCTCCAGTTTCTGTTGCCAGGCCCGTCTAGCCAGCTCCTTCCGTGACAGTTTGGAAGGAGCATCTGTATGAAGAAAGAAAAACATAGTCTGTAGCCAAGGCTCTTTAAGATTAACAAAAAATATTTCAGCAGAAAGTTGTGTCACAGTAGAAATAGCAACTTGCAAGCACAGTACATAACATTTGTGGCCTGTAACTATCTAACCTCCCACTTCTTCAGCCTTGCTCTAACATTAGTGGGAGTTTCAGGAATCAATTCTATGAGCACTAAGGACTCGCTACATTAGAGTCGACTATGCAGTACACCAGACTTATTCTTCTTCTTCTCTCTTGTTTAGCGAAATTGGTACGTAAACTTCTGAAAGCTGGCATAATGCCAGCGTAGCCAACTTGCACCCTAGAAAAACAGACGCACGCCATGATGACACAGGCTTGCGTTACTGTACCAGTCTAGTAGATGCAGGTGGTGAAGCTCTTACTTTTCTATTACGGGTGGAACTGAGAACACTCTGTTACAAGGGCTACTGCTTAATTAATTTAACTTTCACCCCACAGTGCAATTGACTACTAGAAAATCCTGTTTTCACTTTCCAAATCTGACTCGTCTGCTCCATCTGCATTAAAAATAGGCCTGCAGGAAATATTTAGTTGTATGTCAGCTAATCAACTTAAATTAAATGGGGAGAAAACAGAGGTCCTCCTTTTAGGGAATAGTAAAGATCTCTGGAGTGATCCCCATTGGCCATCGTCATTAGGTAAACTTCCACCCCCAGCCTCTCAGGTTAGAAACCTTGGGGTCATCATAGTTGACAATCTATCTATGACTCAGCAAGCCAATAAAGTGGCAGGCATATGTTTTACCATTCTTAAATGGCTTCGCAAAATTGTCTGGATGTTACCACCTACTACCCAGAAGACCGTAGTCAATGCCTTAGTGACATGTCGGCTTGATTACGGTAACATCTTGTACCTGGGCAAAACAAAGCAGTAATAAGACGTCTGCAACTGGTGCAAAACGCTGCTGCCAGACTGCTTTGCAGAATCCCTAGATCAGCTAGGATCACCAAACATCTTAGGGACCTGCATTGGCTCAGGGTTGAAAACCGGATTCGGTTCAAAACCCTGACCTACCTATTTAAAATCAAAGCTGGCACTGCCCCCAAATACCTTCAGGACCTTGCTAAGCCCTACCTCCCCAATCGCAGTCTTCGTTCATGCACTGCTGCGAACTTTGTGGTACTGAGGTTCAAACGGGCTAGAATAGGCGGGAGATCTTTTTCCTATTTGGGCCCAACTTTGTGGAACACATTACCCATTCATATACGCAAGGAGGAAAGCTATATCAATTTCAGAAAAAGTGTAAAAACCTGGTTGTTCGACAAATAAGTGCTTTGAATATTCTCTATCCAGTTGTGTTTTTGTGTTTTGCTGGTCCAGCGCCGGGAAACCCTTTGTGGGTAGCTGTGCGCCTTACAAGTGTTATAAAATAAAATAAATATAATAGAAAAGGAAAATGAAGAAGATAAATAATAAGATTATCTGTCCCTTCACAGGATATGTATTTGATTACATATGGGATGACTTTAGGTGCTTTGTTTTTTATTGAGTGAACACTGATAGGCCACATATGAATGACAGAGTTGTACTAAAATTATTAACAGAGGTAGTGAGTGTTCCCCGTAATCGCCGGATATATGAAGTGCTTGCAATACAAAGTACTGCTACTATTCATGGTAGTATTCGGAAAAATTACAACTTCTTTTCCTTGCATTTCCTACACTGGAACGGACGTGCGAGTGCGGTGTTACATGCTCTTCAAAGTAACACTTAGTTCATCCAGTGACCGTCTACTCTCTCTACATACACATATGCTATCTATGAGTCAGACAGTACCATGATCCAGGCATCCATCCATTCAAAGTAAATGTCAATCATTCTTCTTAATGTCTCAAGTGGACAAACCTTACTTTTTCTCACGGGAAAACAGCATTTTCATTTTATTGTGGAAACCGCAAGCCATGCATCCGTGCTTGACTTGCATTTGAATTTCAACCAAAGGTTTTATTGCACACGCATACAGTTTCAGTTTTACCCACCCAGGCAGTCCTCTTTCCTTTCTCCTTCCACGCATCCTTGCTTCATCCTTCAACCGGCCATGCATCTTATTTCCAGCCACCTCGGTCATCATTCAAAAACATGTATCATTCTTTGCAAGTCATCATTACTTTTAACTCGCTCCTCCTTCCACCCTTCTTTCCCTTTTTGTTCATCCCATCCATTAAGTTCATCTCTGATCTGACTTGGATTCTCGAAAAAACTTTCACAGCTGAGTTGAAGTCAATTTAGAGGAGGCTACTACCTGGTTAATAAAAACTCAGGGGCATATTACCAAGCAATAGCGATAATTATCGCTATTGCTTGGTTAGAGACAAAAATTTACCGCTGCGCTGCGGCGATTTTTACCGCAAATAAACCTTGGTATTACCAAGGTTTATCGCAAATGCGATAAAAATCGCCGCAATGCATGAATATCGCTGAAAAGTCAGTGATATTCATGAATTACTGAGCTAATGCTCTTAGCCATGTTATCCACCTCCCATTGGATAACATGGCTAAGAACTGCTCAGGGCAGGTGTTAGCTTTTGGAGATATTCGCGCTTAGCGCGAATATCTCCAAAAGTTGGTAATAGGAGATAGCGATGTTAGAGACTGTTTCCAGTCGCTAACATCTTGGCACGCCCACTTTGCATATCATTAGTGATAAATATCACTGACATGCAAAGTGGGGCCCAAGATGGTCGCTATCTCCTACTAGCTGTCGCTAACTGGTGTTAGCGACAGCTAGGTAATAGGGAGATAATTTTATCTCCGCTTTCTTGGCTTTTAAAGCCAAAAAAGATAAGCCCCCTTGATAATATGCCCCTCAGTTCTAAATTTGTAAGTCTTCTTAACAGTGTAGTATACTTGTACTGTACAACATATACACCTGTGCAGAGATCACACTCTGCAGTCTGCTATCTCAATAAGTAAGGAATATAATAGCTTACCACTGTCCGCCACTACTGTGGCATCCCCCACAGCAGCTTCCGCTGGCTGTTGCACCACCTCCGCCCCAGGAGTGGCCACCTCCGCGCTGGCCCAGGCACCGGTGGATGGTTGTGCCTATGTTCCGCCTAGAAAATAAATTTCAGATTCTTAGGTGCCATATACACCACTCCCTAGTATTTTGTCTAGGAATGAAAAAATGTCACTACAACTAAAAAAACAAAGGTAATAATTTGTGACTGCCTAGTCAAAACTAAAAATTGCACTTTTTTTCAGGGAAGGGTGTTGCTTGTCTTGCTACACTTTTAGGTACATCTGATGAATGCTTGCTTTTTAACATGCACAGTTTTTCTCATAACAGACAGAAGCTTCCCTTCTAAGAACAAGAGCAACATCAGATCATCATCACTAGGATGGAGTCAGCAGCGATTCAGCACCACAAAGAAGATTTGAAGTTCCAACCAGGTGAGGGCTCGCCCACAATTAATGTGTGAAATCAGTAGGCACTTTTCCATTTTCAATCCACCGTTTATTTTGTATGATGAACTTTATTTTAATAAATGTTTTTACTTTTAATAAAGCTTAAAACTTACATAGACTCTGTGGTTTTTATTCATGAGTGAGTGAGCGAAAGGGTTTGCAATTTGCAAGCATGAGTCCGTAGCTCTGACAGTTCTGGACTCTGACTCCGTAGTCTTATGTCCTGGGTTGGATAATCATCATTGGGGATCAATCATCGATGAATTAGGGAGCTAATTGACTCTGTCACACTAGCTAGTCAGTAAGGAGATTGGGGGTTCAAATTCTGTTATGACTGAGATATGTGGAAAG
Source organism: Lissotriton vulgaris (assembly GCF_964263255.1). Taxonomy (NCBI): domain Eukaryota; kingdom Metazoa; phylum Chordata; class Amphibia; order Caudata; family Salamandridae; genus Lissotriton; species Lissotriton vulgaris. The sequence continues at coordinate 732,603,527 of NC_141695.1, read as the reverse complement.
TCTAACTGCGCCTATTATAATTGGTAAACAATGCACTATTTAGTGTCCATAGTTCTGTTTGTGCAGAATTGTCCCTGCAACAATAGTAGTATGGATTGTCCTCCTATCCAATCAAAAAGTAAACTAGTATCTTATTCTTTCTTGGTGGTCATTGACAGTTTATTGTTGGGAATTGTCAAAGCATAAACATTTAGAAGACTTCAAAAGACATTATGGACAACCCAGAGGACTGCACTCAGTGCATAGAGCTATTGCTGAATAGAATGGGAGTTTCCTTTAACACCTTTTGCCAACTGTGCAAGCTTATTTAGCTACACAGACAGACTAATAATAATAGTCTAGTAGTACCACAGGGAGTCATAGTAGAGGCAGGATAAGAATTTAGAAACAGTCTACAAGAAGATCAAAATGATGTAGGAAAAATCGAACGAGGAACGTTAGTAAAAGATAGGTACTCTAAAAGATAGGGTAGTATAATATTAACATATCAATTTCAATTTCAATTTCAAAGATGCTTTATTCGAGTTTTTCACCTAAAAGCACATACAATCACAAATATAAAAACAGCAGTAAAAAAGCACCACTACATTTAGAAGACATTAATTCATAAGTAAAAATTGTGAATAAAATATGCAGGTAAAATAAAATACAGACAATCCCCGAGTACAATAAAAACAATCCGCTGCCTAAAACCCTCTGTCTGATAGTCCATGCCCAGCCAAGCTATTTGGCTGTAGCTATAACTAGGGGCAAAAAAGTGCTAGTGCAAATAATTCTTAAAGCTACATCACTACTGGTGGTGCCTAGGTTTTTGCACACTGGTGTTAACCAAATGCGCCTGGGTTCTACATAGGTTCTACAAGCAAATAAGAAGTGACCAATTGTTTCCTTGTGTGCTCCAAAGGCTGGACAGTTGCTATTGGATATACCCCCCACCTGCCTGTTAGAGACCTAAGGGGGAGAGCACCAGCTCTAATTTGAAAAAGGAGCTTCCTATCCCTAGGCGAGGTTATAGCATCCCAATAGGGCTCTAAGCTGGGGTACAGTTTAGCTTCTAAAAAGCCTCCAGCCATAGAACCAGCCTTGGTGTCTCTCCAATTCTGGGTAGCCACATGTTCCCAATAAATTCCCTTTAGAGCTTTTTTGCTTGGGAATTGGGTACCTATCGGATCATCCCAGAGCAGTTGGAGACCAAGATCACCCAGCATAGTTCTAAGGACATTTAGCCAGCCTATTTTATGGAACACATCCGCTTTGATTATAGCTAAAAATCCCTCTGCATAATGGTAAAGCTCGGGAGTGGTCCAGAGCCTCCTCCAGTATAGAATAGGACGGAGCCTTGCTAGATCTGCTACAGCCTTCCTGCCCAGATCGTACCTAAGTGGGAGCAAAGGAGTACTTTTGGGAAGACCGGTGATTGCCCTGAGAAACGTATTTTCTGATGTTTGTAATGACTCAAGCTTCTCAAAGCCCCACAACTCGGCACCATATAGTGCAGAGCCAAGGGCCTTGGCCTCGTAGACCTGCAGTGCTGGATTTATCGGTTTAGTCCTAGATTTTTTATGCTCCGAACCAAGATCACCAGCCAATTGTCTATGCCTTAGGACTGCAATATCTATATGCTGGGACCATCTAAGATCATCTGTTACATGAATACCCAGATACATAAAAGCTTTGACTATCTCTAAAGGGCGATCATTCATACTCAGCTTGGATCTAAAACTTCGATGGGGGTTAAAGGCCATTAGCTTAGTTTAAGCCACATTGACTTCTAAGCCATGCTCCCCACAGAATTTATCAAAGATAAGTAATGCTCGCTGTAGGCCGCTCGGAGTCTTAGGTAAAATCAGGGTATCATCTGCGAACATTAAAATCGGTATCTTAATACCAGCCAAAGAGGGAGCGTCCACGTTAGCAGATAGCATGCGAGCCACTACTCTGTTAATAAACAGGGAAAAGAGTGTGGGGGCCATTGAAAATCATTGCCGGACTCCCCGCTCCACTGGGAAGTCTACGGTGACAACTCATTGTCCCCCCCCCCCACTGAATCTTGGCAAAATTCGCTTCATGCAGCCGCATTATCATTGTCAGTAATTCTTCTGGTAGACCCAGGTTCTTCAGTACCGACCACAGCTTAGTCCTTGGTACCAGGTCGAAGGCAGCCCGCAAAACGACAAAGGTTGCGTAAAGGCTACCCTCGCCTAGCAACACAGATCGCCACTGCAGTAAGGTACATCAGAATACCTGGTCCATCGTACTGGTGGAATTCTGAAGCCCAGCTTGGAATGGAGACAGGGCGTTGTTCTCCTCCACCCAGATCAAAAGCTTGTTGACAACCATCCTCCCCACCACCTTTTGGATGGTGTCAATTAAGCTTATATGTCTATAGTTCCCGGGTTTGGATCAAACTCCCTTCTTGAATACAGGTATTATAATTGCACCTTGCCAGGATGTCGGTACAGGTGCACCCTGTGCCACTGCATTAACAAGAAGAAAAATATATTAACACCAGAGCTCTTTATCATTAATAAAGAGATCCGCCGGGACACCGTCTAAGCCTGGGGCTCTACAGCTAGTCACTGAGCTGAGGGCCATCATTACTTCATTATTACTAAAGGAGTTATCTTTAAAGTAAACCCGCCTAAACCCAGCAATCTCTCTACAAAGTTGTGTTTCGGCATACTGGGGTTTAAAATAGTTAATCCAGTCCTCCTCCGATACGTTATTATCAGGAGGGTCAGGAACACCACCCCTGCCCCATTATACAATGTTCCAAAAGAGCCTGGAGTCTTTTTTCCCACTCGCATGCTTTAGCTCATTCCAATGGAGTTCATCCCACATTTTCTTGGCTGTGAATATAATATCCTTATAGGCCTTTATAGCAATGCGAACAGTTCTCTCCTCTTGATTGCGGAGCCTAAAGCCAAGCGGGCGTTCCTACACTGGGTATTATACCACTTTGCTGGCTTAATAGTTACCCTACTAGTCCTCTTCATTGGTTTCAGAAAATGGTTCCTGATAATAGAATAAAGATTATCATGGATTTCTGATACTGTATTTGTGCATGATATGGTTGGATTGTCCTGCTCCATGGCCGTTATCGCTTTAACCGCCTCAGCCTTAATGATATCCATAGACCGTTGGTTGGACAAAACATATGGCCACTTTAACCTACGCACATCATTTGTAGGGACAATCGAGGGGGTGCTACCCCTCCCTGAAGTCGGGGTCTCATTGTCGGGTGTCCACCATTTGTGCTTGACGCTCAACGGGTTATGATCGCTTTCGATCCTCCATTTAATTTCCATGTCGCAGACTAATTTCCAGAGTTTCAAGCTACACAAAACATAATCTATTCTTCTCCTATATCGCCCATTGTCAAAGGTGCATGCCCCCGCCTTGTCACTCTTGGTCCTCACGTTTAGTGCCCTTGAGCCCCTTTCGAGGCAAGTAGTATTTAAACAGACAATGTCTTCCGACCATCGAGTGACAGGATTCAGTTCTAATTTGGGGACCCCCATTGCCTATCCTCTTCCTCCCATACAAAGTCGTCACAAATGGCCAAAGGTTCAAACGTTCGGTTCAAGTCACCGGCTATGAAAATTTTATTGTCCGGCAAATGGGTTTCAAGGAGGGAGGCCAAAGCCGCTAAAACTTCTGACCTCCCACCCTTGTTGTCCCTGGCGTAGACATTATAAATGTCAAGCCGTCCTAGAGGACCCAAATCCACTTTAATGTATTGGATATCTTTACTTCCAACTTCAACCAGCTTGACAGTTAGCGACATACTTTGCCGGACCCAGATAGTCAGGCCACCCAGAGGACGGCCCTTAGGGCCTTTAGTTGCTGGAACGAATAATTCAAATACCCCAGGGCAAAAGAGGGTTCACACAGCCACGTCTTCTGAAAAATGCACACGTCGAAAGTGTTAACAAAGTTTATCCAATCCTGTGTTTCCTGTTTAAGGCGCATGCCAGCTATGTTCCATGAAACTAGTTTTCCCACACCATCCCTCTCACCATAAGAAAGTCCTGGGGGGATGCCTACTGGGGGAGTAGAAAGGGCAGTAGCGTTGCAGATGACTGCAACAGGATCAGTGTTTCCATTTATCGTATCAACCCGACATAAAGGATAAACAGGAAGGGGGTTAGAGTCTTCCTGCAAGTGACAGCTAGCTTGGTTACTACGCAGTCAGTCACAGTCATTGAGGCCCGAGAGGACATAAATCTATTTGCGACCTCAACATCTATGATATATCCTGGGTCTCCTCTGTGCCAAGCTCTATTTGTTTTTGTAGGTATTGTATTCCACCCTCCTGTGGAATACAATAAAGTTATTTGCGGGCGTCTTATTCATGGGATTCCAGTGACTAAATTTGCCCTGAATACCTGGTCTGTAAAAAAAAAACCCAAAGGCAGTATTTCGATGCCCTGTCCATTTGTACTTCGCTCTGACTCCCTAAGGATCCTAGCTACTGGTATCGGGCTATTAACATTTATGACTATACAATCGCCTCTCTGTTTTTCCTAGAGCTTCCCAACCATGCAACTCGGCGGGCCATAATTATATTGTGACCTACCATATGCCTGTCTACAATAGTTTGTGAAAACCAGTGAGTGACCTTGTTCTTTAATTGAAAATAGTCCTCTTTTGCCCCTTGGCGGAGACGAGGGACTTTGGCCAAAACCACCACTAAAGGAGTGTTTTGGGAGGGTAAATCTAGGGTAGATCTGTTGCCTATACCTTGGGCCAGCTTATTAGGATAGATAGGGCCCATGGCCGGTTTAGATGTCTGAGCACCGACTTCCTGATGTAACTGCAGACCCCCTGTGAGGCACTGGCTAGCCCCAATGGCCAGATCTCTACCCCTCGGGTCAGTTACTCTATTGTCACTGTTTGTCGAAGGCCCTTTTACTATTTGGAATGCAAGTTTGCATGGAGATATTAGTTGGGAATCATTGTTAACTTCCCGTTCGCCTACTTGCGTCAGCTCCCACCTTCTTGTTAGCAGATAAAGAGTGTAACATTTTAGAATTGTTGATAATAACTTGTTCCAACTTGCGTAAACTAGCAGTGATTATTTTCAATCTCTCTATTAGGGGGAGTATCAGGGATCTAATTGTGTGTTCTAACTGCCCCAACAGAGCCCCATCTCCTTGTACAGCAGCTATTGGCTTAAGCATTGGGTGAGGTTGTACCGAAGTAATAAGCTGAATATGGTTCAAAGTGCCCAGAGATTTGGTCCTTTTATACACTAACTTTGGGATTTTTGCTCTTTTACCTTTCTGTCCACCTCCCCCTCGCTTTCTTTTGCCTGTAGGTAATTTACATGAAGAAGGAGAATCAACTATATGGCAAATCGGGGGAGGAGTTACACAGGGGACAGTTAACACCTGGATAGCGCTACCTATCTGTGAGTTCTGTGAGCTATTACCCAAGGAGATATTACTGAGCGAATCTAACTCTATGCTAGTCTATAGAAATCCCAAGTCGCTTGAACGTTGGCTTATACGGTTCTCTGGAGAGGTGCAGTGCTGAATTAATCCCAAGGAGGACCGTTTGGAGAATATTTCGGTCGACAATCTTTTTTCAGCGTCAACTATTTCTTGATCCAGGGCGGCTGCAACCAGAGAAATATAATTATCTAGATTTCCCATTAGACTTCCACTTGTCGATTTAAGTCCAGTCTTACCCCCTTTATCCGACAGAGCGGCCATGTTAAAGGAACAAGACTCCGGTGGATAGATTGACGTATAGCCAAATAGTATACATGAAACAAATTAGCCCTTAATAGTTATCAACACGACTAGTACACCTAAGAGTAGTGACAGTATGTTGAACTGAATCTTGGGGGGGTGGCCCAGCCTGGCCTCGTCCGGCCCCGGACGGCCACCGACGGCCAGCCCTTTGCCCGTGCTTAGCCCAGCGATCGCCCGCGCACCTCCCGCGTGCGTGTGCAGGGTGGTGGTTAAGTAGGAGGAGGTGGGGCGGGAAGAGGACCAGCTGCGGCAGATCAGCGCCGCACTGCACGCTGGTCCTCGCAGTCCCGCGGACACTCTGTGGGTCAGTCTCGTCCTGTGGCAGCAATTAACTTCCTCAGCTTGAGCGGCTCCCGCGCAGCAGGGGCCACGAGAAGTTGTTTTTTTCGGCAGGGAAGGTCCTCGAAGTCCAGGAGTCCCAACAATAACAGCAGCTCTCGCTCCAGGAAGAAAGGGTAGGCATTAACATGAACACTTACTGGGGCCAGCAGAGGTGCCCTCGTGTGACCGATTCTGGCATTCCTGGTCCTCGTCCGCCGGCGCCGCTACCTCCTTCTCTGTCCTCTTGCCCCTGGGGAAAGTTGATGTACAACATGAAAGAAAGACCCAAACATGGATGATTGTTGTCAACCAAATCAAACATTTCAAAAGAACAATAACAAATTATTTCAGGGAAATAGCAAATAGACAACAATTGCACTACATTTATTGACCTATCTGATGTGGTCTACTATGATATTAGTATTGCTGGATTCGCGGACCGTCGACTTGGAAAGTTATGTCACTCACTAAACCAACTACAAAAAGGTTCGACTAGGACTGGCAGGCTGCACTCCGCAGCATGCGAAGTGACAGACAAAGTCCATTGTGATTGCAGACCAGTGAGAACACTACAAAGTAAGTTTCCTACTACATAACCAGGCATTAAAATACTCAAACTATCAATCCACCACCACTATCTCTTCTTAGTGGCAGGTGTACAAAGGAAGGACTGGACTTGAGTCTCTAGGGGAAGATTTACAAGTCCCTTGCGGCTCTTTTGCTCCGTTGTTGCGTCACGTTTGTGACGCAGCAACAGCGCTAAAGAGGCGCCATGGTGCGGGGTATATTAACAACGTGACGCATCTGGGAAATGCATCACGTTGTAAAGCCCTGCGCCATCAGGGGGCGTTCCAGTGCAAGGGAGTGCGTTCCTGTGCAGGAACACATCCTAAAAGTGGCTGAGTGAAATCTACAAGATTTCACTCAGTCACTTTTAGGCCAATGCTGCGTCACTCAAAACCCTGCGCCTGCTTGAAGCAGACGTACGGCTTGATGCAGCATTGGGGAGATAGGGCACCCCAGAGCATTACTGGAGCTGCGTCGTGGTTGCAACGCAACTCCAGCAATGCGCTGCCTTTAGGGCACAAATGCGTGACGCTTCTGTGTCGTTTTTGCCCCTTGGTGCGCCGCATTGTAAATGCGGCGCACCATGGGTGGTGGAGGCGTGCCGCACAATTACTGGCACATCCCTGCTAATTTGCAGGGATGCGCCAGTAATTGTAAATCTGCCCCTTAATGTCTAGCATTACGCAGTTCTGCAAAGTACACTCATACATAATTACTCAGGCCAATGAAATGAGCAAACAAAATTGAAAACAAATAAGCATAGTAGCACCGCCACTGAGCCGGAGAGCAGTGCACCTGAAATGCAATCACAGAACATTTTGAAACATAATTTACCTACAATCTAATCAGCAGCATTATTGATCTCCGGAAAAAACAAAACTTTGCAATATGATAACACATAGAACAGGAGAAAACAGAGTAGTGATTAAATACCTACTACTACTCACCAAGCCCGGGGATCTCGACGCCTAGCAGGTCGAGCAGGTCGTGTTCACGATCCCGGAGGTTGGACCACCGGTGCGTGGCCTGGTTGTAGGTGCGCCGGACCCAAGAGTGTTTATACATGGCCCGGCACACCATGTCCCATAGCTTCCGACGGTCCCGGAGCCCGTACCCGCTAGCGATCCTGCCACCTGCCGCGATGGTCTTGGGGAGGCGGCACTGCACATAGTAAACCAGTGCGGCTCCCTCCTCCACGCTGAAGATCTCCCGGGCTGTGACTAGCTCCCCCCGCAATAGCCCGCATGGGAGCCGGGTACGGGGTGCGGGACCCTTCCCCTTCTCCTTCCCGGCTCCCTTTGCCATGGTCCTGTACAGCAGAAAGAAAAAAAAGGAAAGAATGGGGAAAAAGTAAAGTAAAAAAAAAGTTTAAAAAAGTAACTTTAAAAGCAACAAAAAGTTGAAAAAAACACAAAATATAGATCTAGAAAAAAAGAGGGATAGATATAGAGTAGAAAAGATTTAAAAAAGTCCAAAGAAACAAAGGATTGCATAGATGAAAGGAGGATTAAAAAGCATGCACAGAACCATAGCAATGAATGAAAAACAAGATGGACGTGTCCAATGAGGACCACGTGGGTAAGTTAACGCGATTTTTCCCCTGCGAGTACGAAAAAACACGCGTGAACTCGTAATAGCGCGCCGCACACAATGCGACATAGTCAATAGCGCCAGGAAACGGAAATACGCAATGCGCACAAGATGGCCGCGCCCATGTACGACCGCATGGGCAACCTCGCGGTCGGTGCGCTGTAAGCGGTCCGCGAATAAGCAAAAAACCGGTTGAACACGCAAAAAAAAAAGATATCCGCAAATTCACACTAATTCGCGGATTGCATGTTCCATTTTGAGCGAATTCGTGCCCCGCGAATCTCGCGAAATTGCAGAAAAACGAATTTTGCAAAACTGAAAGCACTAAGCAGGTGCAAAAGTTCAAGCTAATTTGTAACCAATCCCTGTAGTGCTTCCTGAGGGGCCCCTCCAGAGTTCAGTTGCCTATTTGCAACTATTCTCTGACCCTGCCAGAGAATAGTTACAAGTATGGCACAATGCTCCTGTAAAAAAAATTGAACTTCGACAGGAAGCACTTACAGCTAAGGAAGCAGGTGCCAGACTTGAAGCTCAAATTCAGTGACACATTAACCAGCCCCAATTTAATTCATCTCAGTTGAGGCTGGGAAGGTATGCTTTGCTTTCCCCCCCCCATAATCTACAGTGGTGAACAAGAGGGTGGTAGTGGTGAACCAGAGGGTGCTGTGATAAACCAGAGGGGTACAGTGATGATCCAGAGGGTGTCAGTGGCAAACCAGAGGGTGGCAGTGATGAACCAGAGGGTGGCAGTGATGAACCATAGGGTGGCAGTGGTGAACCAGAGGGTGATGAACCAGAGGATAGCAGTGATGAACCAGAGGGTGTCAGTCTTGAACCAGAGGGTGGCAGTGGTAAACCAGAGGGTGCTGTGATGAACCAGAGGATGACAGTGATCATCCGGAGGGTGGCAGTCTTGAACGAGAGGGTGGCAGTGATGAACCAGAGAGTGGCAGTGATGATCCAGAGGGTGGTAGTGGCGAACCAAAGGGTGGTAGTAATGAACCAGAGGGTGGCCGTGATGATCCAGAGGGTGGCAGTGGCGAACCAGAGGGTGGCAGTAATGAACCAGAGGGTGGCAGTGATGAGCCAGAGGATAGCAGTGGTGAACCACAAGGTGATGAACCAGAAGATAGCAGTAATGAGCCAGAGGTTGGCAGTGGTGAACCAGAGGGTGGCAGTGATGAACCAGAGGGTGGCAGTGATGAACTAGAGGGTGGCAGTGGCAAACCAGAGGGTGGCAGTGATGAACCAGAGGATGGCAGTGATGATCCAGAGGGTGGCAGTGGCGAACCAGAGGGTGGCAGTGATGAACCAGAGGGTGCCAGTGATTAACCAGAAGATAGCAGTGATGATCCAGAGGGTGGCAGTGGCAAACCAGAGGGTGCTGTTATGAACCAGAGGGTGACAGTGGCAAACCAGAGGGTGGCAGTGATGAACCAGAGGGTGGCAGTGATGAACCAGAGGGTGGCAGTGGCAAACCAGAGGGTGGCAGTGATGAACCAGAGGGTGGCAGTGATGATCCAGAGGGTGGCAGTGGCGAACCAGAGGGTGGCAGTAATGAACCAGAGGGTGGCAGTGATGATCCAGAGGGTGGCAGTAATGAATTAGAGGGTGGCGGTGATGAAACAGAGGGTGGCAGTGGTGAACCACAAGGTGATGAACCAGAGGATAGCAGTGATGAACCCGAGGGTGGCAGTGGTGAACCATAGGGTGGCAGTGATGATCCAGAGGGTGGCAGTGGCAAACCAGAGGGTGGCAGTGATGTACCAGAGGGTGGCAGTGATGATCCAGAGGGTGGCAGTGGCGAACCAGAGGGTGCTGTGATGAACCAGAGGATGGCAGTGATCAACCAGAGGGTGGCAGTCTTGAACCAGAGGGTGGCAGTGGTGAACCAGAGGGTGCTGTGTTGAACCAGAGGGTGGCAGTGGTGAACCAGAGGGTGGTAGTGGTGAACCAGAGGATGACAGTGGTAAACTTGTAAAAAACCCTTGCGAACTGGCAAAAACCCTTGCGAACATGCAAAAAAAGGAAATTCCCAAATTGGCACGAATTTGTGGATTGCGAGTTTGCTTTCACACGGATTCGCGGACCGCGAATTCACAAATTTCACCCATACTTAACAAAGAACGCTGAAAAACTTAGAGTCAATTCAGTTTCCTGAATTTTGGAAGAACTTATGTTCTAAACTACGCAGAAAGGGTTTAACCTCTCTACGAACTAATCATACCTGATTTCAAACCAACTAATTGGATCAAAATCACACAGAAATTTTGCGTTCGGTGCAAACAGACATGTTAGCAAAAACACAAATACAAACACGCGACAACGTGCAAAATCTTGTGATCCGAATCATCCCAGGGAGATGGGGATTCACATACCTAACCTTTAATGAGGGTGAAAAGATACCAATAGCATACAAATCACACTTGTACACACAAGCTGAAATGAAATTCACTTCAACAGAAAAGATTCTGACAGCGGTTCAAATTGCAGAAGCAAAAGAAAGAGCTCTCGTGCAGGGAAAACGCATAATGATCGTTACACCTGTACCTGCCTTAGAGGCAGTGACAAAAGAGAGCAATCCAAATGCTAAGGCTTTACTTCCGAGATGGATACAATGGGTTAATTCTCTTGCTGCAACTGACGTTGAATACGTCTTTGACCCCTACTTGAAAACACAAGAATTTCTACAAAACGAACACGAATGTCCTCTGCCAACCGAGATTCTACCTCTTGAACATTACAGATGTATAATTTACACAGACAGTTCAGCACAACCCGCAATTTGGGGGAAAGAAGCCTATAGTGCTGCGTGTGCGATTGTTAAAAGTCGCTGGCACAGAGGTAAATTCAGACCTATGGTCACTAAAACTCAATCACTCGTAGACTGTACAGCTCAGCGAGCTGAACTACAGGCATTCAAGATGGTGCTTCAAAAAAACTGATCGCGAATTCCCCACACTCATAGTGTGCGATTCATATTACTGCGTCCAGTCTTATACTGAATATCTGCAGACCTGGGTTCAAAATGACTTAAAAATACAAAAGGTGGCACAATAAAGCACAAAATGCTTTGGGAACAAGTAGTTATTTTGCAATAAGAACTACAAAGGACTCACATGATTCATACACTGAGTCATCAGCGTGATGGCATTCACGTTGCAGGGAATTCATTGGCTGATGAAGCCGCAAAGGCAGCTGTGAAAACGGCTTCAGTAGCTACAATCAATCGTTCTAAAACAACGATAGGCGGTGAAACAATGCTAGCAGTTAATGCCTCAATGAAAGGCAACTATGCAGCATTACCACTGAATTATCCACTTGGACATACATACATAATTGATGCAAACTCCGTTCCTTTTGCTCGAATCCCTGGAGTGGGGGATAGAGTAATTCCAAACAGGAATTGGAGAGCTGCTTTGGTTCACGAAGCACATATGAGAGAGGGTCTGACACATCAAGGGATCTTAAAATCTCTAATAGAATTAGAAGAGATGTACTGGTGGCCAGGAATGAGCATCCAAGTTTAAGAATTTGGAATTAATTGCGATGTCTGTTACAGGGATCATAGCTTTGAAGACCACCAGATACCTGACTACAGTGTAGCCAGCCCAGATCAGACACAGTTGTTAGACAGCATTAGACTATCTACAAGCAGATGCCACCATGGACGGATGCTGTCCCAGAACTATTAGGAAAAAAGATTCATTTGGATGTGGCCCCAGGGCTCGACTGACGCTCAAACAGTTATAAAAGATTTGCAAGGCTTTTATAGGCACATAAGCTACATTCTGACCAGGGTCCTGCGTTTAACTCTCGGGCTTACAAGGAGGCCATGGACAGCTTGGACGTTGCATTGCGGTACTCAAGTCCATTTCATCCTAAAGGAAATGCGGTAGTGGAAAGAAAAAAACATGACATAAAGCAATCTATAACAGCTAGGGTATTATGTTCGGGTGATGGGTAGGTCAAACATCTTATAAGTGTCCAACATAGTCTTAACAATCTGCCAAGAAATTCTCTGGGTGGAATCACTCCATATGATTTACTATTTGGTACTAGAATGATTATCGAAGACCTCGATTGTCAGACTTCAGTGGTAGAACAAAAACTCTTTGATATCAAAGATAGTTTGGCGGTTTTACAGGACTTAAATGAAACAAGAAGAAGTCTGAGTAACACAACGCAAAAGACAACAACCACTGAAGAAAAAACACCTGTCCCAGCAAGACCTGTCTGGATTCCAAAGATTGGGGATCTAGTCAGGTAAAATATTGCGGTGAAGAAGGAATTTGGGCTTTCTTATAGAAAAGCAGTACCTGTCTTAGCAATCCACGGAACAATATCAGTGGTACTTCTGCCCCTTGCTGGTAAAAAGGAGAACCGAGTTGTGTCCATCGACCTGGTCAACCCACATCATGTGGCCGATAATAAGTAGTAGGCCAAGTGGACTCCCAAGATGTAGCAGACAACCTAATCTTGCTACAATCCAAGAGGTTCAAACTGAAAGACTTATCACCTTTGATAAATCTGCAGTAAGAAAAGGACTATGCAACGAAGCAATGGAACGTGTACCTCTTGAAACCCTAATAACAGTTAGTCAAGAAACACCTGTCTACAATGATATAGCTTCTGACTATACTAATATGACAAAGGAAGAAACAGCTCCAGCGATTCCAAACAATCCTGATGCAATTCCAACAATTGACAGAACTGCCTCTGGCTATTTCATCAACTTTGATACATTTTCTGAGGATCCAAGTGAACCTGAAACTACGCCAGCAAATAAAACTTTCAAAGAATGAATAACAGAACTCTTTCATCAACTTGAAAAAACATATCTGGTTTCACCATGGGTTGAATTTTTGGATTGTGTTAGGTGTACTTTTTCTCCTACTTTGGCTCATTCTTGTTTTAAGTCTGGGAAAGATGATAGATGGAAAATACAGTACAATGGACACAGGAAGTAAGAATATCAACTTTCTCCTGAAACCTCACAAATCATCTCATCATGAACGAAGAGACCTGTCATCAGTGAACATCACAGCTGTTCCTATACCTTGTGGTATAACATGGGACACAACGGATTATGACATTTATGGCCCGGTGGAACTGTTGAAGATTCTACACCAGTTTAAGGTTTTTTTGAGTGACTTTGTCTCACCCAACACATTTTCAGATGATTGGGACTTTGAATCTGTTAATAATATGATGACAGATTTAGAAATATCAGATAAATTTACAGAACATGAATACTACGAAGGTTCATCTGATCATGAACAAATGTTTTATTTTAATCATTATGGTCACGATTATTCACACAAATCTGCAAACCCTAGCATTTTTTTTACTTACAATCAATGGGAACATTGTCCATCGCTGCCAAAGGGCAGCTCAAAAACATTTAATGAAAAGTTTCCATACTTCCCAGGTTTTAATGTCACAAATCCAGAAATGTTTAATTTCAAAAATATGAATAAGACAGGAACTAAAAACATGTTGACCAATACTAAACAAATTTATTCTGCAAACTTTTATGCTCATTTGTCTACATTACGTTTTTACTTTTAGAAAGACAACATTGAGACAAAAACTGTCTGGGGCACAAAAGACTGGCAGGTGATGTTTTAGAAGCCTTATTTAGAGCCTGCATTATCCCAGAACAAATAATGTTTTTAAATGACACTGTTCAACAAACATCATGTCTTGGCTTAGCTAAGACAAAGGATTTAAACAAACCATCCATACCTAAGCCCACACCTGACAGTAATAGCACTGCAGATGAGGAGGTAGACGTAAAACAGATTTAACACCACAACAGAAATAATCCTGAATGGAGAAAATGGTCAATTTGGCCCACAGACACGAATAACCGTCAAGATAGATTCCGGAACAAAACACAAGGGTTCAAAGTCACTAGGCCAGATCCAAGATATTCCCAGAGACAACATCCAGGGATAGTAACAACTTATAGTGTAGGAAAAATATGCCTTGAGTGGCTACAGAAATCTTCCAGAAATTAAACAACACTTAACTTTACTTAAAGTAGGCGTTGATTTACGAAACTTCTTACTTGGACCTCGTAAACCACGTCAAAAACATTTCATATACGCCGGTATATACTCTGCTTACAATGAAGCATGGAAATTCACACACATGGAAACTGCTGAAAGAATACGAGAAATTGATCGTAATAATTTAGAGAAAGCTCTCTCTGTAGTGGACAATGTGTTAACGACTTTGTCCTCCAGGAATCTATTCTTGGGACAGCATTGTATCCTCTGCCATTGACATAATAGAGCAGGACTTGCTAATGTTACAACATGGTCAGTCTCAATTGCATTCTATAAAGCTGCTAGGCTGGACATTACAAAATCTCCGTTCAGGCTACGTGCCATGGCGTCTAATCAACACCACATTATTGTTTTCTGTATTTAACCTTACAGATAAACAAATTTCTTTAGCACAAAGAGGAGCAGACTATACGGTGCTGAGCATAGAAAAACTTGAAAGATTACCATTAACTGTTTCTGAGAAGCAAGTCGTGGAATGGATAATACATGGCACCATCACGATACCAGTGATGATTTTCCAGTTTGAGTATTGCTTAAGACACATGCCAGCGGGCCTGTATGAAACGTTGGGTAAAGAGTACATTAAGTCGACCTGGAATTTACCACACAGACACAAATGTTGGAGTGGGGGAAAGGAGGTATTTCTTAGTGGAAAAAATTGTAAGAACTCGCTAAGTGGTACACTTTTATGTCAAGGTATTAGATTACACGGAGCCTGTCAGGGTTCTTCTAATAACCTTTCTTGCCACCTGCACGGTTCTCCAGCAGCAGTAATATACCCAGTTTTTAGGCAGCTTTCCAATGGTAGTTACATAATGTTGAGTGATCACAGCTGTTGTGGAATGATGCAAGGTATAGCCTATCTAGTGAGTGTGTCAGCCAGGGGCACGTATTGTTTCATAAAAGCAAGACAGACGGGGAGACGCCGCTATGGCCTTCACTGAATATCTCTTCTATACAAATTGATACTTTAAGCAGAATGAAAGCCATTCTTTTGCAAAAAACTGTGCCACTGACCTCGTCCAGAGGAACCTATGATCTGCAAGTCGCAAGGACTTCTGCAGAGATACATGCCCTATTATCAAAGAACTATCCAAAACATTTCGCTGAAATGTTATGTCGTATCTTAAACATGTCTGATATGAGTGGTATTGTACATGTATTTAAGACAGTTTTTTCGGGACTGTTAGCACCCTTTGAAGCAGTCCTAGGCATTTTTCCAAATTTCGTGCACTTTGTGTTCGGCGGCCTGCCTCTCATTTTGGGACTCGTAAAAGGAATTCTATTTTTGTTTCTTCTGCTCCGCTATGGCAAGTCCGGTCACCAACAATACCCAGACTACCATGGCGAGCGCTCTCCTAGCCATGCGGTACCATGAAAGGATTACACAGATTCTTGGCCTGGCTAGTTTAAGAGCTCTGAATACCACTTGGTTGCTTTCATTCAGATCAATCTGGCAAGATTACATCTTTTTTTTTTATCCTCATTTTGCGATAGTATGTATAAGGAGATTCGGGAGTCTGTTATTTCAACGTTCTATGCCATCACTGCCCCGTGTATCTCGGGCTTAGTTGGGTAGTGTCCCTTTCCGTGTTGATTGTAAACAGATTTCTCGTTTATCCTTTATCATTGTCAATAATTCTGATTCTTGTAAAGGAGGGGAGCTAGCCATCCTGGCTACTTGGCAGAAATTATTCCACCTAAATTATTGTCATCGCTTTAATCATTGGATGTGATTAGCGGATTTTCCAGAGGTATTAGTTAGCTGTTTGGAAGTACTGTTCCCATAGTTCCCAGAAATTTGACTT
Source organism: Lissotriton vulgaris (assembly GCF_964263255.1). Lineage (NCBI taxonomy): Eukaryota > Metazoa > Chordata > Amphibia > Caudata > Salamandridae > Lissotriton > Lissotriton vulgaris. Next base: position 732,587,408 of record NC_141695.1, on the reverse strand, counting down.
TTTGCTTATGTTCCCTTTCCTATCCAATTTATTTGTTGTTAATATCGAGTTTAGTCAATTTGCGTGCAAAGGAGGTGCTGGTTTAATCCAGTTGATACAAATCTCTCTCCTTGCCAATAGTATTAATACAAACAGTAGCTTTTCCTGTTTTTTAGTCAAATTACTTATCTCCATGTCCCTTGTAAGATGGATCCCAAAGACAATTAAAGTAATACTTACATTTATTTCGTGACCCAACACCATTGTTATTGTCTTCATGCCAAAAAGTTGTGAGTAGTGGGCATTCCTGGAACATATGAATGTCGTTCGCCTTCTCCAATCCACATTTGGGGCAAGACTTTATGTTAGCTCCTTTAAATTTCGATAGTCTTTTTGGGGTCCAGTATGACCTATGGATTGTAACTGGGGTGGCGGAGTGAGCTAAAGAACGGTGATGGATTAAACCCAGATCAGTTGACTGGGGGTGAGTGTTTGTATTGTCAACGCTCCGTCCATCATCACCTTTGGTTTTTCTTTGTTCGCCCTAAGTTGGCAGGGTATGCTCAGACGTGAGTCCCTTGCTCACTTTGCCACTGGAGTCAAGCAAGCCCGGCTGAAGGCGGCTGTAATGCCAGAAACCGGTGCTGGGAATCTTGATTCCGGTCCAGGGAAGACACGGCTTTGCAGTTCGGGCTGGACTGTTCCCATGAGGCACAGGGTCAGATTGATTTGCATACTGGGGTGGCGGAGTGAGCTAAAGAACGGTGATGGATTAAACACAGATCAGTTGACTGGGGGTGTTTGTATTGTCAACGCTCCGTCCATCATCACCTTTGGTTTTTCTAAGTAAGTCAAAAGGGCCAATCATGGAATCACTGATCCATAACTACAATTTACAAAGGGAACACTTGCACGTTCACACTGAACAGCAGTGGCAAAGTGCTCAAAGCATCTAGACCAGCAAAACAGAGTCCAACACACAGCAAAAACACAGGAGGCAACAGCAAAAAATGGAATGGAGACCCACGCCAATGGTGCCAGGTCTAACATGTGCGGATATGCATAGTGTGAATTATTATAGGGTGATCAGACAACCTTATAAGGGGAAGGATAATGGAAATTTCCCACCACAGAACATCACTGGAACCCAACAAGAAATTGATTTTAGATGAGGATTCATGCATTGCTGAATAGTATGCACATTTCCCCACCTTTGAGTGCCTAATGAACAATGAATCTATCAACTCTTTTTGTTGCAATATATTAAATAGTATTTCTCTCACTGTATTCTTTCTTTGTTTGCCCTCTACCAGTGCTATCCAGTTCCACTTGCAGGGTTGTATAAAGTATCTACCCATATTATTGTCTGTGGGGAAAAAGCAAGCAGTGGTGAAGACAGTGAGTCATGAACCCCAGTGCATGAAAGAAAATGGGCTCCCTGACCATTGTTTAAAACATAAAATACAGCAGTTATCAGGGTTTAGTGGACCCCACAGGCCTCTGGGCCTTGGTACCAATGCACCTGCTGAACCAATGGAGGTTATACCTTAAAAAACTAATATTTCCCAAGTACAGTGGACAGGAACTCAGGGTCATCATAGTTTAGGCTACACATATTCATCAAAGTACCAGAGGAAATGTTAAAAATACCCTGAACTATTAGATATTACCCATTCTGATTTCACACTGTGTTGTATTTAGACCCCCCCATTCCCCCTTCCAGAGTAGGTGGAATAAGAGGAGAGTAACCAGAGACCGCCCAATGTCCAAGTTAGACTGCTGGGAATAGCTCCATATTGTCAACATTGTGCTTTTTCTAATGTAGGACATACTTTGTTGGGATTTACGGTGATTGCTCAGCTCCTTAAGATTCACTGTCATCATCCAAGTAGACATCAGAGAGTCAGGCTTTTTACCTAAGTCAGACATCATTGACCTGTGATTCCATTAAAATTGCCCAGTTGCAAACTGATTGCCTTTGTATTGCCATGCCCTCTTAATTGCTTATTTTTTTATACATACCCATTAACTCTTTATGCCCCTCCACTACCCACATTAAGCCTTAAGATCTTTGTGAAGTTACCCATTATTAACCCATGAACTAGGTGACGTAAAACTGTGACTTGACAGCAGGGCTAAATATTTACTGCAACGCTGGGGGGTGGGCAAAGCTGCTACAGTAGTGAACTGTAATCCAGCCCTACTTATATTAACAATGTGCACCCAGGCACATTTGTATGGCTTGGAAATGCTATCGCTCAGGGGGCAAAGATTCCTACAACATGGAAAGGAGCAGAAATAATCCCAGTTTACAAAAAAGGAGATAAGGCTCTAGCATGCAACTACAGGCCAATCAGCCTTATCGACTGTGCCCAAAAATTGATGGGCAGGCTGGTTCAAAACAAGTTACAAGCCTGGATAGTGGACAAGGATATTCTTTCACCTTATCAAGCGGGATTTCGCCCTCTAACCAGCTCTGTTGACCAGGTGTTCCACTTTTTAACTTTATACTGGAAAAATGTCACCCTGCTAAATGGTCCTTTGTTCGCAGTCTTCGTTGACCTAAAGTCCGCGTTTGATTTAGTTCCCCGAGAAAAACTTTGGCATGTTTTAAGGGATTTAGGATTAAGCCCGGAATTACTAACTTTGCTTATAAGACTCCACGAGAACAATTATGCCCGGATTAGGTGGGGTGACCAGGGTGAGGTCACGGAAACCTTCCCTGTTGAGAGAGGTGTAAGACAGGGCTGTGTCCTGGCCCCCACGTTATTTTCCCTCTACATTAATGGCATTGTGGATTTTTTGAAGCAAGTACCGACGGATGCTCCTTTACTAGCTGGGAAGCGAGTGCCAGTACTTATGTTCGCAGACGATACCTTGCTGGTCTCGCGTACCCCTAGTGGACTACAAAAGACAATAAACGCTTTTGGCGAATTCTGCCGGACCCGGGGCTTAGAAATAAATACAACAAAGACAAAATTCATGAATCTGAATCCCTCCAAGAAATTCAAGGGGAAAATGGTTTACAACGGGGCTTTTTTGGAAGAAGTGGATGCTTTTACCTATCTAGGCATCTCCCTGAATGCTAATATGAATTGGAGATCCCATATGGACTTGGTATTGTTAAAATTTAACCAGTTGGCAGGGGCAATAGCCAAAAAGCATAAAACATCATTTACAAAACCAATACAGCCAACATTGGAGATCTATGGCATGAAAGTGTTGGGTGCGTGCCTTTATGGTTCAGAACTTTGGGGTTTCACCAATTTGAATGCTTTAGCAGTGGCAGAAAACAAATTCCTGAGGGGCTTAATTGGGGTTCCACAGAGCACCCCCTCCACTCCTCTCCTTTACGACCTGGGGAGAAAAAGGATTGAGGACATGATCAGACTCCGCCCCCTTCTATATTGGAGGCGTATAAAATCCACCCCGGAGTTGGGACACTATGCTGCTGCCTTATTGGACGTTGATAACTCTGATATCTTCCATAAAGTTGTTTGGCTAAAAGAAGTGAGAAATTTACTCCAAAAACTGCACCTCGAACACTTGTGGTCCGAAACAGACCCAGATGTCTTTCCTTCTAAGACTACAATAAAAAAGTTATACTGGGACATGATAAATAATACTGCACTGACCTCTAGCCAATCTCCTGCTTTGACATCCCAGTTCCTAGAGATAAAAACCTCCCCAATGTTTGAACAGTACTGGGACTTGATCTCCAAGCCTCTAGATAGGAAATTGTTCTTCCAGTTCAGAGTCGGCACCCTGCCCCTAAATGCTTTTACTGTTAAGTGGTCCCCAGATAACGTAAACACATGCTCCCATTGTAAATCCCATGTAGAAGATATTTTGCACTTTTTATTTGTATGTCCACTATACGGTGCCCCAAGGAATAGATGGCTGAAACCGGCATGCAGAAACTTGGGCACAAGGAGATGTATTGAGGCTTTTAGGATCCTAAAATCAAATTGTGCCCCTCAACTTGCAATTGCTGTGGCTAAATTCCTAGGTTGGGCCTGGATAATCCGCACGCGCACTTTAAAACCCCCATGAACTACATGAGCTTCCTTTGGTCTGTGATGATTCTCTTTTTGAAAAAGAATGTGTAATTTTAAAGATCGTTATTCGTCAACTATGTATAAATGTATGGTATTTAATACGTTTTTATTATTAGATTAGTATTTATTCTGTTTAGGTTAGGGAAGAAAGCTTTTATGACAATGTTGTCGAATAAAGTATTTAAACTTGACTTGCACCCAGGAAGGTTCGACAATCCATGCTTATTTGTATGAAATATTGCAGCATTCAGTGACAATTCACAAAGAACATCTTGAATGCAGAGACATTTCAAGGCATAGGCAAAGTGGGCTCTGGCCATGGGCCCTAGCCTTTCAAGGGCCCCCCTGAGACAGCCAGCATCTCTGTTTCAGAGAGTATTCCCCTGATAACCCTGAATAATGTTTTAATAGATTGATATAAATAGCGTTTTTCAATCATTTATTGTTAGTGTGTGAGAATCTATTACAGACAGTTTGCAGACAAAATGTGTTTGTTTCATGCTACCGCCATATTTCAGATAAATACAGAACCCCATATATGAGAAATGGGAGGGTGTGACAAAGATTATTTGCAGTAATATTAGGGAGCTGCTGTTGTATTACAATACTAAAAACACACAACACTATCCTTGAAAATCAGATGTACCCACATTTTGGATTTAACCAAAGAGTGCATGAAAGAGCTGAAACTGGATCATAAAATCAAAGCTGTTCCTAACAGATGCCTCCTAAGTACATTTGGCCCAGCACCCCAAAAATACTTAAAATGTCCCTGCTTGAATGTATCTTTAGGTTAGTTCAGCATTAAACTGGGGTTGGGGAGAGTCAATGTTTGCCATACAATATGAGCACTACCCAAGTGTATGGGCCATCATGATAATTTCACAATGACTAGGTAAAGTGCAATTTCATCCAAACTTAGGGCCATCATACGAGTTTAGTGGTGTGGAGCGGCCTGCCACACCATCGCACCACTCCTACGCCACCAAACACGACCGCATACCACCCACCAGATTACAAGTTTACACATGGTCTGGCGGATTATGATTTGGCGGTCCAGCAGCAGTCTCTGTTAGAAAGGCAACACAATGGGAGCACCATAGCACGTTCCTGCACACCATGGACTGTGAAGTCCATGGCGTGCAGTAACTGGTGGTGCATGCACACAGGGGGGCACTGCTTGTGCCCCCCTGCATGAATCGCCTGGCCCTGAGGCAATAGGGGTGTCTACTCAGTTTCATCACTCCCATAGATTTCATGGCAGACTAACCCACATGAAAACTGTAGCTGTAAAGAAACTCACTATATGCTTGGCAGTGCGGCAGCAGCACCACCAGCATATGGCTGGGCCAGACCACTGAGCCATAGATGAAGGATCATGGATCCTGGTGGTTGCAGAGTTCCTGTGGCGGTGGGACCTCCGCACATGTAAGGTGGCAGTCTGACCACGAATGCTGCAGTTCCAGCACCGCCACCACGAGTTTTGTGGTATGATGGAGCATCAAACTTGTAATCAGGCCCCTAGCCTTTAGTCCACATTGCTAAACTGACTTTTTGGAGTGGAAGTTGCCTGCTGCTGTCTCTTTCTCTGTGGAAGTGAGATACGCAGCAGCTTCTTTAGGGTCTGCAAACACGTATGTCTTGCCATGTAGAGTGAAGTATACATTGACCCGGGTAAAAAATGGCATATTTCTTCTTTACTGAGATAAATTTGTGCCAGGCCTCTTGTACACTCTGGGTGAAATCAGAATACAAGCCGTTTGAAGCCCCTGCCTACTGGCTGGCAGGTTTCTCCCTGGCCATTTGTAGCATTTTATCTCGGTCTCTGTAATTCAAAAGCTTGGCAAGGACAGTGAGAGCGGGAGCACTCAGGACAGGTGTGGGTCCAAATCATGGTGACCTCTTTCAGAGAGTTTAAACTAAATATACCTGCAACCATATGTTTTATGCAGTCATCAACGAATCCCGTATTTGTAGACTCCAGATTGCCAGTTATTTGCAGGTTGCTCTAGCATCAGCATGCAACCATGTCTTTATTTTTCACTTATATCTTTCTTATCCCCGCCCTCCTCTACTTCAGTAATTATAAATGTTCTGCTGCATCATCTGCTGTATGTTAAATCCTGCAATGTACACATGTTGATTATCCAATCTCTCTTTCTAATAATCGAGGCATTTGGTCAGGATGATCCGATTTTAGAGTCAATAGATGCCAGGCTGCCCTTCCAGCCGCGGCCGGTAGTGGGAGTACCGGCCGGGCGGTGACGCGGGGAGGGGGAGGGGCAGGGTGGGGAGTAGTAATGTATGGATTATGGACTTTAAAAGTTAAGTAAACATAAAAATAAATAAAACTAATTTAGTTGCACACACTGCATCGCATTTTGCATTGAAGTGTGTGCAATGAAATTCGTTTTATTTATTTTTATGTTTACTTACCTTTTAAAGTCCGTAATCTATACATTACTACCCACACCCTGCCCCTCCCCACGTCACCGCCCGGCCGGTACTCCCACTGCCGGCCGCGGCTGTGCCCTTCATCTCCAGCAGAAAGCGCTTTATCTCTACCTCATCATACATTCTGTCCCCTCCGGCTGCCATTAGTTCAGGTTCATGGTCACCAGCTAGCTCTCCAGGCCTTGCTGCCTTACCTGAATAGAAGGACAGCCTGGCTGGTTAGCATCGGATTTGCTCATTCTTTCCTGCCTATTCCACTGCGCAGTTCAGCACTGTTTTGCTCCACTAACTTTCGCCCACCCACTGGGTCACTCTTCGGTTGGGTAGTGCAGAGACCCCCACACATAAACACCAATTCGACTTTCAAGGTACTATGGTAGCAGTTTTAGTTCAGTGCCTCTCAGCTTTGCTGATTTCCCTGTGTAAGTCTCAGCACTCAGTGAGCAGGGTGCAAATGCAGACACAGCAGGATGTGGGGCTTTTAGTGCCGATATGAGCTAACCCTCCCCACGAAATGTGAACATAGCATTCACTGTAATGAATAATCACACAAGAACAGGTTTGTTGGAAAACAGTTTGCTGCAGGCTTATTTCATACAAGGAGTATGCCAAAATGGTGGGTTAACTTATAGGCCATCCAAGGGCAGGCAGCAGAGACTGACCTAAGCTGCCCTGCCGCCTGATGAGGCAAAAATGCAGCTTGGCCAACCCAATCGGTGTTACCATTTATGTGAGGATTCTCCCCCTTAAATACCATGGACCACCAGTCAATGACTTTACTCATGCTTTTTTAGGGGCGGAGCATAGCAAGGCAAGCCCATGGTTGCTCAGGCTTACAACCATCTGAAGGACTAACGGGGTGTCAACGTTTATCCAGGGTCCTGCCGTAAAGACTCCTGGGGTTTGGCATAGGGCACCCCTATTGTGCTCCTGACCAGGGTACCCCTATGTACCAGTCAGCCTCTGGATCGCTCTGTAACTCCACCTGCAACACAAATTAACACAACATGTTCCCCAACACTCTGCGCCCTTCAGCCAGAATGCCTGATATGTGGTAGGGAGGGAGGCGGTGTGGCTAAGCATGGGCGTAAAATCCGTTCCGCTCGCGGATTTTGCGGAATTTCGGTAAATTCACAATCCGCGAGATTTACGAATTTCCCGCAAAATCCGCAAATTCGCACGCAGCGGATTTTTTTTTTTCTTGGTGATACAATTTTGCGGCGCGCGGCGCTTACTTACCGTCATTCATCGTTTGCCGAGTTATTTTTCTTGATATTTTGCGAGTGCTGCGCCATTTTGGATCTTGCTGCTGGATCCCGCGGGAATTTGGCAAGCGCGATTACGTAATCGCGGCTTGCCAACTTGTACAGCGAGAGTTTGTCAACGCGAGTACGCCGTAATCACGTATCGCGGTACTTCACAATTGCGAGCTAGGAGATGCGGCGAGCAGGAATAATCTTGCACTTGCAAAAATACAAAATTTGCAATTCTGCACAAGAAATCCACCAGCAAGCAGCATAAACCTTCTGGAAATGATGATTTTTTTCTGAATAACTCCTCAGGTTGACATTTGCCTGCACTTTTTTTGCGAGGAGTCCATTTTGGGGAGGGGGGGTGGGAGGAAGGAAGTGCCCCACAGTTTTCAACTTCCTGTTCCTGTCCAGCAGGCTCCTCCCAGTGCTTTGTCCATCTCCTGGTCACTTTTCATTTGGATCTGGAGCTGGAAGGATTACTTTTTGTGGATGCTGCTGGATATTTGGATTTGAGGCCTTTTTGACTTTCTTTGGATCACTTTTTGGATTAGAAATTTCACAAGTAAGTTTGTTTGGGGCATTACAGTTGCTGCAACTACAATTTTGGAATTTTCGATTTTTGGGCTGTTTTGGGCCTTTTGCCCAGGGGTACTCAGTGGTGGGTGGACTAAGTCTTTCTGTGGGGTGTCTTGAATTTAAACATCATGGAGGGCATGGATGGAATGGGATTGTGCTGATTTTTCAGTGATTTTCGTTTTTTTGGGCTGGACTTGTGGCCTTTTCACCAGGGGTAGTGAGTCTTGCATGGGCCTAGTCTTTCTGTGGGGTGTCTTGAACTTAAACATCATCGAGGGCATAAATGGAATGGGATTGTGCTGATTTTTCTGTGTTTTTCGATTTTTGGGGGTGTTCATGGGGAGGGACAGGCCATGTGGCTGGGGGCCATTTTGAGTGCTGCTACAGGCCCTGGCCATGTGCTGGGAGGCAAGTGGCCATTTTGAATGCAGATAGTGTTGTTAGGCCTGCAACCATTTTGCCTAGTTTTCAACCTTTATGCCCAGGGGTAGTGAGTCTTGCATGGGCCTAGTCTTTCTGTGGGGTGTCTTGAATTTAAACATCATGGAGGGCATGGATGGAATGGGATTGTGCTGATTTTTCTGTGATTTTCGTTTTTTTGGGCTGTACTTGTGGCCTTTTCACCAGGGGTAGTGAGTCTTGCTTGGGCCTAGTCTTTCTGTGGGGTGTCTTGAACTTAAACATCATGGAGGGCATGGATGGAATGGGATTGTGCTGATTTTTCTGTGTTTTTCGATTTTTGGGGGTGTTCATGGGGAGGGACAGGCCATGTGGCTGGGGGCCATTTTGAGTGCTGCTACAGGCCCTGGCCATGTGCTGGGAGGCAAGTGGCCATTTTGAATGCAGGCAGTGTTGTTAGGCCTGCAACCATTTTGCCTAGTTTTCAACCTTTATGCCCAGGGGTAGTGAGTCTTGCATGGGCCTAGTCTTTCTGTGGGGTGTCTTGAATTTAAACATCATGGAGGGCATGGATGGAATGGGATTGTGCTGATTTTTCAGTGATTTTCGATTTTTGGGGGTTTTCAGGGGGAGGGACAGGCCATGTGGCTGGGAGCCATTTTGAGTGCTGCTACAGGCCCTGGCCATGTGCTGGGAGGCAAGTGGCCATTTTGAATGCAGGCAGTGTTGTTAGGCCTGCAACCATTTTGCCTAGTTTTCAACCTTCATGCCCAGGGGTAGTGAGTTTTGCATGGGCCTAGACTTTCTGTGGGGTGTCTTGAATTTAAACATCATGGAGGGCATGGATGGAATGGGATTGTGCTGATTTTTCAGTGATTTTCGTTTTTTTGGGCTGTACTTGTGGGTACTTGTGTGTCGATGTGCTGGGAGGCAAGTGGCCATTTTGAATGCAGGCAGTGTTGTTAGGCCTGCAACCATTTTTCCTAGTTTTCAACCTTTATGCCCAGGGGTAGTGAGTCTTGCATGGGCCTAGTCTTTCTGCGGGGTGTCCTGAATTTAAACATCATGGAGGGCATGGATGGAATGGGATTGTGCTAATTTTTCTGTGATTTTCGTTTTTTTGGGCTGTACTTGTGGCCTTTTCACCAGGGGTAGTGAGTCTTGCATGGACCTAGTCTTTCTGTGGGGTGTCTTGAACTTAAACATCATGGAGGGCATGGATGGAATGGGATTGTGCTGATTTTTCAGTGATTTTCGTTTTTGTGGGCTGTACTTGTGGCCTTTTCACCAGGGGTAGTGACTAGTGAGTGTTGCATGGGCCTAGTCTTTCTGTGGGGTGTCTTGAATGTAAGCATCATGGAGGGCATGGGATTGTGCTGATTTTTATGTTTTTTTTTTTTTTTTGGGGGGTGTATAACTGAACTGATGTTCCTCTGTCTTCCATTGCTTTTAGGTGCACAAGACTCAAGAGAACCACCAGTGCCAGGAAGACGTCCTGCAGCGGTGTGTGTGCAGCATAACGTCACGCGACGTCACGTCTGGCCTCAGACAACTCTGCAACTCGTGCAACTGCGGCCTGCTGTTCTGACCTGCTCTGAAAAAGATGGCCCCAAAAAAAGGTCTCCGTTGCTCCTCTAGCAAGAAAGTTGCTAGTAAGGAGCAGAAGAAGCAAGTTACCAAGGAGGCTGGTGTGCCGGCCGCCGCGTTTTTTGGGAGTAAAAAAAAAAGTACGCCTGCAGCAGCAGCGGGATCTGCTGGGGACCAAGCTGGGAGCAGCACCCCTGCTCCATTGGGCTCAGTGCCTCCACCACCAAGCCAACTTAAGTCAAAGCCCTTGAGTGCTTCAGAGGCAGTCAGTGTACTTCTTCAATCACCATCGACCAGTGATGTTGGCTCATCGCAAGAAAGTAGCAGCAATGTCCCTGAATCAACACAGGCTGTTGTAACTCATCTGACAAGTGTTGAACAACCACAGCCGCAACAACAACAACATGTGCAAGTACAAGCCCAAGTACATGTGGAAGGAGAGGCAGCGCATGGAGATGCGCAAGCAGAGGTGCATGGAGGGTCACAAGTGCCCACAATAGTTGTTCCTCCCGAAGTAGGGGCACATCAGGAAATTGACATTCAGACCGAGGTATCATTTGAGGAAGCCACTCCTCCTGATGAATATTCATTGTCTTCCACATCCCTAACAAGGAAAAGATCAAGGGGGGTGTCTACATCTTCTTCAAGCCCACCTCCTTCTGATGATCTGGATGACGATTGGGAACCACCACAGCCGTCTGAGAGTGAGGCACACCATGATCTGACAAAGATACCTAAGCATAAAAGGAAGGTCGTCGAAAAACTCATAGCTATGGAGTGTGATGAGGCTTAACAAGAAGTGACGGATACTGCTGCTGATGAAGCCTCTCACGACAACGAGCCAGTCATCATAAAGGTCACTGCAGCCCCAGCGGGCATGCAGCAAAGAGACATTTTGACCCTATCCCGAGAAGCTGCTGAGCATGATGATGATGTCGACGAGGAGGCAATGGAAGAAACACCACAATCATTGGAGTTAACTAGTACACCAACACCTACCGCTTCCATATTTCTTAGTCGCCAGAAGGGACCTCCATCCACCTCGACCTCAATTAGTGGTGGTGAAAGTGCAAAACGTACTGAAGTTCGGCAATCCACATCCTCCACTTCATCTGGCATTAGCAGCAGGACCACCACCACCAGTATCGCCGCCTCCTCCGGCCCCCAAAGACATTTCAAGTCTGCAGTTTGGGACTTCTTTAGTGTTTGCCCAAAAAAAGAAAACATAGCCATTTGTAGCATGTGTAAGCTTTGAGTTAGTTGTGGTAAGTTTGGTTCCAACTATGGTACCGGAGGCCAGAGAGGTCATCTTGAAAGAAAGCACGCTGTCAAATGGTTTGCGCACCTACAGGCGATCAAGGAAGCCCGAATTGCACGTAATGCTGTTTCATCTGATGATGACGAGGAGGAAGAAGACGTGTCAAACCCTTCACTTACACCCAGTACCCCTGTCAGCAGCACACCCCATGTGAGCCACACTAAGAGTGTGGGAGAGAGTGATACACCAATGCGAAAAAGTTCATCAGCGAGCGTAACTGGGTCGAAGATATCATCATCATCATCCTGTAAATCCTTGGTCCAGGGCAACATTAAAAAGATGTTGTTTACAGAAGCGCAATATGAACGCAACCACCCACTGACGCGTCTGTATAACACTAAGCTCGCTAAAATGCTAGCTCTGGACCTTCTCCCTTTTTCTTTTGTAGAAGGGGTTGGGTTTCTAGAATTAGTGGCAGCGCTCTGCCCTAAATGGAAGGTTCCTAGCCGGTTCTATTTTGCCCGAGTTGCGGTTCCAGCACTACATGAAGATGTTCTGGAGGTGATTGGGGCAGCTTTGCAGAAGAGTGCTGTTCACACTATACATCTGACAACAGACATGTGGACCAGTGGCACAGGCGCTGATTACATGTGCATCACTGCACACTTCGTCTCTTTTTCAGGGGTTAAAGCAAAGCTAAACGCAGGTGTTGACGCAGACAAAGTTTTTAAAGCTGCTCGGAAACATGCAACACTAGCCATGTTTGGTTTGGAGAAACGTCACACAGCAGAAAACATTTTGGATGTGTTTAACACAAAGGTCCTTGACTGGCTGTCCCCGAAAAATGCCAGGTTGGTTATGTTTCCACGGATAATGGCTCCAATGTAGTTAAGGCCATGCAGCTGGGTGACTATTTCAGAGTGCCGTGTTTGGCGCACTGTATAAACCTGGTTGTCAAAAAATTCTTGAGTGATAAAGGCAGTGCAGCGTACAGGGTAGTGGACACCTGCCGAAAAATGTGCAACCATTTCAGCCATTCTTTTAAGGCCTGGAAGCATCTGAGGAGCCTGCTATATGAACGTCAGATGCCAGTGAAAGCACTCATCCAGGAGGTGGCAACACGTTGGAACTCAACCTTCTACATGCTTGAGCGTCTATATGAGCAGTATACGGTACTCGATCACTATTTCTTAACACAGGGTACAGCTCAGAAGGAGGACCTGAGGATGGGTGCGGCGCAATGGGACATAGTTAAAAGCCTGACACGCATGCTTCATCCTTTTGAGTTCTTCACGCGTGCAGTCAGCAAGGAGGACTGTAATTTGGGAAAAGCTATCCCATTGTTGTACATGCTGGAGCACCAACTGAAGGAGGTGTGTTCTGTGTTTCAAAAAGATGAAGAAAACCAAGACCCTTTTGTTCTGGCGGAGAAATTATTAGAGCACCTACAAGGTGATGAACGTCTTAAAATGATCCACTCAAACCAGCATTACATTTGTGCTACTATTCTGGATCCACGCTACAAAAAGGCGCTGGCAGGCCAAGCATTCTTTCCTTTTGCTGATGAAGATGTTACAAAGTACAAACAGTGGCTAGCCTCCTCAGCCAAGAGGTTTGAAAGAGAACGGCAGCAAATTGAAGGAAAAGGCAGTACATCAGCATCAGCAGGCCATCCCCAGTCACAACAATCCCCTTCTGCACCTGTGGCTGCGGCACAAGTGACCTCTCAGCTGTTAAAGAGACCGGCAACCGGATCATCTGCGCCACCAGACACAACAGTAACATTAGAGGCTGAAGAGGATTGGCTAGCTCGGCTTGGGTTTGGTTCTCAAAAGGTCACAGCAACAGCTAAGCAAAGTGGAGGAACCTTGGATGAGGACCTTGAGTCGATGGTGAAGGACTATCTGAATGACTCAACAGAGGTCTATGTTAATGCTGACCCATTGGCGTATTGGCATGGGAAAAAAGAATTGTGGCCACAGCTCTCCAACCTGGCTTTAAACTACTTGTCTTGCCCACTCGCAAGCGTGTCTTCTGAACGTGTTTTCAGTGCTGCTGGTGGCATTGTAACTTCCAAACGGAGCCGCCTATCGCCCAAAAATGTGGAGAGGTTACCAATGATCAAGATGAATCAGCACCTCATACCACCAGATTACAGAGTACGAGAAAGCACGCCGGATAAAGACAAGGTGGACAGCAACATAGATGAGGGAATTTCTTCTCTGTCAGGTGACACTGAGCTCACCCTGCCTGAATTCGCAGAGTATGATGACGAAGCCTTATTCTTATTCGTGGACCGTGACACCGAGCCCTGAAAATTAGACAATGAATCAATAACTTTCTTTTTCGTCCTTATTCACTTTTATTCCTGTGTGTCTGTCTTTCTTTGTTGTGCACAGTTAATATAATTCAAACTTTAATCACCTAATCACAAAAACAAGCCCATCAGCAGAACTGTCTTAACTTGTTTGCTTATTGATTTGAAGGTGCCGCAGTCTGCATTCCTCAAGTTCACAATTTCAGAAGAACATGCTCCTCTATCCTCCTCCTCCAGACTCCTATTTCCATCAAAGCAGAGGGCTGGTTTACGCCCAATGAAGAAAGACTCAGCACTTGTGGGGGTGTTGTTCTACCTCTTTGCGGGTGAGTTGACGGCTCTGGGGCCATTGCTGGGAAGCTCTAATACCGGATAAAAATGGTTTGGACCAAATCCGAGAATGAAATTTTTTTGTGTTTTTGCTGACTTGCTTGCCTTTGAGGTGCTCTTAGGGGGGGTTCCGGCTGTTTGTGGGTGAGTTTCGGGGTCTGGGAGCACTGCTGGGACACTCTAATCTTGATTGCATTTGCTTTTCAGGAAATCCGTGGTGGTAAACTGGACTTATGGCCTAGCTACACAGCGCGTTTGGACCGAAGGCCGAGAAATATTGTAAGTATGAGAGTTTGCTTTTGGCCTGTTTGGGGGTGTTATGCTTTGTGGCGGGTGGGTTGGCGGGTCTTGGGGCATTCCTGGGAAGGCCTAATACCGGATAGAAGTGGTTGGAACAAAATCCACGCTGATTTTGTTTGGCTATTTTTGACATTTTGCTCAACGTAGCTTTTTCGGGGGCCTGTTTGGAGGGCTTCCTGGTGTTTGTGGGTGGGTTTCGGGGTCTGGGAGCACTGCTGGCTATGGATACTTTACTTTGCAAGAGGTTTGAAGCAAATCCATGGTGGCAGAGGGGAGTTAGGGCCTAGCTGCAGAGCGCGCGCGGAGTGATTTGGGAAATTTGCAAAAAAATGACTAAGTCCCCATTTTTGTACTTTTGCTCTTTGGCTGTTTGGGGTCTTCTACTCGTTTTCTCCTGGGTTGACGGCTCTGGGGCCATTGCTGGGAAGCTCTAATACCGGATAAAAGTGGTTTGGACCAAATCCGAGGTGGAAATTTTTTGGTGTTTTTGCTGACTTGCTTGCCTTTGAGGTGCTCTTTGGGGGGGTTCCGTCTGTTTGTGGGTGAGTTTCGGGGTCTGTGAGCACTGCTGGGACACTCTAATCTTGATTGCATTTGCTTTTCAGGAAATCCGTGGTGGTAAACCGGACTTATGGCCTAGCTACACAGCGCGTTTGGACCGAAGGCCGAGAAATATTGTAAGTATGAGATTTTGCTTTTGGCCTGTTTGGGGGTGTTATGCTTTTTGGCGGGTGGGTTGGCGGGTCTTGGGGCATTTCTGGGAAGGTCTAATACCGGGTAGAAGTGGTTGAGACAAAATCCACGCGGAAAAGCCTTTTGGCACTTTTTGTAACTTAGGGTTCGTTAGGGTTAGCCCTAGCAGCAGGATTGCATGTGTTTCGGGGTGTTCTAGATTTTTGCAACTGAGTTCTGGGGTCTTAAAGCACTCGTGAGAATGTGTAATTTTGGTTGCAAGTCATTTGAAGAAAATCCATGGTGGGAAAGGGGGGATTTGGCATAGTTAAAGAAAGCCTTTTCCACTATTCTTAACTTAGGGTTCGTTAGGGTTAGCAGTATTTCTATTGCATGTGTTTGGGTGGGGGGGTTTTCGAGTCTTGGAGCGATGCTGGCTATGGATACTTTTGCTTGGTTGCATGCAAGTGGTTTGAATACAATCCACGGTGGGTAAGGGGGTATTTGGGCCTACTTTTACTTTCAAAGTACGTTTTGTCACCAGTTTTCTGCTAGGCCTCGTTTTTGAGATTTGATTGGGGGTCTTCTACATTTTTGCGACTGGCTTTAGTAAGGGTCTGGGTGGGAGCACTGCTGGGAAGATCTAATTTTGTTCTAAAACACAGTTTACAGTACACCTAGCTTGAGGGGAAAGATCCGCTACATTAATTTGCCCATACTTAGTTATCCTTCAAAAGGTGACTCAGACAGAGTACGCACTTTCAAAAATATTGTACTGTCTACTAGGAAAATCAAAGTGTGACTTTTTGCACTCCACAGCCTACATACCTTATAGTTATTTATCAGTGGTGTTGTAATATTATATCACTTCCTGTTTTTCGTTGAATAATTACAGGCCGGGTTTCAGTCTGTGCAATGGGGAAAAAAGGATGGAGTCAGGCTTCACCTTAGTGAGCCGCAATTCAGCATCCGCCAGGCAGGCAGTGGACAGAGTGTCTTCTGGACACCAACATTGATGGACGAAGCGTCCGATGGAATGGAGGAGTGCCGCTAATAAGAGGAATTTTTTTCTGCATGCAACTTACTTACCAAATTCAACAGGACAACTACAACAACATACAGATACAGTATCCATTGTTTTTTCTATGACTCAATCAATCAATCAATCAATGACATTTATAGAGCGCACTACATACCCGTAGGGTCTCAAGGCGCTGGGGTGGGGGGGTGCCGCTACTGCTCGAACTGTGACTGCATTTCTTGGATATCTCTCTGCTTCTAAATTGATCCCTTAACACACCACTTAGTCCACTCCACTATCACATCTGCACCACACATAGTCATTTGTAAGTAATCCTACGTAATTCGCAAGTCGCAGCACGCCCCAGCCCGTAGAGGACTGGGATGGCCCCAATGATGAAGCACGTCACCAAGGGGCAACCCTGGTGAGTGAGGGGACACCTAGAAAAAGAACAATTTCTCCTTTTCTATCTACTATACCTTCCAGACCAACCCCATTGAGTGTTTTGAATGGATTTATAGTGACCAGCAAGGCTCTCAGGTATCTGGCAACAGAGACCTTCTGTTGAATATAGTTATAAATATTTCCACACACGCCCTGTACTGTCGCATTCTTTCTTCCACAGTCGTCGAAAGTACTACTTACTTTTCACTGACATGCATGCAGTAGTGCATGCACTTTCAAAGATTGATGGATAGGTTTGTACCCAAAGATTTGTTTATGTTCAATTGTTTGGCCATGCTGTGTTTTTTTTACAGGGTGTCTTCTGGTGACCAACATTGATGGACGAAGCGTCAGCTGCAATGGAGGAGTGCCGCTAATAAGAGGAATTTTTTTCTGCATGCAACTTACCAATTTCAACAGGACTACTACAACAACATACAGATACAGTATCCATTGTTTCTTTCTATGACTGTGACTGCATTTCTTGGATCTCTCTCTGCTTCTAAATTGATCCCTTAACACATCACTTAGTCCACTCGACTATCACATCTGCACCACACATAGTCATTTGTAAGTTCTCCTACGTAATTCGCAAGTCGCAGCACGCCCCAGCCCGTAGAGGACTGGGATGGCCCCAATGATGAAGCATGTCACCAAGGGGCAACCCTGGTGAGTGAGGGGACACCTAGAAAAAGAGCAATTTCTCCTTTTCTATCTACTATACCTTCCAGACCAACCCCATTGAGTGTTGTGAATGGATTTATAGTGACCAGCAAGGCTCCCAGGTATCTGGCATCAGAGACCTTATGTTGAATATAGTTATCAATATTTCCACACACGCCCTGTACTGTCGCATTCTTTCTTCCACAGTTGTCGAAAGTACTACTTACTTTTCACTGACATGCATGCAGTAGTGTATGCACTTTCAAAGATTGATGGCTAGGTTTGTACCCAAAGATTTGTTTATGTTCACAATTGTTTGTCCATGCTGTGCTATTTTTTCTTGTCTCCCAAAACCTTTCCCAAAAACCCCCGTACCCATCCAATTTTCAAACCCTAACTCTCTTCCCCCGGGCTGTGTGGTTTTGATTGATGTGTGACTAAATTACAGCAATAAATCCACACACTTGCTGGGGATGATAAGGTGATAGCAACAGGCTGGTGAAGAAATCCAAGGATATATTCTTACTCTGCTTGACAAAGACCCATGGTTAATGTCAAAGAACTTCAACCGAATTAGTAGTTATACATTACCATTTGTTAGGCTACAATGTGGCACTGTTCTAGTGTACTGTCACCTGCTATATTCTCTATTGTACCATTGTATTGCTCAGGAGGACAAACCAGATTTCATTTTCTTTTTTTTCATAGGCATGCAACTGCCACTGTACCACCGCTATGAGGAAATTTTATCCGCCCAGGATTGCCAACCTTATTCGCTGTTTCCCATGGAGCCAGCCCGGGGTCTAGCCCTACTTTCAAACACAAATTACAGGTAAGATAAGCGTTTGGTTCGAGGGAGTATAATGGAGTATTAGGAGAGACGAGAGACTGACGGTAGTACTACTAAAGTCCTAGGACTCTTGAATTCACTTCACTTACTCTGTGAGAGGCACTTAGTGTTGAAAACATTTGGGCATTTACACTTAAAGGAAGAAAATGGAACTAAACTTTCAGGAAAACAAAGTTACTGTTAAACCCCCACCCACCAGGCAAGCAGTAAAAAACAGGTATGCTCAGATAAAGTTTGAAAAAGTATATTTATATCCCTAACAAAATAATCTCCCGCAAGACTCTCCCTAACCCCAACGGTTGTCCTTTAAAAGTCCCAAACCCAACTCCCGATTCCCACCCCCCAAAAGTCCCTAAAAAAGGGGCAAGGGACACTATGGGTGGATGCTGTTTACTTTTTAGGCCAGGGCATCATACTCCTGGCGGAGCAAGGCGTGCTCTACGCGGAGCCCCTCCAACACGTTTGTAAAGTGGTGGAGCTCCTGCTGAAGCCGGGACACCCTCAGGGTACTGCGGCGCAGGCGTGCCTTGCAGTTGCAATGGCTGTGAGAGGCAGCTGCTGTCCTTGCTGCTCGGCATCGGCGGTTGGCTTTGGCAGCGCGGCTGAGTCTGGCTGGAGCACTGTGCTGGGTGGCAGCCCGTGGGGGCACGGAGGCCGATGCAGACGACGTTGTTGTCGTGGTCGACTGCACATTTTCGTCGTCCTCCAGGGCCACCAGCCGCTGATATTCTGCAACAGTGGCATCGATCCTCCGTTGCCGGGCCGCTCTAGCCAGCTCCTTCCTCCTTGTTGGTTTGGAAGGAGCATCTTTATGAAGAAAGAAAGACATAGTCTGTAACCAATGCTCTTTAAGATTAACTCAATCATTCAGCAGAAATTTGTGTTGCAGGACAACTAGCAACTTGCAAGCGCATTACATAACTATTGAGGCCAGTATCTATCTAACCTCCCACTTCATCCTTGCTCTAACATTAGTGGGAGTTTAAGGAACAAATTCTACGAGCACTATGGACTTCCATTGGAGTCGACTATGAAAGTACACCAGTCGTATTCTTCTTCTTGTCTCTTGTTTAGGAAAATTGGTACGTTATCTTCTGCAAGCCGGAATAATGCCAGCGCAGTGAACTTGCACCCGAGAAAAAGAGACGCACGCCATGATGAGGGACCTAGACTTGCGTTACTGTACCGGTCCAGTACATGCAGGTGGTGAAGCTCTTACTTTTCTATTACGGGTGGCACTGAGAATACTCTGTTACAAGGGCTACTGCTTAATTAATTTAACTTTCACCCTACAGTGCAAATGAGTACTAGAAATGGAAAAATGAAGAAGATAAATAATCTGATTATCTATCACTTCACATGGGATGTTTTTGCTTACATATGGGATGACTTTAGGTGCTTTGCTTTTTATTGAGTGACCAGTGATACATCCACACATGAATGACTGAGTAGTACTAAACTTATTAAGAGAGGTAGGGAGTGGCCACCGTAATACCCGGATCTATGCTGTGCTTGCAATACAAACTACTGCTACTATTGATGGTAGTATTTGGACAAAATTACAACTTCTTTTCCTTGCCTTTCCTACACTGGAACGGACGTGCGGTGCAGTGTTACATGCTCTTCAAAGTTACACTTAGTTCATCCACTGACCGTCTACTCTCTCTAGATCATGGGTACTCACAAACTTTCTCTCAGGGGCTAAATTTACAGTGTAGTTTGTGGCCGAGGGCTGCACTGGTGGGGGCGGAGTCAGAGGGGGCGGGGCTAAAGCAAAACGAAAACTTGTGATCATGAGGTTGCACACAGGTCCCTGCAGCAGATGCCTTCATCTACTGAGCCACCAGACCCAGCATTTACATACATCTCTCTCCCTCCTGCTCTCCCTCCTGCCCTCCCCTCTCCATCTCTCTCTCCCTCCTGCCCTCCCTCTCCCTCCCCGTCTGTCATCTCACTGTGTGTGTGTCTGTCTGTGTCAGCCTTCAGCCCGGGCTGAGACAGCTTCCTCAACGCGCACACACAGACAGCCACACCAAAGTACTTAACAGGTCTTTAAAAGACCATTAACATATTATTGAGGCTTTGTTTGTTGTAGCGCCCCAGCATCTCCACCCTGACAATCACTGCTTGCCTGGCCCCACAGAGCAGAGGCTTTGTTCTATTTCACCTCTTTGTGGCCCTGCATCTCCACTCTGCTCTGTGGGGGCCGGGGGAGCAGTGATTGTCTGCAAGGTCTGCGCACCGCCAAGGAAGGCTTGCCGGGCCGCCACCGGCCCGCGGGCCGTACTATGAGTACCCCTGCTCTAGATACACATATGCTATCTAAGAGTCAGATAGCAGCATGATCCAGGTATATGGACAAATACAGTTTCTGTGTCACCCACCCAGGCTGTTGTCCTTCCAGCAATCATTGCTTCATCACTCACCCAGCCATGCATCTCATATTCTTTCCTTCCCAGCCATGTCTTCAATCTCAATAAGTAAGGAATATATAAGAGCTTACCTCTGCCCGCCACCACCACCGTCTCAACTCTCACAGCCGGCACTGGAACCGCCGCCTCCTCCCCTGAAGAATTGCCCTCCGCCTCCGTGTCGAGCCCCACCACCACCGCGTTGGCCCCGCCACCAGATGTTCCACCTACAAAGTACATTTAAGAATGTTAGAATAAACCACTCACTAGTATTTGGTCTAGGAATGAAGACATGTGAAAACAATGTAATTTGTGACTGTGTACTCTAAAGTAAAAAAAAATGTCCCTTTTTCCAGGGAAGGGTGTTGTCTTGCTGCACTTTTTGGCACAACTGATGAAGGCTGGCTTTTTAACACGCACCATTTTTCTCCACACAGACAGAAGATGGACTTCTGACAACAAGATCAAGTTGAAACAAGGTGAGAGCTCGGCTCGACCACAAGAAATGTCTTCAATTAATCGTCAGCACTAACCACTTTTCCATTCTCAGTTAAACGTTTAGTTTTTTTTATTATGACTTCATTTTAATAAATGTTTTTACTTTCAATAAAGCTTTTAAACTTAAATAGACTCTGTGTTTTTTGGTCCAGACTAGAGTGACTGAGCGAAAGGTTTTGCAATTTTTGCAAGCATGAGTCCGTGCCTCTGACACTTCTTGACTCTGACTCCGTACTCTTGAGCTACGTTGGATAATCATCATTGGGGATCAATCATCGATGAATTCGGGAGGTAAATGACTGTGCCACACTATGTAGTCAGTCATTAAGGACATTGGGGGTTCAAAGTCTGTTATCACAGAGGTATGTGGAAACTCTAACAGCGCCTATTATAATTGATAAGCAATGCAATATTAATTGTCCATAGTTGTTTCTGCAGAAGAATTGTCCCCGCAACAGTAGTGGTATGGATTGTCCTCCTATCCAAACCAAAAGGTAGTATCTTATTCTTTCTTAGTGGTCATTCACATTTTATAGTTGGGAATTTCCATTCCAAAGCAGATAGAACACTTCAAAAGACATTATGGACAATCCCAGAGGACTGCACTAAGTTGATAGAGCTATTGCTGACTAGAATGGGAGTTTCGCCAACGGTGCAATCTTAGTTAGCTACACAGACAGACTAATAAGAATAATCTAGTAATACCACAGGGAGTCATAGTAGAGGCAGGATACGAATTTAGATACAGTCTACAAGAAGATCAAAGACGATTTTGAAAAAATCAAACGAGGAACGCTAGGAAAAATAGGTACTAGTCTAAAATGAAAACTTACTGGGGCCAGCAAAGGAGCCCTCGCCTGCCCGATACTGGCCCTGTTCAACAGCATCCGCCGCCTGCTGCTCCTGTGTCCCCTGGCCCCTGGGGGGAGCTGACGTACAACATCAAAGAAAGAACAGAAAACATGGATGATTGTTGCTTGTCAATGTCAACCAAATCAAACATTTCAAAACAACAATAACAAAATATTTCCGCGAAATTATATTGATTAGGGTTAGTTTTCATTGATTTGCGGACCTGCGACTTCGAAAGTCACGTAACTCACTAAACAAAGTACTGAAAGGTTCACCTAGGACTGGCAGGCAGCAGTCCGCAGGCAAGACGCAAAGTGACAGACAAACTCCATTGTGATTTCAGTCAGATCAGTGACAACACTAACAGTTGCCTGCTACATAACCAGTCATTTAAATAGTCAAACTATCAATCCACCGCCACTATTTTTCTTATTGTCAGGGGTACAAAGGAAGGGGCAGATTTAAGCCCCTTGCGGCTCTTTTGCTCCGTTCTTGCGTGACTTTTGTGACGCAGCAGCTAAACAAAAGAGGCGCCATGGTGCGGCCTATAATATTATAACAACGTGACGCATTTGGGAGATGCATCCCGTTATAAAACCCTGCGCCATCAGGGGGAGTTCCGGCGCAAGGGAGGGCATTCCTGCGCTGGAACACATCCTAAAAGTGGCTGAGGGAAATCTACAAAATTTCAATCAGTCACCTTTAGGACAATGATGAGTCACACAAACCCTGCACCTGCTTGAAGCAGACGTACGGCTTGACCCAGCATTGGGGAGATAGGGTACCCCAGAGCATTGCTGGAGCTGCGCCATCGTTGCGACGCAACTCCAGCAGTAAAGCTTCGGTGATGTTTTGGGCCCATGGTGCGCCACATTGCAAATACGGCGCACCATGTTTGGTGGTGGTAGCGGGTCGCACAATTACTGGCGCATCCCTGCTACTTTGCAGGGATGCGACGGTAATTGCAATTCTGCCCCTTAGGGGCATACTTAGTTATGCGTTCTTGCGCATCTCCAGAGATGCGCCAGATCAAATGCATCACGCAAAACTACCCTTGCGACACGGCAGATGCGCCTCATTTACAATGCGGCACGCCCTGGCGCAAGGGTAGGCACTTGCGTGACGCATCTCATCACGTAAGAGTGGCGCATCGCTGGAGTCACGTCGCCAACGCAATGCAACTCCAGTAATGCTCAGGGCCACCCAATACTTAACATGCTGTGTCAGTCCTTACGCCTGCTTCAAGCAGGCATAAGGAATTGAATTGACGTAGCAGCGTCGCACAAGTGCCTGCGTTAAATCTTGTAGATTTCACACAGACACTTTTGCGAGGCGCACAGCCGCCGGACCGCCCACCCGGCGTACTAGGAACGCACCCATTGTGGCGCAGGCCCATGGCTTTATAACGTGACGCATCTCCCTAGATGCGTCACGCTGTAAATGACTCGCAGGGATGCGCCACGTTTACGCCGCTGTTGCGTCACGTAAGGCAACCTTTAACGTGGCGCAAGGAGCTTGTAAATGTAATCTGCCCCCTAGTGTCTAGCATTACGCAGTTCTGTAAAGTACACTCATACATAATAGTTACTCAGGCCAATGAGACCACAAAATAGAAAACAAATAAACATAGTAGCAACGCCACTGAGAAGGAGAGCAGTGCACCTGAAATGCACAGAAGATTTTGAAATATAATTTAACTACAATGTAATCGTCAGCAGCATTATTGGCTTGCTCCATGTAAAAAACAAATATTTGCAATACAACAACACAGAGCAGGAGAAAACATAGTAGTGAGTGATAAAATAGCTACTACTACTCACCAAGCCCGGGGATCTCCAAGCCGAACTGGTCCAGCAGGTCGCGCTCCTGGTCCAGGAGGTCCGTCCAGCGGTGGGTGACCTGGCTGTAGGTGCGCTGGACCCCGGAGAGTTGGGACATGGCCCAGCACACCTTCTGCCACCGCTTCCGGCGCTCCCGGATGTTGTAGCCGCCGGCCGCGATCCTGCCGCCTCCCGCGATGGTCCTGGGCAGGCGGCGCTGGACGAAGTAGACCAGCGTGCCCACTTCCTCCAGGCTGAAGATCTCCCGTCACGTCACCTGCTCCCCCCTCAATCGCCCGCATGTTGTCCTGGCACGGGGTCCAGGACTCCTCCTCCCCGCCTTCGCTGCGGCCCTCAAGTGCCTGGGTAGCTTCACAGCGCCTGGCTTCACCATGGTCTGGGCAGTAAGGTAGGAAGTAGAAAATTAAGTAAGAATACGATAGGGAAGAAGAAAAGAAAAGAGTTTAAAAAAGTAGTTTAAAAGTAAACAAAAATAGCAGAAAAGACAAAAATATACAGCTAGGAAAAGAGAGGGATAGATAAGAAGCAAAATCGTTAGAAAAAAAACTGAAAACAAGCAAAGGATGGCAAAGATAGCATGAGGATAAACTCTATGCCCAGACACAGGAAATGAATGAAAAACAAGATGGCCGCCCGTTCACGAGCGCGAAAGTAAGTTTATTTTCCTCGCGATCTCGTGCAAACTTGTACTCGCAATGCGCTTACTTCGCGAGATTATACATAGCGGCCGGAAACGGAAATACGTCACGCAAACAAAATGGCCGTGCCCATACTCGACCTTGGGGTAAATTCGCGTGTTGCGCTGCAAGCGGCTCGCGAATACTGCAAAAAAACTCACGAAATAACACGCAGCAAAAAAAATATAAAGCTCATTTGCACGAATTGGCGGCTTCCGCGGTCGGTTTCGCACGACGCCGAGCCTCGCAAATAGCACAAAATTATCGAAAAATGATTTTTGCAAAAGCAAAACAAATGAGCAGGTGCAAAAGGTCAATCTCATGATTTGTAACGATTCCCTGTTGTGCTTCCTGAGGGGGCCCTCCAGAATTCGGTTGCCTGCTTGCAACTATTGTTGTGGGACCCTGCTCTGACCTTAACTGTATGCCACAAAGGTCCTGATTTACAGCTAAGGGAGCAGACAAGCAGTTGCCAGGCTGGAACTTCAAATTCAGTGACACATTAATTAGCCCCTAATTCATTATTGTCAGTTGGGGCAGGGCAGGTGTTGTTAATAAACTAACCCAAAATTAATTCATGTCAGTTGAAGCAGGGCAGGTGTGCCTGCTTTTCCCCCCATCTTCTACAGTGATGATGAACCAGAGGGTGGCATTGATGTAACAGAGGGTGGTATGGGTCAAAGAGAGGGTGGCAGTGGTGAAACAGAGGGTGCTGGGAGGCTGTGATGATAAACCAGATGTAGAAACAACATAGTCGCGACCGTTGCGAGCCGACAAGTAAGTTCACAATTGCGAACTAGTACCAAATCCTCGCGAACTGGCAGAAACACTTGCGAACACAAAAAAAAAAATCCGCAAACTCGCGGGAATTCGCGGATTTTGCGGATTGCGAGTTCGCAAATTCGCTAAATTCGCGAACGCCAGATTCCCAAAATTCGCCCATGCTTAGGTGTGGCCAGGAGGGACAAAGAGGAGGGCCAGTGGGCGGGGTCAGGTATAAATACCTTGTCCGACCAACTGAGTGTCGGAAGTGACGCAGCCCAGGTGCCGGATTTTGGGGTACCCTTTGGGGGTCCCCAGACTAGAGCACAGGATTGTGTTGAATGTGGCACTAAGGTGACCGCCCTTTTATATGGGATCCCTGCGTGTGCCGCGGGCAAAGTCAGTTTTGTGCTTTTTAGCCCATTGCCAGTGTGTCACTAGTGTTTACAGGGCAAGGCAACTTAGTTCATTTCCCCAAAATGCAATCTCATTGTAGACATGTGCTCAAATTCTGTTGCTGGATGGAGGAATGCAAACTTATTGCATCGGTATTTGGGTTCCTAACCAACTCCATTAGCTGCTGGACCCACAGTGTTCCTGAGCTACCTACATTTTGGAGTCAGAGGCCACCACCTGGGCTCCACGATGTGCGGCCTTGCAGTCTGGCATCCGGAGGAGTTGTCCTTTCCCACCTCGCTGTTGGTGATGTGGGGGTCTTGACAACATCACTTCCCATTCTGGTGCATGTCAGGCAGGTACCGCACCCCCAATAGCGGAGGTCGGCCCATTCCCTTTCTGGCAGTGACTGGTTCAGCGAAGTTAGTGGCCAACAGACCAGGGCAGCAGTAATTTCCTCTGGTACTCCTCGCTCAATGCCAACATTCCTGCCTACACAGAATTCACTGTGGCTGCAGCACTGATCTTATTTCTGGCTGCAAACTTGCTGGTTTCAGTGGTTTGCATGGACTGATATTTTGGGCGGGTATTTGCTCCAACCACTGAAGCTGTTTCAAAAGGCGGGCATGCTTACAATGCTTTCTAGTACCTCATAGATTCATACATACATCACTAAAGCATATTGGACATTTTTAGTTCTTTTGTGACTGGTCAATTGTGTCTGACAAAGCATAGTGCAAACTAGTCTCCCCTTTCACTTCTCCGTGCTAGGCACAACAGACATGCAACCCTATTGGGTAAACAGGATAGGAATTTTCACTTCCCCACCTTGATGGGCATCTGACAACTGAGATATTTTATACTCTGAAATTCTTGGTGCCACCATGCCAAGAATATCAAGTTTTTATACTGCAAGATTGGGTGCCTTTATCTCTTTTCATGGGGGGGGAGGGGTCATCCTGTGCACGTAAATTCTATGTGAGACGTGTCCAGGAAAATATCTTTTTTAGTGTTGGGGATTTTATTCAGGGGAAAATGGAATGCACAAAAAAGGGTAAGAAACCAGTTCGTTAAGGGCAAATGTTTGTCCATTTAACGTCATCTTAATGCAAACTAGACTTACTTCAAACAAACCTGCCATTCATTCATCCTACTATTGGCAGTCACCTGTCCTTCTCTCTCGCCCACTTATAACCATAGCACCTATAAGGCTCCTGACAGTTCATCCACAACCACAAGTTTTGGGTGTTCGCACTTCACTACTGCTGATTTACAGTATCAAAATAGTTAGGTCATTCAGGTCCCACTAGAATCTATGGTCCCATACTAAGAGCCTGAGGTGCCCTGGGTAGTGTTTTAACAAGCTCTACCCTTAGGGTGTTGCCTCTTGAAGGAATGGCCACTGTTCAAGCTTGTGTCAGTTGCAGGCATTCAACACTTATCGTACTGTTGAATTAATTGGAGTGGGAATACTCATTTTTACCCTTCCGCTATCCAACATTGTCCCTACTGTTGCACTCTTTAGAGTGGGAATAGTAATTTGTGCCCCTCCACTATCCAACACTTTCCCTACTGTTGCTCTTACTGGAGTGGGAATAGTAATTTTTTCCCCTCTGCTATCCAACCCTTTCTCTACTGTTGCACTCACTGGAGGGGGAATAGTCATTTTTCCCCTCTGCTGTCCAACACTTTCCCTTCTGTTGGTTTCATTAGAGTGGGAATAGTAACGTTTACCGCTCCACTATCCAACACTTTCCCTACTGTTGCACTCACTGGAGTTGGAATAGTACATTTTATTATTTTGCTATCCAACACTTTTCCCACTGTTGCACTGATGTATTGGGCAATTTAAGTTTAAATATGTTTTCATTGCTTAATGTTTTCATTCATTCTAGAATGTTTTTTTATATTTTAAATTATTTACATATATATTTTTTATTTTTAGATAATTTTAAAGTTTTAAAATAAATTAAAGATAATAGTTTATTAATTATTTTACAGTAAATATAAATCTATATATGTCTGTGCGTTTATTTCTTTTAGTTAGGTTTATTTATAATTTTTTGTAAAAATGTATATCACATGTAATTTATTTTGCTAAATTTAATATTAATATTTATTATATTTATTATATTTAACAGATAATATTTTATTATATATATATATTTAAATCAATATTTTTTTACATCTATATTTTTTACATTGATATTTTTAATTCAATATTTTTATAGCTACCTGTGTAGGTATGGGAGTCAGTATTTTTGTAGTCTATATTTTTATTCCGATATTTTGAACAACAATATTTTTATCATCAATATTCTATCAGTGAGCCAATTAGAACCACATAACCCCAATCTTAATGACCTAAGTCGACTGTCCTTTCCAACCCCAACATCTTCAAAACCAGCTACATCAGTTACAAAAGCCATCACAACTGGCTCCCATGCCTATTTGACTGACAAGATTACTATCTCTGACTGCTCTCAGCATACCCACAGACAGAACACCATCAGGCTGGTGAGGAAGAGGTTCAAAAAAGAAACCAAGGACACAGACCTTCTCCATCTAAGTACCCAGGATCTGGCACACAGGACCTTTATTCATCAGAACTGTCCCCACCTTGTTGTAGTTTTGGAAAACTCTTAAGACATGCTTCTTTAGAGAGGAGTACATCATGATATTGTGGCAGTTTACTTTGACTCTTTGACACCAGTTACCCTTCCAATCACACTCTGACTGTCACTTTGACATGCACCCAGCACAACACTTCATTGTCTTTCTGCGAGGTTCATGTTTTGTAATACCACATACATACATGCAGAAACACATACATGTGGCACTTCAACAGGATTCAAGGTTTGTCTGTGGATTTAGTGAATTTTCTGTTCTCAAAATCAGCAAACAGGGCATGGCTTCATGAAGTGAGATATATTTTACAGCGCAGTCACACTGAAGCCTTTCTCCTTGCAGCAAAATGGTCTGAACACAACAAACTTGATTTTCTTGATCTCCTCAGGGTGCAACCTCCTGAGGGAAACTTCCACATCTCGTCTCAGTCCTCTCGAGACTGACAATAATTACTACATTCTAAAGTTCTTTCTGGTCAGTCCTGAAGCTGTTAGACCTCCAAGGTGGTTTCTGGGGATGTAGTAGTCTTCCAGTCATGCAACTACCAGGTCCAGTTCACATCGCTCATAGAAATCAGAAGTCCTTCTGCTTATCACAGCCCTTTAAAAGACAACAGGATTCCAACCCCTTGATCCTTTGACAACAGTTTAAGATCATGGGTTTCAGAAGATGCAGGAGTCCATGGATAATCTTTCTTCCAGCAGCCAGGCAGAGTCAGGCTCCCTATGGATGTTTCCTAATATATGTATGAATGTTCTGTGGAGGTACAAGATAGTGAACTGTCAGTCTTTTCCTATGCATTAGACAATTCCTTAACAACCTATCCTGACTATTTTCATGCAGAATTCTCACCTCCCTTTTCAGCACTTACTACTACTCTCCTATGGAGAAGAGGTGTCTTCCCTTCTGGCAGGGCTAGAAGAGTTTTTTCCTTAAAACAGGGGCACAGACTGAAAGTCTAGGACAGTTCTGAGGCTCAAGGCTTGTAGTTTCTGTACCCCTATTTTGGATTTCCACTTTAAAGGAATAACTGTGAAAGCTACCCTTTGTGATGCCAGCTGTTTCCTGGCCCCCTCCCAGATGTCTAATGCCTTCCAAATGATCACTGTCAACACTAATCATGCTTTCCTGCTGCAAAATGCCAATTACTTGCCTTCCATGAAAAGAGGGTCTTTAACAATAAGACAGAGAGCTGTATTGAGTCTCTGGGGCAGGGCTATGGGTCAAATTAGTTCTAAACCAGTCTGCTCTCAGGCTGGGAAAAGTACACTTTTATGAAGTTACTCTTTCGCTAATGTTATCAAAAAGCTACTTTCACCATTGAATTAGCATTTGAAAATGACATTGAAAGTAAATTTTTCCCAATCCAGAAAAAGGCCTGCTCCTGGAAAGCCTAACTTTACCTACATAGATACAATACAAACGTCTTTTTCTAACTGTTAACTGTGGAGTCTCACATTTTTCAGTATCTAGCATGCCCACGTTTACTAATTAAGAAGAGAAGAAACACTTTAGGAGTGACTTAGGTAATATATATTAGTATTTTCCATTGGGCACAGAAACTTTTGCTTGTCATGTATCACTGCAGTACCATTAAAGTGCAGTCCAGCCAGAGCACAATGGTGCTCTCTGGAGCCGTATTATTGTGTCATATATAGGTGGTGTAAATACAGACTATGGTCCATGTGTGGCATTTATGTTCCACACCACTGGTTGATATGCTATGCCATGTACCATAGACATGGCTGGTAAGTTAAATAAGCCAGTTAGGTGAAAGCAAAGCACATCATATGTTTAAGTGGTAAAGCACATATGCTTTGCAACTGTATTGTTGTGGTATAGTGCAAACTCCTAAAGCTAGCAAAACCAATTGCATTTTAAAAAGAGAGAAAATCACAACAAAGATAATGCCCTTTGTTATATGCATTTTATACAACAAATCCTCATTGTGCCCCCATTACACACAATAATAAACAAGCACTAGCTAAGCCAATGGGTGTCTGCAATGCCCCAGCTATTGGCCTTGTCAATGCAAATGTATTTTAGCCATGTTCTCTAGTAGTACATCTGCTGCTCAGCATGGCCAAAAGTTGCTGAAAGCCCAGAATCACAGGATGGTGAGGTGACACAGAGTCTCTTCACTCCCTATGTTGAGTTTATTGTCCTGCCCCACCTAACAAAAAAAAGCTATGACATGGCCTTCATTGGCCTTATCATAGCGCTTTTCAGTCATGCTGAACAACAGATGTGCTACTAGACAACATGGCTAAAAGACATTCACATTGATAAGGCTAATAGCTCAGGCATTGCTTGGATCTATCAGCTTTGATAATGCTTGTTCGGGGTTGACAGGGTGTGGAAGTGATAGTGAGAAACTGCTGAGGAGCTTTGAAGTGAACTGAGGATGCAGCTAATCGGCCACTGCTGATGACAGGGGAACCTAAATCTTTGCTAAATCTCTGCTGCCGGACTCGAAAGCCCAGGACATGACGTGCTGCGGCAGGAGCCATGTGTGTCACGCAGACCGCGACAGCCGGCCCATATAGCGGGGTCAGGGCTGCCATGAGGCGTGAAGCCTAAATCTTTGCGGAATCTCTGCTGCCGGACTCGAAAGCCCAGGACACAGCGCGCGCTGTGGCAGGAGCCACTCATGTCACGCCCACCACGACAGCTGGCCCATATAGCGGGGTCAGGGCTGCCGTGAGGCGGGAAGCCTAAATATTTGCTGAATCTTTGCTGCCGGACTCAAAAGCCCAGTACACAGCGTGCGCTGTGGCAGGAGAAGCGTGCGTCACGCCCACCGCAACAGCCAGCCCATATAGTGAGCTCAGGACACCCGCTACGCAGGACGCGAGCGGGCGTGCCGGGGTAAGACCGGGCCAAGGGCGGGCCTGTTTGAGACTGTTTGAGACCAAAAGAGGCCGGGCTAGACCACCCCCCTTTTTTTTGTTGCAGCAAGCGCTGATCTATGGAAAGTGGGTAAGCAGAATATTGATAATCATTCATTGCCGTAAGAAAGTTTGTGGTTCCATTTGAAAATGGGGAATTGGCTGTATGTAAAAAAAAGACTCTGGAAAACACGGCACCGATTACCAACTATCTGAGAAGTGCTATGGGCAAAATAAATAACAAGATCATGCAAGTGGAGGAACAGCTGGCAGTCGCTAAGACTGCTTTGGATGCTGCTCAAAGGGGGGGGCAAGTCTGTGGTGGAAATGCATGGTCAAAGTAATACTTCCAGTCCTGATATTACTCCCCAGAAGTGGTTAAATAGCAATACTACAAACTACACCCCTAAGAATACCAATCTGATCAATTGTTTAAATCAGGGCCTTGTGCGACAACTATTCCCCTCGAAATTACTAATATTTCAGACACACCAGAATCGGACTCGCCACCAGCAAAACAAGCATTTGCAATGCAATAGGTCTCGCATTATTTAAGTTTGAGCTATTAGCATTGTAAATGGCAATTGTTTTTTGCTTTATGCTATAGTTTTTTTTTACATAAAAAGCTACATTTAAAATATGTTTTATTAAAGTTATTTATGCAGTATCTAAATTTTGTTTGCATAAAACAGTATAATAATATCTTAGTAAAAAAGTCAAATATTTTAATGGAAATTCACCAAATCTTCATTTATGTGTTGGTTTTGAAAATAGCTAAATTAATAGCTTTGTCATTTACAATGCCAATAGTTATAACTTTCGCAAATGTGACACCTATAGCATTTGTAATGCAACATTTGTATTTACGTGACTTAGATGTATTGATATTACAAATAACAATGGCTTTTAATTTTTTTTAATACTTAATAAAAGTGATTGTAATTTATAATGGCAATAGCTTAAACTTTTGTAAATAACTTTTGTGAAGATTATGTTCAGTGTATTTTATTGTAACAAAATCCAAGAACAGAAGTGAAATATTAACATCTTTTTGTGACATTTGTAATAAAGCTTGAAACATTGAGAGAACATATTTGTGCTGTGGTGGTGCTGAGTGATGCTGTGGTGGTGCTGAATGGGGCTGTGGTGATGCTGTGGTGGTGCTGAGTGGTGCTATGGTGGTGCTGTGGTGGTGCTGAGTGATGCTGTGGTGGTGCTGAGTGGTGCTGTGGTGGTTCTGAGTGATGCTGTGGTGGTTCTGAGTGATAATGTGGTGGTGCTGAGTGACTGTACTCACTGTCACTCTGCACTCACTGTCACTCTGCACTCACTGTCACTCTGCACGCACTCTGCACTCACTGTCACTCTGCACTCACTCTGCACTCACTGTCACTCTGCACTCACTCTGCACTCACTGTCACTCTGCACTCACTGTCACTCTGCACTCACTGTCACTCTGCACTCACTGTCACTCTGCACTCACTGTCACTCTGCACGCACTCTACACTCACTGTCACTCTGCACTCACTGTCACTCTGCACTCACTGTCACTCTGCACTCACTGTCACTCTGCACTCACTGTCACTCTGCACTCACTGTCACTCTGCACTCACTGTCACTCCGCACTCACTGTCACTCTGCACTCACTCTGCACTCACTGTCACTCCGCACTCACTGTCACTCTGCACTCACTGTTTCTGCACGCACTCTGCACTCACTGTCACTCTGCACTCACTGTCACTCTGCACTCACTCTGCACTCACTCTGCACTCACTGTCACTCTGCACGCACTCTGCACTCACTGTCACTCTGCACGCACTCTGCACTCACTGTCACTCTGCACTCACTGTCACTCTGCACTCACTGTCACTCTGCACGCACTCTGCACTCACTGTCACTCTGCACTCACTGTCACTCTGCACTCACTGTCACTCTGCACTCACTGTCACTCTGCACTCACTGTCACTCTGCACTCACTGTCACTCTGCACTCACTGTCACTCTGCACTCACTCTGCACTCACTCTGCACTCACTGTCACTCTGCACGCACTCTGCACTCACTGTCACTCTGCACGCACTCTGCACTCACTGTCACTCTGCACTCACTGTCACTCTGCACTCACTGTCACTCTGCACTCACTGTCACTCTGCACTCACTGTCACTCTGCACTCACTGTCACTCCGCACTCACTGTCACTCCGCACTCACTGTCACTCCGCACTCACTGTCACTCTGCACTCACTCTGCACTCACTGTCACTCCGCACTCACTGTCACTCCGCACTCACTGTCACTCCGCACTCACTGTCACTCAGCACTCACTGTCACTCCGCACTCACTGTCACTCCGCACTCACTGTCACTCCGCACTCACTGTCACTCCGCACTCACTGTCACTCCGCACTCACTGTCACTCCGCACTCACTGTCACTCTGCACTCACTCTGCATGCACTCTGCACTCACTGTTTCTGCACGCACTCTGCACTCACTGTTAGTCTAAAGGCGAAACTCAGACTGTTGAATTGTCGATAAGGCAGCTTCTTCACACTGCATGCAATCTCCTGGCCTGGAGAAGCCGGAATGCCGGCGGGACCGCTTGCCGGCTCTGCCACTACCCAAAGATAGATATTTGCCATATCTGCACTTGCCCCGTCCGAGAAGAGAGTGTTCTTGAAACAGCCGGAACCCGCACATGTACGAAGGTATTATAGCCTCACTTCAAGAAGATCTTATGCTTTGGGAAATTCCCAAAATGTATGACCTTTGCTGAATCAAAATTGACCTTGCTGGCATCACAGAATAGGGGTACCTGATAACTGTGCCCTGACCGCGCTGGCACCGCAGAGCACGCACGCCAAGTCACCGTCCACGTTTGCCGTATTCCGAGTGCATAACGGTTCTGGGCCTTTTATGACGGTGGTTCAGTTTTCTCTTCATTATTCATGCCTTTCCTCGCCAACAAGCAACTTCATTATTCTACAAACCACGGCCACGGTCCAACAGCTCTCATGTGTTTAACTTCTGATGTTATAACATGCACTTTTCGTCGTCTCTGAGCCCTATTTAATGATCAGTCCTGTTCCTGCCCCAGCCCTATTTCTGCTCATTTTAAAACATGCACCACACACTTTTTCCGCACTCTACTTCATGTTCTTATTGGCATGGAACAATGCACCTAGCACGCTCCTCTTGACTGAGCACGGATTCAGCAATAATGCTATCGAATTAGCATTGTGTTTAAACAGGGAACGATGTCTGCTATGTGATCTTAACACGAGACTAAATAGCTCTTTTACTGTGTTTTTTATTGTAACGAGCATTATTTTATTGTAAGTTTTAATAAACTGTAGTTACAATCAATATGCATTCACTTTCGGTCCTTGCGGCTCAAGCATGTCGATGGGTCTCATATTCTGAAGATATGGACCCACAATCTCTGCTTATACCTTGGTTAAGAGCCGAAATCTCTCGGATTTGCGATCAGTAGGGTATGATGGAAAGGATTTTCCAAGGGCAGTTGGACTTGTTTACAAAAATGGTATGTGTGCGCATAATACTGTTGAAAAGTACAGACCCACTCAGGTATTCGGCCCCAACAAAAAAGAAAGAGGAGCGACTTTGGTTGGGGGGTGGGGGGTTAATACCAAACGCTGTGTACATGGAAACGAGTGGCGGGAGAGGAAAATAAATTCCAGGAAGCAATCCGCTCTTCAGCTTTCCTGTCGGGTTTTGTAAACGGACGCTTAAATTGTGGAGCGTGAGCAACCGGTTTGCGTGATCAAGATGAAAAAAAAAACCACAATCCTAATTCCTGGCCCCCGGTGCCTATAGCAACGGACATCCGTCTCCTTGGAAACTAATCTCGTGGTATTCGAACAATGCACCGGGGGCCTTTAATCTGCCGAACACTGGAAATCTGTATTCGAGGCTGCTTCTGCTTCTCCCTCACCGTCAGGAACTCGAACCGACCTAAAAAACACGCAGTTTCCCAGAACACGGGGGCGGGGGCTTATTCTAAATCCAAACAAGCACTCTTCAGCGTTTTGCGCCGGCCTGCGACCAGGAAGTCAGGCAGGCCGGGCGGGACAACCGGAAGTAGGAGGGCGGGAGCCTACCCCGCCTCCCACGGAAGAGCCGCGATTGTTTGGAGCACCGGAGCAGGCAGGAGCCTACCCTGCGCCCCGGTGCCGAAGAAGAGTCTTGCTGCCGGTGGGAGCCGCTGCACTGAGGAAGCCGGTGAGTGGGGCTTCGCCTTGTGTGGGGGGGGGGGGCATCTGTGTGCGCGCGCGCACGCAGCGGCGGGCTGTGTATGTGTGTGAGCGTGCATGTGTGTGTGTATGTGTCCTGGAGTCTGTGTGTATGCGTGTGTGTGAGGGGGGGGGGGGGTTGCCTGTCTGGGTGCCTGCGTGTCTGTGTAAGTGTAAATGCGTGTGCGTGTGTGTGGAGCCGAGAGGAGAGGGGCTGGTGTGTGTGGAGGGGTCTCTGTGTATGCGTGTAGGTGACGGGGGTGTGCCTGTGTATGCGTGTGTATGTGCGCATGCGTGAGTGCTGTGTATGCGTGTGGCTGTGATGTGCGCATGCGTGAATGTTGACGCGCGTGCACGCAGCTCAATCCACCCGCTCGTCACAGTTTTGTGTCCCTCATTCCCCCGTGTCAGACGACTATAAGTCTCCGACCCTGGACGCATCCTTCGGATGCGAATTCCAGGGCGAGACCTAAAAATGTGAACAAAGCCTAGCATCAAGGAGTCCTAGCGCATTAAGAGCTGCACAAAAAAAGGGAATATCTACAAAATTAGCTGGCAACGGACAACAACTGAACGATAAACATGTCATAGACACTCTCTTAAAAAAATTGCATGGGAAAATGTGTAACCATCGAGAGACGGGTTCTGACTGAAATAAAGACGGTGCAAAAGGACATTGCAAAGTTACTGGAATTGGTTACTGCCTTTCAGCTGCCAACTTTATCAATTATGCCACAGAATGTAAAATCAAGTAATAAAAGTGATGCATATGTTGGTTCAAATAATATGTACTG
Source organism: Lissotriton vulgaris (assembly GCF_964263255.1). Taxonomy (NCBI): domain Eukaryota; kingdom Metazoa; phylum Chordata; class Amphibia; order Caudata; family Salamandridae; genus Lissotriton; species Lissotriton vulgaris. Next base: position 732,551,254 of record NC_141695.1, on the reverse strand, counting down.
TACGAATAATCCAGACAGGATCAGTGCCTTGCCACTTATTGATACATATGGGAAGGAAGCACATGTTTTATCCACACAAAATTCCGGGGGACCCATAGGGAATGGTAACAGGAAGAATGGAGATCAAGTTCAACTTGGGAGGTAAAGGGATGTCTCTTTAAGTTTGCCCCCTCAAGCTACTCCATATGTGATTGTCCTAAAAAATGTACCTAAATTGTCTGGAAACACTATTGAAACTTGGGACTCCTTGAAAACTAGGGTGATTTATTGGTTTTCTGTGAATACGTCTTGTAGTATTGGGTGTTTATCACATGAAATTATCATGGTAAGAAGAGTCAGCTGGGTGGGCAAATCCGTAAAAATGTGCGAGGGGGATTGTGTAAGTGTAAATTTTCGTCGACCCCATGTGGTGGGCTCATTATTAGAAGAGAGGTCACAGCGAACCTGAACCGCAAATTCAATAGTAATGAAGAGAATATTGCTGCATTACCCCTGGTATATATTTATAGATCCAGAATGGATTCATTCCGCGGTCGAGCACAAGCCAGCATCAATAATCAAACACATTACATGATACCAACTATGTTAAATAGGTTTGAACCACTGAGGAGGTGAATTGAGATGGATTGACTGGAACGAAACATAGTATGGCCAAAACCTGTTGTACAAGATGATTATGGTGTTACATTTTTGAAAGAAACAGTCTATACAGTACACATGTGTGAAGGTATTGTTAATACCACCAGTAATGTAACCTTTGTAGAATCTGAGACACAAAGCTTCAGAAATGAAATTACTTCGCCTATTAGTGTGACTGGCTGTAATTGTCATAGCCATGCATTGCAGGATTCATTACATATCATGACATGGAATGTTGCAGGGGTAAAGAGTAAACTGTGTGATATCTCCTGGCTCAAACGTATACAAAATTTTGACTCTGTATTAATTCAATAAACATGGCTTACAGAAAAACATATTAATAATGGGTTTAAGACAATTATTACCAATGCGTTTCCTTCAAAAGCAGGTAGAGCAAGTGGAGGTTTGGCAGAACTAATATCATTATCCTCGCCCTTGATTCTAAAAAAAACTATATTAAAGCACAACATTTTTAGTTTTTACTTTTTTCAGTTAAAGGAAAACAGGATATGATAGTGATACATTAAAATTTTTAGTCGTTCAAGACACAAGATTATTACATTATTAGATGAACAGTTGGTTAAATTTATAAAGAGTGCAGGGACCAATTGTTTTTTAATCTGGGCAGGTGATTTTAATATTGAACTTTGTAAATTCACATCAGGGATTCAATGTGGTCATGAGGATGAAATAGGGGATAACCCTTCACATTTCCCACATAATAATTATGGTGAAATTATAAATTATGTTTTGTTTATGTGTAATCTGGAAATCATGGAGATAAACACCCAAGAGAGCGGCCAAGAGGAAAGGTGTATTACCTATAGATTTGAGGGAGCTAGGTCATCCTCATGTATTGATCATTTTATTATTTCAAGGAATTGTAGGCCTCTTGTACATAAATGCAGTGTTCACCCCAGTTTACTAACTGACCATTATCCTTTGTTGTTAACATTAAAATCTTCACTTTTTAAAATAGCAGAATCGCGTGTTCATGCCGCTGATGTAAAGACACAGGGTAAAAATGGGATTTCTATCAAATGGGCGGGAGTCAACCCAAATGTTTTTTCAGAAAGGATAGTCCAAAAAAATAATAATCATATAACAACCTGGTTAGACAATTCCTCCAGTAGCACTGACATAGTTATGGCCTTTTTAAGCAACTCTGCTGCAATTGCCGGTGACTTGAAACGCAAGCCTAGGTCAAATAGGGTATACTGCCCAAGATGGTTTAACCACCTGTGCTCCAGACTTAGGGGTCCATTAGGATGGCGGACGGATCGCCACCGCCATGCAGGCGGTGGTGATCCGTCCGCCATCCTTGCCTGTCCGCCACCTTTCTCCCCCCAGCCATATTACAATGGCGGGTGGACCGTGGCGGAGGGGAAGACCGTCCGCCGCTTTTCTGCCGCAGTCGCCTAGCGACCGCGGTGGAAAAGGCCTGATATGGTGATGGTGTCTATCAGACACCGCCAGCCATATTAGGATGGCCTGGAAGGAATGCCTTTCCGTGGCGGCAATGCCGCCACAAAAAAGGCATACGGTTCCTGCTTTGGGGGCCGTTGCGGGCCCCCAGGGCGAAGGGGGGTGGGTGGTGGGTGCACAAGGGGGGTACCTATGGTACCACCCCCCTGCGTTTCACAGCACAACATGGCAGGCACCACGCGGTGCCTGTCCTTTTCTACTGTGAAACACACAACAAGCATTTTTCACATTGCGGCGGCCGGTGCTTTAAGCACCGTCCGCCGCAATGTTAAAAATGCGGGATGTACCCACCACTGTGGCGGGTGCATCCTAATTGGGGGCACAGTTCCTCCGCCCTTGTGGCAGAAGGTACCAGCCCCGACAGGATGGCGGACGGACAATCGTAATGCACCCCTAAATTGGGATTTAAAGGTAGCTTTAAAAGCTATTCTCCGAAATAGGGAAGATATCAGTACCCTGCAGAAATTATATAAACACGTTTTAAATCAAAGAAAAACGCTTGGGACAATTTGATTGAAGCTGTCGAGACCAAAGACTCAAAACTTTTTTGAAAAACCTTGGATCAGCCACTTTTTAAAGATGCCCAGTCTGCTAAAGTTGATACAGTAGTGACTCCTGAAGAGTGGCTATCCCATTTTGAAGCTATATTTAATGTGACACACCAGGGTACTACAACAGTTGAGAATAATAGTATTCTCTCATTAAATAATACTAAATTATAAAGTATAAGTCAGGAGGAAATTAGGACAGCTTTTATGAATAGCGCTAGTGGGAAAGCGACAGACCCAGACGGGGTCCCAATTGACGTTTTTAAACATAATATGGATCTTTGGGTGCCCATCCTACATAAATGTTTTAACGCAACAATTAATGCTTGAGGGCGTGATAGTCCCCATATTTAAAAAGGGCAATAGAAGTAGTGCGAGTTGCTATCGCCCAATATCTCTTCTAGATTTAACATCCAAGGTAATGGGAAGAATGATGCTGGCCAGACTAAAACACTGGGTTAAAGGAAAAGATATCTTATCTGTAGCCCAGTACGGTTTTAGAAGGGGTATCTGAACGATTGAGCAGTGTCTGAACCTAAAACTGCTAATAGGAAAATACACCCTTGCAAGGGATGGCACTCTTCATCTTAGCTTTGTTTATTTTTTCACGATCCTATGATTTGGTAAAATTACTCAAAGTTATGGGCGACACTTGAAGGGATGGGCGCCCCACAGGATAATATTAGTTTTTTATCACAAATTTATGCACATTTGTCCTCGAAAATACGCTTCGAGCAAAATGGGGAATGCACAATGCACTTTAGTATCACACGTGGGATAAGACAGGGTTGTACTCTTGCGCCTCTTTTATTTTTACTTTACAATCACGGGGTTGACTAGTTATTACAGAATTTAAGAGTCGATGACCCTAAGGTTGGTAAGCAGGTCACCGCCCCATTATTATTGTATACCGATGATGCTGTTCTAATTTCTAGGTTGGCAGACGGCCTACAATTATTGATGGAGAACTTTACTAACTTTATGACGGAAAAGCATTCAAAAATGAATTTGAGTAAAACCCTAGACATGTCCTGCGGGAAAAGGAACATTAAGAATAAATCATATTATCTCTATGGTATACTAATAGAGAGGACCTTTTCTTTTTTGTATTTTTGGGATCCTTTTTAACAGTAAGGGCACGTGGTGCGCACACATACCTCTCTGTAAATTGAAATTTGTGAAATCTGTCCAGGCCATTTTTAGATTTTCCAAAGAAATTGGTAAAAAACCAGTTCGGGAAATCCTAAAATTATATGGGGCAAAGTGCATTACCGTGAGCTGTTACGGGGGAGCCCTTTGGGGCTCGGCAGATACCTTCCAGTTACAAACCCTGGAAAATTACTTTTTAAGAAGATTGTTAGCCGTACCAGCTTCCACAGCCACTATTATTCTACATAGGGAGACTGATACTCCATATATTCACGATCTGATTAGCATAGCTGCCCTAACTTTGTGCACCGCATTTGGACTAGGGAAGAGACACATTTTACAATATTATTTATATTTATATTGGATTGTGTTACTCAAGACCATTGCAAGACAATGACATGGTTATGCTATATCTGCGGTATTTTAAATGAATGTAATTTGGCTGTGAATATGAAGAAACCTGAAGTTATACAAAACTTTAGTAAAATAGAATAAAAAAAAGGTTCCTAAATGCTTGGGCTTCATCAAGGGATGTTGTCTGGAGTAATAAATCATGTATATCTTTTTATCTTGAAAGGCTAATAGTAACGGGTATCCAGCCATGTCTTATCTTTATAACTGATGTACAACATAGATTTTATTTAACTAGATTAAGGATGAATACGCTCCACTATTTTTTGCATTTCCCAAGAGGGTCAAGTGGTCCGCTAACTTACCAAAATGCCCGTGTGACTGTAGGTCGCTACAGAGTACTCTTCACTTTTTACTTTTCTGTAATATTTATAAAGATATTAGAAAAGCTTTTTTACGAGCTATTTTTAGAGCAAACAACCTGTATGCTTTTAAAGTTGCTTTTAATTATATTAGTAATTTGGCGAATGTATTAACTTGTAATGCAGTAATTTGCTTTATATTATTGGCCATTAAACAAAGGAAGGATCTTGCATATTTGGAAAATTTGAAATATGAAATAGATTAGACTGTACTTGTTAGAAGATTTCCTTGTAATGTATAAGAGGATACGGTCTTCATTTAAAAAAAAACAAAAATGTAGTCCTTAAAACAACTGTACACAAATGTATTTTTATCTTATATTACAGTATGCTTGTATGGACATTTTGTATGAGCCGAACAAAAGCTTGATTTAATTTTATTTGATTTGATAGGGGAACCAGGTTCGAATCGCAGGGTTGACTGAACAATTTGTGATTCTGGACAAATCACTTATGCTCCCCCCTGCCTACGAAAATTAACGTCTCACTGTATATTATAACTGGTGAGCACTTAATGCACTCCAGCACCATCAGCTGGTGTTAGCAATATGTCAAGATGGAGGACGGATCAAGCGTTTCATTGGATCATGGAAAATAAAACAATACAAAATATATTAAAGCAGTAGCAGTAGAACAAAAAATCCTTCTTAACAACCAAGGCCACTTATTTTTCTTCAAAGATCCTGAGCTCCACTAATAAATTAAAGGAAATATTCACTATTGTCTACAAACTGTCCAACCCTGATAGAGTCACAATAATATCCATACCTTCTCAAGCACTTTGCAATTCCCTGAACATCTTCTTCATTGATAAAATGATCACACTTAAAACTAGTATTTCCACTAGCCGTGCTCACGAGGCACTACCATCAATGCCAATAAATCCCTGTTACCTCTATCCATTTCGGACAATAATTAGACAAGCATTTTTTTACCTTTTTGCCAAAGTAAAATCTGGATCTCCCACTGACCGCTGTCCGCCTCACATCTTAAAAGAAGTTTTTTCTGTACATCCCGAACATGCCTTCTCTCTCCTGAACGAGTCATTGTCACAGGCTTGCGTTCCTAGAGCCTTCAAAAAAGCGATCATTGTCTCCCTTCTAAAAAAAACTAAGGCTGACACCCTGACCAATTACCACCCAATCTCTTGGCTTCCTTACCTAGCCAATGTACTGGAATCCCATGCGGCAAAATGCCTCTTCTCCTGTTTTTTGAACAGTCTGAATACCTCGACTCCCACCAAGCAGGGTTGCACCCTTCCCACAAAGACAGTAATATTGACCTTGTTGGACAAGCTCCGGAGCAAAGCTGATAAAGGCCGCTCCCAGGCCATGGTTGCAAGAAAGTGGCTTTGTATATACTGCACCAAAGTAAGGTTCAGTGTGCAGATTCCACAGTCGCCAGAGGTATGGCAGAGGCTAGAGTTAGATATAACCTTAGTCTCTAAAGTGGTAGCTTGGTCGAGCAGTAAGGCAGTATCAGAGGACAGTGTAAAGCATTTGTTGTACACACTAAGTCAGCAAATGGCCTCACACGCTCAAGAACTGAACTCTAGGCCAATTGTTTTGTATATAAAAATATATAGTTACTTTATTTTAGAGCCATAGTAGTTATCATAAATACTTTCTCAGAATGAGATGTTGTAATTGAATACTTTCAAGTAGTAATAGACTTTTAAATGCACTCGATACAGTTGTTGCAATATGCTACACAAGTTAAACACAATATAACATTGAGCTCAATCGAACGTTTTAAGTAAATGCAATAAAATCACTTTACAAATGTTTTTCTTAGTCAGGGCTGGATCCTGGATTCAGCCCTGGTGCACTTCCTGTAAACAGTTGAAAGAAATTGTTTTTGCTACACAGGCAGTTTTTAAGGAATATTTGTTAAGTTTTGAAACTTGACACTTAGAAGAAATTCTGGCAAAAATCAGGCAATGTATTCCTATGGAGGGAAATTGGGTTAACAGTAAATCACAGTTATAATTACTTTTGAGGGTCTGTGCTGGGCACAAAGATCCAGCAGCAGGGTCTCTCCTGATAGCAGGTGAGTAATTTAGTTTTTGTTGTTCGGACGATTTTTAAGGAATATTTCAAAATAGCAAAATTCAACACTTAAAAGAAATTCTGAGTGAAACCCAGCCAATGTTACCCTATGGAGAAAATCAAGTTATCGGTCTTTGGGTAAGTGCTCGGCTGGCTGGCAGAGTTAAGGTTCTGGATGTAGACTTAGGGGTCTCCCAGGGTCATGTAAGTACAGCTGTTACACCCTCAGCGGCACAGAGGCAGCCGGGTGCAGAGTGAGTAGGCCCAATGTTATCCGATGGAGGATAGGGGGCCTTTGGTTGGTGGCTGCTAGCAGGCAGGTCATGCAGCTGTGGGAGCTGAGCTCCTGGTCACTTACACAGGGCAAGTGGGGAAGTAAAATGATAGATGCTGCACTCCCAGTGGCACTCGGGCGGCTGGGTGCAGGTTGCTTTTTTGGGCCATCGGGCGCCTAATGTATTTCAACGGGAAAGCGGGATGTTGAACAAAGGCTGCAGACCCGGGGACAGAGATTCTTCAGGTGCGACCACCACTTTGAGAGGTAAGTTGGGGAGCTGGAGGTTAGGTAGCCACCCAGGAGTTGGGCACAGGGGGCCATGGGGCACCGGGTGCAGGGGTGTCTTTGGGTGTCGGGAAATCTTATCCTCACCTGGTCGCGGTTGGAGGGGTCCCTTGTTGTGAGGCTGCAGGCATCGTCAGGAGCATTGAGGAGGGTCCTTGGGTGCTGGATTCTGTGTTACACTCGCCGGAGGGATGTCCTCATGGTCTTTGTCCACTCAGGCACGTGCCAGGCTCACAGGTGCAGAGTGTGCTGGATTTGCGGTTCCTGGCTGGCACCAGCGGTTGTTGCTGTTTGAGTAGAACCACTGCTCTTTGGAGTCCCAGTCTTTAGATGAGCAAAGCAGTCAGGTCCTATGGTGTTTTCAAGGTTGCTGACCACTAGAGATGCTGGGAAGTAGCAGGAGCAGGTTCAAGGTTCGACAGGCCTGTAGGGCTGGGGCCAAGTCAGTTGGTGTTGTCCTTTTGTAAGCAGCTGCACAGCAGGTCTTCTTTCTTCTTGTTCTTTTTGTTTCAAAATCGGGATCTGAGGAAGGAAGGTTCAGGGTGCCCCTAAAAACTAAATTTAGGGGCGTTACAGGTAGGGCAAGGGCAGGGTCCTGGGGTGAGTACACCCCCTATCCTGCCACTCTCCAGTAGGAGGGGCAGGAGCCTAGCTCTGATTGGGTAGGGCTCCCAATCCTCAAGATGGTGGGTGCCCAAAATTGTGCTTCATCTCGCCTCTCCCACCTGAGGGGTGGGGTTAGCAGAGGCTGGCACACCCACTTTCCTCACTTAGGGTTTTCCTGCCGGTCTTCCGGCCAGAGTGGGGGTCAGAACCGGTGGAGGCCAGTTGCTGAGTACAGCAAGTGGCCTGGAGAAGCTCACAAAGGTGGCATGCCTTTGAAGCTCCCCCTGCCCCCGATGTGCATTGTTTCAGGCCCCCAAGAGTGGCAAGCTCTCGACCCAAGGGTCCAGAAACATGTCTGGTGGTAGCAGCCTTGGTAGCCATGCATTCAGGACACTGATAGTCACTTAGGTTTCAGGGGGCATCTCTAAGATGCCCTCTGTAGTGCATTTGGTATTAAATCCCGCACTGGCATCAGTGCAGGTTTAATATGCTCAGTCTTCAGTGTAGCCATTATGGTGCTGTGGAGTTCGTAATGACAACCTCCCAGCACCATATACTCTTAAGGGCATAACTGCACTAACAGTACCCAGGAATGGCCCTGGTTACTGTAGGGGCACAGGGCTCATGCACCTTTGTCCACACCACTGGCATAGTGCACCCAGCTAGAGGGGTGACTGAGGTATGCCAGGGCAGTGTGTTTGTGGGCATTGCACACAGGGATGTGAGCCATGGCAACTCTCTGTTTAGTTCTGCACCAAGACACTCAGAATGCAAAGGCAGTGTGTGGGTGTCAGGGTGCAGGGCCCCTAAGGGTAGCACAATAAGTGCTACAGCCCCTAGGGGCCTTCTCTGGTCACAGTGCCCTGAGTACTTAGGGTATCATTAACCAGGGGCTGACCTGTGGCCAGAGATGCCAATTGGGTTTAGGCTTCAATGCAGTTTTAGGGAAGGAACACAGGCCCTGGGAACTTGATTGGCAGGAACCCAGGCCACACTCAGTCAAAGTACATCAGCAATTCAGCAAAAAGTGGGGGCATACCATGCAAGAATGAAGGCACTTTCTCACAATGGTGCTGATGGATCTTTCTGCAGTATTTGACACGGTCGACCATTGTATCTTAGTGGATCGTGTCAGGGCCGCAGGACTTCAGGGTTCGGCTCTCAGCTCGATTACGTAGTTCCTGGAAGACTTTTCCTAGTCTGTTTGCTTATCCCATTTCACTGCGCCTAATATGAAAACAACGTGCGGAGTACCATAGGGATACTTGTTATCCCCACACTTGTTCAACTTGTACCTACCCCCACTGATCCTGTCTCTTAAAGAAAGGTGTGCACATTTAACTATACAGACAACCTACAATTAATATTCACCATCGATAAAACACCGACTCCTTGTCTGAAGTCCGAGCCAATATGCTGCACATCCGTAATTGGATGAACAACAACCACTTAAAATTAAACCTGAGCAAGACCGAACTGATCTTGACAGGGGGAAACTCGGAATCCGTGGAGCTCACTTTTCGGGCCAGCTCAGTTGCGTTCTCCCACCACCACATCCCCCTCAGCCAAGAGAGTTGGGGTCACAATCAATGGTGACCTTACTATGGAATCTCAGATCGCGTTGGTAGTTTCTACCTGTTTTTTCAGTTGTGGAAGATATGAAAAATGAGCAGACTTCTTACTAGGGAAGTGCTGGTGCAGGTTGTTATAGCCATGGTCATGTCTCACATAGAGTATGCCAGCTCTCGATACTTTCGCTTACCATTATCTCTAATCAAAAGACTTCAACTTTTGCAGAATCAGGCTGCTAGGCTGATTTTCCATCAGCTAAGATGGGAACACAGTTCCTCCCTAATGAGAAAGCTACACTGGCTCCCCATACCACAATGCTGTGCCTGCAAAATCGAATGCCTTATTTTTAAATAGCTGCATGGCACCAGCCCAAAGTTCGTCTTCTGCCTTATTCAGAGACCTATAGGCACCTGCAATCTGCGCTCAGCCCATATGAACCTTCTGGCCACACCTTCTTAAAAACTGAAGCAACTAGGTGCTGGCACCTAGATTCTGGAACACCCTTCCACTTGATTTTAGATCCTGCACTGACCTCCTGAGATTCAGGAGACTCCTTAAGACATGGGTGTTCAGTCAGGCATACGAATACCTCACCAGGGCTCTGGCTACTCCTAGTTACAGTGCCAAGAAACCAATTGGTGTACACGCGCTCTACAAGTGATTTTAACATAGCAGTGACGAGGTAGGTGGTTGGGAGATAGGTCAAGCAGGGAAGCCGGCGGGGATGAGGAGATATGCAAGCAACGACAGGCGAGGGCAGGAGGAAGCAATTCAATACCATTGGCATGTGCTTGCACTATGACAAGACGGAGGACGGAGCCAGCACCCCAATAACATCGGACTGTGCAAAAAGAAAATAAGCAAGTTCTATTTGTGTTGGAACAATTTTTTAAGAAGTGCATTCATTTATTGACATGAGCATGCATTATGAAATCATGTGTGTATGTGTACAAGGGAGATGACCTGAAAACACAAGCACTCCTAAGGAGTGCTTGAAAACAGTAGTTTTGCAAACCGTGAGGAGTGTAAGGAGACATGTACTTGATCCTTGGGCCATGGGAGGGCCAAACATAAGAAGCGGGCATGAGGCCTGCATGCCATGACCAATGACATAAAAAAATTAGAGCAATGCTGAGGTTTACCAAAGGGAGGAGATGGGCGGCTTTCTAAGCCCACAGATAGAATACAACATGTCTCTTCAAGACAGCACATGCTCTGTCTAGCCAAGACCTAAAAAGCAACTGAATATAGTAGCAGTTTGGGTGAAATATCATGGATCCTTTTACATCTGGGTTAATGGTTCCAGACAGGCGAGCCTCGACTGGTGTAGTCTGAATGGCTACATTATCATCTGACTGCTGCTGAGAAGAGTTTTTAAAGAAAGGTTTATGAGCAACTGCATTTGGCAATTAGAATCTCAGACGATGGGTCCCTTCAAATCGATCTTCCTTTCTCTTTTGATGGCCTGCTTTTATGTCAAAAAGATATTGTTAACTCCGAGTAGGAGCTAGGTGGATAGGATGTAAAACAGAATTTTCAATCAAGAAAACATAAACATAAAAAAGCACTATTTCTAACCTAAAGACATTTTTTTTAAATTCTCCTGCATCCAGTTGGCGTTTGTGCACCTTTGGGCTTACACTGCCTATCTCAAGTTTGCGAAATGAGAGTTGTATTTTTATTTCCTTCCAATCAAACAGATGTACCTAATTTAAAACAAACCTCTCACAAGTTCATTTGCTGGCAGCCCCAAGTCTGGCTTGTGTCCTGACTTTACACACGAGAAGTAAAACATCAAGTTAAAAGGTCTGTGCTCTTGCCACAAGGCACCATGGGGAACAGAGGGTGGAAATATCATGCTTATGATGAGTGAGAAACAAAACTGTTTATCTTCTATTAAACTGCTGAACTTTCCTTGAATGTGTGAGTCCCTTAATGTTACTCCAGCTCCTACAAGTAACATGATAAAGGCCTCCATGTTTCAGCCTCAACGGGGGCGGCCTGGCAGTTTTAACAGTAATTGATCAATTAGGTCGCCACATTAGCAAGCTTAAAAGAATTCCGATGCCGGCACAGCTGTCTAGTTCTTTCGCCACATCTGCAGGCCATCACGCTTACACGGCCCCATCAACAAGCTGTGCGCCTGCTACGTAAAGCACGAAGAGGTGTCTGCAAAAACACTTGAGAAAAAAGAGGGCTTACATTTTCTCAGACCCTGGAGCGACCTACACCTTAAGCAAGATGTGTTATTCTTACGTTCCAGACTACTATTTAATGTCTTCCCGGGAAAGAAAAAAGTACAAAGCTGCCGTATAAGCACCAGCCTCACCGTTTTCTGACTGGAATACTTCATACACGTGTCAGGGAATTAGGTATTGGCTGGGCGGGAAGAAGGAGGACATTGTTCTGAGAAAAATAAAGGTGAAGTTCTTGTTCTGATGCCTGTGCTCTAAAAGAGGTAGTTTTCAAATAAATATGATGCTCTAGACGGGTAAATATTAGGTAGAGGTCACATTAAATATTTCCAACGTAAGCTGTGATACCTATGTTTCCAGCTTAATGGTGGTAATTTTTATCTACCCTAGAAAGTTATGTTGGACACGAATATATTTGAATTTATGATTTTGAAGTTGACATTTGATTTCCACATTAAGAATATTAACCAACTGAGTTATTTCAATATCCGTGTAGGCAGTAGGATAATGTGTCTACTGCAGTGCATTGTGTGAGGCAATGTGTATCGCCAGAAGCTCTTGACGGCATTCTACTTGGCCCTGGTCTTTCTGACATCTGATGCCTACATCCAGCCAAGAGCCAAAATGCATTTGATCACAGGATGTACCTGATTGTCATCAGGTCAATGATTATAGAAAGGGCTAGGGCCATCTCTCTTCATATGGGGTTGAATTTGAATTTGAATTTAAAAACATTTATATAGCGCTCTTCTACCATGCGGTTTCTTGGCGCTTTTGGACTGCAAAGGGGTAGCAGGAGCGGGGGGGGATCAGACCTTGTAGGCTTGGGAGAAGAGCAGAGTTTTGAGACCCTTCCGAAACTCGATGTAGGAGGATGTAATCCGGAGTTCCGTCGGAAGGGAGTTCCAGAACGCAGAAGCGAGAACTGCAAATTTTGTTCCTCCGGCCTTTTTCTTTCGGAAACGGGGGGCAGTTAGCAGGGCCTGGTGGGTGGATCGAAGCTCTCTACCAGGTATATAGGGTTTGATGGCGGAGCATATAAACTCTGGGGCGGTGCCCATTTTGGCCTGAAAGGTGGTACAGCCAAGTTTAAACAAGGCTCGCTCTTTTACCGGCAGCCAGTGTAATGCCTGCATTAAGGGGGTAACCCGATGGAATTTGGGCAGACCGTGGATCAGGCGAGCAGCCTGGTTCTGCACTAGCTGCAGACGGTGAATGGCGTAGGCTGGGGCGCCATTGTAAATGATGTTGCCGTAGTCAAGGCGCGAGAGCACCATGGCCATGACTATGATTTTTAACGCAGGTAGAGAGAAAAAGCGAGAGATCTTCCTAATAGTTCTAAGGGAAAAAAAACAAGAAGAAACAACCGAGGTGACCTGTGAGTGAACGGAAAGTGAAGAATTGAGAAAAATACCAAGGGTTTTGACCTTGGGGACTGGGAGCGGGGGGGCACCAAGTGAAGAAGGCCAGTGGGAGGGGGACCAGGGACTGCAACCACCTCCAGTCAAGACTAACTCCGTCTTATCTGGATTGAGTTTGAGGTGGTTGCAGTTCATCCAGTCCTGGATGAACAACATGACGGACTGGACATTCTGGGAGGAGGAAGAGGAGTGGGAAAGATTAAAAATTAGCTGGAGGTCATCGGCGTAATTAAACACCGTGACCTCGAGCTGCTGTAACATAAAAATGAGAGGGTAGATGTATAAATTAAACAAAAGAGGGGAAAGTGAGGAACCTTGGCGGACTCCACATACAACCTTGCGAGGGGCAGCGGTGAAACCAGCTAGGTGAACCGCCTGAGCCCTGTCGCTCAGGAAGGACTCAAGCCAGGCGAGGGCCAGGCCCTCGATGCCCGCCGCCTTGACACGGGTGAGAAGGATGGAATGGTCCACCGTGTCAAAAGCGGCGGACAGATCTAGGAGGATGAGGGCCTGCGGACAGTAGGTGTCAATGCCCTCGCGTAGGCTGTCCATCACTGAGGTCACCACCCTCTCAAAGGAGTGGAGCGGGCGAAAGCCCGCCTGCCTGGAAGAGAGGCAGTGGTTGGTTTCCACATAGGTGCTCAGGGTGCTGGTCACGTGGGTTTCTAGAACTTTGCCCAGGTAAGGCAGGAGGGAGATGGGACGGTAATTGGAAGGGGAAGAAGGGTCAGCACCGGGTTTTTTTAGAATGGGAATGATAGCCGCGAATTTGTGAGCGGTGGGGACCGCTCCGTTGCTGAGCGAGTCGTTCAAAAGTGTGAGGGAGGGAGTGGGGCAGTTTAGGAAGATTTCTCTTAGGATGTGAGCGGGGGCAAAGTCAAGGGGGGAGCCTGACTTTACCTTTTGAAGCAGGGGGAAAAGCGTGACCTTGGTTAAGGGGGGAATGGAAGTGAGTTTAGACGTGACAACGGGCGGGGAAGGGTTGGTAAATGTGGGGGAAGGGGGAGGAATATTGGCTTTGATCTTTGCGACCTTGTCAACGAAAAAATCGTTGAGTGAGTCGCAAAGCGATTGGGAGGGGAGAATTGAAGCCGCAGCTCTATTAGACGAAGCAAGTTCGTGAACTGTAGCAAAAATCTCCTTAGTTTGGGATTCCGCTGCCAGTATCCTGTTGGAATAGAACAGGGTCTTAGCATCAAGGATACCTTGCTTGTATGCCTTGAGCGCGGAGAGATAGATGTTTTTTTTTGAGGGGCAATATTCTCTTCTCCATGCACGCTCTGCTCTACGAGCGGCCAGTTTCATTACCTTGAGGTCAGGGGTGAACCAACGGTTAGCGGCGTGAGCTCGCTTAACCGTGATCCGCCTCAAGGGGGCAAAGTCCTCGCCAGCCCGGGTCAGCCACCCATCGATAGTGGCCAGCTGATCCGGGGCGGCGAGGCCAGAGAGATCAGGGCAGGAGTTGGCTAGGGATGAGTGGAAAGATGACATATCTGCCTTACCCCATTTCCTAACCCAGGTGTTCTTGGGAAGGGGAAGTTTGGCCGCTGGGGCTAAGGCAAGGGAAAAGGAAATTAAAAAATGGTCCGACCAAGGGCAGGGGGATATGGTAGGAGCGGAGGTGGGGATATTCAGGGTCCAAACCTGGTCGAGTGAGTGGCCATGCACATGGGTGGGACTGTGGACATGGGGGGTGAAGTTGAGGCTGGTCATGAGATCGGTGAATTCTTTAGATTGAGAGCTTTCGGCGGGATCGTTAGGCCAAAAGTTAAGGTCGCCCAGGACCAACACTGACGAGTTATTAACGACCAGAGTTGCGAGGATGTCCTGGAGGCAGGAAACAAAAGTGGGGGTGAGGTTAGGGGGGCGATAGATAAGAACAGCAGTTAGGGGGGTCACATGAGAACTAGCACGAATTATCAGACAGTCGACTTCAGGGATGGGGGGGCAAGGAAGAATCTGAAAGTGGAGGTCGGTGTGAGCTATTAAGGCCACTCCACCGCCTCTTCTACCCTCCAGTCGATCTGCTCGGCGTTTGCTTTCCTGCACAATCCAGGCACTAGGTCGAATCAGAAGAATAGCAGTGTCTGCCCACAATGATAACAGCAACAGTGAGCTCCTCTGCTCTTCCTATAGCTTTGCCTCGTGAATTCGCCCACTCCAACTTTTCCAAAAAAGGCCTGCCGTGACAACAAATAAAAGTATTATCATGCTTTTCTGAGCTCCCTCTTTTCATTGCCAGAATCTGGAAATTGGTAGAACATTAAGGGGCTTATTATGATGGCGGGCGGAGGCACCGTGGTGCTGGCGGAAAATGCAATTTTCCTCATGCGAGCAGCGGTCCTCATGGCCACCATATTACAATGGGCAAGCATAGCCCATTTCCTCTCCTCTGCGGTGCGACGTGAACAGCCATTAAAATGCGCCCGCCAATGGGGCAGTGGGAGCAAATGGAGACCCACCGCCGTGCGGAATGACGTCCAGACCGCCATACATATCAGGATGCCCCAAACAGCCAGTCAAACTGCAGCGGAGAAACCACACAACCAGAGACGGCGGAAGCACGACTGCAGAGCTCCATACCAGACTCCCGGTCCACACCACCCGGTCCGGACCGCAAATGATCCAGCTCTACACGTCTTCCCGGTGCTGTACCTGATACATGACTAGCCAGTTATGCACTGTCGTGGACAACTCAACAGGTACAGAAACACACAACTCTGCACACAACCACAACACACAACTCATGGGCTGACATACGGTTCCTGTCCACACTGGACACCCTGGTGGGGACAGGAACATATACACAAGCGTAACTATACATGTCCTACCTGTCACTAAATCACCCCTTCACATCCAGGTCACCCCTCAATGCAATATCCCGGTCACGTCACTGCAGCGGTGAAGACACAGGAAAACATGAGAACTATGTAGGAGGCAGAGCCAGCGCCAGACATGGGCAGTCCACAAAGATCATAGGGCCACCCCTCCACACACTTGGCCCCCCAAACCCATCAAGGGACATGCTATGTGCCCCTCCTGTGCAACCCCATGCACAATAACCAGCCAGGTGAACCCACACCCTGCACCACACACCAAACCACCAGGTAGACAGTCACAGCAGGTGGTGCTGCACAGGAACACACAGCACATAAGCACAGGGCCAGGGCATTCCTCACACCACACCCCTACTACATTCATGTTAAGCTGACTGAGTCCAATCACAAAATTAATACACACAATGAATATGAACAATTACTCAACTAGACACACCCCACACTGACACACAGCCACATACACAGACCAGATGTCAGCAGTAATGGAGGACAAGTAATGGGAAAGCTAAAGTGAGGTGGACACAAGTGGAAGGTCAAGGAGCAAGCCGCTAAGCATGTGTACATCACAAGCAAGAGAAGGAACATATAACAACACCCTTAGCCCATCAAATCAACTTGCACAGTGAGTGAAATTAATCCACAGTCACCTCTGTGCAACAACTCAGGGAGACAGCAAGACAACCCATGCATAGGCACAAGGATGAAAGTAAGTCTCTGAAGTCAAACAGTGATCCGCCACACATCTGTATCAAACTACTTGACAGGTGTATGTCAGCAGCACAACACACAGGGCCCATTGTCACACTCCATGACTATCAAACACAAGTTGGATCCTTCACACATACCCCCCACAGTAAACACCAGTTACAACGTAAATATTTTACAACGCACTACCATTACAACGCTTCTTTTACAACGCAGGATCCATTACAACGCATTCCTTTACAACGCATGACATTACATAGCAGATGCTATCACAACGCATGCCATTACAACGTAAGTATAGGTAAGTATATCATTTAATTTATATTTTATTTAACATTATTTAATTAATTTAATTAATATTAAAAATAAATAAATTGATTAATTTATGTATTTTTATAAAATAAATTAAATATATTAAGTTAAGTAATTTTAGGGTTCAGGGCTAGGTTTGGGTTTTGGGGTACAGGGGTATTTTTAGGGTTCAGGGCTAGGTTTGGGTTTTGGGGTACAGGGGTATTTTTAGGGTTCAGGGCTAAGTATGAGTTATGGGGTACAGGGGTACTTTTAGGGTTCAGGGCTAGGTTTGGGTTTTGGGGTACAGGGGTATTTTTAGGGTTCAGGGCTAGGTTTGGGTTTTGGGGTACAGGGGTATTTTTAGGGTTCAGGGCTAGGTTTGGGTTATGGGGTACAGGCGTATTTTTAGGGTTCAGGGCTAGGTTTGGGTAATGGGGTACAGGAGTATTTTTAGGGTTCAGGGCTAGGTTTGGGTAATGGGGTACAGGGGTATTTTCAGGGTTCAGGGCTAGGTTTGGGTTTTGGGGTACAGGGGTATTTTTAGGGTTCAGGGCTAGGTTTGGGTTTTGGGGTACAGGGGTATTTTAAGGGTTCAGTTTTTTAAAAATACTTTAATTAAATTAAATAAATTTATTTTAGTAATTTTTATATTTATTATAAAACGTATATATATATATATATATATATATATATATATATATATATATATATATATATATATATATATATAATTTTAAATTTACAATTACATTAATTAAAAATGTATTTAATAAATAAAATGTATTAAATATTTAGTATTTACATTTAAAAAATATATATAATTACCTATACTTACTTTGTAATGGTATGCGTTGTAATAGTATCTGCGATGTAATGTCATGCACTGTAAAGGCATTCGTTGTAAAGGATCTTGCATTGTAAATATTGCGTTGTAATGGTATGCGTGGTAAAAGTATGCATTTTAACGTCATACATCCACCCCCTACCAACCTCACACCTGCAGCACCTAGCACCAAACACACAGAATGGTGCCAATAATGTCCAGTCAATATACTGACAATCAATCAATCAATCATATCATTTGTAAAGCGCACTACTCACCCGTGAGGGTCTCAATGCGCTGGGTAGGGAATGCTGCTACTGCTCGAAAAGCCAGGTCTTGAGGACTTTTCTGAAGGTCAGCAGGTCTTGGGTCTGCCGTAGGTGGATGGGGAGGGTGTTCCAGGTCTTGGCGGCGAGGTGGGAGAACGATCTGCTGCCGGAGGTCGCTCTTCAGAAGCGGGGGACTGTGGCGAGGGCGAGGTTGGTGGAGTAGAGCTGGCGGGTGGGGGTGTAGAAGCTGAGTCGTCTGTTGACATACGTTGGTCCAGTGTTGTGGAGTGCCGTGTGTGCCTGGGTGAGGAACTTGAAGGTTATCCTCTTGTTGACCAGGAGCCAGTGCAGGTCTCTCAGGTGGGTGTAATGTGGCTGCAGTGAGGGAGGTCGAGGATCAGGCATGCAGATGTGTTCTGGATGCCTTGGAGCCTTCTCAGGAGTTTGGACGAGGCTCCTGCGTAGAGGGCATTTTCCATAGTCCAACCTGCTGCTGATGAGGGCCTGGATGACCGTTCTTCTCGTTTCAGTGGGGATCCACTTGTAGGTCCTGTGGAGCATGCGGAGGGTGTTGAAGCAGGAGGCGGAGACGGCGTTGACCTGTTTAGTCATGGAGAGGGTGGAGTCGAGGATGACCCCTAGGTTGTGGGTCAGTGGGTGTTGGAGCGGTTCCCAGTGCGGTCTGCCACCAGGAGTCGTCCCAGGCCGAAGGGGTGGATCCGAGGATGAGGACCTCCGTCTTGTCCGAGTTCAGCTTCAGTTGGCTGTTCCGCATCCATTCAGCAACGGCCTTCATTCCTTCATGAAGGTTGGTTTTGGTGGTGTGGGGTCCTTGGTGAGGGAGAGGATCAGCTGGGTGTCATCAGCATAGGAGATGATGTTGAGGTCGTGTCGACGGGCGACGTGGGCGAGCGGTGCCATGTAGATGTTAAACAGAGTTGGGCTGCGGGATGAGCCCTGGAGTACGCCGCAGATGATCTCGGTGGCTTCGGAGCGGAAGGGGGGTGGCAGACGCTCTGTGTTCTGCCGGAGAGGAAGGAGGTAGCCCAGTGCTGGGCCTTCTCTTGGATCCCAGCGTTGTGGGAGCGTGTTCGTAAAGTGTGGTGGCAGACCTTGTCGAAGGTGGCTGACAGGTCCAGGAGGATGAGGGCTGCCATTCTCCGTTGTCCAGCAGGGTCTTGATGTCATCGGTGGCGGCGATGAGGGCAGTCTCGGTGTTGTGGTTGCTGCGGAACCCGGACTGAGAAGTGTCCAGGATGTTGTTCTCCTCGAGGTAGTGGGTCAGTTGTTCGTTGATGGTTTTCTCGATGACCTTTGCGGGGAACGGGAGCAGGGAGAGGGGCCGTAAGTTCTTGAGGTCCTTGGGGTCCACCTTGGGTTTCTTGAGTAAGGCGTTGATCTCGGTGTGCTTCCAGCTGTCCGGGAAGGTTGCTTTCTTGAAGGAGGTGTTGATGACTTTCCGGAGATGGGGTGCGATGGCATTGTTGAAGGTGTGGTGTGGACATGGGTCTGACGGAGATCCGAAGTGAATGGTGTTCATGATCTTGATGGGGTCGTTGTCATTGATGTTGGTTCAGGAGAGCAGTCGGTTGGTGCGGTTGTCGGCTGGTCATGGCATTGAAGCTTTCATGGATGTCTGCGATCTTGCGGTGTAAGAAGGTGGCCAGTGAGTTGCACAGGTCTTGTGAGGGTGGGACGTCATTTGTGTTGGAGCTGGGGTTGGAGAGTTTCTTCACGATGTTGAAGAGCTCTTTGCTGTTGCACGTTAGGGTCTAGGCGGTCTTTGAAGGAGGCCCTTTTGGCGGCTCTGATGAGGTGATGGTGTCTGCGGGTGGCGTTCTTGTGGGCTGCGTGGCTGTCCCGTGTTCGTTCACGGAGCCAGATCGTCTCCAGCTTTTGGCAGGTTTGCCTGGAGGCTCAGCGGACTTCAGTGAACCAGCTGGCTTTCTTGTTGGTGTGACTGATGGAGGGTTTCTTGATTGGGGCGAGGGTGTTGGCGCAGTTGTTGATCCACTGTCTGAGGTTGCGGGCGGCAGTGTCACGGGTGGTGGGGTCGGTGGGTGGGCTCTGGGTGAGGGTGGTGGTTAACTGGTCTTTGGTGACTTTGCTCCAGCAGCGGCGAGGCATCTGTTGGGTGCAGTGGTGCATGGTGGGTTTCTTGAAAGTGCAGTGGATGCAGCGATGGTCGGTCCAGTGGAGTTCAGTGGTTTGGTTGAAGGAGACGTGAGGGCTTGCGGAGAAGATGGGGTCAAGCATGTGACCGGCGGAGTGGGTGGGTGTTGTGACGACTTGTCTGAGTCCGAGGTTGGCTAGGTTGTCAATCAGGTTGGTGGAGTTGGTGTGGTTGTTGTTCTCGAGGTGGAAGTTCAGGTGCCCGGGGAGGATTTAGTCTTTGGAGGCGAAGGCGTGTGTGCTGACAAAGTCGGCATGGCATCGCTGACCTGTGGTCGGGGTCCGGGGGGTCTGTAGATGAGGGTTCCTCTGAGGGTGGTATTGGGGTCTGTGTGGGTCTGGAAGTGCAGGTGTTTGGCGGTGCTGAGGGTGTCGTCGGTGTTGGTCAAAACTCTGAGAGTGTTTCTGTGGACGATGGCGATTCCTCCTCCTGCTCCGTTGGTGCAGTCCCTGCGGGTGATCCTGTAGCCTTTCGGGCCGGCTATGGCTATGTCGGGTGCTGAGGCTGGGTTTAGCCTGGTCTCAATCAAGAAGGCGATAACTGGGGAGGTTGAGTCGAGTAGGTCCCAGAGTTCAACGGCGTGTTTGCGAGCGGAACAGGTATTGAGAAGGATGCATCTGAGGTGGTTGGGTTCTTTCCTGGTCGGCAGCATGGTGGGGCGGATGCTTGTGAAACTGCAGTTCCGGCTGGTGAAAGCTCCGTGGATGAGCTTCGGGCGGCCAGGAAGCAGCTGTGTGATGGTCCGGTGATGAGTGCGTGGAGGGTTCTGGCATTAGAGCGGTCTCTGGCATCATGGCGCTCGCGGGGTCCAGACGTCCTGGTGCTGGGCGCCCGCTGCGCACATCTGCTAAGCGGCCTCCATATGAGGGGATGTGGGAGGGATGAGCAGCTGGGAGGCAGGAGCGGGCAGCTTATGGGATTGCAGGGGAACGGGGCGCAGGGATGCAGTGGCGGGAAAAACGGTCAGGGGCCGCAGGAGAACTGGGCACAGGAAGGAAAAACTAGTTTAGGCAAGAAACAAGTACAGGCACAGAGGAATAAAATCAAGTCTGGGCAAGAAAGCAAGTACAGGCACAGAGGAATAAAAACAAGTCTGAGCATGAAAGAAAGAATAGGCACAGAGGAAGAAAAACAAGTCTGGGCAAGAAAGCAAGGACAGGCACAGAGAAATAAAAACAAGTCTGGGCAAGAAAGCAAGGACAGGCACAGAGGAATAAAAACAAGTCTGGGCAAGAAAACAAGTACAGGCATAGAGGAATAAAACCAAATCTTGGCAAGAAAGCAAGTACAGGTACAGAGGAATAAAAACAAGTCTGGGCAAGAAAGCAAGTTAGGCACAGGGGAAACATACAAGATTAGGCAAAAACAATGCAGGCAGAGCCATGCAGCAGTGTGGGGAGCAAGCTGCCTGTGAGCAGGGTCAGAGGTCAAGGAGTGTGACTGACAAACAATCACACTCCCTGGGGGGCTTCCACAAACATCACACACACTCAGGAATGCCTGAACTAATGCTGGCACAAAAACAACAGCCAAACACAAAACTCACTAACAACATACACAGAAGTTCGCCAAGCCCAGACCTGTGCAGTAAAACTGTGGAAAGGCAATGGGAGCCCAGATAGAACAGGAGTACACAACATCATCTCTCAGGAACAATGCACAGACAGCATACCCCAACACAGGCATGAAGAGCATCATCTCAAAATAATCATGGACACAAACTGGGAGCAATGGGCCATTAAGAAAACACAGACAGACATACCACACCACCCATCAAGTCACCATGGTGTCGCAATGTACAACATGCTTGCACATGCGCAATCCTGACAAGTGACACATCAAATATAAGAGGAGAAGGGCGTGGCTAGCAGCATGGAGGAGTAAGACGTGCCTCGGCTCGGCTCCAGGCGTGCTGCATTGATCCGACGATTATTTCTCTCCAAAGCTTTCTAAAACAGCCCAAATCTGTGCCCCAGGCTAGCTCTGATACTTTTGCCACGGAAAAACCGAATAATTTGGTGGAATACGACCGGCAATCGGCCGGGGAGAAGAGAAATCCGAAGCGGTGCGGACGCAGCAAAATGGCGACCGGGCGAAAACTGGCGACCTGGCTTTGACTCCGCCCGAACACCAGAGACTCTTGCTGAGGGCCTCCCCAGACATCAGAGCCAGGGAGGAAAGAAAACCAACGGAGGGGGTCGCGGGCGCCCACACCGCACAGCTACATCCTGCGAGTGCCCGTCTGGAGCCTGGGTGGGGCCGGCGACGTGGCCGGCCTGGGGAGACCCCCGAGACCCCTCGCCCTGGGAGAGGAGCCCAAGCCAATTGAGTGTGACTGGCGGGCAGCGCAGCAGAGAAGACAGGCGAGACACTCCCAGTCCCCGGAGACGAAAAACTGTGACCTGGCCTGAGAGGTTCCTGGGGAATTTCCATTGAATCTTCCGGAGACACTCCGTCGCTATTCCCTGGTGAGAACACGACATACCGGCGGTGGACGCACGGCCCGACACGAACCGGGTGCCCTACGTATCCCCGGGACCACCTCACCATCCGAGGGGAGCAACAAGGGGAAGATAGACCCGCCTGCAAAGTCGGCCAGGCAGGAAACCATCGAAACCTGCGCCACGGCGAGGGCACAAAAGGAGATGCCCCAGAGCCTCCCGGAAACGCTCACGGACATGGCCATGCTTTTGGAGGCGATTCAGGCCTCCAGGACTGATATCAAGGACTCTAGAGCGGCACTTGAGACCAAAATAGGCGAGGTGGGCTCCGAGGTTCTGTTGCTACGCCAGGACTTCCGAAATCTCACCGAAAGGGTGACGGCGGCGGAATCCAGAATTAGCTGAGCGGAAGACTCTATTACTACCCTCCGTAAAGAAATGGCAGAGCTGCAGGCGTCCCACAGGCAACTGCTATGGAGGGTGGACGACGCCGAAAACAGGGCGAGATGAAACAACCTTCGATTCGTAGGATTTAGGGAAGACATTGAGAAGACAGATGTTGCGGCCTTCTTACAGGACTGGCTACGTTCCACCTTCCCACAGGCCCAGTTCTCTAATTGCTTTATCATTGAAAGGGCGCATAGGGCATTACTAGCGAAACCGCCCGAGGGAGCAAGGCCGCGGCCGATAATTGCGCGCTTTTTGAACTATGCCGATAGAGACCTTATCCTCAGAGAAGCTAGACGGAAAGGAGAACTCAGGATTGAGAACGTGAACATCATGATTTTCCCTGATTACAGTCAGGATGTCCAAAAACAGAGACGATCATATGACTCTGTCAAGGCGAAACTTCGAGAACTCCATATCTCGTATATGCTGCTCTTCCCGGCGAAACTGAAAGTAATGTTCAAGGGGAAGTCGCACTTCTTATACCACCCGGAGGAAGCCTGGCACTGGCTGGAGGAAAGATCTTTGCTTCGAGAAGCCGAGGAGCAGGGCCACAGAATCCGAACAGAACTGGCGCCGCGAACTTTCGGAGGAACTCGCCTAGGGCGCAAAGATCCCAAATTCCAAGAATGCAGCGGGGCTCACACCCGTCGCCCTATCCGGACCCGCATGCGGCAGGACGAGGCAGAGGAGGCCGCGACGCGATCCCCGCCGACCCCAGGGATCAGAGATCTAGATTTGGTGGACAGGCTCATCCACAGGAGGCAAACACCGGAGGCCTCAACAATGAACTCTTGTCGGAGGCAGAGGACTCAACTGACCGTTCTACACACCCGCTGGTCGAGGTAATCCACGAGATGGAGCTGGGTGCAACTGGTGGAACAGAGGAACAGGATATTGAAATGGAGGACTCGCAATCGTGAGGAAGGTTGGACCTTACATCCGTAGCAGCAGCACGCCGCTGCTAGTGCAGCGCAAGTTATAACCCTTTTCATATTTCATTATCTTTTCTATTGACTTAGAACACTATACACGGGGTAATGCTGGTGCCCCTGTGGTCTTGCTTATCTCCGGAGAGGCGGGACACGCTCCACAGGGCGCCTGCTAAGACTATACCCCTGGTTTGAATCCTGAACGCAGTTTGATATGGGATCCTGTGGGTGGGCGACAGACCTTCACCGCCTGAAAGTCCAATTGGTTACGGGTTACACGAATGGGCTGGAAGGGGGGGGAAAGGTAGGGAGGGGGGAGGACGGGGGGGAACAGTTGAAACAGTTCTGTTGGGGGGATCTTTGTTGGGGGGAAGTTGGTTAACTGCAGTCAAATTTACTGGTGCCCTATGCCGCGCCTCCGCACTGAAAGTCATTCCCACATGCCCAGAGATGCCTTTGGGTATGACACGACACACCACACGAATGCCCGTGCCGCTTACCATGAGGGGGCTGCCCGCATGACCACTTCAGACCCGAACAATGTTAGCTGACCACTACACACACCGGGAAAGCCGGGGAGGGATCAGCATCTTGTCATGGAATGTGAATGGCTTGGGCAGTAAGATTAAGAGGGGCCTGGTTAACTCGTATCTGAAACGTGTAACCCCGGACTTCACACTCCTACAAGAAATACATCTCAAAGGTACTAAGTGCGGCTTCCTAGCCAGAGGTCGTTTTAAGCTGCTAGCACATGCAGGATACACGTCAGACTCTAGAGGTGTTGCCATTATTCTGAAAAAGACCACTCCATTTCTCATAACACAAACATGGACAGACCCCCAGGGAAAGTACGTGGCTATCAAGGGGATATGGAACAGATGCGCCTACATTGTAGTCTCAGTCTATGCACCACCGAAACTCCAGGCCCCCACACATAAGAAAGTAGCAGACATACTGCTGGAAACAGCCAACATCATACAGATTGTAGGGGGAGACTTTAGTGACGTATTAGATGTCTCTAAGGATAGATCAAGCACGGCACAGAGGAAGGGGACGCAGACCCCTTTGTCACAATGAGCGACCAACCTAGGTCTCACGGACTCATGGAGGTGGCTGCACCCTGAGGCGCGGGTTTACTCGTTCTTCTCGGGCGCCCACCAGGCCTTTTCGAGATTGGACTATGTCTCTATGGCCCGCCAACACTTGACAATACAAGATGTAGCAGAATATAAAGCTAGAGGAGTATTGGATCACTCACCGCTGCTAGTCAGACAGGGGGCGAAACGCCAGGGAGATGGACGGCAATTGCCCTTGACGGCATGGGATCTGCAAAACCCAAATGTCATACGGGGACTCAGAGCGGACATCAAAGTCTATATCACCGAAAACGAGGGCTCGGTGACCTCGGAAGTGGTTTTCTGGGAGGCTTTCAAGACAGTTATGAGGGATAGGGTGAAGAATAGGTTGACAGAGGAGCGAAGAAAGCTCCACTCTGAGGCCGAAATCATTGAGCAGGACATTTTAGATCTGGAAAGGGAATGCCAGAACTCGAGAGATCCAGTGGCTATTAGGAGACTCACAGATAGGCAATCACAATATAGAGAGCTGGTGACAGGAGAGGTGAAAACGCAGGCACTAGCTACCTTACATCGCCTATACGATGTAGGAGACAAGTCTGGTAAGCTCCTGGCGTGGCTCAGCAAAAAGGAATGGGCGGAGAGATGGGTGGAGCAGATTAAAGATCCTCAGGGAACGACACTCCAATCAGACGTACATATAGCTAAGTCATTCGCAGACCACTATGAACACTTCTGTGAGTCTAGAGAGCTAGGGACACAGGAAGAGGCGCTACAGTATATGGACCAAACTGAGCTCCCAACTCTGTCCGTTGAGGATGCAAAAGCGATGGACTCCGACATTACTCTCGACGACATATCTGAGGCACTGGCCAAACTGAGACCGGGGAAAACACCAGGCCCCAATGGCTTCCCAGCCAAATTCTTTAAATGAACGGCTGACCTAATAGTGAAACATCTGAAGGGCCTATATGAGGATGCCCTCCAGGACGGAAGGCTCCCTCCCGATCTGACCATGGCTACCATTGTCCCTATCCACAAGGACGGCAAACCAAAAGAGCTTTGTGAGTCCTATCGTCTAATTTCATTATTAAACTCGGAAACAAAGCTATTGGCCACTATCCTGGCGATGAGAGTGAGACGGGTGATATCCCAGCTGATCCACCTTGATCAGACTGGGTTTATACCAGACAGGGCTACCAGACTGAATGTTAGGCGCACTCACAATTGGCTGCAGGAGGTCAGGGACAGGGGGGACCCGCACTGGTTCCTGTCCCTGGATGCGGAAAAAGCCTTTGAGGCGGTGCACTTGCCATTTCTGGAGGGCGTCCTACAGAAATTCGGCTTCGGGCCGAAACTCCAGAGATGGGTGCAGCTGCTGTACACTGAACCGAGGGCCAGGGTGAGAGTAAACGGAGTCCTCTCGTGGGAATTCCAAATACGATGAAGGAACCAGACAGGGGTGTCCCCTCTCCCCACTCTTATTCACTCTTACGATAGATAGAGGTCCTGGCGGCTAGAATTCGCCAAAACCCGAACATCAGGGGATTTCGGTGGACCAAAGGAGAGGTGGACGAGGAAAAGATCTTGCTATATGCGGATGACGTCCTCCTGTATGTAACTTCGCCGGGGACGTCGATCCCGCAGCTATTTCACGAACTGGAACTGTACGGTGACCATGCCGGATACAGAATTAATTGGCATAAGTCAGTCTTATACGACTCCGCAGGGAGAGATGAGTGGTCGGACCTTCCAGGAAGGCTGCTCACTACGGCGGAGGGCTTTCAATATCTAGGGGTCTACCTCACCCTGGATAAACATATTTCATACACCCGTAACATTGAGCGTATCATGGTAAACTCCATTGCAGATATGGACCGCTGGAGACTGCTCCCGCTCACCCTCCTAGGCTGAGCAGCTATGTATAAAATGATTGTTCTCCCCAAGTACCTGTAAGCCCTTCAAAATGAGTACTATCCCCTCCCCCCAAAAGTCTTCCCCAAGATACACGCGGACCTCCGTGCCTTTATATGACTGGGCAAACAACCTAGGGTGGCCCTGACCACCCTACAGAGGCACCAATATAGTGGGGGATCTCGCTCCCGAATCTGGAAGCATATTACTGGACGGAACATCTGGCCCCGATTTACGAATGGATACACACACAGGCAGACCATCCCTCTTATGCACTAGAGCGCCACAAATTCACACCCAGACACATCCTTTCCTACCTATATGGGGGGCATGGCCGGAAACGTCTTCTACCGGCAACTGAAATCACCATTCATGCCTGGAGGGCGTCCACGAAACGAATGGGGTGGGACGAGAGCCAACAAAACAAACACCAATTTGGCACTGCACGTGGCTGACAGAGCTCCTTAAATTGACGGGATACAGTAGGTGGGACGACATAGGGATCTCCATGTTGGGAGATGTCATTGCCAAAGGGCAACTGAAAACATTTACGGCTCTGGCCACGGAATTCGGCCTACACCCCACACAGAGATACAAATATACTAGATTAAAACATGCATGGGGAGCCCAGAATATTGGCACTGTAGACCTGGCAGAATTTGCCCCACAGTAATAAACTTATCAGACATGGCGCTCTCACATAAGGATGAAATAATTTTGACAAGAGGTTTGTCGTATTGCAAAAGAACTAACTTCGACTACATACAAACCCGCATAGACTTGCATCAGTTTATAAGGAAACTGAAACTGCGCAAACACTACATCAACACCAAAGATAAGAATATGAATCGGGATAAAGAGTCAACATCTGATAATGAACAAACGAGTTGGACAGTGGCTGATATGGATTTTATCCAGGAGATGGCTGAATTGGACAAAGATGGGGGAAGCCAAGAGTATATGTGGAATACAGAAATGGCAGCACAACATGCTGGTATCAACATCTCTGAATCCGCTAAAACACCCTTTAGACCCAAATCAACCTTTTGTCCACTAATGCCAAAGGATAATCTAGACATCTTTTCGGATAAGGTGATCAAAGATTTGAAACAGTTGTCCCTAGAAAGCAGCAATGACTTTTTGAAATCAAGGAGAAATGAAAGAACTGAATACGAGAGTGTAATGAATAAAATCAAGGCGAGAAAGGACATTATGGTACGAATGTCAGACAAGGGCGGGAATGTGGTGCAATGGCCCCAAGAAATGTACAACAAAGAAGCCTCACTGCACTTATCTGACAGGGAGTGTTATGTCAGAATCAGTGCCACTAACGTAACAAGCATACAGGAAAGATACCATCAATGTTTGTACACTTGGAAATCTGCAGGTCTAATCTCAAAGCAAGAATTTGAGTTTTTTTTTTTTTAAATTTATTTTTATTGCAGAATTATATAGCAATATCATCACCTTACACATATATGCTTACAACCCTGAGGCCGGCTGTCAGTATGTAGTAAATATAATCAGAGCAGAGTCCCTGAAACCTCATCCGGTTGTAGAAACAGTATCAATTATCAAGATGATCATTTGTATGGAACAAATGTAATTTGCAGTAAAAATACAATTTGCTTTTTGTGTTTTTTGTTTTCATATTAAACGTAAACTAAAAGAAACTGCACACATGAATCAGTATGACAATAAGGTATTCCTAGCGTGTTATCTAGCATCGTAGTTCTCCTGTGAGGGACCAGTTGTGCAAATCTCCCAAGTCCCCATCCCGCCCGCACACCCCCCGACAAATCCCACTGTTACTTGACCAGCCCCCTTCCCTCCATGCAAATAGCCCACCGTTGACCTCGGCCCCTATTCAATGTTCTCCTCATCGTCAGAACCTTCAAGATCCTCTTCCGGCAATGGCTCACAAATATCCCCCCTATATGAGTTTCATGGTTGCCAGACCCCATTCCATTTGCGCGGGTTATCTCTTAGTTTGTAGACTGCTCTTTCTGTCAGCATAAGCATATCCATGTTCCTGATCCACTGCGCCAGTGTGGGGAGATCTGCCGATCCCCATTTCTGTGCGATATCCCGTTTGCTGTGACAAGCCCTATCGTGGTCCACACCCTTTCATAGAAGGTAATATCTGTAGGCCCCCACACATTCAGTAAACATACCTGTGGGTCCAGTGTGAGTGAGGTGTGGAGTGTCTGTGCAATGGTGCGTAGAACCCGCTGCCAATAACCAACAACACGTGGACACTCCCAAAGTGTGTGTATGAATGTGCCCTCTGCCCCGCATCCCCTGAGGCAATACGGGTGGTCCGCTCTCTGCAGTTTGTGTAGTGTTGTTCGGGTGTAGTAAATACTATGTAACATTTTTAACTGTACCAAACGGAATTTAGATGATATACCTGCCTCACGTGGAGACGCCATGGCTGCGTTCCAGTCGGACTCGTCTAAGTCTCCGACGTCAGTCACCCTCTTGTCTCTTAGCTTCTCCAGTGGGTCAGGTAAATTGTTGATTAGCTTACGATATGTTAATGAGGTTGCGCCTTCCTGCATGAAATCTGTGAGCAGACGGTCCTCCAGCGGGGAGGATTCTGGTGGAGACGTGTCTGGCGGGATTGCTGCCTGTAGGGCGTGTCTGATCTGTATGTATCTATACAGCTCGCTATCCCCCAATTCGTACTGTTCTTGAAGGGTCGCGAACGAAACCACTCCCTCCCTAGTTCACATGTCTCCCACGGTCGATATCCCAATGTTGTCCCACTGAGTGAAGCCCTTAGTGCGTCATAGATGACCCAGCGCCTTGGTGTCCCACAAAGGCGTAAGCTTCGTGATGGTCCCATCCCAGTGTAATTTCGCTTGTGCCTTGTACCACAGTTGAACGGTGTGTTTAGTGGGCCCTATGAGTTTTGCTGCAGTGCCCCGATGGTATAGAGGTGCCAGTAAGCTATTTGTACCCAGTTGTATCCTGTCTGCTTTGAATGCTGGATCATCCTGCGGGGCGTGCAACCACTGATTAAGGATCTTGAGTTGGGCCGCCCAATAATATAATTGCAGATTGGGCAGTGCAATGCCTCCATCGTACCAGCCCCTATTTAGCTTTGTGTGCGAGATCCGAGGTGGTCGGTTCCCCCAAAGCAGACTCGTGATCTGCGCTGTTACTCTCTGTATGAAGCTGGCTGGTATCAAGCTTGGGGCATTTTCAAAAACGTACAAAAAGCGCGGCAGGGCCATCATTTTAAACAATGCTGCCCTGCCCAGCAATGCCAGCGGGAGTTCTTTCCAGGAGTTGGAGCAAGGGGGGCTGCAAGTTGAGCCGTGCGAACTCCAGTTCATCTCGAGTGATGTGGATTCCCAGATATTTAAAAGAGGAGGGAGCTATCTCCAGCGGACAGGAGTCCGGCGGTGGCGGGAGTGGCCCCTTGAGCTCAAAAAGTATCGACTTCGCCCAATTGATGGTGTAACGTGATACTCGCCCATGTGAGTTACAGATTGCTAGGAGGTTGGGAAGGCTGTTCTCTAGGTCAGTAAGGTATATTAACATGTCGTCCGCATAAAGGGATACTCTGTCTTCCCACTGTGGATCCCATTGTATCCCCTTCAGAAGCTGCGTAGTACGGATAGTGACTGCCAGTGGTTCCAGAACCAGAGCAAAAAGGAGGGGCGAGAGTGGGCACCCCTGTCGCGTGCCGCGACCTAAACGTATGGCCCGAGATATGTGGCCATTCGCTACTACCCTGGCCGTGGGATCTTTATAAAGCATCCTTATCCAGGAAATAAAGACTGGACCAAAGCCCATACGTGTGAGCACCGCGAAGAGGTAGTTCCACTCCACCAAATCGAACTCCATCTTGGCGTCAAGTGATAGTATCGCTGCCGGTTCTTGCAACATTGAGAGTCTTGCCACCACTCCGTGTACTCTGCGAAGGTTTAGGGCCGTGCTTCTATGCGGCATGAAGCCGGATTGTCCTGGGTGAATCAGCTGACTTAAGCATGGCATAACCCTGTTCGCCAGCACTTTAGCTATTATTTTGGCCTCCGGGTTTAGGAGGGAAATAGGCCTGTACGATTTACAGTCGCTGGGTGGTTTACCCGGTTTCGGGATAGCAACGATAGTCGCCATCCGTTGGTCCGGGGGCAATGTTCCCTTCAACCTACTATCCTCATACATCTGAAGAAGGGGCGTACTTAGGAATTCAGACATGATTTTAAACCACTCAATGGGCACCCCGTTGGGGCCCAGAGCCTTACCCGAGTGGAGGGAGTTAATAGCTAATTGAATTTCGTTGATTGTTAAGGGGGCATCGATATCGTCAGTTTTGGAAGAGGCACACATCCGAGGGCGTCCCGGGCCTCATCTTCTGTCACCACTATCGTTGGAGTGTACACGTCATGGAAGTGATCAGCCAGGGCTTCTACTATATCCCCCGGTTGGGTATGAACAGTGCCACATGAGTCCGTAATTTGTAGTATATTGTAGTATATTCCTACCCCCCCCATGTTTTTTGTCTAGCCATGCCAGGAGTTTACTAGCTTTATCCCCTATGTCATAGACCCTGTGTTTGGTCGCGGCAATGTCCGCCAGTGTCACACGTCTCAAGTGGTCGAGGAGGCGGCGCTGGTGTATCTGTAGGTCATGAAGTGTGTCTTCCGATGGGTGCGCCAAATGGGCAGTGTTGGCCCTCTCAAGGCCCAACTCCAATTCCAATGCTTCTTCCTGTGTGCTTTCTTGTGATTCGATATTGCTGCAATGGCCTGACCCCTGAACACCGTTTTGTAGGCTTCCCACAGTATGGAGGGGGAGTCCACCGATGACTGGTTCTCCTCAAAGTAGAGCCGGGTCGCCTTCTTCAAATCTTTACTAATCTGTGGGGCTTTGAGATATCCCGGAAAAATCGGATACACCCTTTTGCGTTTAGTACCTGCGCTAGTTACGGTCAGAGTGATCGGCGAATGGTCCGAGATGCCTCTCGGCTGTATCTTTGCCTCGCTAATGTTAAGGAGACCGTTACTCAGTGTGAAAAAGTAATCTATCCTTGAAAGACTATTGTGGGTCGCTGAGTAATAGGAGTATTGTTGCTGATCTGGGTGCAGTGTACGCCATACATCCACTAAACCCTGTGCGTCCAGAAAGGTCTGTAGCTTGCTAGGGCCATCTGTTTGTGTTCGTGTGGGGAATCGGTTTAGGGTGTCCGTGAGTGTCATATTGAAGTCTCCACCTATAAGCAAATCCCCTTCAGGGAGTTTCAGCAGGAATTTGCCGAGGTCCGGCAGAGCTACTGAGTGTAACGCCGGCGGGATATAGACGGAGACCACATTTAGCAGTTTACCCTCCCACTGGCCATGTACTGCCGCGAAGCGACCTTGATCATCAGTTATTGTGGATTTCACTATGTATTGGGAGGATTTTCTTAGCAAAATACCTGTGCCACGTGATCCTGAAGTAAATTCAGCGTGCGCTATCATACGATATCCCCTCCTATCCAGAGCTTGCGTGGCCGCCCCCAACAAGTGTGTCTCCTGCAAAAGAACTAGGGCGGGTCCCTATCTCTTAATGCCCTGTAACACCAGGCCCCTCTTGATCTTGTCTCCCAGGCCCCTAACGTTCCATGACATGATTTGCAACGGGGCTGGTTTGGTGTGGTTATCTATCCTAGCCATAGGAAAAACTGGTTGGCGATGGCGAGGCCTTCTCACCGTGTGCGATGTGGTGTCTGGAGACGAGTGCAGGGCGGATGTGACTCCTCCCAACCTCCCGTCGTCTGGCCGTCCCCATGACACACGATGCTTCCCAAATACTGAAACATACCAATGAACATGTGTGTGTGCAAAACAAGAACTCGCAGGACCAAGTGGTCCCAAAGTTTAACCATTCCTAAACCCCTACCCACCCACCTCCCTGCCCCCTGCTACACGGACTCCAAACTGCCCGCCCCCCCAACTGACCAGAGTGCATACCCCATCCCCAAAACAGTGTACTTGCGCGTTGGGGTGAGGGACTCTCCGCTGCCAGCGGTCTCTCATTCACACCCCCGGAGGTCCATCACCCAGTGTCCAATGGCGGGAAGTGCGTGTACAGCTCTATAAGTCTAAGTAAACCTAAAAGTCTGGAGATTACTGTTCCTCATTGTCTTCCTGGCCACCATCTGCTCCCAAGGACGCGCTGCTCTCTGGGCCCCCTCCCAAATCCTGGGAGTCCGGATGTTTTCGGCCCTTTGGGGGTCGGTTGGTTCGTCGCGGGTGGTGTCCCGGTCTCCACCCCTCCAGCCAGTCCTGCACCGCCTCTGGGTTGTCAAAGAACCAAGTTTTGTTTTCTGCTACTACCCTAAGCCTCGCAGGGAAGAGCATGGAATACGGCAGTTCTCGTGTCCTCAGTTCCTTTTTTACCTCAAAGAAGGTTCTTCGCCTGCGTGCGAGGTCCGCCGTATAGTCGGGAAAGAAGGCAATGGTGGAGTTCTGAAGCTTAAGAGGAGGGGATGTCCTGGCCGCCTGTAAGATGGCGTCTCGGTCGCGGAAATTGAACAGGCGGGCTACTATGGGCCGCGGAGCCGCCCCTGGCTTTGGTTGGCCTCCCGGCACGCGGTGGGCCCTTTCCACGGAGAAAATGGCGGACAGGCCTTTTGGTTTAAGTTCGTCCGTGATTAAGCTCTCTACAAACAAGTCCATGGCTCTTATGCCTTCCGACTCCGGCACCCCAATAATACGGATGTTGTTCCACCTAGAACGCCCTTCCTGCTCATCAAGCTTCTCACACAGCATTTTATTGTCCTGTGCCATCTTCCCCATTGCCTGTTGAAGTTCGGAGACATCCTCCACTAGGGATTTTGTAGCCACCTCCATGTCTTTAACCTTCTCCGACATTTTGTGGAGGTCGGCTCTAAGCAAAGTGACATCCGTGGAGATCGAACCCACTGTCGTCTGTAACTGAGCCAAAGCATGCATCACATCTTCCAGCATCGCCTTCTTGCCTCCCGGGGTATCTACAGTTTTTCCCCCCGCATCTTTCACCATCACTGGGGAGGCAGCTGGTTTGTCGGACATATATCGTTCAATGCGGGTCTGTGTGGCGCCGCCCTTGGGACCTTTCCCCGCCATGGTTTTTGGTTTCGTGCTTTTCGGGCCTCTCCGCTCCAGGCTGTCCAGAGTGGCGCACCCACTTCGGCCACAGAATGTTAGTGGTTTCGTCCACACGTGAGCCTGACCAGGGCGCCTCTCAAGTGCCCGTCGATAGCAACTGGCTGTCTCTCCCCGGAGGGTCGTATTAAGCTCCTAAACTGGGTGTAGTCGTTTGTTGTGCTCAGGCCCATCGATCGGGCACTGGTAGGGCGTTCCGCAGGGCAAAGAGCGCCAAAAGTCAACAAGTGCGCAGTGACTTCCTTGGCCCAGAAAATGGCGGCTGTCCTCCACCTTCCTAGGCTTCCTCGCGCTTGTGGCCGCTGATCCGACTTCAAGCAGGGCTGGGGGTACCGGTTACAGTGTTATATTGCAGTCACACTTCTTCGGACCGTAGGCGGCGCCCAGTCTGGCTCTGTGACTTTCGAGTTGTCGGCCGCCCTGCGCGGCTCGCGGGCACTTCCGGTCCTGGTCCCCCGGATCAACTGCACTTCCTGCCAGGCCACTCGATCAGGGAAGATCCCGGTTCGGGCGAGTGAAGTAGGCCATACCGCAGCCTCGATGTAACTCGGTCCCCAGACGTCGGATTTGAACGCCGCTTCTCGCTACTTGCTCCGCCCGGTCCTGGGCTCCGGTACCTTCCTGTAGGGCTTGAAAATTGTGGCGGATTATGAGTCGGATAGTCGAAGAGGCCGCTTCAGCTGCGGAGCTCGTCCCTTATGCTGCCGCCATGATCGGCTGCTAGCCACGCCCCCCAGAATTTGAGTTTTTAAGGAACAACTATCCGGTGACACCACACCTGTACCTCATTCCCAAAATTCATAAAGATGAGCTGTGCCCCCCGGGAAGGCCCATAATATCGGCAATTGGGGGGCTCTTTGAGAATACCAGCAAGTTCATTGATTTTTTCTTACAACCCTTTGTATGTAATTTGCCCTCGTACATAAAAGACAGTGGTGATTTTTTAACAAAAATGTACGATACTGACTGGCATTCTGACCTTGTCCTGGTAACTTTAGATGTGCAAAGTTTGTACACAAGTATTCAACACCATGATGGGCTGCATGCAATTAAACATTATCTTGAAACTAGGGACATAACACTACATCAGCACACGGCCATGTTGTTACAAATGGTGGAATGGTGTCTCGAAAGCAATGCATTCATGTTCAACAAGCTTCTCTATCGTCAGATTCAGGGGACTGCCATGGGTACTTGCTTCGCCCCAGCTATGCTAATTTGCATATGGGCTGGTGGGAGGAGCAAGTAATCATGGCAGAATACAGCACGCAAATGTCCAACAATGTGTTGAAATACAGTCGTTATATTGATAAAATTTTTTTGCTGTGGAAGGGCAGTGAAGAGAGTGCAAGACTATTTGCTGAGGAATTAAATGAGAATTCTTTGAACTTAAAGTTTACATGTAACACCAGCAAATCTTCAATTGTTTTCTTGGACTTAGAACTATTTGTTTCTGAGAACAAGATTCAAACGAGAACTTACAGAAAACCCACTTCTGGCAATACCATCTTGCATGCCGGAAGCTTCCACCCACACAGCCTGATTTCCAGTATCCCCTATGCTGAGTGTCTCAGAATGAAACGTAATTGCAGTACGCAAGAAGGTTTTGAATCATCAAAAGATCAGTTATTCAAAAGATTGCGCACAAGAGGCTACTCAGATAAAGTGTTAAAAACAGCAGAAGATAAGTGTTTGATGAAGAGTAGAGGGAGCCTGTTGTTTAAGAACAAATCAACAGTAACACCGAGAGAAAAGAATGAGACACCAAGAATCATTACAGGGTACAATGCCTATCATACCCAAGTACGTAAAATCTTGTACAGGCATTGGCCCGTAGTACGTAGTGATCCCGCATTAGGAACACTATGTGCCAAGTTGCCGCAGATTACATTCAGAAGGGCAAAATCCATGAAACAGGAACTGGTATCCAACATTCCGAGCCAACAAAAAAACACTAATTGGCTCTCCAATAAGAAAGGATTTTTTAAGTGCACTAAGTGCAAAGCTTGTCAGTACGGTGTCAATGTCAGTAGAGTACACCTTCTATTAAGGAAAACACCATTAGAGTTGAAAGGGGCCTACAATTGCAAGACAGACTACGCAATTTACGTCCTTCAGTGTACTTGCAAAAAGCGTTATGTCGGAAGTACTTTACATCCGGTCCATGTAAGAATCTTACAGCATTTAAGAGCGGTGACCAATGATGATCAAAGCTATC
This sequence comes from Lissotriton vulgaris, assembly GCF_964263255.1. Taxonomy (NCBI): domain Eukaryota; kingdom Metazoa; phylum Chordata; class Amphibia; order Caudata; family Salamandridae; genus Lissotriton; species Lissotriton vulgaris. The sequence goes on along the minus strand of NC_141695.1, from coordinate 732,514,988 downwards.
CGGTGGCTCGCCACATTAACGCTTTTCATAAAGGGAGAACAGAAGACCTGCAATACTTTGTCATCTATAGTATTAGCAAAAACATCAGAGGTGGCAATAGACTCCTAGCACTCAGGAGGCTGGAGTCGAGATACATCATTCTTCTCAACACCAAAACACCAAATGGGTTAAACTCTGACGAAGCTTTAAGTGTACACCTGTAACATAACATCTTATTGGAAAGTAGCTCGTTACCTGTAACCCCATGAGCAGACCAAATATACATTAGTTCCATGCCAATTCACGTGTCCCACTCCTCTGAAACTTCTTAGTGTGGATACTTGTGAAATACCATAGTATCAAAACACCTAAATTATAAAACATTAGGCACTATTAATTATATTAGTTGTTAGGAGCGCATAGGGTAATTAGAATAGGAAAATCACGTATTTTGAATCCACACAATTTTGTACTGAATTGACTTAAATTGTCATGATTGTGGTGCATACATGAAAGCACACAACGAGTCAACAATGGTTTTGCCTACTGGGGCTCAATTCCGTTCAAACAATTCTAATGTCACTTTGAATTAATTGTCAGAATTATAGACGAATAACATGGTGATACCTTGTGAGAGATATATAGCGATTCAGTACAGAGACAAAATCAAAGTGTGGTTTGACTATTGTGTAATAATGCAATTTGTCACAGTTGGTGTTTATTTTGAGCACTTTTTATGTCATTAATTTGGCTGTTGGTCGCGTACATATATGCATTTGTATTGGCACGTGCATCTGCTAATGAGTTCATTATTATCATGTGTGATAATCGCAAACTGCACTTGCAGCAGATTTCATTTACATAATAATGCCTAAGCACGACAAAATCTTGCAAATGAATCATGTGTAAAAAAAATTCTTCTATGTTTACTAAACAGCCAATGTAAACAATGAACGTCATCAACTGCTCCGACGATCGAGTAGTGTATATGTATATAAACTGTCGTTTTCAAATGGGAAGTTGTTGTGACCAAAGCGGTTTGTCCCCTGAAACGCGTTAAGCCATCATTACAGGGTAAATAAAATTCCCTTTTCGTGAAGTCCACGGAGTCAGCGCCTTTTCTTTTTATCTCGACGATAAAGGTCTGGATGATATATATACATATATATATATATATTCACTGAAAAAACCATAGGTTTCACACCAGTTATAGTTAGGAATTAGCATTTAAAAAACCTATTAAATTCACTGAAAAAACCATGGGTTTCACACCAGTTATAGTTACCTGGAAATTTTACTGACATAAAACCATTGAAATTCCCACGTTATAGTTAGTTGGACTCACTATAACATGCGCGCCTGCAATGCACTGCTGATGACGTCACATATTACATCCCTCATGACATGGTCAGTGACATCACTCATGACATCACTGATGACACCATCCTTGTGACAGAGTGAGAGTCCTCCTTTCAGTGTAATGTAAGTCTTGAAACACATATTCAAGAATAGAATTTAACATTTTCAAAAAAGTGGAGATACTAATACCAGTTACAACAAACAATTCAGTAATTCCACCATCTATATACACATCCACTCATTCACAAACAGTTCTATATAGTCATTCATACATATACTCACTCATTATATGTAGTGATACACCTATACATCCTGTTACACACTGACAGTCATTCAAAAGTAACTCACACACATATTCACACATGCAAAAAAACTAATGAACATTCATTTATTTGCATATACAGCTATACACACACTACCACTTTACTTCTAAGAATACTTACACATACTTACTCTCTTAAACAATCACTTATATAAACACATACTAATTTAAACAGGAACTCTTATAATCTCTCACTCTCACATATACTCAGTTTTATAAATCAATATTCACATATACTAGATTAAAACATATGTCGTTACTGAAAAAGACAATAGTGAGACAGTCGTTTACTCACTAACATACACATATACACACTCATACATCTATGCAGTCCTGTACATATGCTGTCTTCAAAACACATACAAACAGTGAGTCAGTCACCAACCCATACAGCCACTTATACACAAAGTGAAACACTGATACATACATTTAAATATATAAAAGTTACTTGCTAATATATGTATTCACTAAGATACACTTAATAGGGCAGTTAACCAATCAATTATTTTAAAAACAAACATCCATTTACACACTTATTTAACCATTTATTCTTGCATCGTACTTTACAAATACATATAAAAAAATTATTTTTCAGAAAGACAAACATTCACTGGATGGTGTCATCAGTGATGTCATGAGTGATGTCACTGACCATGTCATGAGTGATGTAATATGTGACGTCATCAGCAGTGCATTGCAGGCGCGCAAGTTATAGTGAGTCCAACTAACTATAACGTGGGAATTTCAATGGTTTTATGTCAGTAAAATTTCCAGCTAACTATAACTGGTTTGAAACCTATGTTTTTTTTCAGTGAATTTAATAGGTTTTTTAAATGCTAATTCCTAACTATAACTGGTGTGAAACCTATGTTTTTTTCAGTGAATTTCAAAGGTTTTTTAAATGCTAATTCCTTTCTATATCGAGTTTCTAACCTTTTTTTTTTTTACAATTTGCTGTTTTGTGTAAGTATTCATTTTTGATTTTTTTTAATATAATTTTTTTCTTTTGCGCTCTGGCTGCGCGCTCCGGTAAGCTCTCCGGTAAGCTCTCCGGTAAGCTCACCGGAAAGCGCACCCAGAGCGCTACTTTCGTTCGTGAAAAAAAATATGAATGAAAAGTTAATAATAATGCAAAACATTTCGTACCATACAAATAAAATCAGTTTTTTTTTAATAAGGAAAATGATTATGCATTTCCGTAAAAGTTTGATGACGTCACTTCGGCGCGCAACGTAAGCGCTCTCGGAAGTGCCTACGTTTGCGCCGTGTAAACGCACCTGGAAGCACCACGTATGCGCCCCGGAAGCGCCTACGTTCGCGCCGCGTTTGCACACCCGGAAGCACTCCGGAGCGCGCAGCGTAAGCGCGTCGTGTCATGTGACCTTAAAATAACGCTTTTCAATGGTTGCTAACAGTTTTTTTTTATAAAGAATGAAATCCCCACCCATTTCCTTCACTTCTTCTTTCACTTTTGTGACTGCAAGACCTGCCTTTTTGCTCCTGGATATTTGTTGGTTTTACAATGACTACCAGACAATCCAGCAGTGAAGATGAACCAGAATTCATCAATGAAGAGCCTCCTCAACGAAAAGTTAAGGAACATTTCATTTGGAAATTTTTTATAATCCCGCCTGGACTAAAAATGGTAAATGCTCCAAAAGTGCAGTGCAGGATCTGCAAAGAAGAGCTGTCACGAGGAAACCCTTTGAAAAAGTACTCTTTTGGGAACTTCACAATGATCCGGCATGCATAGAGGAAGCACCCCCAGAATTTTGCCCGGGAAAGTGTCAGGGCTCTGGCACAAGAGGTACCCAGTGATGAGGCCTCTACATCAACCAGAGGACAACTTCTTCTGGGAGGGGGAGATCACGAGAGCTGGTTCCGAACATTCAACCTGCTTTTAACCATGGTGCCCTCAGATGAAGATACTGCAATCAACTGCTTACCTTTGGAGAACAAAGTGTACAGCTCATGGTTCGAGCATTAGAAAATCATCGCTGCCCTTCCCACCCCTAATTTTTTTTGTTTTTTTTGCTCCTGTTGAGCAGTTTCCATTCCCTGTTTTTGTTCCTGTTTAGAAAAAAGAAGACAACCAGAAGTTCTTTTCAGAACTACCTCCAATTCTCATCAAAGAGCTATATTCTTAAAAAAATGAAAAAGAGTAAGTGAAATAGAGTGCATTGATAATGGAAAGGAGAATGAGTAAGAAAGAACAGAAAGGTATGAGAGGAAAAAGGAAGTGAAGTAGGAGGACTGAAAGAAGGTGAGTGTTAGGAAAGAAAGTTATGAGAAGAAGAGTGAATATGGGGAATGTTGATATTCAATGAAAATGTTGAAAAGGAACAGGGTGTGGAAGGATAAGAAAAGATGCATTGCTGGACTTGAAGGCAGAAGGCCTCATTTATGAAGCCATCCGTCACTTTAACGCCACCAAAGCATCACTTTTTGTGACACAACAGTCCAATAAAAAATGCACCTTATTTATTCATATTTACAAAGTGGCGTTTCTAGGTAAATACGTCACTTTGTAAACCCCTGTGCCACATTATTCCTACGTCAGGTGTAATGTATGCAAAAGGGACGTATTGACGCAAGAAAGGGTCGTAGAGGTGACACAGTGAATAAACTGGAGGCCTCATTTCTGAAAAGTGACGCATCGCTACGTGAAAACAGCGATGCGTCACTTTTCTGGGCGCACTCCTTATGACATTCCAGATGTTTCATATTTAATTTATGACTAATCAATTCGCAAGGAGTTACAGATACGTCAGTATTTCTGACGTATCTGTAACCACAAAATTGACGCATTAATGGAGTGCGTCACAAAAGTGACGCAACTCCAGTAATGCGTCCTTTCACATGGGGAAAGCACCATGTGAAAGGTCTTGCATCAGTCTTACACCTGCTGTGAGGCAGGCGCAAGATTTTGACGCAACAGCATCCTAAAAGTGACGCAGTGAAATCTCATAGATTTCACTGCGTCACTATTACAAAGCTTTTTGCGGGGGAACGCCCCCTCTGCATACATTATACCTGACGCAGGTATAATGTGGCGCAGGGTTTTAAAAAGTGACCCATCTACCTAGATGCGTCACTTTTTAAATATAGCGCAACGAGGCGCTGGAGTGCGTCACAAAAGTGACGCAACTCCAGTAATGCGTCCTTTCACATGGGGAAAGCACCATGTGAAAGGTCTTGCGTCAGTCTTACACCTGCTGTGAGGCAGGTGCAAGATTTTGACGCAACAGCATCCTAAAAGTGACGCAGTGAAATCTCATAGATTTCACTGCGTCGCTATTACGAAGCTTTTTGCGGGGGAACGCCCCCTCTGCATACATTATACCTGACGCAGGTATACTGTGGCGCAGGGTTTTAAAAAGTGACCCATCTACCTAGATGCTTCACTTTTTAAATATAGCGCAACGAGGCGCACTTTTTTACACTGCTGGTGCGATGCGTCACTTTTCTGTGCGCACTCCTTACGACATTCCAGATGTGTCATATTTAATGTATGACGAATCATGTCGCAAGGAGTTATAGATACGTCAGTATTTCTGACGTATCTGTAAACACAAAAGTGACGCATTGCTGGAGTGCGTCACAAAAGTGACGTAACTCCAGTAATGCGTCCTTTCACATGGGGAAAGCACCATGTGAAAGGTCTTGCGTCAGTCTTACACCTGCTGTGAGGCAGGCGCAAGATTTTGATGCAACAGCATCCTAAAAGTGACGCAGTGAAATCTCATAGATTTCACTGCGTCGCCATTACCAATATTTTTGCGGGGGAACGCCCCCTCTGCATACATTATACCTGACGCAGGTATAATGTGGCGCAGGGTTTTAAAAAGTGACCCATCTACCTAGATGCGTCACTTTTTAAATATAGCGCAACGAGGCGCATTTTTGTACACCGCTGGTGCGATGCGTCACTTTTCTGTGCGCACTCCTTACGACAATCCAGATGTGTCATATTTAATGTATGACGAATCATGTCGCAAGGAGTTACAGATACGTCAGTATTTTTGACGTATCTGTAAACACAAAAGTGACGCATTGCTGGAGTGCGTCACAAAAGTGACTCAACTCCAGTAAGGCGTCCTTTCACATGGGGAAAGCACCATGTGAAAGGTCTTGCGTCAGTCTTACACCTGCTGTGAGACAGGCGCAAGATTTTGACGCAACAGCATCCTAAAAGTGACGCAGTGAAATCTCATAGATTTCACTGCGTCGCTATTACCAAGCTGTTTGCAGGGGAACGCCCCCTCTGCATACATTATACCTGACGCAGGTATAATGTGGCACAGGGTTTTAAAAAGTGACCCATCTACCTAGATGGGTCACTTTTTAAATATAGCGCAACGAGGCGCATTTTTTTACACCGCTGGTGCGATGCGTCACTTTTCTGTGCGCACTCCTTACGACATTCCAGATGTGTCATATTTAATATATGACGAATCATGTCGCAAGGAGTTACAGATACGTCAGTATTTCTGACGTATCTGTAAACACAAAAGGGACGCATTGCTGGAGTGCGTCATAAAAGTGACGCAACTCCAGTAATGCGTCCTTTCACATGGGGAAAGCACCATGTGAAAGGTCTTGCGTCAGTCTTACACCTGCTGTGAGGCAGGCGCAAGATTTTGACGCAACAGCATCCTAAAAGGGACGCAGTGAAATCTCATAGATTTCACTGCGTCGCTATGAACAAGCTTTTTGCGGGGGAACGCCCCCTCTGCATACATTATACCTGACGCAGGTATAATGTGGCGCAGGGTTTTAAAAAGTGACCCATCTACCTAGATGTGTCACTTTTTAAATATAGAGTAACAATGCGCATTTTTTTACACCGCTGGTGCGTCACAAAAAGTGACGCACAGGCGGCGCAAAACTGGCAGCGCAAGGCCTTCATAAATATGGTCCTGGATTTTCCCCTTACTTCGCTCACCTGTGCGCTTCCCGGTGCGCGTACCGGGCGCTCCCCCCGCGCAAATCGAAAAAAATATTTTTTTTCAAATGCCCCGCGGGACCCTATTTTAGCTCCCACATTAAACCTAGGGGGTTAGGAGGGGGGCTACCCTGCCCCCTTATGGTCAATTCCCCCCTTGTTTTTGCCACCTCTTGTGTCTCGATTTTACCGAGACACCAGATAGCGGCCGCTCCAGACTGTTTAGAATGTTTACAGACACCCAAAAGCCAATCACCTTTCAGCGCGCAAGTCGCGTGGCGCGCCCGGTGCGCTCCCTGGTGCGCGTACCGGGGCGCGCCTATAGATATATATATTTTTTTTAACCTAAATTACTCAAAATCCACTGGAGCACATATCTTGAGACATAGCAAAGGCACATTGGGCTACTAGTCCCTACAATTTTGCCAAGTTTGGTGTAAATCCATTCAGCCGTTCGGACGGACTGGCTGGTATCTAAGCAGGGTAGTGCCAGCTCATTCACAATGCCAGCAGCAAAGCGGGGCAAATGACAGCGGATGCCCGCCTCCGCCCACCTGGGACTGTACATTGTTTTAATTGAAGGTGATCAGCACGCCCACTTTGGGAAGGATATGCAGAGCACTACAACATCCAGGAGGCCGTAGTCTCGGTCACACCCACGAGGGCAGGTGTTGCAAATCAAAGGTGCGCCAAGCAGCAGCGCTGTTCATTTTCCTAAGAACATTACGCCATTGAAGAAGGGATTTCCTATCCCGAAACGCGTCTGGCGTTTGGATGTCTGTGAGGTACGGGCCCCGTGTTGCCAGTTGCCGGCATGCTGACATTAAAAGCTGAATTAAAAACCTTTTCTCTCTGAGGCCTCAATTCCGAAGGGATTCCTGTGCGTGTGTTTAATTGAAAAACGGCTTTTTCCGGCCGTGGAAGGAGGCCCACCGTTTGTCAGGCGGGTCCTGCAAGTGCGGTTTCAGCGCTTGTGCACAAGGAAGAGGGACTGGCTGGTATCTAAGCAGGGTAGTGCCAGCTCATTCACAATGCCAGCAGCAAAGCGGGGAAAATGACAGCGGATGCCCGCCTCCGCCCACCTGGGACTGTACATTGTTTTAATTGAAGGTGATCAGCGCGCCCACTTTGGGAAGGATATGCAGAGCACTACAACATCCAGGAGGCCGTAGTCTCGGTCACACCCACGAGGGCAGGTGTTGCAAATCAAAGGTGCGCCAAGCAGCAGCGCTGTTCATTTTCCTAAGAACATTACGCCATTGAAGAAGGGATTTCCTATCCCGAAACGCGTCTGGCGTTTGGATGTCTGTGAGGTACGGGCCCTGTGTTGCCAGTTGCCGGCATGCTGACATTAAAAGCTGAATTAAAAACCTTTTCTCTCTGAGGCCTCAATTCCGAAGGGATTCCTGTGCGTGTGTTTAGTTGAAAAACGGCTTTTTCCGGCCGTGGAAGGAGGCCCACCGCTTGTCAGGCGGGTCCTGCAAGTGCGGTTTCAGCGCTTGTGCACAAGGAAGAGGGACTGGCTGGTATCTAAGCAGGGTAGTGCCAGATCATTCACAATGCCAGCAGCAAAGCGGGGCAAATGACAGCGGATGCCCGCCTCCGCCCACCTGGGACTGTACATTGTTTTAATTGAAGGTGATCAGCGAGCCCACTTTGGGAAGGATATGCAGAGCACTACAACATCCAGGAGGCCGTAGTCTCGGTCACACCCACGAGGGCAGGTGTTGTAAATCAAAGGTGCGCCAAGCAGCAGTGCTGTTCATTTTCCTAAGAACATTACGCCATTGAAGAAGGGATTTCCTATCCCGAAACGCGTCTGGCGTTTGGATGTCTGTGAGGTACGGGCCCCGTGTTGCCAGTTGCCGGCATGCTGACATTAAAAGCTGAATTAAAAACCTTTTCTCTCTGAGGCCTCAATTCCAAAGGGATTCCTGTGCGTGTGTTTAATATATATATATATATATATACATATATATATATATATATATATTTATATAAATATATATTCACAAAAAAACTACCGGTATCAGGGATGTTATAGTTAGAAATTAGCTTTTAAAAAATTGAGGTAAACCAAATTCTAAAACTTCCAAAAAGCATTTGTTCATTATCTGAAGGTCCACTACAGAAACAAAGTGAGCTGGTTGACACAGAGTTCTCTGTTAGCTTTAATATATTGTGCATGCTTTAATTATTTTCATGCTCACGTTCAGATACTGATTAAGCATGGGCGTAAAATCTGTTCCGCTCGCGGATTTTGCGGATTTTCGGTAAATTTGCAATCCGCGAACTCTTGCGAATTTGCCGAAAATCCGCAAATTCGCACGCAGCGGATTTTTGTGCTTGGTGATACAATATTGCGGCGCGCGGCGTTCACTTACCATCATTCAGCGTTTACTGAGTTGTTTTTCTCTATATTTTGCGAGTGCTGCGCCATTTTGGATCTTACTGCAGGATCCTGTGGTAGTTTGGCGACAGCGATTACGTCATCACGGCTTGCCACCTTGCACAGCGAGTACGCCATGATCACGTATCGCGGGAGTTCGCAATTGCGAACACGTAGATGCGGCGGGCAGCAACAATCTGGCGCTCGCGAAATTACAAAATTTGCAATTCTGCACAAGAAATCCACCAGCAAGCAGCATAAACCTTCTGAAAATGATGATTTTTATCAGAATAACTCCTCAGGTTGACATTTGCCTGCACTTTTTTGGATTTGAGGCCTTTTTGACTTTCTTTGGATCACTTTTGGATTAGAAATCAACTTTCACAAGTAAGTTTGTTTGGGGCATTACAGTTGCTGTTCTGTAGAAAAACGAGCTTTGCAAAACTGAAAGCACTCAGCAGGTGCAAAAGTTCAAACTCATCATTAGTAACCATTCCCTGTAGTGCTTCCTGAGGGGCCCCTCCAGAGTTCAGTTGCCTACTTGCAACTAGTCTATGACCCTGCTCTGACCCTCACAGCAGGCTCATAGAATAGCTACAAGTAGGCCACAAAGGTCCTGGGAAAAAAATTTGCACTGCAACAGAAAGCAAATTACAGATAAGGAAGCAGGTGCCAGACTGGAAGTTTAAATTCAGTGACACATTAATAAATCAACCCCAAAATAACTCATGTCAGTTGAAGCAGGGCAGGTGTGCTTGCTTCCCCCCCCATAATCTACAGTGATGAACCAGAGGGTGGCAGTGTTGATACAGAGGGTGCTGTGAACCTGTGATGATGAACCAGACGTAGAAACAACATAGTCGCGACCGTTGCGAGCCGACAAGTAAGTACGCAATTTCGAACTGGTACAAAACCCTCGGGAACTGGCAGAAACCCTTGCGAACACAAAAATAACAAAAAATGCGCAAATTCGCGAGAGTTCACGGATTTTGTGGATTGCAAATTCGCGAATACACAAATTCGTGAATGCCAGATTTGCAAAATTCGCCCATGCTTAATACTGATCAGTCTCTAATGTATCCCTATTTTAGCTTCACTGTGGTATGGAAGTGAATGTAACTCCTTAACGTACAACTCTAAAATCGCACTCCATGTGAAAAAAAGTGTTAACTTATGGGGTAAACTCGGTCTATGTCCCTGAAATAAATGTACGTCCCCTTATCTCCTTTCTTTACTCATTCCTAAACTCCCAAAACCTATTAGGTGACAGCCTGTGCAAATTATGTAACACGTTGAAAAACTCAACTTAGAGATCAGTCATTACAAAACTGTTCCTTGAAGAACTTAATGAACTGAATGCTGTGCCCCACATCTTGTTCATAATTAATAACATAAATGTAATATATTTTCTACATTTAAAAGAGTGGGCCATTGATAGAAGTGGGCTTCAAGGGAAACATTATAATGGATTGGAAGCCTACGCTAGCAGGCAAACAACAAGCATTTCTTTAGGAATTTCTGTAAGAACAGCGTGTGAAAGGCTGAACAATCATCCACTGTGTCTATCCTTTTCTTGCTCTTTGATGAGTTCCTTGATGCTGTGTGTTCTGTTTTGTTGTGAAACTCCAGGATTTAATTGCCTCTTAAACAGTGTTTATAAGGATCCACGCCCCCCTCACGCAGGGTGTTAACCGGGTCATGGCTTCTTAGAGTTTATGAAGCTTCTCTGTGAATATTTAAGCATGTCTGTAACTCTGTGACGCTTCCAGAAATTCAAGCGCGCACTGACGTATTCACTGGGAGAAAGGCATGAGGAAGAAGGTTACCACCAGCCACATAGGACATAGCCAAGCCATGAACCCTACCTTATAAACGTAGAATGCAACATATTCATTCTCGATACCTACCACAGGGGCGTACTATAGACTCATACGGCTCATGTGGTGCAAGGGGTCCCCATTCTTTTAGGGGGCTCCCATTCATCTCAAGTTCAATGAATATTTGTGAGATACAGGAAACTCAGGAGCACCTTGTTACACTGTGAGCGGTCCCTGTCATTTTGTGTTATAACTCTACCATGCTGGAAAAGAAATAGTTCAATTGGGGAAACAAAATGGTAAAAAGAAAAGATCGCTGACTAGAATGACAATTAGCACTTACTTCAACCTAACCTAACAAGTGAAACCTGTACTTCCTCACCCTCTTCCTCCCTTACTATCATCCTATCAGGTACAGTGTACCACTGCTTTAAAGCTAGATTTGGGACTTATACATTTCAAAAATACACCCATAAAGTTAGTACCTCTGTCACGTTAGGGGAAGTTGTGGCAGGTAGATTAACTATATATGTTTTCAGTTTTAAATATGCAACTGGTATGACAAATGACCACTATTGTAAAAGTTGGCACAAACAAATGTGAACACAAGTCTAAGTGTATTTCTACATTGATTTAGCATGTTGGTAATAACTCTTGACTTCTAAAATCCCAAGTTAGATTACAATCTCATCTGGTGGTCATTCTGTGTAAATACACAAAATTCGGTTTGTGGCACAGCTATGTATAAGTAGACATAATCACCTGAAACACCACCCTAAAAGCTTAGTCATCTGGCAATGACGTATCTTCTGCATCAAAATTCTTGAAGTAGCTTTCTCTCCCACATTCCCCGTTTAGGGTGTTCCTTTATCCATACACAATTACAAGAGAAGTTAGAAGAAAATAGAGGGTCGCTGCAATGTCCAGTGCAAGTAAAATAGCAGCACACTATATACATTAGAGCATAGATCTGCCCTTCATAGTAGAGCACATACTGTCTCCAACATCTCTTGAGATCAAAGTCCCTAGTTAACAGGTTAACTATGTGAACATATAATATTCTGCCTCTAAACGTGTTCGCTGAAATCAATTGATCATATTTCAGAATATTGTTGAAACTTGACTTTCTAAGCAGTTATTTCTTTTTCTTATTTTGTCAGATAGGTATAGTTTGTCCTGTTTATTCCTTTTGTATTAGTTGTAATATTCATGGTGCAAGTCAATTGACAAGTCAATTGAGGCCTCTGAAAATAAATGTAACACGATATTACATAAGATAATATTTTAATGTTGTATTTATTTTTTAAATGTTTAAAGATTTTCGTTAGTTAAGTACATATTTGCAAACATTACTCAGAACATTACAAGATGCTTTTGCAAGCGGGCATAGAGGATTGCCCAATATTCGTAGGATTTAAGACTCCTTCAATGGACTGCATTAGTACATTCACACACACACACACATTTATATATTTATACATCGTGGCAGTAGGCAGTTATAGTTAGGACTCAGTTTCTATCAAAAAGCTGATTTTCAGCGGCTTATATCTTTGGTGCCATTTGGTGAATCTTCATGAAATGTTCCCCAAAAATGTGCCCGTCACTTCAGTTGTTGTCTGGAAAGTTTCTGGATGGTTTGTCAAGCAGAGGGGGGAAAGGCGGGTCTTAAAACGTGTTTCCCTATGTTAATTCCCATAGAACCTTGGATCAAGCCTACAGCCCAAACTGCTGGACGGAATTACACAAAATATGTCAGGAAGCTAGATGTCGGTATGCAGATCATGCTTTTTGTGATTTGGTGTAAATCCATCCAGCAGTTTGAGTGATATTAACTGGAAAAGAAATGTGTTTATATATAGGGATGCAGATCCTATGCGGATACATCTGTCCCCACGCTCTAATCTGATTGGCTACCAACAACTCAACCAGGAAGTGTTGGCAGCCATCTTATGATTTGGCTTGAGCTGAGTCCCACATAAAATATAAAAAAGAAAGAAAGATGGATGGGGTTGGACTACCCTGACCCCCTAAAACAGGTGGCGGTGTCCCACTGGTACCCCGCTGAGGGTTAAAAACAAGAAAAGCTGAGGCTTCCATGCTTTTTTTCAAGTAAGCGCCCTGGTGAACCAAATCCCTGAGTCATGCAGGCATTATAAATAAACAGGAGAGGAGCGCATAGGGACCCCTGCAAAGCTTTGTAAAAGCCCAGGCAACTGCCACCTTCCCAGTGCTATTTATAAAGGTAATACAGGGGCTGCCCGTACGGCCTCCTACAACTCTGTGGACTGGCACCTCTCCAGGGCCAAAATCAGTTTAAAAACATGGGGGGGGGCCATGCTGCTCCCCTTCCGGGCCATTCTTTGCGCTGGAGACCGCAACCTCCCCAGGGCAGGCCATCATACAAAAAAGAAGGGGGCTGCACATCCCCCCTACTGGAGCCAATAATGGCTCTAGGAACCGCCACACCCAGGGCCATGTCTCAGGGTGCCCACCCCGGGATATTGCTGTTTGCCTTGGCTTTGCAGGAGCTTTACCGCTCCTGCCAAGAAACAACAAACACTCTGCTTCCAGCAAGGGAGAGCATTAAAAATTGTCTTGCTTTCTGAAAGCAGAACAAAATTGCTTTTAGACACAGGGAGCTGCCTTTCCAGCAGCTCCCTATGTCTGAAAGCAATGCCAGCTCCCGAAGGCAGGGGACACAGTGGCCTTCAGGCTCCCCCCACAGTCACCAGTGGAGGATGGGTGCCCTGATGGGACCCAGCATACATGGCCAGGCCCCAGGGCCTGAATCAGCTCATAGTAGGGGCTGCATGACTGCCCTGCACCAATTGAGAAAGGCCGTGCTCCATGGGATGGTACCACGCAACCCCCTCCTCATGTTAACATAAATACAACATAATCCGGGCCCCAGGGGATGGGGACCCAGGGACCTAAATCGGCCCAGGGAGGGTGACAACACAGCCCCCCTCTTATTAGAAATAGGCCGGGCCCCGGGGGATGGGGTCCCCGGGACCAGAATTGGCCAGAGGAAGTGATCACACAACCCTCCTCACCTAATTGAACAAAAACCTCACTGTGGCAAGTTGCCGGGAGGCCTCACTCCCTATTACCACCACTCTGCAAACGTGCCGCCTGGCACACTACTAGATGAAGTCCCCTGAGGTGAGTCCTGAGGGTCATTGGAGGCCAACTACCCCTAAGGTTACCTGCAGTTAGTCCCACACAGCCAGCGGGATTGCTGACAGGTCTCTCCAGCACTCTGCAAATGCACCTCCTGGCACACTACTGGTTGGGGGATCAATTCCCATTGGATGCTGAGGGTTCTTGGGGGCCAGGAACTCTTCCTGTTGCCTTCAGTAAATCCCACACAACGGGATTGCTGAGAGGTCTTTGGAGGCCACATCCTCTTTCTACATCACTCTGCAAACGTATCTCTTGGCACACCACTGGTTGGGGGATGAAGTCCCATTGGATGCTGAGGGTCCTTGTGGGAAAACAACCCTCATGTTATCTTTAGTAAGTCCCACACTAAGGGATTGCTTAGAGGTGTTCAGAGGCCATGCCACCTTTCTCTACCAGTCTGCAAAACGCACCTCGTGGTGCACTACTGATTGTCCACCTCTCTGCAAAACGCACCTCCTGGTGTCCTACTGGTTGGGGGATGAAGTCCCTTTGGATGCTGAGGGTCCTTGGGGCAATGAATCCCTCCTTTTACCTGCAGTATGTCCCACACAGAGGGATTGCTGTGAGCTGGTTGGAGGCTCCGTCCCCTTTCTCAACCACTGTGCAAACGCACCTCCTAGCACATTACTGGTTAGGGGGTGAAGTCCTCTTGTATGGTGAGGGTCTTTGGGGGGCAAGAACCCCTCCTGGTACCCTCAGTAAGTCCCACAAAGCAGGATTCCTGAGATTTGGTTGGAGGCCCGCTATTTTTCTCCACCACCCTACAAACACGACTACTAATTAAAATACCATAGAAATTCACTTAAAAAAACATAGGTTACAGGAACGTTATAGTTAGGAAATAAAATGTAAAAAACATAAAAAGTCATTTAAAAAAACAAAGGTTACAGGGATGTTTTAGTTAGGAAATTTAATTTAAAAAACCTTAGAAAGTCACTGAAAAAATTGAAGATTACAGGAACGTTATAGTTATGCTCAGATTTCACTCATACAAAACCACAGAAATTCAGCAGTTAAATTTATGTGAGCTGACTATAACTTATGCCCCTGCAATGCACTGCTTATGACCGCACATATTATATCACTCATGACATAGTCAGTGGCATCACTGATGACATCACTGATGGCATCTCAAAGGACATCACTGATTACATCATCCACTGAATCACTCACACAGCCACTCACACCCCTATACAACCTCTTGTATACCCACTCACACACCCACACAACCATTCACATACTTATTCACAGACTCAATCCTCTATAGAGATACTCACACACTAACTCACTGACTCATGCAGCCACTCACACAACATTTCACTTGCACATACAGCCACTCATACAACTAGTCAATCACTAACACAGGCACTCACAAAGCTATACACTCACCCATACAGCTACCCACACACAGACATATTCACCAATTGTAACCTATAACCCACTCACACACCCATACAACCTCATGACACAGCTACTTAGTCAGCCATACAAGCACTCATGCACCCACTCACATACCCACACAACCACTTACATACCCATTCACACATCCATACAAACTCTCCCATATCTGCTCACTCACCCATACATTCACACAGACACTCACTCTCAATACAACCACTCACACACCATCTCACTTAACCACTCACTCAGCCACTCACTCACCCATACAGCCACTTACAAAGTCACTAATTCATGCATCCATTCAGGCACTCAATCACTCTTCTATACAGTCACTCACACAGCCACTCAAGAAGCCACTCACTCACCCATACAGCCACTCATATGCCTACTCACTCACAATGCAACCACCCACACACAAACTCAGTTAACCACCCACTCATTCAAACAATCACTCACTCACCCATACAGATACTCACACACCTACTTGTAAACTCATATAGCTTCTCACACACCCATACAAGCACTCAGAAACAAATATACACACAGTGACACAGAAACTCATAGAATATATGCGAAAAGCAGTATCACTCATTTGTAGTAGAGAAAGTATACTTTTTTGACTTTGTAGTACCTTGGCATATATGGTTAACACTCATAAACGTTTAGAAAACACTCACACTCATTGGGTGATGTCATGAGTGATTTAATTTGAGGTGTCATCAGTGATGTCACTGACTATGCCATGAGTAAAGTAATATGTGAGGTCATAAGCAGTGCATTGTGGGGGCAGAAGTTATAGTTAGCTCAGGTAACTATAACGGCTGAATGTATATGGCTTTGTAGGAGTGAAATCTGACTGTAACTATAACGCCCCTGTAACCTTTGTTTTTTTCAGAGAACATATACATATTTTATCTTTCCTAGGGGCTTTGATGTGCACGTGCTAATGATTGAAGGTGACTCATCTCGATGTGGTACTGTTTTATGTCTTTCTCAGATTGGGATGTAGCTTAGGAACTCTACAGAACCTCTTAAAATAGTAAACTATTAATGTCTGGGTTCTCCATCCTATTGTTACAAAGGCATAGTTAAAATCCCAGTGAATTAATGTATACTCCATTGATCTAACTGGATCTCTAGACATCTTAACATAACATAACAAGCGTACTTGTAAAGCGCACGTATCACCCAAGGGTGTCAAGGTGCTGAATAACAGATATATTGTTACCCAACTCAATGGTACTCATTTTATCGACCTCAAATGAATGAAAGGTTGAGTGGACCATCAGGGATTAGAACCTGTGACCATGAGGTCGAACAAAGGCCCCAACAGTGGATGCATTAGTCCACTGTGCCACCGGACTAAGCACAAGAGTTTCCCTTGTAATTAATTTGATCTGGTTCTTTAGAAAGCATGGAATGGTCCTTAAATGCCTGTGGGGTTTAGCTCTTTTACAAGGACATTTTTTCTAAACCTAAACCTTGCCTTCAACAGAAACACCTTTGCACTGCAGGCCATCTCCTACTGTTCACCTCCTTGCCGTAATTGATGTAAATGTCTTTTGGTTCTCCAGCTCTTACTGAGTCAGGAACATCTGGTGAGGTTATTCCCTCTAGTTTCTCTTTGGAAATCCCACCCCTTCCACTGACCCCTTTAATTGTTTTTGGTGTCTTTCAGTCAGACAGTTAGTGAGCTAGTAAGTGAGAGTTGACTGATGGAGTTATTCCTACAAGGGGCATCTTAGGGTGTCCCAACCCACTTCCATGACTTAACTGTTCAGGGGTCCATAGTCAGACCATGGTCTCCAGAAGTGGAGTCAATCATGTGACTCCTTCAGGTGGAGGGGTTAAGTCTGCTCAATTCCTCTCACTCATCATCCTTTGGGTCCACTTTGCACCTTCTGTCAGATGTTATTTCTCTACAGTTTTAAGCTCTTCATCTTCCTTGGGTGCCCCAGTTCTGTTCTCTGCCCTTTCTTCAAGCGCATTCCGGGTCTAGCCTCTTCCTCTTCTCATAGTGCATGACTCTCCCTATTTCGCTCTAGCTACTGACATTTTATATCCACTCCCTCTCATGACATATATTCCTGTTCTCTGCAGATGGCATTGATGCCATCTATGGCTCTACTGCTAAATGCATCCTGTTAGGGAGGCAAAAGCAGGTGATGCATCCTGCCTACAATACATTAATTTATGGCCTTTCAAAGAAAACCAAACCCTGGTTGCAATTGGGCACTTCTTTCGTTAATAAAATAAGTACTATGGAACAGCAAAAGAATAAAAGATAGTGGTAGAAAGCGAAATCAACGTTGTTTAGGGTGATGGGATCTAAAAAAGATAATGACAGAAGGAAAGAGAGGGGGAAAGGAATCAAACATTTGTGTGTCTGTGAATCCAGAAGAGGAGAGATTGATTGAAAGAAGAAATTATAGAAAACAATAAACACATTAAGGCAAGACAAACAGAAAGAATGAAGGGGAAGTCACATGTTGTGGGAAAAGCAGAGGGATAAAAGAAAACCTTCAAGTTACTGGTTTGAACTGATATTAATATTCACTGAATTCTTTTAAGACTTTAACCCCTTTCATACACCACACGATTCTAGTGAATGAAATATATCAATTTACCTTCGAACGATAAGGCACCTAACATATCCGTCCCTTTGGTGTAGACCCATTTAACGAATCTACTTGTGCTAAGTGAATCTTAGGTACTCCCTGATATGTCGCTGGCTGGACCTCAGAACTAACCTGATGTAGAGCTATAATAACTGCTGCATTTCTCATCAAAGGTTTATACTTCAACCAGTAAGTTACAATTGTTTTCCAAGTATAACCTCATAGCAACAGCAAAAAATGTGATTGTATTCACTCAGCCTAATAAAGGTGCGCCTGGGAGGAGTTCTTGGAGTTCCACTACGCGGAACTAAGTGAAGTGACCAAAACACTACCGCAATACGCCGAGTACGGTAAGCAACGGAGTGCATTTGGTCACGCTGTTCCATTGATTTTCAGCACCGAGTGTTTGTCTCACACTGTAAAATCAGCATGAACGGCACCATGCGCAGCGCAAGAGGGCGCTATGTATGTTCTGCCCCTCAAGTAGATTTTCTACTCGAGCAGCAGCTTTCTCAACGCAAACAGAAGGTTCCTCAATGCGAGTAGTCGTGGCCATCCAAGGCCACCCACTTTGAGAAATCCCACTGCCTGCGTTGAGAAATAAAGTCGGGAGGTTGATTTTCCCCTCTCGCGCTCACCAACTTGACATTGGCAAGAGTGAGAGAGGAAAAAACTCTGCTTTGTGAGTTTTTTGGAACTCTGCGTGCTCCGCGAAGTGCAGCAATCTCTGAAAACTCTGTGAACAGAGCAGAGTTCACCTCCCAGGCCTAATTATAGGCGTGATAACACTGTGATTATAAAAACTGATAAGCGCCAATGCACCATGTCCTAAAGTAGAAACTGAATTAGATTTAAAAGTAAAAGTATATAGCCTGTTTGAAGTTGGCCAGGTGAGTACTAGAAAATCTGGAAAGATGCATCTTTTTTAAAAACTGAGGGGCCGCTTCCGATCTGGGTCAGATAGCTTTCCAACCTAGCCGATTATGGAGTGTTTACCGACCGAGCTGGACTCCTGCAGTCCGACCGAGCGAGTACAATGCAGCCGCATGCTGCTGACTCAGTTCGGTCGGACTCCCATTAAAGTCAATGGGAGCCGGTAGTACGACGCGTCCATGGGCTCCCATTGACTGAATGTGTACGTCTCGCAAAAGGGTGCCCCCTGCAGTGGGTATGTGTGGGTGCCATCCACACCATACATGCCTGTGTGGGAGAGATCATTGGGTCTCCCCCTGTGTACGAGTCATAAGGCTGCGGGTGACGGGGGGCCCTGTACAGTCCCCCCAAAGGCAGCTTCCCCGATGTTTTGCAAGCTGGAAACTCCAGCTCGATCCAGCTGTCCGACGCGTACATCATATTCGCTCGGTCGTAAAATGTTTCCATTGCGTGTGCGAATCGTGTCCGCACGAGATGGTCAGAGTGGTTCGGATCCGGAAACTGTTTGGTCGGCACACACACGTACAGGTGCATCGTACTTGCTTGCTCGTACACGTGTCCGAGTCAGTCAGAAAACACGTGTCCGGCTCGTACTTTTCCCGGCCGGATTGCGTTCAGAGCCATTCCAAGCGAGATCGGAATGGGCCCCTAAATGTTGCCTTTAATCACAAAACCAACACATTTCCCTGTTGAATAAGTTGTTACTAATTTTTACCAAACACAATGACATCTCCAGAAAACATATGTCAGTTCGACTAAAGCAGCAGTGTCACAACAAAACAAATCTATTTTTTAAATAGATCAGAATAAATAAAAATGATCTGAAGTTTTTGCAAATCTGTCCCTGAATTGCATGTCGGGTTCATTGTCCTGCGACGCTACAGGGCACATCCTCATTTAATGCACATTGGGCCTACCGGGACAGGGTGCCACATTATGAATAAACCATGGAGAATTAAGTATTGAACATCTTTTAAAATGGTCAAGCATGAGCTTTGATGGCTTTTAACTCATATTGCTTATTCTTGCCATGTCCGCTTTCTGGTTGTGAATATCAGTTTGCTGCCCTCCTGTTGGCCTCTACAAGAAAATGATTTTTATAACTACCACTACAACGAGGTGATAAACGGGTATCTCTGACCTATATCTCTTCAGATCAAAGTCACTGCTAAATATCTCTAACATGTAAGGGTCCTGGCTGTATTTATTTGCATCTGCCTCGCTTCACACCCATGAGACCAGGAGACAACAAAGCTTGTGCATGTAAATGAGCAAAGTTGGTGTTAGGTGTCAGGCTCAGGTACGAGCTTGGTGCACTATCGAATCGGAAAGCAAATGCACTGTGTCAACATACGAGTGGATGTCAACTATATCAAGAATACTGTACTGCCCAGAGTAAAGGTATCACTCATGGGCCTGTTTCACAAAGGTAATTTACGATTTTGAATACGTTTACTCCTTTTTGGTATTCACAAATGGCACTTTTGTAGTAATTTACACTTTGTAGTAACTTACACTTTTGCAGTAATTCCCAGTACCACTCATGGCCAATCACTGGTACTGCAACACCCTCCCATAGAAAATAATGTAGGTACAGACTAAAATAAAATCCCGTAGAAAATAGAGTTAAATTAAATTAAATGTAAATCTTGAAAACAGGTAAAAATTATAAAAAGTATAAATGAATTTTAATAGATATAACAGTACATATTTAAATGATAAATAAATATATAAATAATGAGTTAATAAATATATCAATACAGTACATAGTCATAATAAATATGTACTATGTTTATATATTTTTACCATTGGTTTATATTTATTTATATGTTTAACTATTTTAAATCATTTAACCTAATTTAACATTATTTCTTATGAGGTTTTATTTTAAGTACCATCCTCTGTCATTTTCTATGCGAGGATGTTGCAATACCAGTGGTTGGCCATAGTTAGCGCTGGATTTACTAGAAAAGTGTAAGTTACTACAATTGTGCAGTTTGCGAATACAAAATTTTGTAAACTTACTCAAAATTGTAAACTTAAAAAAAAATAGAAACAAAACTACTTGCCAGGAATGTCTGGACGTCGCCTCTCCTCTGTCCTCTTCCATCTTCCTTCTTCCTGTTTCCAGTGCCTGCCAGCAGCAGGAAGCACCCAGGCACACAGGCCTCCCTGAGCCAATCACAATGCTGCAATGCAGCGTTGTGATTGGTCTGAGCACCATGGTGTGGGATAGGGAGCCTCTGCATGTTCCTCACCAGACTGTGTAAAGCAACCTTGTGGGGTACATGCAAAGTGCGCATTACTGTTTGGCCGGCCCAAGAAGGCTGGACAAATACTCATGAGCACTTAGGGCGTGCAAAGCACTCCTCCCCCTGCTATGGCCAGTCCCGCCACTCCACTGACTGCAATAGGAAAAATAAAATGATACTAAATATATGATATTATAAATTTCTTTTTCCTTTTGAGTATTAGGGTGACACTGTTCCGCCTTGACTTTTCAGAATTTACCTTCTTTCCAGATACTATCCGGAACGTCTTTCCTTTTAAGGAAGATGGGGAATGTAAAGGCACGATTTATAATGTGCAGTAGTAATATGTCATGGGTACACTAACAGCCTAATTACAATGTTGGTGGGGAACTAAACCACCTGACTCCTTGTCCGATTAAGTTCCAACCGTCTCGCTGTCAGGGGTTCTACCTGATCAATTATGATGCTTCCAAACACCAGAAGGACTCCTATTGACTTCAATGAGAGCCTGTATTCCAACTGACAAACCAGACTCCTATGGGGAAAATGGGTATCTGCGGAAAACATTGCACCTTGTCGCAGGCACCCCATGGTGCCTGCCACACTGTGCATGGTTTTACAGGGCGGGTCCATTGGGTACCCCCTCGACGGCAAACCAGAGAACTCAGGATGAAGGGGAGCCTGCTAGGGGCCCCTAACGTCAGTTTCCGACTGCCTTTTCATGTCAGACAGGCCGAGACGGAAAGGCTGTTAGAATCCGACATCGTAATCAGTCGGTCGGAAATGCTGTCCTTTGAACTGTACGAATTGGCTCAGAACGACTCAGACTCTCTGAATGCTGGTCAGATCCAATTTGGAATTACTGAATCGTTCCCCTTCTGATCGCAAGCATTGTGATCAGTCGGTTGGAATTCGGATGGGTTTTGACACGGTTTAGGGGAATCCGAATGTCGGTCATAGGCTTTCTGACCCACATCATAATCAAGCCCTTAGTTGTAATATGTGAAACTTCTTGATGCTTGAATGTGTACTTCACTAGCCAATGCCTCACATACCAGCCAGATGCTCAGCAGCTAAACAAAACAATCAGTGGGAAAAGGTGGCAACCTTGCCATATATCAGGACTGACACACTGCTCCATGTATGTGCCATTGAGAAAATATACTTAACAACAAGGGGTGGTGATGGACAGAGTTTCTGAATTAAGCAGAATACTCTCACCCAGTCAAGAGATCAGGGCTAGATCCAACACCGTTTTTTAGCTCACTGCACCATCCCAGCTCAGAACCTGGCTATATGCAAATTAGTCTGTTCCTGTCCCAGTGCATGATGGGAACAGGGCAAACCAAACTACCAAGCCAATTCTTACACTGGGAAGTAAACAAGCTTCCGGGGACCGGTTTCTGGCATTTCAGCCGTCGTCAGCCCGGCTTGCTTGAATCCTGATGGTGCAATGAGCAAGGGACTCACATCTGAGTATACCCTTCCACGCTTATGGTGGACAAAATATTTAACAACAAGGGGTGGTGATGGACAGAGTTTCTGAATTAAGAAGAATACTCTCACCCAGTCAAGAGATCAGGGCTAGATCCAACACCGTTTTTTAGCTCACTGCACCATCCCAGCTCAGAACCTGGCTATATGCAAATTAGTCTGTTCCTGTCCCAGTGCATGATGGGAACAGGGCAAACCAAACTACCAAGCCAATTCTTACACTGGGAAGGAAACAAGCTTCCGGGGACCGGTTTCTGGCATTTCAGCCGTCGTCGGCCCGGCTTGCTTGAATCCTGACGTTGTGCCGGTGCAAAGTAACCAAAAGTGAAGCTAACCAGCATAAAGTGTTGATTTGGGACCAGCTTAAATCTCATTCACCGCAGGAAAGTAGTCCTAAATTAAAGCAAAGTAGCACTTTGCACTTTCCACTAATTTGGGTCAAGGGGTCATTCCCATGAAACCACCCATGTATTCTGACACAATGTCCTAGCTAACAGCATTTGTAGACAGGGTTTACCCAATTATGTATGCCAAAAGTTTTCCTTTCTCCATACTTTTCTAATGATAAAATCTGTGTTGTACAGTACATTACACATACATAGTGTGAAAGGCTGTGTACTGTGTCAGAACAACATAGTAGTTTGCACTGGAAGGTTATGAGTACAGACATATGCTAGAGATCATGCTAACACCATTTCACTATTGTGCAAAGGTGTGTGTGTGGTGCTATGCAGAAGAAAGTGCACCATTGCAGTCGATGACAGCAGCAGCCTCCTGTCTTAGTAAATATGGTGCTGTCCTGCTCTCTCCCTTTCACCCAAAGTAGTACAGGAAATTTGGTTGCTGCACTGTGTTGTGTGAAAAAATAGGAAATGTGGCCCAGTGTCATATTCAATTACTGGTTTCAAACACATGTTCGAATCGATTATGAATTCAGCCTTGTGGGAATGCACTAGCCCCGGCCTCATTGTGTGTATCCAAAGGGCATGTAATGGTAATGAATTTCACCATTTGCATTGTTCCATGATTGTTGTCTATTAAACTGGAAGTCCTCTTAGCCCTTTAAGGTCTCGCCTGAGCCAGCGTGCATGCGCTGCCCTGCGAGACTTTTTGCAAGGGGGCTTCAAAATCTGACCACAAGCTTGTGTGTGTTGTTTGTTTTTGGTCAGAGGCTATTGGCCTTTGCGTGCGACTTTCTAAGAAAGACAGCAGGAAATTGGGCAAAAGCTGGTGCATGTCCCGCCTTTGCTCGCCCACGGCTTATTGCTTGCGGTTACCCGCACAGGCACCGTCTGTTTTGAATTATTGTGCCCAGACGCTTGCGCAATAATTAAAAAACAGATGTCTCGCTGTGGCGCGTGCATTCGAAACACTTGTATGCTTCTTTAAATTGGTAATGTTGGGACATGTGTATGCTGCCTTTGGCAGGAGGGATCAACCAGGGCAGTGCACATCTTGCCCAATGCTCCTCTCTGCCTGTGTTTGACAGAGCACTATGTCCATGTAAGGAGGCTTGGAATGCTCCATTCAATTGAGGGGTGAGGGATACAGTGGGAATATTAATAATAAAAAAAACTGATGACACGACAAGTGTGTCTGGGGTCAACCTAATACAGCAGCTTTTTTTAAAAACTGCTTCATTAGTCACATAGTTGAAAGACGCGTTAAAAAGTGAAATTGGTGTGAGATTTGGGTTATTGGAAACATGTGTTGGGGCCAAAGTTGTTTTGTTCAGTGCGTTGAGGACACATTATTGAGCTCTGCATTTCAACTAAGCATTCCATTGTAGAGGAAAGCTTCGAGACAAGTATGGGCTGACTTAAAACTCATGTGACATGGTCAAGAAGAACACCATCCTGCTGCTTACTCCCCTAGACATTTCTCCATCAACATTCTTTTCATGTGCTCTTGGTACTTCTCTTCTGTTTCACATCCACCTCTGGCACATGCCCAGGTGGGCACGAGCATATATGTTAGGCATGTGTATAATTTTAAATAGGCTGGAGTCATTTGTATTAAATTTGAGATTTTCGCTTAGTAAAAATTATGCATAATGTCTGAGATTACATAATAACACCAACTAGAGTTAACAAACTGTCCCTTCAGGAAAAAATCCTCTCACTGGAGCATGGGAATGATGCGATCGATGCGTGGCAATAACGCAAGCAGCATTTATTGGATAGGATGCTTATAAAATAACTCAAAAAGTCAGCATTATCAAGCCAGATGGCAGAGCGTTGTAGAGTGACCTCCTGTTGCTCTGGGGCACCTTGGGTGAAAAATGTCTATACGGCGGCCCGGCCGTGGGGAGGAGCACCATGGCTAGCTGGGAGGAAAGTGCTCTCCAGCTGGGTGAGGCTGAATTTTGAACTTTTCGAGAAGTTTTAGCACAGCGCACTAAATGCTGAAAGAGCATGCTTTTAAGAGCCACAATCTACTAAAGGATTTGAAAACATATTTTTAAATAAAGCAAACAAACATTTGAACTTACTGTAAGGAATCGTTTTCGCTCGCATTGGGGACTGCATGTCCCATCAGGCACTAAGAAATACTGCACTGAGCATGCGCCCACTAGAGGCTGTAATCGTATAAATAAAGCCCAAAGTGTGCAGTGTGAGCCTCGAATGCTTTGTTTGCAACAGCCCTTGAAGAAGGGGTCATTGACCTTGAAACGCGTCGGCGAACATGAATGTAAAGTGGAACAGGACGGCAAGCTGCATTATCAAGCCGGATGGCAGAGCATTGTAGAGTGACATCCATTTGCTCTAGGGCACCTTTGGTGAAAAATGTCTACATGGCGGCCCGGCCGTGGGGAGGAGCACCATCGGTAGCTGGGAGGAAAGTGCTCTCCAGCTGGGTGAGGCTGAGTTTTGAACTTTTCAAGACGTTTTGGCACAGCGCTCTAAATGCTGAAAGAGCCTGCTTCTAAGAGCCACAACCTACTAAAGGATTTGAAAACATATTTTTAAATGAAGCAAACAAACATTTGAACTTACTGTAAGGAATCGTTTTCGCTCGCATTGGGGACTGCATGTCCCATCAGGCACTGAGAAATACTGCACTGAGCATGCGCCCACTAGAGTCTGTATTCAAATAAATAAAGCCCAAAGTGTGCAGTGTGAGCCTCGAATGATTTGTTTGCAACAGCCCATGAAGAAAGGGTCCTCGACCTTGAAATGCATGAGCGAACATAAATGTAAAGTGGAACAGGAAGGCAAGCTGCATTATCAAGCCGGATGGCAAAGCGTTGTAGAGTTTCCTCCCGTTGCTCTAGGGCACATTTGGTGAAAAATGTGTACATGGCAGCCCGGCCATGGGGAGGAGCACCATCGCTAGCTGGGAGGATAGTGCTCTCCAGCTGGGTGAGGATGAGTTTTGAACTTTTCAAGACGTTTTGGCACAGCGCTCTACATGCTGTAAGAGCCTGCTTCTAAGAGCCACAACCTACTAAAGGATTTGAAAACATATTTTTAAATGAAGCAAACAAACATTTGAACTTACTGTAAGGAATCGTTTTCGCTCGCATTGGGGACTGCATGTCCCATCAGGCACTGAGAAATACTGCACTGAGCATGCGCCCACTAGAGTTTGTAATCGAATAAATAAAGCCCAAAATGTGCAGTATGAACCTCAAGATTTGTTTGCAACAGCCCAAGAAGAAGGGGTCCTTGACCTTGAAATGCGTCGGCGAACATATATGTAAAGTGGGACAGGAAGGCAAGCTGAATTATCAAGCCAGATGGCAGAGCATTGTAGAGTGACCTCCGGTTGCTCTAGGGCACGTTTGGTGAGAAATGTCTACACGGCGCCCCGGCGGTGGGGAGGAGCACCATCGCTAGCTGGGAGGAAAGTGCTCTCCAGCTGGGTGAGGCTGAGTTTTGAACTTTTCAAGACGTTTTGGCACAGCGCTCTAAATGCTGAAAGAACCTGCTTCTAAGAGCCACAACCTACTAAAGGATTTGAAAATGTATTTTTAAATGAAGCAAACAAACATTTGAACTTACTGTAAGGAATCGTTTTCTCTCGCATTGGGGACTGCATTTCCCATCAGGCACTGAGAAATACTGCACTGAGCATGCGCCCACTAGAGGCTGTAATCGAATAAATAACACCAAAAGTGTGCAGTGTGAGCCTCAAATGATTTGTTTGCAACAGCCCATGAAGAAGGGGTCCTTGACCTTGAAACACGTCGGCGAACATAAATGTAAAGTGGAACAGGAAGGCAAGCTGCATTATCAAGCCGGATGGCAGAGCATTGTAGAGTGACATCCCGTTGCTCTAGGGCACCTTTGGTGAAAAATGTCTACACGGCGGCCCGGCCGTGGGGAGGAGCACCATCGCTAGCTGGGAGGAAAGTGCTCTCCAGCTGGGTGAGGCTGAGTTTTGAACTTTTCAAGATGTTTTGGCACAGCGCTCTAAATGCTGAAAGAGCCTGCTTCTAAGAGCCACAACCTACTAAAGGATTTGAAAACGTATTTTTAAATGAAGCAAAAAACATTTGAACTTACTGTAAGGAATCGTTTTTGCTCGCATTGGGGACTGCATGTCCCATCAGGCACTGAGAAATACTGCACTGAGCATCCGCCCACTAGAGTCTGTAATCGAATAAATAAAGCCCAAAGTGTGCAGTGTGAGCCTCAAATGATTTGTTTGCAACAGCCCATGAAGAAAGGGTCTTCGACCTTACATGCGTCGGCGAACATAAATGTAAAGTGGAACAGGAAGGCAAGCTGCATTATCAAGCCGGATGGCAGAGCGTTGTTGAGTTTCCTCCCATTGCTCTAGGGCACATTTGGTGAAAAATGTCTACACTGTGGCCAGGCTGTGGGGAGGAGCACCATCGCTAGCTGGGAGGAAAGTGCTCTCCAGCTGGGTGAGGCAGAGTTTTGTACTTTTCAGGACGTTTTGGCACAGAGCTCTACATGCTAAAGAGCCTGCTTCTAAGAGCCACAACCTACTAAAGGATTTGAAAAACGTGTTTTTAAATGAAGCAAACAAACATTTATACTTACTGTAAGGAATCGTTTTCGCTTGCATTGGGGACTGCATGTCCCATCAGGCACTGAGAAATACTGCACTGAGCATGTGCCCACTAGAGGCTGTAATCGAATAAATAAAGCCCAAAATGTGCAGTGTGAGCCTCGAAAGATTTGTTTGCAACAGCCCATGAAGAAGGGTCCTTGACCTTGAAACTCGTCGGCAAACATAAATGTAAAGTGTAACAGGAAGGCAAGCTGCATTATCAAGCCGGATGGCAGAGCGTTGTAGAGTTTCCTCCCGTTGCTCTAGGGCACATTTGTTGAAAAATGTCTACATGGCAGCCCGGCCGTGGGGAGGAGCACCATCGCTAGCTGGGAGGAAAGTGCTCTCCAGCTGGGTGAGGATGAGTTTTGAACTTTTCAAGACGTTTTGGCACAGCGCTCTACATGCTGTAAGAGCCTGCTTCTAAGAGCCAGAACCTACTAAACGATTTGAAAACATATTTTTAAATGAAGCAACCAAACATTTGAACTTACTGTAAAGAATCGTTTTCGCTCGCATTGGGACTGCATGTCCCATCTGGCACTGAGAAATACTGCGCTGAGCATGCGCCCACTAGAGGTTGTAATCGAATAAATAAAGCCCAAAGTGTGCAGTGTGAGCCTCGAGATTTGTTTGCAACAGCCCAAGAAGAAGGGGTCCTTGACCTTGAAACGCGTCGGCGAACATAAATGTAAAGTGGAACAGGAAGGCAACCTGAATTATCAAGCTAGATGGCAGAGCGTTGTAGAGTGACCTCCCGTTGCTCTACGGCACCTTTGGTGAGAAATGTCTACACGGCGCCCCAGCGGTGGGGAGGAGCACTATCGCTAGCTGGGAGGAAAGTGCTCTCCAGCTGGGTGAGGCTGAATTTTGAACTTTTCAAGACGTTTTGGCCCAGCGCTCTACAGGCTGAAAGAGCCTGTTTCTAGGAGCCACAATCTATTAAGAGGTTTGAAAACGTATTTTTAAATGAATCAAACAAACATTTGAACTTACAGTAAGGAATCGTTTTCGCTCCCATTGGGGACTGCATGTCCCATCAGGCACTGAGAAAAAAACTGTACCGAGCATGTGCCCATTAGAGGCTGTAATCGAATAAATAAAGCCCAAAGTTTGCAGTGTGAGCCTCGATTGATTTGTTTGCAACAGCCCATGAAGAAGAAGTCCTTGACTTTGAAACGTGTTGGCGAACATAAATGTAAAGTGGAACAGGAAGGCAAGCTGCATTATCAAGCTGGATGGCAGAGCGTTGTAGAGTGACCTCCCGTTGCTCTAGGGCACCTTTGGTGAGAAATGTCTATACAGCGGCCGGGCCGTGGGGAGGAGCACCATCGCTAGCTGGGAGGAAAGTGCTCTCCAGCTGGGTGAGGCTGAGTTTTGAACTTTGCAAGACGTTTTGGCACAGCGCTCTACATGCTGAAAGAGCCTGCTTCTAAGAGCCACAACCTACTAAAGGATTTGAAAATGGATTTTTAAATGAAGCAAACAAACATTTGAACTTACTGTAAGGAATCGTTTTCTCTCGCATTGGGGACTGCATGTCCCATCAGGCACTGAGAAATACTGCACTGAGCATGCGCCCACTAGAGGCTGTAATCGAATAAATAAAGCCAAAAGTGTGCAGTGTGAGCCTCTAATGATTTGTTTGCAACAGCCCATGAAGTAGGGGTCCTTGACCTTGAAACGCGTCGGCGAACATAAATGTAAAGTGGAACAGGAAGGCAAGCTGAATTATCAGGCCGGATGGCAGAGCATTGTAGAATGGCCTCCCGTTGCTCTAGGGCACCTGTGGTGAAAAATGTCTACACGGCGGCCCGGCCGTGGGGAGGAGCACCATCGCGAGCTGGGAGGAAAGTGCTCTCCAGCTGGGTGAGGCTGAGTTTTGAACTTTTCAAGAAAATTTTTGGCACAGGGCTCTAAATGCTAAAAGAGCCTGCTTCTAAGAGCCACAACCTACTAAAGGATTTGAAAACGTAT
This sequence comes from Lissotriton vulgaris, assembly GCF_964263255.1. Taxonomy (NCBI): domain Eukaryota; kingdom Metazoa; phylum Chordata; class Amphibia; order Caudata; family Salamandridae; genus Lissotriton; species Lissotriton vulgaris. The sequence continues at coordinate 732,485,297 of NC_141695.1, read as the reverse complement.
TTTTAAATTAAGCAAACAAACATTTGAACTTACTGTAAGGAATCGTTTTCGCTCGCATTGGGGACTGCATGTCCCATCAGGCACTGAGAAATACTGCACTGAGCTTGCGCCCATTAGGAGCTGTAATCGAATAAATAAAGCCCAAAATGTGCAGCGTGAGCCTCTAATGATGTGTTTGCAACAGCCCATGATGAAGGGGTGCTTGACCTTGAAACGCGTCAGCGAACATTAATGTAAAGTGGAACAGGAAGGCAAGTAGCATTATCAACCCGGATGGCAGAGCATTGTAGAGTGACCTCTCGATGCGTTAGGGCACCTTTGGTGAAAAATGTCTACACGGCGGCCCGGCCGTGAGGAGGAGCACAATCGCTAGCTGAGAGGAAAGTGCTCTCCAGCTGGGTGAGGCTGAGTTTTGAACTTTTCAAGACATTTTGGCACAGCGCTTTAAATGCAAAAAGAGCCTGCTTCTAAGAGACACAACCTACTAAAGGACTTGAAAACTGATTTTTAAATGAAGCAAACAAACATTTGAACTTACTGTAAGGAATCGTTTTTGCTCGCATTGAGGACTGCATGTCCCATCAGGCACTGAGAAATACTGCACTGAGCATGTGCCCACTAGAGGCTGTAATCGAATAAATAAAGCCCAAAGTGTGCAGTGTGAGCCTCAAATGATTTGTTTGCAACAGCCCATGAAGAAGGGGTCCTTGACCTTGAAACGTGTTGGCGAACATAAATGTAAAGTGGAACAGGAAGGCAAGCTGCATTATCAAGCCGGATGGCAGAGCGTTGTAGAGTGACCTCCCGTTGCTCTAGGGCACCTTTGGTGAAAAATGTCTACACGGCGGCCATGCCGTGGGGAGGAGCACCATCGCTAGCTGGGAGGAAAGTGCTCTCCAGCTGAGTGAGGCTGAGTTTTGAACTTTTCAAGACGTTTTGGCACAGTGCTCCACATGCTGAAAGAGCCTGCTTCTAAGAGCCAAAACCTACTAAAGGATTTGAAAAAGTATTTTTAAATGAAACAAAGCAACATTTGAACTTACTGTAAGGAATCGTTTTCTCTCGCATTGGGGACTGCATGTCCCATCAGGCACTGAGAAATACTGCACTGAGCATGTGCCCACTAGAGGCTGTAATCGAATAAATAAAGCCCAAAGTGTGCAGTGTGAGCCTCGAATGATTTGTTTGCAACAGCCCATGAAGAAGGTGTCCTTGACCTTGAAACGTGATGGCGAACATAAATGTTTAGTGGAAAAGGAAGGCAAGCTGCATTAGCAAGCCGGATGGCAGAGCGTTGTAGAGTGACCTCCCGTTGCTCTAGAGCACCTTTGGTGAAACATGTCTACACGACGGCCGTGCCGTGGGGAGGAGCACCATCGCTAGCTGGGAGGAAAGTGCTCTCCAGCTGAGTGAGGCTGAGTTTTGAACTTTTCAAGACGTTTTAGCACAGCGCTCTACATGCTGAAAGAGCCTGCTTCTAAGAGCCACAACCTACTAAAGGATTTGAAAATGTATTTTTAAATGAAGCAAACAAACATTTGAACTTACTGTAAGGAATCGTTTTCGCTCGCATTGGGGACTGAATGTCACATCAGGCACTGAGAAATACCGCACTGAGCATGCGCGCACTATAGGCTGTAATCGAATAAATAAAGCCCAAAGTTTGCAGTGTGAGCCTCGAATGATTTGTTTGCAACAGCCCATGAAGAAGGGGTCCTTGACGTTGAAACGCGTCGGCGAACATAAATGTAAAGTGGAACAGGAACACAAGCTGCATTATCAAGCCGGATGGCAGAGCGTTGTAGAGTGACCTCGCGTTGCTCTAGGGTACCTTTGGTGAAAAATGTCTACACGGTGGCCCGGCCGTGGGGAAGAGCACCATCGCGAGCTGGGAGGAAAGTGCTCTCCAGCTGCGTGAGGCTGAGTTTTGAACTTTTCAAGACATTTTTTGGCACAGGGCTCTAAATGCTGAAAGAGCCTGCTTCTAAGAGCCACAACCTACTAAAGGATTTGAAAACGTATTTATAAATGAAGCAAACAAACATTTGAACTTACTGTAAGGAATCGTTTTCGCTCGCATTGGGGACTGCATGTCCCATCAGGCACTGAGAAATACTGCACTGAGCATGCGCCCATTAGGAGCTGTAATCGAATAAATAAAGCCCAAAGTGTGCAGTGTGAGCCTCGAATGATGTGTTTGCAACAGCCCATGAAGAAGGGGTCCTTGACCTTGAAACGCGTCGGTGAACATAAATGTAAAGTAGAAGAGGAAGGAAAGCTGCATTATAAAGCCGGATGCCAGAGCGTTGTAGAGTGGCCTCTAGTTGCTCTAGGGCACCTTTGGTGAAAAATGTCTACACGGTGGCCCGGCCGTGGGGAGGAGCACCATCGCTAGCTGGGAGGAAAGTGCTCTCCAGCTGGGTGAGGCTGAGTTTTGAACTTTTCAAGTCGTTTTGGCACAGAGCTCTACATGCTGAAAGAGCCTGCTTCTAAGAGCCACAACCTACTAAAGGATTTGAAAACTTATTCATAAATGAAGCAAACAAACATTTGAACTTACTGTAAGGAATTGTTTTCGCTCGCATTGGGGACTGCATGTCCTATCAGGCACTGAGAAATACTGCACTGAGAATGCGCCCACTAGAGGCTGTAATCGAATAAATAAAGCCCAAAGTGTGCAGTGTGAGCTTCGAATGATTTGTTTGCAACAGCACATAAAGAAGGGGTCCTTGACCTTGAAACGCGTCGGCAAACATAAATGTAAAGTGTAACAGGAAGGCAAGCTGCATTATCAAGCCGAATGGCAGAGCGTTGTAGAGTTTCCTCCCGTTGCTCTAGGGCACATTTGGTGAAAAATGTCTACATGGCAGCCCGGCCGTGGGGAGGAGAGCCATCGCTAGCTGGGAGGAAAGTGCTCTCCAGCTGGGTGAGGATGAGTTTTGAACTTTTCAAGACGTTTTGGCACAGCGCTCTACATGCTGTAAGAGCCTGCTTCTAAGAGCCAGAACCTACTAAACGATTTGAAAACATATTTTTAAATGAAGCAACCAAACATTTGAACTTACTGTAAGGAATCGTTTTCGCTCGCATTGGGGACTGCGTGTCCCATCTGGCACTGAGAAATACTGCGCTGAGCATGCGCCCACTAGAGGTTGAAATCGAATAAATAAAGCCCAAAGTGTGCAGTGTGAGCCTCGAGATTTGTTTGCAACAGCCCAAGAAGATGGGTTCCTTGACCTTGAAACGCGTCGGCGAACATAAATGTAAAGTGGAACAGGAAGGCAAGCTGAATTATCAAGCTAGATGGCAGAGCGTTGTAGAGTGACCTCCCGTTGCTCTACGGCACCTTTGGTGAGAAATGTCTACACGGCGCCCCAGCGGTGGGGAGGAGCACTATCGCTACCTGGGAGGAAAGTGCTCTCCAGCTGGGTGAGGCTGAATTTTGAACTTTTCAAGACGTTTTGGCCCAGCGCTCTACAGGCTGAAAGAGCCTGTTTCTAGGAGCCACAATCTATTAAGAGGTTTGAAAACGTATTTTTAAATGAATCAAACAAACATTTGAACTTACAGTAAGGAATCGTTTTCGCTCGCATTGGGGACTGCATGTCCCATCAGGCACTGAGAAAAACTGCACCGAGCATGTGCCCATTAGAGGCTGTAATCGAATAAATAAAGCCCAAAGTTTGCAGTGTGAGCCTTGAATGATTTGTTTGCAACAGCCCATGAAGAAGGGGTCCTTGACCGTGAAACGTGTTGGCGAACATAAATGTAAAGTGGAACAGGAAGGCAAGCTGCATTATCAAGCTGGATGGCAGAGCGTTGTAGAGTGACCTCCCGTTGCTCTAGGGCACCTTTGTTGAGAAATGTCTACACAGCGCCCCAGCTGTGGGGAGGAGCACTATCGCTACTTTGGCGAAAAATGTCTACACGGCGGCCGGGCCGTGGGGAGGAGCACCATCGCTAGCTGGGAGGAAAGTGCTCTCCAGCTGGGTGAGGCTGAGTTTTGAACTTTTCAAGACGTTTTGGCACAGCGCTCTACATGCTGAAAGAGCCTGCTTCTAAGAGCCACAACCTACTAAAGGATTTGAAAATGGAGTTTTTAAATGAAGCAAACAAACATTTGAACTTACTGTAAGGAATCGTTTTCTCTCGCATTGGGGACTGCATGTCCCATCAGGCACTGAGAAATACTGCACTGAGCATGCGCCCACTAGAGGCTGTAATCGAATAAATAAAGCCAAATGTGTGCAGTGTGAGCCTCTAATGATTTGTTTGCAACAGCCCATGAAGAAGGGGTCCTTGACCTTGAAACGCGTCGGCGAACATAAATGTAAAGTGGAACAGGAAGGCAAGCTGAATTATCAGGCCGGATGGCAGAGCATTGTAGAATGACCTCCCGTTGCTCTAGGGCACCTTTGGTGAAAAATGTCTACACGGCGGCCCGGCCGTGTGGAGGAGCACCATCGCGAGCTGGGAGGAAAGTGCTCTCCAGCTGGGTGAGGCTGAGTTTTGAACTTTTCAAGACAATTTTTGGCACAGGGCTCTAAATGCTGAAAGAGCCTGCTTCTAAGAGCCACAATCTACTAAAGGATTTGAAAACGTATTTTAAAATGAAGCAAACAAACATTTGAACTTACTGTAAGGAATCGTTTTCGCTCGCATTGGGGACTGCATGTCCCATCAGGCACTGAGAAATACTGCACTGAGCATGTGCCCACTAGAGGCTGTAATCGAATAAATAAAGCCCAAAGTGTGCAGTGTGAGCCTCAAATGATTTGTTTGCAACAGCCCATGAAGAAGGGGTCCTTGACCTTGAAACGTGGTGGCGAACATAAATGTAAAGTGGAACAGGAAGGCAAGCTGCATTATCAAGCCGGATGGCAGAGCGTTGTCGAGTGACCTCCCTTTGCTCTAGGGCACCTTTGGTGAAAAATGTCTACACGGTGGCCATGCCGTGGGGAGGAGCACCATCGCTAGCTGGGAGGAAAGTGCTCTCCAGCTGAGTGAGGCTGAGTTTTGAACTTTTCAAGACGTTTTGGCACAGTGCTCTACATGCTGAAAGAGCCTGCTTCTAAGAGCCAAAACCTACTAAAGGATTTGAAAATGTATTTTTAAATGAAACAAAGCAACATTTGAACTTACTGTAAGGAATCGTTTTCTCTCGCATTGGGGACTGCATGTCCCATCAGGCACTGAGAAATACTGCACTGAGCTTGCGCCCATTAGGAGCTGTAATCGAATAAATAAAGCCCACAGTGTGCAGTGTGAGCCTCGAATGATGTGTTTGCAACAGCCCATGATGAAGGGGTCCTTGACCTTGAAACGCGTCGGCGAACATTAATGTAAAGTAGAACAGGAAGGCAAGCAGCATTATCAAGCCGGATGGCAGAGCATTGTAGAGTGACCTCTCGATGCGTTAGGGCACCTTTGGTGAAAAATGTCTACACGGCGGCCCGGCCGTGAGGAGGAGCACAATCGCCAGCTGAGAGGAAAGTGCTCTCCAGCTGGGTGAGGCTGAGTTTTGAACTTTTCAAGACATTTTGGCACAGCGCTCTAAATGCAAAAAGAGCCTGCTTCTAAGAGACACAACCTACTAAAGGACTTGAAAACTGATTTTTAAATGAAGCAAACAAACATTTGAACTTACTGTAAGGAATCGTTTTTGCTCGCATTGAGGACTGCATGTCCCATCAGGCACTGAGAAATACTGCACTGAGCATGTGCCCACTAGAGGCTGTAATCGAATAAATAAAGCCCAAAGTGTGCAGTGTGAGCCTTGAATGATTTGTTTGCAACAGCCCATGAGGAAGGGGTCCTTGACCTTGAAACGTGATGGCGAACATAAATGTTTAGTGGAAAAGGAAGGCAAGCTGCATTAGCAAGCCGGATGGCAGAGCGTTGTAGAGTGACCTCCCGTTGCTCTAGAGCACCTTTGGTGAAACATGTCTACACAGCTGCCGTGCCGTGGGGAGGAGCACCATCGCTAGCTGGGAGGAAAGTGCTCTCCAGCTGAGTGAGGCTGAGTTTTGAACTTTTCAAGACGTTTTAGCACAGCGCTCTACATGCTGAAAGAGCCTGCTTCTAAGAGCCACAACCTACTAAAGGATTTGAAAATGTATTTTTAAATGAGGCAAACAAACATTTGAACTTACTGTAAGGAATCGTTTTCGCTCGCATTGGGGACTGAATGTCCCATCAGGCACTGAGAAATACTGCACTGAGCATGCGCGCACTATAGGCTGTAATCGAATAAATAAAGCCCAAAGTTTGCAGTGTGAGCCTCGAATGATTTGTTTGCAACAGCCCATGATGAAGGGGTCCTTGATGTTGAAACGCGTCGGCGAACATAAATGTAAAGTGGAACAGGAAGGCAAGCTGCATTATCAAGCCGGATGGCAGAGCGTTGTAGAGTGACCTCCCGTTGCTCTAGGGTACCTTTGGTGAAAAATGTCTACACGGCGGCCCGGCCGTGGGGAAGAGCACCATCGCGAGCTGGGAGGAAAGTGCTCTCCAGCTGCGTGAGGCTGAGTTTTGAACTTTTCAAGACATTTTTTGGCACAGGGCCCTAAATGCTGAAAGAGCCTGCTTCTAAGAGCCACAACCTACTAAAGGATTTGAAAACGTATTTATAAATGAAGCAAACAAACATTTGAACTTACTGTAAGGAATCGTTTTCGCTCGCATTGGGGACTGCATGTCCCATCAGGCACTGAGAAATACTGCACTGAGCATGCGCCCATTAGGAGCTGTAATCGAATAAATAAAGCCCAAATTGTGCAGTGTGAGCCTCGAATGATGTGTTTGCAACAGCCCATGAAGAAGGGGTCCTTGACCTTGAAACACGTCGGTGAACATAAATGTAAAGTAGAAGAGGAAGGAAAGCTGCATTATAAAGCCGGATGCCAGAGCGTTGTAGAGTGGCCTCTAGTTGCTCTAGGGCACCTTTGGTGAAAAATGTCTACACGGTGGCCCGGCCGTGGGGAGGAGCACCATCGCTAGCTGGGAGGAAAGTGCTCTCCAGCTGGGTGAGGCTGAGTTTTGAACTTTTCAAGTCGTTTTGGCACAGAGCTCTACATGCTGAAAGAGCCTGCTTCTAAGAGCCACAACCTACTAAAGGATTTGAAAACTTATTCATAAATGAAGCAAACAAACATTTGAACTTACTGTAAGGAATTGTTTTCGCTCGCATTGGGGACTGCATGTTCCATCAGGCACTAAGAAATACTGCACTGAGAATGCGCCCACTAGAGGCTGTAATCGAATAAATAAAGCCCAAAGTGTGCAGTGTGAGCTTCGAATGATTTGTTTGCAACAGCCCATAAAGAAGGGGTCCTTGACCTTGAAACGCGTCGGCAAACATAAATGTAAAGTGTAACAGGAAGGCAAGCTGCATTATCAAGCCGAATGGCAGAGCGGTGTAGAGTTTCCTCCCGTTGCTCTAGGGCACATTTGGTGAAAAATGTCTACATGGCAGCCCGGCCGTGGGGAGGAGAGCCATCGCTAGCTGGGAGGAAAGTGCTCTCCAGCTGGGTGAGGATGAGTTTTGAACTTTTCAAGACGTTTTGGCACAGCGCTCTACATGCTGTAAGAGCCTGCTTCTAAGAGCCAGAACCTACTAAACGATTTGAAAACATATTTTTAAATGAAGCAACCAAACATTTGAACTTACTGTAAGGAATCGTTTTCGCTCGCATTGGGGACTGCGTGTCCCATCTGGCACTGAGAAATACTGCGCTGAACATGCGCCCACTAGAGGTTGAAATCGAATAAATAAAGCCCAAAGTGTGCAGTGTGAGCCTCGAGATTTGTTTGCAACAGCCCAAGAAGATGGGTTCCTTGACCTTGAAACGCGTCGGCGAACATAAATGTAAAGTGGAACAGGAAGGCAAGCTGAATTATCAAGCTAGATGGCAGAGCGTTGTAGAGTGACCTCCCGTTGCTCTACGGCACCTTTGGTGAGCAATGTCTACACGGCGCCCCAGCGGTGGGGAGGAGCACTATCGCTACCAGGGAGGAAAGTGCTCTCCAGCTGGGTGAGGCTGAATTTTGAACTTTTCAAGACGTTTTGGCCCAGCTCTCTACAGGCTGAAAGAGCCTGTTTCTAGGAGCCACAATCTATTAAGAGGTTTGAAAACGTATTTTTAAATGAATCAAACAAACATTTGAACTTACAGTAAGGAATCGTTTTCGCTCGCATTGGGGACTGCATGTCCCATCAGGCACTGAGAAAAACTGCACCGAGCATGTGCCCATTAGAGGCTGTAATCGAATAAATAAAGCCCAAAGTTTGCAGTGTGAGCCTTGAATGATTTGTTTGCAACAGCCCATGAAGAAGGGGTCCTTGACCATGAAACGTGTTGGCGAACATAAATGTAAAGTGGAACAGGAAGGCAAGCTGCATTATCAAGCTGGATGGCAGAGCGTTGTAGAGTGACCTCCCGTTGCTCTAGGGCACCTTTGTTGAGAAATGTCTACACAGCGCCCCAGCTGTGGGGAGGAGCACTATCGCTACTTTGGTGAAAAATGTCTACACGGCGGCCGGGCCATGGGGAGGAGCACCATCGCTAGCTGGGAAGAAAGTGCTCTCCAGCTGGGTGAGGCTGAGTTTTGAACTTTTCAAGACGTTTTGGCACAGCGCTCTACATGCTGAAAGAGCCTGCTTCTAAGAGCCACAACCTACTAAAGGATTTGAAAATGGATTTTTAAATGAAGCACACAAACATTTGAACTTACTGTAAGGAATCGTTTTCTCTCGCATTGGGGACTGCATGTCCCATCAGGCACTGAGAAATACTGCACTGAGCATGCGCCCACTAGAGGCTGTAATCGAATAAATAAAGCCAAATGTGTGCAGTGTGAGCCTCTAATGATTTGTTTGCAACAGCCCATGAAGAAGGGGTCCTTGACCTTGAAACGCGTCGGCGAACATAAATGTAAAGTGGAACAGGAAGGCAAGCTGAATTATCAGGCCGGATGGCAGAGCATTGTAGAATGACCTCCCGTTGCTCTAGGGCACCTTTGGTGAAAAATGTCTACACGGCGGCCCGGCCGTCGGGAGGAGCACCATCGCGAGCTTGGAGGAAAGTGCTCTCCAGCTGGGTGAGGCTGAGTTTTGAACTTTTCAAGACAATTTTTGGCACAGGGCTCTAAATGCTGAAAGAGCCTGCTTCTAAGAGCCAAAACCTACTAAAGGATTTGAAAATGTATTTTTAAATGAAACAAAGCAACATTTGAACTTACTGTAAGGAATCGTTTTCTCTCGCATTGGGGACTGCATGTCCCATCAGGCACTGAGAAATACTGCACTGAGCTTGCGCCCATTAGGAGCTGTAATCGAATAAATAAAGCCCAAAGTGTGCAGTGTGAGCCTCGAATGATGTGTTTGCAACAGCCCATGATGAAGGGGTCCTTGACCTTGAAACGCGTCGGCGAACATTAATGTAAAGTAGAACAGGAAGGCAAGCAGCATTATCAAGCCGGATGGCAGAGCATTGTAGAGTGACCTCTCGATGCTCTAGGGCACCTTTGGTGAAAAATGTCTACACCGCGGCCCGGCCGTGAGAAGGAGCACCATCGCTAGCTGAGAGGAAAGTGCTCTCCAGCTGGGTGAGGCTGAGTTTTGAACTTTTAAAGACATTTTGGCACAGCGCTCTAAATGCAAAAAGAGCCTGCTTTTAAGAGACACAACCTACTAAAGGACTTGAAAACTGATTTTTAAATGAAGCAAAGAAACATTTGAACTTACTGTAAGGAATCGTTTTTGCTCACATTGGGAACTGCATGTCCCATCAGGCACTGAGAAATACTGCACTGAGCATGTGCCCACTAGAGGCTGTAATCGAATAAATAAAGCCCAAAGTTTGCAGTGTGAGCCTCGAATGATTTGTTCGCAACAGCTCATGAAGAAAGGGTCCTTGACCTTGAAACGCGTCGGCGAACATAAATGTAAAGTGGAACAGGAAGGCAAGCTGCATTATCAAGCCGGATGGCAGAGCTTTGTAGAGTTTCCTCCCGTTGCTCTGGGGCACCTTTGGGGAAAAAGGTCTACATGGCGGCCCGGCTGTGGGGAGGAGCACCATCGCTAGCTGGGAGGAAAGTGCTCTCCAGCTGGGTGAGGCTGAGTTTTGAACTTTTCAAGACGTTTTGGCACAGCGCTCTACATGCTGAAAGAGCCTGCTTCTAAGAGCCACAACCTACTAAAGGATTTGAAAATGTATTTTTAAAAGAAGCAATCAAACATTTGAACTTACTGTAAGGAATCGTTTTCGCTCGCATTGGGGACTGAATGTCCCATCAGGCACTGAGAAATACTGCACTGAGCATGCGCCCACTAGAGGCTGTAATCGAATAAATAAAGCCCAAAGTGTGCAGTGTGAGCCTCGAATGATTTCTTTGCAACAGCCCATGAAGAAGGGGTCCTTGACCTTGAAACGTGTTGTCGAAAATAAATGTAAAGTGGAACAAGAAGGCAAGCTGCATTATCAAGCCAGATGGCAGAGCATTGTAGAGTGACCTCCCGTTGCTCTAGGGCACCTTTGGTGAAAAATGTCTACACGACGGCCGGGCCGTGGGGAGGAGCACCATCGCTAGCTGGGAGGAAAGCGCTCTCCAGCTGAGTGAGGCTGAGTTTTGAACTTTTCAAGACGTTTTGGCACAGCCTTCTACATGCTGAAAGAGCCTGCTTCTAAGAGCCACAACCTACTAAAGGATTTGAAAATGTATTTTTAAATGAAGCAAACAAACATTTGTACTTACTATAAGGAATCGTTTTCTCTCGCATTGGGGACTGCATGTCCCATCAGGCACTGAGAAATACTGCACTGAGCATGCGCCCACTAGAGGCTGTAATCGAATAAATAAAGCCCAAAGTGTGCAGTGTGAGCCTCTAATGATTTGTTTGCAACAGCCCATGAAGAAGGAGTCCTTGACCTTGAAACGTGTCGCGAACATAAATGTAAAGTGGAACAGGAAGGCAAGCTGCATTACAAGCCGGATGGCAGAGCGTTGTAGAGTGACCTCTAGTTGCTCTAGGGCACCTTTGGTGAAAAACGTCTACATGGCAGCCCGGACGTAGGGAGGAGTACCATCGCTAGCAGGGAGGATAGTGCTCTCCAGCTGGGTGCGGATGAGTTTTGAATTTTTCAAGACGTTTTGGCACAGCGCTCTACATGTGGTAAGAGCCTGCTTCTAAGAGCCACAACCTACTAAAGGATTTGAAAATGTATTTTTAAATGAAGCAAACAAACATTTGAACTTACTCTAAGGAATAATTTTCTCTCGCATTGGGGACTGCATGTCCCATCAGGCACTGAGAAATACTGCACTGAGCATGCGCCCACTAGAGGCTGTAATCGAATAAATAAAGCCAAAAGTGTGCAGTGTGAGCCTCTAATGATTTGTTTGCAACAGCCCATGAAGAAGGGGTCCATGACCTTGAAACGCGTCGGCGAACATAAATGTAAAGTGGAACAGAAAGGCAAGCTGCATTACAAGCCGGATGGCAGAGCGTTGTAGAGTGACCTCTAGTTGCTCTAGGGCACCTTTGGTGAAAAATGTCTACATGGCAGCCCGGCCGTAGGGAGGAGCACCATCGCTAGCAGGTAGGAAAGTGCTCTCCAGCTGGGTGCGGATGAGTTTTGAACTTTTCAAGACGTTTTGGCACAGCTCTCTACATGCTGTAAGATCCTGCTTCTAAGAGCCACAACCTACTAAAGGATTTGAAAATGTATTTTTAAATGAAGCAAACAAACATTTGAACTTACTGTAAGGAATCGTTTTCTCTCGCATTGGGGACTGCATGTCCCATCAGGCACTGAGAAATACTGCACTGAGCATGCGCCCACTAGAGGCTGTAATCGAATAAATAAAGCCAAAAGTGTGCAGTGTGAGCCTCTAATGATTTGTTTGCAACAGCCCATGAAGAAGGGGTCCATGACCTTGAAACGCGTCGGCGAACATAAATGTAAAGTGGAACAGGAAGGCAAGCTGCATTATCAAGCCGGATGGCAGAGCATTGTAGAGTGACATCCCGTTGCTCTAGGGCACCTTTGGTGAAAAATATCTACACGGCGGCCAGTCCGTGGGGAGGAGCACCATAGCTAGCTGGGAGGAAATTGCTCTCCAGCTGGGTGAGGCTGAGTTTTGAACTTTTCAAGACGTTTTGGCACAGCGCTCTACATGCTGAAAGAGCCTGCTTCCAAGAGCCACAACCTACTAAAGGATTTGAAAATGTGTTTTTAAATGAAGCAAACAAACATTTGAACTTACTGTAAGGAATCTTTTTCGCTCGCATTGGGGACTGCATGTCCCATCAGTCACTGAGAAATACTGCACTGAGCATGTGCCCACTAGAGGCTGTAATCGAATAAATAAAGCCCAAAGTGTGCAGTGTGAGCCTCGAATGATTTGTTTGCAACTGCCCAAGAAGAAGGGGTCCTTGACCTTGAAACGCATCGGCAAACATAAATGTGAAGTGGAACAGGAAGGCAAGCTGCATTGTCAAGCCGGATGGCAGAGCGTTGTGGAGTGACCTCCCCTTGCTCTAGGGCACCTTTGGTGAAAAATGTCTACACTGCGGCCTGGCCGTGGGGAGGAGCACCATCGCTAGCTGGGAGGAAAGTGATCTCCAGCTGGGTGAGGCTGAGTTTTGAACTATTCAGGACGTTTTGGCACAGAGCTGTACATGCTAAAGAGCCTGCTTCTAAGAGCCACAACCTACTAAAGGATTTGAGTAAAACGTATTTTTAAATGAAGCAAACAAACATTTGAACTTACTGTAAGGAATCGTTTTCGCTCGCATTGGGGACTGCATGTCCCATCAGGCACTGAGAAATACTGCACTGAGCATGCGCCCATTAGGAGCTGTAATCGAATAAATAAAGCCCAAAGTGTGCAGTGTGAGCCTCGAATGATGTGTTTGCAACAGCCCAAGAAGAAGGGGTCCTTGACCTTGAAACGCGTCGGAGAACATAAATGTAAAGTGGAACAGGAAGGCAAGCAACATTATCATGCCGGATGGCAGAGCATTGTAGAGTGACCTCCCGATGCTCTAGGGCACCATTGGTGAAAAATGTCTACACGGTGGCCCGGCTGTGGGGAGGAGCACCATTGCTAGCTGAGAGGAAAGTGCTCTCCAGCTGGGTGAGGCTGAGTTTTGAACTTTTCAAGTCGTTTTGGCACAGAGCTCTACATGCTGAAAGAGTCTGCTTCTAAGAGCCACAACCTACTAAAGGATTTGAAAACTTATTTTTAAATGAAGCAAACAAACATTTGAACTTACTGTAAGGAATTGTTTTCGCTCGCATTGGGGACTGCATGTCCCATCAGGCACTGAGAAATACTGCACTGAGAATGCGCCCACTAGAGGCTGTAATCGAATAAATAAAACCCAAAGTGTGCAGTGTGAGCCTCGAATGATTTGTTTGCAACAGCCCATGAAGAAGGGGTCCTGGACCTTGAAACACGTCGGCGAACATAAATGTAAAGTGGAACAGGAAGGCAAGCAGGATTATCAAGCCGGATGGCAGAGCATTGTAGAGTGACCTCCCTTTGCTCTAGGGCACCTTTGGTGAAAAATGTCTACACGGCGGCCCGGCAGTGGGGAGGAGCACCATCGCTAGCTGGGAGGAAAGTGCTCTCCAGCTGGGTGAGGCTGAGTTTTGAACTTTTCAAGACATTTTGGCACAGCGCTCTAAATGCTGAAAGAGCCTGCTTCTAAGAGACACAACCTACTAAAGGACTTGAAAACTTATTTTTAAATGAAGCAAACAAACATTTGAACTTACTGTCAGGAATCGTATTCGCTCGCATTGAGGACTAAATGTCCCATCAGGCACTGAGAAAAACTGCACCGAGCATGTGCCCATTAGAGGCTGTAATTGAATAAATAAAGCCCAAAGTTTGCAGTGTGAGCCTCGAATGATTTGTTTGCAACATCCCATGAAGAAGGGGTCCTTGACCTTGAAACGTGTTGGCGAACATAAATGTAAAGTGGAACAGGAAGGCAAGCTGCATTATCAAGCTGGATGGCAGAGCATTGTAGAGTGACCTCCCGTTGCTCTAGGGCACCTTTGGTGAAAAATGTCTACACTGCGGCCCGGCCGTGGGGAGGAGCACCATCGCTAGCTGGGAGGAAAGTGCTCTCCAGCTGGGTAAGGCTGTGTTTTGAACTTTTCAAGATGTTTTGGCCCAGCGCTCTACAGGCTGAAGGAGCCTGTTTCTAGGAGCCACAACCTACTAAAGGGTTTGAAAACGTATTTTTAAATGAAGCAAACAAACATTTGAACTTACTGTAAGGAATCGTTTTCGCTCGCTTTAGGGACTGCATGTCCCATCAGGCACTGAGAAAAACTGCACCGAGCATGTGCCCATTAGAGGCTGTAATGGAATAAAAAAAGCCCAAAGTTTGCAGTGTGAGCCTCGAATGATTTGTTTGCAACAGCCCATGAAGAAGGGGTCCTTGACCTTGAAACGTGTTGGCGAACATAAATGTAAAGTGGAACAGGAAGGCAAGCTGCATTATCAAGCCAGATGGCAGAGCATTGTAGAGTGACATCCCGTTGCTCTAGGGCACCTTTGGTGAAAAATGTCTACACTGCGGCCCGGCCGTGGGGAGGAGCACCATCGCTAGCTGGGTGAATAGTGCTCTCCAGCTGGGTGAGGCTGAGTTTTGAACTTTTCAAGACGTTTTGGCACAGCGCTCTACATGCTGAAATAGCCTGCTTCTAAGAGCCACAACCTACTAAAGGATTTGAAAATGTATTTTTAAATGAAGCAAACAAACATTTGAACTTACTGTAAGGAATCATTTTCTCTCGCATTGGGGACTGCATGTCCCATCAGGCACTGAGAAATACTGCACTGAGCATGTGCCCACTAGAGGCTGTAATCGAATAAATAAAGCCAAAAGTGTGCAGTGTGAGCCTCTAATGATTTGTTTGCAACAGCCCAAGAAGAAGGGGTCCTTGACCTTGAAACGCGTCGGCGAACATAAATGTAAAGTGGAACAGGAAGGCAAGCTGAATTATCAGGCCGGATGGCAGAGCATTGTAGAATGACCTCCCGTTGCTCTAGGGCACCTTTGGTGAAAAATGTCTACACGGCGGCCCGGCCGAGGGGAGGAGCACCATCGCGAGTTGGGAGGAAAGTGCTCTCCAGCTGGGTGAGGCTGAGTTTTGAACTTATCAAGACATTTTTTTGCACAGGGCTCTAAATGCTGAAAGAGCCTGATTCTAAGAGCCACAATCTACTAAAGGATTTGAAAACATATTTTTAAATGAAGCAAATAAACATTTGAACTTACTGTAAGGAATCGTTTTCGCTCGCTTTAGGGACTGCATGTCCCATCAGGCACTGAGAAAAACTGCACCGAGAATGTGCCCATTAGAGGCTGTAATGGAATAAAAAAAGCCCAAAGTTTGCAGTGTGAGCCTCGAATGATTTGTTTGCAACAGCCCATGAAGAAGGGGTCCTTGACCTTGAAACGTGTTGGCGAACATAAATGTAAAGTGGAACAGGAAAGCAAGCTGCATTATCAAGCCGGATGGCAGAGCATTGTAGAGTGACATCCCGTTGCTCTAGGGCACCTTTGGTGAAAAATGTCTACACTGCGGCCCGGCTTGTGGGGAGGAGCACCATCGCTAGCTGGGTGAATAGTGCTCTCCAGCTGGGTGAGGCTGAGTTTTGAACTTTTCAAGACGTTTTGGCACAGCGCTCTACATGCTGAAATAGCCTGCTTCTAAGAGCCACAACCTACTAAAGGATTTGAAAATGTATTTTTAAATGAAGCAAACAAACATTTGAACTTACTGTAAGGAATCATTTTCTCTCGCATTGGGGACTGCATGTCCCATCAGGCACTGAGAAATACTGCACTGAGCATGTGCCCACTAGAGGCTGTAATCGAATAAATAAAGCCAAAAGTGTGCAGTGTGAGCCTCTAATGATTTGTTTGCAACAGCCCAAGAAGAAGGGGTCCTTGACCTTGAAACGCGTCGGCGAACATAAATGTAAAGTGGAACAGGAAGGCAAGCTGAATTATCAGGCCGGATGGCAGAGCATTGTAGAATGACCTCCCGTTGCTCTAGGGCACCTTTGGTGAAAAATGTCTACACGGCGGCCCGGCCGAGGGGAGGAGCACCATCGCGAGTTGGGAGGAAAGTGCTCTCCAGCTGGGTGAGGCTGAGTTTTGAACTTATCAAGACATTTTTTTGCACAGGGCTCTAAATGCTGAAAGAGCCTGCTTCTAAGAGCCACAACCTACTAAAGGATTTAAAAACGTATTTTTAAATGAAGCAAACAAACATTTGAACTTACTGTAAGGATTCGTTTTCTCTCGCATTGAGGACTGCATGTCCCATCAGGCACTGAGAAATACTGCACTGAGCATGCGCCCACTAGAGGCTGTAATCGAATAAATAAAGCCAAAAGTGTGCAGTGTAAGCCTCTGATGATTTGTTTGCAACAGCCCAGGAAGAAGGGGTCCTAGACGTAGAAACACGTCGGCGAACATAAATGTAAAGTGGAACAAGAAGGCAAGCTGAGTTATCAAGCCAGATGGCAGAGCGTTGTAGAGTGCCCTCCCGTTGCTCTAGGGCCCCTTTGGTGAGAAATGTCTACACGGCGCCCCGGCGGTGAGGAGGAGCACCATCGCTAGCTGGGAGGAAAGTGCTCTCCAGCTGGGTGAGGCTGAGTTTTGAACTTTTCAAGACGTTTTGGCCCAGAGCTCTACAGGCTGAAAGAGCCTGTTTCTAGGAGCCACAACCTACTAAAGGGTTTGAAAACATATTTTTAAATGAAGCAAACAAACATTTGAACTTACTGTAAGGAATCGTTTTCGCTCGCTTTAGGGACTGCATGTCCCATCAGGCACTGAGAAAAACTGCACCGAGCATGTGCCCATTAGAGGCTGTAATCGAATAAATAAAGCCCAAAGTTTGCAGTGTGAGCCTCGAATGATTTGTTTGCAACAGCCCATGAAGAAGGGGTCCTTGACCTTGAAACGTGTTGGCGAACATAAATGTGAAGTGGAACAGAAAGGCAAGCTGCATTATCAAGCTGGATGGCAGAGCATTGTAGAGTGACCTCCCGTTGCTCTAGGGCTCATTTGGTGAAAAATGTCTACACGGCGGCCGGGCCGTGGGGAGGAGCACCATCGCTAGCTGGGTGGAAAGTGCTCTACAGCTGGGTGAGGCTGAGTTTTGACCTTTTCAAGACGTTTTAGCAAAGCACACTAAATATTGAAAGAGCCTGCCTCTAAGAGCCACAACCTACTAAAGGATTTGAAAACGTATTTTTAAATGAAGCAAACAAACATTTGAACTTACTCTAAGGAATCGTTTTCACTCGCATTGGGGACTGCATGTCCCATCAGGCACTGAGAAATACTGCACTGAGCATGTGCCCACTAGAGGCTGTAATCGAATAAATAAAGCCCAAAGTGTGCAGTGTGAGCCTCGAATGATTTGATTGCAACAGCCCATGAAGAAGGGGTCCTTGACCTTGAAACGAGTCGGGGAACATAAATGTAAAGTGGAACAGGAAGGCAAGCTGCATTATCAAGCCGGATAGCAGAGCATTGTAGAGTGACATCCCGTTGCTCTAGGGCACCTTTGGTGAAAAATGTCTACACGGCGTCCCGGCCGAGGGGAGGAGCACCATCGCTAGTTGGGAGGAAAGTGCTCTCCAGCTAGGTGAGGCTGAGTTATGAACTTTTCAAGACGTTTTGGCACAGCGCTCTTAAGGCTGAAAGAGCCTGCTTCTAAGAGCCACAACCTACTAAAGGATTTGAAAACGTATTTTTAAATGAAGCAAATAAACATTTGAACTTACTGTAAGGAATCGTTTTCGCTCACCTTGGGGACTGCATGTCCCATCAGGCACTGAGAAATACTGCACTGAGCATGCGCTCACTAGAAGCTGTAATCGAATAAATAAAGCCCAAAGTGTGCAGTGTGAGCCTCGAATGATTTGTTTGCAATATCTCATGAAGAAAGGGTCCTTGACCTTGAACCGCGTCGGCGAACATAAATGTAAAGTGGAACAGGAAGGCAAGCTGCATTATCAAGCCGGATGGCAGAGCGTTGTAGAGTTTCCTCCCGTTGCTCTAGGGCACATTTGGTGAAAAATGTCTACATGGCGGCCCGGCCGTGGGAAAGAGCACCATCGCTAGATGGGAGGAAAGTGCTCTCCAGCTGGGTGCGGCTGAGTTTTGATCTTTTCAAGACGTTTTGGCACAGAGCTGTACATGCTAAAAGAGCCTGCTTCTAAGAGCCACAACCTACTAAAGGATTTGAAAACTTATTTTTAAATGAAGCAAACAAACATTTGAACTTACTGCAAGGAATCGTTTTTGCTCGCATTGGGGACTGCATGTCCCATCAGGAACTGAGAAATACTGCACTGAGCATGCGCCCACTAGAGGCTGTAATCGAATAACTAAAGCCCAAAATGTGCTGTGTGAGCCTCGAATGATTTGTTTGCAACAGCCCATGAAGAAGTGGTCCTTGACCTTGAAACGCGTCGGCGAACATAAATGTAAAGTGGAACAGGAAGGCAGGCAGCATTATCAAGCCGGATGGCAGAGCGTTGTAGAGTGACCTCCTGTTGCTCTAGGACACCTTTGGTGAAAAATGTCTACACGGCGGCCCGGCCGTGGGGAGGAGCACCATCGCTAGCTGGGAGGAAAGTGCTCTCCAGCTGGGTGAGGCTGAGTTTTGAACTTTTCATGACGTTTTGGCACAGCGCTCTAAATGCTGAAAGAGCCTGCTTCTAAGAGCTAAAACCTACTAAAGGACTTGATAACTTATTTTTAAATGAAGCAAACAAACATTTGAACTTACTGTAAGGAATCGTTTTCGCTCGCATTGAGGACTGCATGTCCTATCATGCACTGAGAAATACTGCACTGAGCATGCGCCCACTATAGGCTGTAATCGAATAAATAAAGCCCAAAGTGTGCAGTGTGAGCCTCGAATGATTTGTTTGCAACAGCCAATGAAGAAGGGGTCCTTGACCTTGAAACGTGTTGGCGAACATAAATGTAAAGTGGAACAGGAAGGCAAGCTGCATTATCAAGCCGGATGGCAGAGCGTTGTAGAGTGACGTCTAGTTGCTCTAGGGCACCTTTGGTGAAAAATGTCTACACGGTGGCCCGGCCGTGGGGAGGAGCACCATCGCTAGCTGGGAGGAAAGTGCTCTCCAGCTGTGTGAGGCTGAGTTTTGAACTTTTCAAGACATTTTGGCACAGCGCTCTACATGCTAAAAGAGCCTGCTTCTAAGAGCCACAACCTACTAAAGGATTTGAAAACGTATTTTTAAATGAAGCAAACAAACATTTGAACTTACTGTAAGGAGTTGTTTTCGCTCGCATTGCGGACTGCATGTCCCATTAGGCACTGAGAAATACTGCACTGAGCATGCGCCCACTAGAGGCTGTAATCGAATAAATAAAGCCCAAAGTGTGCAGTGTGAGCTTTGAATGATTTGTTTGCAACAGCCCATGAAGAAGGGGTCCTTGACCTTGAAACGCCTCGGCAAACATAAATGTAAAGTGTAACAGGAAGGCAAGCTGCATTATCAAGCCGGATGGCAGAGCGTTGTAGAGTTTCCTCAAGTTGCTCTAGGGCACATTTGGTGAAAAATGTCTACATGGCGGCCCGGCCGTAGGGAGGAGCACCATCGCTAGCTGGGAGAAAAGTGCTCTCCATCTGGGTGAGTTTGAGTTTTGAACTTTTCAAGACGTTTTGGCACAGCGCTCTACATGCTGAAAGAGCCTGCTTCTAAGAGCCACAACCTACTAAAGGATTTGAAAATGTATTTTTAAATGAAGCAAACAAACATTTGAACTTACTGTAAGGAATCTTTTTCGATCGCATTGGGGACTGCATGTCCCATCAGGCACTGAGAAATACTGCACTGAGCATGTGCCCACTAGAGGCAGTAATCAAATAAATAAAGCCCAAAGTGTGCAGTGTGAGCCTCGAATAATTTGTTTGCAACAGCCCAAGAAGAAGGGGTCCTTGACCTTGTAACGCATCGGCAAACGTAAATGTAAAATGGAACAGGAAGGCAAGCTGCATTATCAAGCCGGATGGCAGAGCGTTGTTGCTCTAGGGCACCTTTGGTGAAAAATGTCTACACGGCGGCCCGGCCGTGGGGAGGAGTACCATCGCTAGCTGGGAGGATAGTGCTCTCCAGCTGGGTGAGGCTGAGTTTTGAACTTTTCAAGACGTTTTGGCACAGCGCTCTATATGCTGAAAGAGCCTGCTTCTAAGAGCCACAACCTACTAAAGGATTTGAAAACGTATTTTTAAATGAAGCAAACGAACATTTGAACTTACTGTAAGGAATCGTTCTCGCTCGCATTGGGGACTGCATGTTCCATCAGGCACTGAGAAACACTGCACTAAGCATGTGCCCACTAGAGGCTATAATCAAATAAAAAAAGCCCAAAGTGTGCAGTGTGAGCCTCGAATGATTTGGTTGCAACAGCCCATGAAGAAGGGGTCTTTGACCTTGAAACGCGTCGGCGAACATAAATGTAAAGTGGAACAGGAAGGCAAGCTGCATTATCAAGCCGGATTGCAGAGCGTTGTAGAGTGACCTCCCGTTGCTCTAGGGCACCTTTGGTTAAAAAAAAAAATATATATATATATATATATATATATATATATCAAATCCACATCCTTTGTAACGCCGGGACACCGTGACAGCGGTGCATTAAGGGGCAAAGGTCCCCCTTCGTTGTATGCAGGTCCACAAAACGTAGCTAAGCTACGTAAAATGCACTCCCCTTGAAAGATCAGGAATCAAAAAGATCTCAGCAAAGTGCCCTTTTCCAAAAGTTCATATTTATTTAAGGTGCAGCATCGTGATAAGTCATGGAATCACAAAACCCAACGCGTTTCAGCGAGGAAACTCGCCTTGATCACGGGTAGTTACAGATCCAATGAACAAACATTTAAATAAAGTTTCACCTGGTAAGTGCAACATAAACAAAGGACTCATAGCTTGTATATATGGTGGCCATCTTTGAATGGAGTACACCTATTAGTCACACAGTTCCAAAGAATAAATATCTGATTCAAAGGCACCTAAACAAAATAAAAGCAAATTACATATGGCCTAAATAAGCCCATAATTGCCACATTTGTGTCATAATAAAAGAAATAATGCGAAACGTTATCTGCACATTTCATAATTCAATTGACATCATAACCATAAAAAGTAACTGGTTAATGTATTCTCATTTAAATTCACGCTACAAATGAGATTGACCCGAAGCATCAATTCGTAAAGTTACCGATCGTGTGTAGACCCCCAGTGAGGTTTTGCATTTTCCCTTAATAGATATTATGGGTTGACCAACATGCATACTCGGTCTCTATTTAACTATTGATTACTTACGCTGTCCAACTTCAGTCAGTTGACTTAGCAGAAAGGTGCCCAGTACATACAGTGCCTTGCATGCTACATGTGGAATCCCAAGTGAGGTAATACGTATAAGGCAGTCATTCGTGTCAATCCAAGTCTATATAGGCTTAGGTGGATGTCTCTCCCTGTGCATCATAACAAAGTCAGTACCTATAAAAGAGACACAAAGGAAAAGAGAAGGTGCAAGTCAGAATCTATATCATGCAAATTCAGAGACTAATAGTTTAAGCTATGAGTTTTAAACTAAGTGAGTGACAGTGATGAAACAAAATTAAACTTACACAGTATGATTAAAAACAGCAGAAGGCACTAACTAGACTAAGGGCTAAAACTCATTTACATTTTTAGTCACATCTAAGGTAAAGATCTGGGTAACCATATCCAGATAACAGTTCTCATCAGTCACCTAGATGCCAATTCACTGTATGTACTGGGCACCTTTCTGCTAAGTCAACTGACTGAAGTTGGACAGCGTAACTTTCCACAGAAGTAATCAATAGTTATATAGAGACCGAGTATGCATGTTGGTCAACCCATAATATCTATTAAGGGAAAATGCAAAACCTCACTGGGGGTCTACACACGATCGGTAACTTTACGAATTGATGCTTCGGGTCAATCTCATTTGTAGCGTGAATTTAAATGAGAATACATTAACCAGTTACTTTTTATGGTTATGATGTCAATTGAATTATGAAATGTGCAGATAACGTTTCGCATTATTTCTTTTATTATGACACAAATGTGGCAATTATGGGCTTATTTAGGCCATATGTAATTTGCTTTTATTTTGTTTAGGTGCCTTTGAATCAGATATTTATTCTTTGGAACTGTGTGACTAATAGGTGTACTCCATTCAAAGATGGCCACCATATATACAAGCTATGAGTCCTTTGTTTATGTTGCACTTACCAGGTGAAACTTTATTTAAATGTTTGTTCATTGGATCTGTAACTACCCGTGATCAAGGCGAGTTTCCTCGCTGAAACGCGTTGGATTTTGTGATTCCATGACTTATCACGATGCTGCACCTTAAATAAATATGAACTTTTGGAAAAGCGCACTTTGCTGAGATCTTTTTGATTCCTGATCTTTCAAGGGGAGTGCATTTTACGTAGCTTTGCTACGTTTTGTGGACCTGCATATATATATATCCACCAATAATTCTTTGTTGGAACCCATATCTAAGTACATTGATCAGTTTTTAGCACCTCTTGTGAGAGAACTTAAATCGTACATAAAAGACACTACGGAATTCTTGCAGAAACTTGATACAGTGGATTGGCAGCCGAACTATCAATTAATCACAATGGATGCGATCTCGCTCTACACCAATATTGAACATCATAGTGGAATGGAAGCATGCAAGCATTTTTTGGGCAGGAGAAACATCAGATACAAAGGAAAAAATGCAATGATCAACAAAATGATCTCATTGTGCCTACATAACAATATCTTCATTTTCAACAAGAAAATATATAAACAAACACAAGGCTGCGCAATGGGCTTTTCGTTTTCGCCAAACTACGCCAATCTGACCATGGGATGGTTTGAAAATACTGAAGCTTGGAAAAGCTCAAACTAGGTCTGGACTCAACAAATAATCTTATGGGCAAGATTCATAGATGATCTTTTCATTATATGGAATGGAACAGCAATAGAATTTGAACAATACTTCGACAAATTGAACAACAGCGTTGCAAAATTTAAATTCACTTATGGCCTGAGTCCTGAAAGAGTGGTGTTCTTAGACATCGAAATTTACATAGAAGAGAATTCCATACATACAACCTTACATAGAAAAAAAACATCTACCAATTCAACACTTCCACACAGAGAAACTAAAGTGGAGCATTCCGTATGGAGAATTCCTTCGACTCAAAAAGAACTGCTCTAAAGAGCAGGACTTTAAGATCCAAAGTGAAAAAGCGCAAAAGAGATTCATTGCGAGAAAATATCCAACAGCTGTAGTAAATAACTGTATGAAAAAAGCAGAAGCGAAGACACAGATGGAAATCTTACATGGCAAAAAGATGGATACAACTGAAGACAACACAATCAGGGTGATCACCACACACAGTGCGGAAGATAAACAAATCACTAAAATCATTCGCAAACACTGGGGTATCCTAAAAACTGATAAAACACTTGCGAAAATATTAGGAGAACATCCCAGTATAACCTACAGAAGAACAAGAAATATTGGTGATCAACTAACACACAGTCACTTCAGTGAACCAACCAACAATGCATGGTTCCACAGATCTGGCTTCTGGCCATGCAAAAACTGCAAGGTTTGCAAAATAGCCAAGGCAACGAAAGAAGTTGAAATCTCAGCAGGGCGAAAATGGACCATACGGCAACATCTCACATGCAAAAGTACCTTTGTTGTATATATACTGGAATGCCCGTGTAACAAGAAATATATTGTCAGCACCATCTTCGAGGCCAAAAAGAAAATCCTCGAGCACACACGAGCTACAACACATGTGGATCGCTCAAATGCTATTGCAAAGCACATGGACAAATGCCACAGCAACAACTGGGAAACTTTGCGCTTTTATGCCATAGACCAGATACCATTATCTGAAAGAGGTGGAAATCAGAGAAAGTCCCTCCGACAAAAAGAATAACATCACATCATCATGTTCAGAACACTGGAGCCCAGAGGTCTGAATCAGAGTGAGGAACTACATGTACACCTCTAAATCTCACTATGTACATTTACCTGACATCAGTCCCTGCTATCTCACCAGAGAGCTTAATAAATTCACATCACCAGAGAGTTTTGAACCGGATGACTTTATAAACCTACCAGTGAGAGTTAACCTTACCTCACTTCATGATGATGACTAAATAAATCATTGTCGAGTGAAGTATTTCTGCAATCATAAAGACATCAATCATGGACAGAAAACATGGACATGAATCGGCAATACAGAAAAGCCTCCCATATTAAAACTTCTGTTGTTTACACTGGAGTGAAGGAACTCCATTAACCACAATGCACCAGTGATGATTAACATGGTGTATTTAAGATAAAAAGAGACAATGGACTAACAAAAGTTACCCGTGAGCAAGCCTCAGCTGGAGGTGAAATTCGTCGGGCGGTTTTGGTTGCAATAAAGACGCTTTAATTTAATGGAATCGTGTCTCGAGTGAGTGCATCAACAAACTGCTAATTCAAGATTAGCCCAGTAATAATATATATATATATGTATGTATATATATATATATTCACTGAAAAAACCATAGGTTTCACACCAGTTATAGTTAGCTGGAAATTTTACTGATATAAAACCATTGAAATTCCCACGTTATAGTTAGTCGGACTCACTATAACTTGCGCGTGCAATGCACTGCTGATGACATCACATATTACATCACTCATGACATGGTCAGTGACATCACTCATGACATCACTGATGACACCGTCCTTGTGACAGAGTGACAGACCTCCTTTCACTGTAAAGTAACCCTTGAAACACATATTCAAAAATAGAAACTAACATTTTCAAAAAAGTGGAGATACCTATACCAGTTACAACAACCAATTCAGTAATTCCACCATTTATATACACATCCACTCATTCATCAACAGTTCTATATAGTCAGTCATACATATACTCACTCATCATATGTAGTGAGACACCTATACATCCGTTAACACACCGACAGTCTTCCAAAAGTTGCTCACACACATACTCACACATGCAAATAAACTATTGAACATCCATTTGTTTGCATATACAGCTATACACACACTACCACCTTACTTCTAAAGAAACTTACACATACTTACTCTCTTAAAAAATCACTTATAGAAACACATACTTATTAAAACAAGAATTCTTTCAATCTCTCACTCTCATATATACTCACTTATATACATCAATACTCACATATACTAGATTAAAACATATGTAGTTACTGATAAAGACACTAGTAAGACAGTCATTCACTTACTAACACATACATATACACACTCATTCACCCATACAGTCCGGCACATATGCTGTCTTCAAAACACATACAAACAGTGAGTCAGTCATTTATGCATCTATGTGCTAAGTAACACTCCCACCAAATCATACAGACACTTATACTGATACTAAAAAAAACATCTAATAACCCATATACACACATATGTAGCTACTCACCAACCCATGCAGCCACTTATACACAAAGTGAAACACTGATACATATATTTAAATATTTAAACATTACTCACTAATATATGTATTCACTAAGATACACTTAATAAGCCAGCTATTCAATATTTTTTTTTTTTAAAACCATCCATTTAGACACTTATTTAAACATTTATTCTCCCATCGACCTTTACATATACATATATAAAACATATTTATTTTTCAGATAGACACACATTCACTGGATGGTGTCATCAGTGATGTCATGAGTGATGTCACTGACCATGTCATGAGTGATGTAATATGTGATGTCATCAGCAGTGCATTGCACACGCAAGTTATAGTGAGTCCGACTAACTATAACGTGGGAATTTCAATGGTTTTATATCAGTAAAATTTCCAGCTAACTATAACTGGTGTGAAACCTATGGTTTTTTCAGTGAATTTAATAGGTTTTTTAAATGCTAATTCCTAACTATAACCGGTGTGAAACCTATGGTTTTTTCAGTGAATTTCATAGGTTTTTTAAATGCTAATTCCTAACTATAACTGGTGTGAAACCTATGGTTTTTTCAGTGAATTTCATAGGTTTTTTTAATGCTAATTCCTAACTATAAGTCTCACTTTATAAATAAGACTGTTAGCACTCTAGTTGTTCTTTAGAACACTCTGGTACATTCTGTCATTGGGCTACAGTTGGGCTACATCTAGTTGAAATTTGGGCTACATTTACATTTTTTGGTCTCTGGTGGCCATCTTTGGGCTACATTGGGCTACATTGGACTACATTTGGGTTACATTTTGGCATTTTGGCATATATATATAGCCCAATGTAGCACAATATATATTTTATCAAAGTTAATTTTCGTAAAAACCACTTAAGAATAGGGCTACCAGTCTCTACAATTTTTCCCATTTTTTATTTTTTTATTTTTTGCTTTGGAGCGCTCCCGGTGCGCTTCCTGGGGAGCGCCCCGAAAAGCGTACTTTTATAAAGCGCCCCCGGGCGCGCTCCGAGGAGCGTCCCGTAAGCGCCAATATCGCGAACGAAAACATGATCATGACGTATCGCGTAGCCGCGTCCGCGTGATACGCACGGCGTAAGCGCACCCGGAAGTACTCGAGCGAATACGATCGCGCAACGTAAACATCCAACGCGCTTACGCTACGCGACCCGAAGCGCCGCCGGGAGCGCCCCGGGGCGCGTAGCGTAAGCGCGTGGGTCATGTGACCTGAAAATAACACTTTTCATTGGTTCATAACAGTTTTAGTTTCATAATGATGAAGCCCCTGGTCTTGTGACCTGAAAATAACACTTCTCATTGGTTCAGGACAGTTTTTTTTCTAAATGATGAAAGACCCCACCTTTTTTCCTTATTCTGACTTTGTCCTTTGACTGAGGAAGACCTGTTTGTACATCTCTGTACCTTTTTGATATTAATAATGGCTTCAGTAGCAGCAGCAGCTGGTGCATCTGCCCCACCACCACAACCACCAAGAGGACCACCTCAAGATTATATTGGTGGTCAAGAACAGGAGGAGGAGGAAGAGGAAGAGGAGGAGGGGAGGAGAAGATGGCTGCCTGAAGAAAATACTCCATACAAACCCAAGCCACACATTATATGGGAGTTTTTTTCAATCCCAGAGGGCAAGAAAAAAGTTAATGCACCCAAGGTAACTTGCCTAATCTGCAATGATGAACTTTCACGGGGCAACCCAAACAAAAAATATTCATTTGGTAACTATACCATGATTCGTCATATGACCAGAAAGCACCCAAACAACTACTCTCGTGCTGAGTTCAGGGAACTGGCCAGTAACCTCCCCAAGTCGTCAAGGACCACCTCCCAAACAAACCAACCGACTTCATCGGGACCAGAAACATCCGAGATGATGCCTTGCATTCAGCCAAGATTTGCTGATTTTAAAATCACTTGTTCTGCATGTGGCAAGCTTATCGCCTATGGTGAAAAAAGCGTTAAGCTCATCGTCCTTGCAGGTGATAATCACAAGTGCCCCAAAAATAAGTAATTTTTGGGGTTTTTTATTTTTTTGCTCCAGTTGAGCCAGTTTCAATTCCCTTTTTTGTTTCTCCCCCTAAAAAAATACAAAAAAATATAAAACTGTTTTGAAAAGCCAAAAAAAGTTCAAAAAGTTCAAAAAACACAAAAAAATATAAAACAACAAAAAGAAGAAAAAAAAAGTTCGTTTTAGAACTACCTCCAATTTCTAAATAAAAACTTCATTTTTTAAAAACTCTGTCATCTTTTTTCCTCATATTACGCTCCCCGGGCCGCTCCCCGGTGCGCGTACCGGGCGCTTCCCCCGCGCAAAACGAAAAAAATAAATATTTTAAATGCCCCGCGGGGCCCTTTTATAGCCCCCACATCAAACCTAGGGGGTCAAGGGGGGGTCTACCCTGCCCCCTTATGGTCATTTCCCTCTTTGTTTTGCCCACCTCTCGTGTCTCGATCCTACCGAGATACAAGATGGCGGCCGCTCCGGACTGTTTAGAATGTTTACAGACAACTGAGAGCCAATCAGCTTTCTGCGCGCAAGTCGCGTGTCGCGCCTGGAGCGCTCTCCGGTGCCTATAGATATATACATTTTATTGAACCTAAATTACTCAAAATCCACTGGAGCACATATCTTGAGACATAGCAAAGGCACATCGGGCTACCAGTCCCTACAATTTTGCCAAGTTTGGTGGAAATCCATTTACCCGTTCGGGCTAAAAGTGAAATCGACCGCCCTATGGAAATTAAGATGGGGAAAACGCGTTTTGGGACCCCCCTTTTATCTCGGCCCCCGCTTGACGTATCCCCCCCAAACTTTCAAGGGAGAACCGGAGCTCGACGAGGCCATTTTCAGGAAATTTTCAGGCAGATTCGTCAACCGGTGCCAAAGTTATTCCAAATAGAATTTTGAGATTTAACATTGAAAAAAATCCTAACTATAACTACCTACTGGCGACCGCCAGTAGGTAATATATATATATATATATATATATATATATATATATATATATATATATATATATGACTGGAACTTCGATACTCAGTATGCGCCAAATAACGAAGACGGACCCAATGAGGATATTTCAAAGCGTCTTTATTTACATCTGTGCACCCTCATGACTGCCATGACGCGTTTCGGGCCCTGGAGCCCTTGATCACATGACATGGTCAGATTCCACCCTGTGATTTGTAGTGCCTGTCCGGTCACATGGTCCCAAGCCTATAGAAATAGAAAAAATACTTCAGCCTGGACCAGACATAGTAACCAATGTTATTTACAATCATTTTACTGTTCTATTTTTTGTAATGTTCTGTTAACCCCAATTGTCACACTTATTAAGCGAGACAAAATCCTTACAAATGTGTAAATTTGCGCAATAAATATGTAAAAACATACTATTTACAAATATACCAATTGACATTATTGCTATGTACAAACAATCACAGTGGACGTCATATGTACAAACTATTCCTGTGCAATATTTAGCAAATGAGTAAAGTGCTTTTGTGCAAAATTTACAAAGGAAGGGGTTGAGTTAATATTGCCCAAGTGGGCATTGGTTAAAATTTCATCTGGACCACTGCGTCTACACTGCTTAGGTATTCATGTTGACTCCAGCACTATTGAAAGAAATGTGTGATTACCCAAAAAAAAGTGTGTTTGATACATTTTACCATGTTAAAAAATCCGGCAGGAAATAATGAATAAATAATCTAAAACAGCCTTAACAGATGACCAACAACTTATTACCACTTATCAATTTCAAGACTCTGTGTGCAGACAAGTGTACAAATCTTCTGTCGCGTTCAAACCACTCGGAGCCTTAGTGTCTAATTCCAGAATGTACCTGGTTTCCAGTACGCGCAGACGTGCCTCTCTATTGCCACCTCTACGTAGCGGCTCCACCATATCAATTGCAAAATATTTCAGGCAATTGACATCGCCTTTATGGCAGAAATTTACATGCCTTGCTACTGGGTAAGCATCGTCCTTGTTCACAACTGCCCTCATGTGCTGCAGTATGCGTTTGTGGACTTGTAGTTTAGTACTACCAACGTAGCAAAGTCCACAAACACATTCCAAGACATAGATCACAAAGTCTGACTTGCAGGTTATTTTCTTCTTAATGGGGAGTTCTCTTTCACAAAAAGGGGAATAGTAGGTGGTTTTACTTTTCCCTATCGTGCACGCTTTACATACTGCGCATTTCAAGAAGCCTTTGCTTTTGCCTAGCCAGTTGCCTCTTGATGGTACCTCAGGGCTGCTACTGACTAGCATGTCACTCATGGATCTAGCACGGCTATAGGTGATAGCCGGGCATGTGGACACGGTTTTCCCAATCACAGGATCACCTGTGATTATGTGCCAGTTTTTCCTCACCATCCTCTGAAGCTGTCTGTACTGGCAACTGTAACCAAGAATGAATCTCGGTTGGTCCACAGTCACATTGGTCAATGTTGCATCCGCCCCTATTGATGTTTTAGGAGTTAATGCTGTCTTGTTTGCCCTTTCCATTGCCTTAGACACTATGTTTTCAGAATAGCCCCTCTGTAGGAACCTTGTCTTGCTTTCTTTCTGTGCTACAAGACAGGCTTCATCGGTGCTACAAATTCTTCTGATCCTCAGCATCTCCCCATAAGGGATGCTACGGATCAGATGGTTGGGGTGCTGACTAGAGGCATGGAGGATGGTGTTACCTGCAGTCTCCTTCCGATGTAATTTTGTCTGCAGTCCCCCTTTATCTACAAAAACCTCAACGTCTAGGAAATTTACTTTCCTATCACTGATGGTGCTTGTGAAATGCAGATTCAATTCATTCTGATTGATTTCTTCAATGAATTGTTCCGCTTCACTTGCAGTCCCCTTCCAAATGATGAAGAGATCATCGATAAACCTGTACCACACTAGCACTTTACTGCTCATGACCTCTTTAAAGGCATTGCCTAGGACCTGCTCCTCCCACAGCCCCATGTGCAAACATGAGTAACTGGGGGAAAAGCAGGCCCCCATTGCCACACCTCGCAACTGCTGGAACATTTGGTTTTGAAACATGAAGTAATTATTATACAAACACATTTCCAACATTTCCACAAGCATGTTATTGTGTTCCAGCATACACATGGGCCTTCTGCTAAGATAATGTCTTACTGCTCTCACTCCGTCCACATGATTAATACTTGTGTACAGTGCAGTGACATCAAGTGTGATCAACAAATATTCCGTGCTCCACACTACTGTTTTTAATTTCTGCAGAAAGTCCATAGTGTCCCTGATGTATGAGGGCAAGGATTTCATATGTTCCTGGAGGAAGTGATCAATGTATCTGGACACTTTTTCATATGTCCCCCCACAAGCTGAAATTATGGGCCTTCCTGGTGGCTTTGCACTGTCTTTATGAATCTTGGGAATCAGATAAAACACTGGAGTTATGGGGTGATTTGTTTTCAAGAATTTTAGTTCATCCCCACTCAGGAGTCCTTGTCCCCTCCACGTGTACAATTTTGTGTTTAACTTTTCCCAAGATTGCTTAAATGCTGATCGGTCACATCTGCAGTAACAGAGTCTATCATTTAGTTGTTTTAGTGCTTCTTCTACATATGCAGATAAAGGCCAAAGAACAATGTTTCCTCCCTTATCTGATTGCCTGATCACAGTTTTTTCATCTGTCTGCAATTTTTTCATCAGGCTGCCAAAGGGATTGTTACACTGCGAAGCATTGGTCTTACTTGTCAAAATATATTTATTCAGTTTTTTCATTTCTGATATTACCAAATCACTGAACACATCGATGTTATCATGTGTCAATATCGGGTTGAAAGTTGATTTAGGTTTAAAGGAGGTATTGCCTGGTGCATTAGTTACTGTCTCTTCCGCTGTCTCCTGAATGTAATCTAAGTCTCCCTCTTTCAACAGGTCCTGTAGATCACAATGCAGTTCGTATTCCCTCACCGTTAAACCACCATCTGTCCCCATGTCTATCGCTCTCGGTTTGCGTGCTTTCTGCTTGTTAATTAGAAACAGTTTCCTGAGCTTCAGTTTCCGCACGAATTTAAAAAAATCCATTCTAGTTTTGGCATAATCAAACCTACATGGTGGACAGTAAGATAACCCTAATGACAAAATTTTTTGTTCCTTCTTGCTAAGGCGAGTGTTAGTAAGGTTTACAATCGTCATATTGTCACTTACTTGCTGGTTTAGCGCCGATTCCATCTCCTGTATGGTTTCTTTTTTGTTGTTGTTGCAGGAGCTGTTCCTCGATCTGGCTGCGGTGTGCTTTCTCCGTTGGTTGCGTTTTCTATTGTGCCTTTGTTTGCCGGTCTGGCGGCATGGGACCTCAGCGATTTCTTTCGGTCGTTCTGGAGGCACTCCACCTCCTGTCCCAACGACCGCTTCGCAAAAACCGCCTCCGCAGCACTTGGATCCTGATCGAATTCAGAGTCGCTACTCGGAATCGTGCTCATATCCGTAGAAGACATTGACGGAGTTTTCTGATTTTTCCTCGCCTGGGTCTGTTTCGATGTTTTGTTTGCCATAGGAGGATCAAACTTTTTGGAGAAAGTATATATGCGTCCATTCAAGTAATCCAGTTTATCCCTTTGGAACTTGAAGGCTTTCCGTTTCATAATTATATCTTCCTCCTTAGAGAGCCTAGCTGTCATCGCCTCTCTTAGCTTCTTCTCCAATTCCTCCTCGTTCAGTGCTTTTATTTGGTTGTTCAGTTCTTTGACTTGTATTTGCAATTTGGCCCCATCACTCTCGGCGTATCCCACCAAGATCCGCATAAGACGGCTGGAGTTGTCAAGATTACACTGAGCCCAGTCGTGCAACATCTTCGGGTCAGGATTCTCGAAGCTGGGAGCCAGCATTATCCTCAGGCCACGGGGGACCCGCCCCACTTCCAGGTACCTGCTGAGCGATTTTTGCTCCCACCACTTTGCCTGTTCCGTTCTCATTGCCTTTTCAAGTTGTTTGAATAGCTCCCTCAGCTGAGTGCTACCGGACCCTGAAGTTGCGCTGGCATTCACTTGTTGGGCTACTGCTGCAAGACTGTCATCAAATAGACTGACTGCCGCTTCCTCTCTGTTCTTACGTCTGACCACGTCATCGGCGTCCATGTTGATGCACAGGACAGTACTTAATTGCTAAAGTTTTGCTTTTCACGCTGCGAGCTTATTATGTCCTCACTTGGTCTTTCGCTCACTCGCGTGCCTCTTTCCCCAGTACCGCCGTTTCCGCTGTGCACGATGCGAAATCTTCCCGCGCCCAGTAAACCCTCACAGCCGTGAGGATAACGGCGTTTGCTGGTGTTTTCGCTCAGTCGGAGCGGCGGGGGTCACAAGCGGTTGCTCCTACCGGAACAAAAAAGTGCTTCCGGTTCTCCGTCAGCTGTGCTTCAATTGCCGCTTACCCTTGTCGCTGGGGGGATCCGTTCCACACCTAGAAGCCTGCCGGTGTGTAAAACATGACTGGAACTTCGATACTCAGTATGCGCCAAATAACGAAGACGGACCCAATGAGGATATTTCAAAGCGTCTTTATTTACATCTGTGCACCCTCATGACTGCCATGACGCGTTTCGGGCCCTGGAGCCCTTGATCACATGACA
This sequence comes from Lissotriton vulgaris, assembly GCF_964263255.1. Classification (NCBI taxonomy): domain Eukaryota; kingdom Metazoa; phylum Chordata; class Amphibia; order Caudata; family Salamandridae; genus Lissotriton; species Lissotriton vulgaris. The sequence goes on along the minus strand of NC_141695.1, from coordinate 732,452,090 downwards.
TGGTCAGATTCCACCCTGTGATTTGTAGTGCCTGTCCGGTCACATGGTCCCAAGCCTATAGAAATAGAAAAAATACTTCAGCCTGGACCAGACATAGTAACCAATGTTATTTACAATCATTTTACTGTTCTATTTTTTGTAATGTTCTGTTAACCCCAATTGTCACACTTATTAAGCGAGACAAAATCCTTACAAATGTGTAAATTTGCGCAATAAATATGTAAAAACATACTATTTACAAATATACCAATTGACATTATTGCTATGTACAAACAATCACAGTGGACGTCATATGTACAAACTATTCCTGTGCAATATTTAGCAAATGAGTAAAGTGCTTTTGTGCAAAATTTACAAAGGAAGGGGTTGAGTTAATATTGCCCAAGTGGGCATTGGTTAAAATTTCATCTGGACCACTGCGTCTACACTGCTTAGGTATTCATGTTGACTCCAGCACTATTGAAAGAAATGTGTGATTACCCAAAAAAAAGTGTGTTTGATACATTTTACCATGTTAAAAAATCCGGCAGGAAATAATGAATAAATAATCTAAAACAGCCTTAACAGATGACCAACAACTTATTACCACTTATCAATTTCAAGACTCTGTGTGCAGACAAGTGTACAAATCTTCTGTCGCGTTCAAACCACTCGGAGCCTTAGTGTCTAATTCCAGAATGTACCTGGTTTCCAGTACGCGCAGACGTGCCTCTCTATTGCCACCTCTACGTAGCGGCTCCACCATATCAATTGCAAAATATTTCAGGCAATTGACATCGCCTTTATGGCAGAAATTTACATGCCTTGCTACTGGGTAAGCATCGTCCTTGTTCACAACTGCCCTCATGTGCTGCAGTATGCGTTTGTGGACTTGTAGTTTAGTACTACCAACGTAGCAAAGTCCACAAACACATTCCAAGACATAGATCACAAAGTCTGACTTGCAGGTTATTTTCTTCTTAATGGGGAGTTCTCTTTCACAAAAAGGGGAATAGTAGGTGGTTTTACTTTTCCCTATCGTGCACGCTTTACATACTGCGCATTTCAAGAAGCCTTTGCTTTTGCCTAGCCAGTTGCCTCTTGATGGTACCTCAGGGCTGCTACTGACTAGCATGTCACTCATGGATCTAGCACGGCTATAGGTGATAGCCGGGCATGTGGACACGGTTTTCCCAATCACAGGATCACCTGTGATTATGTGCCAGTTTTTCCTCACCATCCTCTGAAGCTGTCTGTACTGGCAACTGTAACCAAGAATGAATCTCGGTTGGTCCACAGTCACATTGGTCAATGTTGCATCCGCCCCTATTGATGTTTTAGGAGTTAATGCTGTCTTGTTTGCCCTTTCCATTGCCTTAGACACTATGTTTTCAGAATAGCCCCTCTGTAGGAACCTTGTCTTGCTTTCTTTCTGTGCTACAAGACAGGCTTCATCGGTGCTACAAATTCTTCTGATCCTCAGCATCTCCCCATAAGGGATGCTACGGATCAGATGGTTGGGGTGCTGACTAGAGGCATGGAGGATGGTGTTACCTGCAGTCTCCTTCCGATGTAATTTTGTCTGCAGTCCCCCTTTATCTACAAAAACCTCAACGTCTAGGAAATTTACTTTCCTATCACTGATGGTGCTTGTGAAATGCAGATTCAATTCATTCTGATTGATTTCTTCAATGAATTGTTCCGCTTCACTTGCAGTCCCCTTCCAAATGATGAAGAGATCATCGATAAACCTGTACCACACTAGCACTTTACTGCTCATGACCTCTTTAAAGGCATTGCCTAGGACCTGCTCCTCCCACAGCCCCATGTGCAAACATGAGTAACTGGGGGAAAAGCAGGCCCCCATTGCCACACCTCGCAACTGCTGGAACATTTGGTTTTGAAACATGAAGTAATTATTATACAAACACATTTCCAACATTTCCACAAGCATGTTATTGTGTTCCAGCATACACATGGGCCTTCTGCTAAGATAATGTCTTACTGCTCTCACTCCGTCCACATGATTAATACTTGTGTACAGTGCAGTGACATCAAGTGTGATCAACAAATATTCCGTGCTCCACACTACTGTTTTTAATTTCTGCAGAAAGTCCATAGTGTCCCTGATGTATGAGGGCAGGGATTTCATATGTTCCTGGAGGAAGTGATCAATGTATCTGGACACTTTTTCATATGTCCCCCCACAAGCTGAAATTATGGGCCTTCCTGGTGGCTTTGCACTGTCTTTATGAATCTTGGGAATCAGATAAAACACTGGAGTTATGGGGTGATTTGTTTTCAAGAATTTTAGTTCATCCCCACTCAGGAGTCCTTGTCCCCTCCACGTGTACAATTTTGTGTTTAACTTTTCCCAAGATTGCTTAAATGCTGATCGGTCACATCTGCAGTAACAGAGTCTATCATTTATAGATATATATCATCTATCATATATATATATACTCTCACCGATCTCCGGTAACGTTGGGTTTGCTGTCAGCAGGCGGACCGAGCAGGGACACCGGAAGTCCCAACAATACTTTCCACAGTCACCTTCCTTTCCAAGACAGACTACTTGGACACCTTCCTTGTGCAGGTAAAATATTGATTTATTGGCAAAAACAATGCGTTTCGCCGATTAAGCCTTGATCATGCTTAAAAGTCTCCACAAACATATGCAATTTAAAACCATACGTAAAGACATAAACATAGGACTATTTTGAAGGTGACTCACAGATGACAGTGATCATGTCGGCCATATTGTAATGTCACAAAAAACGTTCAATGAACCAAGTGGTCAATTCAGAGATATATGTACAAAGTGCAAGTTAGAATCTCATAGTAAATACTGTCCATATTTACAAGATATACACCATTCTGAATATCAGTCAGAATGACAGTGTTAAGTTTTGTGAAAGAACGAGTAGAAACAGAAAGTCCTGCCCAGTGGGCTGATCACCAAGACAATATTATTACATCGTAGGGATCATTGACGATCTTTCAACTGTTATCTAGCCCCTGTGAGCAAGAAAAAGTACTTTACTCAGTACATCACAAGTGTCTGGCACATCACAAGTGTCTCTACACCACTACCTAGGGAAAAGACCCATATTCCTATATGAACACACCAACATGCTATTAGCAATGACTGAATGGTGTTTGAATAATAACACATTTATCTTTGGGAGGTTGCATTACAAGCAGACACAGGGTTCAGCCATGGGTACTTGCTTCTCCCCCAGCTATGCGAATCTGCATATGGGCTGGTGGGAGGAGCAAGTATTAAGGGTCTCACATTCAGCTGAGTTTAGTAATAATGTAGTACTTTACAGGAGGTACATAGATGACATCTTTATTCTGTGGAAAGGGTCTTGTGAGAGCGCGGAAATGTTTGCATCAGAAATTAATGACAATTACCTGAACCTTAAATTCACCTGCACCACCAGTAAAACCACTATACAATTCCTTGATCTAGAACTGTTCATAGCCAACAACAAAATACAGACACGTACTTACAGAAAGCCTAAGGCAGGGAACTCACTACTGCATGCCCGTAGTTTCCACCCGAATAAACTGAAGTTGTCATCAGTAATGTCATCAGTGATGTCATCAGTGATGTCACTGACCATGTCATGAATGATGTAATATGTGACATCATCAGCAGTGGATTGCGGGTGCGCGATATATAGTTAGCACAACTAACTATATATGCGAATTTCAATGGTTTTATGCGAGTAAAATAAGGTTTTGTAAATGCTAATCCCTAACTATATATGGTCTGTAACCTATGGTTTTTTCAGTGAATATATATATATATATATATATATATATATATATATATATATATATATATATATATATATATATATATATATATATATATATATATATATCCACCACACAAGAGGGTAGCCCCAAGGAGAGATACCACAGGCAGATGATATAGTTCGTTTTATTGCCATTCAGCAGCTTGCAAACAGAGTTTCAGCATAACCGGCAACACCTCATTAAATGGCCAAACCCATTTCAGGAACAACACTTCCTTTCTTCAGTGGCGCTATTGAGGTGAACAGCTAAGCAGGAATACTTGCGCACGTGATATTTAAAGAACCTGCCCCAGTGGGCGCGGCCATCTTCACGGCCTCCTGGTCCTCGTAGTTTGTCAAGGTTTTCCCATGTGGGTCTGCTTTGTGCACACTCATTTATGCAATATTGATACTGGTGACAGTATCAAGTAGCAGTTTGTGCTGGCAAGATGAAAAGCAGTGTTTCTTCTGCGGCCCCTTCTCTCTCAAATGACATCAGATGCGAGAGGGAAGGTGGTGCTCCTCTTGTCACGGCCAAGGGCAACAGCGCTATAATTTTCCAAAGCAAAGCCCTCGAGCTTTAAGAGGTCACACAACGAACTGCCAGCCATCCGGTTTTCGTGCCTTGGAATGCATGTAACTTCAACCTTCAAGTTCATTAACGATGTCCGACGTGTTTCAAGGCATCAGCGCCTTTTCATCAGGGACTTGTGCACAGAGGGAGAGAAGGACTTAACTGCAACTCCATTTTCTGCCCTTTATTGCAGAAAGGACCGCCTCAGTGGGCGTGGCTTGTTCGAGGTAGCCAGCATGAGGCTGGTATTTGTAGTCCTGTGTCGTCAGTGAGGTGAATTTGACGCCCTGAGTGGGCTCCCACCCTCTGTCATGTGTCATGTAGTTTTACCTTTGAGTAAGGTGAAAGTCTTGGCTGCACGCATTTATTTTCATTAGCAGTTCGTGCTGGCAAGATGAAAAGCAGTAATTCTTCTACGGCCCCTTCTCTCTCAATTGACATCAGATGCGAGAGGGAAGGTGGTGCTCCTCTTGTCACGGCAAAGGGCAACCGCGCTATAATTTTCCAAAGCAAAGCCCTCGAGCTTTAAGAGGTCACACAACGAACTGCCAGCCATCCGGTTTTCGTGCCTTGTAATGCATGTAACTTCAACCTTCAAGTTCATTAACGATGTCCGACGCGTTTCAAGGCATCAGCGCCTTTTCATCAGGGACTTGTGCACAGAGGGAGAGAAGGACTTCACTGCAACTCCATTTTCTGCCCTTTATTGCAGAAAGGACTGCCTCAGTGGGCGTGGCTTGTTCGAGGTAGCCAGCATGAGGCTGGTATTTGTAGTCCTGTGTCGTCAGTGAGGTGAATTTGACGCCCTGAGTGGGCTCCCACCCTCTGTCAATTGTCATGTAGTTTTACCTTTGAGTAAGGTGAAAGTCTTGGCTGCACGCATTTATTTTCATTAGCAGTTCGTGCTGGCAAGATGAAAAGCAATGTTTCTTCTGCGGCCCCTTCTCTCTCAATTGACATCAGATGCGAGAGGGAAGGTGGTGCTCCTCTTGTCACGGCCAAGGGCAACCGCGCTATAATTTTCCAAAGCAAAGCCCTCGAGCTTTAAGAGGTCACACAACGAACTGTCAGCCATCCGGTTTTTGTGCCTTGGAATGCATGTAACTTCAACCTTCAAGTTCATTAACGATGTCCGACGCGTTTCAAGGCATCAGCGCCTTTTCATCAGGGACTTGTGCACAGAGGGAGAGAAGGACTTCACTGCAACTCCATTTTCTGCCCTTTATTGCAGAAAGGACCGCCTCAGTGGGCGTGGCTTGTTCGAGGTAGCCAGCATGAGGCTGGTATTTGTAGTCCTGTGTCGTCAGCGAGGTGAATTTGACGCCCTGAGTGGGCTCCCACCCTCTGTCAATTGTCATGTAGTTTTACCTTTGAGTAAGGTGAAAGTCTTGGCTGCACGCATTTATTTTCATTAGCAGTTCGTGCTGGCAAGATGAAAAGCAATGTTTCTTCTGCGGCCCCTTCTCTCTCAATTGACATCAGATGCGAGAGGGAAGGTGGTGCTCCTCTTGTCACGGCCAAGGGCAACCGCGCTATAATTTTCCAAAGCAAAGCCCTCGAGCTTTAAGAGGTCACACAACGAACTGCCAGCCATCCGGTTTTCGTGCCTTGGAATGCATGTAACTTCAACCTTCAAGTTCATTAACGATGTCCGACGCGTTTCAAGGCATCAGCGCCTTTTCATCAGGGACTTGTGCACAGAGGGAGAGAAGGACTTAACTGCAACTCCATTTTCTGCCCTTTATTGCAGAAAGGACCGCCTCAGTGGGCGTGGCTTGTTCGAGGTAGCCAGCATGAGGCTGGTATTTGTAGTCCTGTGTCGTCAGTGAGGTGAATTTGACGCCCTGAGTGGGCTCCCACCCTCTGTCATGTGTCATGTAGTTTTACCTTTGAGTAAGGTGAAAGTCTTGGCTGCACGCATTTATTTTCATTAGCAGTTCGTGCTGGCAAGATGAAAAGCAATGTTTCTTCTGCGGCCCCTTCTCTCTCAATTGACATCAGATGCGAGAGGGAAGGTGGTGCTCCTCTTGTCACGGCCAAGGGCAACCGCGCTATAATTTTCCAAAGCAAAGCCCTCGAGCTTTAAGAGGTCACACAACGAACTGTCAGCCATCCGGTTTTCGTGCCTTGGAATGCATGTAACTTCAACCTTCAAGTTCATTAACGATGTCCGACGCGTTTCAAGGCATCAGCGCCTTTTCATCAGGGACTTGTGCACAGAGGGAGAGAAGGACTTCACTGCAACTCCATTTTCTGCCCTTTATTGCAGAAAGGACCGCCTCAGTGGGCGTGGCTTGTTCGAGGTAGCCAGCATGAGGCTGGTATTTGTAGTCCTGTGTCGTCAGCGAGGTGAATTTGACGCCCTGAGTGGGCTCCCACCCTCTGTCAATTGTCATGTAGTTTTACCTTTGAGTAAGGTGAAAGTCTTGGCTGCACGCATTTATTTTCATTAGCAGTTCGTGCTGGCAAGATGAAAAGCAGTGTTTCTTCTGAGGCCCCTTCTCTCTCAATTGACATCAGATGCGAGAGGGAAGGTGGTGCTCCTCTTGTCACGGCCAAGGGCAACCGCGCTATAATTTTCCAAAGCAAAGCCCTCGAGCTTTAAGAGGTCACACAACGAACTGCCAGCCATCCGCCAGCTTACCGGAACGCTACCCGGTACACAAACCGGACGCTCCAAAAACACAAGATGTCGGACTCCCGTTACGCTGCCGGTTAGCTGCCCGGTTGGCGTACCGGGAAGCGCCTCTACCGCGAAAAATCGCAATTTTCTTTTTTTTTCTTTTGCCCCGCGGGGCACTTTAATATCCCCCTCATCAATCCTAGGGGGTCAGGAGGGGTCTACCTTGCCTCCTTTCCTTCATTTCCCACTTTGTTTTTCACCACCTCTTGTCTCTCGATCCTACCGAGAGACAAGATGGCGGCCGCTCCGGACTGTTTACAATGTTGACAGCCAATCAGCTTCTCCTCAGACTCCCGTTACGCTGCCGATTAGCTGCCCAGTTAGCTGCCCGGTTCGCGTACCGGGACGCGCCTCTACCGCGAAAAATCACAATTTTCTTTTTTTTTTTTGCCCCGCGGGCCACTTTAATATCCCCCTCATCAATGCTAGGGGGTCAGGAGGGGTCTACCTTGCCCCCTTTCCTTCATTTCCCCCTTCGTTTTTCACCACCTCTTGTCTCTCGATCCTACTGAGAAACAAGATGGCGGCCGCTCCAGACTGTTTACAATGTTGACACCCATTCAGCTTCTCCTCAGACTCCCGTTACACTGCCGGTTAGCTGCCGGGTTAGCTGCCCGGTTCACGTACCGATTTGCGCCTCTACGACAAAAAATCGATTTTTTTATTTTTTTGCCCCGCGGGGCACTTTAATATCCCCCTCATCAATCCTAGGGGGTCAGAAGAGGTCTACCTTGCCCCCTTTCCTTCATTTCCCCCTTCATTTTGGCCTCCTCTTGTCTCTCGATCCTACCGAGAGACAAGATGGCGGCTGCTCCGGACTGTTTAGAATGTTGACAGACACCGGACAGCCAATCAGCTTCGCTTCGCAAAGCTCCGTTACCCGAAAAGTACGCGAACTGGTGCGCTATCCAGGACGCTGTCACAGATATATAAATTTTTTTAAACGTTAATTTCTCAAAATCCACTGGAGCACATATATTGAGACCTAGCAAAGGCACATCGGGCTAACAGTCCCTACAATTTTGCCAAGTTTTGTGCAAATCCATTCAGCCGTTCGAGCTAAAAGTGAGGCCAAACGCCCTATGGAAAAATGAATAGGAAAAACGCGTTTTGGGACCCCCCTTTTTTCTCGGCCCTCCCTTGACGAAACCCCCCCAAATTTTCAGGGGCTGCACAGAAACAAAATTTTCCTGAAAATTTCAGCCGATTCCGTCCACAAACGCCAAAGTTATTAGACATAGAATTCTCAAAATTCCCATAGAGTAAAAATCCTAACTATATATACCTACTGGCGACATTTTTTTCAATGCAAAATCTAGAAATTCTATTGTGAATAACTTTGGCGCCGGTTGACGAATCTGCCTGAAAATTTCCTCAAATTTGCCTCGGGGAGCTCCGGTCCTTCCATGAAAGTTTGGGGCGGATTTGTCAAGCGGGGACCGAGATTAAAGGGGGGTCCAAAAACGTGTTTTCCCCATGTTAATTTCCATAGACTTGGCAAAATTGTAGGGACTGGTAGCCCGATGTGCCTTTGCTATGTATCAAGATATGTGCTCCAGTGGATTTTGAGTAATTTAGGTTCCAAAAATATATATATCTATAAGCGCGCCCCGGTACTCGCATCGGGGCGCGAACCAGCCCGCTACGCGAGTTCGCGCGCGGAAAGCTGATTTGCTCTCGGGTGTCTGTAAACATTCGAAACAGTCCGGAGCGGCCGCCATCTTGTGTCTCGGTAGGATTGAGACACAAGAGGTGGCCAAACCAAAGGGGGAAATGACCAAAAGGGGGCAGGGTAGACCCCCCCTGACCCCCTAGGATTGATGTGGGGGCCATAAAAGGGCCAGCGGGACGAATTTTTTTTTAAAAAAAATTCGATTTGCGCGGGGGTGCGCCCGGTACGCGCACCGGGGAGAGTACCGGGAAGCGTACCATGGGGAAAAAAGAATGACAGAGTTTTTAAAAAATGTAGTCTTTTTTAAAAAATTGGAGGTAGTTCTAAAAAGAACTGTTTTTTTTCTTCTTTTTGTTGTTTTATATTTTTTTATTGTTTTTTTGAACGTTTTTTACTTTTTTGGGGTTTTCTGAACAGTTTTATATATATTTTGTATTTTTCATGGAGAGAAACAAAAAACAGGGAATTGTAAATGGCTCAACTGGAGCAAAAAAATAACCAGAAAAAATGTGGGATTTTTCGGGCATTTATGGTTATTCCCAGCACAGATGAGAAGTTTTATACTTTGCTCACCATAGCTAATTAACTTTCCACAATATTTGCACATGATTTTAAAAGCGTTAAATTTTGGTTGGATGATAGGCATTGTCTCTGTTGCCTCTGAACCTGATGGAGTTGATTCTTTTGATGTTGAGGGTCTTGATGTTGATGGGGGTAGCTTACTGCAGAGGTCCCTTACCTCTGCATAAGAATAGTTGATTGGGTGCCAACGGATCATGTGCCGAATCATGGTATGATTCCCGAAGGAATATTTTTTGTTAGGGTTCCCCCTGGACAGCTGTGCACCACAAATCAGACAATACCTTCGCAGCGTTGACTTTTTTGAAACCCCTTGGGATTTTGTAGAACTGCCATATGAAGTGCTCTTTGGGTTTGTAGGGCTGATTAACTTCAGGCAGGAAATGCCTTGTCTTTCCCTCCTCTTCATCATCCTCCTCCTCTTCTTCTTGACTACCAATGTGATCTTCTGGTGGTCTTTTTGATGGTGGTGGTGGTGGGGGGGGCAGATGCTCCAGCTGGTGCTGCTACTGTAGCCATTTAAAATTAGAAAAGATTAGAGACAGATCTCAAAACAGGTCTTCCTCAGTCAAAGGACAAAGTCAGAATAAGGAAAAAAGGTGGGGGCTTTCATCATTTGGAGAAAAAAAACTGTTCTGGACCAATGAAAAGTGTAATTTTCAAGTCACATGAGCAGGGCTTTCATGATTTGGAAACCAAAAGTGTTGTGAACCAATGAAAAGTGTTATTTTCAGGTCACATGACCCGACGCGCTTACGCTACGCGCCCCGGGGCGAGCGCCCCGTGAGCGCGTCAGGACGTTTCGCGATCGTATGCGCTCGCATACTTCCGGGTGCGGTTACGCTGTGCGTCATATGACGCATCACGTGGCTACGCGATACGTCACGATGTTGTTTTCGTTTGCGGCAATAGCGCGCACCGGGAGCGCTCCAGGGCAAAAAAAACTAAAAAAATATGTATATATATATATACATTAAAAACATTGTTTAACATAAATATATAATATAGGATTCATTTTCAAAAATATTACATTTCATAGCTATAGACATTTGCTATTAAAAAAACGTTGAAATTCACAGAAAAAAACATAGGTTTGGGGCCTTATATATAGTTAGGAATTAGGATTTAAAAAACCTATGAAATTCTCTGAAAAAACCATAGGTTTCACATCAGTTTTAGTTAGGAATTAGCATTTAAAAAAACAATGAAATTCAATGAAAAAACCATAGTTTTCACACTAGTTATAGTTAGGAATTAGCATTTAAAAAACCTATGAAATTCACTGAAAAAAACATATGTTTCAGACCAGTTATAGTAAGGAATTAGCATTTAAAAAACCTGTTAAATTCACTGAAAAAAACAGAGGTTTCACACCAGTTATAGTTAGCTGGAAATTTTACTGACATAAAACCATTGAAATTCCCACGTTATAGTTAGTTGGACTCACTATAACTTGCGCGCCTGCAATGCACTGCTGATGACGTCACATATTACATCACTCATGACATGGTCAGTGACATCACTCATAACATCACTGATGACACCATCCTTGTGACATAGTGACAGAACTCCTTTCAGTGTAATGTAACCCTTGAAACACATATTCAAAAATAGAAACTAAAATTTTCAAAAAAATGGAAATGCCCATACCAGTTACAACAACCAATTCAGTAGTTCCACCATCTATATACACATTCACTCATTCACCAACAGTTCTATATAGTTACTCATACATATACTCACTCATCATATGTAGACATACACCTATACATCCTGTTACACACCCACAGTCATCCAAAAGTTACTCACATACATACTCACACATGCAAATAAACTATTGAACATCCATTTATTTGCATATACAGCTATACACACACAACCACCTTACTTCTAAGGAAACTTACACATACTTACTCTCTTAAACAATCACTTATAGAAACACAAACTTATTTAAACAGGAACTCTTACAATCTCTCACACTCACATATACTCACTTATATACATCAATACTCACATATACTAGATTAAAACATATGTAGTTACTGATAAAGACACTAGTGAGACAGTCATTCACTCACTAACACACACATATACACACTCATCCACCCATACAGTCCTGCACATATGCTGTCTTACATCAAACCTAGGGTGTCAGGGGGGTCTACTCTGCCCCTTATGGTCATTTCCCCCTTTGTTTTTGCCACCTCTTGTGTCTCGATCCTACCGAGACACAAGATGGCTGCCGCTCCGGACTGTTTGGAATGTTGAAAGACACCCGAGAGCCAATCAGCTTTCCGCGCGCGAACTCGCGTAGCGCGCTGGTTAGCGCCCCGGTGCGCGTACCGGGGCGCGCTTATAGATATATATATTTTTTTGAACCTAAATTACTCAAAATCCTCTGGAGCACATATCTTGAGACATAGGAAAGGCACATCGGGCTACCAGTCCCTACAATTTTGCCAAGTTTGGTGGAAATCCATTCAGCCGTTCGGGCTAAAAGTGAGGTCACCGCCCTGTGGAAATTAACATGGGGAAAACACGTTTTGGGACCCCCCTTTTTTCTCGGCCCCCGCTTGACGAATCCCCCAAACTTTCAGGGAAGGACCGGAGCGCCGAGAGGCAAATTTGAGGAAATTTTCAGGCAGATTCCTCAACAGGCGCCAAAGTTATTCAAAATAGAATGTTGCGATTTCCCTATTCAAAATAATCCTAACTATAACTACCTACTGGCGACCGCCAGTAGGTAATATAATATATATATATATATATATATATATATATATATATATATATATATATATATATATATATATATATATATATATATATATATATATATATATATATATATATATATATCTTGTACTATCCCAGTTCCTCTCCTGCTCTCCAGGAAACGGGAAACGGACACCCAAGGTTACGTGGTTATAGCAGGTCTTGTTTTTATTTGGCCACAGTCAGACACGTTTCGAATACAAAGTATCCTTGTTCACTAGCCTATATATATATATATAGCACTCGTCTCTGTATTTTTCTCTGCTTTCAAAACTGCGTTGCCTGCCAATGTATAAACTAGGCAGTCTGAAATCCGTCACAGTTATTGCTCACTCTTTCCTTATGATACACTCCAATATGGCAACAATTTTGGAGTATCATCGCTCGCAGCACCACCGCGAGAATTACATTTTTTTTTAAGCAATAACGAACGCTTCTCTAAACAAAAAAGAATCTTGCATCGATACACTCCAATATGGCAACCATTTTGGAGTATAGATCATTACTCGCAGCACCACCTCGAGAATTACAATTTTTTTGAAGCGATAACGAACGCTTCTTTAAACAAAAAAGATTCTTGCATCGAGCGATAGTGCTACTTGGTAGGATGTTCTTATAGATTCCTTGACGTCATCACTCATATTTTTTACTCAACATTTGTTTGTTGTAAAACATTTGGGTCTGTTTTTCCTTCCGAAGTTCTAAAACTACGGGGCATATTACCAAGCAATAGCGATAATTATCACTATTGCTTGGTTAGAGACAAAAATTTACCGCTCCGCTGTGGCGATTTTTATCGCAGATAAACCTTGGTATTACCAAGGTTTATCGCAAATGCGATAAAAAACAGCCGCAATGCATGAATATCGCTGAAAAGTCAGCGATATTCATGCATTACCGAGCTAATGCTCTTAGCCATGTTATCCACCTCCCATTGGATAACATGGCTAAGAACTGCTCAGGGCAGGTGTTAGCTTTTGGAGATATTCGCGCCTAGCGCGAATATCTCCATAAGTTGGTAATAGGAGATAGCGATGTTAGTGACTGTTTCCAGTCGCTAACATCTTGGCACGCCCACTTTGCATGTCATTAGTGATAAATATCACTGACATGCAAAGTGGGGCCCAAGATGGCCGCTATCTCCTACTAGCTGTCGCTAACTGGTGTTAGCGACAGCTAGGTAATAGGGAGATAATTTTATCTCTGCTTTCTTGGCTTTTAAAGCCAAAAAAGCGGAGATAAACCCCCTTGATAATATGCCCCTACATTGTTTGTCATTATAGAAAATAGTTTGCTCAAATTTTGAAATATCTATTGCTTACTCGCCCCATAGGATACATACCAACATGGCGATATCCTTGGAATGTTAATCATTGCTCGGTTTTTAAATTATTATGTGCTCGGTGTGGAGTGGTTTGGCTTTGTTCTTTCACTCTAACTTAAAAAAAATTGCATTATATAACGAGGTGCAATTTAGATCAGTTTAATATGATACATTCTAATATGACCATATTTTTCAAGTATATATCGGAGAGAAAGCAGGCAAGTGCAGTCTTTATTATGGTTCTTGTCCAAACAGACTGGGGACACAGCATTTTGGTCTCATTTAGCTGGTGATTTTTCATCCTGAATTAATGCCCACTGCAAAGGTAAACTTTCTATTATGAGAGGTACACATCCATATGGGTAAACAGACATAATATCGATTCCAAAATATCGTTTGGACAAAATATCGAGTAAAAAATATAGACTAGCCAAAATATCGACCAGACATATTATAGACTACAAAAATATCGAGTAATATCGATATTAATAGCCAAAATATCGAATCATTAATAGACATAATATCGACTAGATAGTATATAGACACAAAAAAAATCGAAAATAAGGTACTTATTAATCATTTTTATTAATTGTGTAATATAAATCTGTAGCGGGTTGTGGGTTTATAGGGGAATAGGGTGGGAAGTAATTTAATTATAATTAATTAATGATGTAAATTATTAATAATTGTTAATTAATTAATAATTGGTAAATACTTAAAATATAATTGGTAAAAATAAATAAATAATTAATAAATAATTTTTTGTAAATTATTTTCTGTAGCGGGTTGTGGGTTTATAGGGGAATAGGGTGGGAAGTAATTTTATTATAATTAATTAATTATGTAAATTAATAATAATTGTTAATTCATTATTAATAGATAATTAATTAAAATATAATTGGTCATTAATTATAAATATTTAATTGATAAATAATTAATATTTAGTAAATTATTTTCTGTAGCGGGTTGTGGGTTTATAGGGGGATAGGGTGGGAAGTAATTTAATAATAATTAATTGATTATGTTAATTAATAATAATTGTTAAATATTTAATAATTGGTAATTAATTAAAATATAATTGGTAAATCATTATAAATATTTAATTGATAAATAATTAATATTTAGTAAATTAATTTCTGTAGTGGGTTGTGAGTTTATAGGGGGATAGGGTGGGAAGTTATTTAATAATAAATAATTAATTATGTAAATTAATAAAAATTATTAATTGTTAATTATTTCATAGTCATTTTAACCCCTACGCTATCCAGCGCTTTCCCTACTGTTGCACCCACTGGAGAGGGAATAGTAATTTTAACCCCTACGCTATCCAACGCTTTCCCTACTGTTGCACCCACTGGAGTGGGAATAGTAATTTTTACCCCTACGCTATCCAACGCTTTCCCTACTGTTGCACCCACTGGAGTGGGAATAGTAATTTTAACCCTTACGCTATCCAATGTTTTCCCTACTGTTGCACCCACTGGAGTGGGAATAGTAATTTTAACCCATACGCTATCCAACGCTTTCCCTACTGTTGCACCCACTGGAGTGGGAATAGTAATTTTTACCCCTACGCTATCCAACGCTTTCCCTACTGTTGCACCCACTGGAGTGGGAATAGTAATTTTTACCCCTACGCTATCCAACGCTTTCCCTACTGTTGCACCCACTGGAGTGGGAATAGTAATTTTTACCCCTACGCTATCCAACGCTTTCCCTACTGTTGCACCCACTGGAGTGGGAATAGTAATTTTTACCACTACACTATCCAACGCATTCCCTACTGTTGCACCCACTGGAGTGGGAATAGTAATTTTTACCCCTATGCTATCCAACGCTTTCCCTACTGTTGCACCCACTGGAGTGGGAATAGTAATTTTTACCCATACGCTATCCAACGCTTTCCCTACTGTTGCACCCACTGGAGTGGGAATAGTAATTTTTACCCCCACGCTATCTAATGCTTTCCCTACTGTTGCACCCACTGGAGTGGGAATAGTAATTTTTAAACCTACGCTATCCAGCGTTTTTCTACTGTTGAATTCACTATAGTTGTTGCACTAAATTTTAAACAATTTGCTATGCTACGGTAAAAATATTATATATGTTTAGTTAATAATATGTATTTATATATATATATATATATATATATATTTATTATTATTTTTTTGTAATTTACATTAATTATTTATTAATATTAAATTTATTTAATCATTTTAACTAAGTTTATATTAAATATATTTATTTTTATATTAGTTTTAACTTAATTTAAAGACATAAAAAAACGATATTTTGACATTCTATATTATTTACAGTCGATATTTTAGAGTCAATATTTTTGTACTTACCTGTATAAAGATAGAAACTCGATATTTTGTCCCTCGATATTTTCTCATCGATATTTTTGCAAGTCGATATTAATGGTCTCGATGTTATTTCAGTGATCCATCCATATGATTATTCTATTTTCTCTATCTGTTTGAACTATATAGTTATTGGACAAACATTCATCTTTACTTTTTGTCCACAGAGTAGGGGTTACTGTGCCCCGTTGGGAGGAGCTTCGAAAAACCATCAATAGGCAATATTTCGGCCTCTGTAAAACGAAACGGTATGAAATCATTACTTTGATATTGTGAGCCGCAGTGCAGTTGTGTACCATATGATGATTAAATACATTTGCGAAATTAAGATAGTGGTCACAACGTGGTATATTTCCTTGTTTCAGATTTAATCCATAATAGGAACATTATATTCTACCATTTGAAGCTCTTCTCGCTGTTTTTCTACTCCCCCCTTTTTTGTGGATTTGATCAGCAAGCAGATTTAACTACAAAAAAGGTATGCAAAGTGTCAGCACAAATTTGTGATTCTAGGTGGAAATAATACCAGATTATTTTCAAAGTAAAGAGATAAAAATGTATTAATGTTGTGCTTTTATGTATAATGTGGCTAAGCACAGCATTATAGGAACCTGATATACAATGCATTTGGTTTTTTAGCTGTGTGATTTATATATTACAGAACTAATTTTGAGCGCACATTTTATCCTCTAAATAGGGATAAAATCAACCGAACCCCATCTAAAGTGTTGCGAGTTACTAATAAAAAAAATGTTTTCTAACGTGCTATTATATATTCAATGTATAGTCCTATAATGGTATTTTATCAAATAGGTCTCCCAGGATGTTATCATTTATCTTTCGACATAAGTCACTAGTGATATTAAAAAGAGGATACTTTTGAATCATGTATACAAAAGATATAATGGCAAATTCCCATGTACATGTGTTTTGTTTTAAATATTATAAAAAATATGTCAAATTTGTATGAATATTGGTCAATTAAATTTTCTTATATATGTTGTTATGTATGCTTTTATAGCCTTGAAGAAGTCTCAAGGAGACGAAACGCGCAGCGTGGGCAATGATGGCTATGATTCTGTATTGCATTTTAACTGTCAAAAAATTGAATAAAGAAGAAGACAAATATTTTCAAACACAAATTTGAAGTTTCATACATTTTCTTTGGGGAATTTGTCTATGTCTGCAAATAAGACTGTACTTATGATTCATTAATCCATGTTAATCCATGACATATATCATGTATAGACAATACAGTGCTGAGCTTATCTGTTTCATATATATATATATGTATATTACCTACTGGCTGTCGCCAGTAGGTAGCTATAGTTACAACCTAGTGTCCATAGGAAAAGCATTTTTTGATTTTCTAATTACTTTGGCGTCGTTTGACGAATCTTTGTGAAATTCTCAGCCAATAAAAGTCTATCCAGGTCAGCTCCTATCCTGAAAGTTTGGGGGTGATTCATAAAGCAGGGGCTGAGAAAAAAGGGGGCCCCAAAACAAATTTTCCCCATGGTAATTTCCGTAGGAAATTTTGCGACGAGCTACAGCCCGATCTGCTGAACGGAATTACCCCAAATTTGGTAAAAAAGGTAGACCTTGGTTTAGTAAGAGACCTTTCTATTTAAATGATGTAAATCCATTTAGTAGTTTTTGAGAAAATCAAAAAATAAGAGTCAAAAAATAAATTTCCCATAGGAAAGTTTGGGCAAGGCTGCAGCCGAAACTACTGAACGGAATTACCCCAAATTTTGCAAAAAGGTAGTGCTTGGATCAGAAAGTGACCTTTTTTTAATGGTGTAAATCCGTTCAGTAGTTGCTGAGAAATTAGAAAAATAAAAGTTTCGATATCTGGGTGAAGCCTAAGTCCCGAGCACAAGCCTTATTGTGATTGGCTGCTAACACTCCAAACTACAAAGTGTTGGCAGATATCTTGTGACTCAGTAGAAGCGTGTCACCAGAAAACAAAGAAACACAGGTATAAAACAAGAGAAGGGTAGCAACACCCTGAACTCCTTGGCCTGCTCAGGGGATCCCAGAAGGCATTTAAAAAAAAAAGAATTTGGCGCAATTCGCTCTGGGGTTGTGGGTTCCTGCTTTTTATTTTAATGAGGCCCCCTTGGTGGGGTAGGTTCCGGGGGCATTTCTTAAAAAAATAATAGCGGGGTCTCGCTGGGGCTGTTGGGGCCCGTCGGGGTCCCTACAGCCCGCGGCTTCACTCATGTTGGGAGGGGTGTTGCGCGGCCTGCCTCTTGGAGCCATCCATGTGCTTATAACTGTAGCGTCGTTTGACAAAACTCTACGAAATATTCCAAAAAATTTCTCTTTATTGATCAGCTTCTATCTTGAAAGTTTGGGGATGATTGGTCAAGGGGGTGGGGGGCTTAGAAATAAGAAGAGTCCCAAAACTTGTTTTCTCAATGCTTTTTCCATAGGAAACTTCAGACAAGGCTAACGGTCAAACTGCTGAACGGAATTACGCCAAATTTGCCAGGGAGAAAGGTCGTGGTCCAGAAAGCGTGCTTTTGTTGAAATGGTGTAAATCTGTTCAGTAGTTTTTGAGATATTGAAGGAAAAAATATAAAAAGAAAAACAAAAAGGTATATCAAACCCTTGTTTTGAGGACAGGAGATTACAAGATAAATATGTTGGGAACATTGGGAATAATGTCATATGAAAAGGTTTAGTTTTGCTTCAGTTTGCAGAACCATGATTGTATGCATATATGCATAAATCATGTATTTTAAAGACATAGGAGTCATGTATTTTACTTCGTGGAAATATGATATGTATCTAGGAAGAAATGTGAAATGCGGTCTAATTCCTTGAAAATGTATAATTGTTTTTCAAAAAAAGGTGGTGGAAAGGAGGGCTGTGGCCTTTAAAAACTACACTCTAGTTACTGAGTCTATGACCCAGTTGAAGGCTTTTGTTGAAACACGTACGTCTGTATGTTTCTGATGCACTGATACTTTGCAAAATGAGGAAAAACAATAAATAAAAGATTATGGCTGAAGAAAATCCAAATACCTCTGTGTGTGCCTTCTTCCTATGTTATCCGTAGTGGAATGGTTGGAAGGATTGCGGGCCGTAGCTAGGAGTGAGTGGGCCAGATGTATGACCCTATTTTGCTTGCGCAAACAGGTGTGCGACCCGTTTGAGCATACAAAATACTGATGGGCCATGTTCAAACCCTTTTTGCAATTGTCACCCCAAGTGGGATGGGTATGCTCAGACGTGAGTTCCATGCTCTCCACACCACTGGAGTCAAGCTATCCTGGCTGAAGACGGCTGATAGCCGAAACCGGTCCTAGGATGCTTGATTCCGGTCAAGGAAAGACATGGCTTGGCAGTTCGGGCTGGACTGTTCCCATGAGGCACAGGATCAAAGCTGATTTGCATATGGCCATGTCTGAACTGGGGTGGTGTGGAGTGCAAAAAAACGATGGATTTAGGCCCAGGTCTCTGTACTGGGGTGAATGTATGACATTGTTATGCATTCTGTTCATCAATTGTTGTTTTTGCTATTTGGCTAGTCACAATTTATTTGAATTGTGCCAATTTCAATTTATTTGGTGTTGCCTGCTCCGTCCTGACGCGTTTGACCAATAGCTAGGGTCAGTTTTACAACAAAGGACGCCGCACTCTGGAACTTGTCTTTTTAGATTTTATTGCACAGAGCCCAGTCTGTCACACCAATGCGTTTCGGCCTGGCGGCCTTTCTCATGGTAGGTGGCATTACTTTTTGCATCTGTTTTATTGTATTTCCTGTCATTACGCCACTCCCATGAATTCTACGACATGTAGTTTTCAAATGTTAAAAACAGATCACCTAGTGTCAGATACAATTCCATATAGTTTAGGCAATATTGCGCGGTGATATTTACATTTCACGGTTAATGGTTGAATTTTGCCAGCATTAAACCCCAAATGCACGTTATTATTACAATTGGATTTTTAAAAGAATCATCATGAAATTCATTACAAAAGTTATGTAACTTTCAAGAATTTAGCATTAATTTGGTTATTTTACGGCAATTCTGAATGCGAGGTGCCCATTCTATGTGTGTATATGTCACATATCTGTATATTACATGATTGTAAGTATCCTCAGTGCAATGGGATTTATAACAAAAATGTATTCTGCAATAAAGTGTTTAGTACCCATAAATTAAACAGAACTGTTCCCATTTTTATGCAATTAAGTTTGCTCGAAATGATATTTGATAATTCACGCTTTCATCATAGTTCCGAGATTGTCACTACCAAAGAACCAGTTCATCTTATTCCATATTGTTTTATTCTAAGTGATCATAAAGTTCTTCATCAAAATTCATGCCTCTCGCATTTTCGGTCTGCAGTCTGATTATATACATGAACTTCAACTGCCTCAATTTCTTCTTGCAGGCTCCCATCCTTTCATGGTGTTCAATTGTGTCCATGGCAAAGTAGCTCATATTACGCCAATCCCCACCTTGACAAGCTAGTAGGTGTTTGGCAGTTGCATATGTTAGATCTTTGTTTTCCACTGCCCTAATGTGTTCCAAGATCAGCTTCTTCAACATGCAGATAGTACTACCTATCTACACCATGCCACAATTGCATTGAATGGCATAGATCACATATTTCATTGAGCATGTGATTTTTTGGTTGATTTGGATCAATCTCCCCTCTGGAACTCTTATGTTTTTCTTATTTACACCAATCTTGTAGGCTTTACAGACGTTACACTTTTTAAAGCTGTTCTGTTGTTGTACCAGCCAATTATGTGCTCTCCCTTTCGAGTTAAAGGGACTTTGGACTATTATGTCTTTAATGGATGGTGCCTTCCTGAAGGTGATTTGTGGTTTAGTGCCAATAAATTTGATCAGCTCTTGCTCTTGTTGCAACAAGGGCCAATATTTTTGTGCACTTTGACATATTTTGTAAGCCTCTTTGCTGAATGATAGTATTAGTCTGGGAGCTGATTGTTTTGACTCACTGTTTTTGTCTTTTAGTTGTGTTGGTTTTTTAATAAAAATTTCAGTCATCTTCTCAATTTTCTTCATGCTTTTATTTAGGTCTCGTTCTCGGTATCCTCTTTTCCTTAGTCTATTGGTACTATTCCTTATTTCTTTTGAAACATCTTCATCTTTTGAGCAATTTCTTCTCATCCTCATAAATTCCTCATAGGGGATGCTCCTTATTAGTGGTTGCGGATGGAAGCTTTTAGCATGAAGAATGCTGTTTGTTGCGGTTTTCTTCCTATAAAATGTTGTTTGTATTCGCCCTTGATGTATGTAGACTGAGATGTCATGAAAGTCTATTTTGTGGCGGCTGGTATTGCATGTGAAAAATAGTCCAATTTCGTTTTGATTGACTGCTTCAAAATATTTCATGAACTCCTCCTTGTTCCCATTCCAGATTAGGAACAAGTCATCTGTGTATCTGGTCCAGAGTATTATCTTATTCATGGATGTGCTATTCTTAGGGCCCCAGGCT
The DNA here is from genome assembly GCF_964263255.1 of Lissotriton vulgaris. Taxonomy (NCBI): domain Eukaryota; kingdom Metazoa; phylum Chordata; class Amphibia; order Caudata; family Salamandridae; genus Lissotriton; species Lissotriton vulgaris. Next base: position 732,430,851 of record NC_141695.1, on the reverse strand, counting down.
ATTTCCTTTTCCCACCAACCCATAGTCAGACTGGCATAGTTAGGGGAGAAGGACATGCCCATAGCACAGCCACATAGTTGATGGTATTTTTCGTGATCGAAAAAGAAAATTTTGTTATTTAGACACATCTGGATCATAGTCAGTAACTTAGCAGAGTGTTCTAGTTCATTTATGTTTCTCTGTTTAAAGAAGTATGCACAAGCATTCAGGCCCACTGAGTGTTCAATAGATGTATATAAGGAGACCACATTGATTGTGATCAGTAGGTGTGATGTACTCCGGGATATGTTGGAGAGAACTCGAACAAAATCTCCTGTATTTTGAATATATGAATTTAGATTACTGACCATGGGTGCAGGATAGTGGGCAACATATGAGGAGGTGTTTTCATAAGCAGAGTCACATGAAGACACGATTGGTTTGCCTGGAGGATTGACCAAAATGTTATGCACTTTCGGCAGGAAATATATGGCGGGAATTGTTGGATTCTCTTTAAAGAGGAATGTACGTTCATCGACATCCAATAGTTTGTGCTCATGCCGTTCGTCTAGATTTTTTGTGATTTCCTCAATCATTTTATGTATTGGATTAGTTGTTAGCTTTCTGTATTTACCCGGATCATATAGTTGTCGATATGCTTCTTTTTTGTAATCATTTACATTCAGAATCACAATATTTCCGCCCTTGTCTGCGGGCTTTATTATTATGTTCATATTATTTGCCAAAGCTTGAATTGCTTGATTTTCACAGACTGATATGTTCTCTCTTGATTTGATGATTCTCAGTTTTTCCATCTTGTCAATTTCATTCATGACAGCTTCTGAAAAGGAATCAATTTTATTTCCTGGAGAGAGTTGTGGGCAGTATTTTGATTTCTTTTTCAGACCACTGCTCTCATGTTGTTTTGTATTGATTTGGAGGTCTTGGAGTATTTTAATTTCTGTAGTTTAATCATCATCCAAATCATTTGCTAGATCGTAAAGATTTTTAAGATGCGGTATTTCTTCAATTGTTATTGATACATCATTCTCAATCTGGCCATTTGTTAAATCAGAAGCGTCTTGAAGTTGAATGTTGGGGCACTTGTTTATTGGCATTCACTTTTGCTTATTTTAATTTTCGCACATATTTGTACATATCAATTTTCGTGTTGGTGTAATTAAAGTGTTTTTGAGGACAAAATTAAAGTCCTTTGTTTAGTACTTGGCGTTCAACTTGGGTAAGAGTATGGTCAGATAGATTGATTATTAGATCTTCAGTTTTCAATTCCTCTTTACTCTGTTCCTGAGCGGGTATTGTCTGTTTACGCTTGGATCTTCTGGTTTTCCTGAGGCTTTTCCAGACTTTATACTGCCTCTGCCTCTGCCCTGTCCCTGGTTGCATGAGATGTTTTGATCTAGGTTGATAAAGCGCATCTCCTCTAAAAAAGAAAAAGGAAGAGTAGCCGTACTTGATGTGTTCTTACTAGTTGTGGCCTCATTTTCGCTTCCACTGACATCAGATTCACTTCCTAATCCTCCCGTCATTTGAGGGTGTTTTTTAGCGTAATTAGATTTCAGTGCATCAAATCTTCTAGCAAATGTTAGTATTTGGCCATGTTTATAGTCTGCTGCTGTATTTAGTCTTTGTATTTCTCAAGACGGTCCTCCATTTCTTTGCGCAATTTGTCCTTATCTTTTTGGGAGATTTTTTCTTCCAGATCTTTAATTAAAATAAGTATTCCAACCAAGTCCTTAATTAATATCTGCATCATATTTTGGCTGCATGCCATATTATTGGCACTCCACTCTTCCAACATATCGGTCCTTGTGTCAGGATGTGTAGGCATTGTGAATATTCTTGAGCCACGTGACACTCTTACAACCTCCCGATATTTCTGTAATGCAAGTGCTTCCCAGCTTTTACTGATCTCTCGCTTTTATTGCTTCTCGATTAGAACAAACAGTTGTTTTAAAATTGGATCCGCTGCAGTTTGTTGTGTTGTTCTCGGATTGATTGACAATCCCTCATTGTTGTTTGGTAAAAACATGGTTGCTGCTTTCTGAGCGTGTTTAACCTCACACGCTTCCATTTTTTGCCTTCGGAACAGTGTTAATATTCTTCCCGGTAACTGCGAAACAAAGTATCAATTTCTGTTTGTTCTGCGTTGTTTTTTTGTTCGGGCTGGTGTTTACAACATTTAGAGTCAAGTTCCCGCTTTGGTAGTTTGAGCCCGGTATACCGCTATACTCGTTTGCTGCGATGCCGGTTCACTTGTTATTATCCACTCTCAAGTCGCTTCGATTTAGAGAATTAGTGCCATAAATCAATCGCACATTGCTTAAACACTTACCCAGTGAGGAGACTCCTGTGCAGGCGGCGCTCTCTGCCCTGTCCTACAGTGATCAACCCAACCTGGGTTTCTGTGTTTGCTTGGCGTTTCCAGACGTCTCTCTCCATCGGGCGCTTCCAACTTCAATTCAATTTTCCTCAAAGTGGTTTCACTGCCGGATTGCTCAACAGCAGGTGCAGGCGTTGGGCCAAACCAATAGCTAGGGTCAATTTTACAACAAAGGACGCCGCACTCTGGAACCTCTCTTTTTAGATTTTATTGCACAGAGGCCAGTCTATCACACCACCGCGTTTCGGCCTGGCGGCCTTTCTCATGGTAGGTAGCACTACTTTTTGCATCTGTTTTATTGCATTTCCTGTCATTACGCCACTCCCATGAATCCTGGGACATGTAGTTTTCAAATGTTAAAAACAGATCACCTAGTGACAGATACAATTCCATATAGTTTTAGCAACATTGTGCTTTGATATCTACATTTCACAGTTAATAATTGAATTTTGCCAGCATTAAACCCCAAATGCACATTATTATTCCAATTGGATTTAAAAAAAATCTTCATGAAATTCATTACAAAAGTTAAGTAACTTTCAATTATTTAGCATTAGTGCATTTGGTTGTTTTACGGAAATTCTGAACGTGAGGTGACCATTGCATGTGTGTATATGTCAGAATATATCTGTATAGTACATGATTGTAAGTATACTCAGTGCAAAAAGTAGTGCCACCTACGGTGAGAAAGGCCGCCAGGCCGAAATGCGTCGGTGTGACAGACTGGGCTCTGTGCAATAAAATCTGAAAAGAAAAGTTCCAGAGTGCGACGTCCTTTGTTGTAAAAAAATTATATCTATATATATATATATATATATATATTATCCAAATGCTGCTGCCCTCGAAATTGAAGCACCACACATCAGCAATATTTGACCTTTTATTCTCCAAGGCGGCAAGGAAAACGTCATCTTTCAACAGCAATGTTCAGACCAAACGCGTTTCAGGCTAGCCCTTAATCATTGGTGTCCCACGGAGGCAGAGTTTCGTGATTTTGCGCCGTGTTTGCAGCGCTTTATGTTCTGTCGCATTTGTGGGCGTGGCTGTGATGCACTATGGTATTAGTAGTTTATCAGTCTATAGTAGTTTGCCACTATGCCTCCTTTCATTATTAAAATCCTTTAGTAGGTTTGATGAATCAAATGCGCCGTGTTCCATATATATATATATGCAAAGAGGAATCCAGTCGTTCTAGCAGGAAAAACGAGCCACTCCGGGTTTGCAGTTTGTTAAATTGACGGGTTTATTAGCAGCAGAAAATACGATGCGTTTCAATCTCAGCCGAGATCTTGGTCATATATATATATATATATATATATATATATATATATATATATATATATATATATATATATATATATATATATATATTACCTACTGGCGGTCGCCAGTAGATATATCTGGTTAGGATTTTTTCTCTATGGAACTTTTGAAAATTCTATGTCTAATAACTTTGGCGTTTGTGGACGGAATAGGCTGAAATTTTCAGGAACATTTTGTTTCCGAGGGTTTCGTCAAGGGGGGGCCGAGAAAAAAGGGGGGTCCCAAAACGCGTTTTTCCCATTCATTTTTCCATGGGGCATTTGCCCTCACTTTTAGCTCGAACGGCTGAATGGATTTACACGAAACTTGGCAAAATTGTAGGGACTGTTAGCCCGATGTGCCTTTGCTGGGTCTCAATATATGTGCTCCAGTGGATTTTGAGAAATTAGCGTTTAAAAAAACAGATATATCTGTGACAGCGTCCCGGGTAGCGCTCCGGTTCGCGTACTTTTCGCGTAACGGAGCTTTGCGAAGCGAAGCTGATTGGCTCTCCGGTGTCTGTCAACATTCTAAACAGTCTGTAGCGGCCGCCATCTTGTCTCTCGGTAGGATCGAGAGACTAGAGGAGGCCAAAACGATGGGGGAAATGAAGGAAAGGGGGCAAGGTAGACCCCTTTTGACCCCCTAGTATTGATGAGGGGGATATTAAAGTGCCCCGCGGGGCAAAAAAAAACAAAAATAAATTGTGTTTCGTTTTAATTAAATTACAAGATGGAGGAAAAACAGTGTGGGAAATGGGTATAAGGGGGTACGGGAGACGTATCCTGACCCCCTTATTTTCTGAGGGTGGCTGAGGATGCTCATATATGTTGATACTTGTCTTGTGATGGTGATGGATCAAGCCCTGATCTTTGGACTGGGTAAGAGTGGTCTGCTTAATTCAGACACTCTGTTCATCACCACCCCCTTTTCCGAATCATTTTTGTCCACCATAAGCGTGGAAGGGTATACTCAGATGTGAGTCCCTAGCTCATTGCACCATCAGGATTCAAGCAAGCCGGGCCGAAGACGGCTGAAATGCCAGAAACCGGTCCCCGGTAGCTTGTTTCCTTCCCAGTATAAGAATTGGCTTGGTAGTTTGGTCTGCCCTGTTCCCATGATGCACTGGGCCAAGGTCAGACTAATTTGCATATAGTCAAGTTCTGAGCTGGGATGGTGCAGTGAGCTAAAAAACGGTGATGGATCAAGCCCTGATCTTTGGACTGGGTAAGAGTGGTCTGCTTAATTCAGACACTCTGTTCATCACCACCCCCTTTTCCGAATCATTTTTGTCCACCATAAGCGTGGAAGGGTATACTCAGATGTGAGTCCCTAGCTCATTGCACCATCAGGATTCAAGCAAGCCGGGCCGAAGACGGCTGAAATGCCAGAAACCGGTCCCCGGTAGCTTGTTTCCTTCCCAGTATAAGAATTGGCTTGGTAGTTTGGTCTGCCCTGTCCCATGATGCACTGGGCCAAGGTCAGACTAATTTGCATATAGTCAAGTTCTGAGCTGGGATGGTGTAGTGAGCTAAAAAACGGTGATGGATCAAGCCCTGATCTTTGGACTGGGTAAGAGTGGTCTGCTTAATTCAGACACTCTGTTCATCACCACCCCCATTGTGGAAAAAGGTAGGGCTATGACCTTTTTCAAGATTTGCCCGGCGCTAACCGCCCTTGTACCATTCAATTTACCAAGCAATGAGGCAGGCGCCGGAGACCAGAAGGCAGGAAACAGAAGTTTTTATTCCGACGGAGCAGAACACATCAGATCAGACAACAAGGTATCGTCTCGAGGTGCTCTAACAGCCTCTCGGAGGCCTGGCCTCTTATACACTGGTTTATGGCATGTGACCTTTCTTTATTACAATCAGAACATTGTGAACAACAAGGAAAAAGACATCCCCGTAATCCTCGTGTCAATCCCACCCCACATGCCTCTACAATAGAGATCCTTAACCTGCTGATAAGGGGAGGGGGTCATCACGCAGCTGAGTGTTCTGCCGATTCTTAGGATGTGTGAGCCTGATCATATCCCGGGGGGTGGGGAGGTCTTGATCAATAGAGGGTCCTTTGAAGAAGAGTGACTTCATACAATAAGGGGCAGTAAATGATATCTCCCGGCTTAGGCGATGCCCTCGGACCTGTGTGGACAGCTGGACACGGGGGAAGGGGTCATCAAAGGAGTGGTATTCATGCCGCGCGGACAATCGAGCGCGGAGGGAAGGTTTACCAACAGAGGGGCATTCCTGGGAGGAGAGGAGATGTTGGTCAGGCGCAGGCGTGACTCCCAAGGACAGGGTCATGCGGAAGGGTCATGCTCATGAGAGGGAGGGAGGGGGAGCCAGGGTGCGCGGAGGATGCTTGCTGGGTCAGAGGGGCGCGCTGGCAACCGATCGTGGACAGGGAGACCATGATACCTAAAATGGTTGTCGTGCACGTTGTACATGGGTGACAAGCTGGCGCAGATGATGTTCAGTTCGTAAACTAAAATTCCACAGTCCTCCCTTTTAACATGTCTCGCCAACTTGTCAGTTCGGATTTATCCCCATAAGGCCACGTATTTCTACTTCATAGAGGGGACTCATGTGCTCATTTCGGAAGTTCAAAGTCTTTGTGCACATACAGTTAGAAACGAAACTGCACAAGGGGGGTAGACATTGAACACCCAAGCAACACCCACATAATATCACAACAGGTATCAGTATGAAGGAAAACAACTTCCAACCCCAGTCCTTCAAAGTGTCCCAAAACCAGCTCCCAAGCGACCATCCTTCCTGCTCTTGGTGAACCTCCGAGGAAAGTCTGTGGAGGTGTTCAATGGCTTTGTAGACTGAAGGCGAGTTGTCTGGCACGTAGGTGCAGCAGCTGGATCCGATGATGCGGCATGCTCCTCCTCGATCGGCTAGGACCACGTCTAAGAGAAGGCGGTTTTGAAGGGTCACAAGGCGGACCGCCTGAAGCTGCGCCGTGTTGTTGGCGAGGATGCCAGCCGTGATGTTGATCGTTGTTTCTACTGCCTGGGTCAGGTGTCGGATAGCGCGGCTGTTTGCCATTGGGCCCCACAGAGGAACAAGTCCCTTTGCTGCATCTAGGAACTGTGCTCCGGTGGAGTCGGCTTGTCCAATGTCATCTGCACGCCTCTGCCGGTGATGGTTGGCAGGGGCTACATATGTGGGTGGAAGAACGAAGGCAATGTAACAGGCGCCCTTCCAACCTCTCGGGAGCCAGGTGTAAGCTTTGGTGCCACACACAAAGTACATATTCGGAGAAGCAACAAAGGAAGGGGGGTCAACTGAGTCCAATGTTCTGGTGATTCGGCAGGCACTGTGACCCACCAGCTGCGTTCCATGGCCTTCGAGACACACAAGACCTGTGACATTGATAACAGACAGGGCCACAGTCAGAGTAGCGGTAGTTTGTTTTTGCAGATGAGAGAAGGTGGTCCTGGCTGGATTGTGGAGCACCTGTACTTCGACTCGTTCTTTGGCTGGAATGTCTTTAAGGAAGGTGGCGCCCGTTAGCGCAGGACACAGGGCAGCAGAAGTCTTTCCGGTTTTGTTCAGCCAGAAACCAGAGTAGAAGTGCGACACTGTCTGGCTGGAGGTGGCGTTGTCCTTGTGGCTCTCTTGCATGAGGATCAACCAGGCGAGGCAGGAGCCGTGAACTGAGAAAGGAGAAGGGATGAAGGGGATGGAGTGTCCAGCGGCATGCGGGAGCAACCCGCAGATCCAGCAGTTCATAGCATTTGCGGCAAGGTTGTGTTGGTGCAACAGTTGCACGAAAGAATTGTTCCAGAATTCCCTGCGCCTTTCTCGCAGCTGAGGCGACAGAGAGACTAGGTGATGCTCTTTCAGGGGTGTTGGTTGTGCAGTAGGTAGCAATGCCTCATGAGCCGGTGTGCTTTCCTCCAGAATCCAGAAGGAGGTCATGAGGAGGAGGCAGAAGAGGAAGACAATAAAGAGGGCTATTGTCTTTGATTTGTGCAAATTGTCAGTCTTTGGGTTTCTATAGTGGGTATTTCCTGTTGCTTCCATCATCTTCTTATCTGGCGCTTCCATCATCTTCTTATCTGGCGCTTCCATCACTTTCAAGGGGCTCGGTAGTGGGCAGAACCACAGACTTCGTTTAGCTTCTCTCCCGGCAACCCTTGGTTGTGCTGAGGTCACCGTTCTGAGATTTAACTTAGTCCGTGGCCTACTTAGCCGAAGCTCCCTCCTATCGACGCAGGAAATACCCTTCTCTGGATGGCACAGTGGGATCAGAGAATTTTGCAAGTTCGAGTGCCTCAGTATCGGGATAACAGTTCAATGTCGGTCGGTCTTTGTTCAGGAGCTCTTCTTGGGTGTTGACGTTTTCTGTCGTGGCCAAGTTTGCAGAGACCTTCCGGCAGTGATGTGCGTGCAGCCAGTGCTTCTTCCCCTCCACTCGAAGCGCCGTTCGGGTGGTAATCAGCACTTGCCAGGGGCCCGTCCACCGAGGTTCCAGACTCTTGGTCCGCTGGAAATTTCGTATTAGGACGAAATCTCCCGGCTGGATGTCGTGGCCGGGGCCCCTGGAAGCATCGGGGATGGCCTGCTGCACCTGTTGATGAATGACAGACAACGTTTTAGTTAACTTGCACAAATAATCAGATAGTAGGACGTCTGGGACGTCATGAATGGAGGTCGGTTTGGGAGCAGTCCAGAGATTCATCGGTCGCCCAAACACGACCTCGTAGGGGGTCAAATGGTGCTTGGTGGGAGTGGAGCGCATCGATAACAAGGCCAGTGGGAGGGCATCCCGCCAGTTAAGTCCAGTGGTGGCCACTATTTTTGACAATTTTAACTTCAGTGTGGCATTATGGCGTTCCACCAGACCGGCGGATTGGGGGTGGAAGACCGCATGAAACCTTTGCTTCACCCCCAACCCCTTTAGGATTAGTTGGATAACCTCAGCTATGAAGTGGGGGCCATTGTCGCTCCATAAAATTCGACAAAGGCCATAGCGAGGGAAGAATTCTTTCAGTAGTACTTTGGCAGTAGTCATGGCAGTGTTGTCACGGGTTGGATAGGCCTCTACCCATTTGCTGAAGGCACATACGATGACTAGTACATACTTCAAGCTTTGGCATCTCTCTAGTTGGATGTAGTCCATCTGAAGGACCTCAAAGGGGTGATTGGGGGTCCCAAACCCTCCCCGGGGTACCACAGTTCCTTTCCCGGGGTTGTGTTGCAGACAGATAAGGCACTGCTGGACTAGGCGTCTGGCTGAGTCGGGGATTTTGTCGTTGTGCCAGACTTTGGAAATGAGCTCGATCATGGGTGCAGATCCTATGTGTGCGGGGGAATGTGCCATCGTCAGTATGGGGATCAGATATGAGTCGGGCAGCAACCACTTGTTTGCATCCTTCGTTCGCCAGCAGCCCTCTTCGTCCTTCAAACCCACCCTTGCCCACTTAGTCAGTTCGTGAGGGGTGCTGGCCGACTGAATATCTCTGATCATTACCCTTGTGTCACTCCATTTCTCTGCTTGTGACCTGGTCACATACATGCGTGTCACCGTCCTATTCTCAGCTGTGGTTCGTGCAGTGATGTCGGCCAGTGCATTCCCTTGTCCGACTAAGTCTGTCACCCTTTTGTGTGCCTGACATTTGATCACCGCTAATTGTTTGGGGAGGAGAACTGCTTCAATCAGGGCGGAGACTAGATCTCCGTGGAGGATTGGGGTGCCGTGGGACGTCAGGAATCCCCTCTCCCTCCACAGGAGTCCAAAATGGTGGACCACCCCGAAGGCATACTGGCTGTCTTTGTATATGTTCGCGGTGGTCCCCGTGGCTATGATGCATGCTCGTGTGAGGGCTATCAGCTCTGCTGCCTGGGCAGATCGTTGTGTGATGCAGGCTGTCTCAACTACTGTTCGGGCTGTCGTGACTGCATAGGCAGCTGAAGTGGTGCCATCTGGGAGTTTGATGCATGAGCCGTCTACCCATAGCTCTCCATCGGGATCAGTGAAAGCAGTATCTCGGAGGTCAACTCTACTCCTAGTTTGTTCGTCCGTGAGGGTCACACAGTCGTGGATGGGAGGAACGTCGGGGTCATTTTCAGGCAGGGGCAACAATGTGGCAGGATTCAAAGTTGTGCATCTCTTTAGTGTGATGTGGGGTGCGAGTAGCGTCAGTTCGTACCCTGTCAGTCGTGCGCTAGTCAGGTGTTGAGTCTTGGTTTGGTTCAGGAGGGTGTCGACAGCATGGGGTACTAGCACGGTCAGAGAGTTTGAAAGTACGATTCCTTCGCTCTGGCGGATAGAGACGGCAGCGGCAGCTACCGCTCGAAGGCAGGCAGGCAAAGCTCTGGCTACAGGATCAAGAGTGGCGGAGAAGTAGGCACAAGGGCGCTGCTTAGGACCAATCGATTGTGTTAGGACAGACAATGCACACCCCTCCCTTTCGTGGGTGAAGAGGGAGAAGGGTTTGGAGTAATCCGGGGTTCCTAGGACAGGCGCTGAACAGAGAGCATCTCGCAATTCCTTAACCGCATCGCTGCGGCGGCTTTTCCCGCTGTGCGCGGCAAATTCAAAATTACCGCGTTACGTGACGAGCTGGCCTTGTCATCCGCGCAGGACAGGTAAGCGCGATGACGAGCCCAGCTCGTCAATAGCCTCGAAGGGGTTAAAGGATGCTTGACACTCAGGGGTCCAAGGGAGCGGGAAGGAGGCATCTTTGGTTAATAGGGCAAGTAGAGGTTTTATAATGAGGCTGAAGTTAGGTAACCACTGTCTGCAGAAAGAGGTTAGGCCAACCAAGGAGCGGACTTGCTTTTGCGTTTTTGGGATGGGGGTATCTAGGATGGTTTGGATTCGGTCGGGTGTAAGTTTCCTCCCTTCTTTGGACAGGAGATGGCCTAGGTAAGTCACTTGTGGCTGGCAGAATTGTAACTTCTTTTTGGAGACTTTATGGCCATTTTCTGCAAGAAAGTGTAGGAGTTGGACGGTGGCTGTCGTTGCAAGCGGGGTGGTGTCGGCCGCCAAAAGGATATCATCGACATATTGGATCAACACCACTCCATCTGGCAGCTGGAAGGCATCCAGCTGCCTTTTGAGGGCCTGGCTGTAAATGCTGGGACTTTCAGTGTACCCCTGGGGAGCCCTACAAAATTGGTACGAGAGGATTTTAAAGTGAAGCTGAAAAGATAACGGCTGTCTGGATGGATGGGGATAGAGAAAAACGCATTCTTAAGGTCGATAACAGTGAAGGTGGTGGCAGTGGACGGGATGAGGGTCAGAATGGTGGTGATATCGGAGACTACAGGGTATTGGGGTACAACCACTTTGTTAATTTCTCGCAGGTCGATGATAAAGCGGTACGCTTTCTCATCTCCTTCACCTTGCTTCTTAACAATAGGTAGGATTGGGCTGTTGCAGACGTTGCTGACCACCTCTTCAACCACTCCTGCATCTACCAGAGACTGAATGATCGCTACCAGTGCCTTCTCGCCCTCTGGGGATATCCGATATTGTGGGAGTTTCGGGAGCATAGCGTCCTGTCTTACAGTTATATGAATAGGGTCAATCATCATTCGTCCCACATCAGAGTCATTTTTGGCCCACAGGTACGGAGGCAGGGTGTCAAGCAAGGACAGGTCAGCGTCAGTTATGGAGCACATGTGTCGTGAGGGGCAGGATCTGGGCATGTCTGGGTTGTCGTACAGGATGACTCGGATTCCATCTGGGGAACACCTAATAGTGGCTCGAAAATGTTTCAGTAAGTCAATGCCCATAATGGCGTCAGGGGAGTTGGAGGAGAGCAGAAATGTCGCGTCAGTGGTGTTGTTTTCTAGGTCAAAGGTAATAGGTACGGACAGGGGGTTAGTGGAGGGCGTTCCATCGAAACCTATCGACGTTATGTGTGAGCCAGACAAGGGTGCCCTTGGAATCAGTCGTTTTGATAACACACTACGTGTCGCCCCAGTGTCTACCAAGAATGGAGACTCTGTACCCAGGACCTTAGCGGTGACATAAGGACCTTGCTGGTCAACACAGAGCTCGACTGGATCCCTCCCTTGCCCCTGGCAGTCCTATGCAAAGTCGGGGGCATCTTCACCTTCGGACAGCTGATATTGGTTCTGTCGGGGACGGTCAAATGTGTTCAGTCTCCCTGATCTGTCATTGTTGGTGTCGTTGGTGTGCCCTCGTCCTTGTACTCTATTTCTCGGACCACCTGCCACATCCCTGGAGTCCCTATTTCTATTCATCTCTAGCAGAACCGGATCCTGGGATTTCCAATGGCCGAACCCTTTGCAAAAGGCGCATTGGTCATTGCTAATGTCTCTACGTCCAGTGTGGGGTGTGGGAGTGTGATCTTTAGGAGGTAGATCTCTGGGGGTGGTTGATTGGTAGTTCCCCCTTTGGTGTTCCCGTCCTACCGTTATACCTTGTATCTGGGCTATCATTACCCTTTCTTTTAAATCTTTTTTCTTTTTCTCGGACGCCCTATCATTCTCATTCTTTTGGTGCTCGTAATACTGAGCCATCTGAAGGATAGCTGCGGGTTTGGAGGCCCCCCAACTACTCTCACTCGTCTGCAGCTTTTGGGAGACCTCTTGTGTTAGGCCTTTTACGTAATTTTGTACAAACAGGTGCTGTCCGGTTGCGGTGGTCATGTCTTGGCCACTGTAGTCGGAGAACACTGTCTCGAACCGGGAGAAGTATTCTGACACATCTTCCTGGGGTTTCTGTCGACAGGCCGTGACTATCGAGCAGTCTACCTTTCTTTCTGGGATCAGTGTCTTTAATTTCTGAACTATTTTGTCTGGGAGTTCTAGTATGTCTTTTACTGGTTTCCTTCCAGGTTCTCGTTGTCTATCTAATTTACCGAGTTGGTCCCAGGTATGTCCAAACAGATCCGTGTGGTCAGCCTTCCGGATTTGCTTCCACACGTCAGCCGGCAGGCATAACCCGAAGAACAAGTCAATGTCCGCTAAAGTCATTATCGTCGAACCCAAGGCTGTGCCTAATTCGGTATAGAATGCTGTCGGGTTCTTTCTTAAATCGGGCAGAGTTTGTTTAAAGGTTAGGATATCTTGTCGGTCCCATGGTTGGTAAACCCAATTATACACAACCCTCCCTTTTGCATCTGCATTATTAATATCATCGCTTGTTCCCTGGCCACGTGGCGGGATCCAGTAAGGGGCTGCCTCTCTAATGGGCATCATAGTATTGGCTACTTCTACTGAGGTCGTTTCAGGGACTGTAACCTTGGTTTCTGGTTTTTGTTCCGTGAGGTGGCGGAAGACCTCAAGCATCTGCATGAAGAGCTCCGTCACCTCACATTCAGTCCCATCTCCAACATCAATCTTCCTAAACAGCTTGGTTAGTTTAGCGGGGCCCTTACTTTGGTACCTATCTTCATATGCGTTCAGGGTGTGGTAGCTGAATCGCAAAATGAAATGCCGCCTGTGGCTGTCGGCATGTGAATTATATATGTTCATTGTGTACTCTTCGCTCTCCCTTCGTTCTACTAAGGTCTTTGCTATTTTGTCGATCCCATCCCGCTCATCTTTGCTCAACCTATTTGGTCTGGCTGGTGGTTGCTGGCTAGCCTCGGGATTGTCTGACGATGTTGTTAATGCGGCTGGTGCGGAGGTCGTGAGGGCCGGTGCACTAGCGCTGAGGTCGTTCTCGTTTGCATTTAGGGCCTGCGAGTGTTGTTGGCAGGGGGCATACGGAGGGGGCATGTAGATGATTGGGGGACCTAGTAGTAACTCATCGTTCGCCCGCTGTTTGGAGGGCAATTCAGGGTAGAGCGCAGAGGGGGTCCTAACAGGACATTGGCCTGTCGACCCTGATTCTTGGTTTCGCGTAGTTTCCTTTCTTTCTTTTATTTCTTCTTCTAGTTGCTTTGCGGCTAGGTGGGCTGCCTTTCGTAATTCTTTCCCTATTTTTGCCTCTTCTCTTTTCTTTCGTTGTTCCGTTTCTTTGCGCCACATGCCGATACTGTCGAGCATAGTGGGCGTAGTCTTATTTTTCTGGAGCGCTATTTCTAATACTTTTATTTTATGATCGTCAAAGGAACCTATCAGTGGCCACTGACTTTCAGGGTTCTTCTTTGTATATTTATGCCATAACTTAGTATAAGCTATAGCGACTAGTCCATGCTTAGTGAACATGTCCTTATTAGGGGTGCCCTCCAGTGGAGCTGGATGATTCATCTCTAATAAGCGGTCCGGGCTGTACAGGCTACCAACCAGTGGGGAGAAGATAGGCATGACGGGTTACAACGGGGACAAAGGTCTGCACTACCTATCTTATCACGGCGGACAAAGACTAGACAGAATATTTCTATTCTACGTTGTTTGGAGGCCGTGAATACCTCAAAAGAACCAATACCGAACACTTAATGTACGGTCAATCAAACAATCAGTGGGGAGAATAAGTGGGTACGAAAAAGTTTGCGTTACCCACTCTTTCTCTACCTGCAAAGAGAGACCTTGTTCTTCCCTGTTTGCAGACAAAGAATCTCCAGACAATAATCCACGAACGATAGTTCGGGAAACAGTGGGGGAGGAAGATAGGCACGACGGATTACAATGGGGACAAAAGTCTGCGTTACCTATCCTTCACTGCTTGCAAAGAGAGAGCCTGTTATTTTCTCTGTTTGCAGACGGTGAATCTCCAGAGGGTTTCAACAAAGCGTAATACTAGTATTATCCAAACCAAACAATTTTTTCTCAGTTCGTCGTGTCTAAACGACCTTACCCGGACCGCATGGACGGTTTCCTGTCTTCTGAATCCAGCGCCCGATCGTCCTCTCTTCTTCGTGATGTTCGTGGCACTCCTGATGGTTCCCAGTCAGGACCGTAGATCACTCGAGAGAGGTCTGTTCGGAACTAGTGAAGGTCGGATGATCGGCTGTCAGATGAGGGTCTATCGGACACGAGCTCTCCCGATCGTTGCAGTCGTTCACTCTGTCGTCGGGACCTCTCCCACTGGATCCACGTGTCGCTGATGGGCCCCACGCTTTGGGACGCCAATTGTGGAAAAAGGTAGGGCTATGACCTGTTTCAAGATTTGCCCGGCGCTAACCGCCCTTGTACCATTCAATTTACCAAGCAATGAGGCAGGCGCCGGAGACCAGAAGGCAGGAAACAGAAGTTTTTATTCCGACGGAGCAGAACACATCAGATCAGACAACAAGGTATCGTCTCGAGGTGCTCTAACAGCCTCTCAGAGGCCTGGCCTCTTATACACTGGTTTCTGGCATGTGACCTTTCTTTATTACAATCAGAACATTGTGAACAACAAGGAAAAAGACATCCCCGTAATCCTCGTGTCAATCCCACCCCACATGCCTCTACAATAGAGATCCTTAACCTGCTGATAAGGGGAGGGGGTCATCACGCAGCTGAGTGTTCTGCCGATTCTTAGGATGTGTGCGCCTGATCATATCCCGGGGGGTGGGGAGGTCTTGATCAATAGAGGGTCCTTTGAAGAAGAGTGACTTCATACAATAAGGGGCAGTAAATGATATCTCCCGGCTTAGGCGATGGCCTCGGACCTGTGTGGACAGCTGGACACGGGGAAGGGGTCATCAAAGGAGTGGTATTCATGCCGCGCGGACAATCGAGCGCGGAGGGAAGGTTTACCAACAGAGGGGCATTCATGGGAGGAGAGGAGATGTTGGTCAGGCGCAGGCGTGACTCCCAAGGACAGGGTCATGCGGAAGGGTCATGCTCATGAGAGGGAGGGAGGGGGAGCCAGGGTGCGCGGAGGATGCTTGCTGGGTCAGAGGGGCGCGCTGGCAACCGATCGTGGACAGGGAGACCATGATACCTAAAATGGTTGTCGTGCACGTTGTACATGGGTGACAAGCTGGCGCAGATGATGTTCAGTTCGTAAACTAAAATTCCACACCTTTTCCGAATCATTTTTGTCCACCATAAGCGTGGAAGGGTATACTCAGATGTGAGTCCCTAGCTCATTGCACCATCAGGATTCAAGCAAGCCGGGCCGAAGACGGCTGAAATGCCAGAAACCGGTCCCCGGTAGCTTGTTTCCTTCCCAGTATAAGAATTGGCTTGGTAGTTTGGTCTGCCCTGTTCCCATGATGCACTGGGCCAAGGTCAGACTAATTTGCATATAGTCAAGTTCTGAGCTGGGATGGTGCAGTGAGCTAAAAAACGGTGATGGATCAAGCCCTGATCTTTGGACTGGGTAAGAGTGGTCTGCTTAATTCAGACACTCTGTTCATCACCACCCCCTTTTCCGAATCATTTTTGTCCACCATAAGCGTGGAAGGGTATACTCAGATGTGAGTCCCTAGCTCATTGCACCATCAGGATTCAAGCAAGCCGGGCCGAAGACGGCTGAAATGCCAGAAACCGGTCCCCGGTTGCTTGTTTCCTTCCCAGTATAAGAATTGGCTTGGTAGTTTGGTCTGCCCTGTTCCCATGATGCACTGGGCCAAGGTCAGACTAATTTGCATATAGTCAAGTTCTGAGCTGTGATGGTGCAGTGAGCTAAAAAACGGTGATGGATCAAGCCCTGATCTTTGGACTGGGTAAGAGTGGTCTGCTTAATTCAGACACTCTGTTCATCACCACCCCCTTTTCCGAATCATTTTTGTCCACCATAAGCGTGGAAGGGTATACTCAGATGTGAGTCCCTAGCTCATTGCACCATCAGGATTCAAGCAAGCCGGGCCGAAGACGGCTGAAATGCCAGAAACCGGTCCCCGGTAGCTTGTTTCCTTCCCAGTATAAGAATTGGCTTGGTAGTTTGGTCTGCCCTGTTCCCATGATGCACTGGGCCAAGGTCAGACTAATTTGCATATAGTCAAGTTCTGAGCTGGGATGGTGCAGTGAGCTAAAAAACGGTGATGGATCAAGCCCTGATCTTTGGACTGGGTAAGAGTGGTCTGCTTAATTCAGACACTCTGTTCATCACCACCCCTTTTTCCGAATCATTTTTGTCCACCATAAGCGTGGAAGGGTATACTCAGATGTGAGTCCCTAGCTCATTGCACCATCAGGATTCAAGCAAGCTGGGCCGAAGACGGCTGAAATGCCAGAAACCGGTCCCCGGTAGCTTGTTTCCTTCCCAGTATAAGAATTGGCTTGGTAGTTTGGTCTGCCCTGTTCCCATGATGCACTGGGCCAAGGTCAGACTAATTTGCATATAGTCAAGTTCTGAGCTGGGATGGTGCAGTGAGCTAAAAAACGGTGATGGATCAAGCCCTGATCTTTGGACTGGGTAAGAGTGGTCTGCTTAATTCAGACACTCTGTTCATCACCACCCCCTTTTCCGAATCATTTTTGTCCACCATAAGCGTGGAAGGGTATACTCAGATGTGAGTCCCTAGCTCATTGCACCATCAGGATTCAAGCAAGCCGGGCCGAAGACGGCTGAAATGCCAGAAACCGGTCCCCGGTAGCTTGTTTCCTTCCCAGTATAAGAATTGGCTTGGTAGTTTGGTCTGCCCTGTTCCCATGATGCACTGGGCCAAGGTCAGACTAATTTGCATATAGTCAAGTTCTGAGCTGGGATGGTGCAGTGAGCTAAAAAACGGTGATGGATCAAGCCCTGATCTTTGGACTGGGTAAGAGTGGTCTGCTTAATTCAGACACTCTGTTCATCACCACCCCCTTTTCCGAATCATTTTTGTCCACCATAAGCGTGGAAGGGTATACTCAGATGTGAGTCCCTAGCTCATTGCACCATCAGGATTCAAGCAAGCCGGGCCGAAGACGGCTGAAATGCCAGAAACCGGTCCCCGGTAGCTTTTTTCCTTCCCAGTATAAGAATTGGCTTGGTAGTTTGGTCTGCCCTGTTCCCATGATGCACTGGGCCAAGGTCAGACTCATTTGCATATAGTCAAGTTCTGAGCTGGGATGGTGCAGTGAGCTAAAAAACGGTGATGGATCAAGCCCTGATCTTTGGACTGGGTAAGAGTGGTCTGCTTAATTCAGACACTCTGTTCATCACCACCCCCTTTTCCGAATCATTTTTGTCCACCATAAGCGTGGAAGGGTATACTCAGATGTGAGTCCCTAGCTCATTGCACCATCAGGATTCAAGCAAGCCGGGCCGAAGACGGCTGAAATGCCAGAAACCGGTCCCCGGTAGCTTGTTTCCTTCCCAGTATACGAATTGGCTTGGTAGTTTGGTCTGCCCTGTTCCCATGATGCACTGGGCCAAGGTCAGACTAATTTGCATATAGTCAAGTTCTGAGCTGGGATGGTGCAGTGAGCTAAAAAACGGTGATGGATCAAGCCCTGATCTTTGGACTGGGTAAGAGTGGTCTGCTTAATTCAGACACTCTGTTCATCACCACCCCCTTTTCCGAATCATTTTTGTCCACCATAAGCGTGGAAGGGTATACTCAGATGTGAGTCCCTAGCTCATTGCACCATCAGGATTCAAGCAAGCCGGGCCGAAGACGGCTGAAATGCCAGAAACCGGTCCCCGGTAGCTTGTTTCCTTCCCAGTATAAGAATTGGCTTGGTAGTTTGGTCTGCCCTGTTCCCATGATGCACTGGGCCAAGGTCAGACTAATTTGCATATAGTCAAGTTCTGAGCTGGGATGGTGCAGTGAGCTAAAAAACGGTGATGGATCAAGCCCTGATCTTTGGACTGGGTAAGAGTGGTCTGCTTAATTCAGACACTCTGTTCATCACCACCCCCTTTTCCGAATCATTTTTGTCCACCATAAGCGTGGAAGGGTATACACAGATGTGAGTCCCTAGCTCATTGCACCATCAGGATTCAAGCAAGCCGGGCCGAAGACGGCTGAAATGCCAGAAACTGGTCCCCGGTAGCTTGTTTCCTTCCCAGTATAAGAATTGGCTTGGTAGTTTGGTCTGCCCTGTTCCCATGATGCACTGGGCCAAGGTCAGACTAATTTGCATATAGTCAAGTTCTGAGCTGGGATGGTGCAGTGAGCTAAAAAACGGTGATGGATCAAGCCCTGATCTTTGGACTGGGTAAGAGTGGTCTGCTTAATTCACACACTCTGTTCATCACCACCCCCTTTTCCGAATCATTTTTGTCCACCATAAGCGTGGAAGGGTATACTCAGATGTGAGTCCCTAGCTCATTGCACCATCAGGATTCAAGCAAGCCGGGCCGAAGACGGCTGAAATGCCAGAAACCGGTCCCCGGTAGCTTGTTTCCTTCCCAGTATAAGAATTGGCTTGGTAGTTTGGTCTGCCCTGTTCCCATGATGCACTGGGCCAAGGTCAGACTAATTTGCATATAGTCAAGTTCTGAGCTGGGATGGTGCAGTGAGCTAAAAAACGGTGATGGATCAAGCCCTGATCTTTGGACTGGGTAAGAGTGGTCTGCTTAATTCAGACACTCTGTTCATCACCACCCCCTTTTCCGAATCATTTTTGTCCACCATAAGCGTGGAAGGGTATACTCAGATGTGAGTCCCTAGCTCATTGCACCATCAGGATTCAAGCAAGCCGGGCCGAAGACGGCTGAAATGCCAGAAACCGGTCCCCGGTAGCTTGTTTCCTTCCCAGTATAAGAATTGGCTTGGTAGTTTGGTCTGCCCTGTTCCCATGATGCACTGGGCCAAGGTCAGACTAATTTGCATATAGTCAAGTTCTGAGCTGGGATGGTGCAGTGAGCTAAAAAACGGTGATGGATCAAGCCCTGATCTTTGGACTGGGTAAGAGTGGTCTGCTTAATTCAGACACTCTGTTCATCACCACCCCCTTTTCCGAATCACTTTTGTCCACCATAAGCGTGGAAGGGTATACTCAGATGTGAGTCCCTAGCTCATTGCACCATCAGGATTCAAGCAAGCCGGGCCGAAGATGGCTGAAATGCCAGAAACCGGTCCCCGGTAGCTTGTTTCCTTCCCAGTATAAGAATTGGCTTGGTAGTTTGGTCTGCCCTGTTCCCATGATGCACTGGGCCAAGGTCAGACTAATTTGCATATAGTCAAGTTCTGAGCTGGGATGGTGCAGTGAGCTAAAAAACGGTGATGGATCAAGCCCTGATCTTTGGACTGGGTAAGAGTGGTCTGCTTAATTCAGACACTCTGTTCATCACCACCCCCTTTTCCGAATCATTTTTGTCCACCATAAGCGTGGAAGGGTATACTCAGATGTGAGTCCCTAGCTCATTGCACCATCAGGATTCAAGCAAGCCGGGCCGAAGACGGCTGAAATGCCAGAAACCGGTCCCCGGTAGCTTGTTTCCTTCCCAGTATAAGAATTGGCTTGGTAGTTTGGTCTGCCCTGTTCCCATGATGCACTGGGCCAAGGTCAGACTAATTTGCATATAGTCAAGTTCTGAGCTGGGATGGTGCAGTGAGCTAAAAAACGGTGATGGATCAAGCCCTGATCTTTGGACTGGGTAAGAGTGGTCTGCTTAATTCAGACACTCTGTTCATCACCACCCCCTTTTCCGAATCATTTTTGTCCACCATAAGCGTGGAAGGGTATACTCAGATGTGAGTCCCTAGCTCATTGCACCATCAGGATTCAAGCAAGCCGGGCCGAAGACGGCTGAAATGCCAGAAACCGGTCCCCGGTAGCTTGTTTCCTTCCCAGTATAAGAATTGGCTTGGTAGTTTGGTCTGCCCTGTTCCCATGATGCACTGGGCCAAGGTCAGACTAATTTGCATATAGTCAAGTTCTGAGCTGGGATGGTGCAGTGAGCTAAAAAACGGTGATGGATCAAGCCCTGATCTTTGGACTGGGTAAGAGTGGTCTGCTTAATTCAGACACTCTGTTCATCACCACCCCCTTTTCCGAATCATTTTTGTCCACCATAAGCGTGGAAGGGTATACTCAGATGTGAGTCCCTAGCTCATTGCACCATCAGGATTCAAGCAAGCCGGGCCGAAGACGGCTGAAATGCCAGAAACCGGTCCCCGGTAGCTTTTTTCCTTCCCAGTATAAGAATTGGCTTGGTAGTTTGGTCTGCCCTGTTCCCATGATGCACTGGGCCAAGGTCAGACTAATTTGCATATAGTCAAGTTCTGAGCTGGGATGGTGCAGTGAGCTAAAAAACGGTGATGGATCAAGCCCTGATCTTTGGACTGGGTAAGAGTGGTCTGCTTAATTCAGACACTCTGTTCATCACCACCCCCTTTTCCGAATCATTTTTGTCCACCATAAGCGTGGAAGGGTATACTCAGATGTGAGTCCCTAGCTCATTGCACCATCAGGATTCAAGCAAGCCGGGCCGAAGACGGCTGAAATGCCAGAAACCGGTCCCCGGTAGCTTGTTTCCTTCCCAGTATAAGAATTGGCTTGGTAGTTTGGTCTGCCCTGTTCCCATGATGCACTGGGCCAAGGTCAGACTAATTTGCATATAGTCAAGTTCTGAGCTGGGATGGTGCAGTGAGCTAAAAAACGGTGATGGATCAAGCCCTGATCTTTGGACTGGGTAAGAGTGGTCTGCTTAATTCAGACACTCTGTTCATCACCACCCCCTTTTCCGAATCATTTTTGTCCACCATAAGCGTGGAAGGGTATACTCAGATGTGAGTCCCTAGCTCATTGCACCATCAGGATTCAAGCAAGCCGGGCCGAAGACGGCTGAAATGCCAGAAACCGGTCCCCGGTAGCTTGTTTCCTTCCCAGTATAAGAATTGGCTTGGTAGTTTGGTCTGCCCTGTTCCCATGATGCACTGGGCCAAGGTCAGACTAATTTGCATATAGTCAAGTTCTGAGCTGGGATGGTGCAGTGAGCTAAAAAACGGTGATGGATCAAGCCCTGATCTTTGGACTGGGTAAGAGTGGTCTGCTTAATTCAGACACTCTGTTCATCACCACCCCCTTTTCCGAATCATTTTTGTCCACCATAAGCGTGGAAGGGTATACTCAGATGTGAGTCCCTAGCTCATTGCACCATCAGGATTCAAGCAAGCCGGGCCGAAGATGGCTGAATGCCAGAAACCGGTCCCCGGTAGCTTGTTTCCTTCCCAGTATAAGAATTGGCTTGGTAGTTTGGTCTGCCCTGTTCCCATGATGCACTGGGCCAAGGTCAGACTAATTTGCATATAGTCAAGTTCTGAGCTGGGATGGTGCAGTGAGCTAAAAAACGGTGATGGATCAAGCCCTGATCTTTGGACTGGGTAAGAGTGGTCTGCTTAATTCAGACACTCTGTTCATCACCACCCCCTTTTCCGAATCATTTTTGTCCACCATAAGCGTGGAAGGGTATACTCAGATGTGAGTCCCTAGCTCATTGCACCATCAGGATTCAAGCAAGCCGGGCCGAAGACGGCTGAAATGCCAGAAACCGGTCCCCGGTAGCTTGTTTCCTTCCCAGTATAAGAATTGGCTTGGTAGTTTGGTCTGCCCTGTTCCCATGATGCACTGGGCCAAGGTCAGACTAATTTGCATATAGTCAAGTTCTGAGCTGGGATTGTGCAGTGAGCTAAAAAACGGTGATGGATCAAGCCCTGATCTTTGGACTGGGTAAGAGTGGTCTGCTTAATTCAGACACTCTGTTCATCACCACCCCCTTTTCCGAATCATTTTTGTCCACCATAAGCGTGGAAGGGTATACTCAGATGTGAGTCCCTAGCTCATTGCACCATCAGGATTCAAGCAAGCCGGGCCGAAGACGGCTGAAATGCCAGAAACCGGTCCCCGGTAGCTTGTTTCCTTCCCAGTATAAGAATTGGCTTGGTAGTTTGGTCTGCCCTGTTCCCATGATGCACTGGGCCAAGGTCAGACTAATTTGCATATAGTCAAGTTCTGAGCTGGGATGGTGCAGTGAGCTAAAAAACGGTGATGGATCAAGCCCTGATCTTTGGACTGGGTAAGAGTGGTCTGCTTAATTCAGACACTCTGTTCATCACCACCCCCTTTTCCGAATCATTTTTGTCCACCATAAGCGTGGAAGGGTATACTCAGATGTGAGTCCCTAGCTCATTGCACCATCAGGATTCAAGCAAGCCGGGCCGAAGACGGCTGAAATGCCAGAAACCGGTCCCCGGTAGCTTTTTTCCTTCCCAGTATAAGAATTGGCTTGGTAGTTTGGTCTGCCCTGTTCCCATGATGCACTGGGCCAAGGTCAGACTAATTTGCATATAGTCAAGTTCTGAGCTGGGATGGTGCAGTGAGCTAAAAAACGGTGATGGATCAAGCCCTGATCTTTGGACTGGGTAAGAGTGGTCTGCTTAATTCAGACACTCTGTTCATCACCACCCCCTTTTCCGAATCATTTTTGTCCACCATAAGCGTGGAAGGGTATACTCAGATGTGAGTCCCTAGCTCATTGCACCATCAGGATTCAAGCAAGCCGGGCCGAAGACGGCTGAAATGCCAGAAACCGGTCCCCGGTAGCTTGTTTCCTTCCCAGTATAAGAATTGGCTTGGTAGTTTGGTCTGCCCTGTTCCCATGATGCACTGGGCCAAGGTCAGACTAATTTGCATATAGTCAAGTTCTGAGCTGGGATGGTGCAGTGAGCTAAAAAACGGTGATGGATCAAGCCCTGATCTTTGGACTGGGTAAGAGTGGTCTGCTTAATTCAGACACTCTGTTCATCACCACCCCCTTTTCCGAATCATTTTTGTCCACCATAAGCGTGGAAGGGTATACTCAGATGTGAGTCCCTAGCTCATTGCACCATCAGGATTCAAGCAAGCCGGGCCGAAGACGGCTGAAATGCCAGAAACCGGTCCCCGGTAGCTTGTTTCCTTCCCAGTATAAGAATTGGCTTGGTAGTTTGGTCTGCCCTGTTCCCATGATGCACTGGGCCAAGGTCAGACTAATTTGCATATAGTCAAGTTCTGAGCTGGGATGGTGCAGTGAGCTAAAAAACGGTGATGGATCAAGCCCTGATCTTTGGACTGGGTAAGAGTGGTCTGCTTAATTCAGACACTCTGTTCATCACCACCCCCTTTTCCGAATCATTTTTGTCCACCATAAGCGTGGAAGGGTATACTCAGATGTGAGTCCCTAGCTCATTGCACCATCAGGATTCAAGCAAGCCGGGCCGAAGACGGCTGAAATGCCAGAAACCGGTCCCCGGTAGCTTGTTTCCTTCCCAGTATAAGAATTGGCTTGGTAGTTTGGTCTGCCCTGTTCCCATGATGCACTGGGCCAAGGTCAGACTAATTTGCATATAGTCAAGTTCTGAGCTGGGATGGTGCAGTGAGCTAAAAAACAGTGATGGATCAAGCCCTGATCTTTGGACTGGGTAAGAGTGGTCTGCTTAATTCAGACACTCTGTTCATCACCACCCCCTTTTCCGAATCATTTTTGTCCACCATAAGCGTGGAAGGGTATACTCAGATGTGAGTCCCTAGCTCATTGCACCATCAGGATTCAAGCAAGCCGGGCCGAAGACGGCTGAAATGCCAGAAACCGGTCCCCGGTAGCTTGTTTCCTTCCCAGTATAAGAATTGGCTTGGTAGTTTGGTCTGCCCTGTTCCCATGATGCACTGGGCCAAGGTCAGACTAATTTGCATATAGTCAAGTTCTGAGCTGGGATGGTGCAGTGAGCTAAAAAACGGTGATGGATCAAGCCCTGATCTTTGGACTGGGTAAGAGTGGTCTGCTTAATTCAGACACTCTGTTCATCACCACCCCCTTTTCCGAATCATTTTTGTCCACCATAAGCGTGGAAGGGTATACTCAGATGTGAATCCCTAGCTCATTGCACCATCAGGATTCAAGCAAGCCGGGCCGAAGACGGCTGAAATGCCAGAAACCGGTCCCCGGTAGCTTGTTTCCTTCCCAGTATAAGAATTGGCTTGGTAGTTTGGTCTGCCCTGTTCCCATGATGCACTGGGCCAAGGTCAGACTAATTTGCATATAGTCAAGTTCTGAGCTGGGATGGTGCAGTGAGCTAAAAAACGGTGATGGATCAAGCCCTGATCTTTGGACTGGGTAAGAGTGGTCTGCTTAATTCAGACACTCTGTTCATCACCACCCCCTTTTCCGAATCACGATACTTGTCTTCCAGCGGCTACGCGTGAGCGTTTTTTTTTGGGTTTTTTGCTGCGTGACGTCTGTTAACGTTCGATTCGAAGGAAATCAGGAAGTGTTGACCGCCATTTTCACACTGTGAGTAAATATATTGTTAAAAATAATTGTTATAAATTAATCCGTATAGATAAACCTTGTCTGCGCCATCTTGCTTTTTTTGCAATGCCACACTTTTGTCGTGCACGGCAGTCATTTTAGATGCCTTGACCAGACCCACTCTCTGCACGACGCCGATCGTGACGTCTGTTAACGTTCGATTCGAAGGAAATCAGGAAGTGTTGACCGCCATTTTGACACTGCGTGTAAATATATTGTTAAAATAATTGTTATAAATTAATTCGTATTGAGATACATTGTCTGCGCCATCTTGCTTTTTTTCCAATGCCACACTTTTGTCGTGCACGGCAGCCATTTTAGATGCCTTGACCAGACCCACTCTCTGCATGCCGCTGATCCTTAGCATGGCTCCCCACCCTCGCAAGCATCTCCCCCACGCACTGGTCACCCCCGCTCTCTGTCATATGCATGGGCCATAAACCTCCCCCCATCTGCGCTGCTCTTCCCTGAGAATCACACCCTGAGCCCGCCCAACACCACCCTTTCACCCTATTCACTACCGCAACCTCTGACACTCTTCTTCCTTTGTGTCCGATTGTCCAGGCCGGTCCCAGGCTATCACCTAGCCCTGCGGATGTAGTTTATGGCCCCAACTGTAAAGAATCACCCCTCTTCAAAGGAGTTACAGTTGTTCATGGCCCCCACCCGATGAGATCTGTCACACCACACGTGTTCCTACTATCTGATAACCATCCTGTATTGTGATTGGGGAGGGGATTCTCACTGTGAGGGTGTGTCTTCACAATTATGTGTCACATAAAAAATATATAGAACTCCAACAAAGTAGTAGTAGTACATCGCAACAAAAACAGTAAACACCTTAAATTTTTTTTATTAAAACAGAAGCAACAATGGTCAGTAGCGGTCTGTTGGGCGAATAGTTCCAAGGCAGCACAACGTGCTGAGTTGTGGACGGCACCCAGGTGAAGAACCATCCCTTCTTTAAACCCCATGGTGACCAACTATAGTTTATTCTCTATTTCGTTCCCTTGCCATAACAAAATAAAAGTCTTGGGTTATTTATGGAAGGGAAGACTTTTTGTTTCTTCCAATTTTTAAAAAAAAACAAAGGTTTAAGGAAAGGCAACCCTTAATGTGCATGTTTTCCACAGAAATTTGCCTTTGAAAACTAGAGGCAATAAATAAGGCCGAAATCTGTATTTTGTTTTTGGATACACATGTTATTTGTGTCTGTGTATTCATTTTTATGCATGACTTTATATGGAATGGTTAAAATAACTTATGATGCAACTTAACAGGAAAGATCACAAACATTTCAAACATTTCAATGAGGTTTACATAAGGTTTACATAAAGTAGTGTCTACCTAGAGTGGTGCTGTGTAGGACACTCTGAATGGAAATTAACCAGAACTATAACCATAACAACAACAACAACATCAACAACAACAATAATATAACTTTTATGCCCAAATTACGCAAAGATTTAGCTAATCTGCTAAAAGGGGGAGTCGCCATTTCTTTTGATAATTTATTCACCCATCCGTAGCCTCTCTAATCTCCATTACAATGTGTTTGTTGCTGTCGCTATCTGATGAAAAAACTAAAGTGATAACTTCCTCATCCTTAATTTGTCTTTCTTTGTTCCTTAAGATGTCATCTGTGTCAACCTCTTCCGAGAATGCTGATGCGTTAGGGATTTCCTTGTGTTTCTTAATAGCATTGGTGTCTGCATACTTCTTTGTCAATTCTGTGCACATGACAGCTGCTTCATAGACAGACGATATCTTTGTTAAGTCATTAGTGTTAAGTGTGTCTGAAACTACAGTGCCCTTCTGTTTTACTTTCCTCAGACACTACAGAGTTTTGTGTGTTGTTCCTCTGAGCGACAATTATTCCAGAGGTTTCAGGTTCACTTGTTTTGTCCTGCAGTGAGTTAACAGCTTCAGAGACTTCATGTTTATTTGCTATGTCCTGCTGTGCGTCAACTGCTTCAGAGATGTCAGCCTCATTTGTTATGTTTGACTATATCCTGGACCTGCCCGGCAGCGCCCAAAATGGCGCAGGTATAAATGGGAATCGTAACTCCTTGTTGTGTACTGGTTGCCCAACCTTGATATCACGAGATACGTATTCAGTTTTGAAGCACATGGCGAGCAGGGACGAGAATTGATTGAACATTTTGACATCCCTATTGATATTAAGTTCTGATGTGTTATTGATTACTGTACTATTGAAAGATCGAATTAACGTCACTCATGGTACTTGCCCACTTTTGCTGCACTGTGCCTCGTCAGTAGCGGTCTTTGTTTGCGAATAGTCCCAAGGCAGCAGAACGCGCTGAGATCTGGACGGCACCCAGGTGATGTCCAGTAAGTTGCCGCACTGGTTTTGGTATCCTACAATGCTGCTCCGAAAAACGGCGTGGGGCGGCCCGGGGGGGGGGGGGGTGGAAGGTGGCGTGAACGGGCCTCCCCAGGTGGAGGCTCGTCTGCTGTAGTGGGGCGCCCCTTTACCGTTTCAGTTGCCATTCCGCCCGCTTTTGCTACACTGTGCCTTTTCCGCCATTCAGCTGTTTACCGCCCGCTCTTCCGGCTACAGCGTCTCGCTCACCATGTAGTTGAGTTGCTCCCACTCTTGCGGTGCAGCGATAGGCGGCTGCAACAGGACTCTTAAAATGGCGGCCGGCTCTTCGGATTTGGGCCTGGTCCACTAAAATGGCCCTGGGACACCTTGGAACTCGGACGCTTGTCTGCTAGGGCTTGGGCTCCATTCTCGAAAGCGTCCCCTCAGCCTTGAAGATTCTACAAAAGTCTTGGGGGCCCCCGACTCCCGCAGGCTTGCGGGGGGAGCGGCTGCAATGATTGCTTGCGGAATGGCCACGACGGAGCTACGAGATGGTGGTGCTCTCATGCTGACGCCAGCTTTAATCTGAAACTTCCAGAAACACTGTAGACTATCAATTCGATGAGTTCCGGTGGAGCCCCAACGTGACCCGGTAGGGAAGAACTTGCCCTCCCCTTTTTTGAGTGATGGTTCTTGTTGCCTGTCCCCTCTGTTGTCATCTAACGGAACCTTTTTTGATTGCCGAGTGAGAAAAAAAAAGGTGCGACTTTCATCGTTTGGGAAAAAAAAATGTTTTAATCCAATGAAAAGTGTTATTTTTAGGTCATATGATCAAGCCTTCCATCATTAGGAAACCAAAAGTAAAATGAACCAATGAAAAGTTTTATTAACAAGTCACATGACCTGTTATGCTTACGTTACGCGCTGCGCGCCGCGCTCTGGATCGTTTCCGGGAAGCTGCACCGGAGCACTTCCGGGTGCGCTAACGCGGCGCGTCATATGACGCATTACGCGACAACGCAGGTCCAGAATATAGTCAAAATGTCTCCACCAACCAGCGGTCGGAATACAACCCCTTTCAGCAGTCCAAAAAGTTCTGTTAAATGACAACAGAAGGGACAGGCAACAAGAACAATCAGTCAAAGAGGGGAGGGCAAGTTCTTCTCTACCGGGTCACGTTGGGGCTCCACCGGAACTGATTGAATTGGTAGTCTACAGTGTTTCTGGATGTTTCAGATTGAAGCTGGCGTCAGCATGAGAGCACCCAATTCTAAAACAGTAAATGCTTGGATAACAATCAATCAAATGTAGAGGGAAGCAGGCACGACGGGTTACAATGGGGGCAAAGGCTTACGCTACCTACCCTTCACTATCTGCAAAGAGAGAATACTCCTAAAAGAAAAGAGGAGGGGGGGGCAGCGTTCAAAGCACATCAGCGTGCATAAATACGAAAATGTTTTTACCTACCACGTACTTGACATTTTACAGCTTTTCATATTTGCTATTAAAAAACCATTGAAGTTCACTGAAAAAACCTACGCATTACAACTACGTTTGCTTTTTCAAAAACCTTTAATAAAAATGTTGGCGCACAAATATGGGCCTACAACCCCGTGGGCCGGCCACGGAGCAGGCTGGAACTGTAAATGGGGGGGGGTATTTATTTGTGGAAAACATAACAGAGTCAGTGGTCGTTGATTTCATAGTAAAAAGTGCGACAAGTGCAACAAAATCATATCGATAATTCATTGTGAGCAAGTACCAAAAGTGTCGACAATTCGAACCTTCAATAAATACAGTAATCAATGATGCATTAGAACTTAATATCAATTCATTGTCCGAACGTGTAATCAGTACCCGTCCCATGTCAATTCATTGTTCGAACGTATAATCAATACCCATCCTGGATCAATTCATTGTCCGAACATATAATCAGTCTTATCCCATATCAATTCATGTGCTAAAAACTGCATACATATCTCATGATATCAAGGCTGAGCAATCGGGGCACAACAAGGAGTTGAGAGTTTCATTTGTACTGGCGCCATTTTGGGTGAGGTCAGGAAGGTCCAAGTATAGTCAAAATGTCTCCACCAACTCGTGGTTGGACCGGTACCTCTTTCGGCAGTCCAAAAGTTTTCGTTGAAGGGTAGCAGAGGGGACTGGCGACATGAACCATCAGTCAAAGTGGGGTGGGAGGCAACAATCTTTCCTACCGGGTCATACTGGTGTCCCACCAGAACTGATCAAGTTGGTAGTCTTGCAGGATTTTGCTCTTTTCAAGACTGAGGTCGGCGCCGGCATGAGCGCGCCGACGTCCCGCGGCTACGTCGTGGTCGTTCCGTGGGTGATCATGGCAGTCATTCCCCATTGGGGGTGTCTGCGGGGGTCGGGGGCCCCCGTGGCTCTTATAGAATCTTCAAAGTTGAGGAGAACGTTTCTGGACGCAGGACTCATTTTCAGTCTGAACTCAGAAGCGCCGTTGCACCGCAACAGTGGACGAGACCCCCGCTGGGTGAGCGGAGCATCATTGCCTCGCAATAGTGGACAAGTCCTTTTGTTGGGTGAGTGGAGCGTTAGGGGTGCAGCTGAGGGGCCCCCACCTGGGGGAGTGGGAGAGGCTCGTTCGCGCCGCCTCTCCCTCCCAGCGCACCCCACGCCGACACCTGGTGTTGATATCCGTAATGTAACTGCTCCAATTACTATGCTAATAAACAGATTTTCAAAAAAAAAAAAAAAAGAGGGGGGGGGGTCGGAGGCAGAGGCAAGACATCCCCCCCCCCCCGTGGCCTGCAGGGTGCCGCTTCAGGACCGAATGGGGAGCTCATACCAAGCCGGGGCCAGACCAGGAGATACGAGGGGAGGGGAGGGGGGGGTCGGTGGCATGTGCAAGACATCCCCCCCCGTTGTCGCAGCCATTATTGAAGAAAGAAGAGGGATCCCGTCCGCCTCGGCTCCTCTCCTGGCCCAGGGGGGGTGGGGTCGGTGGCATGTGCAAGACACCCCCCCCCCGTTGTCGCAGCCATTATTAAAAAAAGAAGAGGATGGGACAAGGGATCCCGTCGGCCTCGGCTCCTCTCCTGGCCCACCTTACGCGACGACCTCCCCGGCCGACGGCTGCCAGCAGGACTCGCCCTACACGTGCCGAAGGCCTCGTCTTCCGGATGGGCGTAGTCGCGAACCTGTTGCACTTTGGGAGTTTCCGGAATGGGGGTAGGTATCTGCTGATTTGTATCTATTTCATGTTACCGTTATTGGGCGTGGCGGGCGGTGGGACAGACATGCTTGGAGCAGTGGGGGGGGTGGCAGAGCCTAGCTACCTCGTGGCTGCCGTAACGTCAAGCTTGGCTTCTCTCACCACTTTCATGTTTCTTATTTCTAGCGAAGTCAAAAACTCATCAGTGGCCTACTGATTTTGTTCGATTTCTTTCTCTTCCTTTTCAAGTGTGTTTCATGCTAAAGTTTCTGTTTAACAGGATACAGTGATTACTTCGTATTTTACATATGTCTTCTTTATTAGGGGTACCCTCCGGTTGAGCCAGATGATGTACCTCTAATAAATGGTCCGGGTGGAACTAGTTTATCAATCAGTGGGGAGTAGATGGGCATGACAGATTACAACGGGGGACAAAGGTCCACATTACTCACCCTTCACTACTTGCAAAGACTAGACAGAATATTTCTTTTCCACGTTATTTGCAAACAGAGAATACCTCGAAAGAACTATTCCTTGAACAATAAATGTCCAGCCAATCAATCAATCAATGGGGAGAAAAACAGGCATGACGGATTACAACGGGGGACAAAAGTCCGCATTACCTATCCTTCACTATCTGCAAAGGGAGACAGAATATTCCTATTCTTCTCTGTTTGTAGACAAGGAATATCTCAAAGAGCAATAATGTTTCATTTGTGTAATCGTTTCATAAACATGTACATTAAAAAACTAAATACGCTCCACTGTTTTAGAAAATCTTTACAACTTGCTAGATCACCCTTTAAAGTTACAACTACGAAAACCTACTTACTTAAGCTGTTGAATTCGGCTTCAAATGTAAAGCATAAGTTCAAGCTAGCATATCATATGTCTAAAAGGTTTAACATAATTGATATGCAAATTTAAATACTACCCTTTCTTAATGGTGACACCTTATCTCGCCAATATCCCACAATTTCCATGAGCAAAGCAAAAGAAATTCTGAGGCCCTGAAGAAATAAGGCTTACTGTGGGGTTCAACTCAATCTGGTGTTTGGGAGATTCCATGTTTTAGGGTGATATTCTGTGGCAGGGTGCAGGCACCAGAAGAATTTTAGCCTAGTTCATCACATTGGAGAATGAGGGTCTGGAAAAATATCTAATCTGGTGAAGAACCATTCATTCTTTAAACCCTATGGTGACCAACTATAGTTTATTCTCTATTTCGTTCCCTTGCCATAACAAAATAAAAGTCTTGGGCTATTTATGGAAGGGAATACTTTTTGTTTCTTCCAATTTTTAAAAGAAAAGAGGAGGGGGGGGGCAGCGTTCAAAGCATATCAGGGTGCATAAATACGAAAATGTTTTTACCTACCACGTACTTGACATTTTACAGCTTTTCATATTTGCTATTAAAAAACCATTGAAATTCACTGAAAAAACCATAGGTTAAAGACTATATATAGTTAGGGATTAGCATTTACAAAACCTTAATTAACTCGCACAAAACCATAGAAATTCGCATATATAGTTAGTTGCAATAACTATATATCACGCACCCGCAATCCACTGCTGATGATGTCACATATTACATCATTCATGACATGGTCAGTGACATCACTGATGACATCACTGATGACATATCTAATGATATCACTGATGACATCACTGATGACATCTCAAATGACATTACTGATGACATCTCAAATGACATCACTGATGACATCTCAAATGACATCACTGATGATATCACTGATGACATAACAAATGACATCACTGATGACATCTCATTTGATATCAATGGTCACATCACTGATGATATCATTCATGTGACAATACAATGCATCTCCTCACACTTTAATATAACCTCTGTTACATCAAGTGTGAAATACAGAATATAATTTTTTAAACCATTGACACACCAATACTAGTTACTACATACGCACTCACTGATTTCTATGTCTACACACACATTCACTCATTCACCCATACAATCATTCATACATACAATCACTCATCTTTATAACACTATCATATGCACTCATACACCTATACAGACACTCACACTCTGCCACTCATCCATGGAGATACTCACACACCTAGTCAGTCCTGTAAAGAATCAATCACACTTCCATTTTCTAATCAATACAGTTAAACATAGAGTACCTTACATTTTCAAACATATACTAACACATACTTAGTCTCTTATACAATCAATGATACAAGAACACATTGATCTGCACAGAGTCACACATCTCCCAACCAGCCACACACACACTCAGTCTCCCATACAAATACTTGGACAATCAATCAATAACCCATATAGTTACTCGTATAGCTACTGATCAACACATGCAGCAGTTTACAGAACAACAGACATAATGATGCACAAATTAAGACAGTTTAGTCACTAACCCATGCACTCAGTGAGACACATTTAATCACTCTCTCATACAGTCAGTCATGCACCTACTAAATCCTTCATCCAGACACTTATACATCCACTCAATCTTCAATATGTAAGACATATTTTAACTTTTCAGAAACATACAAACACTGGATGATGTCATCAGTGATGTCATCAGTGATGTCACTGACCATGTCATGAATGATGTAATATGTGACATCATCAGCAGTGGATTGCGGGTGTGCGATATATAGTTATTGCAACTAACTATATATGCGAATTTCTATGGTTTTGTGCGAGTAAATTAAGGTTTTGTAAATGCTAATCCCTAACTATATAAAGTCTATAACCTATGGTTTTTTCAGTGAATATATATATATATATATATATATATATATATATATATATATATATATATATATATATATATATATATATATATATATATATCACTTGAAACTTCTGTCTGCCACTTGATCCAACAGAAACTTCAGGCACGGACCTCAGGCACTCCCAAAGAATTTGCAGATTACCACGCATTGTTGGTGGATGAAGCAGTGAAATTTTATTTAATAAAAAGTCCACAAAAATGAAACAGGCATAATGCCGGCCATGACATGTTTCACTCCTCACAGGGAGCTTGGTCACATGATAATATATATAATCACAATCCTACAGAAAATTCCTGGTATATCTAGTAGTAATTGTAAGTATAGGTTAATGTTTTACAGGTAATCAAAATAAGACAAAAGTCCTTAAAAACAAATAGCTTATATTGTCGATATTTCGGCCCTGTCGTTACCTATAGGGTTTCATCAGGGCAAGTCATCTGACTATGATTAACAGCTATAAGAGAGAATAAGAGGCTCTTATGTGTAACTCAATCAACCTGCACAACAATGTCAGTGTTTGCCTTACGATGACCCTCACCGTAAGGTTTCCTGAGTACATAGCATAACCCATTCCAAGTAGGACAGTTCATATCCTAACAAATCTGCAAACAAATCTATCCTTATTTACTGCCTTATTTAAAAGATTAGCAACTTAAGTGCCGGTGCAAATCCATAGAAAATGTTGTCCCTTTCTCTGATGAACAAGTCGCCAAAGCAATGTTAGGAGTCAAATCGGGATCTTTGCTCGACCCCTGTCCACATTTTATATTTTCGCATCTTATATCAGTTCTCTGCCCTTATGTTACACACATTTTTAATCTCTCACTAGATACAGCTGTGCTCCCTGAATCCTGGAAACAAGCAATTTTATCCCCTCTGGCAAAATAGGCTGGCATGGAGGTCACCTATCTAAAAAACCACAGACCAATCTCCCAACTTCCCTATTTGTCCAGAGTTCAGGAGAGATTGATCAATCGACAACTAACCAATTACTTTGAAACAAACAAGCTTCTGGACCCCTCTCAGACTGGCTTTAGGGCCTCCAACAGCACAGAGGCCACTCTGCTAGCCATACTATACAATATCAGACTTTTGCTAGACCAGGGTAAAGCTGCCACCCTGATCCTTCTGGACCTGTCAGCGGCATTCGATACTGTTTCACATGACTTCCTGCTGAGAACTTTACATGAAAAAGGGCTCTACTCCAAAAAATGTCAATGGTTCAACTCTTTCCTCCTGAACAGAAACCAAACAGTCCAAATGGGCTCCTTTTCTTTCAATCCTAAAACTAGTAAATGCAGTGTTCTGCAGGGAGCCTCCCTCATCCCAACCCTATTTAACGCTTTTGTTTCTCCCCTGGCGATGACTGAGAGGAGATGGGACTTCCACATCTGGTCCTATGCTGACGATACACAGCTGTTGATTGCGATTGAGGAGATTTATGAGACCACCAAAAGTAACCTGAGCAACTGCCTCTCAGAAACCGTTGGATGGAGTTAAATGCTGATAAATCAGAGATACTGCTCTTTGTTAATGCCCATCTGTCTGGGACACAACATGGTGGCCCCAGCCATTACGCACTGCTACTGTGTCTAAACGTGTCGTAAAAAATCTGGGATTCCTGGTAGACAATACACTAAATATGCAATATCAGGTCCAAGCTCTGTGTAGCAAATATTTTTCCATGCTAAAACTACTCAGGAGACTTTCTATGTGGATCCCTTTGAACTGGAGGAAAGTTATTACTCAGGCCCTGCTGACCAGCAATCTGGCCTATGGGGATGTGCTTTATTTTAGCATGGCTGACTACCTATTTTCTCCATCTACAGTTTATTCCAAACTGGTTCATAAAAAGACCAATTATACCTCAGCTTCAGCCTGCTTGAAAGAACGTCATTGACTGCCTATGAGACAAAGATCCACGTTTAAACTGCTATGCTACGCGCACAGAGCGTTACATAAACATAAACTTGGTCCCAGAATTCTGTAGGATAGTGGAATTTTATGTCCCCTTGCGTGATCTTAGGTTGGGATACCACGCTCTAGTCAAAACCATACACATAAAAAAAGAAAGAGCAGGAGGTCGCTCCTTTTCTTATTTGGCAGCTACCCACTGCAACATACTCCCATTTCATCTAGCTGAGGATCATGTGAGATTCAGAAGGAAGCTGATGATGTGGTTTTTCTCAAGGACTCAAGAATTGATGTCCATGGATTATTGCTCTAGACCTGATGCTTTA
Source organism: Lissotriton vulgaris (assembly GCF_964263255.1). Lineage (NCBI taxonomy): Eukaryota > Metazoa > Chordata > Amphibia > Caudata > Salamandridae > Lissotriton > Lissotriton vulgaris. The sequence goes on along the minus strand of NC_141695.1, from coordinate 732,395,575 downwards.
TGTCATTAGTCAAAAACCTCCCCATACAGGTTTCCGCTTATCCAAGTGCTGTGATGTCCCTTGGGATGAATGCTGCACTCTATAAATATAAATACGAATAGTGTCACACCAAAATCATACATATGCTCTAACACTAGTGGAATACAGGAAGAAATGTGGGAGACCTCTTACGCCTTTCTGAGCCAGGACGCAATTCCAACATTCACCACTGCATCTTGTGCAATGCAAACATGCTGGAAGAATCAGATACGATTCCTTGCTTTCTCCCAGAACACTAGACCAGGCACCTCATGTTAATGGGCCCCATATTTTAATCAGTCTGCCAGTGACCTAAACCATAACTAGACGTCTTTCCCTCATTCACATGTGTCTCGTGCAAATCAGACAAGCAGAAAGTGTCAAATGCAACATCTCTCTGTCAATTGGAACACTAAACCGGCATGCCAATCTACTGGGCACCATATTGTAATCTCTCAGCTATAGACCATAGCAATACCTACATGGCTTCCTCAAGTTTCACGTTTAAATGTCTAAAGTATAATTTTCTGCAAGATTCATATGCTAGATCCAACAATTATCTCAAAATATTTCAATGTAGGAAACTCTAACATATTTGAATCTCAATAATTCTCAACCATGGTACCTGTGAAAATACTGGTCCTATGACATAGTTAATAATACATATAGTTAGCATAACAAAAATTACAATGTTGGGAGCCAGATTAAACCTCCTTCACCACCCCCACATCTCCATGGTCACACCCTGCTCCGCCTTTGAAACTTGGTGCATCATATATGGTACTTGGGCAGTGGAAAATAGGAAGAGGAAGCAGACCTTGGTGTGAGTCCAACATGCCTAAACATGATAGGGAGGTTGACCCCATGACCCTTCCTTCCACTCCCTCGTGTACTCAGCCTGCTCCAGTGCCTTGAAATAACACTTGTGTTAACCTTGACTGAGCATTTCTTATGCCAGGTGGACTACAGTTATTTTGTGTTCAGTTTGCTCCTTGTTATTTCCAATGCTCATCCATGTGGATGATTCTGTTTTTCCTCCATTTGACAATTGTTATCAAGATCTCATTAAATTTGGCAGCCATCTTGGGTGTGGCAATATAAATACCGTGCCCCTCATGTGCAAGCCTCGTTTGGCTTCCAGACTACCTCCAGAACGGTTGTTTCCTTACCTGGTGTCCGAGAACTCCAGCATTGTGACCCTGGCATCCTGTCTCAGCTTGCTTCCTGCATCTGGTCAGTACCCCACTCCTCCCTAAAGTGCAAAAGAAAAAACAAAAAAGGTGATCACTCGATTGATTTGAATCACGCACTCGAGCTACCACAAGGGTCATTGCACTGCACCTATAGTTTCTCCAGACAAAGGCTTCTTGATGTTAATTGAATACAATCTTCTGGATTTTGAGAACTTTTGATAATGCCCTAAGTAAGGATCATTATTTACTTGAAACTAAGTAGTATAAAGGACATTTTAAGGACAAGAATCTGCTGCTACAAATGTCTACGCTTTAATAGGTACCCTAGTCTTTGGTAAGAAGGGCAAAGTTTCAGAGGTGTAACACAAACATGAGAAGTGTGATATGCTCAATGTTTTTGGATAGCTTTAATGTATGTTTCTTGGTATACACAGTAGAGAATGGACACAAAGCTGCTCTCCTCAGATGCATACACCGTCTACCCAACACAAGGAAGAATTCAGCACGTGGAGGCAAGAAAGATCGAGAGAAGTACTTCTGGTTGTTTCTCTCTCTTCTCACATCCCAACCCTCTTCCCCTCTGCAAATAACCTCCAGCATTTGTGCCAGTCATATGTTGAGGGTTGAGTTCAGTGGGTTTGGGTTTGGGTGGAACCTCATCACTCCTGCAGACTCCTGTCCTTGCAAGTGAGTGAAGTCTTGTCACCCACTTTGAAGCATATCCCAAATGACAGTGAGTGAATGAGAAGAGAGAACCAGCAGTTATTTCGGGGGACTGCTCCACCTGAGGGAATTATGAAATGTTCTTCATTCTCCCCAACATACTTCGTCTTTTTTCTTCTTTTGTTCCTTGTCATATTTGTTATTTCTTTATTTTCCATATTTCTTTTCTTCCCTCTGTCTATCCTTCATCTATACTTTTATCTATTGTTTTATCAATCAATTGATCAATCAATTCACTGTTCCTCCTTCTTTCCATCCTGCTGTCTATCTTTTCCATCCATACAACTTTATATTCATACATCCTTCCATCTTTTCAATCATCCATCCATCCGTTCATCTGTCCGTCCATCCATCCATCCATCCATCCATCCATCCATCCATCCATCCATCCATCCAGCCATCCATCTATCCATCCAGCCATCCATGTTTTTTCTTTAACCCATCCATCCATCTTTCTCTTAATCTTTAATCTGTCCACTGTCACCTCCATACATTCACTCTTATTTCTATCCATCCTCCAATCATCCATCATCTGTCCTCTTCACTCCATCCATCCCTCACCCTCCTCTCCAGCCATCCTTCTGTGCATCATCTGTCTACATCTCCATCTATCTTGCATCCACCCATCCTTTCCCCCAGCTATTTATCATTCCAACAGTCAATCATACTCTCAGACCTACCTCCCTTTCCTTCCTTTCATGCTCTTTTAATCTATGTGTTTCTTAACCCAGCAGCTCAAATAATATTTTACTTTCCTAGTGGTATTTGTGGGCTTCTGTTTGAAGGCTAGTAGTCTCTGATCAAAGTCAACGGGGATATAAACAAAAGTGTCCATGGTTTATATTAAATACAACTGCTCAGTGACAACTCCTGCTCAAACTACTAAGGCAGGGTGTTCATGGAACCCCTTACTGTACTCAATTAAATTATCAAGCCCACAACACATTTAAGGTAATAATGGGCCTGATTTAAACTTTTGCAGACAGGGTACTCCCTCGCAAATGTGACAGAGTAATCTGTCTGCCAAACCCTGGGTCTGCTGTCTCATTTAGAGATGGGCACATTGTAAGAAATTGGGTTAATGGTTGACTGGAGTGTGAAACCTTGTCAACCAGCAACCACAATACTAATTAGGGTAAGGCACACGTATATACTAAATTAACCTGTGCTCAACCCCCTGGTTGCTGGGTACAGAGCAGTCAGGCTTAACTTAGAGGCAATGTATACAATATTTTTGCAATACTTTAAACAGTAAAATAGTGAAAGCACCACACAAGCACGATCCCACACCAAGTTAGAAAAATAGAACAAACATTAAAAAAAACAAGACTAAAGCAACAAAAAAACAATCAGTAGAACCGGAGTTATGAATTTTTAAAGAATAAAATGTAAAATAGCAGCTAAAAGCCCAAAGCGCCAACCGTTGTCAGATACCTGTTCAAAAACTTCAATCTTACGCAGGAGCAGATGACTAATTCCACAACTCCCAAACTCCGCTGTCAAGTACATATAGCATCCATGCAGCAAATAGGGGGAAAGGGGATTTGGAAAGAAAAGAGAAACACGCCACTTCCTTCTTCTGCTGGACAGGTTTGCTACCTTCTTGTGTGTTCTTCCTGCAAAAGAGCTAGTTTAACATCATATACTTGCCCCTCTAAATCTATACAATCTCTCTCTCTGTACTCTTAGATACCTGTCCTGATTGGGTGCTATCTGTTCTCTTGTTGATGTTTGATTGGATTTGCTGCTACACTCTGTTCCCTCTCTGTGTTGATATTACTGAAAGATTTAACAAGAGATTAATTTGCTTATATTCAATTGAATACTCTCTTAGCTAAGTTTTATGTAGATACTACTGGGTTACCTGTGGGAGCTGATGTAACGTGGATTAACCTTCTTTATTTTACTGTGGGAGACGAAGCTTGGCATATATCCCTGAGAAACTCTTGAGAATTCAGTTGGGTTCTTTTCGGTGTCCGTAAGTATCTTAATATATTTATAACTAGCTGCCCGCCCCGACATTGTCCGGGTATGAAGTAGAATCTCTGCAATGGTTGTAATAGGCAAGGCAAATGTATTTCAAAACTTGTCTGTGTGTCTGCTCAGAAGCCCTCGTTCGGTACCGCTGAAGGTGAGCGTGTGCTCTTCTGTTTGTTGTCTTTGCCATAATATGCGAACGTGTGTGTCCGCTCCAGGCGACGCGGCAGCCGCGAACGAGTTTGTCCGCTGTAGCGCCACTTAGACACACCACATGACGTCAACGGCCAACAATGCCAAATGCAACTCTTGCGTCTAATGGCAAATGCAAATTCCGCTTCTCGCAAGCGGTGAAATCCCTGTTTGTTTTGAGGAATGGTGCGCCCATCGCTGTATGCACATAACCCCCCATCGCTCTATGCACACGCCCCCAGCACAACGCTTCTCGCACGCGGTATAATTCCGCAGGATTGGGTTTTGACGAATGCCGCGCCCATCGCAAGCGGTATAATTCAGCAGGGTTGGCTGTTGGCAGGGTTGGGTTTTGACGAATGGCGCGCCCATCGCATGCGGTGTAATTCAGCAGGGTGGGGTTTTGACGAAAGCCACGCCCATCGCTCTATGCACCGCCCCGAGCACAACGCACACGCCCACAATGGACTACTTTTTCCCAAACGTTCTTTTTCCCTTCTAATGTATATATTGGGCTGGTGTATAGCCTATGTCCATCTGCTGATACTCTCCTTTCCAACGCTGTATTGGGTGTTTCCGGTTGGTGCTGTGGTTCCGGAGCTTACCTGCCTCAAAGGTTTAGGCTCTCTCTTTATAATATTAGTATGGACTACACCTACTTGTCGTAATGTCGTCTTGTTCTGTTCTCTCAAGTTCAGGGAATATTTCTAGGTCCACTAAGACAGTTTTGATGTATAATACTGATTGCTCTCAGAACACTATTCTCCAGTAAATATTGTCTCTTTAGAATTTACAACAAAAATATCTTTAACTCCAAAAAGAATTCAAGTGATAACGCTCACTATATTCTGTAAAACACATCTATGAAAGCATAGCTTCACTAATGGCAGAAGCACTACTAAGCGCAATTTAGAAGGCAGTTCCTCAGAGAAGTCTTCTTCTGCTCAAAGTCGAGAATTTAAATAATTCTGCACAGACTTACCGCAGCCGTGGAATTATCCGTCTGCCCAGGAAAGCCCAAATTACTCACTAAACCAGGAATCGAATCTTCTTAACGGCCGCACCAACGAAAGCAACCGTTCCGTGAAACTTCACAGTTGAAGTGTGCACTTTGCCGGGCGTGAGCAAGCGAGCACAGCTGCGCTTGCCGAAAATCACAGAACAACTAGACCGCCAATTCAGCAAGTGAACCATCGGCCATCTTGGAATTCCGGCACAAGGGTAACACTTGTCTACATAGCAAAAGGGAGGACCAGCTGTTGGGTATGAATCTACGATGCCTGGAATATCTCCCCTGATGGAGTTTGCAATGGACAGGGAAGAACTTGAGGCTTACTTAGTTTGACAAGTCCTGACAGTCGTGGCTATCTGGTGATGCTGAACCGCATCAAAGTCAAAAGTTCAGGGCGACCATGATGGGTAGCAGTTCAGATACAGTCCTAGATTAGTCCCACAGAAGTTGTACCTTCTGAAGTTCTATGTTAAGAGTCCTGTTCGCATTGGAGAGGGCCACAAGGAGCAAGGAGAGCGGTCGATGCCCCAGTGAGAAAAGATGGGCTGGCAGTGGCTTGTGCTGATTTTCAGTGGGGGCATCAGTCTTGGTGCAAATGGGCCCATTTGCAATCGCAAAGAACCCAAAAGCTTGATTCCAGCACCCGTGAACCACAACAAGGGTTCAGGACCTGAGAGGCACCACTTGCGGGTCTGGAACTCACAGAAGATGTTTGGGGAGATTTAATGTCCCTGAGACTCAGACTAGCAGACCAGCAGACTAGCCCTTGAAGTCACTCTGGGGTCCTGGGCAGGCCTGGGGGTAGTTCACAGTGTTTTGCTAGGCGGAACTCAGCAAAGTGACAAAAAAGCTCAGCTGAGTCTAGCAAGTGGCTGCGTGCAGTGCGAACTGCCATTCACACTGGTCTTCCCGCTGCTCAGGTAGAAATTCTACCCGAGCGTCAGCTCATGCTCGCAAACATACTGTTTGTAAGTGCGAGATGGGAAAAAACTTTGCGGCATTACGCGGAGTGGAGTTTTGAGCACTTCACAAGCTCTGCAGAGTGTGGAGTGCAGAATACTCTGCAAACTCTGCGAATGGAGCAGAATTCCCCGCCCAGGTCTAGTCCTGGGTTCAAGATGAAATTGCAGGTCCAGTTCTACCCATACCCACCCTAAACCCTAAAAAAACCTTTGTCGTACAAACACCCAAGCCCACCCTAAACCCTAAAAAAAACCATACCACTCAAATCTTCCTACCCACCCTAAACTCCTAAAATACCCCTGCCACCCAAATACCCCTACCCACCCTAAACCCTAAAAATGTCCTTGCCACCCGAAAAACCAGACCCACCCTAAACCCTAAAAATACACTTGCCGCCCAAATACCCTTACCAACCCTAAACTCTAAAAATATGCTTGACACCCAAAAACCTATACCCACCCAAAAAATACCCCCGACACCCAAATACCCCTACTCCCTGAACCTTAAAATACATCTGTCAACCAAAAACCCATACCCACCCTAAACCCTAAATGACCCTTGGACCCCAAATAACCCTACCCACCCTAAACTTTAAAAATACTGTTGCTATCCAAAAACCCATACCCAACCTAAACCCCACAAAATAACCCTGCTACACAAATACCCCTCCCACTCTAAATCCTAAAAATACCCTTTCCACCCAAAAACCCACACCCACATAAACCTTAAAAATGCCCCTGCCCCCAAAAACCCACACCCCTCCTAAACCCTAAAAATACCTTTACCACCCAAAAACCCATATTTATTTATTTAAGCGATTTGTAGAGTGCGTAAATACGCTTGGGTGTCTCGGCGCTGAGGACTGTGAAGATGTTCTTGTCAGTGGTGTGATGCCTAATGGTTGAAAAGATGGGGATTTTATCAGTTTCCTGAAAGTGGGTAGTGTTGGACAGGCTTTAACCCCTTTGCTGCTAGGCCTTTTCCCCTCCTATGCTAAACCTTTTTTTGGCTATTTGGGGTAGTGCGTGCTTAGGCCCCTGTAACTTTTTGACCACATAAGGGATCTACGTCATTTTTGCGCCCTTTTCTTCCAACATCATGGGGATTATAAAGGTACCCAGGGTTTGTGGATTCCCTTGGAGGGGTCCCAGAAATTAAGCAAAATACAGTGATTTTTTTTTCCGAGAACTTGGAAAAACGAGCTGCAAAGGAAGGCCTCTGGAGTTTTCCCTGCAAATGGTATAAAAAAAGGGTTTGTGGGGCTGAAATCACCAGTTCCCCAGCTTTTAGGGAATGGCAGTCTTCTGTCAGAGAACAATCATTTTTCACACAGTTTTGGCATTTTTCTGGGACATAGCCTATTTTTGCTATTTTTAGTGCTATTTTTAGTCCTTCTAGTTAATGGTAAAAATGAGTTTAAAAGCAATAATGGATCCTGGAAAGCTATACATTTGAATAAAGTAGACACAATTCTGAATTCAGAATGGGGTCATTTGTCTAAATCCATGAAGGTTTCTTTATAGAAACTAGCAGTTAAATATTGGAAAAAATGAAAATTAGTTGAAAAAAACAGCCTTTTGTGTCAACGTTTTCACCTGTAACTTCTTATAATTATGACTGCTCTTCACAAGCAATTTATCATTACATTTGTTGGACCTTCCTGGTTGTGGGGATATATAGGACTTGTAGGTTTACCAAGAACCCGACGATTCCAGAGCCAAAAACTGCGCAGCAACTTGCAATGGAATTTTATTATGTACCGGGTTTAGAGCAATTATTCTTCGAAAATGTATACTTGGAAAAATCGGTATGAAAGACACCTATGTATTTCGGAAATGGGTACAAATTATAGAGTTTAGAAACAGTACATATTTGCACATTGTCAAAATTGGGAATACTCATACTAGCATGAGAAATATTGGTCATTTTTCAAAATGACTTCTTTTTTACATAATGTCTTTCATTTGGAAGGCAGAAATGCATCAAAACTCAACAGGAAATAACAGTTACTTTACAAATCTGAATTACCCTAAGTCTCCCGATAAAAATGGTACCTCACTTGTGTGGGTTGGCCTTGTGCCTGCAACAGGAAACGGCGCTAAACACAACGTGGTCACACCTCAATTTTCGCAGTGAAAAATTACCCTCTTTTGACAGAGTGCCTAGCTGTAGGTTTTGTACCCTAGCTCGGCCGGCACATAGGGAAACCTAGCAAACCTATACATTTTTGAAAACTAGACACCCAGGGAAATTCATGATGGGGTGACTCGACTGCCTCCCACCAGGTTATGTTACCCAGAATCCCTTGCAAACCTAAAAAATTTACAAAAAACACTTTTTCCTCACATTTCTGTGGTGGAAATTTCTGGAATCTGCGTGGATCAACAAATGTCCACCCACCCAGCGTTCCCCAAAGTCTTCTGAGAAAAATGGTACCTCACTTCTACAAATCTAAATTTGGCCCCCACCTGGAAGTGACCCTTGCCCAAGAGGTCACTTCCATTGCAATGAAAACAATCTCTGGTGCCTAGTGGCATTTTCTGCCCCCCCTGGGGGCAAAACGGGCAAAAAACGGGCCGATTTGCCCCCCGGGGGACAGAAAATGCAAATCAAAATTTAGCCCCCACCTGGAAGTGACCCTTGCCCAAGGGGTCTCTTCCTACATTTTCACAATGAAATCCCTGGTGCTAGTGGCGATTTTCTGCCTGGGGGCAAAACAGACGAAAAAAAACGGGCTGATTTGCCCCCAGGGGGGCAGAAAATCAAGGACATAATTATAACCCACCTGGAAATGACCCTTGCCCAAGAGGTCGCTTCCAAAGTCTCTATAGCCGACTGTTGCTTGACCAAGCAATCCTCTGCCGGGGAAAGTCTCTCCTCCACCTCTACCACCCGGGAGGTTACTTCTGCACAGGTCTTCACCAAACGTCGTACTGTATTCTGGAGTTTCCTTACGGCTTCTTGTGTGCGCAAGCCTTCAGCTTTTGTTTCGCTGCGATGTGCCATTATGCTTTTATAAATCAAGCCGAGAGTGATCGAGTCCTCTTCCATATCCTCATCCAAGTTAAGCTGCACTAGGGGAAGTCTCAGATCTTGCTTGAGTACCTCACAGACCTCCACAGTCTTTCTTACTGTATCGCAAGACAAGGACTGCTCATACTCATCACCTTCCTCATCATCAGGCATGTCCCCCCAGTTCCCTAAATTGCTAGAGCTATCCACTTCATGCTCCTTCGTTAAATCCAGTCGTTAAATCCGACATAGAGTAAAATTTACCGTCTGAACCAGCATGATCCGACTCCATGCCCTTTTCCATGCCGAGAGCAATGGCCTCAGTACTCAACCCTGGCAGTGCCCAAGGGGTCGCTTCCAATGCAAAAAAATGCCCCAGATTATATCCCTGGTGCTAGTGGTGATTTTCTGCCCCCCCTCCTGGGGGCAAAACGGCCGAAAAAACGGTCCGATTTGCCCCCGGGGGGGGGCAGAAAATCAAGGACATAATTGTAGCCCACCTTGCCCAAGGGGTCGCTTCCTGCAATCTAAATTTAAATCCCTGGTGATAGTGGGGGCATTTCCGCCGCACGATCACGACGCTGTGCGCGATCGTGAGGCAGAAATGCCCTGCAAAGAGACATCAGGGGAGAGAAAAATCTCTTTCCTCTCTCCTGATGCCTCCTTGCGGCCCCAAACCCCCCCAGACAAGAAAACATCAACCTTTTCCCTCGACGCTCAGTAAGCAAATGGCTTCCCGAGCCCCGGGGACTCCCTGATGACATCAGCACGCGCTATGCGCGCTGACGTCACAGGATTCCCATGGGGGGGTTTGGGGCAGCGGAAGCTCTCTTCCGCTGCCATCCCCATACCTGCGGCCATGATCGGACACCCTCGGGGGGAGCGCCAGCACTTCCCCCGAGGGAGGGGCTCATGACGAGCTGGACTCGTCATCAGCACATGACCAGTGTGTGCCATGACGAGTCCAGCTCGTCATCAGCAGGGAAGGGGTTAATATGCTGAGGAGTGTGTTCCATAATTTGGCAGTGGCAACCGTGAAGCGTTTGTCACCCCAGGAAACTTTTTTTGTCCGAGGGACCGTTAGGAGGTTGGCAGTTGCAGAGCGTAAGGTTCTGTTAGGTGTATAGACACAGAAGGCCTTCTTCAAGAAGCCAGGTCCCGTATTGTGAAAAGCCTTGAAGACGATGCAGAGAGATTTGAATTTAATGCGGCTTGATATAGGTAGCCAATGAAGTTTTCGAACTACAGATGAGATAGATTGATACTTGGAGGTGCCTGTTATTAATCTAGTGGCGGCATTCTGCACCATCTGCAGTTTGTTGGTGATCTTTTTCTGAGCGTTAATGAGCAGGCCGTTGCAGTAGTCGATTTTAGGCATTACTAGGGCGCTGACCAGGGTTTTTCCAGCACTTGATGGGAGAAAGGGTAGGTGTTTTTTGATCATTCTGACCGTGTAGAAAAATTACGAGATAATAGTATTAGCATGTGATGAAAAGGTCAGTTTGTCATCGAAAATGACCCCTAGGTTTCTTACTTTGGATACCGGGGCGGGGGGGCGGTAGTCCCAGTTCGATTGGCCATCAGGTAGGGGACCATCCCGGATGTAGATTGCCAAAAATTAGAACCTCTGTTTTGTCGGAGTTTGACCTTAAGCAATTGTTAGCCATCCAGGAGCTGATGACCGCAATTGCTCCTCATCAACCCTGAAAACGCTTTGCCACCCAAGAACCTATCTCCACCCTAAACTCTCAAATGTTCCTTTCCACCCAAAAATCTATACCCACCTTAAACCCTAAAAAGCCTTGCCCTAACATACATACACACCTACAAACATACACATATTATAATTACCTACTGGTGCTCGCTAATAGGTAGATATAGTTAGGAACATGTTCCCATAGGAAAAGCATTTTTGACTTGCCTACATCTGTGATGCCATTTGACAAAACTTCACAAACGTTTCCCAAAAAAGTGTGCTGGTGATTCTTGTTCCATGCAGGAGGTTTCAGGGTAATCCATCAAGTGGGGGCTGATAAAAAGGTGGGGTTAAAGAAGTGTTTTTCCATTGTTAATTTCCATAGAGATTTCAGACACAACTACAGCCCGAACTGCTGGACGGAATTACACCAAATTTGGAAAAAACATAGGTTTTGGTAAAAAAAGAACCCTTTTTGAGATCTCTTGAGTAGCTTGGGGGATATTAAAGAAAATATAAATTTGTATTTGTTAAATTTCTATGGTTTTGTATGAGTGAAACCTCAGTATAACTATAACGTCCTTGTGACTTTTGTTTTTTTAGTGAATTTCTAAGGTCTTTTTACTTATTTTCCCTAACTATAACATCCTTGTAACATTTGTTTTTTTAAGTGAACATATATCTATATATTACCTATTGGTGGTCACCTACAGGTTGGGTATAGTTGGGACCATGTTTTCATAGGAAAAGTGTTTTTTAACTTGACTACATCTTTGGCGCTGCTTAACGAATCTTCATGAACTTTTTCAAACAACATGTCATATTGAGTCTTGTTGTGCATGGAACATTTTGGGGTGATCCGTCAAATGGGGCGGTTGAGAAGAAAGGGAAGTAATAAAAGTGTTTTTCCATTCCCATAGAAATTTTGAACACGACTACAGCCCAAACTGCTGGACGGAATTCCACCAAATGAGGCAGAAAGCTAGCTCTTGGTCCATAAATAGTGCTTTTTGTTATTTGGTGTAAATCCATTCAGTAGTTTTGGAGAAATTAAAAAAAAACTAGTTTGTATATCTAGTGACTCGGATCATCCAAGGATCCAACAGTCTCAGTGATGAAATGTGATTGGCTGCCAACAGTTCAAGCTGGGAGCGTTGGCAGCCATTTTGGGACTCAGCTTCAGCCAAGTCTCACAAAAAAAACATTAAAAAAAGAGGAGAAGAGGGCAGGGTAGGAATACCCTGTCCCTCTAAACCTTTTGGAGGGGTTCCAAAGGGCAAAACAGCATTTTGTGGCAGCTGGAGTCATGCTGGAACTGTAGCTCCTGTGCTTCTCTACAATTTAACCCTTTGGGCGGGCAAGGTCCGAGGGCATGATGGCTTATACAACATTTAAAGGAGGAGGGCACACAGGGTCCTCCTTCATGGTTTTGTGTATGCCCCAGGGACCACTACCTCCACGGGGCTTATATTGTTTTTGGGGGAGCTGCACAGATCCCTCCCAGGCCCCAGGGATGCCCACCTCCCTGGGGATAATTCTAAATAAACTAGAGGGAGCTTGCAGACCCCCTGTTCCCCCGGAACCACCACCTCCCGGGGCTATTTTGTTTGTAATGGGTGGCCTCATGGACCCCCCGCCCCCAGGGGCCACCGCCTCCGTGGGGCCAAAATGTTATTTTTATAATGGGAGGAAAGCGTTGGTAGCCATCGTGGGATTCGGCTGAGGTCCAGTTGATACCAAAATGTAAACATCAAGAAAAGGGGGCAGGGTAGGACTACCCTGTTCACCTAAGCATGGTAGTGGGGCCCCCATTATTTAGCAACATTTTACTGTGATTTTGCAGCGCATCCCCCAATTTGCTGCAACATTTTTTCAAACATGGTACCCGGGTGGGCCAGGTCGGATCTATGACAGAATTTTGACAGACAGAATTTCGACCTACACAAATATCGGCGTAATTATATCGATAGCAAAAATATTGACGCCCTATGTACAACATGGTAAGTACCAAAATATCGAAAAAATAATATCGATGTTAAAAATATCGTTGTCAAATATATCGATTTTTTTGGGATTTAAAATAACATTAAAAAACTGTAAATAATACTTATTAATTACTTAAACATATTTAAATATATGTAATAATGGTAAAAAAATAATAATACATATTTCATTTAAAAAAAATTATTAAAAATCATATATAATATATACGTATTTAACAATAATTACTATTCCCACTCCAGTGGGTGCAACAGTAGGGAAAACTGACCCTGAACCCTAAAAATACCCCTTTACCCAAAAACCTAAAACTGACCATGAACCCTAAAAATACCCCTTTACCCAAAAACTGAAAACTGACCCTGAACCCAAAAAATACCCCTTTACCCAAAAACTGAAAACTGACCCTGAACCCTAAAAATACCCCTTTACCCAAAAACTGAAAACTGACCCTGAACCCTAAAAATACCCCTTTACCCAAAAACTGAAAACTGACCCTGAACCCTAAAAATACCCCTTTACCCAAAAACTGAAAACGGACCCGGAACCCTAAAAATACCCCTTTACCCAAAAACTAAAAACTGACCCTAAACCCTAAAAATACCCCTTTACCCAAAAACTGAAAACTGCCCCTGAACCCAAAAAATACCCCTTTACCCAAAAACTGAAAACTGACCCTGAACCCTAAAAAATACCCCTTTACCCAAAAACTGAAAACTGACCCTGAACCCTAAAAATACCCCTTTACCCAAAAACTGAAAACTGACCCTGAACCCTAAAAATACCCCTTACCCAAAAACTGAAAACTGACCCTGAATCCTAAAAATACCCCTTTACCCCAAAAACCAAAACTGACCCAGAACACTAAAAATACCCCTTTACCCAAAAACCCAAAACTGACCCTGAACCCTAAAAATACTCCTTTACCCAAAATTAATTAATATTACAATTAAATTACTTCCCACCCTATTCCCCTATAAACCCACAACCCGCTCCAGTGGTAAAACATATAATTTACTTAGAAATATACATAAATTATCAATGAATTAATCAATTAATCAATTAAAATAATTCATTGCCAATTAATATTTATTTGCAAAATAAATTAATCATTAAAAAATAATTATTTAATTACAAATAAATTACTTCCCACCCTATTCCCCTATAAACCCACAACCCGCTCCAGTAGAAAAACGTATAATTTACTTAAAATTATACATAAATTATCAATTAATTAATCAATTAATCAATTAAAATAATTCATTGCCAATTAATATTTAATTGCAAAATAAATTAATCATTAAAAAATAATTATTTAATTACAAATAAATTACTTCCCACCCTATTCCCCTAAAAACCCACAACCCGCTCTGGTAGTAAAACATATTATTTACTTTTATATATTTTTTATTTATAAAAACATATTAAACACATATTATAACAATTAATTTAAATACTTAACTAACATTTCTAACACATATTAGTAAATCGAAATTACTTACATCGATATATATGCTATCGATATAAGTAATTTCGATATTACTTACCTTAGGGTCGATATTCTGGCCATCGATATTCTGGACATCGATATTCTGTCCCATCGATATTAGCAACTCGATATAAGTGTAAGTCGAAATTAAAAAATCGATATTTTGACTGTTTACCGGCCAGGTCACAGGTAAATGGCTAATTTATTAAAGAAAAAGTGGAGAGGGAGCATTCGGCCCCCCTCTCCATGGGCAGTTTTGTCACTGGCGACCACAGGGAAGTCATATGGCCCCCCTCTTCAGGCCATTAAAGACACAAGGGACCATCACCTCCTCGGGGCTTGTAAATTAAGACAGAGGGGGCCTGTGCAGACCGCCATCCTAGTTCCTAATTGGCCCAGTTACCGCTGCATCCCTGGGGCACGAGGGTACTCAGAATAAGGAAGTGTGATCTACACAGCCCCCCTCTTGAGCAATATTTGGCCCTGTGGACGCCATCTCCCTAAGGCATGGCCAAATGTAAAGTGGGAGGGGAGCTGCAAGCCTCCCCAGCTGGTTAACGGCCCTCTGGTTCCACTACCTTTTCGGGGCCAGACTATGCAAATTGAAAGGTGGGGGCTGCACAGCACCCCTCATGGAAGCATTAATGGTCCTGGGGACCGCCACTCCCTTGGGTCACCTCCCTCTGTCCTGGGGTGCCCACTCCTGGGGCATAGCTGTTTACTCTTGCTTGGCAAGAGCTTTTGACAGCTCCCACCAAGCTTGAGCAACCAGTAAGTCCGCTCCCAGCTGACAGGAGCAAGGCAAGAAAACAGATTTACACTGACCCCCTAAGCATGGTGGTGAGGTCCTCATTATTTTGCTTAATTTTGCTGAGATTTCGTGACACATTCGCAAATTCACTGCAACATTTTTTTAAAAAGGGAACTGTTCTTTTTTCAGCCCCCGGAGTGAGCCAGGTCTTAGGGAATGGTTTATTTATTAAAGAAAACGGGGAGGGAGGCACATACAGCCCCACTTCCCAAGGGCCGTTTTTTTCACCGGGGACTACCAGAAGAGGCTCATGGCCTCCTCCTTAGGCCATTAGAATACCCAGGTACCATCACCTCCTTGGGGCTTGTAAAATAAAATAGAGGGGGGGGCAGTGCGGACCCCATCCTAGTTCCTAATGGCCCTAGTTACTGCCACCTCCCTCAGGCACAAAAGTACTTGAAAAAAGTAAGTGGGGTCAGCACAGCCCCCCTCTCGGGCCATATTTGGCCCTGGGGTCCACCATTTTACCGGGATATAGGCAAATGAAAAGTGGGAGGGGAGCTGCGTCACCTGTCCTTTTACGGCCCCAGGGCCCACCACCTCTGAGGGGCCAGCCCCTGGTAAATTGAAAGGCAGGGACTGCACTGCACCCCTCCTGGAGACAATATTGGTTCTGGGGACCACCACCCCCCAGTGCCGGCGCCCTCTGTCCCTGGGGTGCCCACCCCTGGGACATAGCTTTTTCCACTTGCTTGGCAGGAGCTTTGACAGCTCTTCCCAAGTGTGAGCAACCAGTAAGCCTGCTCTCAGCTGGCGGGAGCAGGAAAACAGAGTAAAGAATTGGTCATGTACACAGTGTCATATAGTTACTAATATTACATAGGATCTGCACATTTGTTAGACAACACAAACTGAGGGATTGGTGTCTAGACTGATTCCGGACACCACCACAGGATATGTCAGCCTGTAGACCAGCTAGCTCATAGTGCCACCATCAGCCCCTGAACCTTACCAAGGAGTGAATAGTTTCTGGCAACCATTGAACATGCAACCCTGACCCTTCAGGGATCGTGAAAACAGTACAGTACTTTTTGCTCAGTCAATCATGCTCACTCAGTCTCAGAGAGAAAAACAGACTAAAGGTTGGAGACGTTTTCAATAAGCATTTATTGAACCTGTGTCTTTCTAGTATAAAACATGTTTGCTGTGACAATAGGCAGAAGCAAATGTAAATGATTACAAGAACCAGAATCGTAAATAGAAGGTAGAATTTGACTGTGGTGCTAAAACAGTCAATATATGCAGGCATATAAACATGATAGTAATCTTAGTGTACTCCTAATATGCATACCCTACCTAAGTGTACCTAAATGTAACTAGCATGCAGGTGGGTGTAAAGCCAAGAATCCCGTAGGAAAGAGCCAACCCCAATACCTGATGGGAGAGAATGAAGGACTCCATCTTGGTCACGAGTTCAACACCCCGCAAGGGATATCAGACCACTGCGTGTTGAAGCCTCGGCGTGCAGGGACCTCTGTGTCTTGAGTCAGCATAGAAGTGTCTCCTCTGTCTACCTACTGATGGTAAATTTCTCTTACATAATAAAATGGTAGCCTCTGGGGTTCTACTACAATCGATATGTTGTGAGTACAATTATGTAGATGAGTTTAAATCAATAATTGTAATTATTCAAAGTAGCCCTGTCACACTAGGATGAAGATAGCGATGACCCTTGTACAAAGTATGTTAATCCTGTTATGTACGTCATGTGCAGAGGATTTTTACTCAGAATCCTCATACATAATAAACGAGGCTAGTTTCAAGGAAACAAATCGACATTTATTCAGCATATGACTAGGTAAAAGGTCAGTGCTAGAAACGTTATGCAGAGCAAAGTAGGACAAATGTAGGAAAAAGGTCACTTTGGACTTAGGCCTAGGTTAGGGAACATAGCAACAGGAGCAATGCCAACTCCCGCTGGAGGCAGGGAGCCGGCAGGAAACACAGGGACATTGGAACTCCCCCTGCAGCCCCCATCAAGGTACACTGGGTGCCCTGGCTATGCTCCAGGTCACCCAGAATTAAGTCGCCAGGCCCTGGGGAATGAGGTCCCAAGGACCAAAATCAGCCCGGGGAGGGGGCCTGCGTAGCTTTCCTCCCCTCTTTTGAAATGAGTGAGTTATTTCTTGGCTTCACCTGGTGAGAGCAAAGTCCATGGCTCTCTCTTTAAATGACTGTGAGTATTCAAATGTGCATACTCACCTGTTAGCCCTGTCCATTTGGCCCCACCTATCATCTCAGAAGCATTCATTCATGGGTGGAGAAGTGTGGCTCAATGGTTAGAGCGGCAGACCCTGATGCAGAGGTCTAGCCTGGGACCAGGGTTCAATACCCCGCCTCGGCGGGTCTTTGGCTCACAAAATTCCACAGACCTGATAATTCTCACCTCGGTGCCTATTCCAATCAAGGAGTCCAACTCTGGGCAATAGCTTGCTTAATCTCCACAACTGCCCCCACAACGCTAAGGATGCCTGGCCGCCACCTTGGGGGTGCCCAGGAGAAGACGCCTCACAGGGAAAGCCAGGATGGGTTCCACAGCGGTATTCGTACAAGCGCCTTGAGACCCTTGTGGGTGAGTAGTGCGCTATACAAGTATCAATTTACAATTCAATGGTCTTCCCATCTTTTGCCAGGGGGATGGACAGCTTACCAAAAGGCCCCCAAGCATGTTTCCTGCTGATTTTGGTAACGCATACTTGAAGCCAGAAATTGAGGACATCTTTACCAAACAACGAATCACTTGCTCCATATAGCTAAGAGGAAGTGTCCTTGTTTAATGGAGATTCACCTCTTTGTAGTCTCATTGTCTTCTTTATAAGAGGATTTATGTTATTGCATATTTCTGGATGAAGACGCCTGAGGAACAATCAATTTGCCAAAACACACACAATTTCACTGGAGACATTTTCTGTTAGGTCATCATGGAGCTGTACTGTGAAATACGCACTGGACAATTAGTCAACTATGTAGCCCTTACTAATTAACCAAAAGGAACTACTCCAGACAGGTAGACTTTTTGTTCAAAACTATGGGCTCTTTTTAGATAAACAGGCAGGTGAGGTTCCTTTCTGGCTCTGATGCTCATTTAACATTAATTAAACCTCAACTGGAATCACTTACATATATAAACACCCATCCACTCACCAACCTATACAGATACTCACATACCCACTCTCAAAGGTTAGAGTTAGGAAATAAAAGCAAAAAAAACCTTGAAAATTCACTAAACAAAACAAAGGTTACATGGATGTTATCATTACCAAATAACAGTAAATAGTCTTAGAAATACACAGAAATAAATTATAGCGACGTTATATTTGGGAAATAGAATTTTTAAAAACCTTTAAAGAATTTTCACAACATTTTCAAAAATGAGTTCGCCACTTACTTCAGCTGATGTCTTGAACATGTTGGGGTGATTCGTCAAACTTGGGTGAGTAAAAGGGTGTTCCCAAAACATATTTTCCCCAAGCAATTTCTACTAGGGATTTTGAACACGACTACAACCCAAACAGCTGGACAGAAGTACACCAAATTTAGCAGAGAGCTAGCACATAGAGCAGAAAGCATGCTTTGTGTGATTTGGTGTAAATCCGTTCAGTAGATTTTGAGTAATTAAAGCAAGATCAAATGTGTATATCTGGGGACACAGAGCCTCCATGGATCCCTTAGATCTCATGTTGAGAACTAATTGGCTGCCAACACTTTAGCTAGGAAGTCTTGGAAGCCATTTTGGGACTCAGACAAAAAAAAACAATAAAAAAGAAAGGGAGCAGAGTGGGAATATCCTGAACCCCTAGCTCTGGTGCTCGGGTCCGCCAGGGCAAAATCATAGGTGGATCATTCACTTTTTCATTTTTATAATTCTTCATAACAAAATGTGGCCATTGTATGGATCCATTACAATTATCACACTTAAGTAGATGCACAGTGGTCTGATTGAAAAAATAAATTTGAATATCTCAATGTGGTATGATGTTGTCCAAGTCGGTATTAACAAAATTCCTATTTAACATGCTCCTACGAAATGGGCTTTAAACTGTGGGCTCTTGTAACTGACAAATACATTAGTAATGGATCCATACTGAGTTAGGTTTCTGCTTTGTTTTTAGGACCTAGCCCCGGATGAAGAGCACAGGCCGAAATGCATTGGGTACATTTTGTTATGAAGAATTATAAAAATGAAAAAGTGAATGATGAAAATTCAAAGTTGAAATGAAAAAGATACCAGAAAACCAATAAGAAGAAAAAGAGAAAAAAATAATTGGGAACTACACATATTACCTTTTGAATTATTTAAATTGTACAAATTTGAGTGTGGATCGGGGATGTTCCTGACGTGTGGGGGATCGAATTGGTTAGTTCTTTTCTACCTTTCACATACACTGCACCCTGCCCGGGGGGGTTCATTGGGCCTACCATATGGGCGCCTTACATGTAGGATAAGGGAAGGTTTGGTACAATCAGTGCTGCAGGTCCACTAGTAGCATTTGATTTACAGGCCCTGGCACACTTCAGTGCACTTTACTAGGGGCTTACCGGTAAATCAAATATGCCAATCATGGAGAAATCAAATATGTCAATCATGGAGAACCATTTGTAACAACAATTTACACAGGGAACACTTGCCTTTTGACACTGATCAGCAGTTGCAAAGTGCCCAAAGCATCTAAGCCAGCAAAAACGAAATCCAACACAGCATCAAAAATACAGGAGGTAGATGCAAAAAGTCAGGGGAAACCACGCCAAAGATGCCAAGTCTAACAGCCCGCCAAAGTCTAAACCAGGATCATAGGCCCTTATTTATGAGGTCTTGGGTCACTTTTACACCGCTGGTGCGTCACTTTTTTTGACGCACCGGCTGTGTGAAAAATGCTCCATGTTGCGCTCTATTTACAAAGTGACGCATCTAAGTAGATGTGTCACTTTGGAAAGGCCTGCGCTACATTATACCTGCATCAGGTATAATGTATATAGGGTGGGCATTACCCCGCAAAAAGCCTTGTAGAAGTGGCACAGTGAAATATATCAGAGTTCACTGCGCCACTTCCAGGATTCTACTGCGTCAGTATATTACGCCTGCCTCCTAGCAGGCGTAAGACTGACGCAGGCCCTTTCACATGGGGCTTGCCCCATCTGAAAGGACACATTGCTGGAGTTGTGTCTGTTTTCAGACACACCCTAGCAATCAGCCGCGGCTGGTAGTGGGAGTACAGGCCGGGCGGTGAAGTGGGGAGGGGGAGGGGCAGGGTGGGGGGTAGTAATGTATGGATTACAGACTTTACAAGGTAAGTAAACATAAAAATAAATAAAACGAATTTCGTTGCACACACTGCAATGCAAAATGCGATGCAGTGTGTGCAACAAAATTCGTTTTTATTTATTTTTATGTTTACTTACCTTTTAAAGTCCGTTATCCATACATTACTACCCCCCACTGTGCCCCTCCCCACGTCATCGCCCGGCTTGTACTCCCACTACCGGACGCGGCTGCCAGCAATGCGTCACCTTTGCACTGACAGACTCGTCAGTTATACTGACGTATCTGCCATTCCTTGCGACATGATGCGTCATATAGTAAATATGACGCATCCATCATGTCGCAAGGAAGGCACAATGAAAACTGTTGCATTGCTGTTTTCACGCAGCGATGCAACAGTTTTCATAAAAGTCCCATAGTTTCTAGATGGAGGAAACAATGATTTGCAGGCGGGGTAAATGTAAAAGAATTTGTAGCTGAATATAAATAGTTGCGGGGATCTGGGATGGGATAGTGAGATATCTAGGGAGGTGAGGAGGTAGGGGAGGGAGCGGGTTGGGCGTTTACCTGCAGAGGAGTTCCTCACTGTAGAAAACAAGGAATGACTCTTGGCTGCTGCAAATTTTACGGCTGGAATTAGCTGCTGTAATAATCAGGAATGGTTCTTCTCCACCAGAAAAAAAATGGTGCGAAAAAACCTACCCTCTATGAGTCATGTGGAGTGAATTTCCATGTCGTAATTCCAATACACGCAATTCAGAATAGTGCCCGAGATGTAAAAATGTAACGCTTAAATAAAGTTATATAAGATTGACACGTACGGAAAAGCCATACAGGGAAAGAAATTGTGGCGTGATAGATGCAATGTTATCTTAAGTGATAAATTGCTTTTTTTCCCCCTGCCTTGCACTGTCATAGCCTATCTGCCAGAACAGCCAGACCAGTGGGAACCAATGCTGTGTAAAATTAAACCTACTAATCGTAGCATGAAATGTGTGAGCAGTGGTCTTTACAAGTGATAAATGCAACCAGCTGAATGTCTGGAAACCATGTTGGACGTTTGGGAGCAATTATGCTTTTGAGAATGGAAAGCTGGAACCTGTGGCGGAGGCACAGATGGCTGTGGCGGTTTCATAACCTTAAATCTTCAACGGCGATAATGCAACAGACGTTATAATCTATTTAATTCAATCCACCACTTGTCCCAGGCCTGGAGCCGGTCAAAAGAAAATGGACTGGAGTGAACTCTCTGTGACTCGGATTACAAACTACGGTGACAAGCGCCGTCGCAAGTATGTTCCAGGGGCCTTATTTATGAAAAGTGACGCATCGCTGCGTGAAAACAGCAATGCGTCACTTTTTACTGCGCACTCCTTGCGACACCAATGATGCGTCATATTTAATGTATGACGCATCATGTCGCAAGGAGTTACAGATACGTCAGTATTTCTGACGTATCTGTAAGCGCAAAAGTGACGCATTGCTGGAGTGTGTCACAAAAGTGACGCAACTCCAGCAATGCGTCCTTTCACATGTGGCAAGCCCCATGTGAAAGGGCCTGCATCAGTCTTAGGCCTGCTGTGAGGCAGGCGCAAGATTTTGACGCAACAGCGTCCTAAAAGTGACGCAGTGAAATCTCATAGATTTCACTGCGTCACTATTACGAGGCTTTTGCGGGGGAACGCCCCCTCTGCATACATTATACCTGACGCAGGTATAATGTGGCGCAGGGGTTTAAAAAGTGACGCATCTACCTAGATGCGCCACTTTTTAAATATGGCACAACAAGGCGCATGTTTTGCGCCGCCGATGCGTCACAAAAAGTGACGCATCAGCAGCGCAAAACTGACGCAAGGCCTCATAAATGAGGCCCCATGAGCGGAACATTTTAATCAAAATCCGCAAGTGCGATTAAATTCCTTGCGAATTCTATTGATTATTATTTTTTTTTGTACTTTTGTAATCTATTGTCATGTTAGGACTAGACCAGAATCAGATCTTTTTCAACTATGTGATGTTTTCAAATGCCAAACAATATTATTTACTACCTGCCCATGTTTTGATTCCAGATTTCATTTAGGTCATAAATATTTATTGATGATTACAATTTTATCTTTTTATATAGCCTGGAACTCAGACTAAATGATCACATTGTGATTTCTTATTTTTTTCTAACATTATTTTCATTGTTTGTCAGCAAAGCAACAACATTAAGCATATCACTGATAACATAACTCACTGATAACATAACTCACAGTCCCCTTCAGTTACAGCCATCTTTAAGAAGAAACTCAATAGATTATAGACATTCCACCCACCTCCCCCCACGTGAGTACTACTAACTCAGCAATATTACATTGGCGGTCACAGTGGGATAATCTGTTCAAAGGAGTGGTAGCCACATTACATTTGATGTTAACAAAATACATACAATTGGCAATAAAGATAACATAAAAACTGGATACAATCAGCTGAAGTTGTTCTTGAGGCATTAATACAGGGCCGGGTCTAGGATTTTTGGGGCCCTCGGCAGAAGGGAAATGTGCGAGATCCCTATAATTTGCATAGACTTCACCCATTCAGAGCTATCTGCATCTCAATATATGCCCCCTGCTCCTGAAGCTGCAGCCCCTCCCTCTCAGTCACCTACAAGCACCTCTTAACAGCTCATAAAGGGCTGAATGAGTTAGGGTGGCTTATCTCCAGAGAGGGTTAAGACTGCCAGGTAGCTAAACAGCCAAGCAATAGTCCTCCCGCTGTGCCTCTGCGTGGGTGGGGGAGGAGGCCTAATTTTGGAATGAGCCTTCTTGCAAATGGGACTGCCCCCCACCCGGGTTCACCTCCCTACACTATAGCAGTGAGGCCAGGGGAGGAGGTCCCCTAAGGTGGGGCACTTGCAAGGTGGCTCCTTTCATGCCGGGGTGTGGCTGTTGCTTTGGCGCAAGGCCCCAAGTTGGAGGGATGACTGCAGGCCCTGGGCACCGGCACACACTGCCCATGCCCATCGCCAACCCTACGTTAATAACTGCATTATCGCTGAGTGCGAACAGTAGGTACGCTGATGTAAGGGCGGGAGCAAATTCGGAGGAAATGTAGGTGTTAATTCCAGAATGGGTGTTTTAGGGGCTGGGCTCACCATGGGGTGGTGTTTCGCTAATCATCACTTTCAAGTACGCATGCCGAGGGGAGGGGCGGAGACGATTCTGCCCATGTCATCCATCAGGGGTCAATCCTGCAATACTGCTTGCCAGGTCTGGGCATGATCTAGGCACAGAGGCTGTATGCACGTCCCTCTGAAGGAACACCCACTCACATTCTGCCCTCCTTAATAATTCAGTGTGCCAGTGCAGTAAGCTGGGGCCCCAGGGGTCATTCCAAGAGATAGTAACTTGGTGGCAAGCCAATACTGATGCCAGGTCAAGGAATCAGAGCTTAACAACCTTTGCATTGGGAATGGGAAAGAGTCCAACTAGACAGTTAGTACTAAATGTTCCTAGAGTGAGTAGGGCTAAGTGGGGTGGCAGGAGCCTCACTACTACAACAACTAAACTGTGGAACACTTTGCCACTCTTCGCCTAAAAAAGAGACTGGCCTCTTAAAATTTAGAAAGGGTTTAAAACATGGCTTTTTAACCCGTTCCATGTGTCGGGCGGCCAGGAGCTGTCTGAAGTCACGGTGTGCATGTACGTCGGATGGCTTCTGGCCGTCCTAGCACCCCCCCAAGGGGGAAGGGCTGGCGCTCTCCCGTGGGCCGCCCTTCAAGCTGACCCACCGGGGACGGCAGGGGAAGCCCTACCATTCCGCCCACCATGCCATCCAATGATGTCAGTGCGCCTCGCGCTCTGATGACATTATATGATATTGGACGCACTGGAAGCCATTTGCTTCCAGTGCCTCCGGCGGATAGGAGGTAACTTTCTCCTCGGGGAGAGTTTAAAAAGGCATCAGAGGAAAGGAAAGGGTTTTCCTTTCCTCCGATGTCTTTTTAAGCATTCCTGTTGCACAATTGCGCAAGGGACGCGATAGTGCAACAGGAATGCCCAGGTAATTATTTTTTTTTAAGGGCCTTTGTGTCAGGGAGCGGCCCCTTGGCCATCAGTGATTATTTATTTTTTTCAAATATGTTTTTGGGGAGTGGCTCCTCAGGCAATGAGAATCATTTATTTTGGATATTTCCGCCCCCCTTTGGGGCAGATCAGCCTTGTTATTCTGGGCCAATCTGCCCATTAGATACCAGGCATTGTTTGTGTTGTTGGGGAGCGGACCCTTGGGCAAGAGTCGCTCCTCTTTGGGGGATCAATATGTTTTTGCGGAGTGGCCTCTCCCCTTTGGGAATCATTTATTTTGGCCATTTTTGCCCCCCTTGGGGACAAATAGGCCTTGTTGTTCTAGGCATCATCTGCCCCCAAAGGGGGCAGAAGCCATTAAACACTAGGGATTGTTTAAGTGATGTTGGGGAGCGGTTCCTGGGCAAGTGTTGCTCCCCTTGGGGGAGTAACATTTTTTTGGGGAGCTGCCCCTTAGGCAAGGGTCGTGTCCCTTTGAGGAGAATTTATTTGGGCTGTTTCTGCACTCCCTGGGAGGCCAGAATGGCCCAAGTAAACAATTAATTGTATTGTATGCCCACTCGGCAACCAGATTGTTTTAGTGTTGTTGGGAGCGGCCCCTTGGGCAAGGGTCGCTCTCCTTTATGGTGTGATTATTGTGGCTGCTTATGCCCCTTTGGGGGCATATCTGCCATATGTTTTCAGGCCCATCTGTCTCCTAGGGGGGCACAAGCACTAGACACCAGGGTTTTTTCAATGTTGGCGTTGGGGAGTGACCCTTTGGGCAAGGGTCGCTCCCCCTTTATGAGGTGATTTTTTGGCTGTTTCTGCTCCCTGTGGGGGCAGATTGGCCTTATGCTTTTGGGCCCACCTTTGCTTGGCTGGTGGATAGTATGTGGACTAGTGAAATTGTTTACATATGTGATTGCAATGTTTTATTTCTCCTCTTTATTTTAGTGCAAAGCTTTTGATCCTTGTTTGTGGTTTCAGCAGTGGTTGATCTGCAGTTTTGCGTAGTTGCATTTTTTTGGTAAGATTTTTTTTGTATTTACTTTAAATGAGTATTAATGTCATGCATGAATTAATTTTTTGTAAGTGGTGTCCTAATAGCAGCATATTTAGGTAGTGTCTTTGCCATGAAATTCTTTGTAATGTGTTTTGCGTTGTCTTATGTGTTATTTTTTTTCCTTTTTCTTTTTTAGTGGGATACTGTTGGTCCTTACTGTGTCTGTGCAGAGTAGGTGCTGGTGAGTCTAGCTGCTTCTGGCAAGTGAGTGGTATAGTGTTGGAATACATAGGTCTTTGTGAAAAAGCCACATTTTGTTTATAACTTATTTTACAAAGTGTTTGTTATTCTTGACTTGTTTGAGAATTTGCCTTTATTAGTAAGGATTATGGCTAGCTGTAGAATTACTGCTCAGCAGGTGGTTAGTATGCTTTTTGAATCTTTCTCTGAGCAGAATTAAGAGACTGACAGTGCGCCTGAGGGACAGGAGGGAGTGCAAAATTTGGGCAGTGAGTTTTCTGTCCATGAGGAAACATCTGATGATGAAGCTACTCTCAGTGTGGATGAAGCTACTCTCACGGCGGATGAAGAGCCTGTTTTAGAGGAGGACACGGATGTGCAAATGGTGCAGCAAGAGACATCGGGATTGCAGCCTGAGCCTGAGGCTTCAAGGCTTACTACTGGAAGTGCTGGACTCTGGGTTGATCCAAACATGGTGCAGCTGGTGTTGCCTGCCTTTAGTGGTGATGCAGGGTGTAGAGTGGATTGTGAAAATCTTTTGGCTTTACAGTTTTTTCAGTTGTTTATGGATGAAGTATATTTGGCTCAGATTGTTGAGCAGACTAATTTGTATGCTGAAGAGTTTTTGAGGGACAACAGTGCCAGACTTAGGCCCGCTCTAGAGCTACCCGTGGACTCCCACAAATCGGGATGAGATGAAGATGTTTTTTGGTTGGTATTTTTTGATGGGCTTGATAAAGAAACTGTCCCTGGCTTCATATTGGTCTGAAAGACCCTTTTCCCCTCAAAAAATATTGCTGTTTTTTGGCAAATTTTTCGGTCCCCAAAGGGACCCCCTTCCTAATAGCAAGAGTCACAAATGCTATTTTGTGAGCCAGTGACTCGCAAAATAGCACTTGTACATGCCATTAACCTTTTTTGTGGTCGCAAACGGGCCAATTTTCCATTTGCGAGCACAAAAAAGGGTCATACATCTGGCTCCAAATGCCAATCATAGAAAGGAAAAGGTGAGTGATTTTCATTTCTTCCTAAAGGGGCTAATACAATGTAACATTGTAATATAAGGCAGTAGGAAAAAATACTGGGCTAACAGTATTCTACTTGAGTTTGTTCTTTAGGGATGTCACTAGAATATTGTTTCTTCTTCCTTTTGCTTTTTTCAGTTTTGTGATCTTTGCTCTAACGATGCAGGGTTTTGAAGCAGTTTTTTTTGACTTATCGAATTATTTTATAATCTATAGAGAATCAGGAAATATCAAAATCATATTTGATATTTTAGCTACATTTTAGTCTTTCACTGATAAGCAAAATAGCTGGATTCATAAGAATCTTTCCCAATATGTACCATTACATTTACCCACAGAGAATGGGTGAACCCTTTGATACATCAGCCTCTTTTTCTAGCAAGCCAGTATTGATAGGAGGTGAATTGACCCAGGCTTTAAACATTCAATACAAGGCGTAGTGACAGTCATATTTGAAGAGTGTTGTCACCAAGCATCTGGGATAGTGGTGAAAACAGGACACCAGATGTTTGTATGAAATGGAACGCAGTGTCACTTGGAATGCTGCTGCTAAAAGTTCCTACCAAATCAACAAAGATCCGATGATATTGTTTGTATTTGCAGTAATTCAGCTACGTATATGAAAAAGTTGTGTGATGACCTGTCAAAATCGATACATGAGCTGAACTGCTTCCCTGTAAGAGATTCTTGGTACTTGCTAGATGGTATGCTGATAACATCTTTATAGTCTTCAGAGTTAAAGAAGAATGCTATTGACTTTGTAGTCCATTCTGGGGCACTGATTCGTTATACACCGGAAATAAAATGCAAATATTTCTCATTCTGTGCTTTGTGTGGCATCAAAGAAAGAGTCATCTGAACTGTGTCATTTAGCCAGTTGTTCTCGGTCCTACAGGTTGTGATTGCTATACTATACATGTGGCAACCGTTTACAGAACTTTTGCTTAGAGATGATGCCAAAGGCATGAAATTTGAGGATCTATGGTGATGTTAAAAAAAGGGCACTCTACTGCATATTTAGATTTTTCAGGACAACATGACTGCTGTAGAAGACATAATCAAAGAAATAGACACTGAAAAACACTTTTTCACCAAGGGGGTCATTAGGATGGTGGGCGGACTTTGTCTGCCCGCCATCCTTTCGTGCATTGGGACCGCCTGCCATTGGTGTGGGGGTTCCATTGCAGACATTAGGATGCGCCCACCACACTGGCAATGCCAGGAAGGCATGTCGTGCACTTCCATGCACAATGTGGCAGGCACACACAGTGCCTGCCATGTTGTGCATTGAACTGCAGGGTGGTACCATAGGTACCCCCATGTGCACCCCCAACCCCCAGAATCCCTGGGGGCCCCTTACGGGCCCCAATGACAAAAAACGCATGCCTTTCCGTGGCGGCGTTGCCGCCACAGAAAGGCATTAACCTGCATTCATGCTAATATGGATACTGCCACCATGTTAGCTGCTTTTCCGCCAGTTCGACTCCGCGATCAGGCAGAACACCGGTGGACGGTCTCTCCATCGCCGGGGTCCCCCCCACCATGGTAATGTGGCGGCGGGTAAATGCAGAGCTGGCGGTGGTTTTTAGCGGGTGGATCGCCCATACTGGCGGAGGTGATCTGCCCGCTAACCTAATGATCCCCCCCAGTGTTCAGTGTAATTGGTGCAGAAGTGAAATGTCTCCTTGAGAGTAGGCCGGGTAACACTTTTAGAGACTTTGGCACTGCAACAAGTTCCATGTTAGAATTCTTGCCACTTGGTATGCAAAGAAATGTTGAGGAACAATTCTGGAAATGTTATGTTACAGTGCATGACAAATGGCTTGTAATGATGCATAGAAATGTTCCTTCGCCAGCCATGGCATTTGAAGTCAATGAAGCCTATCTGAGGTATGCTGCACAAGCTCTAGATCCTTTCCATAAAGGAAAGATTTACTACAGACTTTGATGAGTACTGCTTAATTTTTGACTGCTTCAATAATTGAGGGTGTATGCGCCCAGTTCAACGCATATGTTGCAAAATGTGTTACAGAGAATCCCAATCTTCAGGTGCACCAGTATTGGCATGGAAAGCTTTGTCAGTGATCAGTGTTAGCAAATTGTGTACTGGCTGTTTCTGTGTTGCCTGTTTCAAGTGCCAATGTTGAGAGGGTACTTTTCATAGATAAACTTTTTAATGGGAAGGAAAGAGCGAACACACATGACCAAAGACTCCCTAACGAAGTATTGTATGGTATACCACAAAAATGTTGATTTGTAAAAATACATTTGATCCTCACATACCCTGTGTGCACACTATCTATGCACATGCAATATCAGTGCAGAAAGCAAGCAATTAATAAAAGCAAAACATTCCATAAACACCTGAAAAATACTGTTTCTGTTGTTTTTAATGGCGTGAAAATGTATAACCACTGTTTTTTCAACCAGAATTTACCAAAAATAAAACTGAAACTAGGAAAGCCTACATATATGATATAGTTTTAGTATACAAACATTTTAATTTATATACAGTTTTCTAAACATGTTGGACAGTCATTGTTAACAAACAGAATAGAATTTTTTTTTATTTCTTGTAATTTTTAATCATTATAGTATACTGATAAATGGTTCTATGTTCTTATTAGTATTTTTTAACATATTACATATAACACATCTTTGTACATTTTTTTTAACACAGAGAAACTGTTTAACATTTTTAGCATGTTTATTATTTTATGAACTTTAATAAATAAAGTGCATTTCTATATTGATTTCTATGGGATGAAACCTTGTTTAAATATAATATTTCGACCAATGTTTCCAGCGTTTGTGATTTTGTAGCCTTTTTCGTCATTTGGGGCTGTTCGTGGAGTTTTAATATAGTATCTATTAGTTTATCGTACTGCGGTAGGCCTGCTTGTGATATCTCATTTTTATATACATTTCATATGTGAATTCTATATGATTAACATTATTTGTAATGCTTTTCTACAGTGCTGTGTTTTATAACATGGGTATAAGGGCTTTTTGGGTGGGATCATATTTTTTTTTTACATCAGATTTTATTTTTAAATTGAATGAGTTTCATATTTTCTTTCAATGTAGACTGGGCTATTTTCTCACCAATTATATTTCACCCTTTCCGTAACTTTTCAGTTGTCCTGAGTTTTTATTTTTGTTGTGGTTTTTGGATAGTTCCCTGGAATATTAAAGTTGTATTTGATCTTTTACTTTTCTCTGGCTTATTTTAAAAATGTTGGGGCTATTTTAGTAATATTTTTTAAGATTTTATTTTTTGGATCACCTTTTCACTGACCATGTTATTGTGAGGACAATGTTAATTTTATTGATGCTATGTTTGTTTGTTTTTTAAAGTATTATCACATTTTGTAGGTGAAAGAAAAGTGTTTGCTTATTCAAAATAACAATGGTTATTTTGCTTGTATATTTATTTGATTTTAAATATGTATTATAGTGACATTCAATTAGCAGTCAGACTTGTTGCCGTTTGGATTCTTTTTGTATTCAGTGTGGTATTTTGCATTTGCCTTTTAATATTTAGAAATAAATATTACATAGTATGAGAGTTCATGTTCTGGAAAGTTACATTGTTTTGGTGTTTAGTGTGGTTCTTTTGAGGTAGGTTTTGTGCTACTGAGTCTAGATATGGTAGGCCTTGTTGTTAGCATAAAGTCTTACTTTCCAGGCTAGGAGCTCATTCATTTGTTTAGTTTATTTGGAGATAAATGGTTTGAGTTAGATTCAAGATTTTACTGTCTTGGCTCCGGGTGGCATTGTTCTTTTTAAAGTATTTCTAGCAAGTGGTAGAGTGTAGCATGACTGCTAGCAAGTGTTCCTTGGAATGTATTGTCCAGTAAATTCATTTTTAGAGCTAGCCCTGCCATAGCATTTTTTTAAATAATATTTGGTGCTTTCTGAGTGTCTTTTTACACTGGTGTTGCTCTCCTTACTATAGGAGTATACTTTATAATTTAATAACAGCTTCCCTTTTCGAAATCCAATGTATTTTGCTGTTTACCAAATGTTATATGTGAGTTTTCTTTACTTTGTTTTAGCTGTAGATTTTTGATTTGCAGGTCTGTTTGGTCTTGTTTTGGCACAGTTTTAATTTGTTATAGTCTGTAGAGTCAGGACCCTCTTTAGTGTGGCTGCATGCTTTATAACACCCTATTCAATTCAATATTAAGAGGAAGAGATGTGTTAGTTTATTTGATAATTATTTGGAGTTTATTTGTTTTATTTTATTTGTTTAATATTTTGAAGCATTGAAGCATTGCTTAATATTAGTACCTATGTTTGAGGAAGTCTTTTGTATTTTGAGGACCTTTATGTCAATAATTTATTTTCTGGTCCTTTTAGCATTTTGTCCTTGTTAAGGATGCAGCTATATTTTAGTGAAATAAATATCCTGCATAGTTTAACTTACATCTTGACATCGTTTTTGTATTATTTAGTGGTTCTTTAATATTTTGAAGTCTTCACTGTCCTGCTATTATTGTTCTTCAAAAAGCCTTTTGTTGTGTTGTTTTGTAGTCTTGTAATGCTGTTTCTTCATTGGAAGAACATTTCTATTTGGTAACTGCTTTCAAGGTCATTTGATAGGTTGGTTGGCGACTAGTTTGAATTTTATTTTCTCTCATTTACGGTACACACTAAGGCCCTCATTACGATGTTGGGCAGACTTGCGTCTGCCAAAACCATTGCAAAGTCGGGACCTCTGGTCGGCGGTCGCAATCCCATTATCAGGAAGTGACCTCACATAGTGTGGTCGCACACACCTGTTTCACTACTGGAGCTTGTGCTATGCTCGTAAACTGGCCGTAGCACAAGCTCCTAAACAGAAATGGGTATTTTTGTTAATCCCTGGACCGTTTATCAGGCACATGTCGGTGCAGGGATTAACAGGGAGGCACCATAGCTGCCCCCAGTCTTCCATCCAGAGGTCACCGTGGCAAGGGGGCCCTGCTCGTCACTTTCTGACTTTTCATGTCAGAAAGCTCAGCACAAAAAGCCTCTCAGAAACCAACATCCTAATCCCCAACAAGTAAACACCATATACAGGGGATTATGAGCAGTCTCCAACTGGCCAACAGGCTCTTTGAGCCTGTTGGAAGCCATTTGGTCCGACGGGCCGGTTTCAAATCGACAGCCTTCATTGTAATAAGGCTGTCGGATTTGAAACCAACGATGTAAGTCAGAAAGCTTTCAACCTACGGTTGGAGCCTTTCCAACTTACATCATAATCAGACCCTATATAGTTGTTTTGTTATTTATGTATTATATATTTATATGATTTAGGCTTATTTCAGTATATGTATATTTTATTCATGTAATATTTTTTTTAAGGATGATGTTCATTTTTCAGCGTTCGATAGTTTGTTTTTCATGATAGTTGTGTTTCCTTAGTTTTAATGTGTAGGTGACATTTTGTATTTCAATATTGTTGCATTTTCCACAATATTTTTATTATCCCATTCCCATTCAACAAACTTTATTTCGGCCATTGTATGCCATAAAAAGTAGATGATAAAATACATATATAGTACATTTGAACATTATAAAAAATTTATCAGAAACAGGTTATAAAAGATAGCCACGATACATTTTTGGTTTATCCAATATCATTACAAAAGTTAAGAATAAAAATTATTAAAACCAAATTAAAAAATATTAAAAAGTTTAAAAAGGTTAAAATGAAACAAAGTGCAAATAGAAATATTTATGGTTGCTGAGGTGAATTTAACAAGACACTACGCCTATGCCACATAGAATTGAGGAATCGGGACACAGCAACAACTGTGGGCGGTGTGTGTCAGATCTCAGCATTCTATACACCTCGAAACACTGCCTGCGGCCCAAATATCTGCAAAGTGGTACGAGCCAACGCCGCCTGGCTATGAGCAAAAGAAAAGAACATGAATGTCGGAATCGTCAGGCTTTTGCAAGCGGAACACCCAAGGGAGGGAGTTTTTGACCATTTGTTCGTGAATGCATTAACCGGGAGGGTCCCTATTCTAAACTAGATATACAGCTTCCTTGCCATAGAAGGCTGTACATCATCTAGAAAAGGCTCAAAGAGGTAATAGGCTTTAAAATTAAGAAAGTCAGCCGTTAGATGCCCAAGTTTAGTGATCCCCTGTATATCAGCTTAATTGAGCGATCTATAGGCTCTTACTAGTTCAAGTCGTGGAATGGTCGTGGACACTTCCTCAGGATAGCTCCATAGGTTAGACATGCCTATTCTAATGCATGCGTCTTATATATGTGTAAACCACGGTAATTGTCCTGCCCCTGGGAGTCCCATAATCCCCTTGAGCTCAGACTGGTAGACTGCTAATTCAGGGGTCGCCCACAGTCTATGCTAAAAGGTCAACGTCTGAGTCCTATCTCCTCTGCAATGGGTTTAATTCCTAAATCCAGGCGCAGGGAAATGAGAGAAGTACTTGGCAGTAGGCCCAAGAGCTTTCTCAGAAATTGATTCTCTGTTTTGGTCAGTCCAGGGGAGGGACGGTGACCCCATAGTTCTGCCTCATACATTACAGTGCTCCTAACTTTTACTTTATATATCTCATTCACCGGACCAGACGGTTTGCATGAGGAGTTCCTAAAGGTTTTTGCGAGTCCCCAACCATCTGCGCTAGCCTCAAGCCTGCTTTGTCTAGTTGTGGGCCCCATTCAAAGGTTTTGGACAACGTGGCACCAAGGTGGACAAAGACAGTCACCTTCTCTAGCAAGGTGCAATTCAAGGAGGTGTTTGGGCAAGATGTTTTGGCTGGGTAAAGACCATAAACTTGGTCTTTGATGTATTAATCATCAGCCCCGATTTTTACAAAATAAAGAGAAACTGTCCAGAATCCTTTGGATGCCCACAGGGGACTTAGATAACAACAAAGTGTCATCCACAAACATCATTGCTGGCACCTTACCATGCACCAACTTTGGTACATCATTGTCCACTACCTCATTTAATTGAGCCACCAGAGTGTTGATGAAGAGACAAAACAGGGTAGGGGCCAGCACACACCCCTGCCTTACTCCTCCATTAACTGTGAAGCAGGGGGTCAATTCACCAGATTTCCCGTACCTCACTTGGGCAAAATTACCTGTATGCAGTCGCATGATAAATGGGGCAGGAAACCTCCAACAGTTTGGCTCGGGTGACTAGATCAAATGCCGATTTAAGGTCAACGAATATCAAATAGAGGCTGCCACCCTCTATTGACACGGCCTTCCAGTATTATAACTGAAGCCTGAAGATTTGGTCAATAGTGGAGATATTCTTCTGAAAACCAGCTTGGTTCGCACTCAGAATTTCATGCTCTTCCATCCAAGTTTGGAGACACTTGGGGAGAATCCTAGCGAACAAATTCTGGGTGAAGTCAATCAGGCTGATCAGCCTATAGTTAGTGGGCAGGAGGGGGGAGCCCTTCTTGCAAACTGGGTAGATTTCAGCCCCTAACCAGGTGTCCGGGATCTTCATGCCAATCAGATTGGCATTAAATATTGCCCCAATATAGGGTCCCCAAATATTTGGTCCCTCCCGAAATAAGTCCCCAGAGATCTTGTCTAGTCCGGGGCCTTTCCGAGGGGAAGCTTCCTGATTGCATTTTAAACTTCTGTTAAAGTAAACCATTAGGGGTCTTCAAGGAATGTTTCAGCTTTGGGTTCTGTGGCTTCCTCTGTGGAATCCAGAGCTTGGAAGTGCTACTTTCATGCGGATGTAGCAATGTTTGGCTCTAAGGCTGAGTTCTCTATACTGCTGTCTGTGTTCACTAGTAACCAGAACGTCTTCATGTCCCTGTTAGAAAGTGCTGTCTTAATGGCAACCCATCTTTCAAGCTCCCAGTTCTTCTTGGCGAACTTGATATTATCTCGATAAAGGACCCTGCTTAATTTGGTTAAGGGCTTGTCCTTACTTTTCATTGCAGCTATGAAGGCACCCTTAGCCTTGCAACAAGAATTATTGAACCAAGTTTGCTTGGCACCCTTGTTCACCTTAGAGTTTGTCAGAGGATTAAAAATATTAGTCAAGCTAGCTGAAAATTTTAACTAATGCTTTGAGGAGTGTTGAGTGACGTGACAGCCACCTCTATTTCCATTAGGGGTGAAATGGTAGGTTAATATAATGCAGCTGCCTTATCTGGTGACTGCTTAAGTGTTCCCCATCTGATTTTCCTACTATTGTTGGCAAGTGGTAAATTGGCACCTACGGGGGTACCAAAGGCCATGGGATTGTAGAGTTCTGGTGGCTCCAGCTCCAGTATCAGGGCATTGTTATCACTGTCAAGTCTCGGCATGGCAGCAAAGTCGACAATCCACTGCCATATGCTTGTCTCCACTAGAATATAGTCCAGCAGAGAGGATTGTCCTGTTCTATTAAAGGTTAGCTTCCCTGGCTGGTCTGACTTGGTACAGCCGTTGCACGCCGTCTGGGAGTGGGTTAGTGATACTGAATTTATCTGGAGTACCAGGGGAGTCCAAGCCTTTACCGGTGCAATTTGGTGATCAGGGATTAGCCAAAGACAATCCTCATCGCTAGAGGGAGCATCAGTGGGGGCAGCAAGGAACTCATATTGACAATTAAAATCTCCCCCTACAATCATACTTGCATTCGGGGGTGCTGAGTCAAAAAAAAAATAATCAAAATTACTTTATTTGGTTTACATAATAGAAAACCATAAAAGTTACAAATCTGCACAAAATGTATACAAACTACATACGACATGAATAAATATATATATGTGTACATTGTTTTTATACATATAAAAAAATGTAGGAGCATTTTCACTACAGATTAAAAAATAAATTAATAGACAGATAAAATACAATAATCAACTTTTTAAAACTCTAGACAGTTTCGATACCTTAAAGAACATTTCAAGAACCCAGCGACAATGGGATACATTCAGGCTTTAATAATTGTACAAAATAGAGAGCAGGGCGGACCTGGTTAAAATTTAGCTTTAATAAAAGTGATTTAAAAAAAAACCTCTGGGGGGCTTCATAAAAGCTACAGAAGAACACAAAGTGCAGCAGGTCCTGTGGAGACACTCCGTCGCAGCCACAGGGTGCAAGCACTGGTCCTTTATGACACCCCCTTCGGAACGGCGAGTAAAAGATGGAAATAATCCATTCTAAACCTCGTCAGCAAAAATCGTTTGTGAGCTGACAAGACCACGATAAATAAGGCTCCAAGTCTGGGGTAGATTTGAGCATCACAAATTTGCGGACGCTATTTTTTGACAATTCTAACCCTTCTCTATTTAACTTTTTTTGCAAAATAAACGATTGTTTCACAAAAGCCACATCTATTTTGGTAATCTGATCAGGATTTTAAAAAGTTCTGGACGCCCCATCTCGATAAAGCAGCCCTTTAGATATTTTAACCACAGGATAATAATCATGTGGTCCAGGCTCAGAATTTCTTTCAATAACAGATGAGTAAGGCCGAGATCTTCATTCAGCCAACAATTGAGCCAAAAAAGCAAAGGGCGCATAGCCAGTATATCACAAATAAAAGTTATCCCAGTCTCTTCATGGACTATTAGGTTCGAGGTTCCTCTAGGTAACCCTAACAACTGTTTTAGTGAGTTGTTTTCTGCCACCTGAATTCCCTCCGATGAAGCATAACCCCACAATTCGCTAGCCTAGCTTGCAATTGCTATACTTTTTGCGTGGTAGATTTTCAGCATAGCCGCTATCGGACGCTTTCCCATTCTTGCAGCGAAATTAAGAATCGCTTTGTTAGTCCTTATCACCTCCCCTCTTCTTCTCCGGATTAAAGGGCCCCAGTCCAGGTGGTCATCAAATAGGACGCCCAGATAAGAGAATGTTGACGATATGGGCACTATTTCCTCATTCACCTTAAGGTGAATGTCGCAGCCCGACATGCATAATGTAGGATTTTGAATTATTTATGGCCAGATCTTTTTCGGCCATAAAACTATGGAAGGTGTCGAGCAGTATCTGTAGACTCTTTGGGGTGCAAGCTAGGAGGACCGCATCGTCTGCATATAGCAAGACGGGCAAACCCATTCGGCCCACGAATGGAAAGTCAGCGCCTGTTTCTCTGGAAGACTTATCCAAATTATTAATATAAAGATTAAAAAGAAACAGGGCTAAGATGCACCCCTGCCGTACACCCCTTTCAGTGCTAAAGTCCCTGGAGACCCTAAGATCCTGTGCAAATCTGATGTTTGCATTAGTGTCCCTGTGCAAATCCATCAGAAAGTCCATCAGATTATCCTCCACTCCCATGGCCCTCATGGACTCCCACAGCTTCCCCCAATTAACACAGTCAAATGCGGATGAGAGATCCATAAAGGCCATGTAGATAGTCCCCTGGCAGGCAACTGTGTACTTTCCGAGGATCAGGTAAAGATTAAGGCATTGGGCCAAGGTAGAATAACCTTGGCGGAACCCGTACTGAATATCAGAGAGGATATTATTATTGTCCGTCCAGGCTGCCAATCTATTCAATACGACTCCGCCTACAACCTTGACCACAGCATCGATTAGGGAGATCGGTCTATAATTCAGTATGCTGTTACGATCACCCTTTTTAAACACAGGTACAATTGTGGATATGCCCCGTGACTCTGGGCACCCCACCTCTGCCGCTGCATTAAGGACGCCACCAAGATGGAAGCCCATAAAGAGGGATTAGATTTAAAAAGGTCTGGTGGAATACCATCCGGGCCAGGCGCTTTGTTACATGACAAGCCGGCAATGCCTTTCTCCACTTCCCTTTGAGAGAAAACAACCGAGTCCTGAGTCTGATTTCTCTTTTACAGTCGGAGCAGGGATGAGGCACTCTTAAAGATGCAACTAAAGTGAGACACCCCTTCCTTTTCAGCTTTGTACCTGTCAAAAAGTGGCCTGTTAACAATACCACAAAATCTGGTGCTATTGGATAGGGTGGATGGATCTAAAAGTTCTCGCCATGTAGCCTCCTTCAATTCTTTCTTACGGGTTGCCAGTATCTTTTTGTAATTAAGACGGAGAGTACGAATCCGAGATTGGTCCCTCGGAGTCGCTTTCAAAGCAGCCTTCAGCTCTCTGGCAACTTTAGAGCAAAGTGGATTGAACCATTTAGGGTCAACAAACGACGCTCTATGTGCCGGAGCGGTTAATAAAGTCCACACATTGGAAACAATCCCTTCAAAAGCTATAATAATACCCTTAGCAGAAGATTCAGGGTCTCCACAAAGAATGAATTCTGCGGCACAAGATTCATGAACTTTTGCATAAAAAAGGGAGGGGGTTAATTGGGACCATTTAAGGCGACGTTTGCCATCTGTAGGAATCATTGTACCCGAGGGTACCACCCTTGCCTTCCTCTCAAAAATACTGCCCCACCAGGTGCACGCACACCGGATTGTGGTCACTGAATTCACTCTCCATGATCGAAAATCCCTGCAAAAATGACTGAATGCTTGCAGAAATCAGAATATAGTCAATGAGGAACCCATTACTGTGGCCTTTAAAGGACGGCGTCAACTGTCGACTTGATGGAGGTGCAAAGGACATAGAAGAAATCAAGTCATATTCATTGAGCAAATCATTGAGTATGTCCCCTTGTACAGAGTGCTCAAAATGGAAACCCCTAATCCTTGCGCAACCCATGTTATCCAAACAAGTGGTTTCAGGGTCACCACACAGGTGAACATTAAAGTCTCCTGCTATCAAAAGGCTGTTGCTAAAAACGCTGCAATACTGCCTAACAAAGCTGTTTAGCTCAGCTAACTTACAAACCCCCTGTCTGTTCACTGCATTATAAAAGTTTATCAGACACACGCTAGACTTTCCGCGCTCAATACAATCGCTTGGAGATCGCTATGAAAACAGGGCATATCCTTAATATGACAGTTCAACGACAAATAAATAAAAATAGCTAAACCACCCCTGGCTCTTCCACTAACTGCTGGGGAAGCAGGGACAAAATAAGCTTTGTATCCCTCCAGCGAAAGATTGCAGTTCACCAGCCATGTCTCTTGGAGACAAATCACTGAGAAATGCCTGATGAATTGCACCCACAACGGATCTATAAACTTCTCTGCCAACCAAGCAATATTCCAGGACATAACATTATAGTCCTCTGTCTTGGACCTATCCAGTAACACAGGGCTGGGCAGCTCCACCGGCATTTGAACAGGTGGCCCTGTACTCAGAAAAACCTCCAATGTCTCTTCAATAGGTAACTCAGATTGTGGCTGGACCGGTGACTCTACACTATAGCTCAGTCAAACACAATCATTCAGCCCAGAAAGAGCTGCAAATCTATTTGACCCCTGAGGGAAAGAAGAAAACCAACAATCCCCCAACAAGTTATACCCATTGGCCAAAGGTTTAAAATATCTGGCCCTGGTAGACTACACCGGGTTCTAAGGCCACGGATAGCATGAAATATTCATGTTAGCCTGCCTTGGTTTATCCACCTTATAGAAATATCCCAAAGGCAGTATCTGAATGCTGTGACCCCTATTTACCAGTCCAGCCTCAACCTCCACAAAAAGTTTCCCCACAGGCAATGGGTTGTTAAAATTTACCACGATACAGTCCCCCTACCATGATTTCCTCAACCTTCCCAGCCATGCAACACGGCGGACCATAATAATATTACGTTCAATCGCTAGTCCAACACCAGTGTTGCTGGACAGCCAATGAGTAACTTTATTTTTAAGTTGTGAAAATTCCTCCTTTGTACCAGTTAGGAGAGTTGGCACATTCCCTAAAATGACAACTAGCGGTGTCCACTGTGGTGGGAGGTCAATAACTGGTAAATCTGCTGCACGTCATAAGAAGACCCCTGCAACATACCCCCTTTTTTTCCCTGCAGAGCTAGAAGCTGGTCCAGCTTGTTTTTCCGGCTGGACCCCGTTTGATAGCAAACAGTCGGGGGTCTTCCCACTCACCCCCCTGAGCTGCTAGGAATTGTGACTATAACAGGGGATGCACTGGTAATTGGAGGTTAGGTGGTTCCAGACGTCCCCACTATAGGAGCCCTTGTCGATGCGTTTTATAATTCTACATGGGTTAGCACCACACAACTTCGCAATAGGTTGGATTGTATAAATGTATGCTGGTCTGCTATACTTTGCTCTATGTTGTGAAGGTTAACCAAAATAGGGCGTCATTTATCTTCCAGCATGCTGCATAAAGTGGGTTTAAAAACTTCCATCAATGGGGGGTCAACCACTGGGGTAACTACTGACAGTGGTAGCCTACTTTCTGGTGCTGATACTAGCAATGTGTTAGATTTAATTTTTTTAGCTTGACTGCCCAGGAGATCTAGATAATCGCCTGTTCACCAGCTCAATCTTCCTGTCTAACACTGAGGCAGCTCTGGATAGAAAGGCATCCATAGTTGTTACAGTTGCCTTTGCACTACCTATGGGCCCAACCTGGTTTACCTGGGTCTTGCGCCTCCCCATGGTAGATAATCTAAGGGGATATATAGCCCAGGCCTGCCTTAAT
Source organism: Lissotriton vulgaris (assembly GCF_964263255.1). Taxonomy (NCBI): domain Eukaryota; kingdom Metazoa; phylum Chordata; class Amphibia; order Caudata; family Salamandridae; genus Lissotriton; species Lissotriton vulgaris. Next base: position 732,355,435 of record NC_141695.1, on the reverse strand, counting down.
TTCCTAGGGCCACAAGAGATAAAACCCACCAACAGATTTAGTATTGGATTTCCCAAACAGAGAGGCTGCCCAATAATACCGTAGGGATATAATTATTATATAAATAATCTGCATAAAATATAAAACAATAATCACAGGAAGTCCAAACAAAAAACTAAAATAACCTGGCCCAGCCCGGCCTCTTCTGGCCCCTGACGGGCACGGATGGGCCCGGGCTTGGCCCGGGCGAGCCCGCGTGTGCCCACGTTCAATTTTATGTCCTCAGGGGTGGAGAAGCTACTGCTCGCTTCTCGCGAGACCGCTCTGCCCTCTGGGAGAGGGAGTCCTGAGCAGGGTCCACCGCAGCAGCAACAGTCCAGGGCAAGGGCAGAGATCGGTCAAGAAACAAGTGGGCAAAGTTCAGGCTCAAGGGCGCTCCGAAGATTCGGTCATTCCATGTGTCAGTGAGTTTAGCAGCTAGAATGGCAGATGGGTCGTCCAGCATCAAAAAAGGCTGCTTCAGTAGATAGAGCAACGACGTATGTTGTTTTGGTTCTTCATCACCTCAAAACAGTTTCTATCCTTGTGAAAAGAGTGACTTCACACCAGCAGTGAGGGGGTCATGCAGGGTCTGCCGCCGCCCTTCACAGTGCGTATGTTTCAACAAGAATCTAATCAGTCCATACTCCTTAGTGAAACAGATTGTTAGTTAGAGACGTGGCTGCGGGATGACGAGGCTTTTAACTTGAGGTCCCTTCCCCAAACTCTCACCTGGCTCCTCACCTGATGGGTAGTGCCATCATGATCTCCTCACACTCCACACACCAACCGGCAGATGGCAAAACAGAAAAACTGCTAAGCGGCAGATCTGTGAGATGTTCCGAGAGGAATCACACCTTTCCTCTTGCGGGTGTAAGACTGTCGATAAAAGAGCCTTGGGCTAATTAGGAGGCTGGCCTGCTGTCGGACTTCCAGTGAGGAAGCTGAAGCTAAAGTCAGCAGGGAGTTGGGAGCCATGAGTCAATAAATGTATTAAATAAATCTATGGTCAGGGATTCCTGTGTGATACTTACAGGACAGGAATAGATGTTAATGAAGGCTAATTTAATCCTGGAGGAAAAGGTGAGTACAATACACTTGATGTCGTCGGATGGGGTGTTCAACTGCTCAACGGTTCAATCCAATTGGGTAGCAACCCAAGAGCACAAGCCCCCTGAGGGTCTACCTCTTTGTAGCCAGCACGTTGACAATTGCATAGCTCCCCTCACTATGTCCTTTCTTGCCCATGTCTCCTGAAACATACACACAAACATGGAGAAGTGTGGCTCACTAGTTAGAGGAGGCAGACCTGGAAGCAGAGGTCAGCCCGGGACCAGGGTTCAATTCCTGGCTCGGTGGGGTCTTGAGTCCTAAAATGTCCATGGACTCGACAATTCTCGCTCCGGTGCCTACTCGATTCACGGGTTCACACTCTGCGACTCTGGGCAATAGCTTGCTTAATCTCCACAACGGCGGAATGCCTGCCTTTCACCTTGCGGATACCCTGTCGGGGTTATCTCACAGGGGAATACCAGGACGGGTTCCCTAAGCAAGCACTTAGAGACCAGTTGGTGATTTGCGCTATATAAATTCCTGTACATTTACATTTACATCATGGGTGCCTACAAATTGTCCCCAGCCTGGGCAGGGGTACCCCTAGCTGAACTAGACATTAAAAAATCTGGAGAAGTTAGGGGTGGGTTATTAAGCAGATCTACACCTATCCTGTTATAATCGGAGGCACCCCATTGAGATACGTGTTGTTGGTCCCCAGGTTCATCTCCATTGCTACTGAGGATATACTGAGTCTGCAGGTCACTATTGCTCTGGCTTGGGATAAGATTACCACCATGTGCATTATTACTGTTAGGGCTACGATTTTACATGATCTTTAGCTGGGCCATGGTGGTTACTTCAACAACTTCCAATGGAAGGGTACTCCTGGCTGAGCTAAAAGTTAAAAAGTCGGGAGATGTTAGAAGTGGGTTATTAGGCAAATCTATACCAATCCTGTCATAATCTGAGGCTCCCCATTGGGTTTCAAGTTGTTGGTCCCCTGGTTCATCTCTATTGCTACTGAGGATGCACTGAGTCTGCAGCCCACTAATGCTCACCCCTGGTTCCCTCTTGGCCTCCCAAATACCGCAGCTGGGGATATGACTACCTTACAGGGGTTAAACTGCTATTGGATGGAGTTGGAACCTATTTGTTGGGGCCCTGTAGATTGGAGTCGAAGGTAAGGTTTAATTGTTAAAATATAAAAAATCCAGAGTATGAGCTGAGACCTCTGTACACAGTGCATGGGGACGGGTAGACTGGCCTGCTAAAGTTTGTACAATCAGGGGATAACTAAAGTTGGTGACTATGCAGTCTCCTTGTATTGATTTTGGATTTTTACCCACTCATCCAACTCTTCGAACCATTTGATTTTCTCCATATTCCCCTTCTCCTATCATGGGAGAACTGCTTGTGCCTGGTTAGCCAGAAGAGGCACTTGTTCTTTAGGTCCAGCTGTGTTTCTTTCTGGCCATTTGTAATCTCAGGAACCCCTGTTAATATGATAACATAAGGGAGTGAGGCTGGGGGGTAAATTTATGGTCAGTGTAGTCAATAGTACTGGTCCTGTGTCTTCAACCTCTACTAGATCTGACCTTTCCCTGCCTTCCCTATGCTCTATGCGGATGGGCCTTCTCCTTTGTAGGTCCTGCTTATTGGGAGGAGAGTAGTTGCTCCCTTTCACATTGGTATGGCTCCTAGGGCAAGTTGTTGTGCTGAGATCATGGGGTGGGTGGATGCCAGTCTTTTCTGAATAAGACAAGGTATTATCAGCTAGCACAGTACTAAGAGCCTCTGCCCTTCCGGCACTCATTTGGACAGTGGAGGATACTGCCCTCGGAGGTCCATGCTTGCCTGGGGAGGATTGGGCTACACTATCTGTCTAAGAGCTACAATCTTTCCTCTTCCCTAAAGCAGGGGTAGTGCTGCCAGGGAGATTGCCCTTACTGCTCAACCCAGTCAGTTGACCTGTACCTATGTGGTTGAGTAGGAGCGCAAGCTCTTCCTTTACGATAACTCTCATCTGGGTCTCCTACTCCACTATCAAGTTCCTCACCCAAGATGGACAGTCAGAAGCTATTAGAGGGTTACTGAGAGGTTCAGTCGCTCTCCCAGTGCTAACTAGTTCATCTGCTCTGCTTATTAATTTCAGGTTTTTCCTTCTCTTAGTGCCTGCCCCATTTCCATTTTTGCGTCTAACAGTCTTAGATGAGCTCGTGGTGGTGCCACCTCTACGAGTTACTGGCTTCACTGGGAGTTGTTGCAGTGAAGGGGGGAATGACTCAATTGTTGTAGAGAAGGATTCTATTAACCTCAATGGAGAGCCAGGAGTTATTGGTTAAGGAATGAGTGGCTCAGGCCCCTGACTGAATATGTCTGGAGTTAAAGACAGGCACCTCTCCATCAGCTCTGTTTCGGTCGATACAACCCCAATGGCCCTCTGGAGCATCCTGTCTATTGAAGTTTGGGGTCAAAGGAGCCGGGAAAGACACCTGGGGATGTTTTTTTACTGCACACATATGCTTGGCCATATTCGAATCAAGAAAGGGTAGAGAAACCACCTCGGCCCCCAATGTAAGCCTAAAAGGAGTAGAGTAGATTAAGTAACAAGACCAGAATTGTGATTTGGAGAAGGGGATACATACAACACAATCTGTAGGCCAATTGAACAAAGCACATTAAAAGAATTGTAAGAAGGGGGTTTTAAGGGGTCAATAAACACAAGGAGGTAATGTCTCAGCTGATGACCAGCATAATATGAAGCTTGGACGTGTTCCACAAATTGTTCTTGTGGGTCACTGAGTTGCTGGTTCCCTGAATCCGCCACCAGATCCCAAAGGAAAATAGGGGGAGTGTACTGGCCCTTCTGCCATATGGTCTGAGGATACAGGGCAGAAGCAGTTGAATTAGAGGTCCCAGAGAAGTCTTACCAGTTTAGAAGCAACAATGAGTCAAAAACCAAGGGGGTTGGCCTGCCCTGCCTCTTCCTGGCAATGACAGGCAAGGACGGGCCCGCCCTTGGCCCGGGCACGCCCGTGCACGTCCCGTGCCGTGTGGTGCAAGGCAGTGCTTTAAGCGCGACGGTGACGCTTCCCACTTGTGTGCGGTGGCGGGAAAGTAACCAGTTGCGCCCTGGGACTCGTGGTACCACCAGGGTGAGGTGTGGGCTCAGAGAATGCGGGCGGCATAAGAGAGATGCTCCCTGGGACTACGGTCCCACCAGGGTGATGGCAGGATTCCAGAGATGCCAAAATCTTCTTTACCACATGACTCCCACTCCCTCGAGTCAATTTCCATAAAACCATTTTGATCAGTTGAACTAAATTTGCAAACAATCTGTGAGTCAGAGCTCGTAGTGATTGCTTTCTTATCCAGTGTTTGAAGAGGGACACATCTATTTGACATCTCCAAATTATACCATGGACACTCGATGGACTGGGTTCTATTGTAATGTACAGGGGGCTTAGGCTGGTAAAAGAACCCCTGAGGGAGAACATTAATATTTGTATAGTTAATGTTCACTACTCGAGCTCTAGTTAAGATCTCCTTTACCAGTGATGGAGTTCCAAATGAAATAACAACACAGTCTCCATTAAAAACGTTCCCACTGCTTCCAACCCACCCGATTCTCCTCACCATTTTAAAATCTCTAAACATTGCACTAGATAATTCTGTTCTGCTTCCTAGGTAGTATATGGCTTTGTTCCTCATTTTCCCCCGGGGGGGCAGAAGGAGCTGGGACATTTGCTAAGATTACAGTAAATGGTATAGTGGCAGGCAGTAGATTTAAAATCATCTGTGTACTACTTAGGCTTTTGTGTATCGCCTGTACTCTTGGTGTTGTGTTGCATGCCTGACATCACCCAAATAATTTCTTGCTCTTCCTGTAGCCTCTCCTCAGGTCGAAAATTGCATTGTGCCTAATTGTTGGGGATTTTAGCTATGTCCCAGTCCCATTTCCCTTTCCCGTATCCCTTTCATCAGTCAGCCCTTTTATTACTATCGGTGTATTATTCAAGTTCGCACTCCTTGTCTGCAGTGATGTACTAGGGACCTCCATATTGTGTATAATACCCTTTTGTTTGATCAGACTCTGGTTTTCGAGAATTTTTTCATGCCTACTTCAATGTTTTCCAGTCTAACTGTCAGGGTAGTGATGGACTGGTTAACTGACTCAATAAGATCTTTTACTAGAGTAGACAAGTTTTCCATCTCAGTCGTGGATAGAAGTTATAGGTTTCGGTGGGATCGGGTGTGTTCCACTTGTGGAAATATCAGGACTCTCTAGTCTCAATGAGTTACAAAGTTTTTTCGAGGGGGGTGAAATATCAATATCCGGGTCGCTAATGGAAATTTCATCTGGAATAGTCTGTACGCATCCATTTATCGGTTTCTCAGCTGTCATGTTTCCCGGAATGCAGTTTTCATCCACCCTCTCACCCACTTGTGTTGTTTCTTTATCATTTAATAAGATAAGCTAAGGAGTTTACGTCCAAGGTTTCTTCTACTGAAGAGATCACTTTTTCCAACACACCTACAGCCCAATGAGTCAGAGTCATGCTTGTCTTTTTGTGCTTGCTCGGAGATTTAGATGTATGACTTTCTCTTTACTTTCGTTTCCCCATTTGATCGCCTGTTCTTCATAGAATGGTCAAAAAATAGAAATAGTTCTTACTTGTATCTCATAAAGGACAGGAAATGGTAGTTCATTGGTCGCGATCCGTTGGTGGGGACCTTTGGTTATGCCTGTTTCCTGGAAAATGTAGACCAAGAGAGGAGACCCAGCCTCCTTCATGCTCTGACTTACCCACCCTTGGCCTGGGCACGCCTGCACGCATCCTGCGCTGTGGGATCCCGCGTCCAATTTTAAAGCCCCTCTAGGTGCTGTTTACTGACACTGTTGGTGGGCGCCAGTGGAAGCAGGGCAATGTGGTTCCTGTGGTCCTCCTTGGACCAATAGCGTCTATCGGCAGCAGAGAAAGCAGGAAAAGCGGGACACGCGCTGCGGGATCACATGTCTGATTTTAAAGCGCCTCCAGGCGCTGTTTATTGGCACTGGTGGTGAACGCCAGTGGAAGCAGGGCAGTATGGTTTCTGTGGTCCTCCTTGGACCAGTAGCAGCAGGTGGGGGCAGAGAAAGCAGGAAAAGCTGGACATTTACTCATCTCTCTGTAAGACAAACAAAAAAGAGAATATGGATAGTACTTTGCTTAGAGACATTGTCGCATGGACATAGCGGAAGATCAGAGGCTCAATTATTAATGTTTGGAAAAGGCGTTAAATGATGAAAAATGTCCAGCCAAATCCTAGTCAGAACAAATCTGGCCTGATTGTTGATTATGTTAGCTAGGTAACTTGGCATATCATGGCTTGTCAAAATTAGTTGGTTTTTCCTCACAGAGGGTTTCTTGATCTCACCAAATAGCCTCAAATCCTCTAATAAGGAAAAGCATTTTAATTTTAGGGCTTTTCTTTGAATACTGCTGTCAAGCTCCGGATGGTAAAAAAGTCGAAGTGGCCGATGTCGACCAATAAGTCACGTACGAATCTGAGCCAAGGGATTTTTAATGCCTATGTAAATCTGAGACAGTCCTCTATAATAGGCATTTAGGCGTAGTATGTTCCGAGTGTAGGAAGGTGGAATCTGACTGCATGGTTGCCCCACTTTTTTTCTGGTGTTTGGATGGTTTTTGACTTAGTTGGCTGGGATCCTGCTATGCAGGGCCCCAGCCTATCTGCGTTCCTCTCTAAAATGATTGCATGTACTTTAGGTACACTCCACATTGGTTACTGGGTTACCCCTGTGAGTCCATAGTATATGGTACCATATGTACCAAGGGCATAGGTACCCCAGAGACCTACCAGGGGCTGAATCATGTATTATGCCACCCCTGGGAAGCCTTCTAAAATGGCACCACAGGACTGCTACTGCAGCCTGGGTAAGGTGGTGCATTCACTCCTTACTAAGATATAGGTTACCTACATCTAACTTTAATCACTGATACATATAAACCTATCAGTAACTCCTAAGTCAGGCCTTATCAATCCTGAAGGCAGAGTGCTTGGTTTTGGGTGAGAGGGTACCCAGGGAGAGCAGGACCCCTCTGCAGCTTTTGGAATCTGTTCTCTGAGGCTGCCTGTGATGCAGCCAGACCATATACTCATAAGTGCATTATAAACTCATGGTAAATGCTAACTTTGGAATGGCTGCATGGAAACATGTCATGTTTGGTGTCAAACACTTTGGAATCCTACCCCCCCCCTGCCAGTCCTGGTGGCAGGGGTAGAATTCCACCCTTTTAGAGGGAGAGGCATGTACACAGTGGTCTAACCGGTAATAGTTTAAAGAGCCCTGCATCACAAAATGGATGCCATACCCACAAACACGGGTCTGACCTTCTGCTGCTGGATGAAACTCTGGCTGGGGAGGCCTGGACAATAGGTTTCCTGTCACAGGGAGGTGTAACCACCTCCCAGACAGGCTTTAGTGTTTTGCGGCTGGGTGGGTGCATTCAGAGAATGCTTTTCAGAGAGTGCTGGGGGCACGCTTGGTGTCCCTGCACATACCCCAGTTCAGATCGGTTGCAGGGGCACTCAGCCCCTGCTCTGGTGCGAAACTTGACAAAGGGAATTGGTGTAACCACCCCTTTTCTCTGACCCTCCCAAAGGTGCGTCCCTGGAGTATGTCCAATCCCCTAACTTAGTATAAGTATGGGACTCCAGTCCTTAGGACTTCAGATTACACCTGGACGAAACTCTGCAACATATATCCTGGAACTTCGACATTCTACATGACTCGAAGACGGAATATTCTCCCTTGGGGTCAAGGAGTGACTCCCCTGTCCAAACAGGCACCAAAGAAGCACCTTGCCGATCTGGATTTCCGAGGCTCCCGTCTCAGGACACGGACTTCCAGACTTCTCAGAGGCCGACATGAGATCCCAGCAGAGCTGAGGCCCACTGCCCTCATGAGTGACATGGAACCGGAACTCCTAGACACCTTGCACATTTGCAAGTGCATCAACTTCCCGAGCTTTCCCGAAGTTGTGCATTGGGATTCTTGTAGTCCGAGCCCGAGAACATTCTGCACTGAAGATTGTGGGCCTACTCTCCACGAGTGTTCCGTGGGCCCGCTTCTAGCATGTCCGCTCGAGGCTCCTTCGTGATCCCTGATACGTCAACTGGTGGGTCCCCTTGAAGGTAACTCTTCTGTTTCTTGAGCTTCCCTGGTTGCTCCAGATGTGCCCGACACCCCACCAAGGGATGAGTCCCTCAGACCTTGCTGGTCTGCACCAAAGCCAATCTTTGCCTTCTGCATGGATTGCTGGTGCCAAGGCTTGTTGGTTCGAATCCGGATACCAACACCGCAGCACTCGACATCCTTTGTCGGACAGCTCGAATGCAGCTCCTGGTTGTCGTCGACACCTCCTGGTCCTCGTGGCTGAAGAGTCAAGCTTCACCTCACCTGAAATCACCCGACATCGGTGGGCATCTGCTCATCGCCCTCCTGGTCACTGGCTAGTGACCCAAACTCTGTCCCCTCTGCTTTCAGGTTCGTCTCATCCTTGATCCAGGCTTGGATCCCTCCGGACACTTTAGACTTGGTCGCCAGCAGCACTTTGCAGCAGATCGCCATTGAAATGGACGACGAAACCCGACACGAAAGGACACCTATGCACCGGCTTCACTGGGTGGGGTAACTCGAGTACAACGGTGCTCCCGTGGTTATTTACTCTAGAACTGCCTAGTTCTAAAGGGGTTTGCCCTAAGTCCTCTTCTAAGTGTCCTTAATCTTTAAAATTCCAACCACGACTTTCCCCAAAAAAGTTAATGGTGATTTACGGCTGTGTTTAGACACTGCATGCGTCCCCCGTGGGTCCCCTGTGTCACTACCTTGAGTGGTTCCTGGTAGCCCCAGCAGTTCTAAAGGCTTTTGCCTCTAGCCTCATAAAGAGACTAGAGGGATGTGTTTAGAATAAATACATATATTTTATATATGTACCTGGTGTGGTTCTCCTTTCATTTGGTCATTCATGAGATTATAGACAGGTAAAACAAGCTGCTTTACATTCCTTCCAGACTTAGCCTGAAGGATGCTCTCCACAGCTCCCTCTAGGATATCTTTCTATATATATTGTATTTAAACCTACCATCAATAAGGGTCGTTTGGACGGGTGCAAGGTGCCCACTAGAATCGTGTACAGCATATGCCAGGCCAACTTCTCACACCGAGGACTAGATCTTATGACAGAGCAAGACTGGCTGGACCTTAGTCATTTCTGTCAGCTATGACACTCCCAATACAGAGGGACACACATAGGTAGAACTACTTTTTGGGAGGGCAAGAAGATCCCTTAAATATGCACTTTCTACACAGCGTAATAATTTGATATACGCGTATCCCCAAAGCTCGAACCTGTATGTGGCAGTCGGTACACATTTGGCCTTATAAACGTGCAGCATTTCCCTCTGATGTATTATGCTCAATTTCCTGGTGAAGCCCAACAGAGCTGTGGTACTTTTAACAAATTGGAGCCTCCTTGATTTGATTGCATTAGACCAGCTGCCATCTTTACTGAATAAAATGCTTAGATAGGAAAACGTAGGTGTGAATAGTATCTTTGAGGCCTCCATAAAAATGTCTCTACAGTTTGAGGACCTATTCCTGAACTTCATAATAATAATTTTACTAATATTTATTTTTAGACCCAGACCCCGAATGAACTTGGCAAATTCATCTAATACTCGCTGTAAACATAATGGGGCATGGGCCATTAATACTACGTCATCGGCATATAACAATGCAGGGATTGGGCGCTGTCCTTCTTGGGCTATATCAGTGGACTTAGGTGCAAGGGTGTCATCTAAACTATTAAGATAAAGATTAAACAAAAATGGGGCAATTACGCAACCTTGGAGTACACCTCTTTTTATCGGAAATGATTGGTGACATTCACCTTTCAGACCATAATGCACTCTGCCCCGACCCCGTGAACATAATTCTCTAAGGAAGTTTACAATAGAGTGGTCTATCTCATACTAACCATAACCGGCCATAGTTTATCATGTACCACAAAATCAAATGCAGGGGTTAAATCTACAAATGTTAAAAATAAACTCCCTTCTTCAATAAGCACATATTTTCCAATAAGTACATTTAGATTGAAAGCCTTTTCAGTAGCCCCCAGGCCTGGCTGGAACCCATACAGCAGGTTTGAGATAACACTATTGGACTCAGCCCAGTCCTGCAATCTACCAAGTAGAATGTGCCCCACCTCTTTGATTAACGCAGGGAAATTGGTCTGCACTGGCCTGGGCTATTGCGATTCCCTTTCTTAAATATGGGGACTAGCAGAGACTCAGACCTTGGGGCAGATTTATGAGGCCCTTGCGCCACGTTTACGCCGCTGTTGCGTCACGCAAGGCGGCGTAAACGTGGCGCATCCCTACGAACGATTTACAACGTGACGCATCTAGGCAGATGCGTCACGTTGTAAAGCCCTGCGCCGCTTGTGGGCGTTCCGGCGCAGGGTGGGCGTTCCGGGGCAGGTGCACCTCGCAAAAGTGGCTGAGTGAAATCTATGAGATTTCACTCAGTCACTTTTAAGCCAATGCTGCGTCAAAAGCCTGCGCCTGCTTGAAGCAGGCGTAGGTCTTGACGCAGCATTGTTCAAATGGGGCACCCCCGAGCCTTGCTGGAGCTGCGTCGCGCTTGCGATGCAACTCCAGCAATGCGCCACATTTCCGGCACAGATGCGTCACGCACCTGTGCCGTTTTTGCACCATGGTGCGCTGCATTATAAATGCGGCGCACCATGGCTGGCGGAGCTGTGGCGCACTGTGGCGCATGTTAACTGGCGCATCCCTGAGGATGCGCCAGTTAACATAAATCTGCCCCCAAGTATGTAAAACAACTTTGCTCCGACAGGCTCTAAAAAGTAGAGTAGAGTAAAGTTTCATATTGGATTTGAATAAGTTAATAGGAATCCCATCAGGACCCGGTGCTTTACCACCTCTACTCACTTTTAGAGCCACAGCTGCCTTGTCAATGATTGAAAAATGAAATATGAGTGCTTGTGTGTGTGCGCTTACACAAGCGATCATATTTCACTTTTCAATCATTACAGGAATCGATCCAACGGCCGGTCACCAACACGCTGCCAATCCATCCGTGGCACTTTGCAAACTGCAGTGAGTTTTATTCCATGCAGCTTGTTTAGTTTCAAGTTGTTACTTTAAAATTGTCAAACTTGCAAGCCGCCACCCCAAAATGGTTCTACGAGTGCATTTATTATTCCATATAGGGGCACCACAACGTGAAAGCTATCTACAGCTTCCCTCCTTTTGAAGCACGTGGTAATCATTAAGCTTCTAATTAATATACAACTGCGAAATTACCCAGACTGCACACGTGTGGTGTAACACATTGTGTTTTATCACTTAGGTCGAACACAGCTGCACACTTTCATCACCCCTGAGGTCGCAACAACTATCTAACAAGTGAGTGATCAGCTTACATGCGCTTTTTGTTGTCACTTTTGTTTAATAATAGCGCTTACGCTAAATCATTACTCTTCACTATGTAGGTCACGTATTGATAGAAATCGAGCACACCCGACGGCGTACTAATCAGCCCCATTGGAGGCAAGTTTAAGCACTTTTGTTCATTGCATTGACAATTGCAATAACATGTGCAGTTTCTCGCGTAACTTTTATAGTCCACGTAAGCAGCGAGGCAATGTAACAGAGCCATCTTTGATTAAGAGCTGCCACACGGACCCAGATATAGTTTATAACTGTCTTTAGAAGTTTTCATTGCCATGCGCGTTCACCAGCGCGCAGCCAACAGCCACCTGCAAGCCAAGTGCCGTCTCAAAATTAACAGCTGTCAACTGTACAGCTTCACTAAGCCCATAATCTGCTCTCTACTCTTTCCAGAAATTCGTACAAATAAGAGGGCATACCAGTGCCACCATGGGGTCCACACCACCGTGTTCACCTCACAATCTCTAATAGTAAGGGCACACTTGTTATTCTTACAATGGCAAGTAGAGTTATTTCACAAATTTGGACACATATCTAATATATCATTTTGTATTTCATGTTTATTACAGTGCTTGACCTAGTCCTAGTCCTGAGGAAGAACCCTTAAAGAAATTAGGGGTTCTGAAACGCGTTGACCCTACTTAGCTAGTCAAAATTCCTTCTTCAATCACAGAATCACACAGTGGGCAAACAGGGCAATTTGCCTGTTACGATTGTTACATACGACTAGCTGCTGTTGACAGGTGGCAGCCTTTGAAATTGAAAAATTGTCTGTGCCGCCACACTTCTCTTTTGACAATTGAAGGACTGGTCACCTTATTCTGATTGTATTTTTTTTTAATTTTATGTGCTGTACATTTTTACTTTTTCATCCGTCCTAATGTCAATTGTGCTATTGTTATTCATGTTGTGAGTATTGTTTCAAACTTGTTGTTTTTCTTGGTTTTGACATGATTCAAAAGTTGAACGTTTATGTTAAACTTTGATCAACTCATGAAGATGTAATAAAAACACGAAACCACTCCAGTAGTTGTGATGGTTTTTATACAAATGTCTCTAATTTGAAAGTGCACACCCAGACACTTTGTGGTTTGTAACTATTGAAGAGGCCCTGTTTGGGTGTAGTTTAGGGCCCAACCTCCTTTTCGTTAAAAACATTGTGAAAGGACAGCATACCATAACTTATCTTGAAGTCAGTCAATGGCTGAAGTGAGCTAATACATTGCCTCTTGATGCATGCTTAAGTGGTCTGGAGAACAATGCAAATAACACACCCACAGACAAATGAATGAAGCCAAAAAACCCAATAAGTATCTATGCTATACACATAATTTTAGTAAAATCAAATGGTCTTGGCTAACACAGACCTAAAAAAGCCAAACTATCTGCCATTAGCCACAAAATTCTTGCTTTTAAGAAAGAATGAAGGAAATAAATGAAGAAAGCAACAAGGAAGGAAGTTAAGAAGGAAAGCAAGGAAGAAGGCAAGGAAGAATAGTTAAAAGGCAGGAAGGAAAAAAAGCAGGGAAAGAAAGAAACAAAAAAAAAAAGAAAGAGGACATAAAGAAAGCAAGATGGCAGGAAGGCAAGAAGGCAAGACTGAAAGAAAAATGGAAAGATGAAAGGAAGAAGGCAAGAAAGAAAAATAGAGGACATAAAGAAGGAAAGAAAGATAGAAAAAAGAAGGGAAAGAAAGAAAACCAAAAGGAAAGGAAGAAGAGAAGGAAAGAAAAGAAGAAACAAACACACAAACAGAGAGAGAGAAAGAGAGGGGCAAGGAAGAAAAGAAACCAGGAAAGAAGAAAAGAAAGCCAGAAAAGATGGAAAACAAATGAAAGGAAGAAAGAAAAAGGTCAAGAATGATAGAGAAGGAAGAAAAGAAAGAGAGTAAGAAAAAAAAGAAAGAAAGCAGAAGGAAAAAAACAAAGAAGAACAAATAACACAAACACACAAAAGTAAAAGGAAAGAAATACACAAAGGAATAAATTAGAAGAAACAGTTACAAATGCTGCAAATTAAATAAAATATAGGCTGATTTCCTTCCTCTGCAAAGTTTATTAAAGAACTATTGGTGACATTTTGTCCAGAATAAATGTGTTCTGAAGAATTGTCCACTTATTAATTCATATATATATATATAATACATATTTAAAAGAATATTCTTTTATAGCACCACACATCATGATCGTTCCGACAGAGGTTGAGGTTGGACCTCTACCTGACTGCTGGAAGACTGCCACTATACTGCCCATTTACAAGAAGGCGTTTACTCTGTTGTTATCATTATACCTCATTGATAGACTCGTGTGCTAAAATTTTTGGGCAAGCACTCCTATAAATATTAGAGAAATGGGCTGAAGAAAATAAAATTCTTTCGGAAGAATAGTATGGTTTTTTAGCTGAAATTGGCACTATTAAGCAGGGCTTTCAATTGTTCCTCTTAACAGGGAAATATGTCATGTCCAGGGAAGGAGCATTGTATTCAGCCTTCCTGGATCTCTTGAATGCTTTTGATCTGGTAAATCGCTAAAATTATGGACATGTTAGGAGAATATGGGGGTTGAAAAGGGACTGCATTCTTTGATAGGAGGTTTCCACCGGGGAACAAAGGTAAAGGTTAGGTGTGGACTGATGGGGAAATGTACTAAACATATTAGAGCTAATCACGGAATTCACAATTTTGGCACCCTTTTCATTGTCCTATAAATAAATGGGTGAGGATCAATATCCCTCATCCGAGGGCAAAGATATATCCAAGATGGGATACTATCTCTCTCGAATTTTGTTGCATGCTTACGATGCTGTACTAAATGCAAGAACAGCAAGCAGCCTCCAAACCCTTGCGTCTTAATTTTTATGGAGAGTTTTGATTTAAAGGAAAATCTTGGTAAATAATTTGTCATCAAGTAGGAGAGGTCAATATCGAGAAGACTAACACCGTAAGGGGCATATTAGCAAGAACCTTGTTAAAATTATTGCAGTTTTAGCGGCAGGTTAGATGTGCAGGACATCTAACCTGGGCTTCTATTGGAATTCTATAACGCATATTAGCAAGCCCATTATCGCAGTTTTAGCAGCAGTTTTCTGCCGTTAAAACGGCGATAATTTTAACGAGGTTCTTGCTAATATGCCCCTCTATTATCTGGGAATATTATTTCACTCCCCACTAAAATTGTCAACAACTCAAAAGATCTACTGAGGTCATTAACTGATTTGTACAAAGGCTACATCAAAAACCAATTAGCAAAATTATAACAACCTCTAAGAGCAAGTACAGTCTGCTAGAAACATATGGGGTGGAAGTGTGGGGTCTAGTAACGCTGACATTTTTTTGCGTACTGAAAATGTAAATATCGCTTGATTACTTGCAGTTCCCTGAAGCTCGGAGACCTTCATTTGTCATACTGAACGGGGGTTAGATTACTTGGAAGAAATGTGGGGCATATTAAGAACAACCAGCGCTGATTATCGCTGGCCGCACTTAGCGATAATTATATTATCGCAGGCTATCTCTGGAATTTATCGCCCTGGTAGCGCGTTATTAACAACGCGTTGCTCCAAGGCGATAAAAATATCCTGAGATAGCGAGGTTATCGCCCTTTTGCAGGGAACATCGCTGGTTTTCCAGCAATGTTCCCTGCAAAACGGAGATAACCTTGCTGATACGACCCAAAGGGTCGTATCGGTATATTCCACCCCAATGTTGGGGATAGGTAAGTCTGAATTTTAGCAGACGTTAGTTTTTTTTTTAAAACTGCTGTTCTCCCCAAAAACTAACATGTGCTAAAATGTTGGGGCAGTCTTGTCAATATCGCGATGTGAACATCAGCGATATTTGCAAGGTTGTCCATCCGGGTTACGCCCCGTGGCATCCACCTTGCATCTCGTTAGAGATGGAAAGGACGCAGTTGGGAAAATGGGGGCTAACATGCGATTATGCATTTTAGCACCCTCCTGTTAATAGGGTGATAGTTTTATCTCCTTTTTTTTGGCTTTTTAAGCCAAAAAAGCGGAGATAACGCCCTTGTAAATATGCCCCTTTAGCACCTTTGTTACACTGGATAAATAGTTGGTGTACACTGGAGGTAGGTTTGGTGCAGAACCTTTCTTAGTAATTGCTTTCCTCTTGATAATAGGCAGATGTTTGAGCAACTGGGCATATCAGAATAATTCTCAGCTCCCCAATTGTCCCCAGTTGCGCGGTAATGGTAAAACAATTTTCTATAGTTTTCATGCAAAGATGAGGAAACAAAAAGGCCCATTCCATGGAAACAGTTGTAAGTATGCAGATGTATCCACCTCTCTGGGGATTGAACCATATTTAGTCCTAATTCCAAACAGTACTCATTGAATTTATCCGACCCATCTTCACTTGAGCTCTGTGCAATTTTTGGTCGCTTTTCTAGTATAGGGTAACATGGTTTCGGGATATACCGAAATGTCCATGTGATAATATCTCTAGGCAAACCACCACTCACTTTATGCTGTTTTGCACATTATATTCTGCTCAGAGATTATTATACTAGGTCCCTATTTTACGAGCTGCTAACATCAGACATTACAAGGCGGGGCTTGTTTTTTCTGCAATGAGGAATGCTAGACATATGCCATGCAATATCAATTTTATGACCAGGGTTGTTTATATTAGGAGGTGATAGGAACAACTAGACATTTATTACAAGCTGATGTCACTGTAATGTGTTATCAAACAGTTTTTTAATTTTATGACGTGTCTGTCCTTTTAAAAAACTTTGGAGGGTCTAGTGGGTGATTGACTTATTTAAGGTTGCTTATGTGTGTAGATCTCTGGAATAGTATGTCTTGATCTAGCAGGAATGTATTTATAAGATAATGTATGTTAGGTGATTACAGTTAAAAATGTGTTTTTATTGTACAATGTTTATGGCTATTTAGTTGAATAAAGATTTTCAGTGAAATAAAACATATAATATTGATGCATTCTGTTTGTGTACTGCATGCATAGTCAACAGTTAACACTGAACCCTTTCAAATGGACACAATTTGTTACGTTATGATATACTAGCATTAAGACAAATAAAGCAAGCTGCACAATGAATTTTAACAACATTGGATGTGACAGTAACCAATAAAGAGTGGAATGTGGCCTGTGCTCACATCTGATATAAATGTCCTGCTTTCATCTCAGGGTCTAAACACACAGGCAACACTACAGTAAAGATTAAAAAGTGAAAACAAAAATACTGGAACTGAACTACCATGTGAGCAGATGTCCTGATTGTGAAAGAGCAAAATGAAGCCACTGAAAGTGAAGTTAACCAATAACCGAGGTAGAGTGACCATTGCCCCAAGCTGTACACCGTTGTGGGCAGAAGCAAAGAGTGAATGACACAATAACAGGCTAATGGGTGAAGAAAGGTGGCTAATAGCCCCTTTAAGTAAGTACATTGCATTTTTTAGGAACATTAAAAGGTCTTGGCTGTTATGACCCTGACCTTCTTGTGTTCTCACTTCTCCTATACCTTGTGTGTGTGGGGGGTGCTTCTGGGATTGAGCACATGTCTCATTGCCTCCCTGGCTGTTCATAGGACTCATGACCCGTAGGCTTGACAACCTTCTTGGCATGGAAATTATCCACCGGAGCCCTAGGCCACCGAGTTATGAAACACTGAAGTATAACCAGTAACATTCTCCAGAGCCTTCAGGCTGACGCATCATGACTAAGGTGTTATTAGGGCTGACTCTTAAGCACATGGCTAAGTGGATATTTGGGCTGACTCAAAGGCACATGATTATAGGGATATTTGGGCTTACTTATTAGGATTTGGGAACAGTATTTATACTCCACTCAAACCATGAGGCAGTGCTTGGCTTACCCATTGGTTGAAGAGAATATGTCCTCTTCAGCTATCCTACTTACCTGAACATCTGCAGGACCTGTCTGAGCTTCTTCTGTATTGTGGCTCTCCTGTGAATCTCCAATGAAACAGACAGGGCCATAGCTACAGGAGCAGTGATCTTTTGATGAGTGGGTCACCCTAAATTGATAGGTGGCACTCCCAAATGACGTTGTAAGCTTGCAAAGCTGATTAATCAAATTGGTGTTAAAAAGCAACTGCAATCAGAACATGTCTGCTCTTTTTAATGAACAATTCTGGAAAAGCAACTTGTTCTCTTGTTTCATGCTACAAGAATCAATAAAGATGCTCATACAAGACCAGCCGACGGAATCATCTTGACAAATGATGCTTGGTACATATGTATAATCCAGTCCCATATCCCTTTAAAACATACTTGCATATGATGTTTGCTGGTGAAAGTTTGGATATGAGACCGTTTAATTTAGAAGTGATTCGCAAAGACATAAGAACAAAAGTAAGAGATTCATATATTTGTTCACAACGTACTCATTCAGGCACACACGTTATGTACACACTGAGATCAGAGCATAGAGATGCAACAACTGTTTTCTCCAGCAATTTGCAAATATTTTCACATTTTAGAGAAGCCTCAAAAATCATTGGGAATGTACATGGATATCTGACTAAACTGTAGGATTCTATACATATTCTTTCTTGAGTCTACTTACTCTTGTGCACTGCATCTCTTGTGGATTGTCTATGGGGAGAACAGGCAATAGTGCTGAATTAAACATTTGCAAGTGAAGAAATCCCTTCACAAAAAATAAAATATCACCATGGTTCCACACTTATTCCAACTTTATTTAGGAATACATTTATACGTGCAAATAGAATGTAAAAACATTAGGAATGAGTGGTTGGGTGAGCATATATTTGTTTGAATACAACCAGATATATTTTTTGCCTACTCAATGTGACTGAGTAGTTTCAGTACATTGTACAATACCTTAGATATAACAAAATTCAAAATTAATTTCTGTGTATTATGGAAACCTCTCATAGGTACATGTGAGATTTGGGCCTTTCCAATATGGTGCGGGCTAAAGTACTACACATTGTGACACTTACTTCCCAGCTCTTTTGAGCTCTGATTAGTTCACATGACAGTGACGCTCTATAAAGACAAACGACTATGGATGTTCGGTTTAATTGCTCCGAATGGACTGGCGTGTCGAAAGCCTACACTGGATACCAAGAAAGATAACAGAGGCGCTGCTCGGGTGTACTAAAATAGGACCTGGTTTGTTACTTGTAGGAGAGTAGGGTCTGCAATCCTATGATCACCCCAGATTTTTGCTTTTTGCTTCACTGGTTTACGACTTCTCTGGCTGTGGGCCTGCTAATCAGACCCACAGCCTTGCTGTTCTCTCACTAAATTGACACGTGTACCTTAGGTGCATTTACCAATTGGTACTGGGCCACCTTATCAGACCCTGTAACTCAGGGCATAGGTGTACCCAGGGCCTACCAGGGGCTGCAGCATGTATTATGCCACCCCTGGCTGGCCATCTAAATCTGACACAACTGGCTGCACGACAGCTGGGGCAAGGTGGTGTAATCACTCTTTGCTTTAGATATAGTATACCTATATCTAACCCTAAAATGGACACACAGATTCCTATCAGTCACTCCTATGGCAGGCCTTGACAATCCTGAAGGCAGAGTGCTTGGAATCATGTGAGATGGTGCTCTGGCATGAGCTGAGCCCGTTTGCAGCTTGCGGAATCAAGTCCTAATAGCTGTTCCATGATAACGCATACCATATACTCTTAAGTGCATCATATTCCTCGCGGTTATATGCCAACTCTGGTATCGCTTTATCAAAACATGTTGAGTAAGGTGTCATATGAATTGGAATACTAACCCCTCGCCAATTCTGGTGACGGGGTTAGCATTCCACCCTTCTAGAGGGACACGACATGTATGTAACTGTGAACCCCGATTAAAGTTAACTCAAGCCTCAGCATCACAAAATGGATGCTGCCACCACAGACACAAGTCTGACCTCCTGCTGCTGGGAGTCCTTCCAGCGAGGGAGGCTTGGACAAAGGGTTTCCTGTCAGGGGCGGTGCTAGCACCATCCCAGACAGGGTTTTGTGTATCCTGGGTAGGCAGGGCTTTAGAGGAAGGTGACTGCAAGTGGCACCCCGGTGCTCACTATGCATCTGCCGGCTAGAACCAGTTCCAGGGGCACGCCAGCCCCTGAGCTGGGGAAAGTCCGGCATGGGAGAGGGGTGTAACCACCCCCCTTCCTGGTCCCACCCAAGGGCAGGACCTAGTCGCGTGCCAGCCCCTTTTCCTAGTATAAAGATAGGAGCGGGCTCCCTTCCAAATAAGTTCATCTTTGAATCCTGAAACTACTTTCTACGAAAGGAACTCTCGACTTCTTCTCAAGATTTCTCCCTTGTGGCTAAGGAGTAGTCACCCTGCACCTGCAGGCACCATCCAAGAACACTGCGGTTTGCTGTAAGTATCTCCTCCGGATCAAGACTGCTCAGCTCGACGAGAACCGGCTTCTCTGGCACCTCTGACCTCTACCTGCATCATCAGCCCAGCTGAGATTCGTGGGTGTGACGAGACCTCGAGGGACCGGCCATCTTCAGGACTGCACGACGCTTGCCCAGCACGACCGCCGAGGGATCCTTGAGTGAGTGCTTTGGGGTGTGAGAAGCCCCAACCCCGAGCAGCTCCAGCACCGACGTTCAGCCTCCCAGCCTCCACAAGATCTGCGTGGGGCCCTTCTGCTCTTTGCTGCTCACCGCGTTGTCTGGCTACTAGTCCGCTGGCTTGTGGCCTTCCCGACGACGAACGAGGACATCAACACCGCTGGTCTGGTTGCTCCAGACTGGCCCTTGCTCCCCTCCAAAAGAGGAGCACCCCGGACCCTCCTGGTCCACTTCAGACGCCATTTTGAGTCCACCGCGTGGGCTTGCATTTGCCAAGACTTGTTGCCCCAATCCTGGGTCCAGCAATGTCGACAGCAGATACCATCGTGGGACAGCTCGCACCTCCATCCTGTTTGCCGACAACGCCTCCTGGTCTGTGAGACTGCAGAGCCCAGCGTCGCCCACTCACCTGGTCGAGGTGACTCCATCCGGTGCCATCCTGGTGCCCATCTAATCACTGGCTAGTGATTCAGAACTTGGTCCCCTCTGCTTACAGGTGTCTTCCATCTCCGATCCAGGCTTGGATCCCTCCGAATCTCTTCACTGGTCGCCTGCCAGCAACTTCTTCTTTCAGGCTCCATAGACTGCAACGAGGATTCCCGACGTCTTTCCAGACCTATGCAGCCGCAGCCCCTGGGCTAGGTAAACTCAGTATTTCGGTGCTCCAGCATAGTCTTGCTATCCAAGGGTCCAGATCCTTTTTCGTTTCAGCTCTACCTAGTCGGATTCGTCCGATAACACTAACTTTGTAATTCCTAGCAACCATAGACTTTGTTCCGCATCCGGCTTGAGAGTGCACACTCTGCACCCGATCTCCCTAGGCCTCCTGCTAGTAATCTGAAGGTTCAGTAGTCAAGTCCTAGCGATCCCAAAGCCTATTAGCATAGTACTTACCTGCTAGTAATTTCGCATTCCACTTTTAGAGTATATGGTTTTTCGTGCCCCTCGGGCATTTGTGTAAATTGTGCAACTTTGCGTATTTTCCTAAGAGCTTTGTATTGTGCTTAGCGCCCTGTCCTCATAAAGAGTCCAGGGCTGTTGTGTTCTAAATAAATATACTTTTATTTTCATAACAACTTGTGTGGTGTCCTTTCACTTGGTGTTCAAGGGGTATAAGTGATGGTATAACAGCTGGCTTAACACGCCCTCTAGAGTCTAGCCAAAAGACTGCTCTTGTCCATGCTACTAGGATAGCTGGTCTACGGTTGACTTACAACCAATCATCAATAAGGGTCATTTGGACTGATACATAGTGATCACTAGAATAGTGAGCACTGCATATCAGGCCAACTTCTCACATTGGTGAGCAGCGGGTGGGATTTGAGCTTGCTGTTGTTTTACCACACGTATCCTAAGAATATCATTGTGAAAGATCACATAAGTACCCAGGTACATATAACTTAGCTTAGAATACTCTGAGTTCTACTGAACCAGCTGTTGTAGTTCAACAGGGCCTAGCACACTCTGACTACAACTCTTAGCAAGGGATCAGTAGGCAAACAAATAGTGTAGGTAGGTGCATCACTTACACCACACTAGAAAAGCATGTCAGACAAAGGAGGAAACTCTGAGTCTCCCCTTGTGTCAGTTGACCCTCCACAGGTCATGTCCAGATATGCAGCTCTTAGCTTCCAGGAGATGAGACAATTGTGTACCTCCAGGAAGCTAAAACAGGGTTCTAACCCTACCATTCCCTTTCTGATTGGTCTCTTAGAGACTTATGATGCCAGGAGAACTGCTAACCCAGATTCTTCTAATCCAGATGGGAATATGCCCCCCTTAGAGGGAAACACTGGTGACCCTGACCGCCACCTCCAGGCAGCAGATGATGCAGAGGAGGAGGAGGAAGAGGAGTTATCAGAGGATGAGGCAGACAAAGGTCAGGTAGAAGTCAGTAGACTCACTAGGACCAACTTAAGTAGGCATGAGAATGGATTTGGGGGACCCCAAGGGCCGCTCTCAGGCAGACTTAACATTGGGAATGGACGAGTTAGGTCTCTATCCAGAGGCTCTAACAGATCCATTCGAACCAATGGCTCTCAGACCTCTTCTCATAGAGGGATGTCATCCCCTAAGAGAAGGGAGCATGAAGCTAAGATGAGGGAAGCCAATCTGAGGATTAAAAGGGAAGAACTTGCCCTGGCCAAAGAGAGGCTTGCCTTTGCTAGAGAGCAAAAGTTAAGTGGGCTAGATCTCACTGGTGGCAGCATTCTCCCAAGAGAAAAATACAGGAGTTTAGACACTAGACACCTGAGTAAGATAGTGCCCCCCTTTAAACAAGGGGATGATATCCACAAATGGATAACTGCTTTGGAGAGGGCCTGCACTGTCCAGTGCGTCCCCCAGAGTCAGTGGGCAGCTGTCTTGTGGCTCTCCTTTGAAGGCAAAGGTAGAGATAAGCTCCTCACTACTAGAGCTGAGGATGCTAACAATTACCAAGTCCTGAAAAGTACACTGATAGATGGGTTTGGCCTAACCGATGAGCAGTACAGGTTGCTGTTCAGGGATACCCAGAAAACTCAGTCTCAGGATTGGTCTGATTTTGTAGATTGTGCCACTAAGGCTTTGGAGGGCTGGTTGCTGGGCAGTAAGGTTACTGATTATACAGGATTGTACAATCTGATCATGAGGGAACAGATTTTAAACAATTGTCAGAACCAGTTGTTGCATCAGCACCTTGTTGACTCAGATCTGACCTCTCCCCAAGAATTGGGAAAGAAGGCAGACATATGGGTCAGAACAAGGGTTAAGCAGAACCAGGGCCAGAACCAGGGTGGTCAGAAGAAAGCAGACCAGAAGGGTAATAATACTAAAGGTGAACAAAATGACCAGAAGTCTCCGACAGGTCCCCAACAAACCAAAGAGGGTGGGGCAAGGCTTCCCAGAAGAAGAAGACTCAAGAAGGCCAGTCTAAAAGGTGGTGCCAATACTGTAAAAGTAAAACTCACTGGTTTAGTGAGTGCACCAAGAAAGGAGGGTAAACTCCTGCCACTGCAGCCCCTAAGGCACCTGCACCCCCTAGTGCAGTCAGCAGTGGTAGTGCACCTCCCAAGGGATTAGTTGGGTTAACCTTGGGTTCTGAGGGGTATGACAACTTAGTTGGCAGACTCACTCAGGCTGTCCTTGTCTGTACAGGGGATGTGGATATATCCCCTGATGCCAGTCCCAATACTTTGGGCAAATACAGACAGACACCTTTTATCAATGGCAAGATGGCTCAGGCCTACAGGGACACTTGTGCCAGTGTCACAATGGTGACACCTAACTTTGTGGACCCTGGACAGATCATGCTAGGTCCAGAGTACCTAGTGACCAAAACCAGCAATGGCACTACCCACCATAGTATGGCAATTGTTGATTTCTCCTGGGGAGGGGTAAGTGGCCAAAAGAAGGTTGTTGTTAGTTCAGACCTCCGAGTTGAATGTTTGTTGGGCAATGATTTGGAGTCATCCCTATGGTCAGAAGTGGAGCAGAGGACTCACATGGAAATGTTAGGCTTGCCAGCACATGTGCTTGCTGTGACTAGGTCACAGGCCAGAAGATGCCCCACTGAACAGGTGCTGGATCCTGGAACAATGGACCAGACACCTTCCAAGAAGAAGAGCAGGAGGGTTAAGGCATTGCCTTCCCCCTTGCCCTAGGTTGTGGATCAAGTCTCAGAGGAGGCTGACCTCAAAGAGCTGAGGGAAACTGAGCCTAAAGAACTTGAACCTGATCAGGTTGAGTTTCTGGGTTCAGGGGAACCCTCCAGAGAAGACTTGGGGAAGGAACAGTTAGCCTGCCCTTCTCTTGAACCCCTCAGACAGCAGGCTGCTGCTGAGGCTGCAGGGAAAGCCACGGGTTCCCACAAGGTATACTGGGAAGATGGACTCCTGTACTCTGAGTCAAGAGACCCCAAGCCTAGTGCAACCAGGAGGTTGGTCATCCCCTTGTCTCTGAGAGGTTTCCTTCTTACCTTGGCCCATGAGATTCCCCTTGCAGGACACTTAGGCCAGAATAAAACTTGGGACAGAATTGTCTCACACTTTCACTGGCCTCACATGAATGAAGATACCAAGGAGTTTTGTCGCTCCTGTGTCACTTTCCAAGCCAGTGGTAAGTCAGGTGGCACAACAAAGCCCCCCCTTATACCAATGCCTGTGGTGGGGGTGCCCTTTGAAAGAGTGGGGATTGACATTGTTGGTCCAATGGAACCCCAGACAGCATCAGGGCACAAGTTTATACTGGTGGTGGTGGACCATGCCACCAGGTATCCTGAAGCTATTCCCCTTAGGACCACTACAGCACCTGTTGTGGCAAGAGCCCTAGTTGGAGTGTTCTCCAGAGTGGGCTTCCCTAAGGAGGTTGTCTCTGACAGAGGTGCAAACTTCATGTCAGGATATTTAACTGCTATGTGGAAGGAATGTGGTGTCAACTACAAGTTCACTACACCCTATCATCCACAATGCAATGGGCTTGTTGAAAGGTTCAACAGGACCCTAAAAGGGATGATTCATGGACTACCTGAAAAGCTCAGGCGTAGATGGGATGTCCTGATACCCTGCCTTTTGTTTGCTTACAGAGAGGTCCCACAGAAGGGGGTTGGCTTCAGCCCTTTTGAACTTCTGTATGGGCATCCTGTGAGAGGACCCCTATGTTTGGTGAAGGAAGGATGGGAGAGACCTCTCAAAAAGCCTGCAACCAACATAGTGGACTATGTACTTGGTCTCCGCTCCAGGATGGCTGAGTATATGGAAAAGGCTTCTAAAAACCTTGAGGCAAGCCAAGAACTCCAAAAAGCTTGGCATGACCAAAAGGCTGTCCTGACTGTGTACAAGCTTGGACAGAAGGTGTGGGTGTTGGAGCCAGTGGCCCCAGCAGCACACAAAGACAAAATGGTCTGGGCCCCACACAATCCTTGAGCAAAAGGGAGAGGTCACCTACCTGGTGGACCTTGGAACTCCCAGGAGCCCCCACAGGGTGCTCCGTGTGAACAGGCTCAAAGCATATGTTGACAGGAAGGACATGAGCTTGCTTATGGCCACAGATGAGGGACAGGAGGAGGAGAGTGACCCTCTCCCAGACCTGCTCCCTCAGAATCCTGATGATGGATCAGTAGATGGTGTTGTCTTTTGTGGCAGCCTCTCTGACCATCAACAGATGGTCCAAGGGAACGATGCCTTGGTCCAGAGATCGGGAGTCAAAGAGGTGCAGGTTCACAGTGACCTGCACCTCTTTGACTCCCGGGCTAGGCGTACATCAGGTTATTGTGGTCCTCAGCCCCAAGACACCATTAGGTATTTGTGCGCTTTCATGAATGTTGTTAACCTAACATAACATAACGTATAAAGGTAAAAACAATACGATAATATTTCAGCTCCTGTAATAAAAAAAAATCAGGTACCCCAGAATGCTTTTAATGGGGCATCCCACAGATCTGACTGGATACCTACTAGCCATGATATCCTTAAGGGACAGTGCAATTACATTGGGCATGTAAATAGAAAACCTCTCTCTGTTGCCTTGACTTTAAGGATCCTTGCCAGAACTAGACTAAGACCTCAGTGGCATTCAGCCTCCCCCTACCCGTGCTCCCAAAATTGAGGCTACCCACTGTCCCCTGAAATTAAGTTAAGAAATCACCCAGGCAGAAGTGTTACATTTCTATATTAACTGGTCAAAGTGCTACTGACTCATTGCTCAAAGTAAATTCCCAGACCAACCAACAAAATGAAACATTCATATGCACGTAAGATCCTTTTTTCACAGTTCCATCCTTGACTGGCATTTGCAGCCATTCCTGGGCAGGTACAACACCGGACCAAGCATGGACTGTACTCAAAGCTCAAGACCTAGCAAGTAAAGGTGCAGAATTTCGTGAACTTTTTTGAAAAGACGGAAGCGGGGCCAAGTTGTAGATCAAATATATCCCAGTCAACCCAAAAATGCCTGATTCCTGGAGGCATCCATGCAAAGCCAGTTTTTAATGGAAAAAGCGAGTTTGAAATACAGAACAAGAAGGGAAAAGTTAACATTAATGGTCGCATTGGAATAAGTTTTATAGATCACTGTCTGCAATAATATCTGCAAGTCCCATAAACACTGATGAACTGGACATAAATGTATAGGCATTTATATAGCGCACTACTTACCCGTAGGGTCCCAAGGCGCTTCGACCGCTGCGAAACCCTTCCTGGTTTCCCTGAGAGATGTTCCCTTAATGGGTATCTCCAGGGTGAGACCAGGCATCCCTGGCGGTCTGGTGGGGCCGTTAGTGAAGATGAGGCAAGCTAATGCCCAGAGTTGCCGAGTGTGATCGCTGATCAGAGTGGGCACCGAGGCGAGAGAATTATCGAGTCCGCTGACCCTGGTCCAGAAACCTGCTGCGCCGGGAATCGAACCCTGGTCCCGGGCCGTCCTCTGCTCTCGGGTCTGCCGCCTCTAACCAGTGAGCCACACTACTTCACTTCACTTCACTTCACTTCACTTCAATACAGATATTAGTTCTACAAACACTAACATCAGTTTACGCCAAATTGGAAAGATTGAACTCCTTGATAACGCGAGCCCAAAGCTCTGTGGTGGAGTCTTTTAGCTGTAGTCCCCTAGTGGAAAAATTAGCTGAATTACTAGATGTCATGAAAAACATGATGGAGGAATTAAAACAAGCAGTCTCACTTCATGAAAAAATTAAAATCAATTCAAATAGGCTTGCTCTATCTGCAAGAAAAACATAACACCATTATTAATTAGAGTCAGCAGCCCTGTACCTCAGTACTGCACTTACAAGCAAAAAAATACCAACACAATTATGACCAACCGTTAATTCAACCGGTAAACTAACTCAAAATAAGTCAACTGTAAACCGATGTCGGAAAAACTGAACATCATTATGTGTCATCCCAGAGAACCAGTTCCAACTCATACATTCAAGTAAAAAAAAAATTTTAACTGAGAAAACTTAACAAAATACACACAACCAGAATGTTTGACACTAGAAAAACCGAGTAACTGGAAGGGCCGCTAATCTATCAACTTTTAATATATGCTCAAAATATTAAAATTGGTGGACAACACCCTCACAAACAGAGACACCCACCCCCACAAAACACAACCTTAGGGAAAAGTGTGACGGAAAATCACCCCGCATCCTTTCAGGCAAGGGTTCTTGAGCACTCTGCCATGGGAACTCTCGAGCTTGCAGTGTACTTTGGACAAAAACCTGCATTCGCAACTAATAAATACATCAAGTGGCCATAAAGACCAGTGGGAAGAGCCTTCTACTATGACATCCAAAGAGCGGGCATATACATTCTCGGAAATCATGGGCAGGCAAAACAATGCCCAGTCAGTCCCATTTGCCTTAGACAGTGGCACAGCACACGAGTGGGGGGAGAGCGAACTGGAAAGAGGAACCGAACAATGGGTTAGCAGGCAATGCAATGGCCCAACTGGGAAAATGGGGGAATAAGCACAACACACTAATAACCATTAAAGAAAGCCAATATGAAGACCAAAACAATAAAAAAAACAAATAAATTCGAACTAACCAATTGACTGGGCCCGTTCAACCAAATGACTAAGACAAACACCCAAATATTGCCAGAGCGCACCATCCTCATAAAAGAATGAGGCCAACCTTCTGCACCTAGTACTAATCATGGACAGATGAATAACAAAACTGAGACTAGAACCCAGCTCTCTCTACCGACCTCCTTAGTTTTCTGCCCGCCCATAACTCCTGAGGCCCTTGGGCCATATTAAACAGGTCAAACATACTTAAATTTTGTTTGGGCAAAAAATAAATAGTAAAAAATAGGACTATGCAGTGTTGTTCGAGCACGGACCAGGGGAAAGGAAGAAATCTACTGAAATACCGGGTGGAGTGGGCTGGGATGGAAACATGGCTGCCTTGGGCAGTGTACCCTGTGGGTTGGCATGCCCTTGGGGATTGAGGAGCCAACAGATACGCTACTTGCACCGATCATTGCTGAGACTGCAGATGAATGGCGGTAAGGGCTGTCACGCCCCCTGGGTGGTCTGAGCAGGCCCGGTGACATCCAGCATCCTACACGGCGCTTGCCCTATTGGAACCTTCCCGCAGATCTCTATCACTTACAATGCTGAAGGGGGTCACCTTGAGCTGCCGTCTGTAGGTCTGTATCCCCCTGAGGGACCCAGCGACTGGCCCCGAAGACTTGCTGACTCGCTGTACCACCTAATGATTGAGGCCTTAATCCAGTGAGCGGCTGTTACCGGTGCAGCCTGCCCTTCTCCCAAACTGGCCTGCAGCCTGATGCAGCCTCCATGTTCACTGGCACTGAAAACAGTCTCCTGAATTGTCTATATCAGCTCGGCATGCCACATAGCTCTGCTCTCTCAAGTATTAGGACTGACCTCCCTTATTACCTAATCCGTCTCCAAGGGACACACCTAGAGCTTCTGCACAACTCTCCTGCCTGTTCTCCCAGATTCATCAAGGGCCTGTGAGACCAGGTGGTGTACAGCGATAATGCTTGGAGGGCCAAAGTGTGAAACAGGCCTACATTCGGGACAGGATTGGCGTATGCACCTGATACCCATGCTGCTGTGAGTGGGGCCTGTTCTACGCAACTACATTTTCAGCCTCCCATGAACACTTTACCGGCTTTGCAACTCTCCCTGAGCACTTAAAGCTTTACGGACACAATCAAAACTCATGAACCGAAGATAATATGGACTCCTTAGCAGACTATCTCATCCATGGTAACTGCAGAAGTCACTGCCATCACCACTACTGGGGTCTCTAGCCCATTGCTGTGATAACTGTGAGACACCATAGCTGAGTTGTTGGGGGACACAGTGACTATCAAGGGTCACACTAAGCTTAAACCCCCTGGTCAGGATAAGGGCTTTCACTTCTGTTTTTCTCCATTGTACTTCTCACCCACTCTAACCCCAGCAGATTTCATACCCCCTACAATAGGGGCATCCCTGGTGGACAAGCTAGAGGAGATCTGTGAGTCACTATGGAATATCAACATGGTGCTATTACCATAGACATGTCTCCTTAAGGAAAAACACCATAAGTTGGTGGACAGAGTTCACACTACTGAAAAATCAAGGAGCCAGGCCTAGCGGACCCAGCGTCCATAGTGTCACAATTGTGCAACTTCAAGACCGTACTGAGGATGCAGATGGGAGGGTGTGCTGGAATAATATGGGTATAGTGGGGTTGCCTGAGGTCACTTAAGGTGCCCATGCAATGCAGTTAGTTGAGACCTGGTTGTGCACAGTGGTTTCTCCGACGGGACTATCAGACCTCTTTACAGTGGAAAATGTGCACCACTTGCCAACAAAGAGGACCATCCCCGATGAACTACCGAGACCTATTGTGGCTAAGATCCTAAACTATAGGGACCATGACCAGCTGCCCTGTGTGGTGAGGGAGAGCGTTTGTGTAATGATCGCGTTGTAATGGCATGCGTTGTTTCGCATGAGGGGTAAATGATCTTTCCTGTGACTAACACGTAAGAAAAGGGAAGTGGGTGCACTTGCCAGGACGACATGGCAGTACGAGACTGCACACATTCTCTGCAATGGCAGGCCTGAGTTAGATTTACAGGCTGCTTATGTGGGTGGCACAATCAGTGCTGCAGGTCCACTTGCAGTATTTGATTTACAGGCCACACACTGTACCAGGGACTGACTAGTAAATCAAATAAGCCAACTATGGAAACACCAATCTATAATAACAATTTACAAAGGGAGCACTTGAACTTTGGCACTGAACAGCAGTGGCAAAGTGCCCAAAGCTTCTAGACCAGGAAAACAAAGTCCAACATACAGCAAAAACACAGGAGGCAAAGGCAAAAAATACAGGGGAAACCCACGCCAATGATGCTAGGTCTAACACCGGATTATACTCTTGCGGTGCAGCGTCAGCACTCCTCGATGGTGGAAGTGAAGAGCCTTCTTCACACAGCTGGCCTCCCTTATGCTTTACATTTCTGTCCAAACTTAAAGTTCCCCACGAGCAATGCTTTCACTTCTTTGATACCCCTGAAGCTGCAAGCAAATGGCTAGGCCACAACTTATCAGGATTCCCAAACACAAAACCACTGGCAATCACCACTCTCACACTCACAATCAATCAATCAATCAGTGATACTTATAGAGCGCGCTACATACCCGTAGGGTCTCAAGGCGCTGGGGGGGGGGGGGTGCCGCTACTGCTCGAACAGCCAGGTCTTCAGCTTCTTCCTGAAGGAGAGGTGGTCTTGGGTCAGGCGCAGGTCGGGCGGGAGGGAGTTCCAGGTCTTGGCGGCCAGGTGGGAGAAGGACCTTCCTCCTGTAGTCGTTCTTCGGATGCGGGGGACGGCGGCGAGGGCGTGGTTGGCTGATCGGAGGTGGCGTTTGGGAGCGTAGAAGTTGATCCGGCTGTTGAGGTAGCTCGGGCCTTGGTCGTGTAGGGCTTTGTGTGCGTGGGTGAGGAGGCGGAAGGTGATTCTTTTGTTGACGGGGAGCCAGTGAAGGTCTCTCAGATGTCCGGTGATGTGGCTGGTACGTGGGATGTCGAGGATGAGTCTGGCTGAGGCGTTCTGGATCCGCTGGAGTCTCTTCTGGAGCTTGGCGGTGGTACCGGCGTAGAGGGCGTTGCCGTAGTCCAGTCGGCTGGTGACGAGGGCCTGGGTGACGGTCTTCCTGGTCTCGGTGGGGATCCACCGGAAGATCTTCCGTTGCATGCGTAGGATGTTGAAGCACGCCGAGGAGACGTTGTTGACTTGCCTGGTCACACTGGTCATGCCATCTCTCCAACAGGTTTGAAAGAGTCAAAGGGTGGCTATTATCTTGGCGTAAGCTCTATGTACCACAACACATTGTTCTGGCTCCATCTCCTTTGGGGGAATTGCTTCAGAGTCCAACATGGGTGGCAGCATGGCACTCTTCCCTTCAATAACGCCACAGGTGGCCAATGACTTGCTGGGCTAAAGAGGCGTGAGTATACCTCAATATTGTGAATCATAGTTACGGGCTGTAGATGTCTAGTCCTGTTGGCACATTGAGTCACATGGGGCCCAAATTCATATCCATTTATGCTTACCATTCACTTTTTCAAGAATTGGACTGGCTAATGGGCGGTGTTCACAAAGTCTTACCCTGTCATTTCCTATTTAATTATTGGGGACCTGGTTGTATATTATTCGTTCAATTTACAATATCACATTCGCAATTCTGTATTAGATATGGTCGGGTCCGGGCACATGGTCGGTTCCAAGTAAAGGTTGCAAAGCCAAAATGTGTACGCCATGGCTGGGACAATGTACCCCATAAGTGTAGTTCTATGGCTCTCTTTGTTTCCTATGTTGTCTTACATGGTTGCTTGATCAAACAAATGTTACTTGCTGAACCATCTATTCAGGAAGTTGCTTTTTATGTTTAACCCCTTCACTGCTATGCCTTTCCCCCCCTGTGTTAAGCCTTTTATTTGGCTATTTGGGGTAGTTTGCGCTTAGGCCCCAGTAACATTTTGTTCATATAAGGTATCCACGCCAAATTTGCATCCTTTTCTTCCAACATCATGGGGATTGTAAAGGTATAGAAAACAAGAAGAGTTGGAGGGTCTGTGAAACAAGAAGCCGAGCCTACGAGGTCCTCAACAAAAAACCAAACTTTTGGATTGCACAGAACCAGACCAAGTGGTCACGAGACACTAACTGTATGTTAGATATCCTATCAGCCCACCCATTCGGCGGAGCCTCGTCATGTAGGACGTCTGAAGCCAGAATGGTGTGTCCATGCCCAGTTGAATTGGCTAGACAGCACACAGTTCTGGTTCATATAATGGAAGTGTCCGTGCCACTGGGCGGTGCTGGTTAAGTGCAGTGCAAACAAAAAAAGTGACTAAGTGATGTTAAAATGACGGTCGAGGCAAAAGAAAAACTTTTTATTGGGATTCACCCAGACGCCAGATTAAAAAGAGATGTAGAACAGTGTGACAAAATCACTGTTTGCTTTGCTGTGTTGTTCAATAGGCCAACATGTTTCTGCCAATAGGTGAAACTACACCGGCATTCTTCAGGGCCACATATATAAGATGTTGCTACTGCATAAGTACACTCTAATAGAAAATATACAAAGTGAAAAAGACAGACCAAGTAATGATAAAGGACTGTCAGACTAATGGTGTGGTCACAGGGACCATCCTACCGTATCCTCTGGAACCATTTGTCAATTTGAGGATGCGGTCCTGTAAACAAAGAGAAAAACCAAAAACTAATTTGTGTTCTTCAAACATGACAAGCTTATTGTGTCTTGAGGACCATTGTAAGGCTCAGCGAAGTCAGTTCCTATTAGAATGACTTATCCATATAATATAGGTTGCAATTACAGTAAACCACAAACTTTGCTGAATAACAATTATACAAAAAGTAAAAAAGACTTACCCAGCAATGTGTGGGAGTCAAGCCTCACCTCACCCGGCAACGGCTCGGAGATAGAGGTAAAGGTACCCAGGGTTTGTTGATTCCCCTGGAGGGGATCCAGAAATTAGCCAAAATACAGCTACATTTAGTTTTTGGGGGAAAAATAGGAACAAAAAAGGGCTGCGGAAGCTGTTTTTTTCCCTGCAAATTGTATCAACAAAGGGGTTGTAGTGATGAAATCACCATCTTACAAGCTTTCAAGGACAGACAGACTTTTGTCAGAAAACCAAAATGTATTACACAGTTTTGGCATTTTATTCGGACATAGCCTCTTTTTGCAAAATGTTTTGCTTTCAACCGCCTTCCAGTTAGTGGTGGAAATTGCTATGAAAGCAGTTGTGGATCCTGGAAAGCTATACATTTCACAAAAGTAGACAAAATTCTGAATTCAGCATGGAGTCATTTGTGTGGATCCTTCAAAGTTTTTTTAGCAATTCATTTGGTAAAATATAAACAGTGAAAAATAAGTATCAAGGAGACCTATGTATTTCCAAAATGGGGTCAAAATATAGAGCTCAGAGGCAGTAGCTATTTGCACATCTCCGAAATTGTGGGTACCCATATTAGCATGTGAATTATAGGACATTTTTCAAAGCGACTTCGTTTTTACACATTGTCTTACATTTGGAAGGCAGAAATGCATAGAAAGTCAATAGGTAATACCAGTTGCTCTACAATATTTTCTTCCCCTAAGTCTCCCGATAAAAATGGTACCTCACTTGTGTGGGTAGGCATAGTGCCTGTGACAGGAAGGAAAAGGCCCCAAACGCAACATTGACACACTAAAATATTTTTTTTAATTATTTTTTAAAATATTTTCAATATGCATTTTTATATAACAGCACTCTTATAAGCAGATCTTTTACACATCTTTTACACATGAGGGATATTCAAGAAACCACCTAGATCAATGATTTTTACCAAATCATTTGAGCTATATACACATATGATATTCAGGAACATAAAAGATACATTTTCAAATTCAACCAACTATATTATAAAAATAGACACATCCATATATCAAACTAATCAAAAAAGAAATCAGAGCCCATCGGCCTAACCAGGGCAAAGATTACACCCCAGAGTTAGTAATTCATGGACAGCCGGTTGCCTGAGCCTCGTTCCATCTTAGAATAGGAGCCCATATACGCCTGCCCGCCGATCTCTGTTTTTTTGCCCCTCTTCTCATAGATACCTCTTTCTAATTTGAACATACCCAACAGCCTGGCAAGTTCTTGCTGAAATGTTGGGGCTACCGGGTCCAGCCAGGATGAGGCTATGCATATCCGTACCACCGCCACAGCGAGAAATAAAAATTGATGATCCGTATCTCGCTCTCCATCGTTACCAACCCCTAAGAGTATTACCGCAGGAGTTAGTATAGCTTTTACTTCTAAGGTTTGATTCAAGAATTTCTCAATGGGATTTAATAAAGTCACTAGTCGTGGACAGAACGCAAACAAATCGGCTAAGTCAGCCTCAGTTGAGTCGCACCGAGGGCATCTGACTCCCACCTGCCCCGCCCCATTGAGCAATCTTAGCCGGGGTATAGAAGGGGCATTGTCTTATAGTGCTGAGCTTGCAGTCCAACTGAGCATACCACTGTCAGTTCCAATTCCAATGAGTCCGTAAAACTCTCTGGTTCTACACCTAGTCGCTCAACCCATTTTCTTGCATGTTTTTCCCTGTTGTCCTGTTTATATACTACCAGTTCAACATACCATCTATTTATATAGTACAATCCTTCTCTTCTCTGATAGCGTCTATGATTTTCACTTTACTAAAACCACTCATCCCGCCCACCTTCCCACAGAGACAACTTAGCACCTGCAAATATTTAAAGTTTGTCCTCTCAATTCCAAACTCAGCCTGAATATCACTGAACTGGGCCATTCCGTCCGGCCTAATTAAATCCCCCTACTGTCCGGACACCCCGCCTCATCCATTCTGCCATAGTTGCATCTGAAAATATTCCAGGAAGCACCGGGTTTTTATAAAGCTGGGTGTAGCTGTTTAATCTCCCTATGCACACCACGTTTTTACAGTGAAAACAGATCCGTTTTTTGCAAACTGCCTAGCTGTGGATTTTGAACCCTAGCTCAGCCGGCATCCAGGAAAACCTAGCAAACCTATACATTTTTGAAATCTAGACACCTCCAGAAATCCAGGAAGGGGTGACTTGAATGGCTCTTACAAGCTGCTGTTGCACAAAATTCCTTGCAACCCTCAAACTTTGTCAAAAAATACATTTTCCTCACATTTCTGTGACGGAAGGTTCTGGAACCTGAGTGCATCCACAAAATTCCTCCAACCCGGCATTTTCCAAAGTCTTTCAATAAAAATGTTACCTCACTTGTGTGGGTAGGCCTGGTGCCCGTGACAGGAAACAGGCAAAAACGTAACAAATATACCACATTTTTTCAGTGAAAACTGACCCTTTTTTTCAAAGTGCCCACCCTGCATTCTACGAAGTCTCCAGATAAAAATGGTACCTCACTTGTGTGTGTGTGTGGGGGGAGGGGGGGTGGGGCAAGTGCCCGCAGCAGGGATGGTCCCAAAACGTATTGTGTAGACATCAAAATTACCTATCACGAATCGACCTGGTTTTGCAAAGGGGCACACATGGGTTTTTTGCCCTGCGTTCGAAGGACATCTAGGGAAACCTACCAAACGCAGACATCTTTGAAAACCAGGGGAGTTCAGGGAGGTATGGCTTGTGTGGACCCCGCAACGTTATCCTACCCAGAATCCTCTGCAAACCTCACATTTAGCTGAACAAATCAAATGTTTCTCAAATTTCTATGTGCGAAAGTTGAAGGATCACCGGGCTGACACAAATCTCCTATCACCGCGCGGTCTCCCAATAAAAATGGTACCTCACTTGTATGGGTCGGTCAAGTACCCGTGACAGGCAAGAGCCCAAAACCTATTGTGGAGACATCACAAGGACCTATCACAAAACAACCTGGTTTTCCATGGGGGGCACCAGGGTTTTTGGCCCCAGACTCGACAGCCATCCAGTAAAACCTACCAAACCCACACATTTCTGAAAACTAGACACCAGTGGAAGTCCAGAAAGGTGTGACCTGTGTTGATGCCCTAACATTTTCCTACCCAGAATCCCCTGCAAGCCTCTAATTTAGCTGGGAAAAAAAATCTGATTTGTCTCACATTTCTGTGTGGGAAAGGTGTGGGATCACTGGGTTGACACAAATTTCCTACCACCCAGCATTCCCCCAGTTCTACCGACACAAATGGTACCTCGATAGTGTAGGAGGGTCAAGTAACGGCGTATTGTGGAAACATCTAAATAACCTATCACAAAATGACCTGGTTTTGCAAGGGGGGGCACCTGGGTGGCCATCTAGGAAAACCTACCAAGCCCACACATTTTTGAAAACTAGACACCCTGGGGAGTCCAGTGAGGTATGGGTTGCGTGAATCTCCCACTGTTTCCCTCCCCAGAATCCCTAGCAAACTTCAGATTTACCTGAAAAAATCACTTTTTCACACATTTTTGTGTGGGATCACAATGTTGGTACAAATGCCCTACCACCCAGTGTTCCCCTTGTCCTCCTGAGTAAAATGATACCTCCACATTGCGTTTTATGCTGTTTATTGTTGCGGGCACTATGGCTACTCACACAAGTGAGGTACCATTTTTATCAGGAGACTAGGGGATTATGTGGTGGGCGGATGTTTGTGGACCAATGCAGATTCATGAACTTTTGATCACAGAAATGTGAGGAAAATGTGTTTTTTTTAATAACAATGTTTGATGTTTGCAAGGGATTTTGGGTAACAGAATCTGGTGAGCAGGGGCGGCTGGTGATATTTGAAAGTGGTGAGCCGCAAAATGGTTGGCATACTGCACAGTTCCGAGCGAGCGCAGTGAGCGAGCCCAAACCACCATAAGGGGGGGTTTGTTCCACAAATTCTGCTGCATGAATGCGACCTACATGGTTGTTATAAATGAAAAATTGCACGTTCTCAAGGTAATTCATTTCGAGCTAGTACACCTGGAACCGGTGATTCATCTAAGAGCAGTTTCTGAGAAAACGAGGTACAAAAATGAGGAAACAAAATACCTATCTGGATTCACTCCCTCTAACGCTATGTGGATAGTATACCGTACATTCTGCCTTTAATTAGAGATTTAGAGAACAATCCCATAGCACGCTCATTTTAAATTGCTCCTTCAAATTCTTTATTTGATTTCAAAGTTGACTTAATTTTAAATGATTTCAGAAAAGCCACATTCCAGACACCAAAGGCATTTATTGGTTAAAAATATACCTTGCTTAAATCATGCAATAAACATAGTATTGCATAAATCATGCATTAAATGTACCATAAAATGTACATTATTTCTTGAACTATGTTGAACTAAAATATTTGTATTTCACAGGCCTGGTACTGAGCATTTCCCGCTCACGGTATCTACTCCATCTCGGGGCCAAATATGTACATTTCAATGTCTCCAACTGTATGAAACGCTTGATTGTCCACGTCTCTCTCTTCATCTTGGAACACGCGCAGACACCCATCTTCCTTCCCTGACTGGTGTCAGACCAGAAGCGGGTCAGAGGGCTCGTGCTCTTGGCAGCGTGCTTGCTCAAAGCCCCCCTCCTCTGCCCTGCACCACGTGCCCGTCGGGGGTTCTGTGCCCCCTCGGTTTGTCTCGGACGCTAGAGACTGCCAAGCCATTGTTAAGCCAGGGGCTCATCACAAGCCAGTGATTAATTTGTTAAAAAGTACGTGGAGGGGTCCCCACTTTTTTCTTAGATGCTCCGTGCCTGCGAGGCCGAATGCTGTGGTTGCCAAATATACCAAGCCTGCTGAGTTTTGGTTCATTACATTTTCCACCTCACTCTTCTTTCTTCCATCTCCTTACACTCTCTGTCTCTTTAGCTCACTCTTGCGGGTTCTGACAAAGAACTTCCACTAATACAGAACACACACCATGCCATAAATGACAAGTGAGAAACACATAATTAATGCCATGTTGTTATAATCTCACCAGGAACCCATGTGACCCGGAGAGAAATTCCAATTGTTTCTGTAATGGGTGAAGAAACCATCAGACGTCGCGAAGGCCCATCGCACGAGTAAAGCGTGCCAGCTCTGAGAGATGGCACCGTGGCACACTTTACTGTGCGTCTGCCTATCCCTTGGTAGTATTAGTAATTAATGTCAGAAGCTCCAATCAGTATAAGTGCCACAAGACATGGAAGGGACAAGCTAGACAAGAAAGTGGACTCTGGCATGGCACATATTAAATATATTGCACATTCCTAAATCCAATGCTTAAGGCTGAAAAGCGAAAGAGATTTTTTTAGTCCTCAGCTTCACATACTCTTCATAAAAAGGTACCACTACCAAGGATTTCCATTCCGACCGAGTCTTACTTTTTCACAGGATGGATCGGATCTACACGACGACGACCACGAGCTCAGCTGCAGCAGGCAGGTGAAGTGCCACCACCACCAGGCGCCAGCAGACTGTCCAGTTATGCAGGCAGCAGCAGACACAGCACTCTGACTCGGTACACAGTCAAAATAACGAATCTTTAATTTCGACTTACACTTATATCGAGTTGCTAATATCGAAGGGACAGAATATCGATGTCCAGAATATCGATGGCAAGAATATCGACCCTAAGGTAAGTAATATCGAAATTACTTATATCGATAGCATATATATCGATGTAAGTAATTTCGATTTACTAATATGTGTTAGAAATTTTAGTTAAGTATTTAAATTAATTGTTATAATATGTGTTTATTATGTTTTTATAAATGAAAAATATATAAAAGTAAATTAGATGTTTTACTACCAGAGCGGGTTGTGGGTTTTTAGGGGAATAGGGTGGGAAGTAATTTATTTGTAATTAAATAATTATTTTTTAATGATTAATTTATTTTGCAAATAAATATTAATTGGCAAGGAATTATTTTAATTGATTAATTGATTAATTAATTGATAATTTATGTATATTTTTAAGTAAATTATATGTTTTACTACTGGAGCGGGTTGTGGGTTTTTAGGGGAATAGGGTGGGAAGTAATTTATGTGTAATTAAATAATTATTTTTTAATGATTAATTTATTTTGCAATTAAATATTAATTGGTGATGAATTATTTTAATTGATTAATTGATTAATTAATTGATAATTTATGTATATTTTTAAGTAAATTATATGTTTTACTACTGGAGTGGGTTATGGGTTTATAGGGGAATAGGGTGGGAAGTAATTTATTTGTAATTAAATAAATATTTTTTAATGATTAATTTATTTTGCAATTAAATATGAATTGGTAATGATTTATTTTAATTGAATAATTGAATAATTAATTGATAATTTATGTATATTTTTAACTAAATTATATGTTTTACTACTGGAGCAGGTTGTGTGTTTATAGGGGAATAGGGTGGGAATTAATTTATTTGTAATATTAATTAATTTTGTGTAAAGGAGTATTTTTAGGGTTCAGGGTCAGTTTTGGGTTTTTGGGTAAAGGGGTATTTTTAGGGTTCAGGGTCAGTTTTGGTTTTTTGGGTAAAGGGGTATTTTTAGGGTTCAGGGTCAGTTTTCAGTTTTTGGGTAAAGGGGTATTTTTAGGGTTCAGGATCAGTTTTCAGTTTTTGGGTAAAGGGGTATTTTTAGGGTTCAGGGTCAGTTTTCAGTTTTTGGGTAAAGGGGTATTTTTAGGGTTCAGGGTCAGTTTTCAGTTTTTGGGTAAAGGGGTATTTTTAGGGTTCAGGGTCAGTTTTCAGTTTTTGGGTAAAGGGGTATTTTTAGGGTTCAGGGTCAGTTTTCAGTTTTTGGGTAAAGGGGTATTTTTAGGGTTCAGGGTCAGTTTTCAGTTCTTGGGTAAAGGGGTATTTTTTGGGTTCAGGGTCAGTTTTCCCTACTGTTGCACCCACTGGAGTGGGAATAGTAATTATTGTTAAGTAAGTATGTATGTATGTATGTATGTATAAAAGATTTTATTACGCGCTCTGCTACTACAGAGTATCCTGGCGCGATATGTGAACTAGAAAAGAGCCGAACCAAGGAAGAAGGGAAGCAACTAGATACTGAGATTAAAAAGGTGAGTTTTTAACCCCTTCTTAAATTCTGCCAGTGTGGCTGACGCACGCAAAGAGAGCGGCAGGGCATTCCAGGATCGAGCTGCTTGGACAGAAATAGATTGACCACCCAATCTCACATATCTGATTTTAGGTGTAAACATCAGAAGGAGATTAGCTGATCGGAGTGCACGGCGAGGGGAATAAAACGTGAACCTCTTGTGCAAATATTGTGGTCCGTGTTGATGCAGGGCACGGAAGGCCAGGACCAGAGATTTGAACACAATACGATGGGCCACTGGAAGCCAATGGAGCTTTCGGAGATGAGCAGAAGCGCTAGTTCTTCTCGGGAGATGGAATAAAAGTCGGACCGCCGCATTCTGAATAATCTGCATTCGGTTGATGAGATATTTAGGAAGACCGCTAAAGTATATATTATATATGATTTGTTAATATTATTTTTTTTATTAAATATGTATTATTATTTTTTTTACCATTATTAAATATATTTAAATATGTTTAAGTAATTTATAAGTATTATTTACAGTATTTTTCATGTTATTTTAAACACACAAAAAAACGATATATTTGACAACGATATTTTTAACATCGGTATTATTTTTTCGATATTTTGGTACTTACCATGTTGTACATAGGGCGTTGATATTCTTGCAATCGATATAATTACGCCGATATTTGTGTAGGTCGAAATTCTGTCTGTCGAAATTCTGTCATAGATCCCTCTGACTCTACTCTCTCTAGTCACTCAGTACTGTAACTGTATAACACAGGACACAGCATGACGTGGTGATGCGGGAGTCAGTCTGCTGCTGTGCACGAGCCCCTAGAGAACATCATCACCTACACTAGTACAGCCAGCGGAGTGCGCGTCCCAAAATGGCCAATCCCGAAATGGCCAATCACTGCATGGTTTCACATGAAGTCACACAGTGATTGGCCATATAAAGTGCAGCTGAGGCAGTGTGCCACCACCCACGTGCGGCATCCAATAATGGATTGCCTGCCCTTCTGCGTGGTGGACCATGCAGTGCCAGGATTGATTGGGGGGGCACAGTTACTACTCGCCCTTTAGCAACCCCAGGGGCTGCGGCCCGGCTGCTGTAAGAAGCAGCACCCCCTTGGTCCCTCTCTAAGGGACAGGTAGTGGAAGGTATTGTACGCGCATGCTCGGGCTAGTTAGAGCCCACAAATTCACATGTGCAGTACTGCTACAGCTGAGTGTGGACTGTCACTCAAGATGCAGCAGTCCAGCCCTGCCCCACCCCCTAAGCACTCTGGATTGCATTGGGTCTGTCCCGGATTCCCGGCCGGTAACGCTGCGGCGCTCATAACATTCTTTAGACTTTAGGTTTGCCAATGACAAAAATATTTTTAGTGTGCTTGACGACGGTGCGTCCATGTGGCTTAGTGGGGCTACGCCCCTTCGCCCCAATGGACGCACCGCGCCTGCTGATGAGAGGCAGACAAGTCACCCCATTCTGGATTCCCCTCGGTGTCTAGTTTGCAAGGTTTACCTAGGTGCAGGTGGCTCTAAGGCCCAAAATCCACTGCTAGGCACCTTGCAAAAAAGGTCAGTGCCTAGTGACTTCCTGCCACCCTGAGGGGGGGCAGATTGGGGGCTATTGCCTTGATATGCCCCCAAGGTGCCAGCTGAAAGGATTCCGGCTTCTTCAGACAAATCCTCTCGTAGGGAATCTAGCACGACCAGCTCCTCCCACCGGAGGTTGCTGCTGTTGTTCCCATGCAGCAGAGTGCTCTCTCTCTCTCTCCCATGAGCTGTGGGAGTACAGGAGCCGCAGGTGCCACAAGTGCCTTCCAACGTGGTAGGAACTTTAGGGCAGAGGCAGCGGTACCGCAAATCTCTCTTCAGTGCGGCAGGACAGCAAATCGCTCTCCAGTGCGGCGGGGGCCGCGAGTTGCCCTCCAGTGCGGCAGGAGCCGCAAATCGGTCTCTAATGCGGCGGGGGCCACGAGTTGCCATCCAGTGCTGCAGGAGCCGCAAATCGCTCTCCAGTGCGGCGGGGGCCGCGAGTTTCCCTCCAGTGTGGCAGGAGCTGCAAATAGCTCTTCAGTGCGTTGGGGGCCGCGAGTTGCTGCCGATTGCCGCTAATTGTTTTATCACACAGCTGGAGCCGCGAGCTGCCGCCAGTTGCCCTCCCCCGTTAACCGCAGTTAACTTGTCTGGCGCAGAGGCCGTGTGGGCTTTTATCGCAGCAGGGGCCGTGTGCCTCCCTAAGCGGCAGGAGCCACAACCCATTTTGCCAGCAGTAGAGGAGCAGCAGCAGCTCTGTAGTGCAGCGGGGGCAGCAGGTTGCCCTCTGGTGTGGCAGATGCAGCTAATTGCCGCTAATTGCTTTACCGTGCAGTGGGAGCCGTGAGTTGCCTCTTGTGTACCACTGATAACTTGTTTGGGGCGTCAGAGGCCCTGCGGGCTTCTCACCGCAGCAGGGGACGAGTGCAGCCGAAAGCAGCGAGTTGCCTCCTTAAGCGGCAGGAGCCGCAATCCATTTGGACAGCAGCAGAGGAGCAGCAGCAGAGCGAGGACCCCGTGAAGACGCCTTGTGGGCTGTGAGTACAAGAGCCGGGGGTATATGTGGACAAGGGGGTAGCGGTGTATGAAGCTTTCCACTGGCATCTGCATCTAATTACATCTAAGTGGCCATCTGACTTTACTATAGTGCCTATCAGACCCTGTTTGTGGCTTAAACCTAAGCTGGAGATAGGCTTTAATCACCAGGATGCCTGCACTGCAGGAATAACAAGCAGCAATTGCAGTCCAGTATCCAACTAAATACTGACTAATGATTAAAGCCTAGTGTCTGTAAAATCTGTAAAACCGCAAAACAATCGCATTTTAGCGAATTCTCTATTTGCGATTTTTGCATTTGGGATGATGCATCCCAAATGCAAAAATTGCTCTCGCATAGGGCCAGATTCTGAGAATCTGGCCCTTTTGCGAGCGCATTTCGCTTGATGCATCTGGCCCATAGTCTGAAACACACAGATTGAACAGAATAGTTTCCCCCAAACGGAGATTCGACAAAGTGAACCGGGAGTGTCATCAAATGAACTGATCTTTGAGCCACAATATCAAACAAAGGGAAGATTGAACTCTTTAAATAGGGAAAACCTAATGAGATTTTTTAAGGAGATACCAAAGGTGCGTAATATCACAACAGCAGATCTCCTGTCAGTGGAATTTTTGCAAAAGGAAAAAGTATCTGAAAAAGAGGTTACTCTGACAACATAGTCCTCTAAGCAAGTAACAACCTTAATTTTCACTGAAAGAGTACATTTTGATGCTTGGGGTATTTCTCTATCTTACCCAAAAAATCCAAAATACCTCTACCCACTTTTATCGGATACAAAGACCCCGATTATATCTGGAAAGGAGATTTGCTCAAAAACTTGCTTAAAGGAGGCTCGAAGCACAGCTCCTAAAAACACAATTTCTGTTAATAACACAGTGGAAATAACAAATCAAAATTGAGTTTGTTTAAGCCAACTGTCAGAAGAAGTCCAAGATTGGTCGTGGGTGCCTCATTTCTTGAGCATTAAATGATCCTGACGAATTTAATGATCCTCATAGGTTAAAGTCATTAGTGATATACCCAGGTACTCCCAAAGACTGCAAAATAAGAATATGTTCGTGGAACATCCACGGGTTCAATGAAATGGGCCAAGATCCAGACATGCAAGCTTTCTTACAAAGTTTCGACATCATCCTGTTACAAGAAACTTGGAACTTGATTCCTAAACCCATTATTGGATATGTAGAATGTCATGCTTTGGCAGAACAAATTTTTAAATATGGGCACCCAAGGGGTGGGTTGTCCACCTATGTAAGAGAAAAATTAGCTTGGCAAACGGAAGAAATCGATATTGGTGAGAACTGGGTAAAGGTTGTGAAAATGGAAAGCAAAAACACTGGAAATAAAATACCCAGGCAGATGTTGATTTTAAACATATATATCCACCACAACAAAGTTGAAAAAGGAAAAACTGGTATGCCTGAAAAACCTAATCAAGGTCTTGCAAAAAAGTCAGCAAAAGTGTGAGATGATAATTACAGGTGATTTTAATTCCAACCTAATAGGGAGCAAGCCAAACAAGAGTTTATCTCAAATCGAAATGGAGGCCAACGAGCTGAAAAACGATTTGGATACCTTGGGATTATACATTCTGAACCGGAAAACAAAGGGAGATCAACTGGCCAGGATCACTTTTATAAGTGGAAAGAACCAATCGACCATTGACTATACCATGGTCAGTAATGAACTTTACATCTCAGTTGATTCATTTTGCATACAATCCCGCCACGAAAGTGACCATTTGCCGCAAGTCTTGACCATCAACGCAAAGCTGTTTCAGAAAGAGAAAATATCTGCTGCACAAAAATATATAAATGATGGTGGGTCACAGAGTACTGAGTCACCAGAAGACTTTTGGGAACAACTGGGAAAGTTTCTTCTAAATAAATTTCCTGTCAAATCGGAAGGTCAAGGTCCAAAAAGTAGAATTCATGAACCATGGTTCGACAAACAGCTGCGTCATCTTAAAAGGGAGATTACAAGGGAATCGAGAAGTATTTATGGCCTAAGATCTGGAATGCCTGTAATGAACAACAATATTAAAGACATGAGGAAAAATTTTAGGGAGAGGCGTAGAGTGGCAAAAAAGGAACGTATGGAAAAGCTCTGG
Organism: Lissotriton vulgaris; assembly: GCF_964263255.1. NCBI lineage: Eukaryota > Metazoa > Chordata > Amphibia > Caudata > Salamandridae > Lissotriton > Lissotriton vulgaris. Next base: position 732,311,013 of record NC_141695.1, on the reverse strand, counting down.
GAAAAATTACTCTGGGCCAGCAAACTGCCCAACAGTTGTGAATTAAGGAGCATAATAAACAAGTTAACTAAGGGATCAGGAATGTCCCAAAAAGCAGGAATAAGTGAGAAAACCTGGGAACTACACATACAAAATGTATACAATAATATAAACCATGAAACGTTGATGAAATTGGAACCTGGGCCAGACACCCAGATGGAGGAAAAACACAAAAAACTGATATTGACCCCTCTTCATGGAAAATAGTGCAACGTGAAGAAATTCTAGTCCTCCATAATAAGGTTAAATTTGAAGACAGTTCACAGGATCCAAATCATAAGGGCCCAAATACCTTAATTGACAGCAATCGACTAAAAGAAGTAATAAAACAATTGAAAATGGAGGGAGCTGCAGGGGCAAACGAACTTCCAAACGCAATCTTCAAACACTATGCGGAATTTAGGGCACATTTTCTTACTCCGCTTTTTAACTATTTGTATTCACAAAACAAGATAATTAATTCCTGAAAAGGGAGCATATTTCATCCTATATATAAAAACGGAAATTGCATGGAGCCTAGTAATCACAGGCTCATAGCCTTGATGGATGTTGATGCAAAACTTTACGCTTCTTGTCTATTACTACATTTAAAAGAATGGATGGAGGAGAAAGGTATTATTCCCAAATATCAAACCCGCTTTAGGCAAGGAATGGGTACATGCACAAACCTGGCAGCAATTGCACTCCTTACAGAAAAGGCAATTTCTGTCAAATCGGAAGGTCAAGGTCCAAAAAGTAGAATTTATGAACCATGGTTCGACAAACAGCTGCGTCATCTTAAAAGGGAGATTACAAGGGAATCGAGAAGTATTTATGGCCTAAGATATGGAATGCCTGTAATGAACAACAATATTAAAGACATGAGGAAAAATTTTAGGGAGAGGCGTAGAGTGGCAAAAAAGGAATGTATGGAAAAGCTCTGGGAAAAATTACTCTGGGCCAGCAAACTGCCCAACAGTTGTGAATTAAGGAGCATAATAAACAAGTTAACTAAGGGATCAGGAATATCCCAAAAAGCAGGAATAAGTGAGAAAACCTGGGAACTACACATACAAAATGTATACAATAATATAAACCATGAAACGTTGATGAAATTGGAACCTGGGCCAGACACCCAGATGGAGGAAAAACACAAAAAACTGATATTGACCCTTCTTCATGGAAAATAGTGCAACGTGAAGAAATTCTAGTCCTCCATAATAAGGTTAAATTTGAAGACAGTTCACAGGATCCAAATCATAATGGCCCAAATACCTTAATTGACAGCAATCGACTAAAAGAAGTAATAAAACAATTGAAAATGGAGGGAGCTGCAGGGGCAAACGAACTTCCAAACGCAATCTTCAAACACTATGCGGAATTTAGGGCACATTTTCTTACTCCGCTTTTTAATTATTTGTATTCACAAAACAAGAAAATTAATTCCTGAAAAGGGAGCATATTTCATCCTATATATAAAAACGGAAATTGCATGGAGCCTAGTAATCACAGGCTCATAGCCTTGATGGATGTTGATGCAAAACTTTACGCTTCTTGTCTATTACTACATTTAAAAGAATGGATGGAGGAGAAAGGTATTATTCCCAAATATCAAACCCGCTTTAGGCAAGGAATGGGTACATGCACAAACCTGGCAGCAATTGCACTCCTTACAGAAAAGGCAATTTTAAAGAAATCAGGTTGATTTGTATGCTATATAGATTTAAAATCAGCTTTTGATAGAGTTTCACGTGAACGAAATCTACCCTGCATAAACTACAGATGGTACAAAACTCGGCAGCGAGGCTGGTTCTCAGATGGCCTAGCAAATCTTCGGCCTCTGCCGCGTTGGATATGCTGCACTGGCTTCCCATCCAAAAACGCATCCTGTTCAAGGTTCTTGTGATTACTTTTAGGGCCTTCCACAGGCGAGGCCCACAATATTTGTACAACAATTTCAATAGGTACCACCCCACAAGAGAACTCAGTTCAGCTACTGCCAATCTGATGACTGTCCTCAAATTCAGACTGGCCACAAAAGGAAGAAAATCCTTGGCAGTCATAGGTGCCAAGGCATGGAACAAACTGCCTCACCATCTTCGAGCAATCACCTCAGAATGGAAAGGGGCGACCATTCGGTCCCCCCGAACGTATGGTTGAGTACCACGAGCCCCCCGGGAAGCCATTTTGTGGGCGGGAGGCAAGCCTCGGCTGGTATGCCCGAAGCGGCGTAGCCGGGGCGCGCTTTTTTCCCGCCCTAGAGTGGGCTGGCCTAGACACTGACGCGGCCGGCCACGCCCTAGGGGCAGGCAGGGGCGGGTTTACGCCCGCCCTGAAGACGGATAAAAGGAGCAACAAGCCAAGAACGCATCCTCTTGTTCCTGTGCTCTGAAGCTGCACCCCCTCGCTGCACGTGAGCTCGAGACAGAACGAAGAGCCAATTTTGAGTGTGGTAATCTTTCTTGTTTGTTTTACAGATACTCTGTTGGAGAATGCCTAAGAAGGTCGGAAAGCGAATGACTACCGACCAGATGCTGCGTGTTCTTATGAAGGAGGTGACTGACCTAAAGAAGCGAATGGCGGAGAAAGATGGCGAAGAGGGACCGAAACGTCCGTTGGCTGGAACTGCTCCGGGAGGAAAAGGCAAGAGACCCAGAAGGGGAGCAGCTGGAGGGGACATCCCGGTTCCCTGCACCCCACTCCAAGAGCCAACTCCGGTGCCGGCGGAGGGGAATCCGATTCCCGTGGTGGTCACCCCTGTGTCCGGCGAGGAAATGCTGCCCGAGCTGGCAGCACAATTAGCAGCGTGGTTGGGAAAAAATAACGAGGGCGCCGCGGCTGATGACGCACGGGTTTTGATGAGGCAACTGCGTGAAACAAGGGAGGCGGCGAAGGCAGCATCGCCAGTTATCGCGCCGGCCGCGGCAGGAGGAAAGCCACCTGGGACAGGCTCAGCCGCAGATACAGCTTCCGGTTCAGGTAAGCGGCCATTGCCGATTGCGAGGGATGAGTCTGCCCCGTCACGAAGGGAAAAGTTGGGTCAACATGTCCCTCTAGCTATTAAGGAGAAGATATGGGCAGATGAGTATGTAAACATCTTCTCGTTGCTTACTGATCATTATGAGATGGAGTATGTTAAGAGCCAAAAGGAGCTCATGCATCCGGGTGTTTGGCGCGCAAAGATGGCCGCCTTCAAGGTAAATGAAAACATTGGCAATTGGGGCAAAGCATGGGGGATTTTTACATCCATCCTGGGCGAACGTAGGCCAGAGTTGCTGTCTGAATTGCCGATCTATCAGTCACGGATCATGGGGTATTCTGTGTCGCACGGGGGCAATCAGTGGTTCTGTTACGATAATATTTTCAGAAAAGCGAAAGAACATGATAAAAACTTAACTTGGGATTGTTACGATTCTGTGTCTTGGTCAAAAATGGCGGATACTGGTATGTTGAATTTGCCATTGGTGGGGAGTAATGGGGGGGAGTCCTCCCGCCAATATTCGGGGACCCCTTTTCGATCAGGCGCGAGTAACGAATACCACTCCAGGCCGAATGGCACCACAGGTAAAAAGGGGTGTTGTTGGAATTTTAACAGGGGAAAATGTACGAGGCCCCAGGGGTCATGCAAATTTAGGCACGAATGTAGTGGGTGTGGGCAAGCGTCCCATCCTGAGTCCATGTGCAGAGCCAAAACGGGTGATAACGGGGGTAGAGGAGGCGCCAAACAGGTCTGAAATAGTCCGAGGGGCGCCTTTACCTACTCCGATTGATACCATGGCAATGATTCCTTGGCTCAGCGAATACCCGGATCACGCTTCCGCTGGGGTGTTGCGAAACGGGTTTTCATATGGTTTCCGCATCCCAGTGGGGGAGTTTCAGGGTTTAGCGAAATGTAAAAACCAAATATCAGTCTTGCAGCACACGACCGTGGTACAAGAGAAGATTGGGAAAGAGGTGGCTCGAGGCCGAGTCGCCGGTCCGTTTCACGTTCCACTGGTCGCTAACTTTGTTTGTTCCCCTTTAGGGGTGGTCCCCAAGAAGGACCCGGGTGAGTTTCGGCTGATACATAATTTGTCGGCCCCACGTGGTCTTTCCGTAAATGATGCGATAGACCCGGCAGTGTGTTCGGTACGGTATGCATCTTTCGATGAGGCCGTAGCCATATTGAATCGCCTAGGGCCCGGTGCGCTGATGGCAAAATCTGATATCGAGTCAGCGTTCCGGTTGCTCCCGGTACATCCAGACGATCAGCGTCTTCTTGGTTTCATGTTTCAGGGACACTATTACATGGATAGATGTATGCCAATGGGGTGCTCTATATCTTGTTCCTATTTTGAGCAGTTCAGTTGTTTCCTGCAATGGGTCTTCACAAAGAAGACGGGGTTTCATCAGGTTATGCATTATCTCGATGACTTTTTGTTTCTAGGGGCAGCCAGGGATCCGGAATGTGGTCAGGCCTTGAATGAATTTTGTGCCTTAATGAATCATTTTGGTGTGCCATTGGCACCCGGTAAGACAGTGGGTCCTTCGACTTGCCTGGAGTTTCTGGGGATCGAGCTCGACTCGGAGGAGGGTTGTTTTCGTTTACCAAGAGAAAAAGTGCTCAGGTTCAGGGCATCCCTGGAAACGTGTATTAGTCTGTCTAAGGTTAAGTTGCAGCAATTACAACAATTGGTGGGACAGCTGAATTTCGCCCTGAGAGTAATGCCGATGGCCCGCCCCTTTTCCCGCTCGATCGCTCAGGCCATGGTCGGCCTGAAGGAGGGTCACCATCGCACGAGGCTTTCGGCCGAGGTTCGCCAGGACATGCGCATTTGGTTAGCATTTCTGGTGGATTTCAATGGTCGAGTTGTCTGGAACAAACCGGCGGTATCCTCTGAGGAGCTGGGCCTGTGGACTGACTCGGCAGGGAGCATTGGTTTTGGCGCCATATTTGGCACACAATGGTCAGCTCAAAAATGGCCGTCATGGTGGCATGAGGGTGGGCTGACGAGTAACATTGCTTTTCTTGAACTGTTCCCCATTCTGGTGGCCCTGAAAACTTGGCCGGAGGGGTTGAGAGATCACTCTGTGGTATTCTGGTCTGATAACATGACCGTGGTTGAGTGTATCAATAGCCAGGCGGCACGATGCAAATGGATCCTGAGGCTGCTCAAAGAAATTGTCTTGTTATGTATGCAATTGAATGTCCTATTTAAAGCAAGACACGTGCCGGGGGTGATGAACCAAGCGGCTGATGCGCTTTCTCGTTTCCGTATGCAGGCCTTCTGGGGTTTTCTGCCCACAGCGGACCCGGTGGCGGCACCCTTTCCCGAAGCTCTCTGGTCTCTCGGTGCCCCGAACTACGAAACCTCGTGGGAGAGAGTTTAGCACCCAGGACAAGGAAGGCATATGAAGGGGCGTTCCGTTCCTATTTGGCCTTTTTGGGGACTACTGGAGAGGAGCTTTGGGGCCAGGAGGAGTGGGTGGTAAATTTTTTACTGTCTTTACATCAGGCAGGCAAATCTGTGGCTACGGCCCAGAGGCATCGGGCAGCCATTTCCTTTGTGGCAAGGGCTTATGGGATCCAGGACCCGACAGCGTCTTTCGTTGTACAAAAAGCGCTACGTGGGTGGCAACGCCTTGAGGGTCGCAGAGTAGATGAAAGGCGCCCGATAGGTCTGGAGAGGTTGGCCCTGTTACTATCTGTACTCCCTTCAACGTGTTCATCCCAGTATGAAACAGTGTTATTCCGAGCCGCTTTTGCGCTAGCATTCCATGGGGCTATGCGGGTAAGCGAACTAGTGGCGAGGAACAAGCGGGATGTGACGGGGGGACTGTGCCGAGAGCACGTTCAGGTCAGAGGGGAGACAATGTCCATCTCATTTGTCAGGTCCAAGTCCGACCAGGGTGCGGTGGGGGACTGCATAATCATACAAAGGATTCCCGGGTCCTCCATGTGCCCAGTAAGTTGCGTAGAGGAATATTTAGCGCAAAGGGTGGCATCATGGGGGGGGACCTTGTTGAGACACGCTGACACCACCCCATTGACGAGGTTTCAGTTTCAGCGGGTGCTTGCGATGTCAATTTCCGCTGCGGGCTTGAACCCCGGCGAGTTTGGGACCCATTCCTTTCGGATAGGGGCTGCTACTGAGGCTACAGCCAGGGGTCTGAATGTCGAACAAGTTAAACGTGTGGGGCGTTGGTCCTCGAACTGTTATAAAAGGTATGTGCGGTTGCACATGTTGTGAAGCTGTAATGATGTACTCACGCTTCTTGTTTTGTTTGGTTTTCAGTTGCACAAGCCTACGAGGTGGGGCGGACTGTGCAGTCGACCCAACACCGGGTCAGCGGTCAGACATCACCGGCTGTGAAAAAGGAGGTGTGGGTCGTGGGCCACTCATACGTGAGGCGGGCCGCGGACGTATTCAAAGCAGGTGACATGATTCACGTGGCTGGGGAATACGGGTACAGTGTGTCCTTCTACGGAAAGGGCGGGCTCTGTATTGACCAATTTCAATCATTTTTTGAGGGTTTGTTAGGGCGGACGAGGTCACCGCCGGCTATAGTCATAGTGCATCTGGGGGGCAACGATTTGGTGTCCACTGGTAGACGACTACTTCTTGAGGCAATGCTTTCCACTGTAAGTTGGATAGCGAGAAGAGTTCCAGGGTGCACAATCGCATGGTCCCATTTGATCCCGCGAAAAGTGTGGCGGGGGGCTCTTTCAGTTTCTGCTCTGAATCATTCAGTAAGGAAGATTAATAATAAAGTGAGTCAATTGTTCCGTTCAGGTACATTGCATTCTATTTCGCATGGTTGTATTATAGGGGACAGTATGTATCTGGGTGATGGTGTTCATTTGTCCCGGGTTGGGAACGAGTTACTCATAGGAGACCTGATAGCTTGGCTGGGGACTTTAAGACATGACCTTTAGGTAGGAGTGTGTGGGGGGTCCGGATAGCCGGTCAACTATCCGGCCTGTGGCGGTAAGGTCATGATCGGTGAGCACTAATTGGTAGATCCCTATGAGTGGGCGTTACCCATTACGGATGGGAGCGCTCGAGGGAGGTGGCCATTGGCCCCTCAACGGGTAGGTGGTCCCTTCTAAGGATGGGACGCCGAAAGGAAAGGAAAGGCGGTCAAGGCCCCTTCCTGGGTAGGAGGGGCTACAGCCCCCTCCTGGGGAATTTCCCGGGGCCAGGATATCTGCGACGGCAGATGTGGTAAGTTGTGTGGGGTTTGGGAGGGGGTCTACGCTACCTTCTAGATACCTCACACGAGTCCTCGGACGACCTTTAAGTGGCGTCGAGTTTATTGGGGCCCCCGTCAAGTCAAGGGAAATTGGTAGTTGCACTTGAGGTACACCTCTGTGCGGTCGCCCCTCACAAGTGAGGGGGATATTTCTGGTTTAGGGATCTTGACACCGGTTACGACCTTGCCGTTGGCCCTTAAACGTTAGGATGTACAATTTCAAAATGTCAAGTTAATGTTTTTGTAGGATGTTAGTTCGGCTAGGAGAACCTTTGTATTAGAGAATATGTTAAGGTGAGCCAAACATCGCAATGTGGTAATGAAATTGTACATAATATGAAACTGTTATTTTAATGTTTTAATTTTGTTTCATATTTTAATAAATACGGCCGGGAGGGTCACTCCCTCCCGTCTTCCAAAAGTTCATAACTGTTTCCGGTTTCCCATCCTTGGGGAGTGTGTTGAGAGGGGGTGGCGGGTATCTCGGCCATATGGAAAGGGGCGACCATTCGGTCCCCCCGAACGTATGGTTGAGTACCACGAGCCCCCCGGGAAGCCATTTTGTGGGCGGGAGGCGAGCCTCGGCTGGTATGCCCGAAGCGGCGTAGCCGGGGCGCGCTTTTTTCCCGCCCTAGAGTGGGCTGGCCTAAACACTGACGCGGCCGGCCACGCCCTAGGGGCAGGCAGGGGCGGGTTTACGCCCGCCCTGAAGACGGATAAAAGGAGCAACAAGCCAAGAACGCATCCTCTTGTTCCTGTGCTCTGAAGCTGCACCCCCTCGCTGCACGTGAGCTCGAGACGGAACGAAGAGCCAATTTTGACCCACCCACCGGCCCCTGAGGACAGCCAGTTGTTTTGAATAAAGCTTTGATGTGTTAATTCTATTTTTTGCAGGTTGTGGTGATGGTCGTGTTTTTGAATATGCAATAAAGAATGGTCATCTACAGTATGTTTTTCAAATAAAGTTATTCTGCAGTAATATTTGAACAGTAATCACATATGAAATGGTTATGGTGTTTTGTAATTGAGTGATTTTAGCTAAATTGTCGTATTTATTTTTGGTCGGGCGGTAAGGTCATGATCGGTGAGCACTAATTGGTAGATCCCTATGAGTGGGCGTCACCCATTACGGATGGGAGCGCTCGAGGGAGGTGGCCATTGGCCCCTCAACGGGTAGGCGGTCCCTTCTAAGGATGGGACGCCGAAAGGAAAGGAAAGGCGGTCAAGGCCCCTTCCTGGGTAGGAGGGGCTACACTCCCCTCCTGGGGAATTTCCCGGGGCCAGGATATCTGCGACGGCAGATGTGGTAAGTTGTGTGGGGTTTGGGAGGGGGTCTACGCTACCTTCTAGATACCTCACATGAGTCCTCGGACGACCTTTAAGTGGCGTCGAGTTTATTGGGGCCCCCGTCAAGTCAAGGGAAATTGGTAGTTGCACTTGAGGTACACCTCTGTGCGGTCGCCCCTCACAAGTGAGGGGGATATTTCTGGTTTAGGGATCTTGACACCGGTTACGACCTTGCCGTTGGCCCTTAAACGTTAGGATGTACAATTTCAAAATGTCAAGTTAATGTTTTTGTAGGATGTTAGTTCGGCTAGGAGAACCTTTGTATTAGAGAATATGTTAAGGTGAGCCAAACATCGCAATGTGGTAATGAAATTGTACATAATATGAAACTGTTATTTTAATGTTTTAATTTTGTTTCATATTTTAATAAATACGGCCGGGAGGGTCACTCCCTCCCGTCTTCCAAAAGTTCATAACTGTTTCCGGTTTCCCATCCTTGGGGAGTGTGTTGAGAGGGGGTGGCGGGTATCTCGGCCATACAGACTTTTAAAAAATCTCTCAAAAGCTGGATTTATAGTCTAGCTGACTCAGTCTGCAAAACACTTGTTTAATCCCCCCTCTTATAAAACACTGATGAACAGTAAAATCCTACCATCATATCAGTAATGGAGTTAAAGCACCATGATGCTCCCTGGAGTGACTGCGCGCTATACAAATATTTTTTCATTCATTCATTCAACGACTATGGATAAAATTGAAAGGATGGGATGCACCACAACAACTAATTAACTCCATAATATCCCTTCATAGCGAAACCTGGGCCCAGTTGAAGCTGGGAGATAGTGGCATAGTACATTTCAGATTTAGATAACCATTTGTCAAAAGTAAATGGTCATCCCCGAAACTGGCAGAGGACCACATACAGTACCTGCAATATGTAGGTGAGATAGTGGTCTTAAGCCAAAGCCCTATTGGCTTACAAAGAGTAATCGACCACCTGACTAATTACTTGGACCCTCAGAGGTTGGAGATAAACAGGAAAAATACAAAGGTGGTGCCACTAGTAGGCCCAAGACCTAAAAGAAAATTTAAGTGGTTCGCCAAGGGTAAAGAAATAAAGGAAGTTGGCACAAACAAGTATTTGGGTATTAATTTAGGGCAATGTATGTCCTTTAAGGATCAAAAAAGTGCAATAAGAGCAAAGGCACAAACTTTAATCTTCGCATATAAACAGCTACAAATTAAATTGAATTGCCCATCTTATAGTCATTTTTTAAAAACATTCGCAGCACAATTACTTCCAGCACTGGCTTACGGACTGGAAATATGGCATGGCCGGGAATCCGGAATCTTAAATGACTTACACACAAAAGTGTATAAAGATGTTTTTCACCACCCTAGAGCAGAGTCACCAGCACAGATTCACCTGGAATTTGAACTTCAAAATCAGAAATTCCAGAGGCAATCTATTTTTGTGAAATTTTGTTGGAAACTTCGCTCATCAGAACCCGGTACCCGGACAATTTATGTTGGACAGTTATAAGGGCCCAGTTTGCCCAAAAAAAAACATATTCATGGGGCGAATACCTAAGAATAGCTCTGGAGGAACTGGACATTGAAGAGGCATGGGACAGTAAGATGGAGAGGGTGGCGTTCAACAGAGTGTGCAATGGCTCTGCAAAAAAACTATCTTTCCTAGAAGACAAAAACACAGTTGCAAAAAGACGCCATTCTTGGACAGTGATAAATTCTTATGTAACATTAAAACCGCAAGTCTATCTTGCAGCTCACTTCAGATTATTTCTAAAAAATAATTATATTCTGTATCGGTTTGGAGTACACGAAACCAAGGATTTTCAACCAAGTTGGAAAAAGAAATATCATACCGCAACTTGTAGACTATGTGGATATCATAAGGAGTCCCCATGTCATGTCATGTGTGTCTGTCCTTCAGTCAGCGAAGCGAGAACGCTTTTGAAATCCATCTTAAAAGAGCTCAATATTCGTACTTGACTATTACCCGTTGGGCGGGGGATAATCAAATATTTTAATCTGTCGAGGGGTAAAGTTTTTAACCTTGATTGACTCACTCTTTAAAAAAAGCAGATTTTGAACCTGGGAATATGGTTATTAACTTGTATTTATCTAGACACAATCATGCACTTTATCATGAACTTGTGACCATTGTTATTAATTATGTCTTTTATCGTGAAATCGCCTTTTAACAAACATTGTAGAAAAAATATTTTTAAGTGTTATGTTTTAAGGTTTGTAAAAAATTCTTCTTCTGATATGCCCCCAAAGGGGGCAAAAAGACTATCACAATATTTTGGGAGGGGAGTTATTGATTTACCCATTCTGGGCAACTACCCACCCCTATGTACAAAAAAGCCATCTTAATCCCTGGCACCAAGTGGGCCGTCTGCCGCCCTGGGGGGGCAGAACAGGGGCTATTGCCCCCAACTGCCTCCTGGGGGGGGGATAAGTCTGTGGCATGTTTTTAGGGAGGGTGGGGGCATTGGGCAGCCCCCACCCTGAACTTTGAGGGAAAATAATCCCTAGTGCCTAGTGGATTTTCTGCCCCCAGGGGGGACAAATATGGGGCTATTGCCCCATCTGCGTCCCGAGGGGGCACAGAAAGACTGTGGCAATTTTTGTGGTGTGGGGGCATTGACATGCCCATTCTGGGCAGCCCCACCCCTGCATATTAAATAATTAAAAATAATCTCTGGTGCCTAGTGGGATTTCTGCCCCATCTGCCACCTGGGGGGGAGCGGAAAGACTGTTGCATTTTTTGGGGGGCATTGACATGCCCGTTCTGGGAAGCCCCCATCCTGAACTTTGAAAAAAAATCCCTCATTCCTAGTGGGCTTTCTGCCCCATGGGGGAAAACAGATAAGGGCCTATTAACCCATTTGCTTCTAGGGGGGCAGAAATATTGTAGCATTTTTTTGCGGTGGGGGTATTGGCATGTCCATTCTGGGCAGCACCCACCCCCAAGTATTACAAAAAATATCCCTGGTGCCTAGTGGGCTTTCTGTCCCCCTGGACAGATCAGGGACTATTGCCCCCATCTGTTTCCTGAGGGGGTAGTAAATATATTGCCTTATTTCAGGGGGAAAGGTGGGGGCATTGGCAAGTCCATTCTGGGCAGCTCCACCCCTGGCCTATAAAAAGATAATCCCTGCATTCCAGGATGCTTTCTGCCCCCTGGGGGGGGGCAGAAAGACTGGTTGTTGAAGAATAAAATGGGGGGAGCAAGCAAAAGCCCTTGCCCAAAGGGCCGCTCTCCCCTCCATCGTGGCTAGTGGGTGGATCCCCGCTTGGGGATCGCCCTCCTGGAGCGACCCCCAAGCAGGGATCTACTAGGGAAGGAGATTCTCCCCTTTGCAACAATACCTCTCGCATGGGTTTCAGTGATTGGGGGGGGCTGAGATAGCCCCACTAGCACCGAAACTATGCAACTTTTTTGTTGTAAAGACATCCCTATCCCAAGAAACTATTCAGAAAATGGGGGGGTCAACTTTTTCACGCCTCATACTCGGTTTATGCTAGGAGTGGGTGTGTGCTGGAGTTCCTTTCTTGCTCCAAGAATCCAAAATGTACATATAGGGTCAATATGTCCTGCTGCGCAGTAGCCTGGATGGTGTGCTGATTGTATTGGGCTGCATTTATGGACCAAATCGCGAGCAAGATGTATCCTTATCTCACTTGTCCACAACTCTGTCAAACTGAGCACATCCCCTCCAAGTGCTAGAGGGGGATTCTATTTCAGTGATGGGCGTTCTTTTCCATCGTTCTCACCCCCCCATTGCCAAGTGAAGGCCCGACAAGCCACAGCCTTGCGGTAGTGGACGTCAAGCTGGGACCTTGCAGATGTCTGGCGCAGCTGCAATACAGGGAAGAGAGAATATTAATTTTACTCCCCCCACAAGCACTACCTTTCTGCCTTCACAGGTTCCTCTATACTTCCTCTCTACAACCTCAAGTTAACCATGCCACAAACACTGTCAACCATAACCCTTTAGAAATTACTCTGGTATTGGATCGGGATCCGACTCCAATCCCCACATGGCGTCTCATTTGAAAGAAAGTGTATGGTGTTGAGAGGGTTGAGCTAATTGATCCGATTATTGAACCTTTTGGATATCTTGGTGCAACTATTGATGCTTTGTGGTATGTGCCCATGTTGATTGATTTCCAAGGAGAGAAGACATGGGGTAAAGTGTATGTGGATAAAAGTTGTAGAATGAAGGCATGCTTTAAGGTGTATGTGATTTGTTAGGTTGGAGGAAGCAAAGGGATTCAGGCACCACCCTCAATCCCAATGCCCTTGAACAAGTGATGTTGGTAGATTGTGGACCGGAGAACCAAGACATTGTGTCACATTTCCAGGAGCTTTTGAAAAGCAGCTAGATAAATTGGAAGGGTTTGAACATTGCATTGTGCTGACAGAGAGAGTTAGACTGCTTGTGAACAGAGTGAGGAAGGTGCCACCTTTGATGCTAGGTCCTTTGAAGGAGGAGCTTGATAGGCTGTTAAAGTTTAGTGCTATTGAGGAAATTAAAGCCTCAGAGTGGCATACTTTGGTGATTCTGGCATTCCAAGGACAATGGTGGTAAGAGTTTCAGGCTGTGCATCGGTTTGAGGTATCTGAACAGGAATATCTGGGTTGACAGGCAACCCCTGCCAAACATAGTTCAATAATTGTCTTTGATGGAGGGGGCACGGTGGTTCAGTGGGATGTGCCGCTAGGCTGCCTATCACCAGGTGCCCTTACGTGAGGAATCTCAACATTTGACCTCTATTGTCATACCTCTGGGAGCTTATCGATTTGTCTGGATGCCATTTGGATTACGGAATGCTTCCTGAGGGTGATAATGAAAGCACTTCAAGGGACTGAACAAGTTAGGCTTTTTCAAGGTGATATATGGATTTTTGGTAAGAACTGAGTGGACAATGACCAAAGGTTATTTGAAGTTATCAGAAAGTTGAGTGATTGTGGGTTAATGATGAAGAAAGAGAAAGGTAGGTTCAGAGTGACCTCAGTGTCTGTTTTGGGACACACGTTTTCCAGCAATGGGATAAGTCCCAAACCAGATTTAGCCAAGTCCATTGTTGATGCTCCTGATCCTACTTGTAAGGGTGAAGTACACTCTTTCTTTGGGATAGCCAATTATTACCACAAATGAATTAAGTACTTTGCAGCAGTTTTCCAGGTAATACGGTTATTGTTAAAAAAGGTGAGAGTTTTGTTTGGACAGAAGAGTGCAAGAAAGCCTTTAAGCTGGTAAAGAAAGGTATTGGGAACTTTTCTACGCTCTGGCATTTTGATGTCTTTAGGAAGACTATTTGGACTAAGACGGAAGCGTTAAAGGTTTGTGGATGGTACAGTCCCAAGCTGTGGCTAGAGAGGAGAAGGTGGTTGTGTTCGCCTGTAGGACTCTGAGAGCTGCTGAGGAAAACTATTCCATTGTGGAAAGGGAGGCGCTTGTGTGCACTTGGATCATTTTACACTTTAAGTTTTATTTGTGGGTAAAACCGTTTGTGTTGAGGTTGGACCACAAGCCCCTTGTGGCTTTGCTCGCCTGCAAGGGTAATGAGAAGGCTACACCTCGTATTAGCCTGTGGAGGGAAGATGTGAGAGAGATTACAATTTCCAGGTGGAATATTTTAATGTTACTTGTAACAGGACTGTGGACTGTTTGTTCCGCCTACCTGCTGTGCAGTATGTGGAGGAAGGTGAGCAAGTTGGTATGTTCTGGTTGCAGGAGCAAGCACTCACAGCACTGGAATGGTGTCAAATGATGGAGGTGGAATGTGACTTTTGAAACTGATGATGGAATACGTGGTGAAAGGGTAGCCAGAGCGGAAGCTTTTGGAGTCTTAGATTAATGATGTTTTGATGTTGCATGAGGAATTATCTATTGCTTATGGGTTCCTTTATAGGGGGGAAGGATTGGTGCCACCGGAAGGGTTAGGATGCAAATTTGGGAATTTAGCGCAAGAAGGGCACCTGTGCAGAAATAGGACTAAAGTTGAGTTGAGAGAGTGCTGCTCTTGATGGCCTCGGATGAACCAATTGGTTGAGAAGGTGGTGAAGGAGTGTGTGTAGTGTGCGTACTGTGACAACAACAAAGTGACCAGACTGGTTCTTTTGTCACCTGTGGAAGTGACTGAGAAACCGTGGTGTAAGGTGACCATGGATATTGTGTGACTGTTTAATTCTCTTTCCCAGGCAGAGGGATATGTTTTGAATCTGCTTAAGTACACGTCTAAGTGCGTTTTGAGGGTGTGTGTCAGGAAAGTCAATACTCAGATGGTGAGTGAGTTTTTGAAGGATGAATTTGTGAAAAAGGGTGTACCTGAGTGCATAGTCACCAATAATGGTGTGCAGTTTGTCTCGTCTCAAATGGTGGAATTTCTGGAGGAAATGGGTGTCATACCTTGTAGAACTGCACTTTATTCTCCCAAGGCAAATGATCTGGTGGAGAACATGAATAGACTGGTGAAAGCATGTGGTCAGCAGGCTGCGTGTAGTACGGTTTTAATAAAGAATCTTTTGAGAGAGAAAGTATGGGCACACAGAACCACCCCCAATCCTATCACTAATTTTCCACCTGTTAGTGTGTTGAGTGCAAGAAGAGCTGTCACTAAAATGAATCTCCATTGGATAAAAGGTGGAGTACTGGAGAATAAAGATGGAGTGAAGATGTGAAAGTGAAGATTGCTAGTCATAAAGAAAAGTATAAAGAGAGATTTGGCAAGAAACATTGTGTGAAGAACATCCGGTGGTCAGTGGATGATGAATTGTGGATCAGGAAAGCAAGGTTTCATGCTAAAATCAAAGGCGGATTTTTGGGACCATTCCATATGACTGAGGTGAAATTAAACACAGTGAGTGTGCATACTGGAGAGTAGTGGAGCATGTCAATGTTGGCAAAGGTGTGTAAAGCGCATGAAGGAGTGGAAGAGAACAAGGCAGTCATGGGCAAAAATACCTTACAGTGGTATGGTTGAAAAGATAGCTCCCAGAGTGAAGGGGTTGTTTTACCACTCAGAGTCATGTGTGCCCCTGGATGGATAAAAGATTATTGTGAAAAGTTTTTTTTCCATCTTATAGAATAGGGGCATAGACTGTCATTGTGCATATGTCCTTTGTGTTGAGGTTGAACTGCAAATTGAAATTTAAATTATATAACTTTTGTGTTCTCGATTTTACATTTGTCTTACAGACCACAAACTGAAATTCAAATATATACCAATCTAATCTCTATTTTTTATTGTTCTCTTTATTTATTTTTTAAACATACTTTATTGATTTTATTTTTATCCGCTGCCTCCATGAACACAATTTATACATTACGCTGTAAGTAAGCAGGGGATCATACATTTGTTGGTTACATTTGTATTATAGCTGTCAGCTTAACTGAAATTGTCAGAATTATATCAGGTATACATATACTTCTTCCATGAATTACACTTACATTATAACAACTACCCGTCCCCCTTTCCTCCTTTCTAGCTAATCTGGTCCATTTTTAATCATATTGCTGCGTCTCAGACCCCTCTGTGCTATGGTCACAGTACTAGTGAGCGTACTATCTGATTGTGCGTCCTGCCTGTACCTGCGCTGGGTTCTACCACTCAGTGTTACGTCAAGTCAATGTGTATCCACTATACATTAGGGGTGCTAGGTAGGGGATCAAGTTCTATGACTTTGAAGGCCTCCAGCATGACATCTCATTCCATAGAGATCTGGTTCTTAGGCAGCCCTCGGCCTCCTCTCGTCGTATTGCTGCGATCTCAGCTTCACCCCAGCACACTACCTCATTGTGCCAGGTGTATACTGTTGGCAGTTTTACCGACTTCCATCTCACTGTATGGACCATTTGGCAATAAGTAAAGCTAAGTCTGAAAATCGGGGCTGCACTTTCTGTTAGATGATTTATCTGCGAAGCTCTAATAAGCCTCCTACGACTGTTTACCAGTTTGAAGGTGTGTTACTGTGTCTATGTTTCGCAGCACTTCCTTCCAGTACACTCTAAGGCATGGACAAGACCACAACATGTGGACTAAGACCGCTACTTCTACCTTGCATCGGGGCAGTAGTGCTGTGTGTTAGGGAACATCTGTTGTAAATGGTGTGGTGTAAGGTAGGCCCTGTGCAGAACCATAGATTGTATAAATTAAAATTTTGCATTTAGGCTCACTTTTTTAGGGTATTCTAAAATGCTGGCCCATTCCTTATCGGATATCTCCTTTTCTATGTCCCCAGACCATTTGTCTCACAAGTTGTTAAGGGACACCGCAGCCTGTGCCCGGATACCGTTATACAGCCATTTGATGAGATGATGGCCTTCACCCATTAGGTACATTGCCTGTACTAATTCATGTTTTGGGGGTTCTTCTCTGTTAGGGGCCCAGTGTTTCGTCACATACTGTATTATGACAGTGTGCGTCATATATAAGTGGTTTGGTACCCTATTTTCTTGTGTGAAGTTCTCATGGTCTAGTAGGATATTATTGCTGAATAGTGCCTATACAGGATCAACCCCCTCTTCAGTCCAGGCCAGAATTCTGCGTCGTGTGATCGATCCATTGGGCAGTGGCATCCCTTATAGTGGGATGTTATTTGCATATGGAAGACAGCGGGATGTGTACTGTATTGCTTTTTTCCAATATACAAGCACTATCCATAATAGGTCATTATCCCTCACAAGACTGACAGAAGCAGCCTTGCAACTCGAAAATGCGGAGCGCTGTCCCGCAGGATATTTATCTGCATTCTGGTTACAGTGCATTGGTTATCATTTACCAAAGGGATTTCCCCCACTACGGCTGTAGAGAAGTACAGCCTGAGCCCATCTGGCCGCATTCTGGTTATTTTACTGGCAGTTTTTCCTCATATTGAGTACCCGGACGGGTTCTCATGTGAGTACCTTCTTTTCATCTATTTTTCCACGTGTGGCACACAATTCATGAGACTGCCCAGTTACATCCTTAGATGTCCCTTCATCGCTAGTCCTGAAGGGACCCTACACTGACTATAGGGTCGAAACGCCGTCGACACACAGAAGAAGCGAACCATTACACAGCGCATGTCATTGCATATTGCTGCTGTCTACATAGAGATTATTCTTGTTAATGGTTGACTTAAAAAATTGTGGAAACCTTGTATATAGAAATTCACACTGTCCCTTAACTTTGGGTTCCCGTTCTCACTTGGGACACAATGTACTAATGTTTTTTGATTTTCAAATTATGTTTATATTGCTTTTGGTCTAAAAATGTATAAAAATGTTACATGGATTCTCCTGTGTTAGTGTTCCTTTCGCCCTCTGTCATTGAGGTACCCTCTAAAATATTGCAATTTTGCCTCCTTTATTACAAAGGTATCTTATCAATCCACAGGAACCATTGTTTTTTCGTATATATCCATAATTGCGATGGCGCATCTTGGGGGATCTTGCTTTTGGGCAACAGTATTGTGTGCGGGGTTCCCTGGTTGATGTTGTGCACGGTGTATCCTAGCTTTTGCATATTGAGGCCTGCAGTCCAGTAGGAGAGCCATTGTAGCTGGCTCGTATAACAGTACGTACGAAAATCTGGTGCCCCAGCCCCCCCTGCTAGTCTCCAGTTGCAGTTTCTTTAGTCCCACCCTTCTTCGTCCGGTCCCCCATATTAGGTCCAACAGTATGGAGTCTAGTGTTTTGAAAAGAGAGGGGGGACTACTACTGACATGTTAGTGAAGAAATATAAAAGACGCGGGAGGACCACCATTTTAGATCTGGCTATACGGCCCATCACCGACAACGGCAGCGAGATCCAGATGGCCACTTTAGACCGTATCGCTCTAATCGCTCTGGTCAGATTGCCCTCTAGCAAGTCCACCTATGATCTATAAATGTGTACGTCTAGGTACTTGAACGTATGCTGTGCAATTGATAGGGTATACGGCCCAAAACAGATTACATCTGGGCGGTTACCTTCTTGAAAAATGAAGGCCTCGTATGACAGTACGTACAAAAATCTGGTGCCCCAGTCCCCACGCTAGTCTCCAGTTGCAGTTTCTTTAGTCCCACCCTTCTTCGTCCCGTCCCCCATATTAGGTCCAAGAGTATGGAGTCTATTGTTTTGAAAAGAGAGGGGGGACTACTACCAGCATGTTAGCGAAGAAATATAGAAGATGCGGGAGGACTACCATTTTAGATATGGCTATACGGCCCATTACCGACAATGGCAGAGAGAATCAGATGGCCACTTTAGACCAGATTACTCTAATCGCTCTGGTCAGATTGCCCTCTAGCAAGTCCACCAGAGATCTATAAATGTGTATGTCTAGGTACTTGACAAATGCTGTGCAATTGATAGGGTATAAGGCCCAAAATCGATCACATCTTGGCTGTTACTTTCTTGAAAAAAGAAGGCATGCGATTTTGCCTCATTGATGGCAAGTCCCGATATTTGCTCAAATTGTTAGAAAATACTTGGTACTGGTTCTAACGTATCTGTCAGGTCATGTGCATATATAAATTTATCCTCCACGTAGGCTGATATGAAATGTGTGGTGTTGCCTAGTTGGATTCCTGTTTGGCCTGACTCCTGTCACAACTTAAGAGCTAGCAGCTCCAACGCTAACACAAATAGCAATGGTGACAAGGGGCAACCTTGTTTCGTGCCTCTGCATACTGGATATGTATGCGATATGTGGGTTCCAGTATGGACCCTCGCAGTGGGGATCTCATATAGTAGTCGGACCCATTGGAGGTATTCGGGAGGTATACCACATTTCTCCATGGTCTTGAACATGTAGTCCCATGTAAGTGTATTGAATGCTTGCCTCAAGTCAAGCGTAACGCATTCTGCATTTTTATGGTCTACGGGGGTGGCTTCCATTATATGATACAATCTTCTAATGTTTAGAGATGTGCTGCGTGCTGTCACAAATCCACACTGATCTATATGGATAAGCTTATTCAGATATGGGAGAAGCCTACGTGTCAATATTTTGCTTAATATTTTGTATACTCTAGCAAGGAGTGAGAGCGGGCGATATCCCGCTATGTCCATTGCATCCCTTCTGGGATTAGGGAGTGAGAATTGCATGGTGGTGGGGAGAAGATGGCCTATTTCCAGCGATTTGTTATCTAGCTGCTCCAGCTGGGGGTCTAAAGCCTCAGAAAATGTGTAGAAAAATTCTATAAGAAGGCCATCTAGTTCTGGTGCCTTGTTCTGTGGCAGTTCCCTAATAGCAGCTTTGATTTCTGCTTTCGTAATGGGTCCTGCCAGTTCTTCTTGTGCTTCTGCACTAAGCTGGTGGTAGGGCAAGTCATTTAGAAATGTGTCTATGAGTGCACTATCTATTTGGGTAGGTACACTGTATAACTTGTCATAATATGTGTAGAAGGCCTCATTAATACCCTGTTGAGTGTGTACAGTCTATCCCCCTGGCGTGATGATTTCATACTTTACAGTAGTTGGTGGTGTATCCCTCCGTATACTGGCAAGGAGTGTCCCCGATTGGTCCACTTCTGTATGTTTTATTTGGGTGTACGCTCTATGGTTGATAACCCTGAGGCTCTCTACTATCCCAGCATGTTGTTTGCACGCCTCCTGTAGTGTTGCTGCTTTTGTAGGGTCGCTCACTGTCTCTTGTTCTGATTAATCATTTTATTTTTCACTGCTTTAATGTTTTTATGTACCTCCTACCTCATGCCCACTGTGATGCGGATTGCTGTACCTCTTATGACCGTTTAGAATGCATTCCATTCAACTAGGATCGAGGAAGCCGTATTCGTGTTATCTGCAAAGTAGTTAGTGATGGTAGTGGACAAAGTGCTACGAAATGCGGTGTCTTCCAACATTTGGGGCCAGAGCTTCCATGTGAGGACAGGGTGGAAATTTAGCCCCATGCAATGCTATGTGTGTTAAAAGAACGTGATGTAATTTTTTGGTGTAAGTGTAGTTTTTTTAATGTATGTGCTAAATTTTTTGCAGTAATTACTTTTATGAAAATTATTCTTTGCGTATTTTAGTTCTGTAGGGGGTTGTCGGTTTATAGGGGAATAGGGTGGGAAGTGATTTCATTATAATAAAAATAATTATTATGTTTTCTTTTTTATTATTTATAATTCATGCATTAATTAATTATTAATTGGTTATTATTTAATATTAAGAAATAATGATATTAATTGGGTGATTTTTTTAGAAGCGGGTTGTGGGCTTATAGGGGAATAGGGTGGGAAGTAATTTACTTATAAAAGTATTTATTAATTGTTATTGATTAATATTTATAATTAATATATTATTAATTAATTACTCATTGGTTATTAATATTAATTTATTAATAGATCATTTTTTTTATTGTGTTCTTTTTTTAGGAGCGGGTTGTGGCTTTATAGGGGAATAGAGTGGTTAGGTATTTAAATATAAAAATGAATTATTAGCTTTTATTTATTATTACTTATAATAAATTTAGTATTAATTAATAATTAATTGGTTATTAATTTTTATTACTTGATTAATTGATAATTGTGGGTTGTGGGTTTATAGGGGAAAAGCGTGAGAAGTAATTGAATTATAATCAAGTAATTGTTAATATTTATAATTAATTTATTAATAATTAATTATTTATTGGTTACTTGTAATAATTATTTAATTGATAATTATATTCATTTTAACCCTCTGCTATCCAATACTTTCCCTACTGATGCACTCACTGGAGTGGGAATGGTAATTTTTACCCCTCGGCTATCCAACACTTTCCCTACTGTTGTACACTCTGGAGTGGGAATAGTCATTTTAACCCCTACGCTATCCAACTCTTTCCCTACTCCTGCTCTCTCTGGAGTGGGAATAGTAATTTGTAAATCTCCGCTATCCAAAGCTTTTCTTACTGTTGCACTCATTGGAGTGGGAATAGTAATTTTTACCCCTCCGCAATCCAAAACTTTCCCTACTGTTGCACTCACTGGAGTGGGAATAGCAATTTTTAGCCCTCCGCTATCCATTACTTTCCCTACTGTTACACTCACTGGAGTGGGAATCGTAATTTTTACCCCTACTCTTTCCAATACTTTCTATACCGTTACACTCACTGGAGTGGGAATAGTAATTTTTACCCCTCCGCTATCCAACACTTTCCCTACTGTTGCACTCTCTGGCGTGGGAATAGTAATTTTTACCCCATGCTATCCAACACTTTTCCTATTGTTGCAGTCTCTAGAGTGGGAACGGTAATTTAATTTGTTACCCCTACGCTATCCAACACTTTCCCTACTGTTGCACTCACTGGAGTGGGAATAGTAATTTTTACCCCTATGCTATCCAACACTTTCCCTACTGCTGCACTCTCTGGATTAGGAATAGTAATTTTATCCCATCCGCTATCCAATCTTTCTCTACTGTTTTAGTTTATATAGTGTAAAATGTATTTGAAAAAGATTTTAAAAAATGTAATATTTTAATTTCTTATATATGTTTTTTGTTTTCAATGTATTTTATTGGTGTATGTGTATATATATGTATTTATAATTTTTAATGTTTTTAAATCATGTTATTAAAAAAAGTATTTATTAATATTATTAAGTAAGCATATATATTATATTTTATACATATATATGTTTAATTAATTTTACATTATATGTATTACTTATAATTTTAAACATTTTCTAATTATTTTAACTATACATTTTTTAATTAAATGTATTATTTACTTTATTTTACATTATTTTTTAAATATTAAAAAAAAGAAATTTTTAACAACAATATTTTCAGCGGCCCTGCGTTCTTGTGGGGCCATGTAGCAAGCTTTGTGAAGACATATCGGATGCTGTGGAGGGATTCATTACCTCTAGCCATTCCTCTGCTTCTTCTGGGCTATCGAAAAAGTATGACTTTTACTCGTGGATAATCTTCAGGCGGGCAGGAAATCAAAGTGCATATTTAAGTTCCAGGGCTCTGTGCTTCTTTTTAACTCAGTTGTTCTCATATTGGATCAGACTGCAGCTATACCAGAACCCAGTACCCTCTATTTTGAAATAAATTAGAGACTTATTACCAGTCACAAACTGCCCAATGAACGTGAAATACCATATTATTGCTTCATTGGGAGGAACATGGCGTCCGCCGAGTAAACGGCCGCAGACGCCCACGCAGGAGGCTCCTGTTATGCTGGGTCAATGAGGCTTGAAATACGTTCTGCATCCCTCGTTGCAATGCCTGTCTCAGAGCAAGTTATTCCTTAAATTATTTGTCAAAGTTAAGGCGCAATGGCGCATTACCTTTTCGTGCCTGCCTTTTGTCTCTGCTTTACCCTTCTGCGTCTTGTACGATCTTGTGTTCCCCGCTCTGCTCTACCCTGCCCCGCCTTTCCATTCCGGGTTCAGCGCGGTTGGCTGTGGCTGTCTGGTATGTGGGAGAAGTCTGTGGCAGATTAGGGATCGGAGATGGGTCCGGAAGTTAACGCTTTGGTTGTTTTGTCCGGGGTTTCCCTCGAGGATTCTCCTGGCGCTCTGCAGTCGGGCTGGTGCTGGAAGGTTGCCGCTAGCGAGTGGAGACGGAGTGAACCCCTTTCTTTGCTGCTGAGCAGTATAAGTACGCCCAGAACTGGGAGAGCCTTGCCATGGGGACAGGTAGGAGGGGCAAGCAATGAGATGGAGGGAGTGGAGAGAGGCAGAGCTAACCAGAGAGGGTGGCCAAATAAATAAAAACTTCCCTATAACTGCATGTTTAGTGCGAGGGGTCTTTTTCGAGGCTGTATCAAAAGCAGTATCAAAGGCTATATTAAAGCAGGAGGCCGTTGGGGGTAGTATTTGCTTAAAGATCTGTGAGGACTGTATGGAGGAGGACATCAGAGTGCAAGAGGGAAAGTCCCCCCCCAATAAACAGGTATTCACTGAGAGCAAGGGCAGCACACTTTTCAGCCAATAAATTGATTATTCAATCTTCCCTACCACAACGTAAATCACCACCAGTCGAGGAAGTAAAACTGACTGCAAAACAGCGTAAACAGGGAAGGGACGGGTTAGAAACCACTCCACCAAAATTTAAGACTCAAAGAAGGAAGGGAAAAGAGTGTTTAAAAAACCCCACTTACTCTAAACCCCAAATTACTCCATCCTTGAAAACTTTTTATCAAGTGATGTCGCTGTCAACTGCTAAAGTATCGTCCCCACCACCTCCGTATTTGCCCGTAGTGACAGAAGGAGCTTTGGAAAATAAATCTATGCCTAAATC
Source organism: Lissotriton vulgaris (assembly GCF_964263255.1). Taxonomy (NCBI): domain Eukaryota; kingdom Metazoa; phylum Chordata; class Amphibia; order Caudata; family Salamandridae; genus Lissotriton; species Lissotriton vulgaris. The sequence continues at coordinate 732,287,235 of NC_141695.1, read as the reverse complement.
TCCACACATGACGCCGCAAGGAGCCTCTTTAAGGCCCAAGACCACTTCAAAAACTGTAGGAGTTAAGAGTCCAAAGACCAAACAAGATATGCAATCAAATTCTCAGGGGGTCATTGGGCCAAAATTGGCCAAAAAGTTAGAATCCACTGGTCTTAGGGAGACTCGGGACAACACATTAGGGTTTCATCCAACTGTTGTTTTATCTAACAGATATTCAGTGTTAGAACTAGAAAAATCGGCAGAAACAGACATAGTGGACTCCGGTACCGACCAAGCTTTAACCCAGGTTGCAGATAATGTTTCTGAAACTAAAGGAAGCGGGGACAAGTTGGGAAACGCACAGATTTGGGAAAGTGAAAGTGAAAGTGGTGAAGATCAACTGCCCCATTCTCTGGTGGACATCCTTCTCACCCTGAAATCAGATATAGCAAATAGATTTACAGTTTCAGAGGCAAACCAGGCTGAATTGGCAAATAGGTTTTTAGTTTCTGAAGCGAATCAGGCTGCTATTAAATCTTCATGCGAAATTTTAGCTGAGAAACTGGAGGAGATCACAGTGAGAACTGAGGTAATCGAGGCAGAGATTCCCAGGATGAAGAGCGCAATGGAGTCTACTTCTTTCCAGCTGGAGAAGTTAGCTATACAGAATAAAGAACTTAAAGATGACCCGGAAAGGCTTGAGAACCATTCACGTCAGAATAACCTAAAATTTTTGAACGTGCCAGAGGCGATTGAGAGAAGATATAAAGGGCTTCGTAATTTCGCTTCTGGAAAAAACTGTATCTAAAGCTCTCCCCAACTTGGACTTGAAAAATGAAATCCAGAGGATACATAGAGATCCGTTTAAAAGGAACCCTGGAGGACAGAAGCCACGGAAAATCTTGGTGAACTTTCTTTCTTATTCAGTGAAAGAACAGATCCTATCAGCAGCGTTAAAAGCAGGCATTATACCATCTCCCTTCTCTGAGCTACCGGCATTTTCCTTTTCTATCAGGTCCGATATTTCGCATATAACGGCAGAAAGGCAATGGGCGCTGGGGAAGAGACTAACGGAATTAAATAGCTTAGGGGCAAAGGCCCAATTAAGGTTCCCAGCCACACTGCGTGTCATGTGGAATAATCATATGCACATGATACGAACAATTAAGGATGCAGATATACTTATAGCCCAGATCCAGGATGAAAAACAAGGGGGGATGTAAGGGAGATCAATTAACATAAAAATTTCTATTGATCCAGCAAGAAATAATTTTTTTCCTGTTATAAATCAGAGCCAATTGCGAGGCGGGGTCTGAATAGGTATCAACCTATTGGAAGGGAGGGTTCCTCAGGGTGATGGGATGCAGGGGGGTCACGGGGGTGGGATGTTGGAGGGGGTGTTTAAGGAAGGGGGCACTGGGTGGCAGTAAAAAAGATAAAAAATTGTCCTCATGCAATGATTTTCGAGATAATAGGTTGGTTAAAGAGCACCCTTTTCTTATAGATAAGCCCTGTATAAATCATATAAAGTTAAGATCAAAATGAAGGGGGGCCAAAATATTCAATTTATGTCATGGAATCTGAATGGCCTGAGATGTCTGAGAAGGCTAAGAATAATACTAAAATATTTAGAACTTTCACCTGTGCAAGTATTCTTGCTGCAGGAGACACATTTGAATAAGGCAGAGTTTGAATCTGTCTTCTCGAAAATACAATGGCTCCAATGTTTTGTCAATCCCAACAGACATTGAGTACCTGTGGAGTTGCCATCTTGGTAAAAAAGGGATGTACTTGTATAATAAGGTCAATTCAGACTGACCAAACAGGCAGATGGATTTTTGCACTGTTAGATTTTGAGGGGGAGAAGTTGACGTGTGTCTCGTATTACGGTCCCAATGCAGATGATCCTTCCTGTTTAGTAAAACTGCAAGATAAACTAATCACGGGAGATCCACCATTCATTATAGGGGGAAATTTTAACATCCTGCTTGACCCAGTAAAAGATAGATCTAATACTAGTCGTTCTTTAGGTACACCGAGAGCCCGAAGAGTCATGAAAAATGTATTAGTAAACATTAATTTAGCCTACCTATGGAGAGCTAAGATGGGGAACAGGGATGGATTTACTTTTTTTTGTAACAAGAACCACCATGCTTCCAGAATTGACTATGTTTTAGTAAACAATGAAAATGTAGAGAATATATAGTTAATATGTCTGTTTATCCAAGTCATCTGTCGGACCACGCGCCATTAGTATTTTTTATACTCCACAAAGACAAGTTTGCAACAGATCAGATGGACTTTAAATAGGTCAGCACTTTTGGACCCTAGATTAATCCAGGCAACTAAAGATACTACTTTAGAGTTTTTTTTTATCATCTAGGGTCTGCCTCGGAGGAGGTTATTAGGGACACCTATAAAGCTAATTTGAGGGGGTCTCTACGTAGTTTGATAAGTGCAAAAAATAAGCGCGACTCTCTGGAACTGCAGGTTTTGGAGGGAAGAATTTCTTCTTTGGAAGAGAAAAGAGGGCATACCTCCCAAGATAACGCAAGGGACATGCAGAGTCCTGAGGGGGAACTTGAGGAAGAAAGAAGAGACCTGCGGTCCTATCTAGACCAAAAGTGCAAGACACAGTGGAGGGCTCGAAATATGGAAATCTTTGAATATGGGGAGAGAGCAGGTGCCCTATTGGCATGGAAGGCAAGGATTGATAGGGCCAAGAGCAATATAAGTGAATTGCAGATTGATAGCATAGGAACTAAATCTAGTGAGCCCGTAAGTATTCAAAATTGTCTCCTGTCTCGCTTTAAGAATCTGTATAAGGAAGATATCAATCCCTCAAATGAGGCAATAAGATCATGGTTGAAGGGTAAAACTCTGCCAACTCTTACGAAAACAGCTAGGGTTTTTTAAGTTTCACCTATCTCCATGGAGGAGATTAAGGAACATATAAAGAGGGCAAAAACCAAGAAAGCAGCGGGTCTGGATGCCCTGCCCAGCGAAATTTACAAGGAACAGGTGGAAGAACTTTTACCTGTACTCCATACGTTATTCAATAAAGTGTACAGTTTAACAGGGAAGGTTCCCTCCTCCTGGAAAGAGGCCACAATAGTGTTGCTACTAAAGCCGGGAAAGGATCCCCTATTGCCAGACTCCTACCGCCCAATCTCCCTGCTAAATGCGGATTATAAGATCTTTACGAGCATATTGGCAGGGAGATTGGGCAAACTGACATCTAGTCTGATCAATTGTGATCAAAAGGGCTTTATGCCCGGGAAAATTATCCAGGAGCACATCCAGCTGCTAATAGGCAATATTGACCAAGCAGAGAACATAGGGATCCCTTGGTCATGGTGGCATTAGATGCCGCTAAGGCATTTGACCGGGTCTGCTAGAAATATTTATGGGAGGTGCTGGAAAGTATAGGCATGGGTCAAATCTTTATCCAGACCTTAAAAAACTGTTATAATGGAGCTTCGGCGAAAATCTTAATAAATGTTTTTTGACCCGAGCTTTAAAATACAGAGAGGGACTAGACAGGGGTGTCCCCTGTCTCCTATGGTATTTAACATATACATCGAGCCCTTGGCGCAGGCCATCAGGCAGAACAATACAATAAGGCCCTTTAAATCAGGAAATTATGAATGTAAAATTGCTCTATACGCAGATGACATCGTAATTTACACCATAGACCCTGATATCTCTATCCCCTATCTAGAAAATCTACTGCTCCAGTTAGGCGAGATCTCTGGTTATATGGCAAACTAAGACAAGACCGAGATCATGTGTTGGAATCTGAAGAATAGCTATGGCCCTGAAAGCAATGAGTTTAGATACTTAGGGGTAAAAATAGTAAAAGATCTAAACAAAATGTCCTTGATGAATCTAAAAAAGATTGAAAAGGATATAGACTTTCTTTTCTCTGAGTGAAAAAATCTCCCTCTGTCAATCTACGGGAGGGTCAATCTAGTAAAGATGCCAGTATTACCTAAACTGACTTTTCTTTTTAGTGTGCTCCCTCTCATTTCTCCGCAAGATAGTATCAATAAAATTCAAGGAAAGATAGGCAGTTTCATTTGGGGGCAAAAAAGAGCCAGGTTATCTTGGAAAAAACTACGGAGGAAATTTTTGAAAGGGGGCTTGGCACTACCCGATATAAATCTATATTTATTGGCCTTTCAATTCAAAGGGATTAGGATGCTTTTATCTACTCCGGCAGATACTTCATGGGGTAGATTACTAGGAGAACTAGTGCTAGCGGAGGGCGGTAGTGGGCAGGTGGGGTTTCTATATAAGTTCGGGGCCCCAAGATTTTTTAATAAGGTACACCTTAAGGTGCTAAAAGCGACACTTCAGATAGGGTATAAATTGAGATGTATCTGGGATATAGGCTACTTTTCCCCATTTGCACCAATCTGGGATTCACCGGGTACCCCGTCCTATTTGGGAGACTCTGCCAATTCCGATAAGAAGAGCGGGGTTGGAGAGGTGGTCGGACCTGGTAGACTCTGACGGGGTTCTCCCTTGGGAAGTACTTTTAGATAAGATTGGGTCCACATTTTCCCGATTTAAGTATTTTCAGCTAAGATCTTGGTTTGAGGCAGAGAGAGGAGAGGTAGAAGGCAATTGGGAGCTGGAGCAGATATTTCAGAGAGTTTCGACGAGGAAAAAAGAGGTATCATTGTGGTGTAATAGCCTTTTGGATGCAGTAGATCATGAAGTTCCCCCGCAGGTAGCTGCTTGGAATGCCACTCCACTTCTCAAAGACTCCGAAAACCTGTTTGACCTCTCTGTAAAGTTAATGTATAAATATATTAAGCCTGCTACACTAAAGAAAAACCATTTCTATGTCCTAAACAGGTTATATTATACCCCTGCGAAGATCGCTAAATTCACAGTCCATTCTACCTCAGAACCAACATGTCCGAGGTGCCATATTAACAAGGTGGATGATATACACATGTTTTTTGAGTGTGCAGAACTGGGCAGACATTGGAAAGAGGTGGGAGAATCCTTAACCAATATTTTTCAAATGTATATAGTGGTGGATCTGCCTCTGGTCATTTTTAGCTTGAATAAGCAGGAAAATATTACGGGGCAGATTTATGTTGTGAATGCGCCACGTTTGCGTCACGCAACTGCGGCGTAAACGTGGCGCATCCCTACGACCGATTTACAACGTGACACATGTAGGCAGATGCATCACGTTATAAAGCCCTGCGCCGCTTGTGGGCGTTCCGGCGCAGGGTGGGCGTTCCGGGGCAGGTGCGCCTTGCAAAAGTGGCTGAGTGAAATCTATAAGATTTCACTCAGTCACTTTTAGGCCAATGCTGCGTTAAAACAATGCGCCTGCTTGAAGCAGGCGTAAGGCTTGACGCAGCATTGGTCAGATAGGGCACCCCCGAGCCTTGCTGGAGCTGCGTCGCGCTTGCGACGCAACTCCAGCAATGCGTCACTTTTATGGAACAGATGCGTGACGCATCTGTGCCATTTTTGCCCCATGGTGCGCCGCATTGTAAATGCGGCGCACCATGGGTGGCGGAGCTGCGGCGCACGATAACTGGCGCATCCCTGGGGATGCGCCAGTTATCATAAATCTGCCCCTACATCTTTACAGCCCCAGATGGATTTGTTTCTTAATTTGGTGGTTTTGGCCAGAAGAGAGATCTGCATGAAATGGAAGGATTCTTCCCCCCCCCCAACCAGAGAAAGTTGGATAAAATCAACTCTGCGTATGGCGAGTTTAGAATATGAAGAATCATCAACATGTATCTGGTCCCCCTTGACATCGTGGGGACGACGCCTGCATATGATAAATGGTTATGGTCTGGAGAGAGTGGAATGTAAGCCCAATGATTATGCCCAGTCCTCGGATAAAGAGGAAGGCCGTGGATGGCTAGACGGAAGCAGTAAGCTGGAGGGAGTACAGTTAATATTATGCGGCTTGTCAAAACTGCTGAGTCTATGGCGAGATGAGGACAAAAAAAAAACATATAATTGAAGCTATTTATTTCAGTTCATATTGACATGTGATGGCCAGAGACGTGTGCATGGACAGTGAAGCCTGCCCAATCCTGGCCATTGCAAGAAGAGAAGCAAGCAACAAGGGAAAGGGGAGAAAATGCGACCTTTGCAGAGAAAGGTCAGCTGCAAATGCAAGGGTTTGACCCCCATGTGATTTTATCCTCGCTACCATGGCATTTTATTTTAGGGACCTGGCCAGAGAAAGTTTCTGATTTGGCCACTGCATGTCTGTATGCCTATGAGGATTGTTAGGATGAACTGGCCTCATATAGTGATTGGACTGGATATCTGGCTATCAGACACTTTGGCACTGCCAAGTAGGCCATCTTAAAAAGACCATTGTTAAGCACAGATGTTTTTTGTCCCATGGCCCGTGGTGGGAATAAAAAAAGGCCCACACGCATGGCACGTCTGGTAGTATCAGCTTGACCACCAAGCTAGTCCAACACTGGCCTTATATTAAAAACTGAAGAAGCACTTGCACTTGGTGGTGACCACCGTCACGCATTAAAGAGTACTCAATGATTTCTGACTGCAGTAATCGAAGATAAAAAAAACACATGCTATATTTTAACAGTGTATTGGTGTGTGTGTTCCTAAACCTTTGTTTTACGTTTTCTGCTTTCGTTACTTTGCCACAAAGATTTGGTCAGTGGTAAAATGAAAAATAGTAAGAGAAAGTTGGCTTGCTACAAATATGATATTTGCACGAGAAAAATAAGTTGTATTGTTTTATTTTAAAGTGTGTGCTGGGGCAGGACATTAGTGAAGAGATGCATTAAAGCCTCACTTACGAGCTGCAATGTACTGGGGCAAATTAACCACATTTTATGCAAATGTACTGCTATCGTGCAGCAATTCACACAGTACTGTGCAATTACGAGTCAAATCCATGCAATGGTGAGTTAGGTTAGATATTGGTTAGACCTCCTCCATGCATGCGAGAATTCTAATCAAACCAAATTCTGGGAGATAGTTCGGCGGGGCAGGGGTATTGATACACTATCCCCTGAAAATTATGTCTCTGCGGCAGATTGGGTTAAATTCTTTTCTGCCCAATTTATCGACCAAAACGCTCTACAGCTGACAGAAAGTCCCTTACTTGAGTCTATTACAGCCACACATGGGGATAAACTTACCTTTAGCACACTGGACACGGAGCACGCTCTATGCTCAGTTCAGTCTGGGAAAGCACCGGGCATTGACGCCGTTCCGGCTGACCTTTTTAAACTGAATTTAGCTTTGTGGGTCCCCTACATTACTACTTTAGCAAATTCTATCACAGCTGGGGAAAGGATACCGCAGTCCTGGAAAGGGGCTGAGATCATTCCGGTCTTCAAGAAAGGGGATCGATCTTCACCCAAAAACTATCGCCCCATCAGCTTGATCGACACCATACAGAAAGTGGTCTCACGAATGGCCCTTGCTAGAATACAGGGGTAGATGGAGTCAAACAACATACTCTCCCCCATGCAGGCAGGGTTCAGAGTAGGTACTAGCACCCTTGATCAGGTGTTTCGCCTAACTATGATCTACTGGAAGGTGGTCCTCTTGGGCGGTGGTGTCATCTACGCTGCCTTTGTCGACCTTCGGTCGGCATTTGACCTTGTTCCCAGAGCCAAACTCTGGGACGCGCTGAGAGATATGGGCCTCCCTCCTGAGTTATTAGATCTGGTCAGGCGCCTCCATGAGGACAACTTTGCACATGTAAGATGGGGCAACTAGGGTCAGGTGACCGCTAGCTTCCCTGTCGAACGAGGAGTCCGGCAGGGTTGTGTGCTGGCCCCTACCCTGTTTCTCCTGTTTATCAACCGGGTGGTCGCATTCTTTAAAGACACCAATACTGATGCACCCATCCTGGGGGGGTCAAAGTATCCCATGTTGATCTTTGCAGACGACACCCTGCTTCTCTCAAGGACTCGAAGTGGCCTACAGTCCGCTTTGAATAGATTTTCTGAATTCTGTGCCATTAACGACCTCCAGATCAATGCTGACAAGACTAAATTTATGATCTTTAATAAAAATAAACCCATTTCCAGCTCATTCACATTAGAGGGTGTTCCAATAGAGCAGGTTAAAGCCATGCCCTATTTGGGCGTGACACTGGACCACCAGCTAACCTGGAAACCACAGCTTGAGGTGCTAACTCTCAAATTTGTCCGCCTCACAGGATGTCTGCTAAAGGAGCAAAGAAAAACCTTGACAAAACGTATCGCACCGGTGTTAAAAATTTATGAGGCGAAGGTGAATGCTGCTACCCTTTATGGCGCGGATATTTGGGGATACAAAGGGTTGCCGGCTCTTATTAGTGCACAGAATAAGTTTCTGAGGAACTTAGTGGGGCTCCCCCAATCTTCTCCTACAACACCATTGCTTTTAGATTTGGGTTGCAGGCCTTTGGATGAGATGGCTAGATATCGCCTTATAGCCCTATGGCGTCGCCTTTGGACGAGCCAAGAGCTTAGTTTGTTTGCCCAAGAACTAGGTGAGGTTAGGGCTTTAAGGGGTGCACAGAAGATCCCTTGGCTACAGGAGGTCAAACGAATATTATATTCTATGGGCCTCCCAGAGCTATGGTTGCACCCTGAAAGCTCTATCTTCCCATCGAAAGTGGAATTTAGAGACCTGTACTGGGCCGATAAAAAATCTGTTTTAATTACACTTTCCTCTAACAACAACTTAACAGGTCAGTTTCTTATGCATAAGATATCCCCATCTCTTGAGCCTTATTGGGACCTGATAGGCAAATCACTTGATCGTAAACTGTACCACCAATTTCGAGTGGGAACTTTGCCTATCAAAAATTTTACTGTAAAGTGGGCAAATAATCAAAACAACAAGTGCCCCTTCTGTCCCGATCAGGTAGAAAGTCTGGGCCACATATTCTTTGCTTGTCCTGCGTACATATTACCCAGATTTAAATGGCTGAAGCCAGTCTGTGAAACACTTAATTGCAGAAGTAACCAGACAGCCCTTCTCAAACTAAGAGACTTACGCGCCACAAAGTTTGTGATTTGTATTGCAAAATTTTTGGGCTGGCTGTGGCTCATCCGTGCTAAGAAACTGTAAACTGCAAATTGCAAAATGTCTTTTTAAATTTTTTTTTTTTTTAAATGTTACCAAACTGTTATACTTAAGCCATTTTCTCTTTTAACTGCTTAAATGAGGGGGAATTTAATGCACAATTTTATCAAACTTGGGAAATGTTTTATTATACATGTATTTGGATGTCTTTTATGAATTTTATTCGAAATAAAGACTAATTGAACTGAACTGAGTTACCTAAAGTGCGTGTTTTGCACAGAATTCCGAATGTTGTGAGTTTACCGCACCTACAACGATCTGCGGTAAATGTATCCTGCAAGTTCTGTGTAGGGTGGGGGATGAAGCAGGTAGTTGAATGAATACGGGAGGGAAGGAGAAGCACTTTTCTAGCATGGAAAATCATTTTTAGAAAAAACGGGAATGAGATGTGGCTGCTACTGTAGCCAGCTGGACTATGCCAACAGTTTATATGCGGGGGCCCCTCTATACCAAATTGAACGTCTCCAGGTGGTTCAGAACGCTGCGGCAAGATTGATTGGCAACATCCCTTATAGACACCCTATCTCAGCGTTTCGCAAAGAGCTGCATTGGCTTCCTATAGCCAATCGTATTAAGTTCAAAACACTTATTCTTGCCTTTCGAGCTCTGAATGGAACTGGTCCAGACTATTTAAGAAAGAGACTGAGATTGTCCCACTCGGTTAGGGATCTTCGTTCCAACAATTTGCGTCTCATGCTTGTGCCAAGATTCCGTCGTACAAGAATGGGTGGCAGAGCTTTTGCTGTTCTTGCTGCCAAACATTGGAACAGTTTACCGATCGATCTTAGATTTGCCCCATCCGAAGCTCTGTTCCGCAGACGCCTGAAGACGTGGCTATTTTCATCTATCTAGATTACTTCTTCTCCTCCTGCTGACAGTTTTTTTAGCGCCGGGACACCCCCGTTGGGGGTAGCCGTGCGCTTTACAAATTCCGTAAATAAATAAATAAATAAATAAATCATGTAATTTTTCCAGACGGTTTTGCAAGCTGAAAAAATCAAGTCAAGTTCTTATACACTCTGACAAAACTGGTGTAGAAAAGGGACATTTAGGGGGCGTGACTTGGCCAGCGAACATGGCGGTCGTGTAGAGCCGGAGCTCCGACCAGCCTTCAACAATCCTACTGAAATATCCTGGCCCCGGTCATCTGTTACAGTTCCCTGCAACACTGTGCGTATTCTGGTCCCGGAGTTATCAGGGGACTGCGCCTGGGGGCACTGAATCCGCTCCTGGGGCGGAGATAAGATCCGGTGGGAGACCGCGTGACAAGTGGTACGAAGCGGCCTACTAAGCCGGGACCTCAATTTCTGGGACCTCGTTCCGGCGCGCGCCGACTGGCACGGAGAGCCGCGCCGAGGGCTGGAGATGTTCCAGCCACACTGCACCTTGGGGGATCCTGGGGCCCTGGGGCGGTAGTCTCCGATTGGCGACGCGGCAGGAGACGTGGCCGCGGTGAATCTTTGGCAGACACCGGCGACGAGAACGGCAGGAGAGAGCGGCCGCCATCTTTGATTGGGAAGGAGTGGGCGCTGCATTGCGGAGACCCGCGTCTGCCGTGAGGACGGCTGCCCCGAGCTCATAGGCTGCTGCCCCGGGTCCAGGTCAGTGCGGGGTCCAGCGGAGCGCCGTGCAGGGCGGTTGCTGGGCTGCTTTGCCCACCGGGGGTCAAGTCGGGCCCCGGGCTCATACTCACTCGGGGCGCCACCCCATCTTGTCCTAAAGGCCCCGGCCCCGCAGGGAGGGGAGCAGCGACTAACGGTGCGAGGGGCCGCTGCAGACCCAGATAGCCCGGTGGTGGTAGACACAAGGGGACAGTGAGGTTCCGTGGCCTATCGGTTGCCAAGTTGGGCCCCGGCGAACACTCTTAGGGGTGCGACCTGTGCAGTGGACTCCTTATTGGGTGAGGCATCGTGAGGCTGCAGCTACCAGCCGGATGTCTTCGGGAGCTGGCTGGGGAGTGGCGCTACAACCTAAGGTCGGAGATACGGGCTCGCAGGCCTATACCGTCCCCCAACCGACGAGCAACTAGCGGTGAGCGACTGTGCTGGGCAGTGTCGGTGGAGATATCGGTTGGGACGTGGGCCGGAAGTGGGCCTCACTCCCCGAGGACATCATGACGCGGGGAACACAGGGCAAACAGGGCCCCATTGACAAATTTACCGAAGCCGCCGGCGCTAAAGGAGCGCAGGCTCAGGTGCCCGACAATGCTGCGCTCCTGGCTGCAATCATGGATGACTGCCGACACTCTGTCCCGCTGCTTTGTGGTGGAGAGGGCTGATCGGGCGCTGACGCAGAAACCCCCCCGGGGGAGCGCCCTCGCCCCATGATTGCAAAATTACTGAACTATGCTGACAGGGACGCCATTCTAAAACAGGCGAGACTAAAGGGAAAACTGACATTTGAGAACTCCAACATCCTTATTTTCCCGGATTACACGAAGCTGGTTCAACAACAGGGACAGTTGTTTTCTGCCGCCAAGGCTCGCCTCCGGGGCTTAAAGTTGCCATATGCTCTGCTTTATCCAGCAAGGTTGCGGGTCGTCTTTCAGTCCCGCACTTTCTTCTTTGACACACCGGAGGACGTCTTTTGTTGGACGGATAAAACTGTCAAGGTGCGTGTCAACACAGCAGGGGGCGGAGAATCTGACTCCTCAGCCGGGGGCCCTTCTGGTAGGGGCAGCGAAAGCGACGTGGCAGATCCCGCTCGAGTCGCGACTCGCAATCAAGATCTAAGACACGTCCAGACAAAGACTCACAGGAGGCTCAGGAGAATGTGGCCTGAAAGTAGGAGGAACTGACATTTGCATTAAACTTTGCTTGCTTGACCGGGGCTTCTGGCTTGGCTGGAGGCCACGCTTGCTCAGGGTGAGGGAGGGGACGACAGCCTAGTTCTATATGGGCTGTGACTTGGGGATCCATTGGAGGAGGTGTTCCCGTGCTCCCTGTTGGGGCCGAGACCACGCTCCGACCAAGACAGGTACTTCCGTGTTTGGGAGGTGCGGGGTGGGGGAACTTGATGGGGCTTTGGAATGTTTTGGTTCAAGCGGGGGGCTTGTGCGCAATTTGCTGCTTTCGTCCTGTCTTGGGAATTGCCACTGCTGCCCGCTGTGGGCTAGACACTACTCACAATTCTTTCTACAAATGTTGTCGGATAGTGGAGGATCACGGCTAGGTCCCTGCGCGACACGCCTGTTGAGTTGGAATGTGAGAGGGATGCTAGACCAGGTGAAGAGTGGAGCTGTGCTCGCCTGGGCTAAGAAGAGGGGCACTGATATACTGTTGTTGCAAGAAACTCACCTGCTAGGCACCAAGGCGCTTTGCTTGCAGCGTAATGGTTTCACACATGCCTTCCATTCGGGCTTCACGAGGGGGTCACGGGGAGTGGCCATTCTTATACATCGTAGGGTCCCCTTTAGTCTCAGACGCACATGGGTGGATGCACAGGGCAGGTATGTGTTCGTGCAAGGGGAGATTGGGGGTGAGGTGGTAGTCATTGGCAGTGTGTAGGCACCGCCCCCCCTGCAATGGGCTCTGGTGGAGAAGTTGATGTCTCTTTGGGTCGACATGCCCACTGCCCTGTCTGTGGTGGGGGGGGACTGGAATGACGTTATGGATGTTTCGTGTGACAGGTGGCGGAGCACTGCTGGCGCTGGTGGGGACGAGGTGAGGGGAGAGCAGGCAACCCGGTTGAGGGCAATGGCCACGTGGTTGGACTGGGTTGACTCCTGGAGATACAAGCACGGGGCGCGCAGGGAATTCACGTACTTTTCTTTGGCCCGAGACTCATTTTCGAGGCTGGACTATATTTTTGTTCCACAGCAATGGCCAATGAGGTTCTGTCAGCGGAGATACTACCACGGGCACTGTCCGATCACTCCCCGGTCTATGTTGTGCTGGACACCGGCCGTACTAGGCAGCCGTTCAGGTGGCGTATGTCGCCTTGGCAATTAAGAGGAAGATTTATTGCTGGGCGCACAGCGTATTTTAAAGGCCTTGGCAATTAATGCAGGGCCCTTACCATGCTCACATCACTCGCGAACTTGTGTACTATCTGTCCACGAACGAGGGCACAGTGGAGTCCCCGGCGGTGCTGTGGGAAGCCATGAAGCCCACGCTGCGGGGAATTGATATCTCATGGTGCGCGACGGCTTGATGGGAAAAGCGTAGGGACCTTGTGCGGCGAGAGGCAGAATTAGAGGATCTAGAGCGCAGAGGACGGGGGAGGACGGCGGACAGGCGCGGCGTCAATTAGTGCTGGCGCAACAACAATACACCTCAGTGTTGCTGGATGAAGCCCAACAAGCCTGGCTCGCTACCCGTAGCCGCATATATCAGTGGGGCGATAATCGTGCAAGATGCTACATCCCTTATGTCAGGGCATCATGCATGCCCAGCCATTGCCCCAAATAGTTGCCCCGGATGGGGAGCCGCTCTTAGAGCCTGCTGTGATAGCTGGTAGCTTTGCCTCGTACTATGAGACCCTATATGCTCCCCGGGAGTGCTTGGAGACGGAGATGGTGCAGAGGTTCATAGATGACCTTCCTCCGAGGGCCGTCACAGATGAGGTTCGTGAGGTGCTGGATCGGCCATTGTCGGATGAAGAGCTGACCACTGCTCTGGGCGAACTGAACCCTGGTAAGGCACTGGGCCCAAATGGGTTCCCGAGCGTATTCTTTAAACAATATGCGACGCAGCTGACCCCCCCCGGTCATTGAGGAGGCGCGTGAGAGTGGTAAGCTCCCCCCGGATTGAAGGCATGCGGAGGTAGTTGTTTTCCTGAAACCGGGGCGGCCACCGGAGAGGTATGAGTCCTACCGTCCAATTTCGTTGCTTAACACCGAGGCCAAAGTTTTAGCAAAGGCCCTCGCCAATAGACTCAGGCCCCACATTACTGACTTGGTACACCCGGACCAAGCTGGCTTCATGCCACAACACGCCACTCGACATAACATCAGGCGAGCCCAGTTTGCGATTTCGACCTGGCGAGGGTTGGTAGAACGGGCTGCACTGCTGCTGGCGGACATGGATAGGGGGTTTGACTCCCTGAGGTGGACGTATTTATTTGCCCTATTGGGGCGTCTAAATCTTGGGCCCCGATTTCTAGCATACGTGCGGCTCTTATACACGGACCTCACGGCTGCGGTGCGAGTAGGCGGAGGGGTCTCCCGCTCCTTCAATATCCGCCGGGGGACGAGACAGGGTTGCCCCCTTTCCCCATATTTATTCGCACTGGCGATGGAACCCCTTACGGCATGGGTACGGATCGATGCTCAACTGAAGGGTTTTCAGTGGTCGTCCGACGTGGCTGATAGGATAGCTATGTACGCGGGTGACGTGCTGTTTTTCCTCACTGACCTTGAGCGCTCAGGACCTCGCATTCTGTGAATACTACAAATCTTTGGTGAAACATGGGGCCTCTATATGAACCCTGGAAAGTCTACCCTCTGGACCTTGGGGGGTCCGCAGCCTGTAGGAGAATGGGCCAATGAGATCCAGGTGACCGCTGATGGAGTGAAGTACCTGGGAGTGTACCTCACAGAGGATGCTTTCGTGGCCCGGGAGCGCAATATCACCCCGATGTGGGACAGTGTGCGGGAGGACTTCAAGGTTTGGGCCAGAATGCCGCTTTCCATACATGGTAGATCTGCCATCTTTAAGATGGTGGCGCTTCCTCGCCTGCTTTATCAATTGCAAAATCATCCGGTGCTGATCCCACAAGATTGGTTCCGGCGCCTTATCGCAGCGTTGAGTGGCTTTCTGTGGGAGGGGGGAGCTGTGCGAGTGGCCCTACGGACCTGCTTTCGCTCCACGTACACGTGTGGGCTGGCCACATCGGACATCATGTCATACTACCAGGCGTCCCCCCTTCTGGTTTTGAATGACTGGTTGTACGCAGATAGGAGAGATCTCGCCTACATGGTGGAGCGAGCCCTGATGGGTACTGCCTCTCTGCATATGCTCTTATACTCGGCACCCCTCAGGAGGTCCCTGCCGTCTATTACGCAGGTGGTCTTCCAGGTTTGGTGGCAGGCCCTGCGTAGGATGGGTGTGATCGCCTGGACCTGCTCCAGCACGGTCGCTCCCCCCACGCTCCCTGATCCCAGCTCCCACTCGTGATTTGACTTGCTGTTGGTATCGTATCTTGACTGCTGATCTCTGACCGAATTTATTTATTTAATTTGCATCGCGCATTTATTTATTTGTTTCATCTGCATCGCGCTCGTGTAGCACGCTATCAGCTGTGCTTTGGCATTCATTGTGTTTGCTGATCTCTGACCGCATTTATTTATTTCACTAGCATCGCGCATTTATTTATTTCATTGACATCGCGCTCGTGTAGCACGCAATCAGCTGTGCTTTGGCATCCATTGTGTTTGCACATTCTCACAGAGCTACCTCGTTGCGCGACTCTGGGCATATGCCTCACCAGATTTTGTGGCTCGCTCTGCTGTGCTCTGCAGCGCGACACTTACTGAGGCTCTGTTTTCTTCCTGGGACTTCGTCCGTGCCCCCGGTGCCGTGGTGCATCTGCTGGCCCTGCCTTACTCTCCCTTTGACCCTCCATCTTGTTTACCTGCTCCCTGGCCCGCCCCTCCTCCCTGCTACTGCCTCCCAGCTGCTGCCCCTCCCACGCTCCGCCCCCTCCTCTCACCATTTATGTCAGATGTCCGCACGTGCAGCGTCCACGCGCTGCGGCCGCGCCGAAGGTGCGCCAAAGGTAAGCCCGTCTACGCCCGTCCGCGCCTGGACCGCGCCCAACGCCAGACCCCTTGGCCCCCGTAATGCCCAGCCCACTCGCTTCACTTACGATGCCACCACCCTCCTAGCCCTTAACCCCGGCCGCTCCCCCAACTGCGTCCAAGCTGCTCCCGTACACACCCATGGACCCTTCTCTTGCAACTCCTGCAAGTTCGACGGCACCAAGAACAACTCCTCATCCACTAACACCAATCAGATATCTGACACCAACCACCTTAAATGCATCCTGCTCAACACCCGATCGGTCCACAGACACGCCATCGACCTCTGGAATCTACTAGACACCATTTCACCGGACGTCGCCTTCCTAACAGAAACATGGATGAATGCTTCTTCAGCCCCAGACATCACCATTGCCATTCCGGAAGGATACAAGATCATCCGAAAGGACCGCATCAAGCATACAGGAGGAGGCATCACTATCGTCCATAAGAACTCCATCCGCATCTCAACCAGCTCAGACGTCAACCTCGCTAGCGCCGAACACCTTCACTTCCAGATCCACACCGACCCCAAGACCACACTCAGAGGCACCCTCCTCTACCGGCCTTCAGGACCCCGTGCACAATTCAGTGACGACATCACTGACTTTATCACCCCACACGCCCTCCCCTCCGAGGACTACATTCTATTGGGAGACCTCAATTTTCACCTGGAAAAGAGCAACGACAGCAGCACCTCCACCCTTCTGGACAATCTCGCCAACCTGGGACTCAAACAACTTGTATCTACGCCCACCCACATCGCAGGTCACACGCTCGACCCTATCTTCACCTCCAGCAAACATATCTCATTCAGTCACACCACAACTCTTCACTGGACGGACCACAGCTGCGTTCACTTTACCTACAATAAGACCACAATCCACAACCATCCTCAACCCACCCTGCGAAGAAACTGGAACAAAATCACCAGCGACCAGATCTCCTCATCGCTTCTACTAAACCCCCCCGCCCACTCCTCAAACCCCGACCAAGCAGCCATCAACCTCACCCAATGGCTATCCAACAGCGCCGACATCCTAGCACCGTTGAAAAAACGCCAAATCAAGCTAGGCAGCAAAAACGCATCCTGGTTCAACGATGATCTTAAGAAATCGAAGAAACACTGTCGCTCCCTCGAAAAGACCTGGAAAAAAGATCCTAACACCAGCACCAGGGACGCCTTCAAAAACGCTACCCGCATACACCACCAACTAATCCGGTCTGCCAAGAAAGCCGCATTCAAAGACCGTCTAGATAACAACGCCCACAACAGCAAGGAATTATTCAACATCGTCAAAGAATTCACCAACCCCATTGCCAACTCCAACGACATCACCCCCTCCCAAGCCCTCTGCGACTCCCTAGCTTCCTTCTTCCACAACAAAATCGCAGACATCCACAACAGCTTCGACAACCAACCTGAAGACCAACCCACCCAATCTTCTGCAGGACCTTCACCCCCCTTGAACATCCTTAACGACTGGAACCCAATCTCCACTGAGGACACCATCCGCCTGATGAACTCCATCCACTCAGGATCCCCAACTGACCCATTCCCTCACCACATCTTCAACAAAGCAGACTCCATCATAGCACCACACCTCCGAGATGTCATCAACTGCTCCCTCAACTCCGCCACCTTCCCGGAAAGCTGGAAACACGCAGAACTCAGCGCCCTTCTGAAAAATTCCACAGCTGACCCCACCGAACTCAAAAACTACCGCCCCATCTCGCTTCTTCCATTCACGGCCAAAGTCATTGAGAAAGCTGTCAACAACCAGCTCGCCGCCTTCCTCGAAACCAACAAATCCCTCGACTCCTCACAGTCCGGCTTCCGAGCCAAACACAGCACTGAAACCGCCCTCATCGCAGCAACAGACGACATTCGAACTCTACTGGACAATGGAGACACAGTCGCCCTCATCCTCCTCGACCTCTCCGCTGCCTTCGACACAGTCTGTCACAGCACCCTTCTACAGTGCCTCAGAGACGCAGGAATCCAAGGAAAAGCACTGGAATGGATTACCTCGTTCCTCACTGGAAGAACACAGAGAGTCCGCCTCCCACCATTCAAGTCAAAGGCCTCTGAAGTCATCTGCGGCGTGCCACAAGGATCGTCACTTAGCCCCACCCTCTTCAACGTATACATGAGCCCCCTTGCGGCCATCGCGCGCCAACACAATCTCAACATCATCTCTTACGCGGATGACACTCAACTGATCCTATCACTCACCAAAGACCCTAACACCGCCAAAACCAACTTACACGAAGGAATGAAAGAAGTAGCCGAGTGGATGAAGCACAGCCGCCTGAAACTGAACTCAGACAAAACAGAAGTCCTCATCTTAGGCACCTCCCCCTCCGCCTGGGATGACTCTTGGTGGCCTGAAGCCCTTGGAAAAGCCCCCATCCCGACGGACCACGCACGGAACCTGGGCGTCATCCTGGACTCCTCACTCTCGATGACCAGACAAGTCAACGCCGTTTCATCATCTTGCTTCAACATTCTTCGCATGCTCAAAAAAACATTTCGCTGGATCCCCACCGAAACTAGAAAAACGGTCACCCACGCACTGGTCACAAGCCGCCTGGACTACGGAAACACACTATACGCCGGGACCACCGCAAAACTCCAGAAAAAACTCCAACGCATCCAGAACGCTTCAGCCAGGCTCATACTAGACATCCCGCGTAAAGAACACATCTCTGGTCACCTGAAAAACCTCCACTGGCTCCCCGTAAATAAGAGGATTACTTTCCGCCTCCTAACCCACGCACACAAAGCACTTTACGAACTTGGGCCCGAATGCCTCAACACACGATTATCCTTCTACACCCCCTCCCGCCAGCTGCGATCCTCCAACCAAGCCCTTGCCACTGTACCTCGCATCAACAAAACCACCATGGGAGGTAGATCCTTCTCCTACCTGGCAGCTAAAACCTGGAACTCACTTCCCACTCAACTTCGCCTTACTCAGAACCACCTAGCATTCAGAAAGCAACTTAAAACTTGGATATTCGACAAGTAATTCCCCACCCTCCCTCCAGCGCCTTGAGACCCTATGGGTATGTAGCGCGCTATATAAATCTCTTGACTTGACTTGACTTGACTTGAAACCCCGCTGTGGCGGAATGGTAGATTGCCTCAGCTCGCTGCCTTAGTTGGCTTTCGGGGGTGGGATGCAATTGGCATCTCCACTCTGGGCGTTGTCATGTCAGGGTGTGTCCTCAAGTCCTTTGATACTATGCGGGAGGAATTTGAGATGCCGCGTACCCAATTCTACAAATATCTCCAATTCCGGAATGCACTTACTCCATATCTCCAGGGGGTGGAAGAGCTACCCGACTTTTGTCCCATCAAAGCCAAGATCTTTATGGGGGAATTACCTGACAAGAAGATATCCCGTATTTACCAAACTTTAGTGCGACATTGCTCCACAGATCTTGCGCAGCTTAAAACAGCATGGGAACAGGATGTTGGGGAGCTTGATGAGGAGGACTGGGTAGAGGCACTAGAGGGACCCAGGGGAGCGGCCATTTCCATGCGTTTGTGACTTATACAGTTCCGGTACTTCCATCGTACATATTACATTAGGCAGCGCTTGTGGAGGGCGGGCTTAATAGCCTCCCCAGATTGCCTCAGATGTGAATCAGAAGTAGGTACACTGCTACACACTGTGTGGGACTGTAGGGTCATACAGAGGTTCTGGGATGGGGTGTTCAGATGCTTGAATGAGGCCCTGGCCTGGGGGCTTCGGAAAAATCCTAAGCTGGCCCCCCTCCATGTAATGGCAGATGTGGGGGGCAATCGTTATAAGCGGCATCTTCTCTTGTTGGGACTAACCCTGGCTAAACGGGACATAGCAAAATCTTGGAAGGCGCCCCGAGCCCCTTCACTTATGGCTTGGAAGAATGGGATGGACTTTTGTATGGGTCTGGAACAGCCGATATATGTGGCCAGGGGCTGTCCTCAAAAACACTACAAGATCTGGAAAAGGTGGGCAGAATATCGGGGTCTGGAATTGGAACCACCACCTGAGGAAGATGCATTTCAGCTCCCCTGACAGCCCGACAGCTCAAGCTACATGCGGACATTGTGGCACATTTGGCAGGAGTTTCATGTCTTCTGTACAATACGGGCGGATCAAGCAGCGGCGCGCGCGGGGGGAGGGGGGATGTGGGGGGCAGGGGTGGGTGGGGGGCGGTGGGGACTTTGATCCTGGTTTTCTGTTTACAACTGTTTGACCTCTTACGAAATAATTGCATGTAATAGTGCTTTACAATTTGCTTCTGGTGATTGTCTCTGGTGTTCAGAGAATTACTTGACATATTTTTCATGCAATCAATAAAATCTGTTTTTAAAAAAAAAAGTATATACATTTGTTGCAAATACAGACCTTATCTTGAAGAAAAACAATATTAGGTAATCAAATAGTAAAAAAAAGTAAAGTCTTGGCAAATGCAGAATCAATTTCGACAAAAACTGCTTCTATGGCATATGTGGGGTCAACAGATCTGTAGGATTTCCTATTTTAAAACACTACCCCGTGTGTGTGGCTTTGGAAGAAATCATTGTTGGCAATCTTCTCAAATGTTTCACTCCAGAAAAAAACGTTTATTTAATGACTGGATTAAGCATTACACAGATAGAAAATAGGTATTAAAATGTCATGTTCGTGACCATCCAGCAACTCACAATGTACATGTCCATCTCCTGAATAATTTTTATTGCAAATAAAATTAATACATTGTTTGCTTTGCATTACATTTTAGTAAACCGTTTTGGGAAACCACTGATCAAATCATATATCATGATATGAAACTATTATTCTAATTGCATTCAGAACTTCTGTAATATCAAACAATGTTATTAAAAAAAAAAGAAAAGGGACATTTATGGAAGGAGGCTGGTCACACCCGCCACATCGGATACTGACCGGTAATGGCTGCAGGTCAAATAGCTGGGGTGCAAATACAGTCGGGTCAGTCCTGGGTTTCAGAGAGCATCTTAGAAGTTGCTGCTTCTGCACCACAAGCCTTCCCTGCTGCAATTGCCACTCATGGTGCACTGGGTCAGCCGGGTTTCTCTAGTTTAGCCATCCGTGACTATTAACCCAACCTCCCAACTCACCGGTGGTTGGTATCTCCTGTAGTCTTGTAGGTTCAGTCGGCCTAGTTTTTTTGGAAGCCTTAGTTTCTTCAGAGCGATTCTTTTTTTTAGGTATTTCCTTAGGAATTCAGTAAGTATTGTGGCTATATTCGCAAAAAAAGGTAACCTAGAGATATATACAGGACGTAAAAAGATAATAAAGACCCCATTTGCTGGTCAGATCATTTTCTAACACTTTTTAGTATTACCCTCAGAGAACCCACACACTCATGTTCCACCCGCCCACCGACTCTCATGAGAAATTGGAAAAGGTTGGATTTGACTGAATTGCAGATTGCATTGAAGAAATCTCCCCCTGTTCTGGGTTGCGACATGGATAACGTGCTTGTAACTCATACATGGTTAGAGAAGGCGGTTGATACTTGCCTGCCCCTTGCTAGGTGTAGAGGGAATGTTCATCGCCCACCTGCTCCCTGGTACACTGAAAGTCTTAAAATAGAAAAATCTAAGTGTAAGGCGCTTGAAAGACAATGGCGTAAACACTATGACCCTTTAAAAAAAGAGACCTATCGCAACGCTAGAAATCTTTATCATTCGGCCTGCATGAAAGCTAAAGCCTGTTATGTCATGGAAACCATCAATACTGCTGCAAATAGATCACGTACCCTTTTTAATACGGTGAAAGAACTAGCTGGAGCTAATTCAATGCTGCTGCATGTCCTCTTACTACCCAGAAATGTCAAGACTTGGCCACTTACTTTGTGGAAAAGATTGAGACCATCATCACCAACATTAATCCTCCTACTAAGGATGACAGAGAGGACTATCCTCTGATTACAACTGGAGGGTGTCGGCTTGAGTCTTGGCCTCTTATTACGCTGGACACTTTGAAATCTCTAGCTACCTCCATCAAGTCAGGTTCCCCATGTGATCCTCTCCCTATCAGCATTCTGAGCCAGTTGGATGACCCCGCCCTGACCATCGTTTCTGAGACACTCAATGCCTCTATTCGATTTGCGAAAGTTCCAGCAACATGGAAACACGCCATGGTGAGCCCTTTGCTGAAGAAGCCTACCGCCGACCCTGAGGTGTTAGCCAATTACCGTCCTATCTCCCTACTTCCTGCCTTCTCAAAAATCTTGGAGAAGCATATTCACAGTGCTCTCAGCACATTTACGGAAAACAACGGCTTGCTCCATTTCTCCCAGTCAGGCTTTAGGGCTGGACATTCCACTGAGTCCGCCCTTCTGGGAGTCACTGAGAAGATTAGGGAGCTCTTGGACGATGGGCAAACGGTTGCACTTGTCCTGCTCGACCTTAGTGCGGCCTTCGATACCATCTCTCACTCCAGACTGCTTGCCAGGCTGGGTGAGGATGGTGTCGGAGGGGCAGCGCTGGACTGGATTGAATCCTATCTTCGCATCCGTACCTTCCAGATCGCGTCATCTCAGGCTCAGTCGGACATTTTCAGCTCGCCCCATGGCGTGCCTCAGGGCTCAATTCTGAGTCCGCTATTTTTTAATCTGTACCTTCGTCCCCTCACTGACTTAGCGGAGCGAGTTGGCTTAGAATTATTGACTTATGCGGATGATTCGCAGATTATTTTTTCTCTCTCAGAATCTGACCCTTCATCTCCATCTGTGCTTAAACTTGGCCTTCATGAAGTCTTCAGCTGGATGTCAAATAACCAGCTGAAGCTCAATGGGGAAAAGACTGAGATTCTTCTCCTAGGTAAAAATAGGGACCTCTGGAAGGACACTCATTGGCCGCCATCCCTGGGTGCTTTTCCTACACCAGCTACCCAGGTTAGAAACTTAGGGGTGCACATCGATGACACATTATCGATGAAACAACAGGCCAATAAAGTAGCTGGCATCTGCTTTACAATTCTTAAATGGCTGCGCAAGATTATATGGATGCTGCCCTCGGTCACCCAGAAGACCGTAGTCAATGCCCTCATTACATCACGGCTTGACTACATCCTTTACCTGGGTTCCAACCAAGCTGTTATCAGACGTCTCCAGCTTGTCCAGAATTCTGCAGCCAGGCTTTTGTGCATAATCCCCAGAACAGCGAGGATTTCTAAACACCTCAAGGACTTACATTGGCTCAGGGTGGAAAACCGGGTACGGTTCAAGGCCCTGAGTTATATGTTTAAAATAAAGGCAGGTACCGCACCAAAGTATCTGCAAAAACTGGTTAGGCCTTATCTCCCCACACGCAATCTCCGCTCCTTAAATGCAGCGAATTTTGCAGTGCCCAGATTCAGACTGGCTAGAGTCGGAGGGAGGTCCTTTTCCTTTTTGGGACCGACCCTCTGGAACTCCCTTCCTCTTGTTATACGAAAGGAGGAAAACTTTGCCAACTTCAGGAAAAGCATTAAGACCTGGCTTTTCAATAAATAATCTGGGGCCAGATGCATCAAGCAAAATGGGCTCGCAAAAGGGCCAGATTCTCAGAATCTGGCCCTTTGCGAGTGCAATTTTTGCATTTGAGATGCATCATCCCAAATGCAAAAATCGCAAATAGAGAATTCGCAAAATTGCGATTGTTTGCATTTAAGGAATCTCAAATTGAGATTCCTTAAATGCAATGCATGAAAGTATCAAAAATAGCGAATTCGCTAATAGGGCACGCAAATTACCACAAAGTACAACTTCATGGTAATTTGCAAAAACTTTGAAAAATGCACTTTTGTGCATTTTTCAAAGTCTCATGTTGCGCACACACATGCCCTAAGGGCATGTGTGTGCGCAACATATGTGCACAGATCACATTCAGGGGTGTAACAGGGTGTCCTTTGGACACCCCTGCACCCTTGAACTCGCAATCTCAATTTGCGAATCGCTAATTGCGATTCGCAAATTGAGATTGTCTTCCCATTCATTCCTATGGGCCTCCAGGCCCATAGGAATTAATGGGGAGGTATTCATTAATTGCGACTCGCAATTTGCGAGTCGCAATTAAGGAATTCTAAGGAATCGCTATTTTTATAGTGATTGCTTGATGCATTCCATTTTGCTATTCCTTATTAGCGATTCCTTATTTTTCGCTAATAAGGAATCGCAAAATGGATGCTTGATGCATCTGGCCCCTGGTCTCTAGTCGTTTCTGCTTTTGTACAGCTCTGGTTCCATAGGTCTGGCGCCGGGAAACCCTTTGTGGGTGTCTGTGCGCCTTACAAATGCAAAAAATAAAATAAATAATAAAATAAGGGGCGTAATCAACATTTTGATGGATTCTGTTCTTCCCCACCAGGTGATAAATTTGATTAACCATTTGTCAGTTGTCCTTATTTTTGTGGAATGCCTTTTGTTCATTCAGGACCATGGAGTCTTAGAGATTTTGGATGAACCAAATACCTAGGTATTTGAATGTGTTAGGGGCCCATTTCAGTACAAATGTGCTGATCGTGAAACTATTGTAATAGACAATGAGAGGTAGTTCTTACGTTTTTTTTTTTTTTGGTTGAGAGCATCCTGACACTTCGGAGTACCTATTGATGGTGGACTTGATGTGAGTGAGTGCCGATTCCGCTATTGTGATGAAGAGTAGTATATCATCGGCGTAAGCAGTACATTTCGGCAGGCCTGCAGAAAAAAAAATGTTTGGGATGAGGGTGTTATCTCTAATTAATGTGAGAAGAGGTTCTACTGTTAGTAGGAATTGCAATTAGTAAGGATAGCATGGGAGAGAGAGGGCATCCTTGCCTGGTGCCTTGTTGAAGTTTAAAAGTTTTGGTTAATTGCCCATTAATGTTTAGCCTGGCTGTAGGTTCGTTTTACAAGGCGAGGATCATTTTAGATAGGGAGGGGCCACAGCTGAAGGAGGTGAGCGTCGCATGGAGGAAGGTCCACTAGACCTTGTCGAAGGCCTTCTCTGCATCCATTGCTATCATGCAAGCAGGCTGAGTAAGGTGGTGGGATTTTTGAATGACGTGACCAAACCGTCTGGCTTTATTTTTTCTTGTATCAGACCCCTCTGAGATAGTATGGCTGTGAAAGACTCTTTTGAAAATATGTTTTGAGAATATGGTATTAATTCTGGGATTTCCTCAAAACAGATGCGACGTAAAATTTGGTAGACGTGTGGACTTCCAATGAGGCAACTAGGGAAGGCAGCTTTCTCCCTCTTTCTAGAACACCAAAAGCGACAGCCTCCTGTAGGGTACATTTCAGGTAACTAGAAGCTCAATTTTACTGAAACCATGCTAAGTTCTGCAAGCTCACCATGCTGTGAGGCAACTGTAGATTTCCCAGTTACGCACCTGCAAACGTTTCTTGCCACTGCCGTATTGTAACTGTCACAAGACTTTAGCGCTTTGTCAAAGCAGCATGTGACTTAATAATGCTGAGCTGGCTAACAGTCTACTCAACTTTCTGACACCACTTTAACAGCATTATCTTGACAATACCCACATATCCTAAATACAGATCGAGTTGAAAAGTAAGAAACTAAAGCTCAATCCTCAAAAAAGAGAATTATTGGTCATTTCTCCCAAACAAAACTGCAAGCTACAATCTGACTAGCATGAACGCCTGAACAAAATGGGCTCTGCACCTAACTCACTTTATAGACGAATGCCTTGGGTGTCTTCCTTGATTTCAAACTCACCCACGACACAGACATCAAGATAACGGCAAATAGTGCTAATAACCACCCAGGACTCTTATAAAACATCACGTATCCGTCCCATGTTCAATTTAAAGAACATTGAGCCTGATCTAATGACGTTTGGGTCACAGTGACCAATTTCTGACTTGCTGAGGGTTGCCCTGCTATGAATGTATTAATTTTCCACTGCAAAAAACGGCTATAGTGTAAGATTTCTACTGTGAACCTTACTGAATAGTTGCCAGTGCAAGAGTGGACGTCTGCAAGAACAGCAACCTCTATGCCTGCATTCACGTTTGCATACTTCTCGCATTGCATTCCCTGTTCTGGGGAACATATAGTGGTACCATCCGCTCCTCCTGATGCTTAGAGCTGTGACTTACAAAGTAGTAGCTGATTAGGCATATTTTTTCGACAAATAAACAAAAAACCTGGAGCTGCCTCCAAATCAACCATCACATGACTGCCTTTTTTTACGTTTTCAATAGTAGCCTAGAGAATCATCTTCTGGCACTTACTGATTATAAATTGCTGCTAACTTACCTGTTTGCATCATCTGGCAAGAGGCATGCCTGAGTCACCTCATTCATTCAACTATATAAGAATCCTCCATGCCTAGCTTGCAAGATATACCGTTTTTTTCTGATGTTTTAGTCATATGTTATTTAATATTATATATAATGAAGCAATCTGGCGCACTTAATTGAAAGTCAAGATCGCAATATGCAAAATCTAAACACATTTCTAAAATACATCTTACCTTGTGTCAAAGTGGATTATTAGTTAAGAAAGCAGGGACTCTTACCAACTTAGACATACCCTGGTTAGATCTCAACACAAATCTCAAAGACATGTTGCTTATGCTCTGGAAGCTATGCACAATCAGCATCAACCCCCACAGAGAAATGAGTGTTAAGTTTAAGTAGGACTGACAATTGTAAAGTCAACTAAACAACGCAATACAATTAGCAAATACATTTAGGAAAAGAAAAAATCAGAATTAACTAGTAAAAAGACACTAAAATCTTTAAGATTGGATAAGGAGATCCTGAGATATATTATAAACGTTTTAAGATAAAAAAAAATCTTGAAAAAGTAAAACACCATTAATAAATGACAATTCCCAGTTGACCGGCATTGTGGCACAATATCAAGCCATCCTCCGGGCATTCTTTAGGTGCCAGCTATGTCTCCAGCCGGGGCACCTGCAGGGTCCATTCCACTGTGGTCTAATGAGCTTGTTGGATTCAGGAGTCCTTCTGTGTCAGCCAAATGACTCCTGGAGAGTGGTTTCAAAAGCTGGAGAGAGACAAAAGTCAGGAGTATTCTTTCTACCAGAAGAGCCTTCTTCTGAAGTATTTTTCTCGGGCTCAGGAATGTTCTGCGGTGGTGGTGGTGAGGTGTCAATATTAACATTTATTTAGCCAGTGAGTACAATCAAAATTCCCAGAAGTCCTCGATCTAAGATGGGAGAACCCTTCTTCCATCAGCAGTGTCTCATGCTCTCTCCAAACCCCTTCCTTACTTAGATTAAGTTCTTTCCCCTCTGGCAGGGTCCAATTGATTCTCCCTCTTTTTTAGATTCGGCACAATGGTGTCGAGGAGGGCTCTAGAGATTAATAGAACCAGCCCCATTTAGCCTCTACAATTCAAAGGAGGTTGTCAGGGCTGTCTTTGGTTTTGATATAATCTTTGCCTTTTTCTGCTTGTGAACCTCTACTGCAAAAGCTTTATCCAGCTGCTATTTAAAACAGACAAATTTCATTACAAATTCTTTCAAAATTTTATAAAACACAATTCATTTACTGTTAAAAAAGAAGAAGAAAGAAACCAATTGCAGCCATTAGCATTCCAGAATAATTCTGTACCTGATATCAAACACCGCTTTTAAAAATTGTGCTAGTCTCCAAGCTATGTGTTCATTTTCTAATAGCTGAAGCTTGGCGGCACTGTCTGAGCCCTAAGTTTTTTAAAAGTGGAATAATCCAAACTTTTCTCTGTTCCAAGAAAAATTTGCAAAACAATACTAAATGCATGGTAGACTGGTCAGAGATTTTGTCGCAAGGGCACAGTATTAAATCACGTGACCAGTCATTTAGTTTTGGGAAGGACAGGAGTCTATGTATGATACCCAGTCTAAACCTGGTTAAAAGAAATCTATCAAAAGTTCCAGGTACAAATGATAAGTATGGCTCCATCCCAGAGTGGTTCGTATTAGGAGGTGATGTTTCACTGTAATTTTTTCTGAGATTTCCCCCACCAATTTAGTTGCTTCCAGTAACTGGAGGCCATCTTTCTTGAAGGTCTTTCTTGGAATCTCCGTCATAGATATAGGGTTTAAGAAATATTCTGGGTGGCCCATATCGTTCATTAAATCATGAACAAATTTGAGCCAGGGGATTGTAAGTGCCCCCTCTAGTGCCCCCTCTAATATCAGAGTATCTTTTAATATTGCCCTATTTAACTTTGTCTGGTCTTCACACCAGACTCTATGCCACAATAATTTAGGCTCAATTTTTACAAGATCCGCAATGTAATGTTTCACTAACTCATAATGGCAAATTAAAAAAAAAGGTACTAGGTGGTACGGAGAGAATGTGCCTTCAAAATATTTTCGACTGTTTGTAACGGGGTGGAATCTGCAAAGCCCCACACCCCAGCCCTGTACATTGCCTTAGTCACGCATTTTGCTTTATGTATATGTAACATTTCTGGGGGAGGTTTCCTAACCAATTCTTTAGCAAACGATAACAATGCGGTTGTGGATCTAGAAAACGCCAATTTTTTGGGCAGATACAGCTGCCTCCCTTGAATCGTGCTGGTTAAAAAGTACGCCTAAGTAGGAAAAATGTTTTATAGATGATAACCTTTCTCCATCAATATACATTTCACGTGTCCTCAGGGCACATTGGAGGCCGTTTTGGGTACGTGCCATCAATATGGCATCATCCGCATACAATAATGCAGGGATAGGGCGGCCCTCTACCTGGAGATAATCTTTCCATGGAGAAGGAGTTCAACTTCAAGGCCGTTGATGTAAAGATTAAAAAGAAAAGGAGCCAAGAAACAACCTTGTCTGACCTCTCTCTTGACTGGGAAGGCTTGAGTGCATTCACCCTTCTAACCAAACCGGACACTTGCAGAAGCGCCGCTGTACAGCCGCCTTAAAAACATGATAATTTATGGGTAGATCCCTATCTTTTCAAGGACCTCCCACAGCCTATGATGTTTGACTGAGTCGAACGCTGCGGTGAGGTCGACAAAAGCCAAGTTTAAGCTACCTTTTTTTGTTCTTGTATACTTGCCTATCAATAATGAGAGGTTGATGGAGTGCTCAATGGTACCAAGACCATCGCAAAATCCATATTGGAGATCGGATAGTATCTAGCTGTCCTCGGCCCAATCAGAAAGGCGTTCCAGGATGACCCTCCCTACCTCTTTAACAGTGGAATCCCGGAGGGAAATGGGTCTATAACACCCTGGATCTTCACGATCTCCTTTTTTGTAAATTGGAAATATTATAGATTGTGCCCAGGTCTGGGGAAGGGTAGATTTTGTACTAGAATTAATAGCCTGGGTTAATATAGGCCCCCACAAGGGAACATTATGTTTAAACATCTCGACCGGGACCCCATCGGGTCCGGGGACTTTACCACCCAAACTTTGTGCTAAAGCCCTTATCACTTCTTGCAAGGTAATTTCTAAGTCAGTTTGCTCAGCAATGTTGGTGTTACCAGCAATGGAGTACCCTGCAGGATTCCCCTGCTCATTGTACAACTTTGAGGAATGGGTAATCCAAGTTTCTTCTGTGATTACTGTTTCCACAGAGGGGCCATTGCAAGGAGAAAGGAAAGGGGTCCTCAAAATCTTCCAAAAGGAGATGTTATCTTTCTGCTGTGCGGCGCTGTGTAAAGAATCCCAGCTTTCATTACGCAGGGTTCGTTTCCTATCTTTTATTACCCCTTTATAACCTATTCTTGTTTGTCTTAGTTTGGGCAGTGATCTGGGTTGTGTACGCAATGCCTATTTCAGGATGTATGTCGTTACTACGCATGCTTTTACAACGCATGCCTTTATCACGCAGGTTTTACAACACAAGTCGTTACAACGACTTGCGTTGGGGGGCGCTGGATAGTGAATAGTTTAATTTACTATTCCAACTCCAGTCCCCGTGGATAGTAGGGAAGGTTTTGGATAGTAAATTCAACTATTCCCTATCCTACAGCGCCCCCCCCCCACCCCAGCGCAAGTCGTTGTAACGACTTGCGTTGTAAAAGTTGTGTGGTAAAAGTACTGCGTGGTAAAAGTTGCGTTGTAAACGCTGTTCCCCCTTTTTCAGGTTGGCATATGCCCTAGTACATTTAGCATTAAACCAGCCAGAGGATTTCACCTTATTACTAAATTGTACCGTCAGCAAATTTTTAACCTCCCTCGTGATATCTCTAAAGGAGTTCACAATGACCTCTTCAGGGGACACCTCACTCAGGCAGGTGTCCAGCATGGGCCTACATTTACCTATAACTTTTTCAATTAACAAATCTGCATCCACTTTATCCCACTTTAATGAATACCCATTGGTTTTGCTGAATACTACATCCCCCATTATTCAAGTAGATTTCTCTGTCTTATTAAAGCTGAATGGAGGTAGTGTAAGTTTTAAAAGGAGGGGGAAATGGTCACTTAGGGCTATTTCACCCACCTCAAAGGATGAAGCCAAACGCGAGTGAGAGCGTGAGGTCCACATTAAGTCAATGGTGGTAGCGTATCCTCTTCCATTGAAGGTGGGGGGCTTGAAAGATGGTTTAGTTATTAATTAATTGGCTAATACAAGATCCAATTTAAAAATGAGCTTGTTGAATAGATCTCCCATCTCCAAATCATTAAGCAAGCCACACAATCTTCCATCCATATGGCTACATAAACCACAGTTAAAGTCACCCAACAACAGAATTGACCTATCTTTAAATATAGCTCATTTTGGGTGGCATTATCATATACATTAATCAAAAGAATGCAATACTTTGCGTTGAAGGTTAATTCTACTAACTGGTAAAATTTGCCCCACTCATGGAACAAGGTGTTACTTAAGGGCAGCCTGTTTGAAATGTAAGTAGAAATACTACTTTTGGGTCTCCCTCCCAAACCCTTGACTGCCTAGGTGTGGTATGTCTTATATCCATTTATATGGATAGATTCTATTGCCCAAGTCTCCTGCAGGCCAAGAATGTCCATGTTCTCAATAAAGGCTTCCCAAACTGGATTTTGTAGCTTGGTTCTTAAGCCCGAAATATTCCAGGATGCCACAAGAGTTGTATTGGGATCAGTTAAGCATTCAGGTTTGTTAGGGGTCGATCTCACAACCTTGTGAGGGTCCAAATTGGGTGTCATAGGTGGCCCTAACATGGGCTCGTGTTGCTCTAAAGAGACTGCTGAAACCCTGTGGTTACTCTTTCTGCTTACATGTTCCTCTATACTCTCCGGGATTAAAGCCCTGTTTGGAACCTCACTCGGGAATTAACCTATTTGCAGGGTAGGGTACAAGGTGCTGGTAACTCTTTGCGCTCCCCTGCTACTTAAGGTTTCAAAGGGTAGCACCAGTCAATCAGCCCCATCCGAACTGTAAAGAGGGTCGTAAGAATTAAAAGTTGGAATAGGATAGCTACGTTATGCAAGATTACATATGTTACCGAATAAGGGGGCCTGTTGTAGGACTGAGGTAGGTTGATAGAAAAAAGCCTAAGGGCACCACACTTACACCCCTTTTACTGACCGGATTGTAGCTGGCCACTTCCAAACTACTTCTAACCAAACATGGGGACCTAAATGTGATCACTACGCAGTCCCCTGCTACTGTTTGCGGGGAGCAACCAATCCGGGGAATCCGACGGACCAACTTAAATTCAGTGAACAGATCATTAGTGTAACCTGACTTATTAGACAATGCGTGGAGCGCCTTATTTTTCAAGGAGGACCAGTGTTCAAGTTCTCCATTTGGAAGTGTGGGTACGTTAGTTAAAACAATAGTATAGGAGGTGGCCTCTGGGGGTAGATGTATGAACCTCTGCTCTGATATGTTACTGCCATTCTGTCTTCCACCATTCAACCCGGCTGACTCCCTGGATAAGATTACCTGTTTGGCCTGTGTAGGGGCACGAGCAAGATACGTTTCCCCTCTGTTATCGCAACTGCCATTAACTAAGAGTGCTCGATGGGACTGACGGGGGGCCAAGTGCTAAAGGTTGGGGTCTCTATGCCCCCATGCAGATTAACTATAGGATTAGATATGGACTGGGTGTCTGGCATATGCGTATAAGCTGAAGAACGCAAACCAGATACACCCTGAGAGTTATTATACAAAGGCTCTACTCTGGTGCTTGTCACTCCCGCCCACCCCTATTCTGGGTGGATATTTGCGGGGGCATGAGGGAACGTTGGAATGCCCCTTGCAGCCCAAGTAGCCTTTCTTCAATGGTGGACAGCTTAGTAAGAACAGGTCTAATTAGGGCTAATATGGCCCCCTGTAATTTTTTCCAGGATTCCGCTTGGTTAGTGATAGTTAGCCCCCCATTTGCAGGAGTATCGACTGTGGACTTAGGGGTCTACTGTAATAGGGCCACAGTTGATTATGTGATATTTGTGTTTTTTTTGTAAAGCGCTGCTATCGCTCCGGAAGGAGCATCTTGGCGCTGCACCTACAGCAGATCTAATTGGAGAGCATGAATCAGATAGCTGCGAGAACTGAGGAGTCAGATTGAGAGTAGATCCACGTCTTCAGGGCTTTCCTGAAAAGGCTTTCTGAAGGGGCAAGCCTAAGGTTAGGGGGGAGGCGATTCCACGCCCTGACAGCAAGGAATGAAAAGGTCTTTCCACCTTTTGATTTTAATTTGATTCGGGGTTCAGAGACAAAATTAGCGCCCGTTGACCTCAAGCAGCGAGTTGGAGTATAATGCTGAAATCGCTTGATCAGGTAAGCTGGGCCCGTGCGCTTGTTAGCTTTAAAAACAGTGACTAAAAGTTTAAACAAGATTCTCTTGTGGAGAGGCAGCCAATGGAGTGTGTTAAGGGCTGCGGTGGCCGAGGACCTACGTGGGAGTTTCAGGACGAGTCTGGCAGCTGCATGTTGAACGGGCTGCAGTTTTTTTTAGTGAGGACTTCTTAATGCCTGCAAGGAGACCGTTGCAGTAATCCAGCCGGGAAAGAATGAGAGCCACCGCGACTGATTTCCTGGCTGAAATGGGCAAGAAATTAAAAAACTTCTTTAGCTGGCTGATTAGGCTGAAACAGCGTCCTGCGGTGATACGCACATGTTCATCGAAGCTGAGAGAAGCATCGAATTGAACTCCCAAATTGCGGGCTGACACAACCGCACTTGGTGGTGCTTCAGAATTATGGGGCCACCACTCTTTAGGGGAAAAGAGTGTGCCTTTACCGAGGGGTATTATTTCGGTTTTGGCGCTGTTACATTTCAGATGATTTTGATTGAGCCAGGAAAAGACTTCTGATAGGCAGTTTTGGAGTCTGATGGCAGCGTCAGGGATTCTTTTGTCTATGGTGACGACAAGTTGAGTGTCGTCAGCATAGGATGTCACTAGAATCCCATGTGACTCAATCAACGTTAGGAGGGGGGCCATGTATATATTAAAAAAGAGAGGGCTCAGGATGGAGCCCTGAGGCACACCTGAGATAGTGGGGCGTTCACCAGAGAGGTAAGGGCCTAAGGAAACCGTTTGAGAGCGGTTGGACAGAAATGAAATTATCCAGGCAAGTGCGGAACCCGAGACACCAATCCCACGCATCCTGCTGATAAGAATAGCATGAGAGATGGTGTCGAAGGCCGCGGTAAGGTCAAGCATTTTCCATGTCCACACCTGTTGTTTTATGCCGGGATAGTGATGTTTTATGTGTGGTCGCGCCCTGCCCTCTCCTTTTTTTAGGTGGAGGGGCTGATCCTTTGCACTGGCTGATCTTCCTTTGAGGTTCCGTGACAATTGTAAGTGGTGTTTTCGACTCGCACGAATATGGTCGAGTCTGGTATCTCTGAACCGCAAATGATGAGTTTAGTGGGTGTACGCGTTTTCGCTGTGCTAACCTAAACCGTTCGTTTGTTTCGTGGGTTTCTTCATCTGAACCCACGGGTTCCATCTTAGATACGGCATCCATTTTGTTTCTTGCCCTCAAGTAGCCAGCGAACGGACGCTGTCCGCTTCGCGACCCTGGGATTCCCAAATTCTTGCGGAAGACACGTTTCCTTTGAAGGTGTCTTTATGATGAGGGGGATGGCACTGTAAGGCAGATGGCCCCGCTCGAGGCTCATCTTGCCGTGCCGCTCTATTGTCTCAGTTGTGTATGCATTAGGCACGTCCCCTTTGATGCCTGCAACTCGTGTTTCTTGACGCCTCCCCTTTTACACCCCTTTCGATCTGTTCACTGTTCCCCGTCTTCCTCTGCACCTGTTTCTGTCTCTTCCTCGATTCGTTTACTACTGATTGGAATGTATTAATGGTGGGAAGATGTACTTTTACAGTTGGGAACCGCCAAATGTTACTGTAATTATGTTTCGGGCCCTGAATACATGAAAGCGACCCCTTGCGATCTTTACGATGGGAACCGAGTTGTAAACCTTTGTGCACCATGTTATCCTATGCTTCAAAACTGTATAAGAAGAGCGATCCACAGATACAATTTGAAGCAGTCTCCGTGAACTTACATGTTATGTACTTCTCGTGACTTCTGTGTTCCCTGCAGTAATAAACCTCGAATCTTTGACGCCGAAGGAAGTGTTCCGTGTCTCTGTCATTTGTACGCCGGAACAGGTTACCCACAAAGGTTTTAGGTGTTATCCCTGGCATCGCTGGGTCTTAGAGAAAACCCAGTCCTTCAGTTGGCACCCATTGTGGGGCTACATCAGTGGTACCGGTCCAAAGCCCGACGATTGTGAGGAACTTCGTGTGAAATCTCCGAGGGAAGGTGCACCCCGCTTCATCGATCCTGTTGTCGAAACAAGTGGCCCGACGACTTTTCCTGCGAAGATCCCCGCCTCCTGATGGCTGCGACGGACTGCTGCCCTGACTGTAGACCTGTTTTGGCGCCTGCGTAGACCTTGGTACAGCGAGACGATTGACGGGCCTTCCTGGTGACGCCATTGATCTTTAGTTAAGTATTTGTGGGTCGCTCCCAGAGTCCTTGGTTGTGGGTGCTTCGTTGTTGCATGGTTCCATTGCATTTGTGGTTCTTGGTACTTTGTTCTTTGTTGTGATATTTGACGTCTGCAGTCGCCAAAAACCGAGGGTTTTTGCTCTTTGCAGGGACATTGTACTCCTGTAACCCTTGACGTTTGTGAAACTCGGTTAGTGTGCACGATGCCTGGCCGTAGTACTTTGTTCAGTTGCTTTAAAAGTTGTGGTGCGGATTCCCGACTGGAGGACTCGTGTCCGATACCTCCGGTTGGAACCCCAACTTACGAGTTGTATAGCCGACACGGGTTAGGTCCAATTACGTTCAATGAGTGTTGGGTTCGATATACTAAGAAAGACGGTGTCCTTAGTTGGCCACCTCATGGTAGTTTTGAAACTCCGATTTTAGATAATCTTGAAGCTAAATTGTTCCAAAGAAAAGCAAGGCTGGCCATGTTTGATTCCTTTCGGTTGTGGCGTAAAGAAGCCAAACAGAAAGAAATCAGGCAAATTAAACGTAATAAGAGAGAAGGAATTGTTACTACGGTAA
The DNA here is from genome assembly GCF_964263255.1 of Lissotriton vulgaris. Taxonomy (NCBI): domain Eukaryota; kingdom Metazoa; phylum Chordata; class Amphibia; order Caudata; family Salamandridae; genus Lissotriton; species Lissotriton vulgaris. The sequence continues at coordinate 732,251,956 of NC_141695.1, read as the reverse complement.
GAAACGCAGAGCAGTTCCAGCGAGATAAGGAGGAAAAGGAAAAGGAAGTTTTCGATAAATTACAGCGTATGTCTATAGATAAGTGTTACCCGGCTTTACCATCGGGTACGGATAATAAGGAGGAAGTAGTAGAGGACCCCTTGTTGTCTTATCTCTTGAAGTCACCACCTCCGTATGCACAGGGTACCGCAGTTCCTGTGGTTCCCCCTGTCCCCGTCCCTCCACCTGCTCCTGTTCCTGTTCCCCAACCTGTTCCTGCTCCTCTACCTGCTCCCGTCCCTACTGCTCCCCCGCTTGTACTTCCTCATACTCCTGCTCCCGCTGCTTCTACTGTTCTGGTTACTCCTGCTGTTCCCTCTGTTCCTGACACTTCTCTTGTTACCCCGTTGTGTTACCCTAATACCCCATCTGCTGGACGTCGTGTCCCCTCTGTTGCTGCTAACTTTTTTAATTCTCTTGGACCGATTCTTGAGTCCGCTGGTTCTGATGGTCCCCAAAGACGAAGTCAGCTTCCTGGTAGTAGGGAACGTGACTCGCTATATAATATGGCGATGGCTTGGATGAGATACCCCCTTAGGAATCCTCCTCGTGTGGTGCTTGATACGTTCTCTCAATTCAACGTACCGACACAGAGGTTCGTGTTTGAGGAGATGTGCAAGCTTTTGCGTGATCAAATATCGGTTGATGCGTCTGATGATGTATTGACTGCTCTAACTAATCTTCAGCTTCAGTTTGCGAGCGGAATGATAGTGGGTAGCAATGTTCGACGTGCTGTCGAGCAGTTGCTATCTTTCCGTCCTTGTATAATGCCTCGGGCATTGTTTTTAGAAGACTTTGAGGAACCACTAACAGCGCCTGGTCAGTATCCCATGCGCGAAGTTCCACCAGTGTGGATGCCAGGTGATGCTGCTGCTAATCCTCCTATTTTGCCACATTTCCGGAGAGTGTGGATACATCTTCCGTGGAAGCGGTCAGAAGTTTTGCAAGTAAAGCAATCTTTGCCTGACCCTCGCAAAAATCCTGCAGGGTACTATAAAGAATTGTCGCAGCTCGTGGATGCTACGATAATGAATCTTGCCGACATTGATATGTTGTTTGGCAATGTCGTACCGCAACCGGTATGGGCAAAGATTCGTCAGGAAGATCATGCAGCAGAATTAGGCGGTGACTGGGCTGCACTTCTTGCTGCGGATGCCTTGCAAGGTGGTGGGGCTAAGCCCGAACAGTTAATTGCTAATCTCCCACAGAGAATAATAACTCTCATGAAAACACTTATGCCAGCTATGAAGGTGAATTGGGACAAATTGTCCGCTTGTAAACAAAAGAAGGATGAGAGTGTCTCTGATTTCTTTACAAGATTTGAGGAGGCATTCATTGATCATAGTGGTCAGGACATGGGCACTGAAGGAGGTCAGAGATTGTTTGTGGACAAGTTTGTATCAAATCTGTTGCCAGACTTAAGCAACAAATTAAGGAATTCAGAAAGTGCGTGGGCTGTTTCCACTTCTGCTCAGATATTGGCTACGGCCCAATATTATGAGAATAGAGAGAAAGAGGAGAACGATCGTGCCGATAAAAAAACGAAAGAGCTTAAGACTAAAGTGTTGTTGCAACAAGCGTATTCTCCACGTTCGAATCAGAATGATTAGCAACAGCGGAATCAATCGCAGTCTCAGTCGAATAGGTCGCAAACACGAAATGACTCCTCTTCACAGAGATCTACGTTGGGGTACAATCAGTGTGCCTATTGTAGGAAGGAGGGTCATTTGAAATTTGACTGTCCAGTCTTGAGTGAACAAAATAGTGGTAATTCATCTAGTGGAGGTCGTAGTGGTCCTCAACAAGCATCACGTGGTAGAGGTCGCGGTGCTCAAAATGATCGCTCCAATAATTCTTCCGATTCTAATAATTGTTTTGATCAGCGTGGGTCGTCACAAGGCAGATCTGCACAGTACAATGTGGACGATTATTACGTCGATCAGAACACTGACAACGGTAATTACTAGGACAGCCATAGACAAGGAGAGGGAGTAGTATCAGTTCCGGTTGATCAGAGAGGGCCTTACGTCGCAGTTGCCACCTCGGGCGTCGTTGAGCCTTTTCTGTTGGACACTGGTGCAGCGAAAAGTTCCATCATGCATTCGAAACTCCCTGGCGCACCTTTGTCTGGCTTAACAAATGTTTCCGTTGGATTCTCTGGCGCCCCTGTTAGAAATCCGGTTTCGCGCCCTTTGCCCCTTGCAATTGGGCCTCGTGAGCTGAAAGCTCCTTTGATTTTGACTACTGGTTGTGGTGAAAATCTCTTGGGCCTGGATTTGCTAAAACGCCTGTATGCGACTTTGTATTGTTCTCCTGCGGGTGTAAAGCTTACATTGGGTGAGAAAGTTATCTCTCCCATGTATTTGTCTATCGACAAGCTTCCACCGGAATTGAGTTCTCTTCCTGCATCTTTGTGGGCAACGGGTCCCAATGACGTAGGCCTGCTTGATATCTCCCCTTATGTTGTTCATTTGAAATCTAATGTGCGTCTGCCACGTATTCCCCAGTATCGTATCTCTCTCGATGGTGAGCGAGCTTTGTTAGCAATCATCTACGATTTGATTGAGAAAGATGTTATCGAGGAGACTCGGGGAAACGTGTGCAATAGCCCTGTGCTGCCCATTCTGAAACGCACTGATCCATCGAAGCCCCCTGTTTATCGTTTTGTTATCGATTTACGGGAGGTAAATAAAATTGTGATTCCTCAGTTCCCTGTGGTGCCTGACATCACGGCTCTACTGACTCTGATTCCAGCCTCTGCATCTTGGTTCTCAGTGATCGATCTGAAGAATGCTTTCTTCAGTATCCCGATTGCTGAGGAGAGTAGGGACCTTTTCGGTTTCTCTCTTGGTGGCCGCAGCTTTAGGTTTAAACGCGCTCCTCAGGGCTACTGTGAGAGTCCATCGATATACAGTCAAGCCTTGAAGGGCCAGCTTGATGCGTTCATATTGCCGGCTGGTGCGGCCTTGAATCAATATGTCGATGACTTATTGGTGGCTGCGGATACTCAGGACATTTGCAGAATTGCCACGGTGTCGTTGTTACAGCATCTCTGTGACTTACATCATAAGGTGTCACCTTCTAAACTGCAATATTGTTGCCAAGAAGTAACCTATCTAGGTCACTTATTGTCAAAGGAGGGAAGAAGGTTGACCCCAGAGAGAATTGCAGCGATTGCTCGAATGACTGTGCCAACAGCTCAGAGAGATGTGCGTGCCTTTCTAGGTATCACGTCATACTGCAGGCAATGGATTCCAAATTTTTCATTGCTAGCAAAACCATTGGTGGCTCTTACGTGCAAGGAAGTTCCAACTCCTTTACCATGGACGGAAGAATGTCAGAAAAGTTTTTCTGAACTGCGTGACGCGTTGTGTTCGGCCCCTGTGTTAGGTACTCCTGACTACAGTAAGCCGTTTACACTATACGTTCACGAGAGGGAAGGTTGTGCGTTGAGTGTCTTGACGCAACAATTCGGTGGTAAGCAGCGTCCATGTGCATATTTTTCCTCGACCTTGGACCCAGTAGCTAGAGCATTGCCGAGTTGTCTGAGAGCAACAGCGGCAGCTGCGGTGTCCATCCGACAATCTGCAGGATTGGTCATGGATAATATGCTTACGGTAATGGTTCCGCATGCAGTTGACACTCTCTTGAATCGTACGAAAACCCAACACCTGACGAGTGCAAGGTTGTCTGGGTATGAGTTGACGCTTTTGGCAAGTCACATTCAAATAAAGCGCTGTAATGTCCTGAACCCGATGACTTTGTTGCCAATCAGTATGGAATCAGATGAAGTCGCATCTCATGATTGCTACTTAAGAACTGAAGAAGAAACAAAAGGTCGAGTTGATTTGAAAAATACTCCATTGGAAGATCCCGATGGGACCCTGTATGTGGATGGGTCGTGTTTTAAATTGCCGAATGGGGATGTGACAACTGCGTATGCTGTGGTGACGTTGAGTACGGTTGTGGAGACTGCGAGATTGAATCAGAATTCTGCACAGGCGGCAGAGCTGATTGCCTTGACTAGAGCGTGTGTGTTGTCGAAAGGGAAGCGGGTGAATGTGTTTACGGACAGCCAGTATGCGTTTGGTGTTGTGCACAGTTTTGGACGTTTGTGGAGAGAGAGAGGTTTCATGACATCGCATGGTACGAAGATTCAGCATGGACAGCTGGTGAATGATCTTTTGGATGCACTTACATTGCCTAAGCAGGTGGCGATTATTAAATGTAGTGCACACCGTAAGGTGACGGATGATGTTGGTCGTGGCAATGCGTTTGCGGATGAGATTGCTAAGGAGACTGCCCGGAACCTTAGCACTAGAATGTATGTGACGAGTTCGGTAAGGTGGCCTGCAGAAACTGGTATGTGTGAGGACACTATCGAGAGTGTGAAAGCGATTCAGAACGAGGCCACCGAGACTGAAAAGATGAAGTGGAAAGAGAGTACGGGAAAGTTGGATGCGAATGGCTGCTAGATTGATCTGTCGGAACATAAGAGGTGGATGTTGCCGGATGCGTACTTGCTAGCTGTTGTGACGATGGCACATGGTTTGGCACATATTAGTGCGAAAGGTATCTGCAAGTTGTTGTCCCCTGTATGGAAAAATGATGGCATTACTAAGTGTGCTGAGAGATTGGTTAAGAATTGTATGATATGTATGAAGTACAATCCTGGTAAGGGAACTCCTACACCCCCTGGCCATTTTGCTCCCCCTTCATGTCCTTTTGAGGTGATTCAGCTAGACTTCATCCATATGGAGCGATGCAATAACCTGAAGTACGTGTTAGTGGTGGTTTGCGCATTCTCCCGATGGATCGAAGCCTACCCTCTTAAAGACAACACTGCTCTGTCCACTGCAAAAATCCTACTGAAGGAATACTTTCCTCGGTATGGAATGCCACGAATTGTATGGTCTGATAACGGAAGTGAGTTTGTGGGGAGTGTGATGAAGAATGTGTGCAAGGGCCTTGGAATTACACAGAAATTCCACAGCGCCAATCATCCCAAGTCAGCAGGTTTGGTTGAAGGGTATAATGGCACCCTTAAATTGAAACTAGCGAAGATTCAGGCTACGACTGGTCTCTCGTGGCCTGACGCTTTGCCCTTAGCTCTTCTGTCAACAAGGGCGACTGTACACTCCCGAGTAGGGCTCAGCCCCTACGAGATTGTGTTCGGCCGCCCTGCAAATGTTTGGGGGGTCCCTAGACCCAGTGTGTTTTCTGATCTTGAGTACCCAATGTTGATCGATTATCTTCATGATCTGACTGCTAAACTGAGGTTAATTCACCAACAGGTCTTTGAAGCACTGCCGACGCAGACGGAGGGTCCAGGCCACCAGCTCCAGCCTGGAGACTGGGTAATGACGAGGAATTTTGCCCGGAAGCACAACCTTGAGCCTCGTTTTACTGGACCCTACCAAGTGCTCCTTGCCACGAGGACTGCTGTTCGTTTGGAAGGTCGTAAGAACTGGGTGCATGCCACCCATAACAAAAAGGTACCCATACCTTTATCAGCAGACTCGTGGGTGAGGAAGGGCATCGCCTCGTCTGAAGTCGAAACTGTGCCGAACTTTGTTCCTTTCAGCGACGCTCAGCCTGTCGGAGATACCTCAGTGCAGCAAAACGATATTGGTGAACATTTGTCATCACAGAACGCAAGATCTGAACAATTGACTGGTCAACAGAACTCTGTCTCATCATCGGATCAATTGTTTGACGAACAGACATGTCCTGGGAGAAGCCGATATTTTCTCCATGCCAACACCAAAGACTAATAAATATCTTTGCTTTCTCCCCTGACATCCACGTTACCCCATTGACACTATCCAGTCTGAACACACTTGCATAACTGTAATTTTGTAAATTTTGAGTCTTTTTCCACGTATGTGTTTTTGCTTCCACAGCTAGCAGATTTTGTATATATTGTTGATCAAGGATACCTTACATCCGGGTGAACCGTAGGGCCGCGCGGGTACTTCCTTCTGGTTAGTAGGTCTTGACACTAGGTCAGAGACCGTCGATTCCTAGGAACTCCTGGGGATTGACTATTGCTACACAGAACGAAGTGCGTCAAGAACGTAGCGGACGGTTTTAGAGGATGGCTTTCTCGAAGCTGTCGGAATTGGAAAAGGCTCAGGCCCAAAGATTCGAGTTGCGCAGAATTGCACACACAAAATGCTTCATGTTTAAGGTGTTCCCTCTGTTCTTAACTGTTTCCTCGTTATTGGTGGGTGGGGTGTATTACATGATACAATCATTGTTACCTTCTGCCTCACCTACCCCTTCTTCTGAACCTAAACTTACCTCCACTGTCTCTCCTCATTCCTTCCACATCCTACCCCAACACGAACAGGCCAGACGTGCGGAATTTATGAATAATTCCTTCATTCAGCTCCTTCATCAGCATCAATTGGTGATGAACACTACCAATTGTTGGGTGTGTGGGTTGATGCCACATACCACCGATAAGGGAATTCCGTACTTGGTCCTTCCTTATAGTTCCCAGGGTTAAGCTCGAGCATTCCAAACAATGTTTCGAAGTGCACTAGATTCTTACCCCAATCGAGAGCCACGTTCTCCACACTTTGGTCCTGGTCCGTACCATAAGCCTTTGGCGATAGCAATTGCTGATTTGATAGGGATATCTATGAGCCGTCGCTCATCCCAGAGGAAGAGGTGCGAGCCTATAGGGATCTCAGTGAGGTTGAGTATAGTGTGCTCGTAGGCGAAAGACAGATTAGGTGCTCATCTCCGATATGGGTCGTACCCCACCTTGGTAATTTCTGTCTGAAAGGTCGTGGCCGAAGCCCGAGAGCTCACCTTGGAGAGAGTGCTTGCTCTGAGACGTATGTCTTACCAATGCTCTCTTCCCCTGTTCTCCTAACTGCCAAGGGTACGTACTTTGTCTGTTATGATCGTGCATATACATGGTTGCCCCTTGACTTTGCGGGCACCTGTTATATTGCAAACTTGTTGCCACCGACTTTTACAGTCGCCTCCGATTACCACAAGACCAGAGTTGTGAGGGGCGTGATTAGCAAACAGGACACTGCCGGTCAAGAGGCAGGAGACTTTTTCAAGGGTTTCTTGCCGTTTTGGGGGCCTATGATTAATAGTAGGAACCTAAGACAGTTGACTCGAGTGGTGGAATCGACAGCTAACATCACTGCCAGTGCCCTTGGTAATATTACAGCAGAGCTTCAGGCGGATAGATTGATGACGTTACAAAATCGTATGGTTTTAGACGTTGTCTTAGCAGATCGAGGTGGAGTATGTAAGGTGATCCATTCGAGTTGTTGTATTTTCATTCCAAACAACGCTCCGACTGTCTATAAAGCCATCTCGAAGTTGCATAAGATTTCTGAGTCCATACACGTGGACTTAGGAGATTGGACGTTACTCGGATGGTTTTGGGGCCTGATGTCGACTTGGGGTTGGAAGATTCTGATGATCATCGGGGTTGTTGTAGCATTCCTGTTTACATGTTGCCTTTGCGTGCAGTGCGGTCCTGCTTTATGTGGCCTCTGTGCTACGACGTGTATAAGGCAGCCGCCTGTTACCAAAGGAACTCTGTTGGATAAGGCTATGTTGCAGCAGCATCTAGATGGTCTGATGAATATCGAGATCGATTCTGATTCCGACTAGTGCTTGCCTACATGAGGGCAAAAGGAGCGTCTGAGGTTCCGTGACAATTGTAAGTGGTGTTTTTGACTCGCACGAATATGGTCGAGTCTGGTATCTCTGAACCGCAAATGATGAGTTTAGTGGGTGTACGCGTTTTCGCTGTGCTAACCTAAACCGTTCGTTTGTTTCATGGGTTTCTTCATCTGAACCCACGGGTTCCATCTTAGATACGGCATCCATTTTGTTTCTTGCCCTCAAGTAGCCAGCGAACGGACGCTGTCCGTTTCGCAACCCTGGGATTCCCAAATTCTTGCGGAAGACACGTTTCCTTTGAAGGTGTCTTTATGATGAGGGGGATGGCACTGTAAGGCAGATGGCCCCGCTCGAGGCTCATCTTGCCGTGCCGCTCTATTGTCTCAGTTGTGTATGCATTAGGCACGTCCCCTTTGATGCCTGCAACTCGTGTTTCTTGACGCCTCCCCTTTTACACCCCTTTCGATCTGTTCACTGTTCCCGTCTTCCTCTGCACCTGTTTCTGTCTCTTCCTCGATTCGTTTACTACTGATTGGAATGTATTAATGGTGGGAAGATGTACTTTTACAGTTGGGAACCGCCAAATGTTACTGTAATTATGGTCCGGGCCCTGAATACATGAAAGCGACCCCTTGCGATCTTTACGATGGGAACCGAGTTGTAAACCTTTGTGCACCATGTTATCCTATGCTTCAAAACTGTATAAGAAGAGCGATCCACAAATACAATTTGAAGCAGTCTCCGTGAACTTACATGTTATGTACTTCTCGTGACTTCTGTGTTCCCTGCAGTAATAAACCTCGAATCTTTGATGCCGAAGGAAGTGTCCTGTGTCTCTGTCATTTGTACGCCGGAACAGGTTACCCACGAAGGTTTTAGGTGTTATCCCTGGCACCGCTGGGTCTTAGAGAAAACCCAGTCCTTCACCTTTTTTGGTCCCTCGTCTGGACATTTGGTGTAGTAGCAATTTTGGGTGTGATAAGCCCTGTGAGTCTGATGATACGGACAGGGGGGTCAACAGTACTTCTCTCTCTAGGGGCGGTGTTGGCAAGGGGGTCCCATCAAGTATGGGAGTGTTGGATATTCCTACTGCAGTGGGGTTTGATAACTCTGGGACTTGATTTTGTGTTTGAGATACCCCGGGTAACGGCTCAAGTGATAATCTACGCTTAGTAAGGGCGATTTCATGCATCAGGGCTGACTCTGCCCTCAAAAGCAAGGCATCCAAAGTCCCCACCACCCCCTGCCCTGTTAAAGATTTTCACTTCTTCATCCCATCCCCCCCTTCAATAGTTGTTAACAATAAATTGAGCGTCAATTACCAAGTCTCTGATAGTCCACTAGCCTCGTTGGCCCCAGGGAAGGTGGGATGGTAGTGCCTAGTAGATGGCTAATAGAGCCAACAGGGGACAAAAAGAATCAAGAAATAATATAAAACAAATATAGCAAAATGTCAATACCATGACCCAGGCCAGACTCCTCCAGTCTCTGACGGGCCCGCCCTTGGTCTGGGCTTCGTCCGGCACCGCGGACGGAGAGCCAGCACTATAAGAGCGATGGCCACACCTCTCCCTCACTTGCAGCAGCTGCAATGTGGAGTGTTGCACTCTGGGGGTTGCAGTCCTCCCCTAGAGTGAAGATGGAGGTGCGGGCAGTGCGGGCAGAGCAGCGTGGCCCCTGGGACCCTCGTCCCAACAAGGGTTCTTCCAAATGGCAATAGTTGGCTTACCGAGCAGCCGGTGAGCAACAGACAGGCAGCTAAGGTCTCCAGTGGTGGAGAGGCAGTGCTATAAGCGCGATGGCAACGCCTCTCCCTCACTCACGGCAGCTGCGAAGTGGAGTGGTGCCCTCTGGGGGTTGCAGTCCTCCCGAGAGTGAAGATGGAGGTGCGGGCAGAGCAGCGTGGCCCCTGGGACCCTCTTCCCACCAGGGGTACTTCCAAATGGCATTAGTTGGCGTACCGAGCAGCCGGTGAGCAACAGACAGGCATCTAAGGTCTCCCCTGCATTGCATATATCCTTATATTAATATATCTAAATACACATTTTTCATTTATATATGTGTATTGGATTGCATGTTAATTCAGCATATACAGCTTATAATATTTGCTTCATAATCGCTTGATAGAGCATTATTGTACTTGGCCCATTTTGCAGGGTCATCCCTAAACTTCTTGCCTTTCTCCTAGCCTTTTTTCTGACATGGTGTTGGTGGTTTTAGGACTCTGGGCACTTTAGCACTGCTGTCCAGTGTAAAGTGTGTGTGCTCTTTGTGTAAATATGGTAAGGATTGGTCTGCACCTGTTTGGTATATTTAATTTACCTGTCAGTCCCATGTAAAGTTGTATCTCAGATACCCAGGCTGGTACATTAAATGCTACTGGTGGGCTTACAGCGCTGATTGCGCCACCCACCAAAGTAGCCTTGCAAGCCTATCTCAGGCCTCTGCCATTGCAGGGCCTGTGCGTGCAGTGTCAATGCTGCTGTGACATGGCACCTAAAGTGTGTGCCATGTCAGTGACCCCCCTTTTACTACATGTCAGTCACAACCTAAGGTGGGCCCTAGCTAGCCCTATGGGTAGGGTGCACTGTAGGTCAAAGATAGGACATGTACCTTAAGTGTGTGACGTCCTGGTACTGACAAACAGCCATTTTGGTTTCTCACAACTGTGAGGCTGCCCTCCCATAGGAATGCATTGGGGATTCCCTAATAAGTGTTTCAGTGGTAATTCCTGATATGAGGGGAGCAGCGTGGTCAAGTTTGGTATATTTGGAATAGTGCTAATGAATGCTACACAATGGTGTGCACAGTTTTATTATAACTATTTTAGAAATGCCACTTTTAGAAGTTGCCATTTCTTTGTGCTATGTGTCTGCCTGTCTGATGTGGATTGTATGTCTGCCTTTTGAGCGACAGGGGGTGGTGAGGTGTGTGGGGCTCTAGGAGAGGCTAAGGTGAGTCGGCACTAGGCTGAATGGCACATCTGCATTTGGAGTAGTGGGAGGGGAAGCCCCTGGTTCATGAATAGGTCTGTGACTAGCCTGTGCAATGTCGGACAGCTGCCCTGCCTGATAGGGGGCAGCTGCAACGATGGGGGCATTTTGTGACAGAGTCCCAGTGGGGCTGGAGAGGCACAGTGATGCCAGGCTCTTTGCTCATTCACAGCTGTGGAGCACCAGCCTGGGCAGCTGCAACGGTCGGCACATTTGTTGGGGAAAGCCCCAGTGGGGGCACATTGAGTGCCCATGGCCACAGTCTCTGCACAGTTGCACTGCAATTAGCGGCAGCTGCAATGTTTAGGCCAGTTGCTTACAAGTCCCAGTGGGGGCCCAGGAGGCACAGCGGTGCCAGCGCTATTGTGCACTTTTTGATATTGCTGCATTGGCAGAACAAACACTGACATTGTGGACATAGGGCATTTGAGCCCTCTGCAAAGGGCTGTTGGCCAAGGGGACTGTGTTGTGCTGGTAGGGCGCGAGGCCCTAAGGTAATGCCCGCAGAGGTGGCATCTGGTTTATATGATGATTGCATAATATGCTTGATGCCTAATGTGATTACGTAATGTGATTTATGCCTAATGTGATTGTGTAATATGATTTATGCTTGTGATGCCTATGACATAATGTGTTTAGGATGTTTACGAATAAGTGTTTATGCTGGTGAGGCCTAATGCGTAATGTGTTTATGCTAAGGAGGTTTGGGCCTAATGTGATTTATTGCCTAATGTTATTTTCTGATATTTTGGGATGATGTCTAATGCTAATGTGATAATGCTTAGGTCATTATGATACCAGTGGTTTCCGGTTGTGTTTTGTATTTACTTACCTGTTCTGATGGCTCTGGCCGTGGCCCGACTGGCCTGGTCCTGTATATAATCCCCTGTGAATATTGCCGGTGTCAGTTGGCACAGTGTAAATGTGTGATTATATTTATAATGTGTTTATGATAATACAACAGCTATTTTTGATATAACCATGTGTGAAGTTTCTTTTGTAGTGTGCCTAGTGTGTTGCTGCAGTGTGTTTCTGTTGCGTAAACGCATCACACATTGCCTGTGGAATAAGCCTGACTGCTTGTGCCAAGCTACCAAGGGGGTGAGCAGGGGTTATCTTCAGCGTGCAACTCCCTTTCCCTGACTTGAGTGGTGGTTTCTGCCTGGGTTTGGCGCAAGCCTTAGCCAACCAGAAATACCATTTCTAACAAGCATTACTTCTTCATACATATGTATTTGTGCACTATTTAATGTGTTATGGGTTCAACTTAAGGCGTAAAAAGATTAATATATCAATCTTATATTTGACATCATTCAGCAAGAAGCATACCCTTTTCAAAATTATCAGAAACGTGTATTTAAGCCAGGTACATATATGTAATGGATAGGGAGTAGCATTTAGTTTCATGGTAGACTTGGTTTGTGGGAGCTGAGCTGCAAGCATTCTCAGTGGAGGGCATTGGCTTCTCAGAGCCAGCCTGTCCTTATCAGCTAGCTAGTTAAGGTCATGAATGTGACAGAAAGCAGCACTGCAAACAGCAGACTTGTTGTTGAGCCAAGGTGTCTAGGATATTGGCCACCTCAATAAGCTCACATGGGCACTTTTGGTGTTAACACAGCGTGGAGGTGTTGGTAAACAAAGACTGGTTCCATCATTCAAATAATCAAATACATTTATGAAAATACTGTTACAATGCTGCATCCCTTTGTAATATTTTGCTTTATAAATGTTTTTACTGCCAATATATTGTTTGTTTTTATAGTTAAATCTACACACATTGGGTAGGCGCTAGGTGGCGCACAAGCGGAATGGCCGCTATTGCGTGAGGCTCCCGCAGGTTGACATTAAAAACCATTATGTGTCCTGCTCCACCGAGGTGAAATGCTTGAAATAGCGTGAGGACAAGACCTCACACACTTAGGAACCCATTGGTGTAATGTTGGGAGCAGATTGCTGTGTTTGGCACCGGAAAATAGCGGTTAAACCTGCAGACCGGAGACAGCAACTCACACGCCCAGAACTGCTGAGCGGTAGTGCAGATCACAGGAGGGCTGAGGTCCCCACGAGGAAGAAAGGCCAGAACGCAGTATCGGTGGGGAGAACAGCGCATTGCGCACTTCTCCTGGGGAACTGCCTGTCCTCGGAAATTGCTGGAAGACACCTATGGAATCAAGTAAGAGAGGTGGGCGGTGTGCAGCCTGCGATCTGAACGACGGGGGAGAAAACCACTACAGGCAAACCAAAAGTGCAGCCATATTGAGCAAAGACGCAGAGGGATATGCCTGCCCTGCTCACACACTGCGTTAGGGCTCATAGTCAAAAGTACGTCGTACCTGCCATCAGCGCTCGCAGTAGAAGGGGTCCTGGAGGCACGACTACAACCTGCATAACAGGTCGCTACGGAGCTGGTATGACAAAACAATCCCCACTGAAAGCTTGAAAGTGGGAAACAAATCAAAAGCGTGTGTATCAGGGGACGTCACCTATAAATAGCGGCTGTATTGAAAACTGCAACAAGACACTATAGCAGTCCCCCACTCCTGCAGGAACACACAACCGAAACCTCCAGACTGAGAGCATTGATACAAGGGGGGCCCTATCGAGCAGCGGAGTGACCGCACTGAGAAAAGACGCAACAGGACAGGCCTACATTACTCACACACTATACTAGAGACAGCAATCAGGAGCCCACTATACCTGCCATCAGCACTTGATTGTAGAAGGGTGCCCATGGACGCGATTACAACATGCGCAACAGGGTGCTGGGAAACTGGTGTCAAAAGTCATTTCCATTTAAAACTGGAAAACAGGAAACTCACCAAGAGTAAACACTACGGGAAGTTAACTACAGATAGCGGCCGCACTGGAGGCCATACCCAGATGACACAGCCACCCTCGCCCCTGAAAGATCACGTGAAAGGTGCCTCTAAATTTGGGACAGCGTCACAGAGCGAAGCCCTACTAAGCAGCAGAAGAACAGTCGTAAATACTCCAGATTAGTGCCAGAAGTTATAGGGAGCCACGAAACACACTTTAAAAGTAGCGCTGTAGTGAAGCCCTGGCCTAGATCAACACATACAGCTGCTAACAAAGACAGAGCCAAGATGGGGAAACCAGACACACGCCAACCAAAGCTGATATTTGACCCCAAAAAATCCACAAGGCAGCAATACGCAGAAGCAGACCTCGGAGCAGAATCCACATAGCAGGAACAACAGCTCACATCAGGGGAAGACTTGAAAGTGGTTCTGCTGGAGGCGAGGCAAGGCTTTGCGACCATTTCAGAAAAAATAGACCCTATGACAACGCGGATGGATGTGATAGCCCGAAAAATTGAGGGCGAAGAGATGCGCATAAAAGAACCAAAGCAACGCATCTCCAGTGTCGAAGACATCACCAATCATGTACAAAAAATGACAGTGCAGATTGATAAGTTGCTTAAAGTCATAGCAGCTAAAAAGGAGGACATAGAAGCACGGAGTCAGAGAAACAACATATGAGTTTTGGGTATACCAGAGAGTACCAACACGGGCAAGATGGAAGAGTATGTTGAGAAACTATTAATAGCTGTGATGGGCACGGAATTGCTGTCCCCTCATTTTATGAAGAAAGAGCTCACTGATCCCTTGGGCCGAGACCATCTCCTGGAAGTACCTCCAGACCTATCATCCCTCACCTGTTGAATTACAGGGGCAGAGACGTTGCCCTACGAGTGGCCAGGGAGAAAAAAACAATTGAATTATGAGGGAATACCTTTCACCATGTACCCTGACTTTACGTTGCACGTACTGGAAGAACTCCGTAACTTTTTGGTAGTGAAACAAAAGCTAAGACAAGCTCAGATCAACTACACCTTCCTATTTCCAGCTCGTCTCCGTGTCTCCCATCAAGGAACCTAAACGTTCTTTACCAGACCTCAACAAGTGGAAGAGTTTCTAAAGCAACTTCACAAACCTAGAAGATCGACGACAACACCGTACGACTCACCATTACCTCATTCACTGGAATGAACACCGCTGTAGATTGTAACCAAAAATTGATGTGAAATGTTTCATGACCTATGGACATAGTCACGTTCATAGAATCTTACTTGATTTCAGGATAAGACTCTATGCACAGGAGGAATGAGGACTTGCCACCAAAAGGACACTACGGAAGGAGGGTGAAACTACTCTGCAGCCGGCCACCCTTGAAGTCTATCCAGGGATTAACAAAGAGATATACTACACCTGGACTGACTAGAGGTATTCGTGAGCCACCCAGATGCATTACCTCACCTGGGATACCCCACTATTGTTTTCAACTTACTTATGCTTTTCCCTATTCTCTTCTCAAGTTCGAAGTGGGAAGAGATAGATCCAACTGTTATATTGGAGAAGCTGATGGGTGTTGGGGAGGGGGGAGGGACACTTACACCTGGCATGATTGGGATGCCTCAGTGGGTGGGGGAGGTAAATTGATGGAAGTTGCAAAGCTACAGTTATCCAAATGCTAATAATGCTTTACAAATAACTGCCTTTTTGAGTATGCGAATTCTGGAGTACATACGCTCACAATGCACAGACCAGTTAGGGATGAGCAGAAACTCTGACACAGGAGGATAGAACCACACTAAGGGTGATGTCTTGGAATGTCAGGGGCCTAGGTGATCCGAGGACACGGAGGCAAGTACTGGCCTATTTAGAAAGGCAACAGATACACATGGCATTGCTACAAGAAACCCACCTTAACCCGAGGGCCCAGAATAACTTTGAAGTAATTGGGCGAGTTGTGGACTCTTTTCCTCCTACTCCTCATATGCCCATGGAACAGCAATACTTTTTAAAAAACAAACTTGATTCGAGCTGGCAGGGGTGATAGAGGATCCACAAGGCAGATATGTGGTTGCATGGGGGCGACAGGGCAGAGACTCAGTTACGATTGCAAACTATTATGGTCCTAACACGGATAGCCCAGAATTTTTTACTGACCTGTGCGGCAAAATACTAACAGTTGGTTCCTTTCACATAATATGGGGGGAGGATTTCAATGTTGCCCTACATCCACACCAAGGCAGATCTAACGCGCCTCACACCACTATACCAATGCACAGGAGGCACTGCGGGGCATAATTCAGGAGGGTGGACTGATTAATAGTTGGAGACACACACATCTGCAAGCACGGGAAGGCACACATTTCATGTCCCGCAGACTGACATGGGCAAGGATAGATTACTGTTTGATTTTGAGGGGCTTGGGGTCCGATATACGCAACTTGATACACTTGGCTAGAACATTCTTGGACCACTGTCCGGTAAAGGTATTGCTCACCCCACCGTGTATGGCAGCCCAAGACCAAGCTGGAGGCTGCAACCCATGGCCCTGTTCGATATAGTTTTCCAAGCGGAATTAGGGGAGGAAATCAAAGATTTCTTTGTTAGAAACAAGGGATCAGTTGATAGTGTAGAATTGATATGGGATGCTTTTAATATAACGATAAGGGGAGTCTGCATCTCAAAGAGTTTTGGGGTATTAAAAAATATACGGAACACGCTACACAACCTAGAGCGAGATTTAAAGAGACTGGAGAGAAAAATGAGTCGTGGAGAGATGGGGCATGGGCAAAACAACTTCAGAGAAAAAATATCAGAATATGAAGACACTACGCAGAGAGAGTCAAAATTTAGGGGACGCTACTGGATGGCCGCAGATATGGGGAGGGGGAGAGGCCGGGTAGGGCGCTAGCAGAAGTGACAAGACGCCTTCACTTTAACCCCTTGCATCCGGGGCTCATTCCCAGCTGTGCTGGGGAGAGGGGGGCACGCACAGTGCCCCTATGCTCATGACGAGCTGAGCTCGTCATAAGCCATGGTGGTCATGTGCTCATGACGAGCTGAGCTCATCATGACCACACCCGTTTATGTAGAACGTTCGCACAGCAGGGGAATTAGCCCAGCGTGTAAGCGTTCCAACGGTCATGACGAGCTCAGCTCGTCATGAGCACACGAGCACCGTGGCTCATGACGAGCTCAGCTCGTCATGAGCGTTCAAGGGGTTAACACTCATATATTAGAGATACAGGGACCTAGGGAATTACTACAACAGGACTCATTAACCATTCTAGACATATTTATGACACATTACAGAATGTTATACACATCTCAGAGACATGGCTCACTGGATCTAGATGGCTTCATGGGGGAGGTAGCTCTTGGCTGGCTCAGTGATATGCAAAGGGAATTCCTTTGTCTCCCATTTTAGATACATAAAATGAGGGAGGCAATAATGCAACTAAAGAATGGGAAAGCGCCAGGATCAGATGGCCTACATTGACATCATGGCACCAGTGTTAAAAGAGGTGTATGAGGAATCCCTTGAGGTAGGAATACTTCCCCCCTCGATGAGGGAAGCCAGAGTTATGTCCTTGCTGAAGCCGGGGAAACACCCTGAATCTTGTGACTCATATCTGCCATTATCACTGATGAATTGTGACACAAAGATATTAGCAAAAGTACTGGCTAACCGACTGACTCTCCTAATTGAAAAACTCATACTCCTCGATCAATCAGAGTTTGTGCCAGGCAGGGCTACGTCCCATTACCTCAGGACCCTGTTCTCTTTGATCCAGGCAGTAGCACCCAAATTCCCACTTGCTGCAGTGTTCCTAGATGCCACCAAGGCGTTTAATTCAGTGGAGTGGGATTAATTATTTGGAGTCTTACAGAGGATGGGATTCCCACTTTTATATTTATCGTGGCTCAAATTATGGTACCACCAACCCACTGCCAATATATTGATTAATGGTCACTTATCTCAGCCATTCATAATCTCCAGAGGCACTCGTCAGGGGTGTCCGCTTTCCCCACTTTTGTTCGCTATCGCGGTAGAACCATTGGCTTCAAGACTACGTCAGGTTCATCAAGATAAAGCATTCCGCTGCTGTCAACACCAAATATTAATATCACTTTATGCTGATGACATGACGTTATACGTCAGAGATCCTCAACACAATATAAACCCCATATTACAAGAATTTATAAGATTTGGTAGACTCTCTGGTGTTAGTATTAACTGGGGGACATCTCAGGTCTTTCCTCTCACACCAGCAGTGACTAAATTCTCAACTCGATTTCCCTCTAGAATGGTGTAACACAGACTTGCGGTATCTAGGCATACAGATAACCAGAGATAGGGAAGAAACCATAAGAGCGAATTATGGCACAGCTATAACACGGCTCAATACTAACATCACACATTGGATATCGTTACTCCTCTCATTGGCGGTACGGGCATCCCTTATAAAAATGATAAACCTCTCGCAATTTTTTTTAAAATTTCTCAACGTTCCCTACCATCCTGGGCGATATTTTTTCAAAACATTATGCTCTGAATTAATTAGATTGCTCTGGGGAGGGAAACAACCAAGACTTAAATGGTCAATATTAACCAGACCATATGAACAGGGGGGATTTGACGTCCCTGATTTTGGGATATACTTTTTAAGTGCACAGGCGCAGTATGCCTACTACTGGGCACACCCCCTCGCTATATGCCGCAAGAACCGGTAGAAGACTGGCTCGCTGACCCAGTACCGCTAAATGGTCTGATACATGGACCTACGCCCACACGTGTGACACCGGCCACTACTGTCACCAATACGGTTGACGCATGGAATCAGATAAACTCACTCCTAGCTTCACCACTCCTAAACTCTCCTAGGCTTACCCTGTCTCATCACCATAGTCTATCCCTATTGTAGGAATCGGGATTTCTAGGTCAGTGTAAGCGTGCTCATATTGACACATGGGGAGACCTTTTTCATGAAGGGACATTTCGCTCGCTAGAGCACTTTCTGCAAGGAGTACAACACACACCCCTGGACGTATTCCTATATGTGCGTCTCATGCAAGGAATGTGTTCGATCCTTCCCGATTTCCCACAGGAGCCAGAATACCTGATACCATTGCACCAAATGTTGGGATCCACGCATGGAAAGCATGTGTATCAGGCTTATACAACACTATCGGCATGCACTGTGTGGAAATTATTAGCCCTGACAGACTACATTGGGGGGAAGATCTGGGGCGAGACATCACGGATGACCAGTGGCAATATTGCTGTCTACAAACAGCACAGATTTCGGCTAGTTGCAGGTTGCGAGTGATACACTATAAGAACCTACATCGCCTATACTATACCCCGATTGAGAAACTTAGATTCAAGTTAATTGATACTGACAGATGTGAACGATGTAAACAACCAGGGGCGGGATTCATGCATTTAGCCTGGGAGTGCCTGAGAATACAGGAATACTGGGAACAGGTATTCGTGGCGCTGGAAAAAATGATTGCTAGTGAGTTGGAGCGGGATCCACTGCTTGCACTTCTTGGATGCACGGCACAGATACCTAAAACGTACAGGAAATTCATAGCTATATCGATTTTATTGGCAAAACGAAGGGTGGCCTGCAGGTGGGGGAGAAGCCGAGCCCCGAAATTCAAGGAGTTGATGGCAGACCTAATATATTGTCAAGAGCAGACTACCACGTATGCCGAACTGCTACCACATGCCTCCAAACCCAAAGACATATGGGGACCATTACAAGGATAACTACTCTCACAGGGCTCCGAAGACACACCTACCATGCTTCCTACGATACCTGAATATTAGGAGATATGTCTAAACAATCAGCCTTTTTTTTTTAACGCCACAAGCACGCCAAATTTGATGTGACTGTTGGAAGAGAAGGAACCTAGTATTAATAAAGAAAAGGAGATAAAGTCTTACTGTTTATATATAACCTGTAGCCCTAAGATAGTCCAAGCACGTTACTGCACTGTTTATTCTAGTTGCCCTGTTTCATTACTCTGCAATTAACTGTGTTGCTCTACATAATGTGTTGAAACCGGAATATGTACTGAAAGAGCCAATTGACGTAATTTATTGATTCACTGAGCTACATACTGATAGGTACTGTTATGCTAGAACGTAAAATCACAAATAAAGTTTTTTTTAAAAAAATCTACACACATTATGTGTACAGCTTTAGGACATTGATTTGAATTAAGTCTAAAAAATATATAGAGTGGATTGTTGTGCTTGGAGGAGATTTACAAACAAGTAATCCTGTGAGCCTCACAGGTCTGACTATTACCCATTAAGTGTAATGCTCATGTAATATGCAGGTGGTTTGTGTGTTACAGTTCATCAGGTTCCTTTTCTGTAGTTGGCAAGTTGGCTCTGAGTCTGTGCTTGGCCAGAGAGTCTAGGTGGTCAAAACCTGGGTCATGTTTTGCCGAAGACAGCAAAAGCTGTGTTGGTTAGGGATTTTGTTCCTGCCTCTTCCTAGATAAATAATTCCTGCTAAGGGGTCAGTGGTTGATAACTCCCCTGCCTTTTTAGGTCCAGAATCCAGGCTATTGTCCTCTGACACGCAGCGTCATTATCTTCAAAAAAGAGCAGGTTGTAAATAAGAGAGGGACAGGGACGGTACAGGCAGACGTAGAAGGCAGGACAACGAGTGGGACAAAATTGTTCCTTACATGCATTGCAATGCAAGGTCTGACATCAGCAGTAGAAGGATATATCAGCCATCACGACACCGACACCAAAGTGCATCTGGGCGGGACAAACAAAAGAAAAGATAGGAAAGCCATTGAATAGGAAATGTAAGATAGACAGCAATAGCCATCCAATCAAGAGCAGGGGGCTGACTCAAAGCCCACTCTATGCCATTTGAAGAAAACAATCGGTCTTGCCAACAGCAGTCTGTAACCTAACTCTAATAGGACAACAAATGCATTGAAACTGTACTGTTGTTTGAATTCTTCTTTAAAACAAGGAAGCATTGAAATGCTGCTCCTAAAGAAATAGAGGAAGACTATACCAATGTATTCTCACTCTCTCATATGTTATGCACACTGTATTCCTTTGTTACTTATTCATGTCCCTTGTAAAGATGCCTGATGATGTTTTATCACTTGATGTAGATGTGTTGTAATGGTATGTTTCTTTAATAGAACACTGCATATGTAATTGGAATGTTTTCATACAAAGTAGTGGATTCTAAGGTAGGAGCGGTTACTGGGGATTTGGGTCATTCTTGGATGACTACAGCTCCAGCTGCATGTATTCCTTTCACCACTTGAATAAATACCTACTATTGGATCCTTCTACTCGTATGTCTTATCTGCATTCATTCTAGCGAAGATACTACAATTTTTGGCGACATGGATGTGAAAAAAAAACGGCGGAATTTTGAAAAGAGACCGAAATACTCAGATTTTTGGATTATCCTATCTGGAATATAATTTGTGAGTACCCTGAGAGAACTGTATGCGTACAGAGATCTGTATAGCTACAGGGTATTGAATTCCTACATTTTGAACTGTTTTATGTCTTGAATTTTTAAACGTTTCTACAAAAATCTGCCAGTGTTGCATGTTATTAAAACTACCGACTTAAATTTTACCATTTCGATGTGGGAACTACGTTTTGGTATTTTCGTCTCTATTGGTTCAAACATGCCAGCATTTTTCTGGGTTAGCGCTAAGGAAGCGTTTTAATTTGCGAGTAAGGCAAGTCAACCCGGCAGCAAAAGTACAATAACAACTGTGTACCTTCAAATTCCTTATTTTGGAACGTCCTCGCTGTGGTGCGCTCAGTCTTCTGACGTCCTCGTATTCAGCGTGCAGGTGGAGTGTGATGTGACATCCTTTCTTCACCCCTACGTGTGCAACGCCTGAAGGGCAACGTGACCACGCCATCACTTATCCTACGCACGGTGGCCATTTTAAATCATCATCAGGTTTCCATAGTTACCAGATGTGATTTTTCTTTTCATGATCTTACAGAAGCTTGTTTCTCACCATCTCCAGTTACGGTATTTATTTATTGACTTATTTTTTACAAATCCTTCCTAAAATGTACTTTAAGCATACATGCAGCAGGAATTTCACGAAGCATCGGTGAAAGTGAATAAGTGAACATTATTGTTTCTGATCATTTGCTAAGAGGGGGATTTCACGAAGCGCACTAAATGAATAACTTTATATTTTTGTTTGAAAAAAGATCTTTTATGAAGAAATAATTCAAGAGGTGGTCGTATTCAATATTCAACAAGTACAATATTTTACATGTTTTAAGACATCATTCATGAAGTGGTTGCGGTAACAAGACATTATTCACGAAGTGGTTGCAGGAATTTCATGAAGCATTAGTTTAATAATGGGATCTTTTATGAAGAAATAGTTCACGAAGAGGTCGTATTCAACAAGTACAGTATTTAACATATTATTAGACATCTTTCATGAAGTGGTCGTATTTGATAAGTCAACAAGTACAATAACTAACGGGTTGTTGTCTCTGGTATTCCTGTACATGAAGACATCATTCACGAAGTGGTAGCTTTCAATTTTCAACGAGTACAAGAACTAACAAGTTGTTGTCCTTGGTATTCCTTTACATGAAGACATTATGCACGAGGTAGTTCATTCAAGATTCAGCTGTTTGTGTCACAATGACATCATTCATGAAGTGGTTGTTTCAAATAACTAACTAGTTATTGTGTTTGGTAGTTCTTTTTCACAAAGACATCATTCACAAGGGGGTCGTTTCCAACAACTAACCAGTTTTGTTTCAGGTATTTGTTTTCTCTAAAGCATCATGCCACTCGCAGCGAGCGGATCAAGAACATTTGCAACCAGAGCAAAAAATCCTTTGAGGTTACTACTCAATTCACCTGGAGAATTTTTGTCAGTTGTTGGTGAACCTGTTATTTCCTGGTTGGATTGGAGAGCATGTTTCTTAAATTACATTGCAAACGTAGAGGAAGTCAACAGTACATTCTTTCCTGAAAAGAAGAAACCAATGTTGTTATATTCACTTGGTCCAGAGGGTTTGCATATTCTTGAAGAAATGCATACGCATGAAAGAACAGTAGGAGATTTGGATGTTTTTAAAAATGCATTATTAGATTTGGATGGTTTTTTTTCTCCCTCAGTAGGTGTTGCTGAATTTGTGGAAGAATTTATTTTAGTTTTAAAAGGGTTAGCAACGAAATATGTATTTGCTCAATTGCACAATGATCTAATCCTTAACCTAGTAGTAAGGTATACCAAGAACATATCCTTGCAGGACAAATTATAAGTTGAGGATAATAAATGTCTTAAAGATATAATTGCCTTAGTTAGAAAGACAGATATGTCTGATAGTTGCGCTAAAGCTACGGTATCGCAGGATAACAGGATGCCAAAAGAAACTGTGGCGAAGGTGGTGGAAGTGGAAACAGGGTTTAAGAATTTTGAAACCAACAAGTTTGAGAAAGTGAAAACTGATTTCCATGTTAGAAGGAAATTTGGGGGTTTTGAGCAAATGGAGTGTGTTTGTTTTGGATGTGGTAATTATTCACATGCTGTTTTCTTTGAAATATGCCCTGCTAGATCTGCCAAGTGCTGGAAGTGCGGATTGGTGGGACATTTTTCACGAGTGCGCAACAGGAAGAACAAGAAAGTGTTAAAAAAAAGTGATGTATGTTCAACACGAGAGTGATTTTTCTTCATCAAAGTTGGAAATGATGTTGTTCAGGGAAACTTAGTACAGAGGGAAAATTTTGGTTTGAATACCTCTAGTGACTCATTTAATCCTTTTTGTGTTATTTCTTTGGGTGGAATGACAGTACAATTGGCGGCAGATTCGGGTTCACTGTTCACTGTTATACCACAAGAGATGTGGAAAAGTCATTCTGTGGACAAAATAGGATGGTGGTTAGAACCCAATGATGTTACTGCCGAATGTTTTACAGGCGGAAAAATTGATATGCTAGGGTTTAGAACCCTCGTGTTTCGTTTTAAAGGAAGGCTTGCTAAGGGAAAATGATATGTTGCAAATAATGGTCCACCGGTATTAGGGTGGAAAGACCAAAAGTCACTGGACATCAGCCGTCACAGCGTTTCAGAGGTTGAGGTCGAACCTTTGTGGCCACATTTCTCAGGTCATTGTCTTCCAAAGCAATATTCTGATTATGGGCAAGGAAAAGATTCAGCAGTATACCGCTTTAAGGGAAGTTTTGTCCATTCTCAGAATCAATATCTTGGTTGTTGAAAGCAGCAATTGTATACTTTAAAAAAAAACATATTTTTCTTTAAAACTAACGACATGTGCACTCATTTAGGGCAGGAAATTTCTCTTAAGGTCAGACCACAAAACTTTAATTAAAATACTAACTATGAAAGATTTATCCAGAGCATCAGCTAGAATAGCCAGAATGTCCATAAGACTCCAAGATTTCGTTTATAATGTACAGTTTGTTTCAAGCATGTCAGTAGGCATTTCTTACCGCTTAGGGAAATAGCCTAGTATTTGAAGATACTCTCAGTCTGTTAAAGCTCATGTGCAGATGATATGTTGCGTGCAGTTTCTGGTAGATTTATTCAGGGATGGTGTAAGAATGTTAAAATAGAGTTATTCAGGGATGGTGTCGAATTTAAGGTCATCCAGGAATCTCTTGGACCAAAAGACATATTAAATGTATTGATGTGAGCATTGATGGACATATGCATAGTTGTTTTTAGTGTGGAACTTCGGATTAGGCACAGAAAATGCTTAATTCACTGTCATCTTCGTTAGATTGTAATAGTTTGCTGTAGCAAAGGGTTGCTATGGATATTATGGGTCTCATGATTTAGCTGCTCTGATGAGGTACATTGTAGTGATCGTGGACTTATTTTCAAGATGGCTTGAAGTGAAGTTCATGAATAAGCTGAATACATAGTGTCTGAATAGTTTATTTCATGGAGAGTTTTGTAACTAGTACAGGTATTATGCTAGAGTTTTCTGCTTTGCACTGTCTCAAGGGAAATGCTATGGTTGAAAGAGTGAATAGAATAGTTTTGCTCTAGCAGTGAACATCTGTGTGAAAGAGAAAGATGCTGCTAATTTAAAAAGAGTTTATGAGTAGTTAGATGTTTTATCTCATTTCGGAAAATGGGGATGGTGAGGATTCTTATCAGACACAAACAAGGTTTGGACTTGACAGTTCTGATAGTTCTGCACAAAATCCTATTTCTTTGCGGTCCACACTGTGAGCAGGGTCTCGACAGTTCTGATAGTTCTACACAAAATCCTATTTCTTTGGGGCTACACTGTGAGCAGGTTTGTGAAGGTTTAGACTCCTTTATCGATGAAGTTAGTCCTGACATTTTTGGACAACAGGACTTACAGCATTTGATCGTTGTAACCAGTCATTGGTTGAAGGTTCTAATCCACAGAAAGTTGTTGATGTAGTAAAGAGCTGTGTAGCTGAAAAACGTACTAGACACGAGAGGCAGACCGTTGTTCCAAAAAGACTTGAGGAATTTGTTCGTTTCTGGCTATTACATGTATGTCACAAATATTTATATTTTATAGTTCTGTTGTTTCTTTTGTTTTGTTAAGAAGGGGGATGTGTAGTAATGGTATGTTTCTTTAATAGAACACTGTATATGTAATTGGAATGTTTTCATACAAAGTAGTGGATTCCAAGGTAGGAGCGGTTACTGGGGACTTGGGTCAATCTTGGATGACTACAGCTCCAGCTGCATGTATTCCTTTCACCACTTGAATAAATACCTACTATTGGATCCTTCTACTCGTATGTCTTATCTGCATTCATTCTAGCGAAGATACTACGTGATGCTACAAATAAATGATGTTTAAGAGTTATATTCCTAAGAGTGTTGCAGCTGTTATAGTTGGCTGTAATACTGAAAGGCATGAGCCGATCAAACCTGGCCGAGGGCTATATCCCGAAGGTGTGCATTTTATATCCCGAAGGTGTGCATTTGTGTAGGGCACCGCTCCGCACTTGTTTTATGTCATTGCGCTTTCTAAGGCACATACATTTCCTGTGAATACTTATTTCTGTTTCTGAGCTCTGCTGTCAACAGAGCATACATTAACTCAGAGGATGGCAGTGCAAAATGCATGTATTTAAAAAAACGACAAATGCATGATGACGATTGTGCAGCTCTGCTCTGCTTGAACGCACACCTTTATGATACAGCCTGAGGTACAGTGTATTACCTGAAACATACAACCATTTTGCCTGCGTAGGAAGCCAAAAAAATCAAGGAATCTGTGCTTTGAACC
Source organism: Lissotriton vulgaris (assembly GCF_964263255.1). NCBI lineage: Eukaryota > Metazoa > Chordata > Amphibia > Caudata > Salamandridae > Lissotriton > Lissotriton vulgaris. The sequence continues at coordinate 732,226,163 of NC_141695.1, read as the reverse complement.
TGTATACACAGACTTTTTTAAATGTAACATTGGCAATGAGTTTAAATCAAAGAGAAGGGCGATACAAGCAAATTAAACTTAGTAATAAGATATTTCCAGACACCAGTGCTGTGGCACCTGGCAGTCCCAGTGAGACGCAGTCATAAAGCAGAAGAGGCTGCAGTATAATTTAAACCTGCACAGAAGCCTGGAGACCGGAGCAGCTCAGCATCTGCAGAGGAAGAGGCAGTCAGGTTTCTCCACCGAATAGGCGGGAAGATCTCCTTAACAGCTTGCGTAGGGATAGGAAGGTGCTTGGAGTCTTTCAGCTGCGCCGTTTGGTACTGTCTTAAAAGAAAGCCTGATCTGATAAGACTGAGATATCCTAGTACGGTGTCTTCCTTGGAACCTACTTTCCTAATATCTTTTCTGTTCAAAGAGGTACTCCTTCAGGTACTTTTGTACATGCACTCGAGAGTACATGTGTCTGCTTTCCCTCGCGCCCTGCCCCCCTCCCGCGTATACCTTGGGCCTTATTTATGAAGGTCTTGCGTCAGTTTTGCGCCGCTGGTGCGTCACTTTTTGTGACGCACCAGTGGTGTAAAAAATGCGCCCTGTTGCGCCATATTTAAAAAGTGACGCATCTAGGTAGATGCGTCACTTTTTAAACCTCTGCGCCACATTTTACCTGCGTCAGGTATAATGTATGCAGAGGGGGCGTTCCCCCGCAAAAAGCCTCGTAATAGTGACGCAGTGAAATCTATGAGATTTCACTGCGTCACTTTTAGGACGCTGTTGCGTCAAAATCTTGTGCCTGCCTCACAGCAGGTGTAAGACTGACGCAAGCCCTTTCACATGGGGCTTTCCCCCTGTGAAAGGACGCATTGCTGGAGTTGCATCACTTTTGTGACACACTCCAGCAATGCGTCACTTTTGTGCTTACAGATGCGTCAGAAATACTGACGTATCTGTAACTCCTTGCGACATGATGCGTCATACATTAAATATGACGCATCAGGAATGTCGTACGGAGTGCGCAGTGAAAAGTGACGCATCGCTGTTTTCACGCAGCGATGCGTCACTTTTCATAAATGAGGCCCCTTGTGTTTTCCCACTCCCTTGTGAGCTATTTTTGAACAACATACAGTCAGTAAGTCACTGACAGTTACTTTTTCCTAATTCATAACTTTCGTGCCATGCATTGAATTAAAGGCCATTTAAACCACGCTACCAGCTAATCTAAAACAAAGTTTTCCTTTTCCGTAATTGTAAGGATTCGCCCATGCTGTTCTTTTGAATATGTTTGCAAAACATGATGTATGACCCCAAAGAAATGTTTTCTGATGGAAAAATATGCTAAAAATATGCTAATTAAAAAAGTGTGCAGTTCGTGAAACCTCATAGGAGATATATTCTGGAAAAATATGCTCTGCGAACAAACCAACGTTAATGTTTGCTACAATAGGAGTCCCCAGCACGCAAGTCTGTAGTATGAGACAATAAGAAACGTGGTTGAAGCGACCACACACATACACACACGGTTTGAAAAGAGTTTTGCTAAATTTAAGTGATGCCCATCCGCTAAGGAGTGAAAAGGGGAAAAAGAAAATGATAATAACGAGGTTATTATTGGGTTTTTTTAGTTACTGGGGGGCTAAGTTAGAGCGTGGCTTGTGGCTCAGGGAGGAGGAGTGGACTCTGCACATTAAGGGGCATATGTACAAGCCCCAATCGCCACCACAACGTCACTTTTTCTGATGTTGTGGTGGCAATAGGGGCGTAACTTTATTTGCAAGGCAGCGTTAAGCCACTTAATGTGGTTTAACGCTGCCTTGTAAATAGGGCTCCTTTTCCCGCTATGCTTAGCGTGACAGGGGTGGGCATTGGGTGTTGGTGTGGGCGTTCCACTGCAACACTCATTGATTTTGACGCTTCCCCCTATGCACAAGGGCAGCATACATAGGAGGCAGCGCCAAATTAAGACCGGGGAAAACCTTGTATTAAGTTGGCGAAGCGAGGAGAAAAGTAATATTTCTCCTCGTTTTTGCTACTTCCATGTGTGCTGCCTTGTGAAGCACACTTGGAAAAAGCAAACTGCCATGGATTTTTTTATGTACAGGAAGGTCCTTCTTCCTGTACATAAATAATCTGTAAAAGAAAAATCAATTTTGTGACTTTCATGTGTGCTGCATGAAGCAGCACACATAAAAGTGACACAATGTCATTTTAGGATTGTTTATGTGCAGGAAGGACACCTTCCTACACATAAACAATCCTCCCCTGCACGCAGACACCCTTGAAATATGTTGCAAGGGTGCCTGCATTGGTGCTACACTGCTAAGTGTAGTGCCATTGCAGGGCAACTGCAATACTGCACTGTATCCTCGTAAACATGGTGCAGCCTTGCATTTCAAAAGTGGCGGAATGAGGCGCTAAGCCATGACGGCTAACGCCTCACTCCGCCACTTCACTTGTACATATACCCTTAAGTGAGCATGGCTGCTTGGCCGGCCATTTTGGCCAGCCAAGCCGTCATGCACACTGTGCATATCCCCCACCAGGCTGTAATGGACTGCCTGGTGGGAAATATGCACAGGCTCCCGGTCCCCATCTGAACGCCAAGCCACAGCGCTCAGACCAATCACAGCTCTGCATTGCCCATAGGAGGGCTCACATTTTTAAGAGGGAGGTGTGGCCTCTATGCCAAAATGACTGTTGCGCTGCTGAAGAGTGCAATGAGCATGAAACGCATCCGGCGTGAATTGACAGTCATCCTGTAAACTGGATCCGCCTGCCGATCTGGCTTTTACCTCATGAAGGTTGCTGCAGTGGATGTCAGAGTGCGTCTCCAACAGGTGGGAACCTTGGAGCTTTGATTTATACGCGGCCTCCCAGCCGCGTGAGATGCACCACCCGGAAATTTGGGGCCACGGAGCTCCGAATCACGGAGTCTCAATGTGGAGGCATCCATGGAGGATTGACAAGCCGGATGTGCTAGTGGAGGCTCATATTTTTAAGTTGGAGGTGTGGCCTCTATGCCAAAATGACTGTTGCACCGCTAAAGTGTTCATTGAATCTGAAATACGTCCGGCGTGAATCGACAGGCCTGCTGTAAACTGGATCCACTTGCCCATCTGGCTTTTACATCATGAAGGTTGCTGCAGTGGATGTCAGAGTGCGTCTCCAACAGGTGGGAACCTTGGAGCTTTGATTTATACGCGGCCTCCCAGCCGTGGGAGATGCACCACCTGGAAATTTGGGGCCACGGAGCTCCAAATCACGGAGTCTCAATGTGGAGGCATCCATGGAGGATTGACAAGGTGGAATTGCGAGTGGAGGCCCATTGGTGGGCTTGAAACATCTCAGACATCTGCACATAACTGAAAGCACACATAACAAGACCCACAAACCAACGCGGACTCATTCGAGTCGCCCATTGGAGGGCTCATATTTTTAAGAGGGAGGTGTGGCCTCTATGCCAAAATGACTGTCGCGCTGCTGAAGAGTGCAATGAGCACGAAACACATCGGGCGTGAATCGACAGGCATGCAGTAAACTGGATCCACCCGCCGATCCAGCTTTTACCTCATGAAGGTTGCTGCAGTGGATGTCAGAGTGCCGCTCCAACAGGTGGGAACCTTGGAGCTTTGATATATGTAGATATATATATATATATATATATATATTCACTGAAAAAACCATAGGTCACAGGCACATTATAGTTAGAAATTAGCATTTTAAAAACCTTTGAAATTCACTGGAAAAAACGTAGGTTTTTAAGAATGATATAGTAAGAAATTAGCATTTGAGAAACCTTACCAATTCACTGAAAAAAACATAGGTTTCACAAGCGTTATAGTGAGTTGGACCTTTAACACGTACAAAACCAAAGAAATTCCCCTGTTATAGTTAGTTCAGCTAACTATAATTCACGCCCCCGCAAATCACTGCTGATGACATCACGTATTACATGACTTATGACATGGTCAGTAACATCACTGATGGCATCACTGATGACATCTCAAATTACATCATCCAGTGACAGTATGTTTCTGTAAAGTTTTAATATGTCTACGATATATTTTTAAAAAACGGTCCTGAGGAAAGCCAGAATACTCTAAGGCACTGGCTGAAACATGTCGACCATCTGAAGGACGCAGGGGGCAGTAACTCGCCACCCTCACGCGTCCTGTAGCCTTACTTTTAACCGCTGGTGACGGCCCAGTTATTAAAATGTAATTTACCCTCGGGTACTGGGACTACCACCAAGCCGTTTTAAATCACAACTCACCCAACCTCACTGCACTCTCAGCAATATACCAGCTCCGCTGTAATCAGGCGTCGTAGCACACCTGGAACATACTAGGTGTCACTGGGTGGGCCCGATAATGAAGCATGCCACCAACTAGGTTGGTGGGTGAGGGCTTCATGAATACACCAACAAGGTGCCCGTGACAGAACTAATTTGAGTACTGTAACACTTTGGTCAACTTAAGCTAGTCCTCTTTGTTTAAACTGTATGAATGTCTGTATCCGTCTGTTGGTGTGTAAGCGGCCGTATGGGTTTGCGAATAGCTAAATGAGTGTCTATATGGGTTATTGATTGGTTGTCTGAGTATCTGTATGGGTGCCTAAGTGCTTCTGTGGGTGGGGTGTGTGTGACTCTGTGCATAGATGTGTGAGTGTGTGATTTACTGGGTGCATAGTTTCAAGAGTGCATCTGTGATGGACTGCATGGGTGGGTTAGTGTGTATATGGGTATGTTAGTGAGTGAATGTATATCTCAGTGGTATATGTATGAGTAACTCCATATGTGAAAGGCAGTATATATGCGTGTTGGAGTATATAAAAGGCTATAAGTTAGAGTGTGTGATTGTGAGAGTGGCTGTATGGATGAGTGTGCTTGTATCAGTGATTGTATAAGAGCGTAAGAATGTGCTAGTATTTGTATGAGTAATTGAGCTGGTGTGTGTTCAACTGTATGGGTGAGTAAATGGCAGTGTGATTAATTATTTGCTAGACTGACTAGTTGTGTGAGTACCTCTATGGATCAGTGGTGGTGTGTGAGTGTCTATATAGGTGTATGAGTGTATATGATAGTCCTGTACTGAGTGACCATGAATATGAGTGACTGTACGGGTGAGTGAGTGGATGTGTGTGTAAACCTAAGAATCAGTGCGTGGGTATGACGGTATTGGTGTTGGAGTGTCTATGGTTTTGAGAATGTCAGTCTGTGATTGAGAGTGGGTGTATCAAAGGTTTTATCAGGGTGTGAGAAGATGCATCAAATTATCACATGGATGATGGCATCAGTGATGTCATCTGAGATGTCATCAGTGATGTCACTGACCAAGTCATGATTGATGTAATATGTGACGTCATCAGCAGTGCATTGCGGGGGGCACGAGTTGTAGTTAGCTGAACTAACTATAACAGGGGAGTTTCTTTGGTTTTGTACGAGTGAAATGTCCAACTAACTATAACGCCCCTGAAACCTAAGGTTTTTTCAGTGAATTTCTAGGGTTTTCTATTTGCTAATTTCTAACTATAACGTGCCTGAAACCTATGATTTTTTCAGTGAATATATATATATATATATATATATATATATATATATATAATATATATATATATATATATATATATATTTGTACGTACATAGGTATATATTAGGAATTACCATTTAAAAAAATCTTAGAAATTGACTTAAAAAACAAAGGTTACAAGGACGTTATAGTTAGCAAACAGAATTTTTTTTAAAACTTAGAAATTCACTACAAAACCTAAGGTTACAGGGACGGTATAGTTAAGGTCAAATTTTACTCATACAAAACACATTTAGCTGAGTTAACTATAACTCTTGCTCCCGCAGTGCACTGCTTATGACCACACATATTACACCACTCATGACATGGTCAGTGACATCACTCATTAAATCTCAAATGACATGAAAGCCCCCATCATTTTTATTTATTGCCCTGGAACCTGGCCCACCGGGGGCTTAATTAAACGAAACATGGTGATTCGCTACATTTAAAAAAGAAAATTGGCAGAATTTGTGGATCCAATGCGACTCCCGTTGAATTTGTTTTTAAATACATGCTTTTTTGGGGCCTTGGGGGTCAGGGTGTTTCTACCGTGCCCCCTTTTCTTTTTACGTTTTTGCTTGTGACTCTGCTCAATCGAGCCACAAGATGGCTACCAACACTTCCTGGTTTGAATTGTTGGCACCAAATCAGCTCTCAGGCACCAGATTGGGAGGGATTGCGGATCCACCGTGATCACAGTTGTGTATCTGGGAAATAGTTACATTTCTCAGGAACTACTAAATGGATTTACCCCATTTAACAAAAAGAGTGCTTTCTGGACCAAGAGCTTCCCTTTTTGCCAAATTTGGTGTTATTCCGTTCAGCAGTTTATCAGTGATGTCTCTGACCATGTGAGTTAATAAACAGTGCATGGTGGGATGGTGGGGGGGAGTTAACTCGGGTAACTATAACAGCCTAATATAGTTAAATGTCATCTTAACTGTAATGTACCTGTAACCTTTGTTTTTTTAATGAAGATATATATGTACATATATATATATATATATATATAACCTACTAGCGGTCGCCAGTAGGTTTATATAGTTAGGACCTAGTTACCGTAGGAAATTCTGAACATTCTATTGGGAATAACTTTGGCGCCGATTGAGAGATCTGCCTGTAATTTTCCTTAAATTTGCCTAACTGCGCTGAGCTCCTTCCCTGAAAGTTTTAGGGGAATTCGTCAAGCGGGGGCCGAGAAAAAAGGGGGGTCCCAAAACGTGTTTTCCCCATGTTAATTTCCATAGGGACATTCTGACAAGGCTACAGCTTGAACGGCTGAACGGAATTATACTAGATTTGGCAAAATGGTAGGGACTGGTATGCAGCAGTGCCTTTTGTTTGTTCGGTGTAAATCCCTCCAGTAGTTTTTGAGAACATTTAATGTGAAATTGAGTCCAATGCAATTTCCCATAGGACCTTTAGACATGGCTACAGCCCGAACGGCTGAATGGAATTATACCAAACTTGGCAAAATGGTAGAGCCTGGTATGCAGAAGTGCCTTTTGTATATTTGGTGAAAATACCTCCAGTAGTTGTTGAGGAAATTTAATTTTCCCAAATTATATATCTATGAGTGGGACACCATGAGTACACGTAAGCTTACTGTACTCTGTACCTTCCCGAGTACGAGCTGCATGCTGATTGGCTGCTACTGTCTGTGAACATTCCAAAACAGAAATTGTTGGCAGCCATCTTGTGCCTCGGTATAACAATTACAATCACTGATACAAGTACACATTGATCTGCACAGAGTCACACACCTCCCAGCCAGCCACACGCACACTCAGTCTCCCATACAAATACTTGGGCAACCAATCAATAACCCATATAGCCAATCATATAGCTACTGATCAACACATGCAGCAGCTTACACAACAACAGACATACTGATGCACACATTCAGACAGTTTAGTTACTAACCCATGCATTCAGTAAGACACATTTAATCACTCACTCATACAGTCAGTCACGCACCTACTAAATCCTCCATCCAGACACTTATACATCCACTCATTCTTCAATATGTAAAACATATTTAAACTTTACAGAAACACACAGTCACTGGATGATGTCATCAGTGATATCATCAGTGATGTCATTTGAGATGTCATCAGTGATTTCATCAGTGATGTCACTGACCATGTCATGAATGATGTAATATGTGACATCATCAGCAGTGGATTCCGGGTGTGCGAAAAATAGTTAGTACAACTAACTATATAGGAGCAATTTCAATGGTTTTTTATATGCTGAATCCTAACTATATAAGGCCTGAAACCTATGTTTTTTTCAATGAATATATATATATATATATATATATATATATATCCAAAGGTTCCAATCTCCTGACGCCGTTGTCTCTCTGGCAAAGTAACGGATACGGACCACCAAATCTGTGGAAATTAATTCATTTTTTGTGCAGTAAGTCGTCATGACGCGTTTCGCGCTACAAAGAGCGCTTGATCACATGACATGGTGAAGTGTTTTCCATTGGTTTAAATACAGTTTGAATACTCTCGCTTGCAATTGGCTTTGATGGCATACATATTCAAATAACATAGAAAAAACACTACGTATGAAAACTACAATTATGTCCTCTATACTGTTTCCTCTCATTAAATACATTCAACTTGAATTTAAGTTGAAGTATCGAATTTAAATCCACATTATAAACCAATGTTAATCATTTGTGCAAAAAATGCTAAAGTGCAAAAAAATATTAGTGCAAATATAAAAACATTTTAAATATATTTCACAGCATCCTGTTTCATTAGTGATTGCATGCAATTGATAACAGTTTAAATACATCCAGGTTGATGTAAAGGGCGCGAGGTGATACAAATGTTTTGGATATATAAAACAACATTGTGGCCCCAATGTTGTTTTATCTCAATAAGCTAGTACATTAAAGCATTGTGAGAGACTGGTATTGGTCAAACTCATTTCAAGGACAGAGAATTACTCGAGTGGCCGATTCATAATCTAGTTCATTCTTACTGGTTGAAATCTCGGTTTTAATACCTAGATACTGAGAGAAGGGGATCTGTAATATTTATCAAAATTATATCATAGTTGGCTAATTTGAGGAAATGTTCCCATTTATTTGCCACAGGTGTATCGTGAGAGGCCAAAAAGCCCTAATGACCATATAAAGTAACTGTTACACAATAGACAAGATAAGCAAAAAATATATAAAATTCTAGATTGAATATAATATCAGCTTAAAACTATTGCTATACATAAAAATGTTATTAAATATAAAATGTATATATAAGAAACACGTTACTAGAATAAATAATCTATAAATGTTATGTGAATAGAAAAAAAAACCCTAATAAAGTTCATAGTAGTAAAACCTTCTGAACCTATGCACCTACATAAAAGAAGTGATCCCGTTGAGCTAAAAGTATAGTATTTTCAAAGGCATGTAAACAGATCTTCTGTAACGTTGAGACCTGATGGTTGTTTGGTATTAAGTTCCAGAATATATCTGGTCTCCAAACGACTGAGTTTCTCCTGTATGTATGTATGTATGTATCGCCTATTTGTACCGCGCGTACTGTCACCCAGAGGGTATCCTGGCGCTTTGACTCTTAGAACACCATACGTGATGTTATGCTGTCGTGGCAATTACACTGTCCTAGGAAAGAGATACGTTTTTAAACCTTTTTTGAAGGAGGAAAGATCCTCGACGATTCTTAGAGAAAAAGGTAAAGAATTCCACAGTAAATCTGAAGGCGCGCCCGCCCATCCGAGTCCTCACAATCTTGGGAACTGCCACCAGGCATGCTGATGATGAACGTAGCACTCTGGCAGGCATGTACCATGAAAACAGCTTCTGCAGCGGAACAGGCCCCTGCCCATGAAGGGCCCTAAAAACCAAGCATGCTGCTTTGAGATGGATGCGCTGGTAAATTGGCAGCCAATGAAGATCAGAAAGCGCTAGAGAAGAAGAGTCAGAGCGCAGCCGTGAGAGAGCCAGCTTAGCAGCCATGTTCTGTTCTCACTGCAGTTTGCCAACCAGAGTGGCTGGCGCCCCCAGAAGTAGTGCGTTGCAGTAATCAAGCCTGCTTAAGATGATACTACACACTACCTCTGGGCGGGCGTGGACCAGGAGCATAGGGAGTATCTTGCGTAATGTGCGAAGCAACATCATGCAGGTGGCCACTGTTTTATTCATAAACACATCCAGCTGTAGATTAGCTCCAAACATCACACCCAGATTCCGAACAGAATCTACCGCCATAGCAGTACCCTGGGAGGGAGACGGACAAAAATCCGTCGGCAGAGGCCGTGGGGTACAATCCAAAGAACAATGCACTACCTCAGTTTTTGAGCTGTTGAATTGCAGGGAGTTTTAATGAAGCCATTCCGCAGTGGCTGTCATACAGCGGTGTAAGGTCCCTGGGATACTGCATCCCTACCTTCAAAAGAGAAAATGAGCTGCGTATCATCAGCGTAGTTGGTGATTGCTATACCAAAGGACTTGATCAACCTGACCAGAGGGCGGAGATACAAATTAAATAAAATAGGACTGATGGCCGACCCTTGTGGTACGCCCTGTTGGCAGGGCTACCACCTGATGTCTATCACCGAGATAGGGGACCAGCCAGTCCCGGGCCAGGCCATTTCCTCCAGTCTGTTGACCAGGATGGCGTGGCTGACCATATCGAACGTGGCCGACATATCGAGCAGCACTAAAAAGGCTGCCATACGAAGGTCGACACGCGAACGTAGGTCATCCAAAACTACCACCAATGCTGACTCAGTACCATGACCCGGCCTGAAGCCAAACTGAGCCACATCCAGACAGATGTTCATCTCCATGAAACTGGACAGATGTTTGGTGACCAGTTTCTCCAGGATCTTGATAGGAAAGGGAAGCAACGAGATGGGCCTAAGGTTCGCCACGCAGGTGGGATCCAATGTTGCCTTCTTCAGGAGAGGAGAAACCACGGCCAGTTTCCAACAATCAGGAACTCGACCGGTACTGAGGGACTGGCAGCAGATGGCATGAAGAGGAAGAAAAAGCTCTTCTTGGAACATTTTCCGAAATTTGTGAGGTAGCGGGTCCAGAGGGGAGCCTGAGGACACCAAGTTGGCCAAGGAACAGAAATCCTCAAAAGAGGGAAGAGGAAAGCTGTTCAACTGTACCTGCCTTCCATCTTCCTCCATTGACCCCGAAATGGATATCAATGCGGGGTCAGGCGAAGACTGGGGACAAGGAATGGCCGGGGCACGGAGGTTACTCAGAATAGTAGCAATCTTATCCTCGAAGGCTTGTGCCAAAGAATCACATGAGGCTTGGGAAGCCGGAATGTCGTTGTTGGCACAAGCAGGGCGAGAGAGGTCCTTGACGATCTTAACAGGGTCTGGGATTTATTCGCTGCTTGCAGCAGCGTCTCCTCTAGAAACCTGGCTTTGGCACACTTAATCTGTGCTTTGTAGTCCAGCAGAGTCTGTTTAAACAGGATTTTGTCAGACTCAAGGTACTGCTTTCTCCAAGTTCGTTCCGCCCGCTTACACTGAAGTTTCAGCTGGAGTAGATCTTGCGAGTACCAAGGCATGGCAAGGTTAGTCCCGTCCATAGTTTTCCGCAAAGGGGCCACTTGGTCCAGTGAATCTGTGATTTGCCGGCTAAGGATCTCATAGCTCTCCTCCACGCTACCTCCCAGGGTAAAGCCCTCTGAGAGCAGGGTTGGCAGGCTCGAATATTTCAAGAGCCTGGACCATTGCCTGCTAAGATAAGTAGAAGATCCTTTGCTGCCGCCCCTTGATGCAACGGCGGGAAGAGAGAGGCAGAAATTAATAAGATCATGGTCCGTCCAACACTGAGGGACAATGTCCCGAATAGCAACCTGACTAGTATCCGCAAAGATCAGGTCTAAGGCAAGACCCTTTTGGTGGGTCTGAGAAAGCAACAGCTGCTGCAGATGAATATTACGACAGGCCTGGACCAAGTCTTTATAAGCTGGATCCATAGGTCCATTCGGCCAGAGATTAAAATCTCCCAGAACCATGAGCCTGGCATGGATGTTGGAGAGGTCATAAATGAGATCTATTAGCTCATGTACAGCTGACAGATGATTGGCCGGGGGTCTGTAACACAGCAATCCAGAGTGCAGGACACCTCCCTGACCTTTTAGGGAGAAACCCATTAATTCACAACCCGGGACTTCCCTAATCTCCAACTGCGAAAAATCCAATTCTTCCCTAAAAATAAAGCCCAAACCACCTCCTCTATTCCCTACACGGGAATTATGCCTAATTTTGTATCCCGGAGGGCAGGCTAGACCCAGCTCTACCGCGCTATCTGCTCTGGTCCATGTCTCTGTTAAGAAGAGCACATCTAACTCAAAGAATTCAATGAGGAGTGCAATTTCTACGTGATGTTTGCTAAGGGATTTAACATTGAGCAAGCCACAAACCAGTGATTCCAAGCAGCTGGCAGTGATGGTGCTTAATCTGCTGTTCGTAGAGGGACATGGATCCAGACTTACAAGTTCCTCTCTAGAGTATATTAAGCGGGCCAAAGGCGAGGAGGCAGCATTCCCGGCGCCCGGCGCGACCTGTGCGCGAACGGGCGCAAACGGGCTTACCTCTGGCGCACCTCCGGCGCGCCTCTGCTGCGCGCTTGCGCAGCGCGCCTGCATTCTAGATCGTTAAGTAAGGTCTGGCAAGTGCTCCAGAAACACTAGCACGCTACCCGAGATGGCGTCTTGGGAGCGTGTCAAACCCCTGAATAAACACCCAAGATGGCGGTCGGGAACAACAGAGCACGGGGCTCACCAAAGTGGTGAGTGCTTATCCCAATTATAGTGCGGGAATGCGGCAAGAGTAGGGGTCTAAGCGCAGTACTAACAATAAAATAATATAGTGCAGAGTGATTGAAAATTCGCGAATGCCGAGCGGCGATTCAGCAGGAGCACCGTTGCACACACAGCAGCGTTACACACACATCAGCATGGCAGTCAAGTTCTGTCCTCTTCGCCTCTCTATTTCCACCTCGTCTGCTAGCTGGGACACAATCAATGACATAATATCTCAGTTCACAGCTTTTAGATTCATGTTTCAATGTGAAGTGTCTTGCCACAGGGTAAGTGCTGTCTTGATTGTTGATTGCTCTAAGATGCTGTAGTATTCTTTTGTGAATTCGGAGCTTAGTGCTCCCTACATAAAGTAAATTGCAGGGGCAACACAACACATAAACCGCATACTGCGTAGCTGGGGGAGAAGCTGGCCCCCACGGCAACACCTTGTAGTTGTCTATACAGTAAATTATTAAGCAGAAACATGTAATAATTTAGCAATATTTCAACATTTCTAATAACATTTCTTTATGTTTTGACTTTTTACCCGAAGATTTCTCCTAATAAAAATCAAGCGCTCTCAAACCATCCGAATGTACAATACTAGTATATAGCGAGCTGACATCTAGGGCTATCAACAAAAAATTAGATTCCCAATTGATGTCCTTTATCTTACATAAAAAGTCACTTGTGTACCTCACATATGATGGGAGAGCTTTCACATGGTTTTGCAAAAAGAAATCCACATATTAGGACGTACATTCTAAGCAGCCATTTCTTGCTGAGATATTGTCCAGCCCGGCGGATTACTCAAATCTTTGTGAATCTTTGGTAAAAAAAATGAATTGTTGGTACCACTGGAAAATTATTTTTGAGGAATTTCAGTTCCCGTCCAGTAATAAGACCTTCAGATTTCCAATTGGATAGTTTTGTGTTAAAATCTGAGTACATAGTTTAAAGTTCAGTTGCAGTGCATCTTGTGTAACACTTTCTGTCGTTTAGTTGCTTGTGGGCTTCCTTAGTGTACATTTCTTTGGACATTAAAACAATGTTGCCACCTTTGTCTGAAGCACAAATAATGACTTTTTTTTTGTTTTAGTTTTGTCATCAAAGTATTATATTTAGCCTACTTTCACAGTTTTGCGGAATACAAACAATTGTAACCGCAGCGAGCCAAGGACAATTGCAATATGACATCCCAATACGCTGTCTATAACTAAAAAAGATTGAATAATGGTATCTTATGGCACAAAAATAACAAATGGAGTAACAATTTTATTGTATATATTGTATATATTATTGTGATTAAAAAGAAAAAAAGTTCTCTTTTTTTGTTGATTCACAGTTAGGTGTATTTGTTGAAGTACTACCTGACCCATAATGCACCATAATATGCACAATGGTGATCAGGTATAAAATGTAGAAACAGTCAAGGGACTAATGTATGTGTACCATGATCAAGCCCAGCAGGGTGAAACGCGTTGGTGAAGGGAAAAATGGCTCAGCTAAAGGTTGAATAAATCGTTATTCTGCCAAAACTGGGAGAGTGCTGCGTGTTATTTCAAACTTGGTGAAAGATATATATATATATTACCTACTGGCGGTCGCCAGTAGGTAGTTATAGTTAGGATTTTTTTCACTGCAAAATCTCAAAATTCTATTGTGAATAACTTTGGCGCCGGTTGACGAATCTGCCTGAAAATTTCCGGTCCTTCCTTGAAAGTTTGGGGGAGATTCGTGAAGCGGGGGCCGAGATAAAAGGGGGGTCGCAAAATGTGTTTTCACCATGTTAATTTCCATAGGGCGGTCGAACTAACTTTTAGCCCGAACGGCTGAATGGATTTCCACCAAACTTGGCAAAATTGTAGGGACTGGTAGCCCGATGTGCCTTTGCTATGTCTCAAGATATGTGCTCCAGTGGATTATGAGAAATTTAGGTTCAAAAAAATATATATGTCTATGGCAGCGCCCCGGTACGCGCACCGGGGAGCGCTCTGGGCGCGCCATGCGAGGTGCGCACGGAAAGCTGATTGGCTCTCGGGTGTCTGTAAACATTCGAAACAGTCCATAGCGGCCGCCATCTTGTGTCTCGGTAGGATCGAGATACAAGAGGTGGGAAAAACAAAGAGGGAAATGACCATAAGGAGGCAGAGTAGACCCCCCTTGACCTCCTAGGTTTGATGTGGGGGCTATAAAAGGGCCCCGCGGGTGAAATTTTTTTTTTATGATTTGCGCGGGGGGAGCGCCCGGTACGCGCACCGGGGAGCGGACCGGGGAGCGTCCCATGGGGAAAAATGAATGGTAGAGTTTTAAAAAAATGTAGCCTTTTTTTAGAAATTGGAGGTAGTTCTAAAAAGAACTGTTTTTTTTCTTCTTTTTGTTGCTTTATATTTTTTTAATGTTTTTTGAACATTTTGTACTTTTTTTGGCTTTTATGAACTATTTTGTATTTTTTTTGGTTATTTTTATGGGGAGAAACAAAAAACAGGGAATTGAAAATGGCTCAACAGGAGCAAAAAAAAAATCAGGAAAAAATTAGGGTTTTTTGGGGCAATTGTGGTTTTCACCAGCAAGGAGGATGAGCTTTAGGCTCTGCTCACCATAGGAGATGGTCTTACCACAAAAGATACAGGTGACCCTAAATTCTCCAAATCGTGGTTGAATGCAAGGGATTGTCTCCCTTGTCTCTGGTCCCGATGGAGTGGGTTGTTTTTGTTTGGTGGTGCTGGGTGTAGATTGGGGAGGGTTGCTGGCCAGTTCTCTCTGCGGCAGCATGTGCCTTATCATGGTATTGTTCCCAAATGAATATTTTTTATTTGGGTTACCCCTTGAGAGTTCCATGTCACAGATAAGGCAAGTCACCTTTGCCACATTCACTTAGGGATGGAAAAAAACTGCCATACAATGTGTGGCTTGGGTTGGTATAGGGTATTGTTTTCTTCCAGCCACCTCCTCCTGCTCCCCTCCTCCTCCTCTTCTTCTTGACCACCAATGTGAAGTTGTGGTGGTCCTCTTGGTGGTGGTGGTGGAGATGCTCCAGCTGATGCTGCAACTGTAGCCATTTCAAAGTACAAAATATACCTCAAAGATTTCAAAACAGGTCTTCCTCAGTCAAAGGACTAAGTCAGAATAAGGAAAAAAGGTGGGGTCTTTCATCATTTGGAAAACAAAAATGTCCTGAACCAATGAGAAGTGTTATTTTCAGGTCACATGACCCGACGCGCTTACGCGACGTGCCCCCGGGCGCACCCGTAGGCGCCCCCCGGGTGGCGTCACGTAAGCGCGTCGGATATTTACGTTGCGCGATCGTATTCGCTCGAGTGCTTCCAGGTGCGCTTACGCTGTGCGTATCACGTGGACGCGGCTACGCGATACGTCACGATGATGTTTTCGTTCTCGGCAATAGCGCTAACGGGACGCTCTCCGGAGTGCACCCTGGGGCGCTTCAAAAGACTACGCTTACCGGGGCGCTCACCGGGGCGCGCCCCGGGAGCGCTCCAGGGCAAAAAAAAAGAAAAAAGATATACATTAAAAAAATTGTTTTAAATACAAATATAATATAGGATTCATTCATTTTCAAAAATATTACATTTCATAGCTATAGACATTTGCTATTAACAAAATTTTGAAATTTACTGAAAAAAACATAGGTTTGGGGCCTTATATATAGTTAGGAATTAGCATTTAAAAAACCTATGACATTCACTGAAAAAACCATAGGTTTCACACCAGTTATAGTTAGGAATTAGCATTTAAAAAACCTATTAAATTCAATGAAAAAAACATAGGTTTCACACCAGTTATAGTTAGCTGGAAATTTTAGTGACATAAAACCATTGAAATTCCCACGTTATAGTTAGTTGCACTCACTATAACTTGCGCGCCTGCAATGCACTGCTGATGACGTCACATATTACATCACTCATGACATGGTCAGTGACATCACTCATGACATCACTCATGACACCATCCAGTGAATGTGTGTCTTTCTGAAATATCAATATGTTTTATATATGTATTTGTAAAGGTCGATGGACGAATAAATGTTTAAATAAGTGTGTAAATGGATGTTTATTTTTAATAAAATATTGATTGGTTAACTGGCTTATAAAGTGTATCTTTGTGAATACATATATTAGCGAGTAATTTTTAAATATTTTAAATATATGTATCAGTGTTTCACTTTGTGTATAAGTGGCTGCATGGGTTGGTGACTGACTCACTGTTTGTATGTGTTTTTAAGACAGCGTATGTGCAGGACTGTATGGTGGATGAGTGTGAATATGTGTGTGTTAGTGAGTGAATGCCTGCCTCAGTACTGTTTTTATGAGTAACTACATATGTTTTAATCTAGTATATGTGAGTATTGATGTATATAAGTGAGTATATGTGAGAGTGAGAGATTGAAAGAGTTCCTGTTTAAATAAGTATGTGTTTCTATAAGTGATTGTTTAAGAGAGTAAGTATGTGTAAGTTTCCTTAGAAGTAATGTACTAGTGTGTGTATAGTTGTATATGCAAATAAATGGATGTTCAATAGTTTATTTGCATGTGTGAGTATGTGTGTGAGTAACTTTTGGATGACTGTCGGTGTGTAACAGGATGTATATGTGTATCACTACATTTGATGAGTGAGTATATGTATGAGTGACTATATAGAACTGTTGCTGAATGAGAGGATGTGTATATAGATGGTGGTATTACTGAATTGGCTGTTGTAACTGGTATGGGTATCTCCACTTGTTAAAAAAGGTTAGTTTCTATTTTTGAATATGTGTTTGAAGGGTTACATTACACTGAAAGGAGGTCTGTCACTCTGTCACAAGGAAGGTGTCATCAGTGATGTCATGAGTGATGTCACTGACCACGTCATGAGTGATGTAATATGTGACGTCATCAGCAGTGCATTGCAGATGCGCAAGTTACATTGAGTCCAACTAACTATAACGTGGGAATTTCAATGGTTTTATGTCACAAACATTTTCAGCTAACTATAACTGGTGTGAAACCTATGGTTTTTTCAGTGAATATATATATATATATATATATATATATATATATATATATATATCTATGTCTAGCGGCTAGCCTGAGCCGCGGTAATGTGCCCTACTGTTGCTCCTCGACAGTCCTGCTGGTACGCCACCGGCGCAACTGCGAGGGACACCAGGCGCCGTAATGGAGGGAAAAGAAGCTGAAATTACATTGTTCAGCTCTTCACGACAATCCACTTGGATGCTAATTGGTGCATTTTGAACTGACTCATCACGGCAGCTCACTTAAGGAAATCGAGCACCACAAG
Source organism: Lissotriton vulgaris (assembly GCF_964263255.1). Taxonomy (NCBI): domain Eukaryota; kingdom Metazoa; phylum Chordata; class Amphibia; order Caudata; family Salamandridae; genus Lissotriton; species Lissotriton vulgaris. The sequence continues at coordinate 732,208,483 of NC_141695.1, read as the reverse complement.
TACCAGAGAACATAGCGGCGACCAAGCCCAATGGGCGGGAACTTTTCAACATAAGTGTGCCCGAAAATTGCCGTGTGCGGTGCAGTTTGGCAGAGAGCCCCTGATGAAGTGATGAACTCATGAAACGCGTCGGGCTGCAAAGATTTTGTTGAACAGAGCTGACCTGTCACCACGCTCTTTCCATTAAAGATTCATGGCCAATTTACCTGGTGCAGGGCCTTTACTACAGCAGGCAACTCTTTTCTTCTATATATACGTATATATATATATATATATATATATATATATATATATATACACACACACATATATATATATATATATATATATATATATATATATATATATATATATATATATATATATATATATATACACATGCAGATATATGTATATATAAAGAGAGAGAGATTTCTTAATACATGCTAGAATAGAGTGTAATGGGTGTGTATTTTTAGCAATTTATGCTAATAGAATACAATTATCTCTTAACATGGAGTCTTGATTTTTATTAAAACAAACTATGAGAAAATACCAAAAAACATACCAGACATGGCACCAAACTCTGGAAAAATCTCTGATAGAATGTAATGGGTGTGTATTTTTTACCAATTTCATGCTAATAGAATACATTTATCTCTTAACATGGAGTCTTGATTTTTATTAAAACAAACTATGAGAATATACCAAAAAACATACCAGACATGGCAGCGAACTCTGGAAAAATCTCTGGTGAAGGTGAAGCTTCGCCCTGAAAAGCCCTCCGCTGATCCTCAGAGCTTAAATGCAAAAACAATGAGCTGCCCTTGGGCTTTAAAAATTAGTGCAGCTGTCCCTCACAAGCCCCCAGAGATTTGGCCCTTAACTTGCCAAACATATCCTAGCCGTCAGTAACCGGTGGCAAATTGTCTCATCCTATACCTACTCCCATGTTCATACCCTATTGCCGACATTTCTAAAATTGGTCATATTTCCAAGAGGTTTTGATAATATAATAATGTGCAGATTGAGAACTAATGAAATTCAAACATTTTAACATTTGACCAAGGTTTCTATATAAGCAGCACCTCTTGAAAAATCATGCTTTGAGTGCCTGGAGTGCTCCCCATCTCAAATTGGTAACAGGAATTTCGGGTTAGTTAGTTTTATCCATGTCAAGAAAACATGACAATCATGAGCTATATTGGTCAAGCATTATACAAAACTGTGAAAAAGTGCCTTTCTTTGCACAGTCACCCCCATTGTTTGTGGACAGATGTTTTTTATTGACTATGTGCCACTTTTAACCAGGCACTGGTGCAGGAACACTGACCCCTAGAACATTTTGAGCTGGATAATACCTAATTGGCATAATTAACTTTCTCATAAATTCATTCTTTACAGTGCTCAAAATACCCCCATGGCATGGGAAGCTAAATGTCAACTATGGATTACAGCACTACTGTGCCATCAACTATTGAAGCCATACACACATGACTCCAGGCATGCCACAGCAGCCTGGAAGCTGCAGATTCACTCTGTAGCTCACCTATCAAAATAAAAACTCTCGACAGAAGAAAACCTTACTTCTAAATACTAGAAATATATACATCTAGAGACCTTGTAGCCCATAGAACAGGGTGCATGGTATTTAAAAGTAAGACATGTAGAAATGTAAAGTTAACATGGCATTTTAGTGACAAGCACCCAAAAGCTATTTTCACTGTAAGAAGGCTGGCCAGCCTATAGAGAAACACCTGAAAGTAATATTAAATAAGAACTCTGGTATCTCAGGCTACACACAAGCTAGAAACATGAGACAAATACTATTTTTAATATTTATTAAAAGCAAAACCGAATTTGAATACATATTAAGGAAAAGGAACCTTTAGAAACTTAACTTTTCCCTGCCTGATGCTCCTGGAGGCAAATTGTCATTAGCCTCCAATTGTCATCCATCTGGTGTATATCCATGATGAGTGAAAACTTCTTCCGGAGGAGAGACAAAGGCCTGGGTGTGGGGAGGTGTTTTGTTCCTCTGGCAGGAAAACCAGTTGGGCAGTGACCAGGAGCTTGGGTTACTTCAAGGGTGCCTCTTTTGTCACAAGCAGATGTCAGATAACACCTGCGCAGGCCCTTCTTTTGTCCTACCTGTCAGGCAGGCACTAAGCCCAGTGGGGGAAACCTGCCCATAGTGACCTAGTTTGGTTAGGGAGGAGCCAAGAGTCACGACCCTTGGATAGGCTAGTGCCAGGCATAAACTGGCCTTCCCTTGCGACCCTCCTCAGACTGCTACTGGTTAAGACCTGTGAGGAGACTAAAAGGGTTGGACTTGCTCCCACTTGTTCCTAGGACAAAGAAGTGGACTTAAAGGGACAGTTGGCTGAACTCCTGTGTAAGCTACAGGGATACAACAAGCTGCTAGTGTCCTTTTCTCGAAGTGCCCAACTGTCCAGTGCCAATTGGACCTATTTGAACCCTGCTTGGATGTCTCTAACTGAACATCTTCTAACATCCCTGAAAATCTGGTACATAGAAACCTTTTGGCTTGAAGACCTTCTGAGAACCATAACAAACCTGCCAAGCAAATCCGCACAAGGTGCATTAATTTGGGTGGGAGAATCAGGTTTCCCTGGCTCATAGCTTCTCACTCAGATAGTTAAGTCACAACAATACCAGTGCAAGCTTCCATCACACAGAGCAGATGCAATGTGAGCAATAAATGTGCATGCTTCCCTATGCATTAACACAAAAACACACACACACATGCATGGACACACATGACACACAAACCACACTCAATACATAAACACACACTTGGCACAGTATAGACAGCAGAGGTGAAAGCTTCTCCTACCCAAAAATCGGTTGTAGTATTGGAAGTGCTTGTACAAGATTCCTTACAGAGGACATGCATTACAAGAGAAGGAGCAGTTCATGCTTCCCTATCTCTTGCATACAAGCAAAAACAAAGGTGTAGGCTCCATTTAGTCACAGGTCTTAGCAAATCAGAGGCTGGTAATTAAGTTCTAAGAATAAAGTGCAAAAGTTCAGGCGGGTCATCAGGGGTTCTTTTCTTTTTAATACGTATAGTTAAGAATCTCTGAGTGCCATGTGGACATAATCCTAGTGTTTGTGTGAATCTAGTTCTTTCAAAAGATATACCACAAAAAAATAGGAAACGGAAATATGGGTTGCAGTATATCTGGTTGGCATGTAATTTACCCAATCAACACCTTGACCCTGGACCTTTACCTCACACACATCCATTTCAATACCGTCCACTATCCAACCCCGACCCCCATTGGGCAGCGATTGGGAGCAGGGGAGCTTCTTAAAATTTCCCAATGGGCAAAAGAGGAAATTGCTACTAGCAACCTACCCTGGGCAAAAGAGACTAGAGCATCAATAAGCGATGCATATGGGGTGCTCGATTTGAAGGTTGGTCCACCGCAAGATCACATGACAATAGGTAAGAAAGAATTAAGGCTTTTAGGGTCCGATATGTCCCGTATATATGATCGGGAGTACCTTTTACAAAAAACCTCGGTGTCCCACATGACATTGGTTTGGGAGATTGATCAACATTTCCCCTATGTGGACCGGCTACCAAGCTACAGTTTAAGGCGGGAAGTTTTAAAAATGCGAATTGGGATAAACCCATGTTGTGCGAATAACGGGGTTCGAAACCTCATGATAGGATGCAATGGTAAATGCACTTGCACATTAGGTACCACCTGCGATATTTTACACATTTTAGTAGATTGTATGAGGTTTTTAGATATACGAAAGGAGTTTTTATGTCCGATTTTTAAAAAGTATAAAATTATGAATAGTATGCAAGCTGTTAAACTTTTGGTGGAACTGGGGAATTTAAATATAGCCTGCGCTCTGGGGAAATATATGAATAAAGTTAAGGTGTTCCTCAAGTGCACAGAGTAAGCATTAAAAATGCTCCTCCTTAGCATCACATAAAGGTGGAACTATCAAGGGATTACAGTATTACTTGCTGCATGTTGAAGGATTTGATGTATATGTATGAATTAAGTGATTTTAACAATTTTAGAATGTTACAATACTCCGATTTTAAGAAGAAAGCTAAACTATATGTATTTTGATGTGTAATAACTTTATATGATACCGCTGTGCTGTGTTTTCCTTTTTTTTATTTTTTCTCTTTTATCAGGATAAGATAAATTGTACTTTTATGATTGTAACAAACCAAATAAAGTTTGTTTGACTGACTGACAATACCGTCCACTATCCAGCCCCGACCCCCATTGGGCAGTTACACATGCACAGCTTAAAATGAGCCAACTCTACAAAAAATGCTAGACCCTTCAAAAGCAACAATTTCTAATCTAGCAAAATAATTACACAGCAAAATAGGCTACTCCGAGACACACATTTGGGGAACATCCTTTTCAGCGCGGATGTTACCCCGCAGTGCTTTTACGACGCGTCCTTTACAACGCAAGTTGTAACCACGACTTGCGCTGGAGGGCGCTAAAGGATAAAGAATAGTATATTTACTATTCCAACACCTTCCCTACCATCCACGGGGACTGGTGTTAGAATAGTAAATTATACTATTTACTATCCGCACCCAACAACGCAAGTCATTGTAGTGACTTGCGTTGTTAAAGACGCGTTGTAAAAGCACGCGTTGAAACGGTACGCGTTGTACCGTCATACATCCCACACATTCGCATCAATATCAAGGCTTACCTCTGTAATGCTGAGGAGGTTGCACAGCCTCACCATCCTGCGATTCTGGGCAAATTACTTAATCTCCCTGTTCCCAAAAAAGAGAAAAATGGTGTAAACATCTGATTCTCATGTAAAGCGGTCTAATGATCTGAGCTTGAGAATTGCGATATATAAACTGCAAAAAAAATAATATTAAGTTGCAATGCTTGATCGATCTCTATGAAACAGGATAAACTGCAAGTCAGTTCCTACTTATGCCCTCCTGTATACTGCAATCATGAAAAAACGCATTAACCCAATCGCCAGTGTCTTCTCTCTTGCATCCTTTCTACAAAAGAACGTCGCCATTTTCCCAATCTTCCCACTAACTTATTCTCCATCCCAGACAGACTTCTCACTTCTTGTAAGCAGAACACCATGAGCCTCTTCTCGCCAACACCTATTTCTCCTTCACATCAACTTTCTACAATCCGCTATGGTCATGTCTGTGAATAATTGTATCAGTTCTATGAATAATTGTACTTTTTTCTTGACACTTCCCAAAGTAGTTCCCATTCTGCTTGTGGGAGACAACATGCTCAATATCTCCGGAGTCCGACTACTCCAGCTGATCCAGTTCCCCTTACTATGGCTTCAAAAGTACACACCACCAAACCACTCACACAAAGTGCAACCCAATGGTTTGAGACTCAACTTCGACTGTACAATATTTCCAAGTTCCTCTTTAGACCAAACAAGCCTTTCCCACCACCTGGAACATTAATTTCAAAGCTTCTATGTCCCACGCCCATGTACATCCATCACTCGCTTTACATGAAGTACCCCATATATACATGCAAGTTCAGAAATCCATCTATAATAAAATCTGGATCATTCAGAGGCACTCTGAAGAATGATTGGGAGTAGTTAGATGAAACGGGCTGACGAGTTTGCCTCTCACAATGACTCAGGAAATATTAAAGGAACAGCCATGTAATCTTTGCATCAACATGATGAATGTGGAGAAACAGACCACTGTCCAGTAAATACTGCATTAATCTTTTTACTCCTGATTTCTTACATTTTAAGTGGCTGTGGTATAATGTATGGATTTTATCTTGCTTCCTTTGCCAACATGAAATAACTGAACTAAACACTGATTTACCAATATCAACCTACAAGAATATTGATCGAGAATATGGACAACCGCTGTATCATAAAGGTGAGCATCTATTGGCATATGTACATTTACAATGTATGTGTTATCAAGCTATCCATTTACGGAGATAGGAAAGCTACTGTGCGTGTATATATTTACCATGGCCGGACTGGCCATAGCGGGCACCGGGTAATTCCTCGGTGAGCCGCAAGGGTGGGGGCAGGTTTTGGGCCCCTGGGGGCCGTTTTTGTTACAGGGCCGTTTTTGCAGCGGCCCTGTACCAAAATCAGCTGAAAACCGGCCCCCGGCAAAGAGTTTGGCGCCACCTCCAACCTCCCCGAGTGGGGAGGGGGGCCGGCCGAGCACTTTGCCAGGTCCGGTTGTGGTACCCAGTCCAGCCCTCATATTTACCTTCACGATATTTTGAAATCGATAGTCTGTAGACTGATAATATGACCTTTATTTTCCTAAAGAAATCATGCTATTGCTTTTATACTGTTATTAATGTTGCCTTTGTTTTTACAATAAAAGTAATAAAAACACCCCCATGATCTAAGTCCACTAGTTCACCATAGAAATAGAGACAAAGGGGCCTATTTACAAGGCCCCTGTACCACCGGAGCATCACTTTTTTTACGGGCTGGCTGCACAATGCTGAGCCATATTTACAAGGTCACACAAAGCCACACAAAGCCACCCTGTGTGACTTTTCGTGGCCTTGTAAATATGGCCCCCTTTCACGCATTAATCTGGTTAAAGCGGTGTTCTAAGTGTGTTACTGTTGGTGTTCCCAAGCAACATCTATGGAATCTGACGCATTCTCAGATTTGCAAGGTTTTGTAAGCCTGGGAATGATTCATATTTTGTTAAAGAGGTGCAATGAGGAGACATACCTTTATTTCTCCTCGTTTTTGGCTCTTTCTATGTGTGCTGCATATAGAAGGATGAAAACTCCATCAATGACTGTTTTTGTGCAGGAGGGTGTCCTTTTCTGCATAAAAGCAACCATCCCTGCAACGTAGGCATCCTTGCACCATGGTGCACGGGTGCCTGCATTGGCGCTAGGCAGCCATAGGGATGCATTGTATTGCTGTAAATATGAGGCATACTTGCACTTTCCTCATGACGTTCACGGTGGAAGCTATGCTGCTGGGAACCTTAAAGCGTAGCTGGTCAGCTTTGCCAGAATTCCATGATGCTGCAGTATGACAAACATATCGGAAGTCGTGTTAAGAGAACATACTGTACAAACATCTGAAACCAAAGGAAAATATAAAAAGACAAGACGGTTTGCCGCTGGCCGCATCGCGTTTTCATTGTTGTCATTTAGCAAATGTGGAAAATAAGGAAATGAAATGAAATGAAGGCTGAATTTCATTATCCCTTAATCTAACCATACACAAACATTAGAGCCAGACTAGTTTACTCCCAGCAAAAGTTCATGCTACCGCAAATGACTCAGGGAGTTTTAGGTAGCAGTACATAAAACTGCGATTTTCGTATAAGGCAAAGTTAGTAAGAAAGTAATATTCTCAAGCTAGACAGATTGAATCCTTGGCCTACGCCACTTTTATGTGACACTGTAGTTTGTGCTGGATGAAGCCACTGAAGAAAACCGAAAGGTTTTGCCACCCACTAAGCAGTGTTGGTAACAAAAAGCAAGAAAGAAAATTGGCAGAATGGACTTGCAATATTCAAACAAAAATGGTGGTAAATGATGGTCACAGATTCGAGGCCTATGGGTAACTTCAATGAAGGGCATCATACAAAAATAGATATCGTCATTGGTTGCATCTTTGGAAAACAATTAACGCTCGGTGGCCATTTAATGATCTACTGTCACTGATTTCATTCTCCTCTTGACTTGTAGAGCTTATTGTTCTGCACTCCCTTCCTCCTATTGAAATATGTACGTTTCTCCATATATTACCATTTACAAAAAACAACGAAAACCCCGAGAATGGTGGATCAGTATATTACTTGTACATCACATCAAACACTAATATGGGAATAATAATTTGATAACAAATAATGTTTAGAAGCTGTTCAGAAGTTTACTGGTAGCATGAAATCTTCTCTGACCTTTTTTTCTCCCTCCCCAATAAGGTGAAAAATGGACAAAGTCCTTGATGGCCATTACTGCTGGCCCGGTACTTCTATTTATCAGCATCTCCAAATATTGAGGCATACAGAATGAGGCCTAAAGTTATGACCTCGTTTCCACAATGCAGAATGTTGAGCAAAAAAAAACCTTGCCGAAACATTACTTTCGTTGACTGATGAGAATTTACTTCATTCCACTGCGAGGGTCTCCATGGCATATTCTCTGATGAGATTGAAAAAAAAGAGGTGATAATGCTACACTCTAGATAGAGGCCACTGTAGATGCAGAGCAGCTGAGTAATTGTGTGTACTAGCCCTTGAAATGTGATGCCAGTTACTTAAGAATGGCGTTTCATTTCTTCTGTGAAGGAAATTTAAAGTAGAATTTTTTTTAAGTACTCACGAAGTCATAAACTATGGCGAGGAGACGGTCCAACTGGGGTCGACACACCCAAGAAACTAATAAGTATGAAACCTAGCTATATACATTTTCTTTAAGTTCAAGAAAATTTTATTTGATAATGACAAGAGAAAAACCAGGTGTCAAAACAAAGTACATTGGAATATAAACATGAAAACTATGAGGAGAATGAAACAAGCATACAAATGCAAATAGTATGAGAAGGTAAATCTGGGTAATGGAGGAAAGGAAAAAAAAAAGACAAGAGAAAAGCATTTAAAACAGCAAACATAGTAAGCATGAAAATATCCGAAAGGAACAAGGAGATGATACAATGAAGAAAAATGGAATGCAGTGAGCAATTAAGGAGGTTTGAGGACTTCCTGTTGCGAAGGTGGTGGATGAAACTAACGTTTAGCACATGAGTCCAAATAAAGCGTGACAGGGAACCATAAGTACAGGCGTTTTGCAGCCATACAGGTCGGAAAAACATAAGCAGTGTCAAGTCTATGGTTATGACAGACATTAAACCACCACGCCTTGAAGGAAATATTGGAGAAGTCCTTCCAATTAACCGTTATTTGCTGGAATGCAGCAGCCAGTAGTAAATCAATAATCTGAGGCTTTAGTTCAACATTGTCCCAGCAAGGGGAAAGGCTGCCTAAGAAGATGTGTATGTGAGAAAAGGGGATACAAGTATGAAAAATCAGATTAATTTGAGCCCAGACCTGTAGCCAAAAACCATGAACAGGAGTACATAAGAATAACATGTGAAACAAAGTGGCTTGTGGTGATGAACAAGACCAACATGTGTACGGAGTGTTTGGAAAGCGTTTGTGAAGGTCAAAGGGTGTAAAAAGAAGTCTGTTGTAAATAAAAAACAAAGTCTGTGTCAGGGTTGCCGCTCTCGAGAATTTACGGATCTTGATCCAGACCTTATCCCAAAATAAAACTGACCAGGACACGGATAGGTCATGTTCCCAGCATTCCTCCACCTTGGACTTAGGTCTGATAGATTCACCGTTGTGAAAGTATTTGTAAATAGCGTCAGCCTTTGGTGCATTGCGTAAAAAGGAGTGGAGTGAGGAAAGGAGAGTGGGTGAAGCAGGAGGAGGACAGAGCTGAGAGAGCCGATTAAAAGTTGTTAGGACTGTGTCCTTAAGCAAATGATAGTTGCGAGCAAAGGAGGTAGGTAAGTCATAAAGGGAGTGAAGAGTAGTGAAAGGTAAGAAAGAGGATTGAGAAAAGAGTTGGGAAATCCACATCAGACCCCTGCAATGCCATATTTTCCAAAAGAAGGGTTTGTTACGGATAAGCAGAGCAGTGTTATGCCAGATGGGGGAGGAAAGGAAATCGGCAATGGTCGTGGGAGGGGAATGGGAAGAAGATAGGAGCAGTTTAGTAGTGAATTTATGAATAGGAGTGGAAATAGAAGAGGGTTTGCGAGAGAAGGAAAGATATTCGGCAAAGGAAAAGGGAGAAAGAAGAAGGCGTTCAAATTTAGTCCATAAATGACAGGGAGTGCTAGGGTCCTGTAGCCAAAAGGAGGCTTGTCGCAATTGAAACGCTTTATGGTAAGCAGGGAAGTCAGGAAAGTTAACCCCACCCTCTGACTTAGGACGCATCAGTCGAGCTAAAGACATTCGAGGCTTCTTTTTATTCCAAAGGAAGGACGTTAGAATGGAGTTAATTTTTTTGAAAAATTTGGAAGGGACGGGGACTGGAATATTAGAGAGAGTATAAAGGACAATGGGAGACAGCATCATTTTAATAATGTCAAGGCGACCCCACCAGGATAGGTAAAGAGGATGCCATTTGGACGTGAGATCCACTAACTTTTGGATGCATTTGGACATACAAAGGGAAACAGTATCTGAGATGGTAGGAGTGATATACAGGCCAAGGTATTTAATACTGGTGGACTTCCATGTAAAATTAGATGCGGCAAAATCAGGCTTAAATGTAAATTTTGTCAAGGGTAGGATCTCACATTTATCGTTGTTAAGTTTATAACCAGATATTTGGGAGTAGGCCTGCACTTCAGTAAGGAAGGCGGGAATCGAAGCAGTGGGATTAGAGATAAAGAGGAGGATGTCATCCGCATATGCGGCTAATTTGATGTGGGAGTCTGATAACTGGAAACCTTGGATAATGGGATTTTGACGGAGTTTAGAAAGAAAAGGTTCTAAGGCCAAATTAAAGAGAAAGGGAGATAAGGGGCATCCTTGACGAACGCCTCTTTTCAAATAAAAAAAAGAGGATATTTGACCATTGGCACAAACCGCTGCACGCGGGTTGGAATAAAGTATTGAAATTAGAGAAATGAAATTAGGACCAAAACCAAACCAACGAAGGGTATGAAAGAGATAAGTCCATTCATCTCTATCAAACGCCTTTTCAGCGTCTAGGGCAATGGCCGCAAGGGAATGGGGTAAAAGGCGGGACTTAGAGAGAATATTAAAGAGAAGTCTAGTGTTATCAGTGATGAAGCGACTCTTGACAAAGCCCGACTGTTCCTCACCCAGAAGATCCGGGAGAAGAAGATCAAGACGTGCCGCGAGAGACTTCGCAAATATTTTATAATCAATGTTAACCAAGGAGATTGGTCTGTAATTTTTACAATGTTGAGGATCCTTCCCCTCCTTGGGTATGAGGCAGATATGTGCATCAGAGAAAGAGCCTGAGGAGGAACCCGAGGTGAGAAAAGCGCCAATGAGGGAATGAAGTTTTGGGATGAGAAGTTTTGAAAAGTGAAGAAAAAATTCTACAGTGAAGCCGTCTGGCCCAGGAGCCTTATCCTTTTGGAGAGTCTGAAGTGCTGTGAGCAATTCTTGTTGGGATATGTCAAGCTCTAAATGGGAAAGGTCAAGCGGGAAGTGGGCTGGTTTTTGAATAGTAGAGAAAAAGTGGTCTAGGTATTGAGAAGAGGGCTGGGTTTCAGAGGAGTATAGAGTTTTGTAGAAGGTAGAAAATTCAGTAAGAATATCTGTGTCCGTGTGTTTGAGAGTGGAGTTAGTGTCGTAGATTGATTCAATATTCAACTTATTTTGTTTAACTTTCAGATAATTAGCTAATATCTTACCAGCCTTATTTTTGCCCCCATAGAACTTGGCACTTGATTTCAATAGATACAAAGACGCATCGTCCGTGGATTTTTTGTTAAATTTCATTTTAGCATTAATCAAGGCAGTTAAACTTTCCTGTGATCGGGAAGTAAAATAAGAATGCTCCAGTTTCTTAATATCCAGAAGGATAGCCGTTGTGAAGCTGCAAGCAGCCTTCCGTTTTTTCGCCACAAAGCCAATTATGAAGTCCCTTGCTGTAGCTTTAAAGGCATCCCAAATGGTGTGCTTGGGGATGGAGGAATTGTCATTGAAGGAAAAAAATGCATCTGAGAATTCAGTGAAGGAAGTGGTGAATTTAGGGTCTAAGAGAAGGGAGTTATTAAAACGCCAGAATTTGGGTCCAACTGATTTGGGTAAAATATCCAATTGAACTAAAGTGAGGGCATGGTCTGAGAGTAAAATCGGACCAATTTCAGCATGGGTAAGAGTTTGGACAATGTTGTGGGTAACAAAAATGTAATCAATCCGGGATTGGGAGTGATGGCATGGAGAATAAAAAGTAAATTCTTGAAGCTCTGGGTTGCATAAACGCCATGCATCAGTAAGTTTATGCTGGGAGATAGCTTGAGAAAAGGATTTATGTGACTTATTAGGAATGAAGTGAGCCTTGGAATTTCTGTCCAAAAAGGGGTCTAGGGGCTGGTTGCAGTCCCCTGCTAAAATAAAATTGTCATCAATAAATCTGGTAATGTGCCGGGAAAATGTATGCCAAAAAGTAGGATCACCAGTAGTGGGGGCATAAACATTTAGAAGAGAAATTGGAACATTCTTAATAGAGAGCTTAGCATACGTCCAGCGACCATCAGCATCCGATTCCTGAGCGAGCAAAGAGTGAGAAAGAGCTTTGTGACAGAGAATGGCCACACCATTACGCTTACCATCCCCAGGAGAATAGTAAACATCTCCCACCCAACTTCTCTTCAGTTTAACAGATTCTTCAGCAGATAAATGGGTTTCTTGTAAAAAAGCAATATCCACATTTAAACGTGCAAGGTGAGACAAAATTCTCTGTCGTTTGATGGGAGAATTAATGCCCTTAACATTCCATGTAATTACTTTCAATGACATATCACATAAGGAAAGAAGAAAATATCAACATGAAGAAAAAGGATGTAAGAAGAACCCAGAGGGGAAGGGAAATCAAAAAGAAGAAGAAAGTCTATAAGAGGCAATACAATATGAGATTGAAAAGGAGGAGGATAAGGAATAGGAAAAGAGAGTAAAAGAGTGATAATTAAAACCCGTTGAATTAAAAAACGAAATAAGGTAATATAAGTGAAAGAGAAAAAGATAGGAAAGAATTTACAGCAGAAGAATTGTCGAAAAACAGAAGAGGAAGACACCTGTGAAACAAGGGAAACCAGTGAAGATAAGAGAAAAAAAGATAAAAAAGAGGAAGCGAACACCAGGGAAAAAAGGAGAACATACTTACGGAGGATAGAGCTGGGGAGGAACGATCACCTGGGAGAGGAGACGAGAAGAAAGGAGTGAGGGGGAAGCGCCAGCTAGAGGACGCAAAACATCCAACGCAAGCGAACCAGCAAGTCGAGGGGAAAACACAATATAAATTGTAAAACCTGCAAGGGAAGAAAAAAAAGAACAATAAGTTGGAAAAGAAAAAATAAACATAATGAAGGTGAGTGGTAAAAAAGGAAATAACATACACTAGTGAACATTACATAACTATATGACAGGGACGTAAGAAAACGAGCGAGAATCAAAAAGGAACACATAAAATGAAAGACGCTGGGGAACCTAACAAAGGCAAACAGCAAAACAACCAGCATCAAACATCAAATATGCGAATTAACTAAGACAACAAAGCGGCAACATGCGAAAGTCATGGAGGAAAAGCTGATGAAGAACCGGATAAGTCCATATCAGACGCCTGTGCAGAGTTCAAAAAACTCCGGAGACGAACAGGATCCTCGTAAGTCGTTGCCTTGTTGTTGTGAGTGACTCTGAACAGGCAAGGATGGAAAAGACCATATCTGGCCCCAATAGAGCGAAGCTCTGGTCGCATATCTAAGAAGGCTTTACCACGGTTGGCTGTGGCTCTGGCGTAATCTTGCGCAAAAAAGAGATTAGAACCTGGCCATGTAAGACGAGGAGAGGCACGAGCCGCTGAGATGACTTTGAGAAGATCAGTGTATTCTAAGAAATACATGATGACACCTCTTGGTCGTGAAGAAGGAGAAGAAGTAGAGGAGATGCGGCCAAGCCTCTGTGCTCGCTGGATGTTAAGCGTGGTACCTTCGGGCAGATGAAGAAGCTTGGGTAAGAATGATTTGAAGAAGGCAATGGGGTCAGTGCCCTCACAATTCTCCGCCAAGCCGTAGAGTCGAAGGTTATAGCGTCTATTTCGGTTTTCCAATTCTTCAACTTGCTTCTGGAGAGAGGAAATCTGCGACTGCATGTGTGTCTCCTTGGAGGATGACTCTTGGAGAGAAGACAGAGAACGTTCCACTGTAGTTACTCTAGCATCCATCTTAGACCAATTGTCAGTGAGAACCTGCAATTTAGAATTAGTTTCCTCCATGAAGGGTCTGAGAGCACGTATCTCTTCCAGCAACATCTCCATGGATACAGCCGATGTGGATCCTGTCGGTGATGGAGGATCTTTTTTAAGGCGTTTCGACGTGACTTTCCCTGAAGGCTGAACAGGCCGCTCCGTGTTGGATTGCGACATTTGAGCAACAAGCGCCTGAGAAGCCTCGAGATGCGCCAATGCGACGTGGAATTTTGGGAGTACGAGTAATTGCACTTCTTTCATTACAAAAAGAGTCACTTCCAGAGGAAAAATAAGAGAGAAGTTAAGTCCGGTAGTATCCTCTGCGTGCCTGCAGACACTAATAAGTGTGCGTAGGAACACCTGAATGAGGAAAGGCACACAAGCTTCAAAAAAGGAGGAAGGAGAAGAAGGCTGTCTGTTCGCAACTCAAGAACGCCAGAGAATTATAGAGATGTGGAGAGCAGCATTCATATGCTTATGTGGAGGATCCCTTACACTGAAAAACGAAGCAGAAAATCACCATGGCAATGGAGTGCAAAGAAGTAGCATATTGTGGAGCAAAAGAAGTCCATCAGAGGAAGCGCATTATCAATTTGAAAAGAGCAGTTGGAGGTGAATGCGCAAAAATAGCATGAAAAGCTGCCAAAAATACAAAATGACCATGTGTAGGAAAGTGCGAGGAATTGCAATGCTTTTGATAGATAATAGGCTCAAACTGCGTGTACAGGTGGACTGCGTGAGGAAAGAAGAAGTCCAGTGAAACAAAATGGCCACCAAATTCGTGAAATCGCGAGTAAAACTCGCATAAATCCAGCGCATATAAAATACTTGTGGTGTTATTGCAAAAATGAAGAAATTAGCTCACCATGAGCAGTTGCTGGAAGTGGGAGCTCTATGGCAAACACGCATGTCCTGTGAGCGGGTGCGCCGTGAATCGCGCTGCTGAAGGACAAAATGGCGGTCGCGGCCGTCAGAGAGCCGCGTCCGCCAAAGAACTTGCCAAAATGCTCATTCCAGCGCTCGAATGCCGCCGTATCTGGGAGCGCACTGGTGCTTGTGGGCTCCGGTCGGGGAAACTTCACTCTGCAGGCGTAGGTGAGTGGAAGAAGGAAGCGAAATCCCCTGCCGACCCGGAGCGCTCACATCGGAGCTGCCGTCCTCGCCGGGTGCCAAGCCACGCCCCCAGCTATATACATTTTCATATCAGCAATTCTCAAAAAGTTCACAATCGGGGGCATCTCTTAAATGCAGGTCATAGAGGGATTGACTAATTTGCAAGAGTAATGTATGTGTAACCTGCCCAGTTTCTGATAGGGTCATGCCTACTCAACACCTTTGTCTCCTTGCCTCCATTTTACTGCCAATCCAAGTCAGACTTAAATCAGAAAGCACCCATTTCCTTTGGACGGTGCATGACCACTGAACAATGTAGGAGCTCCACTCAGTATCTGTTGATGCAGAGCCCAGATGTAAGCAGATCATATGTTAAGCTATCATAATTTATGTGATTCCTGTAATGGCTAGATTATCCCAAGTAGATTATGACAATAAGAGCAACCCCAAGAACCGCTCTATAGTGCTTCAAACCATACATCATAAAACAGTGAATGCTGCTGCAATGAGTCCGTCTATGCCGCCCAATGATTCTAGCAAGGTAAATGCTTTAACCAACCCACATTGACCTGTCTGTGGCATGGCAAGCAAGCAGACATAGTAGAGTTTGTAAAGCATGGAGTGTAGGAAACTATTAGCGAACAATAGAAGTTAGATTAAACTGAGAAAAGATCCAAAAGTAAGTAAACCATAGCGGGTCTAGTTCTTGAAGCAAGCATAGAATGGTTAATCACTAAAAGAGAGGCAGAAAAGTCATGCATATCTTATTTTCACACCCTCTCCAAGATCCATAATCAATGCTCCCCTCCAGCAGGGAAACCAGTATCTTCAGTATAGGGACACCTTTAGAAACCCAGTCTCATATTATGGACTTTTTCCATGCCCCCATCCAAAATGGCACTTCTAGACATTGAAGCATTGCACACTAGAATCCCACATAAAAAAAACCTCACTGTAGTGGAAGAGATCCTTCACTCTACTGAGTACATATCACATCAATTAACTTTGCTATGTATTGTGTGGTGGATTTAGCACTTGCAATTCTTTTTAGTTTGAGGATGATATATTTTCACAGAATGGGAGCACCTCTATGGGTTCTAAATTTGGCTCAAGCCTGGAGAACCTGGGGGGCACTAGGGGGCGCCAAGCAATATGGCCGCACGTATGTGTGGCTCCTGCTGCCCGTACCACCACCTGTTGAATATCCTACCCATCTCATACTCACCATGCCAAGAAAAGGTACCACCTCATTGCCTTCGCCACGGACCACCCTGGGAGACTGGCTGGGGGTCGCAGACTTGCTCCGACCTCGGAACGCTCTCTCCGCTGTCCGCGCCGCTTAAGATCACATAATGGCGGCTGAAGAGCACTAATGGCCAAATAGGGACACCGGTGGACGGAGTGAGGAGGCAATGACTGCTGAAGACCGACTGCGCTGGTGGCCCCATATAGGAGCAGGCTTCCCTGGACTGGCGCGCCCCCATAACGGAAGGAGACTGCCCGTCGTAGCTGCGGAAGGGCCCCGGTGCCCTCTGACAGGACGCTGTGGGGACAGCCGGGACTGCGGTGCTGGTGGCCCCGGGGAGCACCCCATCAAGCTGAAGCCTGGCTGATGCAATGAATGTCTGTCGCTGCATGGGTGCCCCTGCTGCGGCCGTTGGTGTGCCCACGTCTTCTCGACGCTAAACCACCCTCTCCACTGCAGACTGTGGTGGCCCTTGAGCGCTCAGATGCGCTGGGAGGCGGGGATGTGTTCGGAGATCCCGACTCCCCGCCTGGCTGCTCTCCTGCCCACGCTGGGACTGCCACTGCAGCCCCCTGAGACCCCTCTGCACACAAGACTGGTGGAGCGGCTCCTGAACAGGGGAGCTGGGGGTACATTGCATATTGTCACATCTCCTGATGTTGGGCTTAGACTGAGACGAACCACAGAATCTGCTGAGCCTTCTTCAAAACTTGACCCCCTCCTCCCAACCATTACAGGGTGTGGAATGCCCGCATATAAGCACAGCTGACCTGATTATTGCCATATCCATAGGCCCATGATCACTGTCTGCCACTCACCGGGCCTGGAAGAAGGTACTCACACAAGCTGGGGGGCCACTGCCCAGAGAGGTCACCCAGCTGATACCCCGCACTGACCATCAACCCGCCGGTCCACTCCAATACCCTCAGGCCTACAGCCGACTCAGCAAAAACCACAAAGAGAGCGCAGACTCTACCAACTTCTAACGTAGAGGAGAGTTCCCATCGGCACTTACAGGCGGCATCAACTACCGGCCTCCACTGCGGTGGAATTTGTGCTGCAAGTACCCTGCTCCTCCCACCCTTGCCCCATTGCACACCAGACCTCTGTCCTCCACCGCAAGTCACGGGGACGTATACTTCTGAAGTAAGTGACGGATCCCCCAGGGCCCCGGATGAGCTGCAGACCTTCCCACCTCGTCTCCATGGGGAAGCCACATGGGAAACAGCTGAAGCTTAACTTTGACACTCTGAAGACTCCTCGGTCCCAGACCGAACCTGAAGAAGACCACGCTGACGCTCCCACTACCTCTACTGTGGACCTCAACGAACTACTGTTGGTAATGCAGTCGAGCCTGACGTCTATGGAATCGAAAATGGACTCTATGCCTGCTAGAATGGATGGCCTCACCCACAGAGACGAGGAGCATGACGACCGACTAACTGAAGCAGAGAGATGAATATCTGACCTGGAGGACACCTCAAGTCCTCAAAGTGATTGCCCCGAAAAATGAGGACTTGGAATTGCGCTCAAGGAGAAATGACCTTCGCATATTAGGTGTATCCGAGTCGACTGCCACCAGAAAAATGGAGGAATATGCGCAGCGCCTTCTCATAGCTTTGTTTGACAGAGAGGAATTTGCATTGGTCCTCATAGTGGAGAGAGCGGATCGTTCGCTGGCGAGCCGTCCTGCTCCCGGGACCGCTCCGCACCCCATTATAGCCGAATTGCTGCGGCTATCTCGAGAAAAAGGACAACTTAAACATGAGGGAAAGGAGATATCAATCTTTCCCGACTTTACTATGACTGTACAAGAACAGAGACGCAAATTCCTTCAGGTCAAGAAAAAACTAAATATCCCAAATGCCATGCTGTTCCCGACCCGCCTCAAAGTAACACACCAAGGAAAACAACATGTTTTCACCAATCCGCAACATGCCCAGGACTTCCTTTAGACCCTGCAAAAAAAACAGTTGATGGACAGAATGCAGAACAATGTCATACATTCACCCCAGTACAGAGCTCTGGGCCTAAATCCATCATTTTTTTGCACTCCACACCACCCCAGTTCAGACATGGCCATATGCAAATCAGCCTTGACCCTGTGCCTCATGGGAACAGTCCAGCCTGAACTGCCAAGCCATGTCTTTCCTGGACCAGAATAAAGCATCCTAGGACCGGTATCTGGCTATCAGCCTTCATCAGCCAGGATAGCTTGACTCCAGTGGTGTGGAGAGCATGGGACTCACATCTCCTTAAGACCCTGCCTAAGCAGCCCGGCGGCTGCGAATCCCCAGCACACCACCAGGGAAATAATGGCGGTGCATCCAACATTGATTAGCACCTCCCAAAAAAGACTCAGAAACCGACTGGAATGACTACTTGCCTCTGAAATGACACCCAGGGGCCCCAAAAGCTTCTGTGGACTTTGACCAGAACTATTTGGCTCCCTCCCAAGATACAAGGATCTTTCAAGACACGGTGCTCATGCTGAACAATCTACTGAGAAGGTTTGAACGTCCTGCTTCTGGTGGCTGGCCGAAGTGGAGGACACCCTGCTCCTTATTTTTGCACCATGCTTACTGCCCCACATTGGCCTTTCTCAACTTCCCAGAGGTGCATGACGCTATACATAGTCCACATGAAGGCCCTCTGCACCACACCCAGTACCAGATGCCCTGAAACTGGAGCCGATGGCCTACCCTGGTGAACAGGCCCCACCTATCTCCACTGGCAGTAGCATATTGCATTAGGGACCACAATAGACATTGCATCAAGATGTACTTACACCATTTTGCTCGGGCACCCTCGCCCTCTCGAGGTGAATCTGGCCGCCCTCCACCAGGTGAACCCTAAAACCTTTTGTACCTTACAGGATGTCTAAATGGTTACTCCACTATCCCCAGTTGGGAAGGGGGGTTATGGGGAGGGAGAAATCACGGAAAGTTGGGGATGCTGCTGTGGGAGGGGGGAGGAATTGGGTAATGTTTCTCACACACCACTTTGCACTGTACCACTCTTGCCACACAGGACGATTCCATTTGCTATGACCACCCGAATCGCATTCTAGTCCCGACTGAGTACCCACCTGTGCAATTTTCTGACATGGAATGTAAGAGGCCTGGGGAACCCCCGCAAACACATCCTAGCCTACCTAGCTCGTCACAACAGCCACTCTGCCATGCGCCAGGAAACACACTTAGTCCTAATATGCCCTCTACTTTTGCAACCCGCTGGGCGAGTAACAGATGCTTCTCAACATATTCCTCGTACGCCCATGGTACTCTTATTTTGGTGAAGCACACACTCCCCTACACCCCGATTGGCTCCTATGGAGACCCACTGGGTCTCTACAGCATCCTATGGGGTCACCTATCCACACAATCCATTACACGGGTGTCTTGGTATGGGCCCAATACTGATGATTCTGAATTTTTTCGGATATTATTGGGAAAAATACTGGATATAGGATCTACTCACTTATTATGGGGAGGTGACTTCAATGTCACAATACACCCAACTCTGGACAGGTCGCATCCGAAGCCTCACCACTACACTAATGTACAATTCACTCTCAAGACCATTGTTGAAGACCATGATCTCATAGACGCTTGGAGAACTCTCCACCCACTAGCACAAGATGGTTCTTGTTACTCCTCTGCCCACTCCTCCTGGTCACTTATAGATAATTGGTTAATCGACAAAGGATTTGCAACCTGGATGACGCAAGCGTCTCACCTTCCTCGCACATATTCAGATCCCTCCCCTGTGCTTCTCACTCTCACACCTCCACGTGAAGACCCCCCCTTCCTCTTCTGGCACCTCAACCCACTGACACTATTAGATCCCATTTTCGAGGATGAACTTGAGCAGGAAATATCTGACTTCTTCCTCCGTAACAATAGCTCAGTCCCGCAATACTCCATAATATGGGAGGCCTTTAAGGTCACCATTCGGGGCATCTGCATTGCTAAAAGTGGGGGAGTGTTAAAAGACATCCAGAATAGACTTCGGAAGCTGAAATTAGACATTAAACAAACCGAGTCGTCTATACAGTCCGCTCCATCCTCTATACTGCAGGCACAACTACGTGCCCTGCTCACGGAATACCAGGAAACGGCTGAATGTGAATGCAAATTTAGGGGAAAGTACCACCAGGCATATCGGTATGGAGAGGGAGAGAGACCGGGAGAGGCGCTGGCCTCGTCTGTCTGATCCCCTCACTTTGCCAACACTGTCCTCGAGATTGACGATGAGGACGGACAAACGCATAGAAACACTTTGGCTATACTTGATATTTTTTAAAGATTCTTTAAGAAACTATATGCTACCCACCGGAAAGCTGAAGTGGACTTTGCCACATTCTTCGAGTACACTGCAATCGCATGGCTGGGAAATGGCCGAAGGGAATTTTTACTTGCGCATCACGAGGACGAGGAGATTATTTACGCATTCATGCAGCTGCAGTCTGGTAGGGCTCCTTGGCCAGATGGCCTCCCGGAAGAATTTTATAAAACAGTCCATCTGATCATCCCGGTCCTACACCATGTTCTTGAGGAGGCCCGTGAATCAGGCATGTTACCTCCAACTATGCGCGAAGCGCTCATTATCTCCCTACCCAAACCGGGCAAACTGACTACAAAAGTCAATTTGTACAGGCCCCTATCCCTTATAAATCTAGATGCCAAAATCCTAGCTAAATTGATCGCAAATCATATTAGCCCCCTTATGCCGGTGTTGGCCCTTGACCAATCGGGGTTTGTCCCTACTGGAAGCGCATCCCATAACTTACATACCCTCTTTGCACTACTTCACGATATTGACTACGAGGAAAAATGCGGCCGCTATTTTCCTTGACGCCACTATGGCATTTGACTCCATGGAGTGGGACTATCTATCCTTTGTGTTAGTGCGAATGGGCTTCCCTCTCCCGTTTTTATAATGGATAAATTTACTGTATACAGGACTCTGTGCTACGATGATGGTTAATGGCATGCAATCTACTACCTTCCCTATATCCAGGGGCACCAGGCAGGGGTGCCCCCTGTCATCCCTTTTCTTCGCCCTGGCTATTGAGCCCCTTGCCACCAAGGTTCGGCAGCATTATCAAAAACACACAATTATCTACCCTAACAGACAAATACTTATTTCTTTATATGCTGATGACCTTACCCTTTACTTACGGCTCTTCATTCTTTTTGGGCAACTCTCTGGAGTCAACATCAACCGGGGGAAATCCCAAATATATCCCCTAACTGATGCTACTCTGAAATTCACACCGGACTATCCCCTTTAATGGTGTGATAAATACACTTACTTACCTTGGGATAATCATATCCCGCAACCGTGATGAGCTATTAAGAGCCAACTATAGACGCGTGCTGGATTCGATAACTGATAAAATTATGAGATGGATAGCGTTGCCCCTATCTATGACCGCTGGAGTTGCCCTCATAAAGATGGTCAGATTGCCTAAGCTTTTATATTTGTTTGTCAATATTCCCTACGCCCCCAGTCGTCATTTCTTTTTGTCCATTAAAACTCAGCTCATACGACTTACCTAGGGAGGAAAACAAGCCAGATAGCGCTGGGACACCCTCACAGGCCCCTTCTGTGCATGTGGATTCGGAATACCAGACATGGAACTATACTTTAGCTGAGAACAGGCCCATTTTGTCACATATTGGATGAAACCCCCTCCTTATATGCCCCACCCTGCGATCGAGGATGGCTAAATTGGCCCCTACCCCCTGCACTGCCTACCTTAGCACCCCCGCAGTCCTGCGGTGCCTTGCTTCCACCACTGTCTACTGCACCACTAGTGCTTGGCACAATCTAGCCAATTCCATGCAATGTATACTGTTGTATTCCTCTCTTCTGCCTTCCCTGGATGACAATATATCCCAGTGACAATAGAGGGCGGATGCCGCCGACTCCTCCGTAAGATGTCCACACTAACCTGGGGGCAATTTTAAACTGGAGGATCATTCAGCGATATCACTCCCACCCTCTACAGCAATTTTATTATATTAGACTGCGCCAGGATGTGAAAACCATTACACTAGACTTCCCACAAGAGCCCACCAACATGGTCCCACTGGACGCACTCCTACAACAACCTGCCCCCGCACAAGTGCTATCACTGCTGTATCGCACGGTTCAAGCTAACAGAGAGTATGACACCCCCTTGGCCAGAGGCAGGTGGGAGGAAGAATTAGGACAACCCCTCATGGATGAACAGTGGACATTTTGCTGTGGGCAAACGGGAGATATGTCCGCCAGCAGCATATTTAGATTCATACACTATAAATATGTACATCGCCTCTACTATACACCAGCAAGACTGCATCACTTGAGACTTTAGGATAACAATAGATGTGGCCGCTGCGGGTGGAGGGGTGGATTTTAGGCACATGGCCTGGGATTGCCCGCTCATCCAATGTTTCTGGACGGAGACACTAGAAGGATTAGATCACATGACAGGTCTACATGCTCATTCAGACCCCCTGACTGCACTACTGGGCTATACTGAACCCCTTGCTGCTAAAGTGCAGAGATACACCTCCCTTGTGCTCCTTCTTGCTAAGAGACTGATCGCCTGTAGATAGGGAAGAGGGAGGGTGCCAAAAGTTAAGGTCTGGCTCTGAGATCTTATCTATTGTCAAGAGCAATTACATATTTATCCGGACCTCAAGCCCCCTTCATCCCGCACGAAAGACATCTGGGCCCCTTTACAAACGTATCTACTAGAGACCCTAGCCGCCACAGATTCCACAACACCCTAGTAGGTGCATGACATGATACAAAGGAGAACCCCACCTGAGCCTACTTTTACCATTCACTGGAGTTCACGGGACACCTCGGGATACCACCTCACGTTCCAAAAGTTCAGAATGCGCCAATATTTCAGTCTCGCATACTTGGATCATAGTGCAAATAGTGGAAATGTTAATTATATTTTCTTCCTTCGCAGTTACTGTTCATTGATAGATGACTGCAGATATTCAACTGCCCTTAACTTTTAATAATCCAACGAACGCTGCCGGCCCGATGTGGTTGTAGACAGCTTGCTGTGTACTTCCCCCGTCTTTTGATTTTGATATTTCCATACTCGATACATCACAAGGCTGGCCCCACTGGGGATGTAGGTAGTCTGCTGTGGATTAATTCATTTTTTTGTTTTCTTACCTTGAATAAAGGTTTTCAAAAATAAAAATAAAAAAAGCCTGGAGAACCTGTACTTACAGCCCTTCAAACAAACCAAGATTTTCAATGTAACCAGTTCTTTCTCAGCTTGGACAAAATTCTGGTGAAGATAGAATGAGGACACACTCATCATCTGGGAAGAGGAGATTTTGTGATCACTACCTCTGATTTCTTTGCATGGCTCAAAAGACAAAATGAGGTATTCCTTTTTACAGGCACATTGAGCAAGACCAAGATGGTCTTTCTAGACTTCCATACAATGACAGCCCAACGGGGCTCCCTACAAAGGTCGACACTAACATCACAGACAAGAACTCTTTATTCCTTTGTGTCATCTACCACCCATGTGCACTTAGATGAACCCTGCTTTATGGACAATATTTCAAAACCAGACATAATAACTCAGATATTCAAAACTCTGATTATCAACCAGACCTATTTATGTCTAAACTAAGAGCAAATATAAAGGAGACTGCGGACCCCCACAGTCGAGATACAGTGCACAGCTTTAAAGACAATTATGATCGTCTCAAAACATTTTTTAATTGGTAATTTAGCAACAAATTAATATGCAAACTATCATGGGTTTCTCAATTTCAACATTTGTTTTATCTTTCGCACATACGTGCTATTTATATCAGCATTGATTATCACGTTGTGTAACATACATATGTTGATGTTCTCTACTTACAATCGTATAATCTATCATTTACATCTTATGTTACATTTGTAAATTGAACTAGAAAAGAAAGCAATTTGTTTTCAAAAATCAGAACTTAGAGAAGAATCCCAATGCATTTCGGGTCTAACTCGACACTTCTTCAGGGGATATTACAATTATACAATGTGATTGTAATGAATTTTCATGATCTTGCATCCATAGGTAACCTACAAAACAATAGGTTTCATTTTAGTACTTTGCAAAATAACTACTACTCAGAAAAAATGGTTCATGCATGAGCATGCTGTGTTTAAAAGCCACCAATGTAGTTTTGAAAAAGCACTCTCCAAGAACCTAGGTTTGAACACGCTAGGGCTAAGGTTCGAGCAAGGGTGGTAATATAATCAACTCTGCACGCTATAAAAACTTGCTACTTTTCTCTATTTTTTCATCTTTATTCATCATGGCGCAAGTACCCAATTTGAGCACTATATATGTTTCCCTATCATATCCCATTAATATCTCATTAAGGTTCTTGGAGAGTGCGTTTTCAAAACTACATTGGTGGCTTTTAAACACAGCATGCTCATGCATGAACCATTTTTTCTGAGTAGTAGTTATTTTGCAAAGTACTAAAATGAAACCTATTGTGTTGTAGGTTACCTATGGATGCAAGATCATGAAAATTCATTACAATCACATTGTATAATTGTAATATCCCCTGAAGAAGGGTCGAGTTAGACCCGAAATGCATTGGGATTCTTCTCTAAGTTCTGATTTTTGAAAACAAATTGCTTTCTATTCTAGTTCAATTTACAAATGTAACATAAGATGTAAATGATAGATTATACAATTGTAAGTAGAGAACATCAACATATGTATGTTACACAACGTGATAATCAATGCTGATATAAATAGCACGTATGTGCGAAAGATAAAACAAATGTTAAAATTGAGAAACCCATGATAGTTTGCATATTAATTTGTTGCTAAATTACCAGTTAAAAAATGTTTTGAGACGATCATTATTGTCTTTAAAGCTGTGCACTGTATCTAGACTGTGGGGGTCTGCAGTCTCCTTTATATTTGAATACACAGGGAGTACAAGGGTCTGAACTCTCCTTACAGAACAGTGGCACGCACACAAACACAAGAATCACATGAAAACTTTTTTTAAATAGGGTACACTAATAAAAGTAAGGTGTGCAAACACATTCATTTCATTTAGTATAAAGTGAGAGCAAGACACTACCCGAAGAATGTACTGTGCTGCTCAAACAAATTGTATATTCAGGCATTTGAAACTTGGATATAACAACCATAAATATGTGTGGTCCCTTTGCTCTCAAACAGAGCAGCATTTTGAGAGACTGCCTGGCTTATACATACCCTCTAGTTGCAATAGCAATCTACATGTAGCTCTCAGGGATATGCCTAGAACTTAAGATCACTATCCCTACGTTTAGACATCAGTATTAATAACAAACCAATATGTTCACTACATTCATTTTACCACCCTCCAGGGAATAACCTCACCTTCAACGAACACTTCATGGATATCCTAGCCACAAATGTCGGACAACAAAACACTCAAATATTCCTGGGGGACTTTAACCTCCACTGCAATGACCCGGAGGACTCAGAGGTCAATAGCCTCAAAGCTTTCCTATCAGACCTTAACCTGTCCCAAATCTGTGACAGCCCCACCCATGATAAAGGCTCAACCCTTGATCCAGTCATTTCCAAAGTGGACTCCATCCAGCTTGAATCAATCCTCCTTTGTGATTGGTCTGACCATCACATCATCACTTTCCATTTCAATCAATCAATTAAACCACTCTCTGTTCAACACACATGAACAAAAATCTGGAAGAGGAACCTAAAAAACGTTGGTCCCGACTTACTCGCAACCTCTATTCCCAACCTCATGCCTCCACAAGAAGGGATAGACGAGGTAAATGAGCTGATGAATCACTAATCCACTCTATGTACATGGTATTAGACAATCTAGCTCCCTTACAATGGAAAAGAGTCACCACAAAAGATTCAAAACCCTGGTATGATGGGAGGCTAGATGAAGACAGAAGATCACTAAGAGTAATTGAACGACAATGGAGACTGGCACCATCCTCTGACCACCTCAAGTTACTAGGAAGCATGCAATATTCCTATAACTGAAATATTAAATGATCAAAAGCAGACTTCTTCAGTAAACAATTAGACCAAGCCAAGAATCGTCCCAAAAGGCTATTCGAACTAATCAAAGCTCAATCTAATGGTCTCTCCCACTCAACCCAAGCTAATTCAGACAAAATGCCCAATTGTAAGGATTTTGCCTCCTTTTTCACAGCAAAGACAGAAATCATAAAGACAGACCTGCATAATGATCAATTATCCCATACCGACCCGCACAGGATCTCCGCACGGACCCCACTTGTGACCCCTCTTAGTGGCTCTGCAAAGTTCGACCTCAAAAACAACGCATCCTGGGCCTCCTTCAACACCTACAGTGAAGAAACTATCAAAAAAACGCTCACAGCCCTGAATCCCCCCAATCACTTCTCGGACCCTCTCCCAGCAAACCACCTAAAAGACTTCATACAATGCTTGTTCCTCTATGGGCAAGGATTATAAGCACTTCTCTCCTGCAAGGAACCATCCCAGACAATCTTAAAGCAGGTCAGGTGTCCCCATTCTTAAAGAAGCCATCGGCTGACCCCTCAGACCTGAATGACTATTGCCCAATATACAACATCCCCACCTTGGCCAAACTGCTAGCACATAGCTTAGCAACCACATAGACCACTTCAACCTGCTCAACCTGCAATCCGGCTACTTTCTGTTGGTTGGGGATTTTAACCATCACTTAGAAGACCTTTCCAATACAGAGTCGGTGTGTTCACTGTCGGCCATGGGGTCGTTAGGTCTTTCTTCAAGAATTCATAAACCTACTCATGTAGCAGGACATACCCTGGACACCATTTTTACGAACATCCATGATTTATCAGTAGAACCTCCACTGGCATTAACTTAGACCGATCATTTGGCACTAAGATTTTCTCTTGGAAGGCCAGAAGTAGGAAACCAGCCCCAACGTAGAGAAAATCTTCGTAGAGCTTGGAGGAAAGTCACTCCTGCAGAGTTTAGTCGGGCATTTAGAACCCCTCAGTCAAAAGAGGGGAGGCAAGTGACGAAGCCCTAGAATGATGGGAGGTCTCCATTAGCGACACCTTAAACTGCATCGCTCCTCTTAGGGTAGTGAGTACTCAGGCGAGGGTGGCTCCAGCCCTGATACTCAGAATGCCTTAAAAAGGAAGTGTTGAGGTAGTGAGAGAAAATAGAGGAAAACTAAGCTGCCAGTGGATAAGCAGGCTTATAAACTGGCACATAGAGCCTATCTAAAAAACTGTAATACAGCTAGAAGAGATCATTTAGGCATTCGAATACTGGAGGCAAAAAACTCCTATTACGAGCTCTTTAAGCTACTTAACGAGTTCACAAACCCCAGACTAAACAGTTCCTCAATTCCACCTACGCAAAGGCTTTGTGATGATGTAGCCAACTATTTTAAAGAGAAGATTGAGAACATTTATTGCTCTTTGGGGGTAGGTGAGGTATTCAAGGGGATAGTCTCTCCCCGGAGGGATACCTCTCTACCTAGGCTCGACTCGTTTGTAACTATTACCACAGAGCAAGTGGAGTCCGTGCTTACGTTGACGAAATCAGGCTCATCAATAGACCCGGCTTTGCAGTTTATTATGTCAGAACTTGTGCCAGTCTTATCGTTCTCTCTCTCAGAGGTCTGTAACATTTTTCTGGCCACGGACACATTTCCCAGGAATTTGGAAAAAGGCGTATATCAAACCTCTCCTGAAGAAGGCGCAGACAGACCCGGCAGACATGCAAATTATAGGCTGATTTCCCTCCTTCCATGCTTTTCTAAAGTCATGGAGAACCTGATTTATCAATGACTCATGGGTTATTTGGAGCAGTACAACGTATTGGACCCCTCCCAATTGGGCCTCCGAGCAAGGCATAGCACCGAAGCTGCCTTGGCGGAAGTCACAAATACAATAAGGATGTCATTGGGCAGGGGGGATCCTTAGTGCTCCTGGACCTGTTGGCGGCCTTCAACACCATCTCTCACAGCATACCGCTGGATAGGCTGCAAGAGATTGGTGTCGGAGATATGGCCTTAGCCTGGCTACAAAGCTTTTTGAACCACCGAACACAATGGGTCCAATTGGACACATTTGTGTCACAGACCAAGGTCCTGGACAAGGGGGTTCCCCAGGGGTCCACTTTAAGTCCCACCTTGTTCAACATCTATATGGTTCCTCTGGCCATCATTATTAGATCTTGCAGTTTTGAGACTATCTCGTATGCGGATGACACTCAGGTGATAATCCCCATCGAGACGGATCCAGCGGCAACCAGAGCAAAGTTTAAGTCCTGTATGTTGAAAATAGCCACATGGATGAGCAAGAACTTCCTTCTGCTAAACTCCAATAAAACAGAGATTCTCTTTTTTGGGAAGGCTTGGGAACTATGGTCGGCGGACTGGTGGCCTGTGGAACTTGGGGCGGCACCTAGTCCAAAAAAGCAGGCATGGAACCTGGAAATTATAATCGTTGATAAACTTTCTCTGGAGGATCATGTGAAGACGGTCTCTAGCACATGCTTTGGAATAATGCGGATGTTGAGGAAGATTTTTCCATGGATCCCCCTTGAGGCCAGAAAGACCTTATTACAGGCACTGCTAGCCAGTAGACTAGATTATGGTTGTTCACTACTAGTAGGAATCAGTGAGGATCTTTCATCTCGGCTGCAAGTTGTTCAAAACACAGCAGCGTGGCTAGCTCTCAATAAACCGGTTCACACCCTGTCACTACATCTCCTGCAACAAATGCACTGGCTGCCGGTTAGGAAGAAAGCAGTGTTTAAGCTCTTTCCTATGTGTTTAAAGCACTGCAAACAACGGGCACGGCGTACCTAAGGAAGAAGTTACTTCCTTATTTCCCTGCATGCCAACTTAGATCGAGTAATCGGAAACTGCTCTATCCATGTAAAATAAAATGGATGCGCGTGTATTTTCTCATCTTGCCCTCTTCCACTGGCAGAGACTACCAGATGAGATCTGAGCCTGCACAACTCTGGTGCAGTTTGTGAAGCAGCTTAAAACATTGCTGTCCTAACTGCCATATTGTCATAAGTTACCATTACCAGTAGTATGCAGCCAAGGCGACGAGAGATCCCTCTGGGGATGATTCGCTGCGCAATACAAGTCCTAATAACAATAATAATCCTGTTTTACCGATCGTTGGCCTTTGATACCCTCAAACACGACAACTTACTGGATCTTTTGAAACACAGAATGGGACTTTCTGGTTTGGTCTAAACTGGCTCACCTCCTTCCTTCAAAATAGAGCAAAAAGTTTCAAGGTCAATCATTCCTTATTCAAGCCCACCCAAGTCACTTTAGGAGGCCACATGGATTATCCCTCACCCCTACACTTTTAAACCTGTTTATAGAACCACTCACCAATCTTCTCAGCTCCTCGAATGTCCACTATCCCATGTACGCAGATGACACACAACTCTATATAAAGATCCACTCACTTGAGGACATAAAATCTCTCAATTCAACTCTCCAAGAAACGCAGACCTGGTTGACCTTGAACCACTTAAAACTAAACAACTTCAAAACCGAATTCCTCTTAATCGCTCTCCCTAGCCAATCAACAATCATCCTCTAGGGGATGCAACAACTAACAGCACTCAACAGTCAACCGCTAATCATCAACTCTGTGAAATCGCTGTGAATAGCTTTGAAAAATAAGCTAAATATGCAGAAACACATCAGCACCGCGACTAAAGGAGCACATTTTGAGATGCAAACCCTGAGGTGGTTGAAACCCTTCCTGCCCGCAAATTACTTCAAACAGGTAGTTTAAGCTCTGGTAATCCCCAGAGTTGAGTATGGGAGTGTCTCTCTCTGCAGCCTTCCCAGATCGTCGACGGCCCCTCTTAGAGCATCAATCAACGCAGCTGCTAGACTCGTCACAGGATCCAAAAGAAACTATCACAGCTCCCCTGATGTTCGTGCCCTCAACTGGCTATCTTTTGAGGCCAGAATCTATTTGAAAATAGCCTGTACGCACAAGGCATTATATCACAAAACCCTGAGAAACCTAAGCGGAGAAACTGGTACTATCAGGTGGTAATAGAACCATCAGGAGCTCCTATAATCTTCTACAGAAACCACAACAATTTTCCAAGAAAAATACCTACAACCGGACCTTCTCAGGAATGGCTCCCAGGATTTAGAATGTCATGCCCCCAGGAACGAGACAGAATCCGTCCACGGCATTTTTAAAAAAAGAGGTGAAATCGATTTTCTTGCCCAAATTCACTTGAACTATTTATACAGCCGAATATATATCTGCTACTATTTAATAGCTACTACTTTTGTATTAGTCTAACCTATATTATTTTTATTTGTATTTAGGTCACCTATATTTTGCCCTGTAAAGAGCTCTGATACCCGCAAGGGTCTTGTTCGTGCTATACAAAACTTCCAAATAAAAAATATGGTTCCTTTCTCTATAAACACCAAAAGGTAACTAAGGGCCTCATTATGATGGCAGAGGGACCGCCTCCGTCACCTCGTCGGTCCCACCGACATCGATGACTGCATTTCAGCCGGTCTCATCATGATGGCGAGTGTTTCTTTGGCGGTCAGAAAGACCGACCATCACGGATCTGACGGGCGCAAGGACTCAATGTTCCTTTCTGCCGGCCCATTCATGGCGGTGAATTCGCCATGGAAAGGCTGGCGGAAAGGGACATTAGGGTCCTGTAGTGAGCTCCCCTACATATCCCTGCACCATGTAACAGGCACCACATGGAGTCTGCCACATAGTGCAGGGATATGTCTGATGTGTAATATTTGTAATGCAGCATGTGCACCCGCCACAATACAAATTATACACATTGCGATCGCCTTGAAGGCAGTTGCATTGTAATTCCTATGGTGGGACCGCAGACACAAGTCAGATGGCCCCATCCCTGATATGATGACAGTCAGACTAAAGTCCGACCGCCATTATAATGAGGCCCTCAGAGCATAGTATGGAGGTAAGAACACACTGACCTTTACTGACTTGCAATCCCTATGTTGTAATTTATATGCTAATACGTTCCTGTGCATTGATGTCATTTGAGATGTCATCAGTGATGTCATGAGTGATGTCACTGACTATGTCATGAGTGATGTAATATGTGACGTCATCAGCAGTGGATTGCAGGCGCGCGAGTTATAGTTAGCTGAACTAACTATAACGGGGGAATTTCAATGGTTTTGTATGAGTGAAATGTCAAGCTAACTGTAACATGTGTGAAACTTATGTTTTTTTTTCTGTGAATTTTTATGGTTTTTTAAATGCTAATTCCTAACTATAACATGGCTGAAACCTATGGTTTTTTCAGTGAATTTCAAAGGTTTTGTAAATGATAATTTTTAAATGTATTAATTGGTATATTTTTTTATACTGATTTACTACATTGTTTTAAACTATTTATTTTTCGATATTTTATTTTTTAAATTACATTAGATATTTTTAATATAAATTGAAAAAAAAATGTTTTCAAAAATATTGAAATGGTAAAAAAAAAATGTTTATATTTTTTTTAATTGATGTATATATTTTATATAGCAAGCAATGATGTCCTACGGAAGTAAATTCAAGTTACTGTAAGTGCGGTTAGAATTACTTTTCAGGATCAGTAGTGGGCTGAAAGATGCAGCACTGAGGTCTCTCCTGATAACAGGTTAGTAAATCGGAATTCGTAGTTCGGCTGATTTTAGAGGAATTTTTTTAAGTTCCAAAACTCCACACTTAGAAGAATTTCCAAGTAAACCCACTTAATGTTACCCTATGGAAGGAAATTAACTTAGCAGGTAAGTAGTGTTATCATTACTTTTTCTTACTCAGTGGTGGATCCTGGATCCAGCACTGGTGCATCTCCTGTTAGCAGTTGAAAGAATGTGTTCAAGTCACACAGGCTATTTTTAAGGAATATTTTTAGTTTGTGAAAACTTTTCTTGTGAAAACCAGACCATGGATTCCTATGGAAGGAAATACAAGTTACTGATAAGTACGGTTAGAATTACTATTCAGGGTCAGTGCTGGGCTAAAAGATGCAGCACTGGTTTCTCTCCTGATAACAGGTGAGTAAATCAGAATTCGTTGTTCAGATAATTTTAGGTGAATATTTTAAAGTTCCAAAACTCCACACTTAGAAGAATTTCCAAGTGAAACCAGTCAATGTTAGCCTATGGAAGGAAATTCAAGTTACTGGTAAGTATGGTTAGAATTACTTTTTAGGATCAGTACTGGGCTCAAAGATGCAGCACTGAGGTCTCTCCTGATAACAGGTGAGTAAATCGGAATTTGTACTACATCCAGTAAGCGCCACAGAGCTGCGTAGCAGAGAGATGTAAAAAGGGGCACGGCATGCACCACCTCTCTGCAACGCAGCGCAGTGGCGTTTCCTGGAAGCATCTGGTGGACTACTTGGCCCCCATGGTCCCTCAGGTTTGAAGTTGAATTTTTTCCCCAGCTTAAAATGCACCATAGGGCGTGTTTGCACACATCACGTCATTCCCCGTCCCCTCCCTTCACCACTGTCTAAACGCGCCCTGTCACCGTTCTAAGTTGAGAGATTAAGTCCCTTTCAATCCTAAGGATCCCTAGGGTCAAACTAGCCCACTAGGTACCTCCAGTAAGCACCACAGAGCTGCGTTGCAGAGAGGTATAAAAAGGGGCGTGGCCTCTGAACACCTGTCTGCAACGCAGCTCCCTGGCGCATACTGGAGCTACCTGTTGGGCTTTTTGGCCCTCAGGGACCCTCAGTATTGAAAGAGAATGAATTCCCCAACTTAAAACGCACCACAGTGTGCATTTGCACACTGATAAAGGAAGGGGGCGTGTCCTGATGTGACATGTCTGCAAACACGCCCTGTGGCACATTTTAAGCTAGATAATTAATTCCTTTTAATTCCTGAGGTCCCCTGTGGGCCAACTAGCCCACCAGGTACCTCCAGTATGCGCCAGGGAGTTGCGTTGCAGAGAGGTGTTCAGAGGCCATGCTCCTTTTTACAACACTCTGCAACACAGCTCCGTGGTGCTTACTGGAGGTACCTGGTGGGCTAGTTGGCCCCTAGGGT
This sequence comes from Lissotriton vulgaris, assembly GCF_964263255.1. Lineage (NCBI taxonomy): Eukaryota > Metazoa > Chordata > Amphibia > Caudata > Salamandridae > Lissotriton > Lissotriton vulgaris. Next base: position 732,175,061 of record NC_141695.1, on the reverse strand, counting down.
ACGTCTGGATTGAAGAGAAATGAATTCCCCATCTTAAAACGTGCCACAGGGCGTGTTTGCACACATATCACCTCAAGCTCCACCCCCTACCTTCACCACTGTGCAAACGCGCCCCGTGGCCATTCTAAGTAGGGAGATTAAGTACCCTTGAAGACTGGGGTCCCTGGGGGCCAACTAGCCCACCAGGAACCTCCAGTATGCGCCAGGGGGCTGCGTTTGGCGAGAGGTGTAAAAAGGGGCATGGCCTCTTTACACGTCTCTGTATCGGAGCCCCCTGGTGCATACTGGAGGTTCCTGATGGGCTAGTTGGCCCCCAGGGATCCCCAGTATTCAAGGGGAATTAGTTCCCCTTCTGCAAAGGCGGTGCAATCCGTTACCTCAAGCCCCGCCCCCTACCTTCACCACTGTGCAAACGCGCCCTGTGCGCATTCTAAATTGGGGGATTAAGTCCCCTTGATTACTGGGGGTCCCTGGGGGCCAACTAGCCCACCAGGAACCTCCACTATACGCTAGGGGGCTGCATTGAAGAGAGGTGTAAAAAGGGGCATGGCCTCATTACCCCTGGCGCATACTTGAGGTTCCTGGTGGGCTACTTGGCCCCCAGGGACCCCCAGTATTCAGGGGGAATTACTTCCCCCTCTGCAAACGCGCCAGGGGGCGTGTTTGCGGAGTGGTGCAGGGAGAGGGCGTGGCCTCCTCCTCAAACCCGATGTTTTTATTTTTTTTTAAGAAGGGGGGCTGAGTAGCCCCCCTTCTTTTTCAATTCTTTGGTCCCATGGGACCCCATCCACCAGGGCCTGCCCCCTATTTTTTTTATTAAAAAAATGAGGAAGGGGGCGCGTGGCCCCCCTCCCAAGGCCTTAATCGCCCCGGGGACCCCATCCCCCGGGGCATGGCCTTTTCAATTTTTTTTAAAATAAACTATTTGGGAGGGTGGCCTTGTGGCCCCACGGACCGCCGCCCCCTGGGGCCAGCCTTTCTATTTTGTTTTTTCATTTTTGGGAGGGGGCCCCCAATCCCGGGCCACTTCTAGCCCCAGGGACCCCAACCCCGGTGGCTGGCACTCTTTGTTGGGGACCCCCCACGGTCCCTGCCAGCTCCCCGCGTCCTGCGGGAGCAGGCATTGCTTTTCTACATGGGGAGCAACTAACATGCTGCTCCCCATATAGAAACGCAATAGGCTTTGGTACCATAGGAAACTACAGTTTCCCAGGGTAGGCACCCCGGGACACTGCAGGAGCCGGCCCTGGGGGGTGGTGGTCCCCAGGGCCACCATAAGGCTCCAGGAGGGGGGCCGCGTGGCCCCCTCCCAACTTTTAAAAGCCCCAGGGGGTGGTGGTCCCCGGGGCTGGGGTGTCCGTCACAGACCCCCCAATTTAAAAATGTAGTGCCCCGGGGTGGTGGCGGTCCCCGGGCGTGTGGGGGGCTTGAGCCCCCACACAGGTTTTTTTTTTTTTTAAAACAAGCCCCGGGGTGGCGGGCCCCGGGCCTGCAGGGGGGCTGTGAGCCTCCGCATACGTAATGTAAAAGCCCCGGGGGGTAGCGGTCCCCAGGGCTGGGTGGACCCCCATTATTATAATAAAAAAGAAGCCCCGGATGGCGGTCCCTGGGGCTGCGGGGGGGCCATTAGCCCCCCCACATTCATAACATTAAAGCCCCGGGGGTTGGCGGCTCCCGGAGCTGGGGGGCCCCTCTGGGCCCCCATTGTAATTATCCACATTGCCCCAGGGATTTGGCCCCCTGGGGGCTAATTACAAATTTATCAGGCTTGGTAATTTTTTGTTTTTGCGGGATACGCGTACCCTACGTGTATCCTGTCACTTTTTTATAAAAAATCTAAAACAATTTGGACCTTGGAGGTCTCTGTGGGACCCCCGGAACAGGCCTAGGGGGTCAGGGTGTTTCTACCCTGCCCCCTTTGCGCCTTTTGCACACTTGTTTTTCAGTTTTCTTGTACCTCAGTTCTACCAAGACACAAAATGGCTGCCAGCACTTCCTGGTTTGGAGTGTTGACAGACAGTTGACAGCCAATTAGCATGCAGTTTGTGCTCGTAATGGTACACATATAGTCCTCGGAAGGTACGCGTACCGTACTTCGTCCATAGATCTATCTATGATTTTACTTTTGATTTTCTCAGGAACTACTCCACCGATTTACACCATTTAACACAAAGCATAATCTGTCAACCAAACTCTACCTTTTTGCCAAATTTGGTGTAATTCCGTTCAGCAGCTCGGGCTGTGACCTCAAGGTTCCTATGGAAAATTGCATGGGGAAAACACGTTTTGGGACCCCCCCTTTTTTCTCGCCCCCGCTTGACGAATCAGGATAGGAGCGGAGCGGAGCGCCCCATCTTCTTGGAGAATTTCGCGAAGATTCGTCAACCGGCACCAAAGTTATTCCAAATATAGAAGGTAATATATATATATATATATATATATATATATATATATATATATATATATATATATATATATATAAATCCACAATAGTCCCTGCACTTCCAGCAGCCGGCTTGGCGAACAGAGACCACTACAAATCCCAAAGTTCAGGCAAAGATGTTATTTATTCAACAAAGTTGGCAAAGCTCAGGGTGTGACGCGTTTCGGGCGGTTGCCCTTCCTCACAGAAAGTCCTGCACGCTTATGCCATTTTTTATATATGCTTAGGTGAACACCATGTGACAATGAACATGAAAGAAATACTACATGTATATCGGTAGTTTGTACATTAAATAGAGGCAGTCCAATATTTCTGTCATTGAGAACATCATAAATCATATACTGCGAATAAATTCATAGAATGAAATGCTCCAGATCAATTAAAAATACGCTGATTAAAACCATAATATATCAAAAAACTATATACAGGCATAAATGCGCACATCAATTACTGCGTGTAAATACAATATATCATCACAGCTCTAGATGCATGAATATTAAGACCAGGGTTGTGTATATATAGTAACAGTCCTAAAAACAGTGTGGCTGCGTATGATTATTTCTTTACTTGGCTCGATGTTAACTGCTGCATTTGGAAACCTCTTTGGTAATAATTGGTTACCCCACGGGCACTTGTGCAAACCTGCACTAATAGGTGTAACACAAAAATCCAAGTTGCCTTGCATAGAGACGCCTAATGTATATTTTTTAATGTTCTGAGACTTGGCAGCAACCACTATGGTTAAGTTACGGACTACTTACCCCAGAATGCCACTGTGCTTGAGAACGTCCCACTTGGGCGGGGTTAAAGTTACGAGTCCACACAGCTGCTGGGACTTTGTGCATGCAGCCAGTGAACAAGGCATGGAGCCCGAAACATGTTTGGCACTTTGGTTGTGCGGTTTTTAAATGCGCTGTGCATATTACCTGCAATAAACGATGGCTATATTTCCAACTGAGCAGGCATCTCTATGCAAGGCAACTTAGATTTTTGTGATGTTTAAAACGGTGCCACTCGCCGCAGAGACGCCCCGCCGCGCAGGAAGCGCTACCTTTGGTGCTTGATGACCGAGTGCACCAGGAGGAGCTGGGAATGCCGGTATTGCCAGGATGGTTATTGATGTGCACTGCTGCAGTTTTGCTTCACGACACCCACTACGGGACTGTATATTTTTTAATGTACTGAGACTTGGCAGCAACCACTATGGTTAAGTTATGGACTACTTACCCCAGAATGCCACTGTGATTGAGAACGTTCCACTTGGGCGGGGTTAAAGTTATGAGTCCACACAGCTGCTGGAACTTTGTGCATGCAGCCAGTGAACAAGGGCATGGAGACCGAAACATGTTTGGCGCTTTGGTTGTGCAGTTTTTAAACGAACTGTGCATATTACCTGCAATAAACGATGAATATATTTCCAACTGAGCAGGCATCTCTATGCAAGGCAACTTGGATTTTTGTGATATATTTATATATATATATATATATATATATATATATATATATATATATATATATATATATATATATATATATATATATATATATATATATATATATATATTGCTACACGCTCGCTCGCATCCAAGAAAGCAGACGGCACTTGGAGCTGGATGTTTTCTTCAGTTTATTGACAGACCCCCGTCACCCCATCAAAAGACAAACGCGTTTCGCCGTGAAACGGCTTCCTCAGTGTCATTTGTGCATTGTAAAAAATCGCCATTAAAACTCCAACTCTTAACAACAATAGAAAGAGGACTAAGCCAAAACAGTACGTGAAAATAGCGGCAGACATATTGTAAAGTGCAAATGCTTACTGCTTCTCTATACAACTGGAGAAATGGCGATCAATAAAGTGCTCGTGCGTTTAAAAAAAACAAGAGGGCAAAAACTTCCCTCGTGGTGTATTTAGACATTCTTTGGCTCACAAATAACTTAAAGAGATAACATTTTCGACCAATTTAAATCATAGTATGTACAATAATACATTAAATCATTATAAATGTATATGTATTGTGATGCTTTTAAACTTGAGAAATTTATAATAAATCTCATTTAGTGTCCCCCGCGGGATGATCTATAAGGGGAACCACTTGATTCACTGAAGGGAAATATAGATGTAATTCAACCTTCTTTGCACAATCCTATATCAAAGTGCATCGTGTACATACGGTCTATCTCTTTCATGTTATATCATACATATAAGTGAGTCTTAAAGTTGCTATAACGCCCTGAATGGGCATATTTGTTTTTTGTTATTGTATATCTAGCCCTGTATGGGCGTATGACTCCCTGATAAAAGTATAATGTTGACATATATACTATGTGCAGGGATGAATGCGGCAGATGATGTTATCATATATTGTTTTCAGAAGTTGCCTTATATTACTTGAACAGAGATACCCCTATTGATCAATCCAGATGAACCCAGAGTTCCTCATCATTGTTAAGACCTGTCGGTCTCATTGTTTGGAGGTCTATGATGTATTTGGATTCCATAGCCCTGAGGGTTCTGATCTTGTCACCACCCCTCTCTTGTCTCCCTAGTTGGTCAATCAGATAGAATGACAAGAGATCCCTGTTGCTGTTATGGTGGGTCTCGAAGTGGCGTGCCACCGGATAGTTCTTATCCCAGTTTGCGATGGCACGCATGTGCTCCAAGATACGCTTCTTCGCTGGATTGATGGTACTGCCAACGTATCTCTTGGAGCACGGACAAACCAGAATGTATACAACGAATTCCGAGTTGCAATTCAGGAATTTCGTGATATTCCTGGTTGGTCGTGGATCTTTCGGTCTACCCTCATATTTGGCCTTCTTTTGGCTATACTTGCACGCTTTGCAGTGCATGCAAGGATAAAAACCTTGTATGGGTTTGGATCTAGGCGCTGTAGGGGGCTCAGTGTAGTGACTCCTGGTCAAATGATCACCGAGTGACTGACAACGTCTGTATGTGATCAAGGGTCTGGGCGATATTCTGTTCTTCAAGATGTTGTCTGTTGCCAGAATATGCCAGTTGTTATTAAAGATTTGGACCAATTCCTTCGATCTCATGTTGTAAGTTGTTATCATCCTCGTTGTGGATTCTGTCTCTACCTGTTTGCTCTTGGTTACCAGGAGGTCTTTTCTATCTTTCTGTTCCACTTTCTTTGAGGCTGCTACTAAAGATGATTTGGAGTAGCCCCGTTCTTGGAATCTAGATATCGCTGCCTCTTGTGCATCTAGGAAATCGCTGGTTTCAGAGCAATTTCGTTTAATGCGCAATAGTTCGCCATATGGGATGTTTTTTACCATTGATTTAGGGTGGTGACTGGCAGCGTGAAGTACAGCATTTCCTGCCGTAGGTTTGCGGTAGAGTTTAGTTTGTATACTACCCCCTGCCGCAAATACCTCTAGATCTAGATAGTGGACTGACCTCTCACTTATTTCGCTGGTAAACCTCAGGTTTAGACTGTTGTTGTTGAAAATATATATATATATATATATATATATATATATATATATATATATATATATATATATATATATACATATATATATATATTACCTACTGGCGGTCGCCAGTAGGTAGTTATAGTTAGGATTTTTTTCAATGTTAAATCTCAAAATTCTATTTGGAAGAACTTTGGCACCGGTTGACGAATCTGCCTGAAAATTTCCTGAAAATGGCCTCGTCGAGCTCCGGTTCTTCCTTGAAAGTTTGGGGGGGATACGTCAAGCGGGGGCAGAGATAAAAGGGGGGTCCCAAAACGCATTTTCCCCATGTTAATTTCCATAGGGCGGTCGATTTTACTTTTAGCTCGAACGGCTGAATGGATATACACCAAACTTGGCAAAATTGTAGGGACTGGTATGTCTCAAGATATGTGCTCCAGTGGATTTTGAGTAATTTAGGCTCAAAAAAATATATATATCTATAGGCGCTCTCAGGTGCGCGCACCGGAGAGCGCTCCAGGCGCGACACGCGACTTGCGCGCAGAAAGCTGATTGGCTCTTGGGTTTCTGTAAACATTCTAAACAGTCTGGAGCGGCCGCCATCTTGTCTCTCGGTAAAATCGAGACACAAAGGGTTTGAAAAAAAAAGGGGCAAATGACCATAAGGGGGAAGAGTAGACCCCCTCTGACCCCCTAGGTTTGATGTGGGGGCTAAAATAGGGTCCTGCGGGGCATTAAATTATTATTATTTTTTTTCGTTTTGCGCGGGGGAAGCGCATGGTACGCGCACCGGGGAGTGAAGCACGGGGAAAATCCAGGACCATATTTATGAAGAGTTAATCAATGGTGGATAGGACACTTGTAACCACTTATACCAAGAGAAATATTTGGAAAACCCTCATAAACGTTGTGTATAACGAAAGCGGTATATGTTGTTGGCCGCCCCACACAAACGTTATGGCAGCAATCATTGGGTTTAACAATTTGTAAATTGCCAGCCTCACCCGAGGCGTTCTCTGGTTTTTTTGTGGCAGTCTCCAGAGAATATTAGAGTTACCCCACTGAAAGTGCGCAAAAAGGTTTTGTTTAAAAAAGCTTCCACACGACTTAGATACTCTTTATTAGTATCGCTGGACTGCTAGGTTAAAAAAGGTTGGGTATGCTCACAGGAAGTTTAGGTATCCATAGCATATGTTAATAATACTGAAAGAACGTCGACATGTTTCTGCTCTGTTGGCCAGGTGGTCTAAGAGCATTCGTCAGGACAAATACAACACTTAACACAGATAGAAAACATATCACTATTTGTGATGTTGTTGGGTAGTTTTATAAACTTATTAGTCTTACCCTTCTGTTTGAGGTTATCTGAGGTCACCTAAAAATTATTAAAGAAAAGGTGGGGTCACTACTAGCATTTAACCAATATTCAGGAAATGGTTGACAAACAGGACTTTATACTGTTTTGCAAAAGCTCAAATGAGACATATGGAAACAGACTAATGGGGACATAAATGGCGAGTAATTGGTGGCGACTGGCGATGGACTAGCGTTTGCATAGTGAGTACGTAACACAATGGTAACAAATTATTATGTGTGTAGCAATACTCAAATAGTGTAACATACCTCTAGTTAGGTGAACTTTCATTAGACCTAACGGAGGTAAAAAACGGAGGTAAAAAGGAGGATACTTGTATACATACATATCCATGTTGATGGCAATGAAACAATCCGAGTTACCTCAGGTGAGGTCTTACCTTAGAGATGATAAATTAAGGTTTCATCAGGAGGAAAGGACATTGTCCCAGGCTATAACGACAGCAAGCTAAGATTAGTAAAGATGCCGTGTCGTGGCGATTCACCGCTAGCAGATGCAGGAGAAACTCACCCACTTTGAAAGTGTGCCGCGTCTTGTGCTGACTCTGCCTCCTGGACGCCAGGAGCACGCTTTCAATGGCGTTTTTACAGGGCATTTCAAGGAAATCGAAATAGGACTTTTATGAAAAACGAAGAACAGTTTAGACTATATAAACACCAAGTCTGGATCTTGTTTTCACGCTCAAAAGTAATTATGAGTAATCTACAATGTGATATAGTAATTATCATGGCGCTACTCATCAAAATTGGTAAAAATTAATAATGACATAGAAATGTGGGGACCACGTATATTACAAAACCCAATCATGCAAACTTTCATACTGCAGGGAAAGGGCGTTCTTTAGGGGGTCTATAATTCATTATTATTTTTTTTAGCGTGCAAAGTGGTGCCAGCAAATGTCATCATTTAGACCGATCTTATTGGTCTTAAGGCGGTCCACCCAACGTTGTTCTTTTTCATATAATACTTTGTCAGCATTGGGTGTTGTATCTGATATTCTTTCAATAACTGTCCACTTCAAGTCCTCAATGCTGTGTTTTTGTTCTGTAAAGTGTGCACAGAGCTTAGTAGTGTTCTTGTGTAGGCGAATATTGCTTTTATGTTCCCCTATGCGTAGTTTGACCTTTCTGCAAGTCATGCCAATATATTTCTTATCACAGGGGCAGGTGATCATATAGATCACATGAGAGGTGTTACAATTGCTGTGTTGCCTTTGGGTCCAAGTGAATGTTGCAGATAGTTGTAAAGTCTTGGAAACTGAAGTGGATGTGCAAGCCGTGCAGGAGCCACATGGGTAATGGCCCGTCACTGGTATCATGTTGATATTCCTGGTAGGATTGGTTGGATTTATTTGTTTTGGACGGGTATGTACCAGCATATCGCGCAGATTCTTTGTACGTCTATTCGCAAAGCGAGGTTTTGGCCAGTTGAACTTTCCTGTGTTTACAATATGCCAATTCTTGCTGATAAGTTTGTTAACCTGATATGATGCGGGCCCAAATGTTGTTACGCAGGTCATGAGGTCCTTATTCTCAGCTTTTTCAAAAGTTGTCAAGAGATTTTCTCTGGGTTGATTTGAGGCTCTTTTTTGACATTTCGATATTGTGGATTTTTTATAATGTCTTTGTTGGAGTCTGATGCTGAGAGCTTTAGATTGTGTTACATAATCCTTTTTTGACTACAGTTCCTTTTGAGACGCAAAAACTGACTATAAGGTAGGTTGTCTCTTAACGGTTGTGGATGATAGCTGTTATAGGACAACAAACTGTTTTTTGCAGTAGGTTTTCTAAATGTTTTTGTCTCAATTCGGTTTTCCACTGAGAAGATCGTTAGGTCCAGAAAGTCAATGCTCTCTTTGTCTGCTGTATATGTGAATCTGAGCCATGGATCACGTGTATTCAGCCAATCAACAAAGGTTTTAAGATCTTGGTTGTTGTGCCAAATCAAAAGGACATCATCAATATAACGTTTCCAGTAAAGAATACTGGAAACGTGGGGATTGGCAGTTGTTAGCACATGTTGGGTTTCAAAATTACTCACGTACAGGCCGGCCACCGATGGAGCAAAGGCACTGCCCATAGAGGTCCCATGGCTCTGTAGGAACAGTTGGTTTTCAAATTCAAAGTAATTCTCTGTAAGTGCCATCCGGCAACATTCCAAGACAAAGTGTCTTGGTGTTTTGAAATCCCAGTTTTCTGAAAAAAGGACATCTTCCAACATTTCTAGTGTCTCTTTTTGTGGCAGACTGGTATATAATGATTCCACATCCAATCCCACTAAGAGCATACTTGTGGGGTCAAAGGGTTGATCTTTAAGTTGGTTCAACAGGTCACGGGTATCTTGTAAGTAGGCAGGTGTTTTTTTGACAAGTGGTTGAAGGAATTGATCCGCAAATTTTGAGAGAGGTTCCAACACTGATCCTATACCCGAAACAATTGGGCGACCTGGTGGTGGGGTTCTGTTTTTGTGTGTTTTGGGTAAGGAGTAAAAGTACGGGGTCTTTGGATGTTCAGTCGTTAGGAATTCTGCCTCTTTTTTGCTTACCCAGCCGTTTGTTTCTGCTTCATGGACCATGATTGCAACGGTTGTTTTTAATCTTGATGTTGGGTCCACGGTAATTTTGGTGTAGAATTTTTCATCCGCCAGTAATTCTCGGCACTGGTTTCTGTAACCTTCTTTTTCCAAGATGACTATTCCGCCCCCCTTATCCGCGGGTTTTATGACAATATTTTCATTTGTCTGTAGTTCTTCCAAGGCAATCCTTTCTGATCTAGTTAGATTCTGGAAGGGTCTTTTGACATTAGTTGCCATGTTGTCAATTCCGGTTAGGATGGCTTGTTCGAAGGTTAATATTTCCACTGGCACCATGTTTGCAGGCGGGGTAAAATTCGATTTTTTACGAAGGTTGGTGTCTCCGAGGTCAGTAGTTGGTGTAGACTCCCAAAAGTGAGCTTTTAGTTTCAGGGAGCGACAGAATTCCGATAGCTCACATTTGAGTCGGAACAGGTCGAGGTTAGGAGTAGGGACATAGCCAAGTCCTTTGTTTAGGACATTTTCTTGTTCTTTTGAAAGGATCATAGGACTTAAGTTCACTATCAGTGATTCGTTTTGCTGGTCCCTGGCTTTGTCGAGGTCATACTTCTCGTTTGGACATTCGGCTGTTGGTCTTGCCATGATATATTTCTTCTCCTTCCTCTTTGGTTTTGGCCCCTCAATAAAAAAGGATCTTGATTTTGGTTGTTTCCTTGTTGCGGTATGCCCATAAAGTTTTGCATTTGTTGGGGTCCTTGATTATACGGATTCATCCAGCCTGTGTATGATTGCATATACGGCTGGAAGAATGGCATTGGGGGGCCCATAAAGTGTTGTCTGGGCCATCTGTTGCCTCTTCTCTGTGATCTGGACCTATACTGTCCTCTGCCCCGTCGGTGGCCAGAGTCCTCGGACCCTGTATCTGATCCTCCTGAGGAATCCCAGCCCTCAGAGTAATTATCTGGTTTTGAATCCGATGATTTGTAATCTTTTTTGGTATAAGGATGCATTTTCTCGTGACTGAATTTTTTAATGTCTTTGCTTAGCTTTTGTAATTTACTTTGCATCAGAAAATCTTCACTCTCTGATATTTCTTTGTTTAGTTCTTCCAGTCTTTTTTTGAAAACCGCAGGTTGTATTCCTTTCTTTAATTCAGCTTCACAAGCTTCTATTTGAGTTAGAAGTTCATCAGAAAGTCTTTTGGCAGTTTTAACTATTAGTACTAAGTAGTCAAGAGTGCACTTCCACGAGATTGCAGACCAATCGCGTCTAAATGCCAGGTCATGTAGGAAAATTCGTGGTGCATTAGTGATCCACAACCCTCGTGGTGCTATCTTTGAACGCAGATATTCAGTCATAATTATACCATGGATCGCAACCCTTATTTGCTCCTGTTTCTTTGCTGTTAGATTATCCCAATCATCGGTCTGGGCTAGTACTTGTACAAACTCTGGGTTTTGAATTAGCGTTTGAGCCGCTAGAATCTCGCTAATGTCGCTTCCCGAAAAACTCAAGCCATTCATATCTTCCATTTTTGTTTCCAAGAAGTGTCTTGTTGATCATAAACAAGAGAGGAAAAATTTCCCGCAGCTGCACGCTGCTTAATACGAGTTCATCAAAATGAGGGAAGAGGAATAGCTGTCCTATCTGTTTCCCAGAATTAGGCAGAGTTAATCAATGGTGGATAGGACACTTGTAACCACTTATACCAAGAGAAATATTTGGAAAACCCTCATAAACGTTGTGTATAACGAAAGCGGTATATGTTGTTGGCCGCCCAACACAAACGTTATGGCAGCAATCATTGGGTTTAACAATTTGTAAATTGCCAGCCTCACCCGAGGCGTTCTCTGGTTTTTTTGTGGCAGTCTCCAGAGAATATTAGAGTTACCCCACTGAAAGTGCGCAAAAAGGTTTTGTTTAAAAAAGCTTCCAGACGACTTAGATACTCTTTATTAGTATCGCTGGACTGCTAGGTTAAAAAAGGTTGGGTATGCTCACAGGAAGTTTAGGTATCCATAGCATATGTTAATAATACTGAAAGAACGTCGACATGTTTCTGCTCTGTTGGCCAGGTGGTCTAAGAGCATTCGTCAGGACAAATACAACACTTAACACAGATAGAAAACATATCACTATTTGTGATGTTGTTGGGTAGTTTTATAAACTTATTAGTCTTACCCTTCTGTTTGAGGTTATCTGAGGTCACCTAAAAATTATTAAAGAAAAGGTGGGGTCACTACTAGCATTTAACCAATATTCAGGAAATGGTTGACAAACAGGACTTTATACTGTTTTGCAAAAGCTCAAATGAGACATATGGAAACAGACTAATGGGGACATAAATGGCGAGTAATTGGTGGCGACTGGCGATGGACTAGCGTTTGCATAGTGAGTACGTAACACAATGGTAACAAATTATTATGTGTGTAGCAATACTCAAATAGTGTAACATACCTCTAGTTAGGTGAACTTTCATTAGACCTAACGGAGGTAAAAAACGGAGGTAAAAAGGAGGATACTTGTATACATACATATCCATGTTGATGGCAATGAAACAATCCGAGTTACCTCAGGTGAGGTCTTACCTTAGAGATGATAAATTAAGGTTTCATCAGGAGGAAAGGACATTGTCCCAGGCTATAACGACAGCAAGCTAAGATTAGTAAAGATGCCGTGTCGTGGCGATTCACCGCTAGCAGATGCAGGAGAAACTCACCCGCTTTGAAAGTGTACCGCGTCTTGTGCTGACTCTGCCTCCTGGACGCCAGGAGCACGCTTTCAATGGCGTTTTTACAGGGCATTTCAAGGAAATCGAAATAGGACTTTTATGAAAAACGAAGAACAGTTTAGACTATATAAACACCAAGTCTGGATCTTGTTTTCACGCTCAAAAGTAATTATGAGTAATCTACAATGTGATATAGTAATTATCATGGCGCTACTCATCAAAATTGGTAAAAATTAATAATGACATAGAAATGTGGCCACCAATTACTCGCCATTTATGTCCCCATTAGTCTGTTTCCATATGTCTCATTTGAGCTTTTGCAAAACAGTATAAAGTCCTGTTTGTCAACCATTTCCTGAATATTGGTTAAATGCTAGTAGTGACCCCACCTTTTCTTTAATAATTTTTAGGTGACCTCAGATAACCTCAAACAGAAGGGTAAGACTAATAAGTTTATAAAACTACCCAACAACATCACAAATAGTGATATGTTTTCTATCTGTGTTAAGTGTTGTATTTGTCCTGACGAATGCTCTTAGACCACCTGGCCAACAGAGCAGAAACATGTCGACGTTCTTTCAGTATTATTAACATATGCTATGGATACCTAAACTTCCTGTGAGCATACCCAACCTTTTTTAACCTAGCAGTCCAGCGATACTAATAAAGAGTATCTAAGTCGTCTGGAAGCTTTTTTAAACAAAACCTTTTTGCGCACTTTCAGTGGGGTAACTCTAATATTCTCTGGAGACTGCCACAAAAAAACCAGAGAACGCCTCGGGTGAGGCTGGCAATTTACAAATTGTTAAACCCAATGATTGCTGCCATAACGTTTGTGTGGGGCGGCCAACAACATATACCGCTTTCGTTATACACAACGTTTATGAGGGTTTTCCAAATATTTCTCTTGGTATAAGTGGTTACAAGTGTCCTATCCACCATTGATTAACTCTGCCTAATTCTGGGGAACAGATAGGACAGCTATTCCTCTTCCCTCATTTTGATGAACTCGTATTAAGCAGCGTGCAGCTGCGGGAAATTTTTCCTCTCTTGTTTATGATCAACAAGACACTTCTTGGAAACAAAAATGGAAGATATGAATGGCTTGAGTTTTTCGGGAAGCGACATTAGCGAGATTCTAGCGGCTCAAACGCTAATTCAAAACCCAGAGTTTGTACAAGTACTAGCCCAGACCGATGATTGGGATAATCTAACAGCAAAGAAACAGGAGCAAATAAGGGTTGCGATCCATGGTATAATTATGACTGAATATCTGCGTTCAAAGATAGCACCACGAGGGTTGTGGATCACTAATGCACCACGAATTTTCCTACATGACCTGGCATTTAGACGCGATTGGTCTGCAATCTCGTGGAAGTGCACTCTTGACTACTTAGTACTAATAGTTAAAACTGCCAAAAGACTTTCTGATGAACTTCTAACTCAAATAGAAGCTTGTGAAGCTGAATTAAAGAAAGGAATACAACCTGCGGTTTTCAAAAAAAGACTGGAAGAACTAAACAAAGAAATATCAGAGAGTGAAGATTTTCTGATGCAAAGTAAATTACAAAAGCTAAGCAAAGACGTTAAAAAATTCAGTCACGAGAAAATGCATCCTTATACCAAAAAAGATTACAAATCATCGGATTCAAAACCAGATAATGACTCTGAGGGCTGGGATTCCTCAGGAGGATCAGATACAGGGTCCGAGGACTCTGGCCACCGACGGGGCAGAGGACAGTATAGGTCCAGATCACAGAGAAGAGGCAACAGATGGCCCAGACAACACTTTATGGGCCCCCCAATGCCATTCTTCCAGCCGTATATGCAATCATACACAGGCTGGATGAATCCGTATAATCAAGGACCCCAACAAATGCAAAACTTTATGGGCATACCGCAACAAGGAAACAACCAAAATCAAGATCCTTTTTTATTGAGGGGCCAAAACCAAAGAGGAAGGAGAAGAAATATATCATGGCAAGACCAACAGCCGAATGTCCAAACGAGAAGTATGACCTCGACAAAGCCAGGGACCAGCAAAACGAATCACTGATAGTGAACTTAAGTCCTATGATCCTTTCAAAAGAACAAGAAAATGTCCTAAACAAAGGACTTGGCTATGTCCCTACTCCTAACCTCGACCTGTTCCGACTCAAATGTGAGCTATCGGAATTCTGTCGCTCCCTGAAACTAAAAGCTCACTTTTGGGAGTCTACACCAACTACTGACCTCGGAGACACCAACCTTCGTAAAAAATTGAATTTTACTCCGCCTGCAAACATGGTGCCAGTGGAAATATTAACCTTCGAACAAGCCATCCTAACCGGAATTGACAACATGGCAACTAATGTCAAAAGACCCTTCCAGAATCTAACTAGATCAGAAAGGATCGCCTTGGAAAAACTACAGACAAATGAAAATATTGTCATAAAACCCGCGGATAAGGGGGGCGGAATAGTCATCTTGGAAAAAGAAGGTTACAGAAACCAGTGCCGAGAATTACTGGCGGATGAAAAATTCTACACCAAAATTACCGTGGACCCAACATCAAGATTAAAAACAACCGTTGCAATCATGGTCCATGAAGCAGAAACAAACGGCTGGGTAAGCAAAAAAGAGGCAGAATTCCTAACGACTGAACATCCAAAGACCCCGTACTTTTACTCCTTACCCAAAACACACAAAAACAGAACCCCACCACCAGGTCGCCCAATTGTTTCGGGTATAGGATCAGTGTTGGAACCTCTCTCAAAATTTGCGGATCAATTCCTTCAACCACTTGTCAAAAAAACACCTGCCTACTTACAAGATACCCGTGACCTGTTGAACCAACTTAAAGATCAACCCTTTGACCCCACAAGTATGCTCTTAGTGGGACTGGATGTGGAATCATTATATACCAGTCTGCCACAAAAAGAGACACTAGAAATGTTGGAAGATGTCCTTTTTTCAGAAAACTGGGATTTCAAAACACCAAGACACTTTGTCTTGGAATGTTGCCGGATGGCACTTACAGAGAATTACTTTGAATTTGAAAACCAACTGTTCCTACAGAGCCATGGGACCTCTATGGGCAGTGCCTTTGCTCCATCGGTGGCCGGCCTGTACGTGAGTAATTTTGAAACCCAACATGTGCTAACAACTGCCAATCCCCACGTTTCCAGTATTCTTTACTGGAAACGTTATATTGATGATGTCCTTTTGATTTGGCACAACAACCAAGATCTTAAAACCTTTGTTGATTGGCTGAATACACGTGATCCATGGCTCAGATTCACATATACAGCAGACAAAGAGAGCATTGACTTTCTGGACCTAACGATCTTCTCAGTGGAAAACCGAATTGAGACAAAAACATTTAGAAAACCTACTGCAAAAAACAGTTTGTTGTCCTATAACAGCTATCATCCACAACCGTTAAGAGACAACCTACCTTATAGTCAGTTTTTGCGTCTCAAAAGGAACTGTAGTCAAAAAAAGGATTATGTAGCACAATCTAAAGCTCTCAGCATCAGACTCCAACAAAGACATTATAAAAAATCCACAATATCGAAATGTCAAAAAAGAGCCTCAAATCAACCCAGAGAAAATCTCTTGACAACTTTTGAAAAAGCTGAGAATAAGGACCTCATGACCTGCGTAACAACATTTGGGCCCGCATCATATCAGGTTAACAAACTTATCAGCAAGAATTGGCATATTGTAAACACAGGAAAGTTCAACTGGCCAAAACCTCGCTTTGCGAATAGACGTACAAAGAATCTGCGCGATATGCTGGTACATACCCGTCCAAAACAAATAAATCCAACCAATCCTACCAGGAATATCAACATGATACCAGTGACGGGCCATTACCCATGTGGCTCCTGCACGGCTTGCACATCCACTTCAGTTTCCAAGACTTTACAACTGTCTGCAACATTCACTTGGACCCAAAGGCAACACAGCAATTGTAACACCTCTCATGTGATCTATATGATCACCTGCCCCTGTGATAAGAAATATATTGGCATGACTTGCAGAAAGGTCAAACTACGCATAGGGGAACATAAAAGCAATATTCGCCTACACAAGAACACTACTAAGCTCTGTGCACACTTTACAGAACAAAAACACAGCATTGAGGACTTGAAGTGGACAGTTATTGAAAGAATATCAGATACAACACCCAATGCTGACAAAGTATTATATGAAAAAGAACAACGTTGGGTGGACCGCCTTAAGACCAATAAGATCGGTCTAAATGATGACATTTGCTGGCACCACTTTGCACGCTAAAAAAAATAATAATGAATTATAGACCCCCTAAAGAACGCCCTTTCCCTGCAGTATGAAAGTTTGCATGATTGGGTTTTGTAATATACGTGGTCCCCACATTTCTATGTCATTATTAATTTTTACCAATTTTGATGAGTAGCGCCATGATAATTACTATATCACATTGTAGATTACTCATAATTACTTTTGAGCGTGAAAACAAGATCCAGACTTGGTGTTTATATAGTCTAAACTGTTCTTCGTTTTTCATAAAAGTCCTATTTCGATTTCCTTGAAATGCCCTGTAAAAACGCCATTGAAAGCGTGCTCCTGGCGTCCAGGAGGCAGAGTCAGCACAAGACGCGGCACACTTTCAAAGCAGGTGAGTTTCTCCTGCATCTGCTAGCGGTGAATCGCCACGACACGGCATCTTTACTAATCTTAGCTTGCTGTCGTTATAGCCTGGGGCAATGTCCTTTCCTCCTGATGAAACCTTAATTTATCATCTCTAAGGTAAGACCTCACCTGAGGTAACTCGGATTGTTTCATTGCCATCAACATGGATATGTATGTATACAAGTATCCTCCTTTTTACCTCCGTTTTTTACCTCCGTTAGGTCTAATGAAAGTTCACCTAACTAGAGGTATGTTACACTATTTGAGTATTGCTACACACATAATAATTTGTTACCATTGTGTTACGTACTCACTATGCAAACGCTAGTCCATCGCCAGTCGCCACCAATTACTCGCCATTTATGTCCCCATTAGTCTGTTTCCATATGTCTCATTTGAGCTTTTGCAAAACAGTATAAAGTCCTGTTTGTCAACCATTTCCTGAATATTGGTTAAATGCTAGTAGTGACCCCACCTTTTCTTTAATAATTTTTAGGTGACCTCAGATAACCTCAAACAGAAGGGTAAGACTAATAAGTTTATAAAACTACCCAACAACATCACAAATAGTGATATGTTTTCTATCTGTGTTAAGTGTTGTATTTGTCCTGACGAATGCTCTTAACCCACCTGGCCAACAGAGCAGAAACATGTCGACGTTCTTTCAGTATTATTAACATATGCTATGGATACCTAAACTTCCTGTGAGCATACCCAACCTTTTTTAACCTAGCAGTCCAGCGATACTAATAAAGAGTATCTAAGTCGTCTGGAAGCTTTTTTAAACAAAACCTTTTTGCGCACTTTCAGTGGGGTAACTCTAATATTCTCTGGAGACTGCCACAAAAAAACCAGAGAACGCCTCGGGTGAGGCTGGCAATTTACAAATTGTTAAACCCAATGATTGCTGCCATAACGTTTGTGTGGGGCGGCCAACAACATATACCGCTTTCGTTATACACAACGTTTATGAGGGTTTTCCAAATATTTCTCTTGGTATAAGTGGTTACAAGTGTCCTATCCACCATTGATTAACTCTGCCTAATTCTGGGGAACAGATAGGACAGCTATTCCTCTTCCCTCATTTTGATGAACTCCCATATTTATGAAGGCCTTGCGCTGCCAGTTTTGCGCCACCTGTGCGTCAATTTTTGTGACGCACCAGCGGTGTAAAAAAATGCGCCTTGTTACGCTATATTTAAAAAGTGACGCATCTATCTAGATGCGTCACTTTTTAAATATAGCGCAACGAGGCACATTTTTTTACACTGCTGGTGCGATGCGTCACTTTTCTGTGCGCACTCCTTATGACATTCCAGATGTGTCATATTTAATGTATGACGAATCATGTTGCAAGGAGTTACATATACGTCAGTATTTCTGACATATCTGTAAACATAAAAGTGACGCGAGGCAGGCGCAAGATTTTGACGCAACAGCATCCTAAAAGTGACGCAGAGAAATCTCATAGATTTCAGTACGTCGTTATTACCAAGCTTTTTGCGGGGGAATGCCCCCTCTGCATACATTATACCTGACGCAGATATAATGTGGCGCAGAGTTTTAAAAAGTGACCCATGTACCTAGATGCGTCACTTTTTAAAAATAGCGCAACGAGGTGCATTTTTTTAACACCGCTGGTGCGATGCGTCACTTTTCTGTGCGCACTCCTTACGACATTCTAGATGTGACATATTTAATGTAAGACGAATCATGTCGCAAGGAGTTACAGATACGTCAGTATTTTTGAACTAAAAGTAAACATAAAAGTGACGCATTGCTGGAGTGCGTCACAAAAGTGACGCAACTCCAGTAATGCGTGCTTTCACAAGGGGAAAGCACCATCGCACCAGTGGTTAAAAAAAGTGCGCCTAATTGCGCTATATTTAAAAAGTGACGCATCTAGGTAGATTATCTACGTCTATGAGATTTCACTGCGTCACTTTTAGGATGCTGTTGCGTCAAAATCTTGCGCCTGCTTCACAGCAGGTGTTAGACTGACGCAAGACCTTTCACATGGTGCATATTTCCATGTGAAAGGACAAATTACTGGAGTTGTGTCACTTTTGTGACGCACTCCAGCAATGCGTTACTTTTGTGTTTACAGATACGTCAGAAATACTGACATATCTGTAACTCCTTGCGACATAATTCCTCATACATTAAATATGACATATCTGGAATGTCATAAGGAGTGCGCACAGAAAAGTGACGCATCGCACCAGTGGTGTAAAAAAATGTGCCTCGTTGCGCTATATTTAAAAAGTGACGCATCTAGGTAGATGGGTCACTTTTTAAAATCCTGCGCCACATTATATCTGCGTCAGGTATAATGCATGCAGAGGGGGTGCTCCCCCGCAAAAAGCTTTGTAATAGCGACGCAGTGAAATCTTTGAGATTTCACTGCGTCACTTTTAGGATGCTGTTGCGTCAAAATCTTGCGCCTGCTTCACAGCAGACCTTTCACATGGTGCTTTTTCCATGTGAAATGACACATTACTGGAGTTGCGTCACTTTTGTGACGGACTCCAGCAATGCGTTACTTTTGTGTTTACAGATACGTAAGAAATACTGACATATCTGTAACTCCTTGCGACATGATTCCTCATACATTAAATATGACATATCTGGAATGTCATATGGAGTGCGCACAGAAAAGTGACGCATCGCACCAGTGGTGTAAAAAAATGCGCCTCGTTGCGCTATATTTAAAAAGTGACGCATCTAGGTAGATGGGTCACTTTTTAAAATCCTGCGCCACATTATATCTGCGTCAGGTATAATGCATGCAGAGGGGGTGTTCCCCCGCAAAAAGCTTTGTAATAGCGACGCAGTGAAATCTTTGAGATTTCACTGCGTCACTTTTAGGATGCTGTTGCGTCAAAATCTTGCGCCTGCTTCACAGCAGACCTTTCACATGGTGCTTTTTCCATGTGAAAGGACACATTACTGGAGTTGTGTCACTTTTGTGACGCACTCCAGCAATGCGTTACTTTTGTGTTTACAGATACGTCAGAAATACTGACATATCTGTAACTCCTTGCGAATTGATTAGTCCTAAATTAAATATGACATATCTGGAATGTCATAAGGAGTGCGTCCAGAAAAGTGACGCATCGCTGTTTTCACGTAGCGATGCGTCACTTTTCAGAAATGAGGCCTCCAGTTTATTCACTGTGTCACCTCTACGACCCTTTCTTGCGTCAATACGTCCCTTTTGCATACATTACACCTGACGTAGGAATAATGTGGCACAGGGGTTTACAAAGTGATGTATTTACCAAGAAACACCACTTTGTAAATATGAATAAATAAGGTGCAATATTTATTGGAATGTTGTGTCACAAAAAGTGATGCTTTGGTGGCGTTAAAGTGACGCATGGCTTCATAAATGAGGC
The DNA here is from genome assembly GCF_964263255.1 of Lissotriton vulgaris. Taxonomy (NCBI): domain Eukaryota; kingdom Metazoa; phylum Chordata; class Amphibia; order Caudata; family Salamandridae; genus Lissotriton; species Lissotriton vulgaris. Next base: position 732,154,491 of record NC_141695.1, on the reverse strand, counting down.
CTTCTACCTTCAACTCCAGCAATGCATCTTTTCTTACCCTTCCACACCCCTCCTTTTCAACATTTTCTTTGAATATCAACATTCACCATATTCACTCTTCTTCTCATAACTTTCTTTTCTAACACTCACCTTCTTTCAGTCCTCCTACTTCACTTCTTTTTTCCTCTCATACCTTTCTGTTCTTTCTTACTCATTCTCCTTTCAATTATCAATGCACTATATTTCACTTACTCTTCATTTTTTTAAGAATATAGCTCTTTGATGAGAATTGGAGGTAGTTCTGAAAATAACTTTTGGTTTTCTTCTTTTAACTGAACAGGAACAAAAACAGGGAATGGAATCTGCTCAACAGGAGCAAAAAGAACAAAGAAAATTAGGGGTGGAAAGGGCAGCGATGATTTTCTAATGCTCGAACCATGAGCTGGACACTTTGTTCTCCAAAGGTAAGTAGTTGATTGCAGTATCTGCATCTGAGGACACCATGGTTAAAAGCAGGTTGTATGTTTGGCACCTGCTCCTGCGATTGCCCTCTCCCAGAAGAAGTTGCTCCTCCGGTTGATGTAGAGGCCCCATCTCTGGGAACCTCTTGTGCCAGAGCCCTGACACTTTCCCGGGCAAAATTCTGGGGGTGCCTCCTCTCCACATGTCGGATCATCGTAAAGTTCCCAAATGAGTATTTTTTTTTGGGGTCACCCCGTGACAGGACCTGTTTGCAGATCCTGCACTCCACTTTTGGTGCATTCACCTTCTTCTGGTCAGCTGGAATCTTAAAAAATTTCCATATGAAATGTTCCTTCACCTTTGGGGTAGGAGGCTCTTCATTGATGAACTCAGGTTCATCCTCACTGCTGGATTCTCTGGCAGCCATGGTAAATCAAGAAAGATCCAGGAGCAAAAAACAGGTCTTTCAGTCACAAAAGTGAAAGAAGAAGTGAAGGAAAGGGTGGGGATTTCATTCTTTGTAAAAAAAAACTGTTAGCAACCAATGAAAAGTGTTATTTTAGGGTCACATGACCCGACGCGTTTACGCTGCGCGCTCCGGAGCACTTCCGGGTGCGTTTACGCGGCGCGATCGTAGGCGCTTCCGGGGCGCAAACGTGGCGCGATCGTAGGCGCTTGTGGGTGCTTTTACGCGGCGCGAACGTAGGCGCTTCCGAGGGCACTTACGTTGCGTGCCGAAGTGACGTCATCAAACTTTTACAGAAATGCATAATCATTTTCCGTATAAAAAAAACTGATTTTATTTGTATGGTACGGAATGTTTTGCATTATTATTAACTTTTCATTCATATTTTTTTTCACGAACGACAGTAGGGCTCTGGGTGCGCTTTCAGGTGAGCTCAGCAGAAAGCTTACCGGAGAGCTTAGCTGAAAGCTTCCCGGAGCGCGCACCCAGAGCGCAAAAGAAAAAAATTATATAAAAAAAAAATGAATACTTACAAAAAAACATCAAATTGTAAAAAAAAAAAAGGTTAGAAACTCGATATAGAAAGGAATTAGCATTTAAAAAAAACTATGAAATTCACTCATAAAACCATAGGTTTCACACCAGTTATAGTTAGGAATTAGCATTTAAAAAACCTATCAAATTCACTGAAAAAACCATAGGTTTCACACCAGTTATAGTTAGCTGGAAATTTTACTGACATAAAACCATTGAAATTCCCACGTTATAGTTAGTTGGACTCACTATAACTTGCACGTGTAATGCACTGCTGATGACATCACATATTACATCACTCATGACATGGTCAGTGACATCACTCATGACATCACTGATGACAGAGAGACTGACCTATTTTCACTCGCTAATATATGTATTCACTAAGATACACTTAATAAGGCAGATATCCAATCATTTTAAAAAAAAAAAACATCCATTAAGACAATAATTTAAACAAATATTCTTCCATCGACCTTAACATACATATATAAAACATATTTATTTATCTGAAAGACACACATTCACTGGATGGTGTCATCAGTGCATTACAAAGTAAACCTAGGGAACCGGATTCACACGGAGCAGACAATCAGCGTCAGTACTAGCCCATGTGGGCGGTGTCTGCTCCCGTCTCTCTAATGCACACCAAGTCTTATCAAGTGGACGGTTCTCACAGTTTCTCGTGTCCCTCACCCGCCACTTCACCTTACTGTTCCATCCCGTACATGAAGCCCCAGTGAGCTGCACGTCACCCACGAAGTCGCGGTCCACCTTCAGCGGCCGGGAAAGATGCAGGTAAGCGGCGTGTCCTGAAATACCACAGAGCTTGTAGTCTTCACAAAGTTGCCACCAAACACAGGACTCCCAAGGGGGTGGGCGCTTCTAGGGATGTTCGTGGCAACATCCCAACATGTAGAACCAGACTCCTCCAGCTTCGCAGAGAAGGAAAGCACACACGGGATCCCAACAAACAGTGAAAATTCCTTTTTAATTAAGCGCAGACGCGTTTCGTTTTAAAGAAAACTTCCTCAGTGCAGCCTGGAATTTGAGCAAGTGCCTCTCCCGCCCTCTTTTAAAGTACCTTGCCTCGCTTCGATTGGTTGGAGGCTGTACCTGTGTTAAGGCACCAGAGGAAAGTAAACCCAGGGAACCGGACGCTCAAAAACAAAATGTGCCATTTTCCTGAAAATTTCAGCCAATTCCGTCCTTAAACGCCAAAGTTATTCAACATAGAATTTTCAGAAATCCCTATTCAAAAAATTCCTAACTATATATACACCTACTGGCAACCGCCAGTAGGTAATATATATATATATATATATATATATAGAAGGCTCCAAAACACCAACCAGTTGCACACACGAGTGGGTGCACGCCAAATCGGGGGTGTGCCCGAATTACAAATAAGCTCCAAAATCCCAGGAAAATCAATCCTAAAGGAAGGTAGCACACTCAGGGGAGGTTTCACAAAAGATTTAATGAGGAAACCAACAGCAATATATATATTACCTACTCGCGCACCTAACCTACTTAGGAGATGCCAATGGTGCGAAAAGGACGGCGCGAGGAAGAGATTCAGGCAGGATTATTTCCTGCCCTGATCGTGCTGCGAGTGGTGTTTGTTTTTCAAGTCCGATTTTCGATCAGCATTCAAACACTGTTTCTACTCACCTGGCTGACTCCTGCAATAAGAACAGTGCTTGGGCTTTTAAGGAAATACCACCAAGGTAAAGATTATCAGATGACTTCCATTTGAACTCTAAAAATACCAACACAATGCACTATGGAACTTGTAGTAGTTTAAAGTCAGTCACGTGATTCATCCTTGTAAAAGCGCGCCCCAGCACACCTGCATGTTATTCATTTCATTCTGTGAGCAAGGCAAGAAGCCGAAACGTTAGAAGATGGAATATGGCGCTGCTGTACCTGAAAATAAAACAGCATTTGCAGTATTGGGCCTCACCACCATGTGTGCTACAGTGATGTTTTCAATGGGCTGCCCCGTGCCCATTCCTTGTGAGGCCACTCTGTAGGATCTTGGGCTCCAGTAACGTGGGAACTTTGTGGTGTATATATATATATATATATATATATATATATATATATATATATATATATATATATATATATATATATATATATATATATATATATATATATATATATATATAACATTTCTATGGCAAAATGAAACCCCCCATTTTGTTCCTTTGCAAATTAAATGTTTTAAGTGTTAACACTTCATTCCAATCAAGATGACTTCAGGTGTGCCATACTTTTGTCATAAGTAAGACTGTTAGCGCTCTAGTTGTTCTTTAGAACACTCTGGGACATTCTGTCACTGGGCTATAGTTGGGCTACATCTGGCTGATATTTGGGCTACATTTGTTTTTTTTTTGTCTCTGGTGGACATCTTTGGGCTACATTGGGCTACATTTGGGCTCTAACATATATATAGCCCAATGTAGCCCAATATATATTTTTCAAAGTTAATTTTCGTAAAAACCACTGGAGCATATATCTTGAGGCATAGCAAAGGCACATCGGGCTACCAGTCCCTACAATTTTGCCAAGTTTTGTGGAAATCCATTCAGCCGTTCGAGCTAAAAGTGAGTCCAACCGCCCTATGGAAAACTCAATGTTAAAAACACGTTTAGGGACCCCCTTTTTTCTCGGCCCCCACTTGACGAAACCCCCCCCCCAAACTTTCAGGGGACGCTCAGAAACCAAATGTGCCATTTTCCTGAAAGTTTTAGCCAATTCCGTCCATCAACGCCAAAGTTATTCAACATAGAATTTTCAGAAATCCCTATTCAAAAAAATCCTAACCATATATACCTACTGGCAATATATATATATATATATATATATATATATATATATATATATATGAAAGCTCCACTTGCATTTCCTTCGCTGTGCACTCACAAACGGTTGCTTTGGGACGTGGAAATGCAAACCGCGGTGAAATGAACGCTCCTTCTTCTCCCGTTCGGGTGAATAAAGCACTCACAGGGGTATTGGCGTTTCAGCAAAATTTATTTCTCAAATTCTGGCAGCCACAACATGACGCGTTTCGGCTACTGCCTTACTCTAATGTTGTTCAGTTCTCTCGCGCAAAGCGCCATTTTAAAAAAACCATCCTCATTAGGTCACATGTTGCACTTAGTTACAAAAAACCAAGGAAGGACTGTAAGCCCACCACATCGTGGGCGCCATCTTAACATGCCTCAATGCAGTTCATTTGTATACTTTCAATGGTAAAGTGAAAAGTCGTTTGACACATCAACATTAAATCAAACATTCAATCACATTTCCTAAACCCCATATGTGTATTTCTTACAAAAGAGTCTATTATCCAATAGTTATACAAAGTAATATAGAACTGTGTAATTATAAAGCCGTGTATCGGCATAACTTCAAATCTGAGAGTTAATCTGGCCGTGTATCGGCTAAACCAGTCCATTCCTAAAAGTGCTATTGTGACCACAAAGATGCATATATTCACATAAACTAGGCATGTTCACCAGTATTGACAGTTCTTCCCCCATATTCATCCCCCTGGGGGCCTTGGTCCCAAGGTCGATAATGTATCTTGACTCAAGTCTGCGTAATTTCCTGATCCTGTCTCCTCCTCTGATATCTGCTGGTACTTTATCGATACCATAATACCTCAGGAGCTCCCTGTTACTCTCATGTTGTTCAGCAAAATGCCTCGCGACCAGGTAGGTCGGGTCCTTCTTAGCAATAGCCCTCAGGTGTTCCAGGACTCTCATTTTGATGCAATTAATCGTGCTACCTATGTATTTTAACCCACAGGGGCACTCCAAGCAATAAACCACATAGTGGTACTGCACTAAAATCAACTCCTTTTGTGGGGTTCCTCAAGGCTCTTCCTTGTCCCCCTTATTATTTAATTTGTATATGCGACCCCTCCTCTTTGCTTTAAGAAAACACAAAGTCGCTGTATATAATTATGCAGATGACTTGCAGTTAGTCTTTGCACTCAACTCCCCAAATGCTGTGGAGGATTTTCAAGCAACCATGACCCTAATTCAGAGCTGGATGTCTCTAAATCATCTTAAATTAAACCCGGGGAAAACCGAGCTGATTTTGCCCGGCAAGAGCGAAATCAGTGGGAGCCCTAATTTCTGGCCTATGGACATGGGCCTCCCCCCTAAGAAATCACAAACTGTAAAAAGTTTGGGGGTAACCATCAACGAGGACCTCACCTTAAAATCCCAGATCGGTACTGTGGTCTCTTCTGGTTTTTTTCAACTGAGGAAAATCAGGAAAATTGCACACCTCCTCACCCACACTGCCCTAATCCAGGTGGTCATGGCCCTAATCCTTTCCCACATTGATTTTTCAAACAGTCTCTATCTAGGCTTACCCATAGGCCAACTTAGAAGACTGCAGTACCTACAGAACCAAGCTGCCAGACTGATCTGCAATGTTCCCAAATGGGTCTCGATCAAATCTGGCTTAGAGACCTTGCATTGGCTTCCTGTGGCTCAAAGAGCCGAATTTAAAGCCGGTTGTATCATTTTTAAGGCATTGCAAGGTAAGGGCCCTTCCTTCATCAAACAGCTGATTGGCAGATACGTCCCCTCACGCAGCTTGAGATCAGCCCACAAAGACTTACTTGAGGTACCTCGCTTCAAGAAGAAACGACAGGGAGGCAGCAGTTTTCATTTTTTAGCAGCAACCCTCTGGAATTCTTTGCCGCTAGCCCTTAGACAGTGTAAGGATCTTCTTGCCTTTAGAAAGGCATTCAAGACTCATTTATTTACACAGGCATATTTGAAATAGAGACTTTCGTTTGATCCACCCTTGTTATGTTTTTTATCTCTTTCCAGCGCCAAGAAGCCTCTGGGCGTATGCGCGCTTTATAAATAATAAATAACATAACATAACATAACATAACATGTGATGAACTTCTTTATGAGCCTAGGTTCCTTAAGTCCTATAACTTCATACTTGAGAGTTCGTCTGCTACCTGCACAAGCCTTGCATTTCCCGCAAGGATAAACCCCTCTAAGATCCCTTAGAGTGTTACTTGTGGTAGGAATTGCTTCAAAATGGCTCTGTACTAGATTATCCCTAAGCGATCTAGCTTTTCTAAATGTAATAGAAGGGACAGCCGGTATATCCGAACCAATGATTTAATCTGCTTTCAGGATATTCCAATGCTTTCTCATGATCTTATTAATTTCATTGGCACGCTTGGAGTATGTGGTGATCATCCTGAATTTATTGTCACTATCCTTTATTTTCTCCTTAATCCTCTCTCTTAAGAGACCTTCTCGTGGAATTTTTTTCACCCTTTTAAGGGTTGTTTCCAGAAAATCTCGGTTGTACCCTCTATTCTCAAACCTCCCCATGCTGGCTATAGCTGCGGTCTTAAAGTCAGCTTCTTGTGTACAATTACGTTTTAATCGTAAAAGTTCCCCGTACGGGATACTTTTAACCAGTTTAGGCGGATGATTACTGTCCCCATGGAGTACCGAATTTCCGGCCGTGGGTTTACGGTACAGTGACACACTAGGTTTATTGTCAATAACACTGACTTTCAAATCCAGATAGTTCACTGAGCTAGAGCTAACTTCCCCGCTAAAATTCAAATTGATGGCATTGCTATTAAGGTCTGTAATGAACTCATTGGCTGTTTCAATTGTCCCGTTCCACACAATACACAGGTCATCAATATAGCGGTACCAGGCAATTACCTTGCTCATGTCAATTCCCCCACCTGCTTTGGACACCTGCTCCTCCCACCAGCCCACGAATACATTTGCGTAACTGGGGGCGAAGCAGGTGCCCATCGCAGTGCCAGAGATCTGCCGGGAATAAACATTCCCATACATGAATATATTATTCGTAAGGCAAAACTCTGTAAATTGTAGAATCATTTTGTTATGCTCAGTGTACTTCAAAGATTTTTTATTTAGAAAGTGCGTAATAGCTTCCAGTCCATGTTCATGGTTTATTCGAGTGTACAGACTAGTGATGTCAAGGACGATCAACTTATACTCCTTCTCCCACTGGATATTTTCAAATTTATTCATGAAGTCCCGAGAATCTTTGATATATGCTGGCAGTTCTTTAAAAAAATGTTGTTTTACACGCAAGGGATCATTTTATTTTATGTAGCGCCTAGAGGGGTTTTCACTGACACAAATAAGCAGGATCTTGTGCAGCTTCTATTAAAAGATGTGCATTTTAGGGGTTGTGGTAACCAAAATGGCACCGTGGTATGTATTTTGTAGAAGGTTCCAATCTTATTACTGTTATTACGTAGTGATACTTCAGAATATTCACATCCTCTGCAATCTTTGCTGACTTTTTTCTGAAGTTGCCTAATTATATATGGGGTTTAACTCGAAGCGGGCAATGACTTCTGGGAAAGATCAAAGAGGAGATGAACACTCTGAGAATGAAAAGGTGGCACTACAGACCTCACCATAGTCCATTGTCCAAGTCTTTATGTCTAGTTGGCCCATCTATACTTCCACTGGGCCCTAAAAAAGGTAGTAAAGCCCACTCAGGAGTGAGCCAGCAGTCATTAGCCCTATAGGCCCTATAGGAGTATCACAGGACCTAAAAGATTTTTAAAAACCTGAATGGCGCCATCTGATTGACCACTTAGTGAACACTAGTCAAACAATAAGCCAGAAGCCTTTAGAAACAGCCACAAATGATTGGCTTTAACAGATTGTTTTTTAGAGAGTGAAGTTTGCTGTAAATTGAATCGACCTCCATCATGGACTCATAGCACAGGTGCAGAATCATAAGATGACATTATTGTTATTCCCTCGACATCCACAGCACCACAGCAACCGAGATCTGAGAAAATATTGTGGTGGTGTGACAGTTTTTGACTTCCAGCTGGCCAAAAACAATGAGTGTGTTTGAAGTTCCACGTCATTTCTGTAACAAGGTGCTTCACAGGGTTAAAGCTGCATGGGAACGCGTGGGATGGGTAAGCACCTGAGGGCCAAGTATCCCAACACCAACATGCGTACTTGGTGGAAAGGATTAAAGCGGCAGAAGGACAACAGACTGTGCCAGAGGAAGTTCTGTTTCAACATTGAGAGGAAGGTGACAAGATGCAGCATTTCACAATATAGTGCAGGCACATGTGGTTTAGCTTCTGACAAAACAAACAAAATATTAATTTCCATAATTGTGTAAAATCACATCAAAAAGAACACAAATGGCTTGATTCACAAATGGTCTCCACACTCGTGGCGGAGTCCCCCAGTCGTGGGGGAGGCCCTTCCTTCTCATTGTGGCGATTCTGCCCCAAATGCGGAGACTCCCTCACAACAGCAGGGCCTCCGCCATGAGTGCGGAGGCTCTTGATGAATCAGGCCCAAAGACTTATGGAAAAAACACAAAAAATAAAAAACAATTTTTCAAAAGCATTTAAAAAGTATAAAAACAAAGTAATAAAGCAGCTCAAAACAAAAACAAAAAAACCCACTAAAATTGACAAAATAAACCGAAAAAGTGTATTTAAAACAATACAACAACAAATGTATTCAGAGGTTGTGTACTGAGGGGGACAGATTAGATTAGATGGCTGCACAGAGTTGGGCCACTGACCATACTTTTTATGGAGGCTCATTCTGCATATAACTATACGTCAAATAAAGCGGTGCTCACCATCTAAAAAAAGAGTTACACGTGCTACATGTAAGATATTATAGAAAAAAAGAAAGTCACTGGAAAGAACAAAGGGTAAAATTGTTTTGACAGTTTGGTGACAAATCACAAAAGAGCTAAATGTTTTAAACAATGAACCAAACACGGAATATTGCCAGCTATAGTTCAAGGTGCTATCTATACCTTGACCTTGTCATTTAAAGTGCAGCTGTCATCCCACCCATATTTAATAGATGCTATACTCTTTTCACTGGTATGGAGCTGCGTAAGAAACAAAATGACTCTGTACACTTTGCTATTTGTCATTTTTATGAATTGACTTATACCCTATCACTCCAGAAATCAAATACTGCGACTGTCGCATTTCCACTTTTTCTAATTCAGATGACTGAAACTTGCATTTAACTTACAATGTATCTGGCGTCATAGTAGTATCTCTGGATGTATTCTGGATATCAACCATTTTAATCTTGGCAGTGTATTAAAATTATTCTCTTTTACTTGATATGTTTTAAATATATAATCTGTATCTTGTATGGTTTGCTAAACCGAATAAAGATCTATTGATTGATTGACTCTGTACACATTAATGGAGTCAGTATCTCAATAAGCCTTGAATACCCTGCTAAAAAAGTGTTCACTCTCTTTGTACCATAATGAAATCAGCCTATTGAACACCTCATCTGATGCACAATTTTAAGTCAAGAGCCTCGCATGTATGTATTAGCCTCTGATGAGCCAGGCCCCATTTTCACAATTGCTCACATTATAGGTTTTCTCACTGTATTTATTAACACATTTTGCATAGAACTCAGTGAGACCTAGAAACAAACAAACATCACGTTTAGTCTGAGGGGCTGGGGCATTTCTAATTGCATCAATTAAACATTCTTTAGGTTTTGCCACATCTCCTGTCAGCTCATGACTGAGATAGTTCACACCTCTTTAACAAACAGAAACTTTTAGTATTTTACCATACAAGATCTTCAAACTTTCTCCATCCTTGTATCAGCTCTTTCTTATCCTTCCCACAATCTAAAAGGTGATCTTGTAAAGAGGAAAATACTTTTTTTCAAAGAGCTAGAACATTAATCTTTGAGGAAACGCTGCAGCAGACACAAGTCCAAAGGGCATACGTTTAAATTGAAAACACCATACTGAGTTCTAAAAGCAAAGTAATATATTATGAATAGTCCTGGAGAAATTTTTCCACCAGCGCTTTCATTAGAGGGCATTCCCTCATTTGCATGGGGCTCTTCCCCCACGCAAATGAGGGAATCCATTTGCCTCCAGTGCCCACTGTAGTGGGCACAGAGGTAAACATGCTTTTAAGAGGTTCGCCTTTTAAGGCAGCCCTTTCAAGGGGAGAAAGGGGGACCTGAGGACCCTTCAGACATCCCCTGCAGGCAAGTGTAGTCACTCACTGCACCCACCTGCAAGAAGATCTCTAATCCCCCTTAAAAGTGCAGATGGTTTACCGCCGCACAGTAAAACATGGAGCAGCTTTTAAATAGCTGCTCCTTATTTCACTTGAATGAGTGGCCCCAAGGGCAGTGCGAGTTTGCAGTGTGGTAGCGGTCTAGTGTTCCGCTTAACGGAACGGGAAGTGGATAGGCGGAAGCGGAAGGCAGCCATCTTGGATATTGGCGCCGACCGCTGCCGAGAGCATACATATGTCCCGGCGCTCCGGAATAAAGAGAGAATTAATCACGGCCTGGTGTCCAGTGTACATTATTTCTCAATTGCACAATGGCGACGAGGCAAGGGGAATAGAGCCCACCCCCAGGCACTGCGTGAAGAAAAAAAAACCAGAAGTACTCGACCAGCGTGGGGATTCCCCAGCTGGTGTCCGGAGCGTGGCAGAGGACCAGAGGGGACAGGAAAGGCGCGAACATCACGCTAGCTGCCGGTGCAGGGGCACGACGTCATGAGGTAGGCCTGTGAGCCCCTAGAGGACCAGTGCACTGTGCAGCCCCCCCCCTGCCCCAGCAAATTAGACACTGTCCCAGCACGGGGAGCCCACAGAGATAAGAGGACCTCGCCCCACGTTGTGGGGAGGTGGTGAAGACCGCACAGAACGTGGCACCCCAAACTGGAACCCATAGCAGGCAGTAGAGCTCATTGCCCCTGGTGTTGGTAGCGTACCAGGCAAGCTGGCGGAGCAGCGGGAAGGCGCAAGGGGGTCAAGATCCACAGATACTGCAATAGGAGAGGATCCACTGGCACAACCTGATCCCGCACTAGAGTCACAAGGAGAAGACAGTGACACCGATCTCGGTGTGAGAGGCACGGCGGTACAAGCCACACCGGGAAGCCCCCCAGGTGGCATAGTCCCCATCCAGACTGCCCGAAGGGGAGCCAACAACATGGCTGTTCAATCATCCTCCCTATCACAACTGGTGCCCTTCCTGACCAAGAATGGTTAACCGGATATGCAGTGGGAGGACTGGAAAAGATATTTCCTCAACTACCTCGACGCGCTAGAGGAGGAAGGAGGTGCGCCATTCTCCAGCAAGAGAAGGAAAAAAATCCTGTTACATAACATAGGCCCCGAAGGGATAAGGGTTTACGACGCCATTGTCAAACCAGAGAGGGATGCCACGGACACTGACGTATTCAACCACGCCATCGCTGACCTCGACGCACACTACAGGCCTGTCGTGTGCGTCGCGATAGACAGATATAACTTCTTCCAAAGGAAACAGAAGAGTGGGGAGACAGTGGATGAGTATGTCGTGGCCCTGCAGAAATTAGCACTCACATGCAAGTTTGGAGCGCTACATGACGATCTAATCAGAGACCAAATCATCATGCACACGTCCAGCACCCATATCCAAGAGAAACTATGGGTAAATGGAGACGCCCCCCTCAAAGAAATATGGGCGATGGTGAAGAAGGTCGAACTGTCCAAACGTTGTGCGCAAGCGGCCAAGAAGGAAGCAGGAGGAGCGCAAACAGTGTGCAAGATCATGTCGCAGGGAAGGAATGAGCGTCCGAAGCAAAAAGATCAACAGAAGAATCAAGAAGGCAGACGTATCCCCCAAGCAAATCAAATGGATCTGAGGGCGAATAAAGGAGGGCGGCTGAGCTGTTACAGGTGTGGAAGCACAACGCATTTAGGGAACGATAAGGTGTGTCCGGCATTCAGGGCAAAGTGCTCGTATTGCGGAATATTCGGACACTACGAAAAGGTATGCCGCCGGAAACCCAAAGGGGCAATGGTCAGGTATGTGGGCCAAGAGCAACAAGGAGAACTAGAAGATCCAGAGGAACCGGAAGACCTGGAAGAAATTCTATACATTGATGTCCAAGTGTTGGAAATGAAAGGGTCGGAAACCGACAAACCCAGACTTAACATGCACACAGGAGGGATACGCATAGAAATGATAGCAGACAGTGGTGCTCCCCTCTCCATCATACAGAGAAAGGTATGGGAAGAAAAATTTGCTTCAAAAATCGAAGAAAAACTGCACCGGATGGACTTAAGACCTGTCACATATACAGGCCAGAAGATCCCAATGTTAGGGTAGTGCCCTCTCCTGTTTGAGTTCAGGGGCCGCCATGCAAATTGTAAGCTATATGTTGCGGAGAAAGGCCCCTCTGTGCTGAGCTGGAGGGATCAAGGTACCTTAGGGATACAACTCAACCCCGGAGGCATAGAGAAAATCCTACTAATGGACTTAGACAAGAGAGACGAGGTGGACTCTTGGAGACGGGCATACCCCGATGTATTCAATGGACAGATCGGGGAACTGGCAAAATACAAGCACCTCATAAAGTTGAAGGAAGGGGCGATTCCAGTGGTGCACAAAGTGAGGAATATTCCGTTCCGATGCAGAGAGGCGGTACAACAGGAACTAGACAGACTGGAGAAGGAAGGAGTGATTAGAGCCATTGAAAGTGCAGAGTGGCTTTCACCTCTGGTGGTAGCCCAGAAGCCGAATGGGAAGGTCCGGCTGTGTGTGGACCTTAGGGAACTAAACAAAAACATTGTCATTGATAAGTTTCCCTTGCCCCGCATAAACGAGATGTTGGCGAAAACGAAGAACATCAAGTGGTTCTCCACAGTGGACTTATCGTCAGCCTACCACCAAGTAAGACTACATCCATTGTGCAGCCATCTCACGTCGTTCATCACACCCTTCGGCTGCTACGAATTCGTGAGGATGCCGTTCGGCCTGGCCTCGGCGGCTGCGGTTTTCCAGAAGATGATGCACAAGCTACTGAAGAACGTAGAAGATGTGCAGTTCTTCCAAGACGACATCTTGGTGATGGGGAAGACCATACATGACCACAATGAGAAACTGCACAAAGTGCTACGAACATTTCAGGACAACGGCCTAACGGCGGAGTGGTCTAAATGTAAATTTGGAGTACAGTCTGTCACGTACTTAGGTCACGAAGTGAGTGAAAAAGGGATTGAGCCGAAAAGGGCCAACATGAAGGCGATTCTGGATGCCCCCACCCCGAGCAAGAAGGAGGATGTTCGGTCATTCCTGGGAATGGCCGAATACTACAGCAAATTCATCCCCCACTTCGCCACGAAAACGCATCTCGTACGCCAGTTACTCAAGGAAAAGAACAGGTTTGCATGGGGTCAGGAGGAACAGACCGAATTTGAATCCCTGAAAGGAGAAATGAGTGCTGCCATTCCACTGAAAGGATTCGACCCCAGCGCAGAATCAATCCTCACGACAGATGCCAGCGACCGTGGACTGGGAGCAGTACTGATGCAACGGACAGCTGAGGGTGAGACTTCTACGGTCAGCTGTGCATCGAGGTCTCTGGCGCCAAACGAGGAAAAGTTTAGCGTAATAGAGAAAGAGATGTTGGCGGTAGTGTGGGCCATGGAAAAGTTTCGCCAATACCTATGGGGAGCGAAGTTCGTGGTGAAGACAGACCACAAACCCTTAGTCCGGGTGCTAACCTCCAGTGGCCACGCTAATGCTACACCCAGAATTGCGAAAATGACTCTAAGACTGTTGGACTTTGTGTATGAGGTGGAACACATCCCGGGTCCGCAGAATAAAGTGGCGGATTTCCTTAGCAGGGTGGCCGCCATGGAAGATGCAAGTATCCAGGAGAGACAAAAATGGGAAGGGTATGTGGTAGCCACCATTCAGGACACCGAGAAGGTCATTAGTGCACAAGAGTGGGAAGATGCATACAAAGAAGATGTCGACTTAGAGGCCATCAAAGGATATGTCGTCCATGGGTGGCCGGAGAAGAGACACCTCAAGGAAGAGCTCCGGAGATATTGGGAAGTGAGGGACGAACTGTCGCTAGCAGAGAATCCCATATTTCTATTGAGAGGGGATAAGGTAGTACCACCACAAGGCATACTGGAACACTTGATGACTCTATTACACGAAGGACACCAAGGCATCACCAAGACCAAAGCTCTAGCCAGGCAAGCTTACTGGTGGCCTGCCATTGACGCGCAAGTAGAGCGGTACGTACAGCAGTGCGAATCGTGTGCCAAGGTGGACAAGTCCCAGAGCATGCTAAGACCACCGCTAGGAAGATTCCCGATACCAGATGGACCCTGGGAAATGGTGTCGGTGGACATAATGAGCCCCATCCTCAACAGAGCAGGGATACAGAAGTACGCAGTGGTTCTCATCGACAAATACTCCAAGTGGCCGGAGGTAGAGGTGATGGAGAATGTGGACACGGAGGCGTTGGTGAATTTCTTACGCGCCATCTTTGTCAGGGGGGGAATCCCAAAGATCATCATATGCGACAATGGGCCGCAATTCACTTCAGCGAAATGGATTGCCTTCACTGACAGGAATGGCATAGAGGTGAAACACAAACCCATCTATCATCCTTCGGGAAACGGTCAGGTGGAGAGGTTCAATCGTGTAATCATGGGAACCATTCAGGCGGCCATCAACGATGGGCTAGATTGGGAGAAGGAACTGGAGAAGATGGTCTGGGCATATCGGATCACCCCAGGAAGCCGGGGTACAGCCCCTTTAAGGTGTTGAGGGGAAGAGAAGCCTTCACTAAAGATAACGTTGAGTGGAGGAAATTGGTGGTACAAAGTAAATGGTCTCCAGCTGTAGTCAGAAAAAATCTGGAAAGAGCCCAAGACGTGTACACAACACACTTCAACAAAAGACACAATGCTAAAGGAGTGGAACTGGAGAAGAGTGACTGGGTAAGAGTCAAACTGGCAATCCTCAAGAGGAAGGGAGAAAGTAAGTTCTCACCACCGTTACAAGTACTGGAGCCTTACGCCAGGTCGGCACTGCTCAGTGACGGAAAGGTGTGGTCGCAGGACCGAATGGCTAAGTGCAGCAAGATCCTAAAATGGGAATGAGAGACGGAGGAAGGAGCAGAGAATGTAGTGGACGAAGGTGAAGAAGGAAGTAGTGGAAGGCGAAGCGAGAATGTAGAAGAAGGAGTGCAGCAAGTAGAAGACAGCGATGGAGAAGAAGGTGCGAGTGAAGGGATGAAGAACAGGTGCGAGGAAGAGTGGAGTACCAAAGTGTTGGACAAAGAAGGAGTAGGTGCAGGAAGACACGCGGACGGAAAGGAACAGGACAAGGGAGAAGGAGTTGGAACAGTGAAGACCAGAGCCGGGAGAGAAGTGAAGGTGCCAGAGAAATACAAGGACGTTGATATGGACTAGAAGTAAGAACTAAGCTTTGTTTTGTTATGTCGCATAAAGGGGGGAGATATGTGGTAGCGGTCTAGTGTTCCGCTTAACGGAACGGGAAGTGGATAGGCGGAAGCGGAAGGCGGCCATCTTGGATATTGGCGCCGACCGCTGCCGAGAGCATACATATGTCCCGGCGCTCCGGAATAAAGAGAGAATTAATCACGGCCTGGTGTCCAGTGTACATTATTTCTCAATTGCACATGCAGCTGCCCTGGAAGTGAGCATTTATTTTAATATGGGGCACTTTGATATTTTGCGCAAGCAGCACCTTTTCAATGGTGCGGTGTGTCACAAATAAGGAAAGTGTGACGTATTTATGATGCAGCCCCAGGAAGTCATGAGCGCTGACGCCGACTGTGGTTGCTCTCACCAACAATGTTCGCTCTGATGTAGCCTTGGTGAAACCTATATAGTGCTGCCATTCAGTGCATTTGTCCTCCACATTTGAGGCTCAGTTTCTGCCAAGGACAAACAAATGCAAAACATTTCATAGGTGACAGCGCTATGTATCATAGGATTGTGATCTGTGAATACAAGGGCAATAATTCTGAATGTGTTGATAACATATTTTTTATATCCTGAATAGAATAATTTGTTTTCATTTTCACATTGGAAATTTAGTGGGAAGCTGACCATAGGGAAGTCTACCCATGGGTAATTTGGGGAAGTGGAGCAGTCGGGTGACTGCTCCGGGGTTTGGGCTATGTTTGGGCTACAGATGTAGCCCAAGGGATATAAAACCGGGCAGTTTGTAGTGCCAGCCACCATTTTGTGATAGCACGATAGCTAAAATCTTTATAAGTGGCGTAATTCTGCGTTCTGCTGGGCTAGTTAGGAAATTTGTTAGCGTAGGCACTGTGATAGCTGTCACTTACTCTAATGGGGCTGTCCCATGACGACATGGTTGCACAGGTTATGACGCTGCTGAAGGCTGCAGGTCAGTTAGACCAGCTGGCCAAGGGAGCATTTGTGCGCATAGGCGACCCAGTAAGGAACGCGTCGGAAGGAGTGGTGGCGGCAGTGTTCACATGTTCACCGTTGCGCCAGGCCCCCGACTGCAGCAGCAGGCAGGTAGGCAAGCGGGGCAGCTCTTGTCTCCGGAAAGCGGCCCCATGCAAACAGATGGTGCGGGGAGGTTGTGACAAAGGGCTGAGGTTCCAGGGGAAGGGGAGGGACACGTGGATTTTAGGGAGGGTGATGATGAATGGCTTAGGGAGAGTGGGGAATGCCAGGGTAGTGGGAGGGGTGGAGAGTATTCGCCCTCCCTTACACAAGTTGTCCACTTTGTGAAAGAAAGCAGTTTTACCCCGCCCCACCACTTTGAAATGTCATATGTTATCAGCCACCCCTGCAGTAGCGAAGTTCTAGCTGCAACTGAAATTCTCCCAGATGTAGAAATTCTAATGAAAAGAGAAGTGCTTGGTATAGTATTTTCCTTATGGCTCAAAGCAAGATGGAGAATTAAGTTACAAGATAATTCAGGAATAAAGAATGGTGAATATGGTAAAACACAAAAAAGTTCACTGTAATACTAAGTATGTTGCAGGGGAAAGCTAGTTATTGAAGGAGGATCTGTTGTGAATATGGCTGCCAGCAGTGCTTCATTTGCAGAAAATATACATATATATGTATTAGAGGTGCACAAAACGTTTCTTAAGAGGCCGCAGTCTACTTCTAGCACTAATGCCGCCCACTTCTCCATTGGTGCTGCCCACTTTCATCACTAGTGCTTCTCAAAGGTGAGGATAGTACTTTACCTGAGTTGTAGGTGAGTTCACATTTCTCAATATGGATGAAGGCAGTTGTTCCCTTTGCATAGTATAAAAAAGCGGATAAAATAGGGCAACAGGCCCCTGTTGGGTAGTATAGGACAGACACAATTAGGGTGCAGTCGACCACTCATGCCCCTGGGTACCAGTGGCAATGCATCTACTACACTGATAGCAACTCCTTGCTATTGTGTGTACACAAATCTTGCACTTCTATTGAAAGTGATGTACAATAAGTTCTCAATTGTTTGCACTGTTGCTGTTTCAGCAGAACGTCTGGAAAGCTTGCCATATCTTTAAAAAACTGAAGATGAATACAATTAAGTCCTTCACATTCTTAAAATCATGGCCTCACTATTTTTTTTAATTTATATAGTTCAAGTGAAAATAAGACTTAGCACAGAAAGTAGAGCTGCTGGCAAATTTAGTACACTCTAGTGACCTTTGCAAGCCTGTGCCTACATTATAGAAAGTGTGCTGGGAGCACAACATGCATGTCCACTACCTTTGTCCACCCCCGGGGCACTTTGGTAATACAGAAGGAGACACTGATGCTTGTGCAGCTCCTTCTGTAATACAGATAGCTCTGGTGCACATGTAGAGCCACCTCTATCTCAAGAGGCAGTTCGCTCATTTTCATGGGGGCTTGGGCACATACAAATGAGGGAATCTCTTTACCTCTGCACCCATGATGTATTATGGACATGGGAAAAAATGCAAAAAAGCTTTCAGGAGGCACACTGAAAGTGTGCAACAAAAAGGTGGAACACTGTCAGTTTCCCCCCTGATTGCAGCCTTCTGGAGGGGGCAAGAAAGTCCTATGGACCCCCTGGATATCACCTTGCAGGTGGTAGCAGCCCACTGCACCCGCCTGCAAAGAGATCTTGAATACCTCTGAAAAGTGCATGCGGATTGCTGCCTGCACCGTTAAACATGGAGCAGCTTTGAAGCAGCCGCTCCGTATTTCACTTAAATGTGCTGCCCCAGCCACAGCACGAGCTTCCAGCTGCCCTGACGGCAGCACATCCTTCATAATAGGGTGCTCTGTCACTGTTTGAGCAGGGTGCACCTATTTAAAGGTGTGCTATGTTGCCAACAGGAAAAGTTCACCCTGTATGTAATAGGGCCCTTGTACACTTATTTCAGCCTTTGTTTTGCATGTTTTAAAAAGCTTGGTTGAGATCAATAGAGTAGGGTGGCAAAGGTCACCGTAGTCTTTTAGTAGCAGTCAACAGGAAAAAGCACCCCAATCAATACTTGTATTTACACACTATACATGAATTTCAAGCACGTCCTAGTGCCCTAGTTCATGTCCAAGGAAAAATCAGAATGAAGTAGACACATCAAGGTGGCCAAGGCAATGAAGGCATTGTGATTAGAATGAGTGACATAGTAAGTAAGTAATTCTTTATTGCTCAGTTAATTAAAACCATTGCAATCAGCATATTTACATGTAAGTGAATTTGAAATAAACATTTTGTCTAATAAAACATTGCTATCAAACATTTCGATAAAATTGACTTTAAAATATTCGGAGCATTTCATGAAGCCAAAAAATACAGATTGCGTGTCATTAGGCTTTCGCTTATCTAAATGCTTAGTCATTGTCTGGACAAAAAGAGTCTTTGTTCTCATCCGTACCGCAATGGGCTCTTGGAGCAGTTTTGAGCAGTGCCATCAAATGGACGTGATAAAATGAAAAGCAAGCCCATTGGCTACCTGCAGCTTCTACAGATTCTTAAGATTTTGTGACCCGAATTAGATGATTAGAATGAGTGGAAGCTACTGGAATCACAATAAAGTGGCTATGTGGAATGGAAATCTTTCAAAAATGCAATGGTGAAACGTCAGCGCATGATGATTAGACTTTTTTAATATCTTTTGGAGTAAGGGCTCATCTTTTAGATGACCAATAGGCAAAATGAATACTTTTATTAATATAATTGAATGGAACCAAAATAAACACTAGTAAACTCACTAGCATCCACCTTAAGTAATACTGACTCTAATGGTACTCAATCTGTCTTGGCTTCTAGCAATACTTATTTAGAGTAACCTCACTTATGAAATTTAACATGAAGTGAGTGAAATGGTCAAGGTTAGAGCTCCCTTAAAGCTGGTGAATTATTTTATGTCCTCCAATCAAACATGATCTTCTGGACACTTCCATGACAGCATGAGATTTTCTGCAATGTAATCATACCTTTTGACCACAGTAGCTGGGAAAGGAGGATGCAATTTAATTTTTCACAATATTTCAATAAAATATTTGTATCTTTTTATTCTTTGCACAAATATTTAGGCCAATTAAAAGTAAAACAGCCCTATTGGGAAGTGCTATTACTGATACACTGGCACTTTGTCCGTTTGATCAGGAAAATCATATAGAATATTATTGGGTACACTAATGGTTGTATGTTTTTTTTTTTTGCAGAGTTTTATACAGCGCGGGCTTGACCCGAATCAGGTATCAGAGCACTTTACATAGCACCAGTTACGTTACAAGAGGACACACATTCATTTTTGTTAGGCACGGGGAGATTAAGTGATTTGCCCAGAATCACAGGAGGTTTAGCGTCGTTACTGAGACTCGAATTCAGTTCCCCAGGTCCGCAGTCGAGCGCCCTCGCCGTTAGGCCAACTCCTCTCCCTACGACAAAGATATTGGTGATGTTAGTTCATGCTGGATTGGTGGACAGCCAAATTAATGCAGATTTCTGCCAGAGTCAAAAAGAAAGTAAGCACTCTCAAACGCACCACCACTTATAGATTAGATCTTGGTCTCAACAAGTGATGAGTTTCAGTCTCATCTTGCAATGAGTTTGGTTTTCTGAACAATACGTGAAAGACATACATTCTGTCTTTTCTTCTGATTCAGAGAGGCAGAGTAGCTGCCTGACAAATGAGTTTAGAAGCTCCTTAACCAGTCTGTTGCCACAGTACTACTTCAGGCTCCACTTGCCAAAAGAAACATCACCTTTATAACTCAGAACCCTCCGCAATGAGACAAATAACCCTAAGGGAACCAGCTAACTAAGTTGCTCCAACAATATTGGCAGAATATGTCTGGGCCAAGCACCGCTGCACAGTTATATCCAGGCACTTTTTCAGCACCATGAGCCGCGGCTGTGTAGTGTCTTTTATTTGTATAGAGACATTACTAAGGTCCTCCTCAAAGAATTAAAAGGGTTATAGACCATGCTCTTTTGCTTTCTTTCTTTCTTTCTTGTGCCTTCAAGAAGTGAAGAGAATTCTCTTATGTGTAGTGGCAGGTCATTCCACACTTTAGGAGTGACGTTGGAGAAGGCACGACTGATGAATCTGGTTTTCTGTATGAGTGAGATGTGTCTAAGCAGGAGTCCGGATGAGTGCAGGGTCTGGAAGGTTTACGAAAGCAGATGCAAAAAATAGGCATTGAACTAGATCCAGGTACTGGGTGTCTTGTCTATGAGAGAGAGAATCAGTTGTGTGTCATCAGTGTATGCGACAATGTTAATGTCGTCAGGTTGCATGATGCTGACTAGAGGCTGGGTCCTTCCAGTCAGGAGAGAACAGGTCCATCCGAGTGCATCTACTTGGATCCCCAATGTCATATAGGTTTTGGACAAGGATGAGGCAAGAGACAGTGTCAAATGCTTTGGAGAGGTCCATGAGGATAAGAGCAGCCTTGTCTCCTCCATTTAGTCACACGGATGTAATCCGTGACAGCAATGAGGGCAGTTTTCTTGCTGTGGTTGGGTATAAAACCAGACCAAGTGCTGTTTTAGGAGTTGGAGGTCATTGACGTGTTCGGTGAGGTTTTGTGTTGATGATTTATTCTAAGAACTTGTCTGGGAATATTAGCAGTGAGATCCGGCTCACCCTCCTACCCCTGCCCACACCACATCTTCAACAAAGCAAGCTCTATCATCGCACCCCAACTCCGAAGGATCATCAACAGCATCTTCGAAATAGTCACCTTCCCGGAGAGCTGAAATCAACGCCCTACTCAAAAAGCTCAAAGCGGACCCAAAGGACCTCAAGAACTTTCGACCCATCTCCCCGCTCCCGTTCCCGGCAGAAGTCATTGAGAAGACCGCCAACCGCCAACTGACCCACTTCCTGGAGGAGAACAACATCCGGGACACCTCCCAATCCGGCTTCCGCAGCAACCACAGCGCTGAAACTGCTCCAATCGCCTCCACTGACGACATCAGGACCCCGCTGGACAACGGCGAAACAGCGTCCCTCATCCTCCTAGAACTCTCAGCCGCTTTCGACGCTGTCTGCCACCGGTGAACAACCTTTACAACAAAACTTTTACAACGCACTACCATTACAACGCGGTCATTGCGCTGGAGGGCGCTCTAGGATAGGAAATAAGTTTAATTTACTATCCAACACCTTCCCTAGTGTCCACGGGGACTGGTGTTGGAATAGTAAATTAAACTTTCCACTATCCAGCACCCCAAAGCGCTATGCGTTGTAATGGATTGCGATGTAAAAACCGCGTTGTAATGGCAGGCGTTGTAATAGCCTGCGTTGTAATGTCATACATCCTCTGCCACCACACCCTGCGTACACGCCTCCACGATGCAGGGATCTGTGACAAAACCCTGAACTGAATCACCTCTTTCCTCACCGGCAGAACCCAGAGAGACCGCCTCCCCCTTTCTGATCCAAAGCCACCACGATCACCTACAGGATCATCCTTCAGCCTGACCCTTTTCAACATCTACATGGCACCGATCGCCGACATCGTCCAAGCGCATCACCTCAACAACATCTCATACGCCGACAACACCCAGCTGATCCTTTCCCTCACCAAGGACCCAGCCACCGCCAAATCCAACATGCATGAGGCAAAGAAGGCCGTCACAGAGTGGATGAAGACCAGCCGTCTGAAACTGAACTCTGACAAAAATGGAGGTCCTCATACTCATCCCCAACCCCTGCACATGGGATGACTCCTGGTGGACGACCACGCTGGGAGCTGCCCCGCCACCCACCAACCACGCATGCAACCAGGGGTTCATCCTGGACTCAATGCTCTCTATGACCAAGCAAGTCAACGCTGTTTCCTCCTCCTGCTTCAACACCCTCCGCATGCCCTGCAAAATCTACAGATGGATCCCCACCGGAACCAGAAGGACGGTCACCCAAGCCCTCGTCAGCAGCAGACTGGGCTACGACAATGCCCTCTATGTGGGAACCACGGCCAAACTCCAGAAACGACTCCAACGCATACAAAACACCTCTGCATGCCTCATCCTCAGAATCCCTCACCACAGTCACATCACCGCCTACCTGATAGACCCGCACTGGCTTCCTTTCAACAAGAGTATCACCTTCAAACTTCTCACTCACGGTCACAAGGCTCTCCACAACGCTGGACCAGCCTGCCTCAACGAATGACTCACCTTCTACACCCCAAACCACCAGCTTCGCTCCACTGACCTCGCCCTCGTCACGTCCCATGCATCCGACGAATGACCTCCAGCGGCAGGTCATTCTACCACCTCGCTGCCAAGACATGGAACACCCTCCCCATCCACCTGTGGCAGACCCAGGACCTGCTGACCTTCAGGAGACTCCTCAAAACCTGGCTCTTTAATCAGTAGCTGCGTCATCCCCTCACCCTCCAGCGCCTTGAGACTCTCACTGGTGAGTAGCGAGCTTTACAAATGTGTGATTTGATTGATTGATTGATTGACTGATTGATTGTCTATAGTTGGTGATCATTGTAGTGTCCACCGAGGGTTTCTGCAGCAAAGGGAGAACATTTGTGGGTTTTAAAGCATCTAGGAAAGTTACGAAAAAAGCAAAGGCCTTCAGAATGGGTCTAGAGTAGGTGCGGTGGAGGCAGGGGTCGAATGAACTTCTTGGTGGCAGAGGTTTTTTCTGGGGTGAGGATGGGCTATGTAGTTAGAATAGTGTGATGAAGTAGGCCACACACAGAGGGAAAGAGTCCAAAAAGGCAGTTTTTTAAGTGCAGCAGTTCATAGGAAATGTCCCAGCCACCACACCACCAAGAGAGCAACTGACACAAGTCACAGTCTAATAAACATTCAATATTCCACATTCTGGAATGTTCTAGACACTAAGCATTGGCGTGAGACATTGGTCTAATGAGATGCCACACATCTTTTTTTAACATGAAAGGGAGAGGCTGAAACAAAACAAAAACCCAAAAAATGTTTGTAAAAAATGGACAATAAATAACTTGCAAGAGGGGGTAAGGGTGGGGCAATGTACAGATCCGGTGCACGACACTAAGAGTCCCTGGTACAATCAGGATTGCAGGAAGGCAAAGGGGGCACTTATTAGTGCACTAAGGTGAAGGGTATGTGCAGAGATTACAACCTGCAGAGCTGAGGTAGAGCTAAAAAGAAGTGAGTGGGTTCTCTTTGGTCTTCCTTACATATTGCATTATTTGATAAAGACCCCAGGTCCTTCTGTAGACAAGCCGCTAACTGGCTAAAGGGGACAAGGCAAATCTTGGAATACACCGTTCAGCCCGAAGTGTGGGTTGCTTATTTTGGCTCTCTATATGGTAATGGCACTGACGTAAGTAGTGAGACTAGTGAGATGAGGGATGAGCCTCTGGGAGGGGAAGGTGAACGGTTTTCTCATTGGAGCAAACACAAATAGCGATCTCATCCTGTGTGCCAGCGCGAGCCCCTGGTCCAGATAGAATTTCCAATGATCTGTATAGAGAAGACAAAATGCTCTGGGTTCATACTTTAATCTAGTTACGAACCTGATATTGACTGGTGCCCCTATCCTACCATCCTGCCAGATTGCCCATTTATAAAAAAAGGGATAGATCAAAGCCGATGAGTTATAGGCCGATAAGCCTTATGGACTCGCTCCCAAAATATTTTTGCAAACAGGTTCTAAGAAGGATGGAGGACTGGATGATGGAGTCCCAAACCCTGAGTGATTTCCAGGCTGGGTTTAGGTATAAAGTCAGTACTACTGGATCAGGCCTACCGCCTTATATGCATTTACTGGAAGGAAGTTGTTATCAAGGGGGGCAAAATATATGTGGCCTTTGTTGATTTGCGCACTGCATTTGATCAAGTCCATCGGCCTAGACTTTTGAGGGTTTTAAAAGAGATGGGCCACCCTATTCATCTTTTAAACATTTTAATTAGATTACACTCATCCAACTCAGCACAGGTTAGGTGGGGCGCGAACATTCAAGTAACAGAAACTTTCCCTGTCCAAAGTGGAGTGAGGCAGGGATGCGTGTTGACGCCCTCCATTTTTACTCTTTTTTTACTAATTTTTACTCTTTTTATCAATGGAGTTGTTGACTATCTAGATAGGGACGGCTGTGATGCCCCTATAATTGGTGTAAGAAGAGTGCCTGCATTATTGTTTGCAGATGACACCCTTTTAATTTCCAAATCAACGCAGGGTCTCTAACAACTCCAAAATTATTTTTTAAGGTTCTGTGATGATAGGGGCCTGATTCTTAACAAGGCAAAAAGTAAGTATATGATTTTTAATAGAGGAAGAAATAAACCAACAACTAGATCTGTGTGGATTGGTAGCACTAAGTTGGAGTAAGTAGAAGTCTTTGACTACTTGGGCAT
The DNA here is from genome assembly GCF_964263255.1 of Lissotriton vulgaris. Classification (NCBI taxonomy): domain Eukaryota; kingdom Metazoa; phylum Chordata; class Amphibia; order Caudata; family Salamandridae; genus Lissotriton; species Lissotriton vulgaris. The sequence goes on along the minus strand of NC_141695.1, from coordinate 732,129,363 downwards.
TCACCTAACTCCATCGATTGACTAGGGAGGTAAACATCCTTTACCACAAAGTTTTTACCACGCGGTACCTTTACCACGCGGCCGTTACAACGCAAGTCGTTACCACGACTTGCGCTGGAGGGTGCTAAAGGATTAAAAATAGTTAATTTACTATCGCAACACCTTCCCTAGGGTCCACGGGGACTGGTGTTAGAATAGTAAATTATACTATTCGAAATCCGCGTGGTAACGACTTGCGTTGTAAGGGATGCGGTGTAAAGGGATGCATTGTGACGGTACGCGTTGTACCGTCATACATCCGACTAGGGAGCACATATGGAAAAAGTCAAGTTACAATTAATTCATCAATGTGCCCATATCAGCGAAATACATAGGAAGAAGGTATCTCCTCAAATTGCCCCTGCACTTGAAATCTATAACACCAAAGTTCTTGGAGGAGTACTTAATGGTGCTGAATTATAGGGCACGGGCAGTCAATCCCCCCTTACTATTGTCGAAAACAGCTTCATAAGATCGCTGGTCAATCTTCCTGCTAGCTCCCCTCTGAAACCCCTGTACTTGGACCTTGCCCATAGGTAGCTGCAGCATAAGCTGAATTGTAAATTGCTTATGTTTTGGTTCAGGCTATGGACAGTGGAAGAGCTGGGGGCTTATCAAGAGGCTTTGAAGGAACTCCAGAAATTTTCCCAGGCAACATTGATTAGGTGGTTCATCACCGTACGAGAATTTTTGGGGAGGCTGGGGATGGAGACCTTCTGGTCCAATCCAGAGAGTAGGGTGCAAATTTACGGTGAAGCTGAAAGAACTGTATTTGGAAAAGACGCTTGCAATGGATCTGGCAGAATCAGCGACTGGCTTGACAAAAGACTTTTTGAGTTGTAAATCTGTCCCATTGTTTGAGTCAACTATTGATGAAATCACTCCATCGGTGGCACATCAACTTTTCTTACAGATCCACTACAAGTCTTTGCCTACCAGACTATTTTGTTCTAAGTGGTGTCTTAGTGCTTCTCTTGATGATTTGTGCCCTGCATGCAACGATTGTACAGAGTCAATTGTTTGTTTACTTTTCTTCTGCCCTCATTATTCATCATTGGGGAAAAATTGATATTTCCATTGTGTAGACTTGTTGGTCCGGGCCATTATCTTGAGGTAATGAGATCATTGTGTACTGACACCCATAGACCAATGGTCTTTGGCCTTTCTAGATTCTGGTAAGCACTGTGGATCAGGCGTTGGAAGATACTTGCATGAAGCACTTTATTTTTCTAGGAATTGCTGTATTTCGCTCTTTTCACATCCAAATAATTAATTTGTTTTTAACATATTTATTCCCAAATCTTCTCTGTTTTTATAGCTGTGCTGTGTACTTTTTTGGATCCTGGTGATCATAATAAAGTTTTTGATGATGATGATGATAACTGGCAAAATATACAATAAACTTCATACATAGTTTTACGTGAATCTAGGAGGAAAATAAATAGATAGTAAAATATGCAATAATGTTCATACATAGTCTTTGATAAATCTAGGAGGAACCTAACGTGTTCACTAAGTCTTGGTTCACTGTCACGACACACGTACATTCAGACACTTCCACCAACCAGACAATTGCATACCACCACAATCTTGTTCAAATTCTAAATAGGCTTGTCATTAAACATAACTGAATTTAGAAACAACTTAACAATCAAGAAGGGAGAGGAAAACTTTAAAGCTCCACTTTTCTGTGAAAGTTTGACCTTCACCTTGCTTCCAGATTTTACATTAGACCTGGCTTTTCGAGCAGTAGCAGCCCCATCCCCCCCTCCACCCCCACCCAGCGCCTTGAGACCCTAGCGATGAGTAGCGCGCTTTACATATACTCTTGATTGAGGGTGCCTAACGGGTTTTCTTTTATCAAAGTTTTGTTTCCTTTTCCAAACCCATTCTTGCTGAGTTCTATTCCAATCACCTTTGTCAGGCAACAATCCCAAGGGCGTCTTACTCATCATCCATGACATTTTCACCATTGTGTTAGGCCACCTTCCCCTGGCACTCTACCTGTGACCGAATGGGGCTTTAAGTCGTAAACCTAAACTCTCTCAAGTCTGTCCTTCTTCCAATTGTTTTGTGTTTGAATCTGAATATACTCTTTAATACTTTATTACATCTCTCCACCATTCCATTGGTTTTGAGATAATAGACAGAGCACTCTTTGTGCTAAATCCCCTTGAGGGACAATAATTCTCTTTTTCTTTACAAACTAACAGGACACCATTGTCCATTAAGATGTAGTCTGGCAGACCCTCTCTACTGAAAACATCACCGAGGAAGGTAATCACACTACCTCTCTCTATGCTCTGTGTGATACATATTTCTGGCCATCGCAAGAACCTATACATCAACACTAACACATACGACTAACAGTTTAATCATGAGCGGTCCTAGGATGTTCAAAGCTACCTCCTGCCACACTTTTGTTAGGGTGTCTCTCACCATTATCGGGTGAACTCCCGTTTTACAAGCCTTACTAGAGCTGCACTCCATGCATCCCTGACTACTCTCTCAACTTGGGTTTCCAATCTAGGCTGCCAGAAATGTAACATGATGATCTCCTTAAATTTAGAAATTCCCAAGTGACCTTGGTGACTCAACTGAAAGAGCTTCCCTCTATATTTACTGGAAGGAACCAATCTGGTGCCCCTCCACAGCATCCCATCTCTCTCAGACATCTCATCTCTCACATCTCAAAACTTCAGGCCAACCACGCTCACACCTTTTTTTTAGCTCAACCCTTTGCTGACCAAACTGATCACCTCCTTTCAAACCTTGTCTTCACTCAGAAGAGACTTCCATTCAAACTCGCTGACAACACCATAAGCGATCTCACATACCTTTAACTCACCTAATGGATCTTCCTCCATTTTAAGCTCAGAATTAATCTATTCCAGGACCAAGCATGGCAAACAATCTGCAACTTTATTTTCTGCACGAGGGATGTATTCCACTGTGAAAATGTAATCCATTTGCAAATTTGGCCTGATACTGCATCCAAAATGTTCTTACAAAACACTTATTTGAGGTGCTTATGGTCTGTCCTTAACACAAAATCCACCAACCCCCCAGGGACTTCTTCAATTTCTTTCTGGCACAGTAGATGGAAAGAGCTTTACGCTCAATAACTGTTTCAGGCCCTACCAAATCCCTGGAAATAAACATGATGATCCTTTCCACACCATTCTTCACCTAGTTAAGTACCATGCTCAAACCTTTAGTGCTGGTGTTGGTAACTAAAATGGAACATTCCATGACATCAAAACTCTGCAAAGAGTGGCTTGTTGAAGGTAGACTTTACATCATGAAACTCAATATCACATTTTGAAAACCAAACACACTTCTCACTCTTCTTCAATAGAGCCCTCAAGTTATGTATTTGTCTGGCAAAGGACTGTACAAACGTATTGTAATACTCAGCCATTCTGAGGAACGTTATTAAATCCTCCTTGTTATTATCGGGAACATGTAAGTTCTCAACGGTGCGTACCAACTGCTCCTTAGGCTTCATACCATCCTTTGACAGCCAATGGCCAAAATAATCTGTTTCAGTTTAAATAAACCTACAAATATTCTCTCTTAAGGTAAGACCTCTAACCTTGAACCTCTCCAAGATTAATCTTGTTCCGCTTGGTTTCAGCCATTGATCAATACATCGTCCTGTATTGCCCTTTGGAAGACTGAAGCAGCAAATTTGAGTCCAAACGGCAACCTGGTGAAGTTGAACAAACCAAACGGCATGACTAAAGATGTCAGAGCCATGGAGTCTAAACAATTCTGATGGTAAGCGCTTTGAGGTCCAAGGTAGAGAAGACAACAGCTCCCTCTAACTGGACAAGACTCTCCAAGATGTTGGGGAGAGGATTCTTGTTCACCACCACTATCCTTTGAGTCTAAGTCCAAGTCTACGCATAAAAGTACATCATCTGAAGATTTGTGTGCGACCACCACTTAGGCAAGCCATTCAGTTGCTTCGATCTTAACAAAAATCCGTTCCTTTTTCAATTTGTTAAGTTTGGCAAGCATGGCTTCTCTCAATGCTAGTGGTACTCCATTCAAGTTGCACACCACAGGAGAAACATTATCTTTCAGTACAATTTTGTGGGAATAATTGGACAAGCATCCGAACTTCTTGTCAAAGACTTATTCAAATTCTCGGCACAATCATGCAGAGTACCATTCTTACCTCTCCCAGACTCAACCACAGAGTAGTTAGGTGTAGAAGAGATATTGTTATGATGGACTCTACATCAGCAGGTGAGTGCTTTAAAATGATACACAGGTTGCTATTAGGATCCAGAATTACATTTAAGTCCTTTTTGCTGAATCAGCTGATGATTCTGTCTCCTTTGCAAAAGACATAGATTTTCCCAACTGTGAGGTGTCCCATGTGTTCTAAGACCCCATGAAGTACCCAAGCACTTTTATCAGCTTGCCCCTGTAGGCTTGATGCCTTTTGTCAGGTTTAATGAGCTTGACACTACCCATCAGTTTACATGTATGGAAATCTCTGGGGATCAACAAGATTTTAGCACCAGAATCAAAAAGCATGTCAATAGATTGTCCATTCACCTTGACCTTATCGATAGGCCCTTTCAGACTTTGTTGCCTGACTTGGAGTACCACATCCCTAAAGTGTAATTCATCGTAATCATACTGATTGTCATCATCTACTAACACTTCCTTCACCTTCTTAACTTTACTCTTGCTCTGGGACCTCCAGTTCAAAGCAAAGTGTCCTACTTTGCTGCAGATGCGACATTTGGCTGACAAGGCAGGATAACCCTTGTCATTGCTAGATTACCTGAGGCCTCACATCTAAAACACTTCCCATTCAAGGTTTTCTATAGAAGTGAACGGTCTGTATACTTGCTTGCAATTTGCTCACTGTGTGTACCTTGTCCAGAGGGGAAAGATTATCTTCCTTCTTCCTAATTTCAAAACAGGGTAAGGAGTGTCCTATTGTTTTGGCAATCAAAAACACCTCATAAAGTTTTGGGTCTTCCTTTTACCAAAACTCATCCTTGAACTTTTTGATGTTACAATGCATTCCTCTTGGCTACCCTCAAATTTGCAGGTAGCTCCCAACTTGTGTAAACTTGCAACATAGCTCTCCACAGACTCTTGAGGTTTCTGTAGTAGCTTACCAAAATAGTACCTCTCAAGAATCGTACTTACTTTTGGGAGGTAGTATCTGTCAAGTTTTTTGATACAGAGGTCAAACTCATTCGACTTGTCTGTTTCACCACTTTCAATTACCGGAAGGTGTTTTTCAAACACTTCTTGACCCTCTGGGCCTAGACAGTAGAGAAGCAGGGAGACCGTCCTCTAAGCAGCCAAAGAAGTACCACAAATACAGATGTTGTAAGAAAATAACTTTGTCCACTTAAATCACTTAATAATGAGTTCTCCCGTTAAGGAAAAGATAAAAGGTAGCACATAGTGGTCTGCATAATTGCAAAATGAAATGGATTTCACACTACATATGCTTTCATCATATGCATACGCATGGGCAAAAGAACCCCTATGGTACAAATTTAAAATCTATGAATATTCAGAAAAGACTTTCATTAAAAACTTCAATATAGTGACATTAAGTGTAATGCACCAAATGTCTAAAATACAATGTACACGGATGTCCTTCCTAGACAAACTTCATTATAAAGAGAATGCTGGTGCCCAGAAAGACTCTCAAGTGTCCAAAGAGACTACCGACTAGATGCACCCAAAAGAAAAACACTGAAAGTCACATACAAAGTGCTCCCTTATGCAATGATTAGGCCTCTTTAAGAAAACATTGGTGCCCAAAGAGACACCTGAATAAATCCTTATCTGTACGAAAAACATACTCAGCACAAATCTTACAGCTCTCAAGGGTTTGCAGGAAATCAATGCCATGAGATAACTGAAAACACAGCCAGATAACAGACAATGGCTTCCCCCAGGCTTCCCAAATGCACAAAATACAAGCAGTAAAGCAGACCAATCAGGGTCCAGTGGGCAGAGCACAGGAACATCAGGGCAAAACAAAGAGGGCAATGACAAAAAACACGTGGAGTAGTGTCATAGAGAAGCACCGAATGAGCCTCTAAGCAGAATGCCAGGAGAAATTCTGGTGTAGAGTGATGATGAGCATCATAGCTGATGGTTGTGATGGAGCCAGCGTCTAAGACGGCCTCACAAAACGCATGCACTAGAATGCCTTGAGTGTCAGAGCCGATGGGCCATGAGAGAGACAGCGCATGAGAGGGTGTCACAAATTTTACGCGCTGAAGCATTAGCAGATAAGAGCTGCTCTTGTGCAAAAGCAAGGTACTTTGAAGCATGTACTTCGGATTAAATGGTCAGGAACTCCTAAAGAACTCAAAAGGCTGGTTCCCACAGCGTATAACAAGTGTAACAGTACCTTTTGTCCACCGTAAAAGAAGGTAAACACAGGTGTTGAGACAATTCATCTTTTCCTCTGGTTCCGTGATGAAGTATAGCTTCCCAAACAGGCACAACCCTCTTTAACTGGATAAACAGTCTAACAGAGTGCGAAGAGGTTCAAGATCACCGCTAATGTGACGAAGTAGGCCACACACAGGGAGAAGTGTCCAAAAAGGCAGTTTATACAAGCACAGCAGTTCGCAGGAAATGTCCCAGTCACTATACCACCAAGAGAGCAACTGACAAGAGTCACATTCTAATAAGCATTCCATATTCCACAATCTCAGTTCCTAGGAAATTTCTATACACTAAGCATTGGCCTAACACATTGGTCTAATGAGATACTGGACATAGGTTCTTTGGTTAAGATCAGGAGAGGTTTGGAAAGGTCTGTACGGTCAGTTGATGGTTGAAGTTGCTGAAAATAGTGGTGATGTTGTTACTGAAGAATTGAGAGAGATTGGTAGAGGTCCTGCAAGGAGGTTGTCAGTTTGGAGGCAGACTTTTGTGAGCTGAAATCTTTAACAAGGGCAAATATATATTTGTTTCTGTTGGTGCTTGCATCGATACAGTCCACCAGGGAGGCACATTTGGTGGTCTGAAGTATTTGGTGGTAGCATCTTAAGATGGATTGCAGTGTGCTCCTATCTGCTTTGTCCTGGCTCATTCTCCATTCACACTCCAGTTGTTTGCAGTAGAGTTCATCAGTCAGAGCTCCTCTTTGTACCAACTGGCCTAGGGTCAGGATTTTTTTGTTTTGCTGTGCTTGAGGGGGACCAAGGAGTTGGCACAAAAGGTGACCCACTTGTTGAAATTCTTGATTGCTTTGAGGAGACTGTTATTGTGTTCATCTTTGTGTTTGGTGAGAGCCATGTTCCAGTGCTTGTCACTGATGCTGTTCCAATGTCAGTAGGCTGGTCTGGTGGTCGTGCATGGGCTTTGAACTGGAATGGAGATGCTAAATTTGATGAGGACATGGTCTGTCCAAAGTGAATGGTGTGAGTTCATTGACCCAGAAGTTGTTGAACTTGGTGAAAATAGGTCCAGTAGGTCCCCGGCGACATGGGTGAGATTCAGGCTTTTAGGGTCTTTGATGAGTGCTTTTGAGATGAGGTCAGCGTTGTCTTCTAGGTGGAAGTTCAGCGATCCAAGAAAGATGTAAATGCTAGCATCAACCATGAGTTGTGGACAAAGTGCATGATGGTGTTGGTGAAGTTGATGGACAATCCCTGTGGTCTGTAGATGGGAGTGCCACTTAGGAGGAAGTTGTCTGTGACATGGAGCTTGAACAACAGACTTTCAATATTGGAAGATGAGGTGTCTGAAGATGTAGTGCAGCTGAAGGTGTTTATTGGACCTGGCATTATCTGCCCCAAATGTTTTAACTTTACCCTCCACTTTATTGATGATTTTGTTTTGGTTGGCCTTTGGACTCTGTGCACTTTACCACTGCTAACCAGTGCTAAAGTGCGCGTGCTGTCTCTAAAGATGATAGAAATGGCTTTCACACGAATAGGCATAGTTAAGAACTGCTTGTGCCACCCACTTAAGTAGCCCTTTAAATATGTCTCAGACCTGCCATTTCAGACTGTCTGTATAGTTGTAAAATGCCATTTCAACCTGGCAAAATAAATGTTTTGTCAGGCCCAAACCTTCCTTTTTTATTACATGTAAGTCACCTCTGGGTAGGCCTTGAACAGCCCAGAGTGCAGGGTGCAGTGTATTTAAAAAGTTGGAGTTTACATGTCCTGGTCGTTTTTCACTACTGCAAGGCCTACATTCTCCCATTGTATAACATTACATCTAATAAAAGATCGCTTTCAACTGGGAGCAGGTAGATAAGTCAGTGTTTTTTGTGTAGTGCTCCCTGACAGTGGGAAGATAGGTGTTGGAAGGATGGGCCACTCTGAGGTCAATGAAGGGAGGAGCTGTCACCTACCACACTTACTCATCACAAAGACTCTGTTGAGCAGTCTCATAAAGGGGTTGTCACTAGTCTTTTTGTGACCCCATACACGCTGGGGTCATGACAGGGAAAAAGGAGATGCCTGACACCTCAGAGGGGTGGATACCTCTAGAAACTTTCTATACTTCTAAGTGGGCACCAGGTATATTGAACCTCAAAGCCTGACTTTTCAGCACACTCTGGACCAGTGGAAGACTCTGCCGGGAAGAAAGACTGCTGTGCTGCTGAAAGAACTGGACTGTTGGCCTAAAAGACTGCTGTGTTGATCTGCTCCCCTGCTGGCCTCCTGCCTGGGTGAGAAGAACTGGACCTGTAGCTTGTACCCAGGTCATCCAGATTGGCTCCAAGAGCTAGTATTTTGTAACCAGCACTTGGACTCTGCAACTGTGATTCATACCCTACCAAGTGGTGCCACCCCAGTCCTGGACCCTTGGAAGTGGGCCTCAAGGCTCTCTGCCCATCTGTAGATCCAGCATAACTGAGTAGTTGAGACTATACCTGTGACAAAGAGAGAGAGTGCACTGTGTCTGTCTTCTATTTCTCTGTTCTAATGCCTAGTGAATTATAAAACCAATCCAGTAGTAATTAATGAATTTCACCATATGTACTTACATGTAACATTGTTTACACATTTACTAAAGATTCCTTTGGGAAAACCCCCAAAACTCTATAAATCAGTAATTACATTCTATCCAGTTTTCACCTTCCTGCTCTAATTGTCTTTAAAACATATCATGTGAAGCTCATTACCCAATATTCTTTGGCTGGAGCCCTCTCAGTCCATGTACCTTTTTTTTTTAAACCCACCCAATTCTCATCAAATTCTTTTAGTATATTTTAAAAGATGAGATCAGTCACTCACTTAAGAAATGTTGAAAAAAAAACTCTAAGCATCTCATAATTATAAGTAAAGAGCATGCAGTGTTAACATGGTGTGTAGCCTAATGAGGTTTAAAGCACACCATTTGCCACTCTTTAAATTTGAAGGATAGCCCAAAACCTTCTGGGTTCCACTTTTCTTTAGTGAGGTTTTTGGGTTAGTGTGCCTCTGCATTTCTTCAACATTATAGAAAAAGAATTTTCATCCATCCCTTATAAAATCTCTATGCAGTTTTAATTAATGTCCCTGGACAGCTATGCATTATTTGTTGTCCAGTGTAAGCTAGTTAACTAGCCTCGTGTAATCAAATGGATGCTATAAAAGGCATACATAAATATATGCATTGTTAGACCTGGCATCCTTAGGGTGGTCTGCCCCCAGGCGTGCTGCTTTTTACCTCCACCTTTTACAGTATCTTTTTGTTGGCCTCAGGACTGTGCGCACTTTACCGCTGCTAATCAGTGCTAAAGTGCATGTGTTTCTTCCCTAAGCATGTGTAACTGGTGTATACATGATTGGCATATTTAATTTACTAATATGTACCTTGTAAAGTGGTGTCCCATATACCCAGGAGCAGTAAGTTAAATGTTTCTAGTGAGTTGTGGCATTGATTGTACCACCCAGAGAAGAAGCCTTTCAAACCTGTAAAAGGTCTGCCACTGCAGAGGCTGTGTGTGCAGTCCAACTACACTTTGACGTGGCATTTAAAATTATGTGGCAAGCCGTAAACTCTGCTTTTATTATATAACGGTCACCCCTAAGGTAGGCCCTAGGTAGCCCTAAGGGCAGGGTGCTATGTAGGTAAAAGGTAGGACAAGTACTTAGGTTTTTCATTTCCTAGAAGTGATGGTGACAAACAGCCAAATAAATTTCTAACTACTGTGGGGCCTACCCCTCTCATAAGTTAGGATTGGAAATTCCCTTATACCTGTTTAAGTGGTAATTCCTGATCACAGAGGAGTTGCTTTTTTATGTTTTCTATGTTTGAATTAGTACTGATAAATCCTCTTTACTGGTGAAGGTGGATTTAACCTTAGTGATTTAGAAATGACACTTTTAGAAAGTAGGCGTTTTCTTTGCATTTTCTGCCCTATGTGTCTCCAATACAAATTTGGGCTGGGCTGCGTGACAGCTACATTTGTGCATTCCATCTAGACAGCCACAACACACAACACTCAACTGCATCAGGATTCTGGTGGGTCTTGGTGGTCAGTGAGGATTGGGAGAGGCTGTCACTTACACTTCAATAGGTAGCGTCCTGTCCACACACAAAGCACTGGTTAGCCCCAGCAGTAGCCTGGCAGACAGAACAGAGTTGAAAGGGATCCTTGTGCACTTCAGATGGCCCCTTTGAAGTCACCCCCTATATCAAATGCACTTTTGGGTTTAGGTACTGGGGCTGTGACCCCTTCAAATCAGACACTTTTTGGACCTGTACCCAGATACTGCTGCCTCTACAATTGCACATTGCCAGAAGGACTGTTGGTCTTCCTGGAGTGAATGCCACCCTGCTACCTGCTCTGCTGTGTTTGCCTGCTGCTTGTTGAGCTGCAGGAGGGACTGTTACTTTGCTTACTGTCTTGCTGTGCTGGCCTGCTGCCTGCTACCTTTTGCTGAGCTGACCTAAGTGTTCTCCAAATGCTTGCTTGTTTGGCCCTGTCCTTGAAATCTTAGGGCCATCAAAGTTTCACTTGCTTGCCATTGCCACAGGACTCCATCACTGATGAGTCTGGCAGTTGTCCCTATAACAAACAATCAGAGCACGCCTGATCGGCAGCACCCCTTGTAAGGAGAATAAGCTCTTCCCTTGAGAGCAACTGAGCACCTTGCTTCTGTCAAAGACGCCACTGTGCCGACGGAAGCCTGTCAATGCGGCCCGTCTGACTGTCGGGATGAAGATCGAGTACTTTCTTCTGTTTACAACCTAGGTCCCTGCAACCACACAAAACACTGCACTTCACGCTTATTCCCTACAGGGGCTGACGATGTGATACCTTGGCAATCCCAGGACTTGCCAGCAACATTGCATCCAGCCCCTCTGGTGTGGGGTTCCTTGACAACACTGAGCCTCGCTTCTCTGGGCCCAGGACGCCGCATCACAACCACCCCTCAGGTACTCGATGACACAGGAGACTGTTGATGGAGTACTCCTCTCAAGATCACCGCCTTTCCACACAGATACTGAGTGGGAGCCACTGGACCAACGAGGTCCTTGAAAACCAAGCCACATGCTCGCAGTCAGCAGGGATCCTTAACTGCATTGCTGTGGCGGCTTTTCCCGCTGTGTGCAGCTATTTTCAAAATACCGCGTGACATGACGAGCTCAGCTCGTCATCAGCATACGAGCGCCGTAGCTGATGACGAGCTGAGCTCGTCATCAGCATCAAAGGGATTAAACCACGTTGGTACCAAGGGACCCATGGAGTGCGTTTTTCTAGGCGCCTGCTTGAAATATTGTTTTGGTCACAATAGACGTCCGAAGGGGCTCAGAGCCTTCCATATTTAGAACTGTTGATTTTGCGTGTCACCAAAGCACTGCATTTATCTGTATACTTTAAATGCTTATAACTTGAAAAGTATTCATCAGATTTTTTATTATTTTTGTCTTGCTTTGTTCATAGTATACTAAGCTATATTTACAAACCTGTATGGAATATCTTTGGAGTGTATTCATTGTGTTACCGTGTGTGGGTGTTGCACAACTACCTTACACATTGACTCTTTTGATAAGAATGCCTGCTCTGTGCCACTCTACCAGAGGGTGAGCACAGGTTATCTCAGGTATGTATCTAGCTTGCCCTGACTAGAGTAGTGGGTTCTGCTGGCCTGGGTGTACACCTTAGCCAACTAAAAAGCCCTTTTCTAACATGCATACATAGGGGGGCTTTGGAGAACCACCTTCATCCATTGATATTTTCAACTGTCAGTCACATTTTGCATCAGCCCACTTCAGCCTTTGTTTCTCTTACACTACGAATGACAACATTTTATCCCGATTAACTGACCACATGTAAGACATCTGCCGCGTGTGGGGCAGCTGGGGAGAGCTGTTAGGGTTCTGATAGTCCTAACGTGGGGACACTCCTGTTGGAGTAACCATTGCGCTTTGCAAGCTTACTACTAATAATAAAAACAAAAAGAAGTGCACTTCAGTACCAGGCTGGTAGGTTAATATTTCACTTTGCCAGCGCTTTCATCTCTCCATTCCTTATCCTTTTTTATTTTCTGTCAACCTTGTTTGTTTAAACTATGTCGCAAGGACTGAGCCATTCAAAGCTATTAGTAGCTTTTCTTTGAACAAATAGGACTACAATTACCCAATATGGTACTGTTATGTAAAAATTACATGCAATCATATTTTTTTTAAAGTGCTATTTTCATTACAAGCTTGTGGATATCATGTGAGGAGGCAACATGATTTCTTTAGTCTTCTCTTTATATTTGTTGCATATGCTGCAAAACTACCCATATTTGCTTCGCCAATGGCTGTTGCTTTCATTACAAGATACAGAAGGTGATGGACGGAATGTTGCACAGTTGCAAAACTTTCACCCCCAGTCACAGATCTGGGTTTAATCCATCGTTTTTTTGATCACCACGCCACCCCAGTTCTGACATGGCCATATGCAAATCAGTCTTGACCCTGTGCCTCATGGGAACAGTCCAGACCGAACTGCCAAGCCATGTCTTCCCTGGACCGGAATCAAGCATCCTAGGACCGGTTTCTGGCTATCAGCCGTCTTCAGCCATAGTAGCTTGACTCCAGTGGCGTAGTGAGCACGGGACCCATGTCTGGGCATACCCTTCCAACATAGGGTGTTGTTTTTGCAGTCATCACAAGATGTCATTATATAAAATCATATACACTTGGCTCTAAGTCAGTACAGGAATCTGGGAAATCTTGATGTGTATGATTTTGTATGCAAAGCAATGTATTAGCAACATGCAAAGGACTGTATTGGGACCGAGTGCAGACTGTAAAGGACAGCCATGGGAAGGTTGCAAAAGAACCTTGGGGCATTTTATCAAGACAGGCAATAAAATTATCGCCACTTTATCGGCAGAAAACTGCAGCTAAAACGCCGATAATCGGCTTGATAATATGCTCTATGAAATTCCAATTGAATCCCATGTTAGATGTCCTTCACATCTAACATGGGCTTCTATTGGAATTCTCTACCGCATATTATCAAGCCCATTATCGCTGTTTTAGCAGCAGTTTTCTGCCGCTAAAGCGGTGATAAATGTATCGCCTATCTTGATAATATGCCCCTTTCTTCTTAAAAGCATCTTTCTATTTTAATAATGAAGAGATGCTAAGCCAGGTCACAGATGTAGGTATGACAATCTATCATTTTTTGTACTGATATGTTGATCAGCTTGTAAAACGAAAGTGCATTGTGTAGTGCTAAACCCCAGTTCATGTATGCAAAAGGGTATAACTAGAAGGGAGCAGCGAAAGACCCCCAGGATTCATGGAAGGGCATATTTATGAGGGCTTTCCGTCATGCTTGCACCACGCAACATGATACATGCACGATGCAAACCTCTAAGTATTATTTATAATGTCACTCAAAGCCACATTGCGTGGCTCTGAATGGGTTCATAAATCTGGAGTAAGGCACCGCAGCCTAAAGCACTGCATTGTCTTATTCTGTGTAAGGGAGGTTATGACGATTATCGCACCCATTTTAATGAAACTGAGAAGCTGTGTTTAGAATTTGTGTTTCCTGGGTCCACAATTGTTAGCATAGCTCTAGACAGCACGGTTTAACGGAGTAGCACAAAGCTTCAAATTTTGGGGATTATGGAGGCTGGGGATGTTCCTGTTGCACTTGGTAGTCCTATAACACTTTGTTTAACATGCCGACTCTGGCTTGAGTGGTGCAGCGCCCTATATTATGCAGGAATGTTCAGGTGGTAGCAGATACAATGTTAACCTGGACAACAGCGATATGGAACCTAACATTGGGCCCAGTGGAATTTAGACCGGTAAATTATTTGGACACATCCTTCTATGAAAAGGCCTGTCTTCAGGGCCTGGTGCAGGGGGGCTGTCCCAAGTTTTAAAACGTTTCCATAGTTCCTTTCAGTCAATGAATATCTCCCAGCCTTTATTTTCAATTAAGTGGTGATAACGTGCAGATGGTTGTACACTGTTAATGTTAAACCATGCTGTCTGTTCAGGTAAAGTGTTTTCTTGCAAACCTCCGCTGAAATCAAACCTCCCAAGTTTCTCTGTCTACTCAGACTTTTCTGGACCACTCTGATTAATGGCATCCATCCTAAAAGCTAATTTAAACCTTTTCATCACTGGTAAGGAGAGAGGGCCGAGTTGATGTACAAACAGGAGAAGATGGAAACTTTTGGACTGGGCTGGCTTTTGAGCAGGAAGAACATTCGAGCAAAGCCTTTCTATAAACGAAGGCTGTCCCATCAAATGGTTCAGATCAAGCACTTTCTGTTTTATCAGTCAGGGAAGCTGTAAGCAGATGTGGAATTTTTTCCGACTCGAGCAAACGCAGTCTTTCATAGTGAGCAGGTATTTGCAATATTGCTCTCAGCGTTTTCTCTTTAACCCCCAGAGTTAAAAACAGCTTCACAGCGAGCCTTGAGCAGTAGTAAAATTGTGCGTTGTGATGGTCATTAAGTAAACTCATAAAATTATGGTTCAACGTGCTAGAGCCTAGGGATGTTAACTTAAGAGGAATGGAGCGTTCAATTGACTGGTGTACAGGGTCGTCCAGCTTAAAGAACAAGGGCCGTATCAGGTAAGGGGTCTCTGCCCTCCTTTTCGGTGTCTTGAGCGCATACATTACCTCGCATTACCTCGTAATTGCTCCCAGATAGCTGGGCTCAAGTTGGAGGTACACGCGGCTGGACGGTGTCCACGCACTATTTTCACAGGGTGAACGCTGTATACCCTGCCAAGTAGTTGGACCCCATAGAATAATGTGTATATAGGAAAGACTACCCAAGAAACTAGAAAACGTATTCTACAGCACCAATCACGAATCCGTTGCAATGTTATGTCCGCCCCCTTAGTCGAACATTATAACAAATGTGCACATTCACCCTCAGATATGTCATGGTTTGTTCTAGAAGTGGTGAAGAGCACAAAGAGAAGACATTGCGTGGACAGATTGCTCACACTGAAGGAGAATAATTGGATATGGTCTGGTGATACTGTTGAAAAGGGACTTAACTCCAGCACCTTGGCTGCTGTGGTTATTTTTCCCCTGTGCTGGAAAAACCTTGATGCCATATATTCATGACGAGCTCAGCTCGTCATCAGCACACGACCACTGTGGCTGATGACGAGCTGAGCTCGTCATCAGCATCGAAGGGGTTAATTGAATGGCACGCATTAGCAGTGTTGGGGTAACATTTGGATTGTTATAATGGCCCCTCTGTTGATACCTACACTCGGCTGAGTGTTAGACTGTTCTCCTCAGGTTAAATTCCTGGTTTTGGCTGTGTAGTGTCCCAGGCTACTACTTCAGTTTTGTCGACATGATACACGTGATACTTTGCTGAACTTTGATACTCTCGGTATTCTAGATCTTCTCATATTCTCAATTTAAAACGAGGCGGATAGAAACTCTTGTCCTACTTTTGATTAGATGTTTTTGTCTTCCTTTAATTAAGCCTGTTGGTATATTTGTTTATTATTGCCTGTCTACATGGGAATTAGGATTTACGGTATACTCACAAACCATTAGAAGATGGCGGCCAGTTTCATCGAGTTGAGCCCATTGAATCATTTTGAGTATTTCCCATTCCAAAATGGCCGCACCATTCCACGTTGAGTGGCGTCTGACGTCAACGTATCTTGTCTTGGTAATGGAACAGACACGGACATTGACTGTCGCCAGAACTTTGTAGTCAGGCGTTCAGGGACGAGTTTCTCCATTCCCGTATGTAAGGTAAGCGAGAAGCCGCCAGACAGGTCTTGCCGAGTTCCTGTAGCGTAGTTGGGCTCTCACTTTGCTGGGATTGGTATATTGTTATATTAGATATCGCTTTTACAGGAGCGTTAGACTTACGCATTCTTGCCGAGACCTATGACCACCAGTAGCCGCCAGACAGGTCTTGCAGAGTTCCCGTAGCGTAGTTGGGATCTATCCATACTGGGATTGTTATACCAGATATCGCCTTTAGAGAAGCGTTAAATTTACGTACTCTTGCCGATACCTATGACTGTTGCATAGTTAGCTGGCAATTCTCGTCCGTATCAGAGGTGGCAATCTATGTGATATATTTCATTTTTACAGATCAGTTTCAAGACCAACACACGTGAGTGAATATCAGACATTTATACCTCACACGAGGTGCTGGTGATGGTAGTGTCTAGTTGTATAGTTGACAGGTAATGGTCTTAGGTGACGCATACTTTAATATGGCTTTTGACTTCATTTTCAGGTAACAACTCATAAACCCAGCACTCGTGAGTGATTGTTATTTGGTTTTCTCTCACATGTGGTGGTGGTGATGGTAGAGATTAGCTGAAAAAACGCCCATCAGATATTTATGTTGTTTTTTTGCACCCTATTTTACAGATGGCTGATTGGTTGGTCTATCTTACATAGTGTGATTCAGTTAACAATTGAAATTTGTAAGTATTTGTTGATTGATATTTATATTGAATAATAATTAAATTTAGGTGATCTTGTATTTAGGGTCACTTTTGTATATTTTGTATATATGGCATACGTAGTGTTGTATAGTTCATTATTGTCCTTCTAGTGTGAGCACAATGTACAGTCTTTTCTTTGTGTCACAGGTTTTGTAGTACTGACATTGTATATATTGATGTTTTTTGTATATTAGATGTTATTGTGCAACTATTTGTCCTGAAGATGGTCCCAAGGATCTATGTGGCCACCAGGGACCGAAACGTCGACGTGTGAACACCGTTTTTGCTCAAATCATATAATTTGATTTTTGTAGATCTTTTGAAGATGTGCAATGCCCATTTTGAACATGGCTATTTGTAAAAACCCATGTATAATGCGAAAGGTGTTCCTCCTACCACTCAATATTGTTTGAAATGATTGGTAGTTTCTGTTGCCAACAATCAATTGATGTATTATTAAAGAACTTGATCTTTTTTGATAAACTGTTGTTATCATTCAAGTTCCTGTGACCATCACTAATTAAGTGTTCATGGATATGACACGATCAAATACTAAAGTGATTGTATGAATGACTCCTTTAGGGATACTTTTTGCTATTGTTGTTATTAACGATACCCAGTCCCTAGGAGATTATTGGGTGGCTCTGTTGTTTTTGAAATTGTTCTACTTTGAGGCAGTCTCTAATGGTTCCTGACCTCAGTGAGCTATTGATAATCTTGCACCAAATTGGGGCTAGTCTAAGCTTCAGGTCTTTTGGCAGTCTCGAGGGTAGCTGATCAAGGGAGTGGGATGAGGGTTTCGCAGTGGCAATCAGATTGCTAATTATTTCTTCCTGTATGGGATGGAAGGATGACCAGCGAGTAGGTGTGATCATTAGGGTATTGCTATTTGTTGCTAGTGTCTGGATCTCCATGAGGGTGGAGGGCTTATTGCTGAGTGAATTTTGGAGATTTTTTCGTTGAAAAAGCTAGCAAATTAGTCGCAATGGGTTTTGGACGCCACCATGTTGGTTGTCACCGGTTTGGATATTTGGCTCCTGATGATATTAACCCCTCCCATGCTCATGATGGAGCCACTCCGTCATGAGCATCGGCTGAGCTGTGCTCATGACGGACCGGTTCCGTCATGGCCCTGCCGCCGCGCCTGCGCAGCGCTGATTTCGCGCCTGCGCGGCGCGTTCTATTAAGCGGGCGGGGCCATGACGGAACCGCTCCGTCATGAGCACAGCGCAACTGCGGCTCATGACGGAGAGGCTCCATCACGAGCATGCGAGCGCCGCTCGGGCCCCCCCCCTAGCGCTGCGGCGGAATTGCCGCCGCAGCGAAGGGGTTAAAGAGTTCCTTGGGGCGGTTTTTAGCATTGTCTAGGGTGGAGCAGAAGAAGGTTGTCTTTTTGCTCTTGATGTGTTTATTGTAGTTTCTGCATGCTGCCTTAAGTTGATCACGATGGAGGCCTCCAGGTTCTTTCTAGGGTTCTGAGGTGTCTTCTTTCCTCATTTATGTCTGTGGTGAACCATGACCTGGAGGGGGTGCTTCTGGGTTTTTTTAGTTTCCAGCCGGTCCAAGGTGAGTGTCAAGTGGAATGGTAGAGCGAGGTGAGTTCAGTGGTTGAGAGGTGCTCCGCCGTGTTTGGGAGGAGCTTGCTCAGCCCTTCTTCTAGTTTGTCTCGGGGGACTCGGGTTGTGTTCCTGACCCATTTAGGAGGGGCCTGATTAGGGGGTTGGGATAGGGCCGGTTGGTTGATATGAAAAAGTATGATGTGGTGGTTGGGCCAGTCCACGGGGATGATGTAGTCAATAGAGATTGAATTTTTGTCCGCAATGATTGCATCCAGGGTCGCTCCTCTATGGCGTGTTTCCTCTCAGCAGTGTTGGATCAAATCGTTGTCTAGAAGGAGTCTGTTGAGAGATTGGATGAGCAGGTTTTCTGTTTCATTCCATCTTAGATTGAGGTCGCCCAGAAATATGCTGTTGTCGCTGCTGAGTGCGGATTGGGTGATCAGGTCCGACAGCTGTGGTCCAAATTCGTTGGAGTTACCTGGAGGGTGGTACAAGAGATGGCATTGCAGTGAACTATTTGTGCACAATTTGATGATGACCGACAGGCATTCAAAAGAGTTATAAAGGCAGGAGGGACTTTCTACGATGGAGATGTCACTTTTGTGAATAATTGCTGTGCCTCCACCTTTGTGCTCGGGTCTGTCTTTGTGGATAATTAAGAAACTGGGGGGCACCAGTAGGTCCATAATGGGGTAAGACAGGGTGTTCAGCCAGGTTTCCGTGATGAATGCTACATCTAGGTCATGGGAGAGGATGGCTTCTGCTATTTCTGTTGCATTTTATGGCTGCAGATCTGCTGTTATTAGGCATACAGTTAATGGAAGGTTCATCTTTTGTTTTCGGATTGCCAGGCCGGGCTCTGGATATGGAGAATAGATACCCTGGGGGTCTGGTGGCTCTTCGGGGGGGAGGGGTCCCTGCCCATTTCAGTAATGACTTGGATCAATGAGTTGGGAGTAGAGTTAAACGGGGAAGCCATAGCCTGAGCTAGCTGGTTAGTGGGGTGATCATATGATGAGGCGAGTTCGGTCGCTTCCTGGCGGAGAGGATGGGATTTGTTCTTCTGGGTCTGACTGCTCGTGACTCAGTCCAGGGTTTGGTGGGTGATGGCCAATAGCCTGGGGGGGTCTGGGTCCGGTTGGGGGGAGGTGAGTCATTCCTTCTGGATAAATTTGGGGTATGGGTTCGATCGGGGTGAGGGATGGACAGATGGATTTTCCCTAGGGAGGATAAGGTTTCCTTTAGACCATGAATCAGGGTTCCGAGCTGAGATTACAGAAGGTCACGGCATTGCGTCAGATTGTGCGAGGGGGAGAGGAGTGAACTATGGGGGGAGCTGAGCCCTATGGGTGAGCGGCTGCAGGTTGTGTCATTTCTGGAGGGGTTTAGAGCAGGAGGGGGTGCTGCCTCTGGCTTAGAGTTCGCCTGTGGTAAGGCTGGGGGGGAGGGGAGATGTGGCTCCATTGGGGATGGGCGTAGTGTACCTCTCTGGGGGTTTCAATGTGCATTTGTAGAGTAGGGATTAGCGAGGAGGGGCTGGGAATCAAAATTGCTTGGGAGTCGGGATTCTCTTTGGGCGGGTGATTGTGTTCTGGGGGTGCTCCGGGTGATGGGGGCTGTGGATCAGTTGTGGTTGGAATGAGGGCTCAGTACTGGACGGCTGGGTGAGATGGATGGTGAGGCGGGGTTGGGTGAAGGGAGGAGCTATGGTTGAGGGTGATGCGGGGCTAGCGAGTTGGCAAAACACGGGGGATGGGCTTGCAGCGCGGGCGTAAGCAGGATCAAATGACTTGATGATTGTAGGGAGCTACTTAGGGGGGGACCGTGGAAGGTGTGAGTTGTGAGATGTTGCCATCTTTAGTGCGGGGAAGAGAGAGGTTCTCGTCTTTAGCCTGAATTAGGATGGTGCGGTTCTCAAAGATGATAATGGAGATGTCTCCGGTCAGGGACTGTTATTTCAGGGGGGAGATTGTTAGTTTACGGTTGTGGTTTGTGATGGTGGTTCTGGAGACAGGGAGGTGAGAGTTGAAGATAGTGACCAGAGGTCGGGCCTGTTGGTGTGGAAAATGAAGTCCATTTTCTGCTGCCCTCTGGATGAGCATTGGTAAGTGTCAACAACTAGAGTTTCGGATGTTGCCTGATTAATTTCTGTTTAAAGCGTTTTTTCGCTTTGAAGGAGAAATTGTGGGGGCAGGTTATAGCGAAGGTGTTCTGTCCGTTAGGTGTCAGGTAGTTGAGAGTGGGGCAAGGATAAGTGTCCAATTACAGGGCCGGGGGCATCTTAGCTGGGCGGGGGGAGGAGAGGATCCTCAGGTGTGAGGGAGGGAGAGTGTTGTGTCGGGTAGGGGCTGGGCTGTTCGGTGAGGTGGGTAGTGGGGTGGAGCGTACTGAGGTCACTCTTGGGGCGTGGTCGATTGGCGGGGGAAGGGAAGCTGATTGCCGGGTTGGAGGGTGGGGGTGTTAGAGGAGCGGTCAGGGGACCTCTCTGGGGGCGGGACGATGGTGGGCCAAGAGTGTAGAAGCCCTCGGCTCTCTTGGTTGTGGGTGTGTAGCAGGATCAGGGGCCTCACTAACCTGGAGATGCTGGGTTGTCGGGGGTCTGTTCTGCATGAGCTGTCCCAGTTCTTAGCAAAGTGATCTGCATTTTTAAATTATTGTACAGGATGTGTTACGTAAAACAGTGGGGATTACAAGGTGTAGAAGTTACATATAATCTTCCATAGCACACTGTGCTATTTTAAAAGGTTTACAATGCAACTACAGGTAACATAAGGATCTATGTGGTGAAATCAGAAACCCATTTACCTATATACATAAAATAAAATCTGTCATTTGCATGTTACATGATGTGCTTTGCATTAACCCTATATGCTACTTTGAGTCAAAACTGAGGCTAGACAAACCACAGATCTTTCCAGCAAGTGCATTAACCTCCATCCACTCTTATTATTCATTTAGATTTACTGGAAAACACAGACCTCTGCAGCAGGTGCCATAACCCCATAAGATATTTTAAAATACATTCTCTGCAACCAATTAACCAGAACAGATTTACTGCCAGTTTTCTTCTTGCTGCCACTTTCTTTGTGGCAGAGTTTAAATACAAATAAATGTATACGTTGAGCTCCAGATTTTGCATTAGGGTAAAGTCACTTTTCAGACACAACCCAGATGTAAAATCTGTTTTGGGATTTACAGAATCACACATTGCCCTGCCTTGCATTACCTTGCATCAATTAGGTATTATTTGGGTGGTGCTAGGGCGTCCCTGTGCATCCATCGATGTATTTTGACTCAGAACCATATTTAGAAAGACTTGTAGATAAAGGTTTGCACCCAAATGCTGAGCCTACCTGAGGCTGGTGTAGCGAGAATAAATATATCAATTTCTCCTCTGGATTTCCTCTTTGCAAGTAGGATGCTTTCGGAAGCACACATACAAGGATGAAATAGCCTCATAGAATAGTTTTTGCATGGCTTTGGGAAAAAATATGCAAACGTTTTCTTAGGGTCCTTTTGCTGAATGTGCAATAACCTTTTTCTTTCACTACCCTAAAATTGCTTATTCTTGCAGATTCTTTTGTTAGCCCCTTTTATGCATTCATCATTGTTTTCTTATCTCTCTTCTTACCTCCCTTTCTGTCTTTCTCTGTTGTTTTGGGTCATAGTCTGTTGGGTGAAAAGTGAGCCCCAATCTCCTAAAATGAGTACAGGTTGGTATGGCTGAGTAAGAATATTTTGCATAGGAGAGTGGTCTCACCTCTGGATAGCGCAGGCAGCTAAAGCAATCACATCTGCATGGAAATGTGCTGCATATGGAATATTATCCCTGTTTGAGTAGGCTTGTGGTAGAGTTAGTTTGTTCCATCCCTGGGTTGACAAAAGGCAACATTGTTTTATGTGTAGCTTACAAAAGTGTGAATCATCTGCCTAATACAGGAGCGTTTGCATGTATACTCAAATTGAGTTCAAATGTACTCATAATAGACCTTCTAAACATACATGAGGGCTTAAGATCTGATGTCACTTCCTGTAAAGTCATGGCTTGTGATGCCACTTCCTATTTTGTCAATTCCTGTGATGCCATGTGTGATGTTGTGCGCCGTGATGTTGTGTGCCATGATGCCGTGCGCCATGATGTCACGTGCGGTGATGTCGCGTGCAGTGATGTCATTTGCATACTACCTAGCTAGGTTCGTCCCCCCACTTCTTTTTTCAGGACTAGTGCCCTGCCAGTTAGTGCATTTTTTTCTGACACTAGAGCTCAGAAACACAGTCCAGTAATTGCCTCTTTGTGTTTTTAAGCTCCGTTATCATAAAAACATGCATTAACATAACTCAGAGATATTTTGAGTTAATGTATGAGACTAACACACCAAAAAGAAGCGTATTGATGCCTTCTGAGCTAGCGCAGTGAAGTAAATGCCATAATGAAAAGTCGGCACCATGTGCAAATGGATCAAATAAACACCCCCACCTGTTTCTCTGCATGAAATGAATTGATGATCCTGGATTGGTTTGCCACTTTGACAGATGTCTGTATGGCACGGAAACAATTAAGCACTTGTCAACATCTTTAATAAGACCGATCAACTTAAATCAAATAAACTTTATTCAGTTTCACATAGATAAAACCATAAAAGTTGCATAAAATCCATAATACATTAAAACATGAATTCATTAAAAAGCACAGTTTATAAAATATGAATTGAACCTGTTGCACAACCTCCCAATTTAATCTATGACAGTAAATGCATAGTACCATAAAAGCATCTCCCCAGGGTTGGTTTTTCCTTCTAAAGTGAGCTAGCCCTCCTCAACCGCTAAGATCTAGGTGATTCATCAACCAAATGGCTACATATCCAGGCAGTCCCTCTTTTTCACAATAGATTTTAGATAGCCCACAATAAAAAAATACAATCCTCCTTCAACAGTTGAAGACACAGGAGGGCAGGGTGAGCCTGGGTAAAATTCATCCTCTTTAAAATGGGGACTAAAAAATACCTTCGAGGGATCTCAAAAAATGTACAGAAAACATAAAATGTATCAGATTTTGTGGAGACTGTCCGTTGCAGCTACAGGGTATTAACACTTGACCTCTCCTGCACCCTTTGGGACAAGCTAGAAGGAGGTGAAAGAGATTAATGTGAAACCTAGTAAATAAAAACCACTCATATGTGGATGAAGACCCCAGGAGATAAGGCTCGGTAAAGGGAGTTGTTTTGATCGTTAAAAGGATGCGAACACTCGGTTTCTAAAGTTCCCACTCATTCCTGTCCAGTTTCCTTAGGGTGAGAAAGGATTCCCTGATTAATTCCACATCCTTCTATACAATGGTTTCAGGCTTACAATATAAATCAGCACGCCCTACCCCTTCAAGGCTACTTTTAATGTAATTAAGCCAAGGAATTTGGGATACATTATCAGGGACTCACTTACAATCAGATGATTAAGAGTCAATGCATGGTTCAACCAACACTTCAGTCAAAACACAAGTGGGTGTAAAGCCAGGGTGTCACTTAGAAAGGGGACCCCCAGCTCCTCATGGGCCGCCAAATTTGACAGACCACGCGGAACACACAACAGATGCTTCAAAAAAATATTCTCATGCACCTGAAGGGAATCCGCCGCAATATGCCCCCATATTTCACTTCCATAACTAGCTATAGCCACCCTTTTCGCTTGGTACACTTTCAGCAAAAATGGGTTTGGTATCTTCCCTAGTTTAGAGGCGAAATTGAAAACAGCCGCATTCACCTGGGTCAAATCCCCCTTTTGCTAGAAATTAACCTATCAGCATAGAACATACATAGAATCATAAGCGACTGTGTGTCAAGTGCAGGCATCTACTACAGTATCTCCACAAGCCGAGGCTTAGGTTTACGTCCAAAGATGACACTTGGCTTGTAAAAGCCTGTTGACTCCAAAGTATTCTCCAGGACGATGATGCAAGTTTAAATGAGGAACAACTTTGGATACAGCTCTGCACAGATTTATATTGATCATAGTAGAGTTTTGTGAATCTAAAAAGAGATAATGCAACCAAAACTCCACTGCAACGCCCCAAATAAAGGAGATGTTTTAAAGTACTAATCCTTGGGTAGGTTGTGCCTACAAGCAGCCAGATTCTGAGCGCTATTGTGTAACTAAAGTATTATTTATTTATTTATTTAAGGGGGACAGGCCAAGAATCGTCAGACAAATGGAGTAAGTGCTCGGTGAAGTTTTTTTTCTGCAAGAAATTAGGTTGCTTGTTGACTAGGGTGTGACCCCTGCTGTTCAAGTAGCCATCACAATCCTTGTCAGGGTGAGGCAGAGGCCAACCCTAAATTAACATATGCTCAACTCTCTGGTAGCTTGGCACAGAGCAGTCAGGCTTAAATTAGAGGCAATGTGCAAAGTATTTGTGCAATGCTTCAAACAGTAATAAATTGAAGAATACCACACAAAAATCATCCCAAACCAAGTTAGAAAAATTGAGTTTTCTTTATTAAATAAAACAAGATCAACATGACAAAAATCCAAACAAGACCAAAATGGCAAAAATCCAATCAATAGAACCAGAGATATATGGTTGCGCCAGACCGGGACAAAGTCATAAATTCAGACTGACCATGATGCATCACAGATTGGCTACTGGAAGCCAGTTAGGCCAGCTGAACAAAGTACCACAAATCCTGATTTGCGGATCCCCAAAGGCTGGCAGAGCACCCTAAGCCTGTTCCCAAGGCTTTAGGACTGGTGTAGCACCACTTGGCAGGGTAGACTTGCAGAAGGCAGAACCCAAGTTCAGGTAAAAGGTTTTGAGAAGCCGGTTATGTCCCTGAGGCTTTAGATTAGGAGGCCAGCCAATTAGCCCTTGGAGTCACTCTGGGTTCAAATGAGGCAGGTCCGATCCTTCTCACCCAGGCACGAGGGCAGCAGGGAGCAGGTCAGCACAGCATGGCAGCAGTCCTTCAAAGCAAAAGTCCAGAAGAGTGGCACTCCTTTCAGCTGCACAGCAGTCCTTGCAGAGCAGCCATGAGTCCAGAAGTGTAGTGAAGAGATGGTGTCTGAGGACCAGTATTTATACCAAGCTGTGCCTTTGAAGTGGGGAGAAGCTTCTAGGGGCAGGTATCTGGTGGGAGAAAGCAGCCCTTTCTGTGGAGGCAGGGAACAGCCTATTCGAGAGTAAGTGGGGCTGGGTCCAGCTCCTGCCTCCTATCATGCTAGTGATGGCCCATCCAGGCACACTTAAGCTCCTGATTTTGTGTGGCTGTCTAGGAGCAATACACAAAGCTCATCTGTCAACAACACCAGCCATGGGCACCAGACACAAGCACTAGGCACCAAAGAGCTACGGTGAGAAAATGCCAACATGCTAAAAGTGACATATTCAAAATTTTAATTTAGAATCTGTTTTCACTATAAGTGATGATTTTCTCATTACAACTCTGAAGACTTCAAACATAAACTAGTTACCTATTCCCATTTGGAAATTACACTTATAAAATGTAATATGGTAACTCCAATGTTATCCTATGAGAGAGGTAGGCTTTGCAGTAGTGAAAAACACATTTCAGGTTTTTTTCTACCAGTACATGTAAAACTAAAAAGTACATGCCCAACTTTTTAAAAACATTGCACCCTGCCATCTGAGCTGTCCAGGGCCTACTGTACGAGTGATTTATTTGTATTGAAAATTAAGTTTTGGGCCTGGCAAAAAGGTTTATTTGCCCAGGTCGTCATGGCAATTTAAGACTGCACACACAGAATTTAAAAGCAGGCCTGAAACATGTTTAAAGTGCAACTTAAGTGGGAAGTAAAAGCAGTGCTGCAGGCCTACTAGTAGCATTTAATTTACAGCCTCTGGATACTGGTAGAGCCAACTTACTAGGGACATACAAACAAATTAAATGTGTCAATTGAGTATAAACCTATCTCACCATATTTTAAGAAGAGAGCAGAATGCACATTAGCATTGGAAAAGTGTGCAGAGTCCTAGGGCCATTGATAATTAAGTCAGAAAACAGGAGGTCTGCAAGAAAAAAATAGTGAGAAAACCACACCAAGAAGGCTAGGACTAACAGCTGCTAATTCCCCATGTAATTGTGAATAACTAACAGAAAATATCTCACTTCTCTGAGTGTTCAGTTCAGTTTATAACTTTATTCGAATGTTTTAAAAACATCATAAAAGTATACAGTTAAAACATTACATATACATAACAAACAAAATGATGAACAGGGAGAGCTTTGGCATATGGTGTGGGAATTGCTGCACATAAATTTACGGAAAAACCATACTAAGTCTTGCTCTAATGGATTTCAAAATGAAAGTAGCAGTAAAAAAACATATATCTGGACTTGAAAGTGAGAATAAAAGCCTCATAGCGTTACCTGTAGTATACATGGAGTATTTAAGGAACATAGGCTTAAGATAACAAATACGCTGCGCTTTATACAAAGGACAGAGTAGTAAAAAGTGCGGTGTGCTTTGTTTAGTAAAACCGTCACATGGACAAGGAATAGCTGGGTGAGATTTCATTGTGGGGAAGGCAACCAGGTTATGTACTATACCTAATCTCAATCTTGAGAGAACAAACTGATGAGACTGTCTGTGGATAACATTAAGGTACATGGGTATACCACGACTTTCATCTTTCAGTGAGTAATGAAAAGTATGTGTGGAATATTCTCTGGTAGCATTACTTTGTGCATCAGATTTCGCCCTCAGATAATCGTTTTTTAGTTCCTGTTTGCTCAGAGAATTCAAACAGGTGGGGTCATTACATATATCCATGTCAAACAGATCCTTAACAGTTGAGATCACATATTTTAACCATGGGATACTTAAAACTTTATCCAAGAGTAAGCAGTCCTTGATAATGTCTTTGGTAAAGGCAGTTTCCGTCTTGGTAAAAATGGATTTCCATACCAACAATGGTCTTAATCCGGTTAGATCGGACAGGTAATCCAGGTCTAGTTCCGAATGGGTTAAAACAGTGGATGCCGAGGAAGGAAGACAAAGCAGCCGTTTGAGGAACTTGTTTTCTACAATTTGCAGGGCCCTAACGTTGCAGTGTCCCCACACCCCCGAACCATACAATGCTATCGAGGTACATCTGTGCTTGTATATGGTCAGCATATCAACAATACGGCGGCTTCCTACTTTAGAGGCAAAGCGGAAGACGCCTAGGGATGCTTTCCCCATTCTGGCTTTGACATTTATCTCCTCTGGGGCCCACGATCCTCTGTCATTAAAAGTAACACCCAAATAACAAAAATTGGTAACAGTCTCAATATGGTTTTCCTTAAAACAAAAGGGTTTAAAAAGTTTCAGCTTTTTACCACACACCATGACAAAGGTTTTGGAATTATTGATTTTAAGTTTCCTTCTCTGTATAAAATCATAAAACCCGTCCATCAGTTTTTGGAGGCCTATAGGAGTCCTGGATAGTAGGACAGTATCGTCGGCATAGAGTAATACCGGTATGGGAGTGCCTCCTACTTGGGGGGCATCTGCATGGATTTACTTTAGTTCTTGCTCAACCGAGTTAATGAAGAGCGAGAAAAGCAACGGGGCCAATACACATCCCTGTCGGATACCAGATCTTACTCTAATCTTTCGTGTGCACTCCCCCGCTGGACCATAGCGAATTTGGGCAGATAAATGAGAATAAAGTGTGGCTAAAAAATGAATAATGTCAGAGGGGGCTCCCATACCCAATAAAGTTGACCATAACAAAGCATGGTCAACCAGATCAAATGCGCTAGAAAGATCCGCGAAACACAAAAATAAAGATCCCGGTTTGGCCTTGGTATATTTCCCTATTAAAAGGTTCAAGTTGATACATTGTTCAATCGTACCAAGGCCCTTTCTAAAGCCATATTGGGATGGGGCAAGAATATGATTATCTAAGGCCCAATCTTCCAAACGTGCTAACAGGACCCTACTCAAGATTTTTAGTGAGGAATCCAGAAGGGAGATAGGGCGGTAGTTCTTAGCCTCTCCTCTATCCCCCTTCTTATAGATTGGGATAATGATGGATTCACCCCAGGTAGAGGGGGCCCTGTTATCCATAGCGGCGTTAAAAGCTATGGTCAATAATGGACTCCAAAGGGCTGGATCGAATTTATATAGGTCGATTGGTACCCCATCTGGGCCCGGAGCCTTTCCCCCTTTACTATTCATTATTGCCATATCCACCTCGTGGATCGTGAATCTCGGGATTTCCACTGGGGTAATATAATTAATATAAGAATTATTATTAGGTTCTCCAGTTGGGTCAAAGATCCCTGTGAAGTGTGACACCCAGCCATCTTCGCTAACTTGGGCGGTAAGAACTGGAAATTCCTCTTTTTGGAGGAATGGGCTATTGATGGTACTCCAAAACAGCTTGCTGTCCCGGAGGGCTGCAGCTTTGCTCAGATCTTCCCAGGCTGTTTCTCTTAGTTCTTGTTTCCTGAGTTTTAGCTCATTTTTGTAATTAGCCCTCAGGGATGTGACTGCTTCCCTGTCTCTGGGGGTGGTGGAGAGGGCAAGTTTAAGAGCTTTTAGTGCCCTTGTGCATGCTTGGTTAAACCAACCCTGTGTATCCCGTTTAGTTTGGGCCTTCTTGGTGGTAAGGGTTTGCTTAATTATAGCACCCAATTTCTCAAAGTTAGTTACGGATTGTTCTGGTGGGGCTTCAGTATCAAGGCAACTAAGTATCGTATTTAGGCCAGCTTTCACAACACTACGGTGTAGATTCTCTGATTTTTCCCCACACCACTTGATGCGTGTCCCATTTGGCCTACATGGGATAATGTCATCAACAACCCTACCGGAAAGTACGTTCCTAGAGAGCTCACAGTATATGATCATAGTAAGAGCATTGTGGTCACTCAGACCGAGGTCTAAGATCTGTGGGACCGAACAATGGGGAGCTAACCGGTTGGAGATGAGCAGAAAATCAATGATAGAGGTAGTATTTCTCCCCGTGAAGGTGGGGGCCAAGTTACCCTCATTATCAGGGGCATGTTGGTGAATTGATACATCAGATTTTAGCATCAGGTTGTTAAGGGAAGTACCGTATGGAGAGTGTAGAAAGTGTAGTAGATTCTCC
This sequence comes from Lissotriton vulgaris, assembly GCF_964263255.1. Taxonomy (NCBI): domain Eukaryota; kingdom Metazoa; phylum Chordata; class Amphibia; order Caudata; family Salamandridae; genus Lissotriton; species Lissotriton vulgaris. The sequence continues at coordinate 732,099,771 of NC_141695.1, read as the reverse complement.
CCGTTGTCCCCATCGTATCCACATGTAGTTGAGTAGGAGAGGGGGCAAGTTCTGATGTTAAAGTCTCCCCCCCAAACAATATCATAGGATATAGCCGATTTGCAGAGAATAGAGTCCATAACAGATTCAAGTTCATCTACAACAGTAGTACTGGAAGGGTCAAAGATGTTATTGTAGTGGTTAATCAATAGTAAATTTCTGTCCCTACCGACCAATATTTCCAGGATTTGCGAATGGGACCCCACTATATGACTTTCCCTTACATGTATAGGGAGGTGTACAGATAATAAGATCAGTAATCCACCTTTGGCCCTCCCCATTACAGATTCTACCGCATTACAGTTGTATGAAACAAAACCATCATAGAAAATATCTTCCACTGACCACGTTTCTTGCAGACATAGAATGTCAAAGTCCATAATGTGCTCCCTCCAACCCAGGGCTGAAGCTTTTTGCCGCCACCCAGCAATGTTCCAACTCGCCATTGAATATCCCTTTGACATTGGGTCCTGTACTGTATTAGTGTGGATAAATGGGATGGAAGGTGTAGTATGGGCCAAATCGGGAGGAATCTGGTCCAGTTCGGTGGAGATAGCTGGGGTAGGAAGGGTGGGAAGGGTTTCCAAGCATTGGGTTGGTAATTTAACCGTAGGTAGGGCTTCAGTGTTAGCTGGAACATGGGTCGGCTCCAGGGAGGAAGAGACGGGGTGTAGTCAGTCGACTCCCTCTAAGCCTTCTAAGCAACCAAAGCGGTTGTAATCCGTAAAGGGATGGAATTGGGGCACGTATTGGGGTGGTCTAGGTGGTCTGGCATCGTATGCTCGTTGCCTGCCCCTCCGTTCCACAACGGTCCAGTCCCCTCTTCTCGGGTGGTGGCGAAGGTTAGTTGGTGGAAAAAAATAAGAAACTGGAAGGGTCTGGATGGTTGAATCGAAGGATCTGTTGAAGCCTGCACATATGTGGGATACTGTACGGGGGTCTCTGAAACTAACGATTAGGCAGTCACCATTGATGTTTTTAGGGGTCTTGCCTATCCAGGGAACCCTCCTGACCATAATAATTTCGTTGTGTAAGTGGGCCGGGAGGGGTCTATTCCAGTTAAGCCATTTCATTACCTTGCTTTTCAGGGTGCTAAAGGTTTCTGACTCCCCTGTTTCTAGTGGTGGTACTCCAGCTAGGATGACAGTAAACCGATTAGCCTCTGGTGGAAGATCAGGCCGTCTAGGTCTAGGGGTATTGTGTACCTCATTCGGGGGTCCCTGGTTTCCCTCAGCCATATGGACTGATGAGTTAGATTGACTTGGTTGATGACTCGCCACGTTCTCGGCGGTTGAATTACTGGGCATAGAGGGAGTTGGTAAGCAGGTATTCGGTGGGGGGATATTTAGTTGGTTCGGGTTGGGGTTAGGAGGTGCTGGGATCGAAGGAGTTGGAATAGTAGGAGGGATATATTGACACTGGGGGTTACTAAGGGTGGCTAAAACGGAGGCAGTTGTTTTCTCCACGTTGGATATTCTGGAATATAACCTATCCAGTTTAGCCTCTAATGGGGATATAATTGATTTAAGTAAAGCCACGGCCCATTCCATGGATATTTCTCTACCCGGGGGGGAGACATCATGGGGGTTAGTAGTGGTCTGGGGTGGCTCCCCCCGCACCTTGGCTGATTTTACAGACCTTCCCGTTTTAGTTTCTTTCTTGTTATACACTCTTTTCCGTTTCCTAACTGCACCCTCTCTCTCCCCTTGGCTCTTATTTTCAGTAATGCTCACTTCAAAATGGGATGAAAGGGAAACATTATTGCTTACAGGGACACAGTTAATGTCAGCCACAGTGTTGATTGTGGTAGCCAGGGTAGCCAAGGTGCCAGGGTCTTCTCTAGGCGGGGATGTTACCTCCATAATAGCAGACTGGTCGCTATTTCTATTGGGCGTTTTGGCGTTAGCAAGGGGTCCTATGGATGAGCGTTTAAGAGAAATGAGTTCAGTTGACAAACGCTTTTCCAGGATGACTATCTCCTTGTCTATGATATTATTGGCCCTTATGAGGAATTTCTCCATACCTCCGGCGGTTGACAGGCTTCCGGTTAACGAGGATTTGATCCTGTTGTCTCTACCAGCCATTGCCCTTAAATAAAGAGACTCGCACAGGTTAGAGGGATGGCCCGGTCCGGTCACTTCGGGTCACGAACGGCCACAAATGGTCCCGCCCTTGTCCCGGGCTTCTCCCGGCACCCTCCCGCGCGCTCCCGCTAGCGGGTACTGGCTATCCCTTATGTAGATGGTCCGTTGATTTGCAGGCGGGGCGTGGTGGACAGGGAGAGCGGCCAGGTGTTGGTGGGCGGGCGCGGTGTGCAGAGGCTTCTGGTCCTAGAAGTCCTGCTCTGCGCGCTCGCAGCCCTGGTCCAGTCCACGCAACTCAATCCTGCTCCCTGCTGACACTGGGGCGCAGCGGGACCCGCGAAGCGGGTTCCGCAAGTTGTTGAGGAAAAATAAGGGTCCAGAAAAGCCCTCGCACCACGGCAGCAGCAGTCTCCGATTACAGGCGTCCCACGGCGACCTCTCCACTCCGCCCTTTAGAAGAGCTGCAGGCGGGGCGTGGTGGACAGGGAGAGCGGCCAGGTGTTGGTGGGCGGGCGCGGTGTGCAGAGGCTTCTGGTCCTAGAAGTCCTGCTCCGCGCGCTCGCAGCCCTGGTCCAGTCCACGCAACTCAATCCTGCTCCCTGCTGACACTGGAGCGCAGCGGGACCCGCGAAGCGGGTTCCGCAAGTTGTTGAGGAAAAATAAGGGTCCAGAAATGCCCTCCCACCACGGCAGCAGCAGTCTCCGATTACAGGCGTCCCACGGCGACCTCTCCACTCCGCCCTTTAGAAGAGCTGCAGGCGGGGCGTGGTGGACAGGGAGAGCGGCCAGGTGTTGGTGGGCGGGCGCGGTGTGCAGAGGCTTCCGGTCCTAGAAGTCCTGTCCGCGCGCTCGCAGCCCTGGTCCAGTCCACGCAACTCAATCCTGCTCCCTGCTGACACTGGGGCGCAGCGGGACCCGCGAAGCGGGTTCCGCAAGTTGTTGAGGAAAAATAAGGGTCCAGAAATGCCCTCGCACCACGGCAGCAGTAGTCTCCGATTACAGGCGTCCCACGGCGACCTCTCCACTCCGCCCTTTAGAAGAGCTGCAGGCGGGGCGTGGTGGACAGGGAGAGCGGCCAGGTGTTGGTGGGCGGGCGCGGTGTGCAGAGGCTTCTGGTCCTAGAAGTCCTGCTCCGCGCGCTCGCAGCCCTGGTCCAGTCCACGCAACTCAATCCTGCTCCCTGCTGACACTGGAGCGCAGCGGGACCCGCGAAGCGGGTTCCGCAAGTTGTTCAGGAAAAATAAGGGTCCAGAAATGCCCTCGCACCACGGCAGCAGCAGTCTCCGATTACAGGCGTCCCATGGCGACCTCTCCACTCCGCCCTTTAGAAGAGCTGCAGGCGGGGCGTGGTGGACAGGGAGAGCGGCCAGGTGTTGGTGGGCGGGCGCGGTGTGCAGAGGCTTCTGGTCCTAGAAGTCCTGCTCCGCGCGCTCGCAGGCCTGGTCCAGTCCACGCAACTCAATCCTGCTCCCTGCTGACACTGGAGCGCAGCGGGACCCGCAAAGCGGGTTCCGCAAGTTGTTGAGGAAAAATAAGGGTCCAGAAATGCCCTCGCACCACGGCAGCAGCAGTCTCCGATTACAGGCTGAGTGATTACCAGAAGCTAAATTTAACTCAAGCATTCACCCAGAACTTATTTTTTTCTCAATGAGATGCCCTTAGAGCGATGGGAATGCCCACATATTGGTCCCATGCTCAGTGCGGCATAGTACTCAAGCTGTACTTCAGTTATGAGACTCCACTATACCAGAACTGTTATGGGGTTCCTTTTGTTCCTGTCATATGGGGAAATGGCTTAACAGTTCAGACTGGACAGCTTCTCTTTCAGAAAACCAATGTGTACTTAACATATGGATAGTTCCCTTCTAGGGTGGCAAATTAGGCACAAAATCTGAACTGCAATGCAGCATGCATAATTATCAGAGGCTGAAATTAATTCAAGCACTCCATCCTTCAATTTTTGTGGTCTTTGCACACAGCTTCATCTGTCTGTCAAAAACAGTATTGTATTACAACATTAGATAGAATGGACTTTGGGTCAACCCCTTGCACAGCACATAATGGTGTTTTACCTAATGTTATGTATCTGAGGAAGGATCATATAGAAACAACACCATATTTTATCATTGACTCATTTTCTTCCTTTTTACACAATAACCTTTTACACACATTTGAGTGTGTGACAATGTTGGATTGGTTTCTCTGAAACTGCTTCACTTACATATCTTGCTTTGCCTAACAATGTGACAATTCCTTGAACACCACGTACAAGGTCTCGACACACATCGTGCCAATGTCATTCTATTGTTTATCCGGGGGTGACATGACCATCTATAGGCCAAAACAATGCTGGCTTGCACAGGACTCGCAAGGATGCTTTTCTTTATAAATTAACAAGCATTTCCGGATTGAGGCAGAGGAGTGCTTTGCTGATATTGGCGAGGTATCTACATTCTGACACTTCGGCCCAACAGCTGCTGACTTCCACTTGCAGGGTGTGCAGCTTATGACCGAGAAAAGTGCTTACATTTTTTCCCATCAGGTAACCAGGGCTGGATTATGCAGTATGGGGATTCTTTGCTACACACACACTTGCTTTAGAGACTTAGGTTAGGGACTGCATAGTAGGAGTATGACCAATTCACTATAATGTATTTCATGCCTGAATATATACTTTGTTTTATCACCATGATGGGGCTTTTTATTCTGTTCACTGTTCTGGTGCTCTTAGTGACTTTAATTTGCTTCTGTCTATTGATCATTGTAGCACATATATTTTATACAAGAATCATGCTGGTTCAATGAATATTGAAAATGTCTCTCTGTGTATTTCTATTATGTTTTTCTGCGAATTCTAGATTACTGCTGATTTTATGGAACAATTTTTAAGATTTATTGTTCTCGGTTCATTATGGTCTAGCTTCAACCATTATCTAAGTTAATTGTGCGTGACAGCATTCTTCTCTTTCATAAAGAGCACATCCACAAATAGAGTAACTCCCTTCATGTGCCCATGACTACTACTGTGACGTGTGCTTTTTGAGATCAAGTGAATAGTTTGTCTCGTAACCAATATTTGTTTTCTATTGAAGTCCTGCAGATCCCCAACATTAAAATGTATACAATAAACATGTCATAATAAAACAAGGTTTGATAATCCTACATGTTAGAGATCAACACCAGACCTATTGGTATTGCCAGTGTTTGTTTTCTTTTTTTGTTTCCTGGTAAATAAAAGGTTGCCTATATTACATTCATAAAATCCTCTTTTTGTGTCTCTGTCAAAAGAAGTTTGCGTGGCAAGGCAACTTACATTATTGCACCTCCATTTTTTTAGTGTCATGGAAACTAAAAAAGCACTATAATAAAGGTTCCCTTGCCATTCAACCTTTTTAAAATATGGAAACAAACCATAACTATAATAAAGACAAGGTAGACTTGATTATTTGGCTGGTGGCTGACTTTAATGTGTTTGCACATTTAGCACATTAAAACCGGACCTATTGGTTTTGCTAGTGCTTGTTCTTGTTTACGAAAGCTGGAGTAACAGCATTGCAAGCTTCTATCAGTGTAGCAGATGGGCTGTCGGTAAAGGATTTCTGATGGTGGAGTCAAAAGGATTTCTGATGATGTAGTCAGCTTAGGCCCCCAACAAAGCAAGATGTGTTACCAACCCACTCTAAATGACCTTCTTTCTTTCCTGTTCCACACTTCCATTACCCTTTTAAAATTTGGAATACTTAGAAATGTACGCATCATTATAGAGCTCTAGGATACAAACATGGCATTCTCATGATCAATTAATTAATACAAGAGCTCAGCTTGCAGTTCAGCATCCAGTAAACAGAGTTCAGGTATGTTTTTGAAATTTCCATACCTGTTTTGCATATTTTCTTTTAATAACATACAGCAGTGCTCAGGTTTCACAACGTAAAATGTAGGAATTTATCTATGTCTGTGGGTATCTATATATATGATATTTCTATAGCACAAGCCTAGCCAAAAGGCAGAAGAGTGCTGTACATGAACAATGACAATCATAGAGTCAAAGCGTAATAGGAGATGTAGGCAGGCTGAGTACGGATAATGTATTGTGATGCAGTGTTTTTTAAAGAGCTGAATTTCAAATCTTTCCTAAATTGGTGCAGTGTTGGTGAGGTCCTGCTGGATACAGGGATGTTGATCCAGATATTGGGTGCATAGATGGAAAAGGTTTACTGTCTTGTTTTTTTCTTTTGTACACCGCTTAGTGTGCAGACTGATGGTGTCCTGGCTGCAGGTGTACCAAGAGCCACTAGAGGCATGGAGATTACCTGCAAGGTAAGCAGGGGTGCTGGCTGAAGAAGCATTGTAAATGATGCAGCTGGTTTTGAAGATGGTTTGGACTGGCAAGGGGGTGGGGTCAATGGAGTACCATTAGGATGGCAATCATTAGATCATATTAGTTCAGGCCTTGGATGAGATGTTTTGTGTCATGTGGGATGCCCTTATGAGATGCCAGCATGGAGCCTAGATGCAATGGCATTACCACTATCCAGATGCAAATGTTAGACCTGATATCCTTGGCATGCTATTCCTCCAAACCTTTTCCCTTCACTCCTCCTGTTTTGCTCAATTTATTTGTGTTGGCCTTAGGACTCTGTGCACTTTACCACTGCTAACCAGTGCTATGGTGGTCATGCTCTCACCTTCAAAGTTGGTAAATTTGGACTACACCTAATTGGCACATTTAATTTACTTGTAAGTCCCTAGCAATGATGCTACACATAGCCAGGGCCTCCACTGAGGCTTGTAATGAAGTATTAAATTGCCATTGTGACGTGCTAAAATGAACCTTTTGCAAGGCCTAAATCTTACCTTTTAATACATATAGGTCACCCCTACATTAGTCTGAAAAAGCCTCATAGGGGTGGGTGCATTTTGTTTAGAATGTAGGACATGTATATTTAAAATGTACATGTCCTATCAGTGAAAACTTCTAAAATTGTTTTTCCCTGTTGTAAGGCCTATCTCCGCCATTGACTTACTCTGAGTTACCTTATTACATTTGATAAGTGCTAATTTGGAATTGGGAACAGCTAGAGATATGCATGTTACACCCATGTTAATTGTAATTAAATTAAAAAAAATTAAATTACAATTCTGAAAATGCCACTTTTAGAATGATGACATTTTCTTGTCCCAACCATTTAATCCTACTGTCAGTGTCCTGGGCCATATGACTGTGAACTGCTCTGCTGCTGGGGTTGTGTATTGCTTCTAGAGGGGGCATATATGTAGACAGGATGTGCCATCTTGGCAGTAGGACTGGGGAGGGCCTGTACCCAGCCCCACTTACACTTCATAGAACTTTGCCTCCTGCACACACAAAATAACCTAACCCAAGGCCTGCATTTCTTTTTGTCACCTATCCCCCCCTTCAGACTGTTTGGAGTCTTGACAGTGAAGAACTTTCCAGGACTAGATGTGGTAGTAGAACAGGGAGTCCCCCACACAAGGGGGAAGGTATAAATATTTGGTCTCCAGAGCCACTCATCAGAACATGCCTGGACCTGTGGCAGTTACAGAAGAATGACTGACCTACTGCCAGGGGACCTCCCTGCTACTTGAAGGCTTGCGCTGCTATCAGAGAACAAAGATTGGACATGCTTGCCTTCATCCCAAGATAACCAGAGTGACTCCAAGGGCCAGTTGGCTAACCTTCTGTGTAAACTTCACGGACACAAGCTTCAGAGACCACCCTGCAACTGGCCAGCTGACCTGCTACAAATGGGCCTGCTTGAGCCATACTGCTTGCTTCTGCTGGAGTGAGTCCCTGATTCCATAATGGTGCCTGCCCAGGTCCTGGAGGATTTGTTGGCTTTAGAGGGTATCTTCCTAAATAAAAGGTGAAAATTCAGAAATGTGGGCTTCTTATGACAGTGAACAGGCCTGGTCGCTCCAAGGATCTGCTGCCTGCAATGACGGCCAACACAACGCGCTGGTTTGTGTACACAATGACAGGCCATGGCCACCGGCACTAAGAGACCTGCACTTTGCATTACAGCAATGAATGCCCATGACAACAGACACCGGGAAGCCACAGCAACAACCATCCATGGTGTTCAAATGGCTCTTTGCGGTACGACCACCTGCAACGCCTGACCTGCACTTTGCACTACAGCGACAACTGTCTGCAACACTCAGCCCCCTCCTTACGGCCTCCTACAATGCAAACTGATCTCTTCATGCTCGACTTAGAAGGTAACTTTTAAGTGGGGCTAGCCGGTTCCTTGTATCCAACCTGCGCTCCATTATGGTTGGCCTGAACTTGTGACTCCCCCTGTTCTAGCATGACCAGATGATCGATAGTGGCCCTTCATGCTTTTAGGTTCTATTTTCACTCAACACTTTTACAATTGAGTATCTCTGGTTCTACTGATTGGATGTTTGTCATTCTGGTATCATTTTATTTATTTAGAGTGACTATTATTTTACATTGATTTGGGATTTTTCTTGAATTGTATTTTCACTTTATTACTTTTTGCATGCTGCATAAATACCTCACATGTCTTCTCTAAGTTAAACCTATCTGCTTTTGTTCCGAGCTACCAAAGGGTTAAGCATAGATTAGTTTATTGACTTTTGTGGTTTACTTTGACAAGGATTGTGATTGTTGTCTGACTGGGGCTTACCCCTCCAACCATTAACCCAGTTTCTTATAGAGAGTATGAGTGCTTAAACAGAAGTTCTGAAGTAACTTTCAGAAAGAAACTGTTTGACTTTCTTTAGAAAAGAGAGCTGATTGCAGACCATATTTGTGTTTTTTTTGGAATTGGTTCCTTCAAGGAGAGGTTGGTGTACAGGGTGAATTTAAAAGAAAGCATTCAGTGAAATTTGGGGTTCAATGCTATCATGTTTCATGGCATTGAGCTAGGTTTGTACTTTTTCTTTTTGTTGTTCTTGGCAAATAAGATGAATTATATCTTAGTTAAGATGAACTTCACATAGGTGCTGGACATCTAAGTCTGGATGATGTTCAAACAGTTCGAAGCATTGGATGTCAGCAGCAGAGTTGACTTTCAAAATAAAGTTGTGAATAATCACATTATCTGGATTCAGTTATCATTGAAAAGACTGTCAAATGGCTCCATGTAAAGGTTGAAGATTACAGGAGAGATGGGGGACTCCATAGGCGACTGGAATCTTTTGTGACCTGGAGGTGCCCATGTGAATAAACTTGTGTTGGTTGGAAAGGTATGAGGAGACCCAATAAATCCCATTCAAGACTTTATGGTGCAAACGAGGGTGGGATGCTCAACTGTGTCAAAGTCAGCTTACAGGTCCAGCAATATCAGGTGACAAGAGTCATCTTCATGTGTTTTTAAGAGTGTATACTCTGAGATGTGTAAGGTAGAAGTGTCCATGCTGCAGCATGATGTGATATGAAGCCAGACTGGTACTCATGTAGGAGATAGTTAGCACTGGTTTGATCTTGGAGATGAGCATAGACTGTCATGTAGCTGCTATAAAAAGTATTTAGGATTTGGTTTCTTGTCCCAACTAGCTCACAGTGCTACTAGAATCTCCTTTTACCAAGGAGAGAAAAGTTCTTGGCAACCATCGAACATGACAACCCTTATCCCTCCGGACTGTGGAAACAATGTACAACCTTTCGCTCAGTCACTCGTGCTTCCTTAGTCTGTCTCAGAGAAATACACAGAATGAACAGGCTGGGTGTTTTCAATAAGTATTTATTGATCAGTCTTTAATCTGGTGTATGATAGATGAGCTGCAACAACCATTAGACAGTATAAGATATAAATTATTAGCAGTACTATAAAGGTAAATGGATGATATAGCTCTACCATCTTACAATAATCATGAATACATTCGAGTATATAAAACACGCGATAAAAAGATGCGTACTCCTATGATGTCTCCCTAACTAGATGTACCTAAATGTACCTAGCCTATGTATAAGTGTTAAGCCAAGAATCCCTCCAGGATTTAGTCAACCCCATTACCTGAAGTGAGAGACTATGGGACCCGGTCCTGCTCTCGAGCTGGACATCCCAAGATGGATTTTAGACCACTGCGAGCTGGAGTGTCTGCATGCAGGAACCTCAGCGTCGCTGGTCAGTGTGTCAGCTGGGTAGTCTCAGTCTCCTCTGTCTATCTTAGCAAGATGTGATGTATATATACCCATAGGTATCCTCCCGGGTCCTACCTTGCTGTATTACTGTGTCAGCCTAAGGATGAACTTTATACATAGATATTATACAGGAGATGGTAGTCCTGCTGTGCTTCCAAGAATCCTCATGAATAATGTAGGAGATTTCGAACTAGGGAAAACCCGCATTCTGAATGCAGTGTCATATCTAGGTAAAAGGTCAGTGCCTGTAAACTGTGACAAGTGTAATGTAGGGAAGAATATGGGTGAAGGGTAATGACATTACTGAGGCCTATATTATGGTACCTATATGGAATATAACAAGACTGTTTTCTCAATGATCTTGTCAGTTAATGGTAGGTGAGGGATGGGGAGGTATTTGACAAGTTCATCAGTTAAGTGTGGGTTTCTTTACGAGTGGAAGGATCTTGCCTATCTTGAGAGCTTCTGGGAAGATTAAATGAATGAATAAGTCCTCCATATTACCATTTCAGCTATTGCTTTCTGTCAACTTTTTGCTGTATTTTTTGATTTTATTTCAGATTTCACAGCAAAAAGAATTTGTTTGGAAATACACAGAGGACTGGAATCCTTCAGCTTTGTGATCTGCAGCAAGAAAGAAGGCAGCATGAAGAACTATCAGACCCTGGGAATGCAACTAAACACTCCATTCGGGGAACCATAGCCAACATTATAAGTAGGTGTAGAGCTTTATTCAGGCACAATAATGGCAATTTCTGATATTCTAATGAGTAGTGTACGCATGAAGCTGCGTGTGCATCCCTGTATCAAGAGGCACTCCAAGTGGGTTCGTAGATAGAATCCAAAGTTAATCAAAGAGAAGGTTCATCTTAATTTGCAAAAGTTTTTTATTGCATGAGTTTTTAGTTCTTTTCTTCACGATATTGATAGCATATCGAAAGTTCAAAATAAAGTCATGATATTATCATTTAGTAGAACTCCAGGAGTTAACTTTGGATTCTATCTACGAACCCACTTGGAGTGCCTCTTGATACAGGGATGCACACGCAGCTTCATGCGTACACTACTCATTAGTATATTTCAAGCGCCCCTAGGACGGAGACGCCACCTGTGAGAGCGCCCTACCCGCCAAAACCTCAAACCAAACTTTCATTTTACCTTTTCATATCAAACAGCAGTGCACCCTCCACCACCAATTTCAGTAATTTCTGATATTCTCCCAGAAGTATATTTTGGCAAAGCCATGGTACAATAACGATATAGCCTAGGACAGAAATAGATTATTATATTTCATTCCTGACACCCAGGTGGAACAATGAGGGGATATTAATAATAACTCCATATTTCATTTTAGCCTGTTTATGAAATTTTACAAATTGACAGCACAGTAGTATATTAGCAGTTTTTCATTTTGGGCCAAAGGGTGCCTATCACTATTGTCAATATTGTTCAGAGGAAAACTATGACCAAAAAGAGTAATGCTTTAGTTTCATGGTCACTAGTGAATAGGCGTATACAATGCACCCGAGTTCTGAATAGCCATGCAACTTGTACCTAAGACTCATAGGTGCACTAGTGTTACCTAGGGGCATATAATGTAAAAGTACTGACACTCTTGCAATCTAATGTTGATCCGAAGGGTAACTCATTCCATATTCTCCGGAAAACCCCAATGGGCACATCTGCATACAATTATCAATAGGCTCATTTGCATACTCATTGTTTGATTTAATCTAGCATGGATCTGGTCCTATAGTGCTAATATGGTACATCCTATCAGGATTCTCCTGTTTATCATCACCTTTCAACTGTGTAATAGACTAGCTGTCAGGCCTTTGATGCATCGAGTATATGGATGCATTGTGCTGCCTGCTAAATCTCCTCCTTTGTGCTTTTTGGTGCCAGTCTACAAACCTAAAAAGCCAAGAACACTGAAGCTGGGGTGAATATATCATAAACTATGGAGCTATAGGGAACTTTGACATTTTGATTCGTTATAAATGATATGTCCCAGAAGTAACTTTCTTCATTCCGGTCCAGAAGATCGAATTGATACCTACTCAGGGTGATAATTGGCATGTTGAGTGCCCTAAGAATTGCCTCTTTACCTTCTCCCCTTTGACCCTGCCCCCTCCCCCCGTATATCCACCAGTGTTTATATCCGGCCTAAAGACCGTTTTAGCACTCTACCTTTTTCTTTCGCTATAATGAAAAATTAAGTGTACTAGTATTATTATTATTATTGGCATTACTACCATCATGATCATTATTATTGTTATTATCATTACAATTTGTATTATTATAATTATTATTACAATTTGTATTATTATTATTATTATTATTATTATTATTATTATTATTATTATTATTATTATTATTATTATTATTGTTGTTGTTGTTGTTATTATTATTGTTAGTATTATCATTATTATTATTAATAATAACCATCATCATCATAATCACAATAATAATAATGCTAATAATAATAATAATAATAATAATAATAATAATAATAATAATAATAATAATAATAATGATAATAATAATACCAACATTGATTGGGCTCAGTCTCCTTAGGCATTGAAGTGTTATAGAGTGTCATTCACATTATAGCTCAGGCCACAACCTGCCTACATAGAGCAGAGAAACTGGTCAGGCCCTTTTAGTCATTGCTCTCATTTTGGATTAACCTAGAGGATAGTCATTCTCTGTATGAAGGGCCAGGCATTTTAAGATCCAGCGTTTTGACCATTTCCTCTGTCAGTTCACATCCAAATGGGGCACCCCCAAGCGGCAAGAAGGCAGAAGTGTCTTTCTCTTCTCCTGTCTCCTCCCACCTTTGACATCAGCTACATCGGGCATGACAGGCCAACACCGTTCACTTCTCAAAGCCCGTGTGCTCACTGTGCAGTGCTTAATTTGTGAAAGAAAAAGTGCCAGTGCCCGAAGTTCAACTCAGAGGCTAGCGGGCGGTGCAATGGAACGCTAGCACTAAATATTGGCACCGGTATTCTTTAAGTCATTGCCAGCCACCCCCTGTCCCTTTAATTAGTGACCATTAGGCCGCACAGCATGGACATGCGCCCCCCCGTATATATCAGCAGCATCTGGCCAATTCCAAAAGTGCATCCTCACTGCTGCTGGTCCCTCCAGCAGCTAGCTTGCTGTAGCAGCAGGCTCAAAAGCATCACTCAAATTTATGAAATAATCACTGTTAAAAAAGAATTACACAAATATCAACAACAATGTACACTTAAATAGATAGTAAAACTTAATCACAGTACTTAGTTATTTTCAGTAACTGCATTTAGATATCACCTAGTGACTGTTTTCAAAGGCCTTTTGTCACTAAAACAATAAAATATATAGATACAGTGGGCGTTGGGTCAGCATCTTGCATTTAATTCGACGACTTTCGGGCCTATCTCAAATACGTGGGGGCAGATTTATGTTAACTGGCGCATCCCGAGGGATGCGCCAGTTAACGTGCGCCACAATGCGCCACAGCTACGCCACCCATGGTACGCCGCATTTATAATGCGGCGCAACATGGTGCAAAAACAGCACAGATGCGTGACGCATCTGTGCCGGAAATGTGGCGCATTGCTGGAGTTGCGTCGCAAGAGCGACGCAGCTCCAGCCAGGGTCGGGGGTGCCCCATCTACACAATGCTGCATCAGGACCTACGCCTGCTTCAAGCAGGCGCAGGGTTTTGGCGCAGCATTGGCCAGAAAGTGACTGAGTGAAATCTCATAGATTTCACTCAGCCACTTTCAGGAGGCGTTCCTGCGCAGCAACGCTCCCCCCTGCGCAGGAACACCTCCTGATGGCGCAGGGCTTTACAACGTGACGCATCTCCTAGATGCGTCACGTTATAAATAGGGCGCATTGTTTGCGCCGCAGTTGCGTCAAATAAAGTGACGCAATTGCGGCGCAAGGGCATAATAAATCTGCCCCGTGATTTTTTATATTTAATGGTTTTCCTCAATATCCTTTGTTTTTCAACCTGTGGAGCGCTTCTTGACTGTGTTCTGATTGTTTGACTTGTGCCCTTCCACTGCTTGCATTCAATAATACTTTTTTTAATTTTTCTTTCAACGCTCCATGGGAGTTTGTGCATTTTCCTGCTCTTTCCATCGTGTGGTACAATGTAGAGTTGTGTCACACCGTACTCACAGCCCCTGTAACGTTAAGGTGCAAAGCTGTGTCAGATGACACAATGTAGCCTAAGGGTTTTAAAGACACCACCACAATGAAAAGAGCATGTGCCTACGGGCCATGCAAGCAATCCATCACAATCAAACTTGATATTTTAAGGTAGCAGCAAAGAAGTGCCAAACTGGGCACCCAGTGAAAACGGAATTCACCTAACTACCAGTGAAGCAAATATTCAAGTTAAGCGGGCTTTTTCTGAGACAAGGACTCTACATGAACCACAGGTCACTGCAAATAAAAGCAATCACGAGCCACTATTACACAGACGGTAATGTGTCTCCAGCAATAGCTTTCTCTTATTTTAAAAGAAAGAGAGCAACTGGGTGGACACTCCAAGTGTTGAGCAGCTAGGGCTACCCCCCTGTTTGAAAGCAGGAACGCCTCCTGAAAGTGGCTGAGTGAAATCTATGAGATTTCACTCAGTCACTTTCTGGCCAATGCTGCGTCAAAACCCTGCGCCTGCTTGAAGCATGCATAGGTCTTGATGCAGCATTGTGTAGATGGGGCACCCCCGAGCCTTGCTGGAGCTGCGTCGCGCTTGCGACGCAACTCCAGCAATGCGCCACATTTCCGGCACAGATGCGGCAAGCATCTGTGCCGTTTTTGCACCATGGTGCGCCGCATTATAAATGCGGCGCACCATGGGTGGCGTAGCTGTGGCGCACTGTGGCGCACGTTAACTGGCGCATCCCTCGGGATGCGCCAGTTAACATAAATCTGCCCCCACGTGCCAAGCTAGCTAATAAAATCCGTTTAGAATTTTCTTTGAACAAAACTTACCATCAGACGGTCAACTCCCCCCTCCCCCCCCCCCCACACCTGCAGAGTAAGGACATGTTCCAAGTTATAAAGCATAACTGACAAAAAAACTAACACTGCAAATACAAACATGGATAAATAAGTAGGGGTGCCTCCTCTCTGTTGGTCCGGTCAGAGGTAGCACCTCGGAAGAGGGAGCGTGGCAGCATGGAATATACAGTAACTCTACAATAATTTGATGCCTCAGCAGAGGATGATATTTCTGCAACAAAGATTATCTGTCTCTCTGATATATATGAATAATCTGCACCAAAACCCGCCCGAAGGGACAAGGTCCAGGGTGCATAATGTCACCACGAAGAGACAGTCCTCCATAGAAGGCCCTTTCACTCCACTCCACTCAGGACAAGACAGGAATGTATGTGTGTGCATTATGTATGTTCTGACGCTTGTGTGCGATGATCCATGAACAAAGCAATCTAACCCTGATCAATGGAGGGGTGGGCATGGAGAGAAGGACATGGGTTGTTTAGAAGTAAGGAGTGAAGCGAGGGTGAAAAAGGGAGGAAATGAGACAGATGTATTTAGGGTATTTTATCAGGGGATCCCCCTTTGGGTAGAAGCCAGGCAGTGAAGTGGGGTCAGAGATTCCGTGAACACATCGGGGTCAAAACATGAACAGACAGAGTAGGAGCATTTGGTGGAGTTGAGCATGTAAAGGTGGACTATCAAATAAACAAGGCAGCAACTTGAGGGGCACGGTCGGGGAAGAGGAAGACCTCGGGCATTTGGGGACTATTCAGATGACTACAGTGGATTCTATTTTCTGATTGGGAAAGCGCTCAAAGCCCGGTATTTCTACATGCTTTTACAAGTATTGATCTGTTCTACTTTGCTTGGCATTTTTTCTTTTCATATTCTCGTCCTGTACTTTTTCCTGTCTTTGTTCCAGGTGCATTTAAAGCTGGCATACAGGATTATAAATCACATTAGCAATTCAATCAGCAAACCACATTTAGTATAGCGCAACTAACCAATTTACCTACTGCACTTCCTACTCAGTAAGTTTCGACTTTAATGCTAAGCATCGAGCTCCAAGAATCCTTCCTGGACCCAAAAGACTTCCAACCTCGATGCAAGTGGCGCCTCGTCACCGCCATCTCTCCCGGATATTAATGGGCTCCATGCTCGCAAATGTCTTATTCAATACGACTGACAGAGAAAGTTTCCAAAACTGCAGGTCTTCAGTTTTCAACAAATGACCTCACTCTTCGGCTCTACAAATGTGAAGCGACAGGGCATATCGAGTTCTGTTTAGGAACACACACAGATCCGGCAGCATTCACTTAAGCTGGAGCCCCCGAGAATTAATCTCAAGTCTGAAGCCAGTCCTACTATTTCAGAGGCTTATTTTGGATCCTGCACACACCGAACTTGATAGGGGGAGTAACAATGAAAACTGTGGCAGATCATGGAGTAGCTTCGTCTGAGCTCAAATAAAACATTTTAAAAGCCATAAGAAGGAGGTGGTTGGGTCCTGACCGACTGAATGATGACGGGGATTGGAAAAATCTATCAACACCAGGCAATAGTTCAGACATAAATCACATGAAAGAAGTCAATGTGGCAGACAGTGGGAAGCCTGGGGTCACAGTCAAGTTTAAGCAGTCTGGTAGGCTGCTCAAGACTTATAGCAGCTTATTTATTTATTTCAATGACAGATGTTCAACACACCAGTGTCAGAGGAGCTACCCCCACCACATGTGAAGAGGTTGATCTGTTGTAAATTAAGATGTTCACCTTGCTGCTGCTGGTTTTCTCCGCATTTAATAATACCAGATTGGATGGTAGATCTGCCCATTTTCTTTGTCTGTATCAACGATGCCTTATCATGGACCCAATGAAGGAATTGAAAGAGTCTCTGCTGTCAGATCCGTCAACTTTTCCACACCATCTCAATAATGCTGTGATGTGCTGGCAGAAGTCCTGCTACTGTCCTACCATAAATTAGGCGCTATGTGCAGGTTGTTTTAGTGGCTCTACTTCTCGACTTTGTGCAAAGTGAAAAGAGCAATTCTGATTCAGTATGCAAGCGATTATAGTGAGTGGTCTACTTTATCTGAGGGATGTTGGCAACATGTGGTCCTTGTTAGATCTGGGGGTCTCTAGTTGGCAATGGTATTCACCTTTGTCCAAATAGGGACCCTTACCTCTAAATCAGGATAAGGGGATTACACTCCTTAATAATCCCTGCTCACCCCCTTGGTAGCTTGGCACGAGCAGACAGGTTTATCTCAGAGGCAGTGTGTTAAGCATTTGTGAATTTACAAAGTAATACAGTGAAAACACTACAGTTGGACACAACACAGGTTTTATAAAAATAAGTATTCTTTATATAGACTTAACACAAGACCACAAATGACAAAAAATCCACAATACTACACTTAAGATTGCTTTAAAGATTATAAAAGTTACTTAGTTCAAGTTGATGATAGATGCAACAAAGTTCTCGACAAAGTACCTGGATGCGTAATGCAAAGTAAACAAGAGGCTCGCAAAACGGTTCAGTGATCCAGGGGAGATGATGCGATTGCCTCAATGGTTGTGTTATGTTTATCGGTGCGGAGGTGATGCATAGATTCTCGGCCTGCAGGCCCGTTGCGGTGCGCAAGATGGAGCCTTGATGCGATGCGATCATCCGGTTGTGATGTGACAAAATGGCGCCCTTGATGCAATGATGCGAAGACGCTGCGATGAGGATGCGTAAGCTCCCTGGCAGCCTTGCGACGACTCTGTACTTTGGAGCCACGACAGGCCTTGCGACGCGCTTCTCCAGTGATGCGATGGCGACTCTCTCGATGGCGTCACGCTTCTCCGGTGATGCGACAGCAGACAGGTTCAATGAACACACGCTTCCAGGGATATGAGGCAAATTCTCGCTTTTCCAGCGATGCGACAATTTCAGCTGCGGCGGCGACAAGCTTCCTCTCGATGCGTCACGCTTCCAGCTCCCAGCGACACGCAAATGTCTGGAGTTGAGAATTCCCAGCAAGGAAATTCAGAGAGGAGCTGGAGATGAAGTCTTTTGTCCCTGAGACTTCAGCATGAGGCAAGCACAGTTCAAGCCCTTGGAGAATATTCTGTAAATTATGAAAGTCCTTAAAAAGCTCCTTCTCCTTTCCTTGGCAATGAAGCAACCACTGCAGGCCAACCCGGCATCAGCACACTGGCAGCGGGGCAGTCAAACTCCTACAGCTTCCTTGGTTCTTCTCCTTGGCAAAAGGTTGCTTGTTCCAGAAGTGATCTAATTTCTTGGGAACAGGGACCTAATATTTATACCCCTAAATCCTTTGTTCTC
Organism: Lissotriton vulgaris; assembly: GCF_964263255.1. Taxonomy (NCBI): domain Eukaryota; kingdom Metazoa; phylum Chordata; class Amphibia; order Caudata; family Salamandridae; genus Lissotriton; species Lissotriton vulgaris. Next base: position 732,081,182 of record NC_141695.1, on the reverse strand, counting down.
TGAAGGCAGAGAGGTCTCTGCCTAGTCAAAACCAGTTCCTGAGCACTTTGTTTACATGACTCCTTCCTTCCATTCAATGTTCAGGGCAGAGCCATGAGACGCCCCACAGGAGGTGGAGCCAGCACAGGGGAAGGAGGTACAGCTCTGGAACACTTTGTTGACAAGATTCCTTCTCTACTTTCACAGTGCAGGGCATAAACATCAGACAAGCCACATTAGGGGGAGCCAGCATTGTAGAGGGAAAGCCCAACCCTATTCAGGTCCCCGGTGCAACTCCTCCCTCCCAACTAGATGCAGATCTCTCTATTCACCACTGGGCTGCCCCAGCCTGTCTCCTGGAATCCCCCAGCCCTGTCACTCACAAACCCAGACAAGGAATACACAACCTAGCAGAGGCAGGCCTGGACAATTAGGCAAGAAAATACCTACTTTCTAAAAGTGGTATTTTCAAACACAGAATATTAAAACCAACTTTACTAAAATATGTATTTTATCATTCTGAGTTCAGGGATACTAAATTCGAATGTCTACCATGTTCCCTGAGTCAGTTAGGATTATAAGAATGTAATAATGTAACTGCCCATTCTAGCCTATGGAAAACAGGTGGCCTTCAATCGTGAAAAACGAAAATGACTGTAATTCACTATTAGGACATGCTACACACTCCAAAGCATGTCCTACCTTATACTTACAATGCACCCTGTCCTTGGGCCTACCATAGGGGTGTTTAATATGAAGCAAAGGGAAGGTTTAGGGACTCGCAAGTGGGTGCACTTCCCAAGTCGACATGGCATTACTAGACTGCACACAGGCCTTGCAATGGCAGGTATGAGACACACTTTACAAGCTGCTTCTGTGGTTGGCACAGTCACAATCACAAGCCCACTAGCAGCATTTGATTTACAAGCCCTGGGCACACATGGTGCACTATACTAGGGTCTGACAGGTAAATCAAATAACACAATCATGGAATCACCAATTGGTACATCAATTTAACATAGGGAGCACTTGCACTGTGGCACTGAATAGCAGTGGCACAGTGCCCAAAACATATAACCAGCAAAAACAAATCAAAACAGAGGAGGCAATCTGCCAAAAATGGAAGGGAGACTCACGCCAATGATGCCAGGTCTAACAATCCTGCATTAGCAAAATTTAGCAAGAGCAGTCCAGCACAGGCCAGGCAAGATTAAGGGAAAGTCCACCCTTGGAGAAAAAACTGTCAAGCAGCGTGAGTTTGACTGATTTTTCAGTATGTTATAAAGGAAAATATAACTTTGAGACTTGAGGGATCTTTCTTTAAAAAAAATATATATTTTTATTGATCAGTTAGATGTTCCTCTTCACATTACAATAGTATATAGCTCTTCATAGAACACAAAATCTGGATCAAAGTCACTTATCGAGTCTACATAAGAGTTTTATAAGAATACATTCAAATCGACCACATTCAAATCATAAATCCAGTAACTCCAGTCGTTTACACCTCAATATAAAGAAACCAGAGGTTATATGTATGTCAGCCTTATATCCTCTCAGATCCCTCTAAACTCTATCCATTTGTTCCATATTTTGTCCCATTTCCCCGGGCATCTTTGGGTCTGGTATGTTGTTTTTTCGGCTGCACAACACCAGTCAAGGACCGCTTCCCAATCTTTGACTTTGGGGGGTTCCTTTGTTCCCCAGCTCCTGGATATATTCCTTTCTTCTATTATATCAGCTGTCATGAGCCATAGTGTGGTATACGTTTGCCATTTGACCTCTCTTGTAATGCATAGTATATGCCATTTGGCATCTAATGGGACACTCTGCTCAAAACCTGTAGTCATCACCTGCGTGATTTTATTCGAGGATCTCTGTATTACGGGGCAGTTCCGAAATATGTGAAAGAAAGTGCCTATACCATTGCATCCTCTCAGCACTCATCTGTATCACTCCTATTCATGTGGTAGATTCTGGTCCTGGTTGCATATGATATATGTGGTATTTGTAATTGTATGAGTTGGAATCGTCCTCTAGGCTCCCTATCTCACCCTCCCATGCCTCCTGGATAGCTCCCAATGGATCTGCTGTTTTATTCATAATCTTTTTGTAAATAAGGGAGGTTGCCTTTCCCAATATTAGGTCAATTAGCACACAGTCTTACAGCGGTGAGTACTCGTGTGTCTGATCCCCTAATCCGTTATGGGATCTGAGGGCATGTTTTAGTCGTATGTAGCGGAAGTGTTCGGTATCTGACATCTGATATTCGGTCTGTGATTCACAAAACTCCATTATTCCCTGTCTAGTTCAGATATCTCTCAGGTGCTCTATGTCTAGTAGAGACCATCGTTGGAAACCCTGCAACCCACCCACTTCCTTTGATCACTTCACCATAGAGGAGTGCACTCTGTCAGCCGTCCTTCCGATCCCAGGAATTTAGTTGCCTCCTTCCAAACCCTGACTGTGGTTTGTGTATGATCCAGTAGCGCTCTCTCCATTTTCTTAGTGTATAGTGCTTCCAGGTACCCATTCCATCCCAACGCAAGTCTATCAACCTGATATGCAGATTCCTCCCTGTCTACAAACACCCATTCATTAAGTGTGAGCAACTGTGATGCCCAGTAATATCTTAATGTCTAGAATTGCTAGGCCACCCTCATATACTCCTTGTTGTAGTTTAAGGAGTGCTATCCTGGAGTCCCCCCCCCCCACAGCAGCTGTCTGATTTCTGAATCTATTTTGCAGATGAAATCTAAGGCAATGATATATGGGGTGTTTTGTAGAACATAGAGTAGGCGCAGGAGGACCATCATTTTAAAAATAACTGCTCTCGCCATCAGTGAGAGTGGTTTCATTCTCAAATTGGAGATGTCACTTCGAGTCTATGCAATTGGGGCCACGGGTTATCATCTATAAAGTCTGCCTCAGCTCGAGAGATAACCATTCCGAGATATTTAAATGTATCCCTAAACGTTAGTTCTTTCACTATAGTCGGTAGATTTTGTGTCTCTATACAGGACATATACCAGGGATTTCTTCCAGTTTATCTGGCAACCCGAATAGCTGCCAAATAGATGAAATATATGAAGTATATGGTTAATCGTGGAGTGGGGCTTTGTGACGTATAGAATTATGTCGTCAGCATACTAAGATGTTTTATATTCCCAGCTCCCATCGCCTCCAGAGATGCCTTTTATGAGCGGATCTCCCCTCACCAATGTCGCCAGTGGCTCCATTGCCAGGGCAAAGAACATGGAAGAGAGCGGGCATCCCTGTCTCGTGCCTTTATGCAACATTACCTGTCTAGAAACCGCTCAGTTTACTTTAACTCACGCCAGGAGACCAGTATATAGTAATTGAACCCACTCACTGAACTTGGGGCCATGGCCAACCCACCTCAGGACCGCAAATAAATACTGCCATTCTATGCTACCGAAGTCCATGTGCGCATCGAGGGACATCAGTATCGCACTTTCTCCAGGTGCATCTCTAGTAGAGTTTAAAACTCCGTAGAGGCGTCGCAGGTTTAGCCTGGTACTCCGATAAGGCATGAATCTGGACTGATCTGGGTGGATAATGTGCATTATTACCCTGGTAAGCCGAAGCCCCAGGACCGCGGCCAGGTTTTTAACTTCGGCGTTGTTCTGACCGACATTTTCGGCCCTCCTTTGAGGGAAGATGATTGGAAGTGACTCTAGTCTATTAACATTCTAGTGCAAGGATTAGAACTATAGACAGGGCCTATTCATAAGGCACAGTAATGCACTTTCGTACACTTTTTCTTAGATCAGGGCTTATAAACTTATATTAGGGGATAGATTCATTAGTATTAGTGATAATCAGTCCTTTTGCAAGAGTGTTAGTGTACCTTCTATGGAGTTAAGCTTATTTCGGGCCTTGTAGGCCTCAAACGGGAGAGACTCCATCTTGCTTTCTGCCCCGGCAGCTTGAGATGCTTCTAGGTCAAGTGTAATGTTTTAGTTTCGAAGTGTTGTTCGCTTGGAGAGAACCGGCTCAGGCTGGCCCTTATCGAAAGACTGTATTTTTCTCCACTCCGAAGACACAACATCAGATCGGCCGACTGAGAGCGTGTCCTTGGTACGGGGAGGTACAAGAATTTGGTGGGCATGTTACTGGCCGTAACTTTCCATGAAAGGACAAGCTTCCATATTAGCGAGAGCATGAGGCAGTGAGTTAATGAGTCTGTAGGCGGCAGCTAGCCGTTAGCATCAATGCCATTAATTATTTACAGGCAGACAGTCGCCATTTTGAAGTCTGAGAAAGATCACGAAGCTGATACTCTCTTAGAAAGATTGGAGAGGAGAGAGGAGTAGTGCAGAACGGCCAGAGAGAGAGAGACAGCAGCTAATAAAAGGAAGGTTCCAGTGACTTGGAGGGAAGCAGAGAAGACAGAGCATAGCGGTGCAGACGTGTACTCGTGACTGCTGAGGTGTGACTCTAAGACGAGCCAAGGCACAGACGAGAAGGGAACCTAGATGACTGCTGAACCCCGACTTCGCGTCAATAAGGTGACTTCTGCCCATATTCTATAGTGTGCACATTCTAACCTTGCACTTTTCTTTGCAGGATATATGTTATAGTGTGGTATTGTGTTTTTATGATCATTGTAATAAAATACCCCAGTTCTTAGTGAACCAACATGTGCCTCGTATTCTTGTTCAATCAGGGTAACCTGTTCTTCTAGTCAGGCATTGTTTTCATGAACGGATGTAATTCCCGGTCAGGTAAGAGGTGACTGAGCAATGAGGGAGAGAGGGACCCCTCGATGTGAAGAATAGATTGCACATCCTCTAATTTGGTAAGTTGTGGTAATTCCTAATATTGTAGTATCATATCCCGAGTAGCCAATGAGAGATTCCTTCCAAAGGTACTTATAGGAAAGTGATCGTCGTTGGTAAGTGGCGTTAATGAGAACACCAGGTGGGAAACTGGTGTACAGGTCCGCCGGATTGCGGATCGGGCTGTGAGTGAGAGAACACTAGGGAGGAAACTAGTGTATAGGTCCGCCGGATTGTGGACCGGGCTGTGAGGGAGAGAACACTAGGGGGAAACTAGTGTGTAGGCACGCAGGATTGCGATTTGCCGAGCGAGCACTGACCGTGGTCAGTGTGTAATGGTAACTAATCAGAACTGCCCTAGTGTAGACTAGTCTGGGCCTAAGTTGCCGCGAGACTAACTGGTATGAGGGGGATATTGTAGAAAACCTATGCATGTATATTGCTAATTCCCCATCCTTAGGTACAAGACATATACATACCTATTGTAAATACGTTCTAAGGAGGGAGGTGATTACGTTCCGGCTGGGTTGGAGGTGCTCTGAGGAGCTGATCCTATCTGGTCCGAGAATCCGGCCGTTACATCTGGCGTCACGAACTGTTTACGAAGCCTGTGTGCGCTGTATTGTTTTGATCTTGTTGATTTGCGCTCGGCTCGTACGTACTTTCTTTTGTATATTTCTTGCTAATAGTTGTGTATATATTTTTTGTGTGTCAAAATGTTTTCGCGAAAATCGAAATCTACTTTTAAATTGCCTGTTGAAATTCCCGGCTGGGAATCTACGCCTTACGAGGCTTTGGCCCGTGAGTGGGCGGATTCTACTGGTTTGAGTGAGAATTGGACTTCTTGTTTGGAGCTGGCGGAGCCGGCTGATGTGGTTTCTTGCTTGCAGAAGGCACCAGTAGTGAAGGGTGATGAGCTTCCTATTTTAGGACACAGAGGTTGGATTGTTTTGACTGCATACAGAATCCTTCATGAGAAATTTGTGAAATTACAGCAACGATTTGTGGATATGGAGGAGAAATTTGTTGAGGTGCAAAATGCGCATACTCTTTTACGATGTCAAAATAAATTGCTTGCCGACAAACTTGAAACTTATCAGACTATAGCCGAAAGGGCTGCTGTTCGCATTGCAAAATATAAATATAGACACCGTCGCGGTCGTGTTTGTAAACGGAAAGTGCGTCTAGTCGTGGCGAAAGCCGGACTGGATTGGAACCCCGACGAGTGGGATGGTAATATCTGGGACTCGAATTATTCCGGTTCCTCGGCTGAGGAGTCTGACAGGCGCGAGTCTTCTCGCTCCGGACGTGATTGTAAATCTGCTTCTTGTGATAAAAATGATGATTCTAGCGGCCGTGGTCGCTCTTCCCATTCTGATGACGTGTCTCGTCCTGATTGTTCCTCTAAATCTATGGATCGGGCTTCTTCGGATGCTCGTCCGGAGGTTTCTGCACACCCGGTTTTTCGACGCAAATTACAACAAGCTCCTGGTAATCCTAATGGTATTGCTCTGGATAGTTTGGAAGACTTTACTCAACAGGAAGTTAGTGACATTTTGCAACGATTTCGACAACGGCCTGGTGAGGCCTTACTTACTTGGATGGTGAGCCTTTATGAACTGGGTGCTGCGGGTATCATGTTAGATGCTGGAGATGCCTTGAAATTTTGCTCTTTGAGTTCCGATTCTACTGTACAAGATCATTTTTGAAATTTTAACGGTGTCGGCCAAATTAGTCTTCTCCAGTTAGCGACTGATGGCTGTAACCATAAATACACTACTGAATCTGACTGGCCTGTCAATGCCAAGCCGTGGTACACCTTGCGCGATGCGGCGCAGCGATTAAAAGAGGAGGTGATGAAAACTGCAATTTTTCTCAGTACTGCTGACAGGTTGTTGGATGGTTTGTTGACATCTTCTGTGCGGAATCGCATTATCCGTTCTTCCCCTGTTGCTTACAAGCAGGTTATGATGACTTTGTTGATCAATCAAACTGGCAATGCTTTATCTATGGTGCTTGAATCTGTTCGTCAGCTTGGTGAGTTGGGTGACTGGTTTAAACCTGAAAGACAGTCCAGACCGGAGGGTCGTACTGCTGGTGACTATAAATTCTCTAGACGTGATATGTTTCTTGCGCTGTTGGATGACGGTGTGAAAAAGGAGGACATTGATGGTGAGCCTAATAATCGCTTATGGGACATGTTTCGCAAGCGTGGATTGGATCGTAAGGAGGGTGCCCGTCGTGTGCGTAAGAATGATTGTGATCGTGGGTGTGCTGATGACAGTGGTGACGACAAGCGTTGTGTTGATTCTGATCGTCGTGGTGAACGGCGATATGAGCGGGATGTGTCCCCTCGTCGTGAGAAGGAGAGGGGGCGAGAGGGGGAAAGAGAAAGGGGGAGAGATGATCGTGTCTACAACAGATATAGAGATGAAAGGGATCAGTCCCCTGAGTTGAGGAGAAGGGAGGATCGACACAGGCTTTCCGATCGTAATTCACAGTACTATGCAGATGACAAGAATCCATTTCGTAATGGAGATGGATATGAACAGGATGTTTTGATACCCAAGAAACATGAGAGCATTTACCCTGATTTGTCCTGGTTGACAGAACGCAGTAAAAATGACTAGAAAATAGGTCAAGCTCCAGTACGCAGGTGGGCTCACAAAGATAATAGACCCTATGTAGATATTGAAATTTTTTGGAAACATCGTATTATCCAAAGGGCCCGAGCATTGGTAGATACAGGAGCGGAGGCCACTCTTATTCACGGCAAATCAAAGAAATTTAAAGGCCAATTTTTCACAATTACTGGTTTAGGTGGAAAGGAAACTCCCGCAGTGCAAACTACACTTGAAATGAGAATAGGCAGAATTCCCCGAAAAGAATATTCTGTATTAGTTGTACCGCTCTTGGAGTACATAATTGAAATTGACATTCCAAAAGGTATGACTTTACATTTAGATGACGGCTGTTATCAATTTGGAACTAAACATTCTATTTTGTCCAGACCCGTACGGGTTGGTCGTTTACGAATGCCCCCCATAAAAATCCCTCAGGCTACAAAAGTTGTTTCTCAGAAGCAATATCGTATTCCAGGTGGCCATGAAGAAATTAGTGCCACTATCCAGGATTTGGTTGACGCAGGAGTTATAACTCCGGTTACTTCTGCTTGGAATAATCCCGTTTGGCCCGTGCGCAAAAGTGATAATTCTTGGCGCATGACTGTTGATTATCGCAAGTTGAACAAACATACACCCCCTTTGACTGTTGCGGTACCAGACATTATTACCTTAATTGAAAGAATCCAAAAGCATCCAGGTACATGGTATGCGTCCATTGATATTGCTAATGCTTTCTTTTCAATTCCGATTGCCCCCGAGTGTCAGGAACAATTCAGTTTTACATGGAATGGACGTCAAATGACGTTTAGAAGTCTTCCCTAAGGCTATGTACACAGTCCTACGATCTGTCACCGGCTGGTGACGGAACATTTGTCCAAAGTATCTGTACATCCGCAAATTCAGGTATGTCATTATATTGACGACATTTTGATTCAAGGTGAAACACAAGATCAAGTTCAGACCCAATTAGATCAAATCCTTGAATGCTTGTGTGAAAAAGGTTGGGAAATCAATCCCGATAAGCTACAAGGTCCATCCCAAAATGTAAAGTTTTTAGGTATCAATTGGCATGAAGGTCACAGAGAGGTGATCCCGCAGGTTAAACAAAAAGTTTTAGATTTTGCAGTCCCAAGGAATCGGAAGGAAGCCCAGAGCTTCATTGGCTTGTTCGGCTTTTGGCGTCAGCATATTCCACATTTGAGTCAGATACTGGCTCCTTTATATCGAGTCACTCGCAAAAAGAATGTGTTTGATGGGGTGAACCACAGCAGAATGCGTTTGATTTGGCAAAAGAAGCAATTCAGTATGCTTTGGATCTGTGGCCTGTGTGCGAGGGTGATGTGGATTTAAATGTGTCCGTGCAAGGTCTTTATGCAAATTGGAGTCTGTGGCAGAAACAGGACAGACAAAAAGTACCATTAGGTTTTTGGACCAAAAAGTTACCTGAGGCTGGTGAGCGTTATACACCTTTCGAGAAACAGTTGCTTGCATGTTATTGGGCTCTGGTGGATACCGAGCAATTGACTTTGGTTCATGGTGTAATTTTGAGACCTGAAATTCCTATCATGCAGTGGGTTTTGAGTTCGCCGAAAACTCATCGAATTGGACATGCTCAAGAAGCGAGTGTGATTAAGTGGAAATGGTACATTCAAGACAGGGCACGTGTGGGTCCGAAAGGTGTGGCAGCATTACATGAGCAAGTGGCGCAGGCGCCATCGATTGAGACTGGAAGTTATTGCTTCGTACCTGTAGTACAGGAATCTCCTGTTAAATGGGGTAAGCCATTTGATGATTTGTCCGTGGAGGACAGAAAACATGTGTGGTTTACGGATGGTTCAGCGAGGTTCATTGGAGAGAAACGGCATTGGAAGGCAGTGTCCTATAACCCGATCCCACAGAAATTGTTGAGTACAACCGGTGAGGGTAAAAGTAGTCAATTTGCTGAATTATATGCAGTTTACCAAGTTTTGAAACAGGAATTGCCTGGCACATGTCATATTTTTACTGATTCCTGGTCCACTGCTAATGGACTGGCGTCTGGTTACCAACTTGGCACTCTCATAATTGGGAAGTGCATTCAAAAGAACTGTGGGGAAAAGAATTATGGCAAGAAATTTGGGAAATGCTCCCACAGAGTACTGTGACAATCTTTCATGTGGATGCTCATACACCAATAGACTCCCTTGACAAATTTTTTCATAACATTGCAGATGAAAAATCTAAAATTGCTGAGGCAGTGGTGGACATGCAGGATTCTGATTTGGCGGGATTGGCGAAATGGGCCCACCAGAAAGCAGGACATTTTGGAGAGAGAGCCACTAGCAGGTGGGCCGCCGATCGAGGAATTTATATTCCTTTAAATTACATTAAAGATACCATTTTGCATTGTCCCATCTGTCAACATTCTAGACAACGAAAAGTACCACAAATTGTTAAAGGCCATTTACATCGAGGAGAATTGCCCGCTCAAATTTGGCAGATTGATTATATTGGTCCATTCCCTATGAGCAAAAATTGCCAATATGTTTGTACAATTGTCGACACCTACAGTGGCCTGTTAGTGGCCTTTCCTTGTAAACAAGCTACTCAAGTGAATACCATTAAAACATTGGAATTAATTATATTATATTATAGCGTTCCATTTCAAATTCAATCTGACAATGCATCCCACTTTCGTGGAAGATTGGTACAGGAATTTTGTGCGGGAAAACAATATTGAATGGGTGTTTCATATTCCATATTATCCACAGGCATCAGGCCTTATTGAAAGAATGAATGGTTTACTTAAAGAACAATTGCGAAAATTGACTGACAACAAATATAAGAATTGGAGAGACTATTTGTTTCAAGCATTATTAATTCTGAACAATCGTCCCTTTCTGAATGCTGAATCTCCTTTAATGCGTTTGTTTCCCCCAAATATTGATGCGAAACCCAACACCATTGGCAATACTGTTATGTACTGGGAAATTTCCCCCGGAGCCCTGGCTCCATGCAGAGCAACCCCAGGTTCCGCAGGCTTGGACCTGCATGCCATGAATGACACTGTGATTAAGAGTAAAGATCGAATCATTATCGAAACAGGTGTTGGTGTCTGTATACCAACTGGAAATTTTGGACTGATTGCCCCTAGATCGGGCTTGGCCTTAAAAGGCGTTCAAGTACTCGGTGGAGTAATTGACAGTGATTATCAGGGAGAGATTAAGGTTCTCCTGCTGAACAGCAGTGAGGTTGATTTATCGATTCAAAAGACTGACCGAGTTGCCCAATTGCTAATTATGCCTGTTTTCAGTGGTGAGATTCAGAAAGGCACTGCCCCAACTTTGCTAACTGTGCGAGGCCAGAAAGGCTTTGGCTCTACGGATAACCCTGGAGCGAGAATATGGGTGCAATCCCCTAAAAATCCCCCTGAACAAGCTGAAATCATTGCAACCGGTCATGACAATACCATATTGGTAATGAGACCAGGGAAAGATAGCTGGGAAGCTGTCCCGGCTGACAAATGTTATTTACGAGAATGAATAATGCCTGTATTTGATTTTCTTTCAGATCATTCTCTGGACTGCTGCTGCAGGATGTGCCGGCGTTGGACTCCTTTTGGTCTGCTACATCGGGAGAGGAGGGAACCCACAGACTTTGGTTGATTCGAGAACCCGAGTACTGCGTTCCTTCGCTGCGTGGGATTCATCATCGAACTTTTGGACAACTTTAGCTAAACGAGTTACCAATTCTCCGCATTTTTGCTTGACACCTATGCGTTCAGTAACTGATATTCTAGCGACCTGTTTGGTTGCTGTCCCTGCCTCGATGGAGACTCTGAAGCATATTTTTAATATATCAAATGCCCGACCCAATGTAATTCTCGGCGATTTTGCAGCTCACGAATACTGTCCCTTATGTACTATTCTTTAAGATTCCATACCCCCAATTAATTCCCAGATCACTACCTATAATATCACGCAGGGTGACCTGTGCTTTTTCTTGACTTGTGATCCTAATGCAATTACTGAATGTGTAAAGCTGAAGCTCAAAGCAGCTACCTCTTTTTCGACTCATGAACGAACGTTATGCTCCCGAAGACCCCCAAAATCATGTACTTCTGTTAAAAATAATATGACTTGTAAAAGTATAGTAGTTGCCCCTAGCCATTACCGTACAATGTTGTTACCTTCTGGTTGGTTATTTTCCTGTTGCAACACCTCTTGGCCCTATATTCCCGCAAATATTTCCGGAGGCCCATGTGCCATCACTAGACTGAGTTTATTAATGTTTTCCTCACATCCTAATACCTATTCCCGTATAGTTTGTGATGCTATGATGTTACGTGAGGACTGTGATTCTTCCCTACATCTTTATTCCAAATCAGAATACCTTAGTTTAGCTATTTCCATTATTGGTGTCCCAGCATTGGCTGTTTATAACGCCAAATCTATTGGAAAAATGGCCTGTTGGATGGTCAAATCAATTAATCAAACTTCCACAATTTTATCGGATATGTTATTAGATGCCCAGGGTGAACGCCGAGCTATCTTGCAAAATCGTGCGGCCATTGATTACCTTTTGCTAAAACATGGACATGATTGTTCTGATTTTGAAGGTCTTTGTTGCTTTGAATGAATGAATGAATGAATGAATGAATGAATGAATGAATGAATGAATGAATGAATGAAAATATTTGTAGAGCGCACGATGGCCAAAACGGCTTCCTGGCGCTGGGAGCTCTAAAGAACCGAACAGACAGGGCCAGGAGGTTTAGCAGGGGTAGGCCAGGGCAAACAGAAAAGTTTTCAGCGCTTTACGGAAATGTGAAAAGATAGGGATCGAACGCATAGAAAGAGGAAGGGAGTTCCAGAACCGGGGAGGCTTTAACCTATATGACCACACTAAATCCATTCAAGCTCATATTGACAAACTTCATGACTTGACTGAGGAGGTTAGAAAACACATTGATCAGGGTTGGTTTGACTGGCTCTTCAATTGGTTACCTGACTTACATTCCCTACGACAGATATTAGGGGGTATTGTGATTTCTATTAGTATTTTAGTAGCTATTTGCTGCTTTATTCAGTGCATCCCTTCCCTACTCCAATACTGTAGATTCGGCACGAGGAATAGATCAGTTAGTTTTGTTTCCTATTATTCTTCCACAGATGTTAGTTCCGTATAGCGAATGATTAATAGACTAAAGTCAAGGGTGAAGTGTTCTGACCGACTTTTTCGGCCCTCCTTTGAGGGAAGATGATTGGAAGTGACTCTAGTCTATTAACATTCTAGTGCAAGGATTAGAACTATAGACAGGGCCTATTCATAAGGCACAGTAATGCACTTTCGTACGCTTTTCCTTAGATCAGGGATTATAAACTTGTATTAGGGGATAGATTCATTAGTATTAGTGATAATCCGTCCTTTTGCAAGAGTGTTAGTATACCTTCTATGGAGTTATGCTTATTTCGGGCCTTGTAGGCCTCAAACGGGAGATACTCCATCTTGCTTTCTGCCCCAGCAGCTTGAGATGCTTCTAGGTCAAGTGTAATGTTTTAGTTTCGAAGTGTTGTTCGCTTGGAGAGAACCGGCTCAGGCTGGCCCTTATCGAAAGACTGTATTTTTCTCCACTCCGAAGACACAACATCAGATCGGCCAACTGAGAGCGTGTCCTTGGTACGGGGAGGTACAAGAATTTGGTGGGCGGCAGGTTACTGGCCGTAACTTTCCATGAAAGGACAAGCTTCCATATTAGCGAGAGCATGAGGCAGTGAGTTAGTCAGTCTGTAGGCGGCAGCTAGCCATTAGCATCAATGCCATTAATTATTTCCAGGCAGACAGTCGCCATTTTGAAGTCCGAGAAAGATCACGAAGCTGATACTCTCTTAGAAAGATTGGAGAGGAGAGAGGAGTAGTGCAGAACGGCCAGAGAGAGAGACAGCAGCTAATAAAAGGAAGGTTCCAGTGACTTGGAGGGAAGCAGAGAAGACAGAGCATAGCGCTGCAGACGTGTACTCGTGACTGCTGAGGTGTGACTCTAAGACGAGCCAAGGCACAGACGAGAAGGGAACCTAGATGACTGCTGAACGCCGACTTCGCGTCAATAAGGTGACTTCTGCCCATATTCTATAGTGTGCACATTCTAACCTTTCACTTTTCTTTGCAGGATATATGTTATAGTGTGGTATTGTGTTTTTATGATCATTGTAATAAAATACCCCAGTTTTTAGTGAACCAACATGTGCCTCGTATTCTTGTTCAATCAGGGTAACCTGTTCTTCTAGTCAGGCATTGTTTTCATGAACGGATGTAATTCCCGGTCAGGTAAGAGGTGATTGAGCAATGAGGGAGAGAGGGACCCCTCAATGTGAAGAATAGATTGCACATCCTCTAATTTGGTAAGTTGTGGTAATTCCTAATATTGTAGTATCATATCCCGAGTAGCCAATGAGAGATTCCTTCCAAAGGTACTTATAGGAAAGTGATTGTCGTTGGTAAGCGGCGTTAATGAGAACACCAGGTGGGAAACTGGTGTACAGGTCCGCCGGATTGCGGATCGGGCTGTGAGTGAGAGAACACTAGGGAGGAAACTAGTGTATAGGTCCGCCGGATTGTGGACCGGGCTGTGAGGGAGAGAACACTAGGGGGGAAACTAGTGTGTAGGCACGCAGGATTGCGATTTGCCGAGCGAGCACTGACCGTGGTCAGTGTGTAATGGTAACTAATCAGAACTGCCCTAGTGTAGACTAGTCTGGGCCTAAGTTGCCGCGAGACTAACTGGTATGAGTGGGATATTGTAGAAAACCTATGCATGTATATTGCTAATTCCCCATCCTTAGGTACAAGACATATACATACCTATTGTAAATACGTTCTAAGGAGGGAGGTGATTACGTTCCGGCTGGGTTGGAGGTGCTCTGAGGAGCTGATCCTATCTGGTCCGAGAATCCGGCCGTTACAGGCGTCTAGGAGCGAGATCAGCCTATAGGAGGCACAATCCTCCATGGGTTTACCCTGTTCAGTGATGCCTGCAATTATTGCCTGGTGTTGATCTTCTGGCATGCAAACTCACTCCAGCAATTCCCTGAACATATTCAACATGTGTGTGGCCACCAGAATTGCAGTACATTTGTACAGTTCAATAGGTATGCCATTAGGACCTGTCTCTTAACTCAATTTTAAAACTCCTATCACACTGCAGATCTCCTCTGTGGTTATGTCTCTGTATAGGTCCTCTCTGTCCTCAGGTGTTATGGTGGACAGGTTCATCTTCTATAAGAGCTCTGCACAATCTGATTGTGTTCTAGTTGTGGAGGACCTATAAAGGCACTCATAATAATTTGCAAATTCTGTGGCTATTTCTTCACCTGTCCTCATTAGTCTCTATTTGGGGTTTTAATCTGTAGCACCTAGTTCCTCTCCCGGTCTCTCTTTTCCAACCATGCCATCAATTTAGATGCTTTATCTCCTATTTTATATATCCCCCTCTGGGACACTCTAACGCAGAGCTTTCCAAACTGTGTGTCCCGACACAGTACTGTGTCGCCTGCAAATGGTGGGTGTGTCACCGGATGACACCGGTATTAACGGGCACTTAGCACATGACTGCTGCTAATTAAGAGGCATTTCTTTGAAAGCTTTGTTCTCACCATGCCTCATCTATTGCGTAACATCTCCCAGTACATGATCTGCTAAAGACCTGGGAAAGTACTCGGGTGCGGCTGTGTGTGTGCCCGGAAAGCTGGGGTGAGGTGACAGACAGAGGGAGACAGACAGAGGGAGATAGAGGGAGGAAGACAGAGGGGGGGAGACAGAGAGAGAGGGAGACAGAGGGAGGGCGGCAGAGAAGGAAAGAGGGAGGGAGAGATGGAGGGAGACGAAGGGAGGGAGACAGAGGGATGGAGACAGAGGGTGACAGACAGAAGGAGACAGACAAAGGGAGGAGGGCGACAGAGGGAGGGAGACAGACAGAGGGAGGGAGGGGGTCAGATAGAGGGAGACAGACAGAGGGAGACAGAGGGAGGGAGACAGATAGAGAGAGAAACTGTAGGAGACAGAGAGAGAGGGAGACAGAGGGAGCGAGACAGAGGGAGGAGGTCCGGGGTAGACAGGGGGAGGGAGAGGGAGACATAGAGAGGGAGACAGATAGAGGGTGACAGAGGGAGACAGCAAAGGGAGGGAGACATAGGGAATGAGACCGGGGGAGAGGGAGACAGAGAAAGAGGGAAATAGAGGGAGACAGAGAGAGAGGGAAAAAGAGGGAGGGAGACAGAGGAAGGGAGACAGAGGGACAGAGACAGAGGGATGGTGACAGAGGGACGGAGACAGAGGGATGGAGACAGAGGGCGACATACAGAGGGAGACAGACAGAGGGAGATAGAGGGAGGGAGACAGAGGGAGGGAGACAGAGAAAGAGGGAGACAGAAGGAGGGAGAAAGAGAGGGAAAGAGGGAGGGAGAGAGGGAGGGAGACAGAGGGAGGGAGACAGAGGGATGGAGACAGAGGGTGACAAACAGAGGGAGACAGACAGAGGGAGGAGGGGGACAGAGGGAGTGAGACAGACAGAGGGAGGGGGACAGATAGAGGGAGACAGACAGAGGGAGACAGAGGGAGGGAGAGAGAGGGAGGGAGTCCGGGGTAGACAGGGGGAGGGAGAGGGAGAGGGAGACAGATAGAGGGTGACAGAGGGAGACAGCAAAGGGAGGGAGACAAAGGGAAGGAGAAAGAGGGAGAGGGAGACAGAGAGAGAGGGAAATAGAGGGAGACAGAGAGAGAGAGAGGGAATCAGAGGGACGGAGACAGAGAGAGGGAGATAGAGGGTGACAGACAGAGGGAGACAGATAGAGGGAGTTGGAGGGAGGAAGTGAGAGGGAGGGAGACAGAGGGACGGAGACAGAGAGAGAGGGAGACAGAGGGAGGGAGACAGAAGGGGAAAGAGGGAGAGGGGGAGGGAAACAGAGGGAGGGAGACAGAGGGATTGAGACAGAGGGAGACAAACAGAGGGAGGAGGGCAAATGAGGGAGGGAGACAGACAGAGCGAGGTGGACAGATATATAGGGAGACAGACAGAGGAAGACAGAGGGAGAGAGACAGAGGGAGGGAAACAGAGAGAGAGAGGGAAACCGTGGGAGACAGAGAGAGAGGGAGACAGAATGAAGGAGACAGAGGGAGGGAAAGGGAGACAGAGAGAGGGAGAAAGATAGAGGGTGACAGAGGGAGACAGACAAAGGGAGGGAGACAGAGGGAGACAGAGAGAGACAGAGAGAGAGGGAGACAGAATGAGGGAGACAGAGGGAGACAGAGGGGGAATCCGGGGAGACAGCGAGAGGGAAAGGGAGACAGAGAGAGGGGGAAAGATAGGGGGTGACAGAGGGAGACAGACAAAGGGAGGGAGACAGTGGGAGAAAGAGAGAGAGAGGGAGACAGAGAGAGGGAGACAGAGGGCGACAGACAGAGGGAGACAGAAAGTGGGAGGGAGACAGAGAGAGGGAAACAGACAGAGGGAGGAGGGTGACAGAGGGAGAGGGAGACAGAGAGAGAGGGAAATAGAGGGAGACAGATAGAGAGGGAAAAAGAGGGAGGGAGACAGAGGAAGGGAGACAGAGGTACGGAGACAGAGGGATGGTGACAGAGGGACGGAGACAGAGAGAGGGAGACAGAGGTTGACAGACAGAGGGAGATAGAAGGAGGAAGAGAGAGGGAGGGAGACAGAGGGAGGAAGACAGAGATAGAGGGAGACAGAAGGAGGGAGACAGAGAGGGAAAGAGGGAGGGAGAGAGGGAGGGAGACAGAGGGAGGGAGACAGAGGGATGGAGACAGAGGGAGACAGAGGGTGACAGACAGAGGGAGACAGAGAAAGGGAGGAGGGCGACAGAGGGAGGGAGACAGACAGAGGGAATTAGGGGGACAGATAGAGGGAGACAGAGGGAGGTAGACCGTAGGAGACAGAGAGAGGGAGACAAACAGAGGGAGATAGAGGGAGGAAGAGAGAGGGAGGGAGACAGAGGGACAGAGAGAGAGGGAGACAGAGGGAGGGAGACTGGAGGGGAAAGAGGGAGAGAGGGTAGACAGGGGCAGGGAGAGGGAGACAGAGAGAGGGAGACAGATTGAGGGTGACAGAGGGAGACATCAAAGGGAGGCAGACAAAGGGAAGGAGAAAGAGGGAGAGGGAGACAGAGAGAGAGGGAAATAGGGGGAGACAGAGAGAGAGAGGGAAACAGAGGGTCGGATACAGAGAGAGGGAGACAGAGGGTGACAGACAGAGGGAGACAGAGGGAGACAGAAGGAGGGAGAGAGAGGGAGGAAGACAGAGGGACGGAGACAGAGAGAGAGGGAGGCAGAGGGAGGGAGACAGAGTGGGAAAGAGGGAGAGAGGGAGGGAGACAGAGGGAGGGAGACAGAGGGATTGAGACAGAGGGAGACAGAGGGAGACAAACAGAGGGAGGAGGGCAACAGAGGGAGGGAGACAGACAGAGGGAGGGAGACAGATAGAGGGAGACAGACAGAGGGAGACAGAGAGAGAGAGAGAGAGACATATGGAGGGAGACAGAGAGATAGGGAAACCGTGGGAGACAGAGAGAGAGGGAGACAGAATGAGGGAGACAGAGGGAGACAGAGGGTGGGAGTCCAGGGTAGACAAAGAGAAGGAAAGGGAGACAGAGAGAGGGAGAAAGATTGAGGGTGACAGAGGGAGGGAGACAGAGGGAGGAAGACAGAGGGAGACAGAGAGAGGGAGACAGACAGAGTGAGGGAGACAGAGGGAGACAGAGAGAGAGAGAGATAGAGAGAGGAGGGAGACCGAGAGAGAGAGGGAGGGAGACAGAGGGAGGGAGACAGAGGGCGACAGACAGAGGGAGACAGGCAGCGGGAGGGAGACAGACAGAGGGAGACAGACAGAGGGAGGAGGGTGACAGAGGGATGGAGACAGAGGGAGGAAGACATATGGAGGGAGACAGAGGGCGGGAGACAGACAGGAGGGAGATAGACAGAGGGGGACAGAGGCAGGGAGACAGGGAGGGAGAAAAACGGAGAGAGAGAGAGCGGGAGGGAGACAGAGAGAGTGGGAGACAGTGAGAGGAAGACAGACAGTAAGGGAGACAGAGGGAGACAGAGAGAGCGAGAGGGAGAGAGAGGGAGAGAGAGAGATAGAGTGAGGGAGATAAGAGAGAGTGAGGGAGGGAGACAGAGAGAGAGAGAGAGAGAGAGGGAGGGAGACAGAGACAGACAGAGATTGGAACGGAGACAGACAGAGACAGGGACAGAGGGAGGGAGACAGAGAGAGAGGGAGGGAGACAGAGAGAGAGGGAGACAGAGTAAGGGAGGAAGAGGGATTCAGAGGGAGGGAGTCAGGGGAAGAGAGGGAGAGGGAAAACAACAGGAGGTGACCTCTCACCTCTGGCGCAGTCACATACAGGAGACAAGCAGCCTACTTCCGAATCATAAGGAGCAGGAATATTGCCTGCCATGCAGTCATCAGCACATTTTCATTACAATGTTTTTAAACAATATGTACTCCCTCCTAACCCTGCAATCCCCCATAGCCTTCTTCGCTTATCTTTCACCTCCATTCGCTCGTTCATCATCTTTACACCTCCACACTCCCTCGCCCAATCTCATGTCTTAATCCTTATTTTTCTCTCTTACGTACCCATAACACACATCATCTTTAGTCTCTCAATCCCTTTCTTACACTTCCTATCTTTCTGTACCCGACTCTACCTCCCTTTTACTATGTTCTCTCTCTTGTCCGATTTTCTCTCTCTTGAATTTTATTTTACCTTCTCTCCTGAACTCTCCCTTCTCATTATCCTCACTTTCCTCCCTTTCTTAGTCTCTCCTCCCCCTTCCTTCCCCTCATCTCTCTCCTAGACCCTACTCTGATGCCCTCTTCTACTCTTTACTGCTGTCTACTTTGCTCTCATTTGCTGCCCTCTCCTTTCAAATGTTTTGCATTCTCCTCTTCCCATCTGCATTTTAAGGTCGATCCTGTGACAGCACATACGCTGCAAGAGTAAGCATTATGCAAGGAGTAGCAAGAGAAGAACAATTGGAGGGGCAGCTGGACAAATACAAATCCCAAGAGGTGATGAAATGCGCCCCTTATGTGGTGCCCAGAGAGGTACGTGCAAAGGCCAGAGAAAGGCATCAAAGTGTAGAGACGAGCCCAATTGCATCATAGTGGGCCAATCGTGGATGGTACCAAGCAGCGGAGTTCTGGGATGGGTAAGCAACAGTGGACCACAAAAGATGTAGAGGGACTGTGAGGAGGGGGATAGACCATGAGGAGCCCATATGGTGATGTCCGTCGGAAGGTGGGGTATTGGATACAAGAGCAATCACCCAACATGTTAGGGGCAGGACAGGGTATGCAAGTGATGAGTGGGACAAAGGATGTGGGAGTCTGGAGGTCATGCAGGGTGAAGCTAAGCCATCAACTGTGAGAGAGGAACCCCAGGTGATCTTGAAGGTGTCCAAGTTGTTGTTGAGCTTATAAATTGTGTGTTCATGAGTGGCTATTCTGCCAAGTTCTATACTCCTTTGATTGGAAGTGGGGGCCGTGACTTGCCTCCAATGCCATAGGATGTTAAGCGTTGCCACTGCAAGTGCAGTTGCAAACCGCCTGTGTTCGTGAGTGGTTAGGTCCAGAAGGTCAGAGGTGTCATGTAGGAGAGCGAGGTGCAGTGAGGGAGAAATGGGGAGTGGGCAGTGACATCAGAGCAGTGATCATGTGTCTGCCCAGTAAGTCTAAAGAGGCAGGCATTACCAGAGGATGTGGAACAGGTCACAGCAGTCAGCGTCACATCTCTAGCATTAGCCATGTGAAAGCAGCCTAAACCGCTGTTGTAACTTAACCCTTGGTTCCTCCCACTCCTCCTTGTTTCCCCCCTTCCTCCTTCCCTAATGGTATGGCCCCAGCTGGCTTCTGAAAGCAGCAATAGAATGTTAGAGTGTCACTTTCCTGTCAAGCTGGGAGCACCTATGTTATATGGAACTGAATAAAGGTTCTTGAATCTCACCACGTGTGGACAGTCATTACTACAATTTTGGCGACGAGGGAAATGGAGCTGAGCCAGGGTCAGTGTGGTGCCTCTCCCCTGGAATAATATGAGCTTGAACAAGGACAAGGACATGAATTGGTGATGTACCTTGGGCATTCGTAGGAAACTGAGACATTATTGAGAAGTAAGACCCAAATTGATGAACACTGGAAGAAGCGCAAGTTCGTGAGGTGAGCAGTAGGGTAAGTGAAGAAATGTAAGCGGAAAAAGGGAACGGTTTTAAGTCTCTGTCACCGTTTTTTGAAGTTGATAAATCAAGCCTTGCTTGTGCTGTATGAGGAGCGTTGCCAGTGAATAAAAAGGACTAGGACTCACCGGGAGAAAACCGGAGGAGATGAAAGGAAATCTGGTCGCTTTATACTGGAAGCTGCGCAGTCTTCAGCCCGACAGGTTGCCGTTAAGGGGCTTGGGGCTATGAGTGAAGCTGTCGAAGTTAATGTGACGCAGCGAACGACTTATGGAGGTATTGTTTTGTTCCTGTCACTGAGTGGGCGCCCTGTAATCACCTTGCTTTGTCCCCTCCGTGGTTTGTGAGGACTGTTGTGCGAGGCGTGGGAAGCAGTGAACACTCGTGAGGGGGAAGACGTTGCTGGTCTTGCTCCGAGGAACTGCAGAGTCCTCGACAGGAAGTTCCCGCCCTGTGATTGTGGAAAAGAAAGAGGACTTCGCAGCCTTCATTACTTTCTATGTGAATATTTAGATAGACTCGTTCGATGTGAGGAGGAGATGTGAGCGGAGCTGAGAGCAAAGTCTATTCTTGGTTACCGCATTGGACATCGAGTTGAGCTTAGTGTTAAGCTTGTGAACGGCGTTGGAAGTGATATTCCTCCTCAGATCCCCAGTGTGCAACAAAAGAAAACGTTAAGGTTTAGGCGGGTGAGTGAGATTCCCTTCATACTGAATGTGCTTACACTCCTGCAAAGTGATAACGCACTGCCGCTTTGATGCCAATTTAACCAGCAGACCACATGAAGCTACTCCGGTAAGGAGGGGTAAAGTCGAATTTTGAATTCAAGGGCAAGTGGAGGAAGAGGATGTGGCAATGATCATTTGGATTTATATGAAAGTTGAAGTAAAGAGGAAAAAAGTCAGAATGAGCAATTTAAAATAATTGAGCAAGGTAAAGAAATTGCCGAGATAGGAGGATGAGATGTTGACAAATGATGAAAACGGCGTTACCTCATTAGTACAGAATTAGGTACTTTAGCGAGTATTGTGAAATCCTTCTCAGCGCACATTCTCGGATTAATGAGTTTGTTTTATTAAAACAGTACTTTACCAGTCAGCCGTGCTTTGAGGGAAAGTGTGACGCAGGTAGAGTGGCAGAATCCCTCGGTTGTGCAAACTGCTTGAAGGTAGAAGTGTAACTCTGCTCTGTGTGAAGCGAAAATACTCAACTACAATAGAGTATTAAATCAGCATCAGCTCTAGCCAACAGCTGCTCTTCTGACACTTCTTCGGAATGGTTTAAAACATATAAGGGTATTACCTTGAAGCTGCAATCTTGGGATTTTGAATCAAAACGGTGAACAGTTTCCGGCGGCGCACAACGATCGAAGCTCTTCTCTCAGAGTTGTGGCGCGAAACAGAGGGAGAAGCACTTAGTGCAAGGGCTCCACCTTACTGTTGATGGCTGCAATTGCACCTTCGCACATGAATTCCTGGTAATGGTCTTTCGAGGGGTGAAGCAAAGGATAGACTAATCAAAACAGGTTTAGTTTCCACCCAAGCAAGTGAAAGGTTTAAACTCCCACTTCTAAGTAAAATTTCGAGAACAATATATGCATGAGCTAGAGGAGACGAATATGAACAGTGCTTAAGAGGGAGAGAAGTAACATCCACTTGTGGGACACCCCTGCGCCGCACGGCCACCAGCTGCTGCGTGTGCCCCTCAGCCTTGTCCCTGCCTCGCTGCCTGCCTCGCTGCCGGCCGACTCCGTTGTCGTTTGTTTTGTTTTTGTTTTTGCCCGTCATTTGTGCTTGCTAATTTGTCTCCTTGCTTCCCTGCCCGTGTGAGCATTTTTTCCTCTGTTTTCTGTATTTCTGTACTTTTTCTCAGCTTGTCCTTCCTGTTTGCCCGCCTACCCTCGCCGCCCTCCGTCTTCCCTCCCCGCTCCCCGCTTCCCGCCACCACCGCAGGCCCCGCCCCTTTTTTCATTCTGTTCCCTCCCCGCTCCCGCCTCCCAGCTGCTCTGCCCACCCGCGCACTTCGCCTTTATATGGCGACCGTGCGAACGCGCAGCGGGCGCGCCGATTGTGCGCCGAAGGCGCGCCAAAGGTAAGCCCGTCTGCGCCCGTCCGCGACCGGATCGCGACCAGCGCCAGGACCCCTGGCCCCCGAAGACCCCGACCGACCCGCCTGACGTACTCCGCCGCCACCCTCATCGCTCTCAACTCCAGCCGACTCCCAGAATGCCTTCAAGCAACCCCACGACGCACCCACAGACCTTTCAGCTGCCACGCCTGCAAGTTCACCTGCATCCGGACCTGCCCCGCACCAGCAGCCGCCAAGTCGAACACCAGCAGCACCCACCTCAAGTGCATCCTGCTCAACACCCGCTCCGTCCACAGACACGCCATCGAACTCTGGAACCTCCTAGACGCCACAGCCCCTGACGTCGCCTTCCTCACGGAGACCTGGATGAACGCCTCCTCAGCTCCAGACATCGCCATCGCTATCCCAGAGGGCTACAAGATCGTCCGGAGGGACCGCAACGCCAACCAGATGGGAGGAGGCATCGCCATCATCCACAAGAACACCATCCGTCTCACGACCAGCACCGACAACACCCTGACCACCGCCGAACACCTGCACTTCCAGATCCACACCAACCCGAACACCACCCTCAGAGGCACCCTGATCTACCGACCCCCTGGACCACGCACACAATTCAGCGAGGACATCGCCGACTTCGTCAGCCCGCTTGCCCTCCCCTCCTCTGACTACATCCTCCTGGGGGACCTCAACTTCCACCTGGAGAACAACAACGACCGCAACACCACCACCCTACTGGACAACCTCGCCAACCTGGGACTCAAGCAACTGGTGTCCACCCCCACCCACCTCGCCGGACACACACTCGACGCAGTCTTCTCATCCAGCACAGACATCGACTTCAGCCACGCCACAGAGCTTCAATGGACGGACCACAGCTGCGTCCACTTCACCTTCAAGAGAACGACGACCCACCACCACCAGCAACAGGCCGCCCGCAGAAGCTGGAACAAGATCACAGCAGACCAGCTCGCCACCTCCCTGAGCCAGCACCCTCCTGCCAGCTCAGCGGACCCCAGCCAGGCCGCCGACAACCTCACGAAGTGGATCACCATCTGCGCGGACGAGCTCGCCCCGCTGAGGACCCCGCCCAGCAGACCCGGCAGCAAGAAAGCCCCTTGGTTCACCGACGAACTCAAGAGCTCCAAGAAGAACTGCCGAGCCCTCGAGAAAGTCTGGAGAAGGGAACCTACACCGGACAACAGGACCTCCTTCAAGCTTGCCACCCGGAAGCACCACCAGCTGATCCGCGCCGCCAAGAAAACAGCATTCAAGGAACGGCTGGACAACAACGCACACAACTGCAAGGAACTCTTCAACATCGTGAAAGAGCTCTCCAACCCCAGCGCAGGAAACAACGACATCACCCCATCGCAAGACCTCTGCAACTCCCTCGCTTCATACTTCCACAACAAGATCGCGGACATACACAACAGCTTCAACAACCATCCAACGCACACCATGACCGAACAATCACCCCCCACCACCACCCTCCACGCCTGGACCCCGATCAGCACCGAAGACACCATCCGCACGATGAACTCCATCCACTCCGGATCACCGACCGACCCCTGCCCTCACCACGTCTTCAACAAGGCCGACGCTGTCATCGCACCCCACCTGCGAGACATCATCAACACATCCTTCGACACCGCCACCTTCCCTGAGAGCTGGAAACACGCCGAACTCAGCGCTCTACTCAAGAAACCAACAGCGGACCCCACCGAACTCAAGAACTACCGCCCCATCTCGCTCCTCCCGTTTCCAGCCAAAGTCATCGAGAAGACCGTCAACAAGCAGATGGCCGCCTTCCTCGAGACGAACGGATCCCTCGACCCCTCACAGTCCGGCTTCCGAGCCAATCACAGCACCGAGACCGCCCTCATCGCCGCCACTGATGACATCCGAGCCCTGATGGACAATGGAGAAACAGCAGCCCTCATCCTCCTAGACCTCTCCGCGGCCTTCGACACGGTCTGCCACCGCACCCTAGTACAGCGCCTCAGCAACATCAGAATCCAGGACAAGGCGCTGGAATGGATCATCTCCTTCCTCGACGGAAGAACACAGAGAGTCCGCCTACCACCGTACAAGTCAGAGGCCTCCGAAGTTATCTGCGGCGTCCCTCAAGGATCATCTCTGAGCCCCACTCTCTTCAACGTCTACATGAGCCCCCTCGCGGCCATCGTACGCAAACACAACCTCAGCATAATCTCCTACGCCGACGACACCCAGCTGATCCTCTCCCTGACCAACGACCCCGCCTCCGCCAGAGCCAACCTGCACGAAGGGATGAGAGAGGTAGCCGAGTGGATGACGACCAGCCGCCTAAAACTGAACTCGGACAAGACGGAGGTCCTCATCCTGGGCTCTTCCCCCTCCGCCTGGGACGACTCCTGGTGGCCCCCCGCCCTGGGAACCGCACCCAAACCGACAGACCATGCACGCAACCTGGGCTTCATCCTGGACTCCTCCCTCTCCATGACCAGACAAGTCAACAACGTCTCCTCGGCGTGCTTCAACATCCTACGCATGCTACGGAAGATTTTCCGGTGGATCCCCACCGAGACCAGGAAGACCGTCACCCAGGCCCTCGTCACCAGCCGACTGGACTACGGCAACGCCCTCTATGCCGGTACCACCGCCAAGCTCCAGAAGAGACTCCAGCGGATCCAGAACGCCTCAGCCAGACTCATCCTCGACATCCCCCGAACCAGCCACATCACCGGACATCTGAGAGACCTTCACTGGCTCCCCGTCAACAAAAGAATCACCTTCCGCCTCCTCACCCACGCACACAAAGCCCTACACCACCAAGGCCCGAGCTACCTCAACAGCCGGATCAACTTCTACGCACCCAAACGCCACCTCCGATCAGCCAACCACGCCCTCGCCGCCGTCCCCCGCATCCGAAGAGCGACTACAGGAGGAAGGTCCTTCTCCTACCTGGCCGCCAAGACCTGGAACTCCCTCCCTCCCGACCTGCGCCTGACCCAAGACCACCTCTCCTTCAGGAAGAAGCTGAAGACCTGGCTGTTCGAGCAGTAGCGGCACCCCCCCCCCCCCCCCCCTCAGCGCCTTGAGACCCTACGGGTATGTAGCGCGCTCTACAAGTGTCACTGATTGATTGATTGATCCGGAATAAGCTATCATCCTTAGCCAGCCACAGGGTAATCCAAGAGTTCTAAGACTGTATCCTTTATGCTGACTATATATATATATGAAACAGGAAGATTTTATTGTACTGTTATAACCAAGAGGAAAACAAAAGTGCTTGTGTTTTGTTTGGTGATATTAACATGGATGAAAACAAGATTGTTTAAATTACTGCCACCTGAGCCATTTATGAAAGGAGCAGATGATAAAAAGGCAGAATGGGTGGGGCAGAAGGAATATTATCACAATTATATATCCATGTTGGATGCGGAGGATGTACCTTTAAAACCAGAGGAAAAGGCAGGAATACAGTTACACAGTTCAGGAGCCGTTGGATGGAAAGTGTACTATGACATGGAAAAGAAATTCTATATGGGAACAGACAGGAATGCATTGGAGAATGTAAACACGGCTTTTAGATGAACATTATAAACAAGTAATGAATGGTGAAGCACAATGGAACAAAATAAACAGAGATGAAGGAGATATCAAAGTGGTATTGAACAAGGGTGAAACTGAACAAGTGTATACCATCCACATAGGGGGAGTAGAAATTGACATTAACGGTGAATCAGGGTCACAAGGTACGGTAGTAAGCAAAAGAACAAGGAAGAGTGAATTGGCTATAGAACGAGGGAATAAAAGGAAAGAAGCTGATACATCTCTGGAAACATACACTGAAAAAAACATTACTTGGTTTGGAAGGAGAGAGATGAATTTGAATCACAGGGAGAGAAGCACATGGAGTAAAGAGTATATTTCGGAAGAAGAGTTTTCCGTGCTTGGAGTGGATGAGGAAATGAAATTAAGAATAAAGCTAAGCTCTAAAAGCACAGAACATATGGGCAGGCTGACTATAATCAAAAGTAGACAAATTACCAAGTTGGAGATGTCGAGGGTGAGTACACCATTATCCATGGACGGTGTTGAAGGGTCAAGGGCTGTAGGGAGAAAGGAGCAGAGAAGAGAAGCAGCAGTTGACAAATTTAAAAGAGAACAAAATACTTCCTGGAAAAAAGATAAGGAAGGTAACATAAGGAAACGCTTCGGCGAAAGGAACACAGTGGATGTTGGTAGACTGAGAATAAAAGAACTTAACAATAAGGGAAAATGGGTGGCAACACGACCCACGAGGACGGAGGAGGACCTTGGTAGGTCCACCGGCCTCAATGCTGAGAAAGTGTGGTGCTCCACTGCAGTGGCCGAGTCCAAACCCATGCCAAGGGTGAAATGTTCTGTGGACATTGACCGAGGCGGAGTTCATGGTCCGAGTCTGATTGAATCGAAGTGTAACAAACAAGGAGTGTTCTTGGACTGGTTATTTAGCGAAGTGAAGGAGATGGAAAGTGAGGAGGCACCCAATAACGTACGTTTCCCGCACCCCAAAGTATCATTAGGAAGGGACAGGATGCATACAGAAGGCGGGAGAGGTTATGTGTTTATAGACACAGAAGATTCAGCTACTTTCACCAGTAGAACGGGTGTGAAGGAATCAGGGAAAAGACTGGTCTTTGAGGAGGCACGTACCGAAGAATTTACCAGTGGTACAGAGTGCAACGAGAGAACAAACAATAGACCCAATGCTGATCACTATGATGAGAAGGAAACAGGATATTTGATTAGGTGTAAACGCAGCATAACTTGGTCCAGGAAATTTCCCAAGAAAAAAAGGATTAAAAGAGCAGTCACCTGCCTGGGGGAAAGAAGAGGTACAAGTCAGGGTGGTCCAGAGCACAATTGTGAAAGGGATTGCCGAGGCCAGTAGCACTCTGTGGAATTAGAATAAGAGACTAATTAGGCACCTCTATCCTCCCATGCCCTCTCCATGAACTAAACAAAGGGGAAGACCTGGTGCAATTTGCAATTGTGATTGAGCACCAGTTCAGGTTTTCGGTAGGCTCTACCTTTTCCGTTTTATACGTATTTGTCCACGTGTGGGGTGGAAGGTACCCACCTGTGTAAGGGTCCACTCGGATCAAACGTACATTGCTCAAGGTACCCCTACATGTGAACTGAGAATGGATGAGAACTATGGTATACAGTGTCTACAGGATTCCTTCAGGACAGACTTTTGTATTAATAGGAGCATGTTGTCCAACAGTCACTTGTAGTTGGTGGGTTTTAGACCGAGCAGTACCCGGCACCATTAGATATATCCAGGAGGGGGAAGGGGATTTAGAGTCAGTTTATGGTTGGTAGGAAAGGTGGGGGGCAGAGTAGATAGAGTCCCTGGTAACCCACCTCCTGTTTCTGGCTACCACCCCGACCTGACATAGATATTTTAGCATGCATTAAGGGGCTCTCTTCCACCTTTGGTAGAGGCCAGGGGCCTACCCCATCAGGTACACCCAGGTGTTTAACTGGGGTTTGGGTCTTCTTTGCAGGACCTACTTTTGTGCTCCTCAGCACACTTGTGTTATAGCTCCCTCTAGTCCTCACCTGTCTCTCTTTCTTTCTTCTTCCTTTTATTTCCTTTTTCTCTCTCTCTCTTTTCCCCGCTATTTCCCTCCCTCCACCCCGCTCCCTCTTCCGTTGTCTCCTGATCTCTCTTCCTTCCTTCCATGGTCTCCCTAGGGAGGATGATGTGTTGTAACTTAACCCTTGGTTCCTCCCACTCCTCCTTGTTTCCCCCCTTCCTCCTTCCCTATTGGTATGGCCCCAGCTGGCTTCTGAAGGCAGCAATAGAATGTTAGAGTGTCACTATCCTGTCAAGCTGGGAGCACCTATGTTATATGGAACTGAATAAAGGTTCTTGAATCTCACCACGTGTGGACAGTCATTACTACAACCGCCTAAGTTTCCACTGCGACCAGTACCAGTGAAGCAGTATTTTGAAGTACAGGAATTTGATTTCCAGAGGGCTATGTCATGCCCAGCCAGGAAGCATGCCCATGCCTCCGGTGAGTAGGCTTTGACAAGCATATTCTGCCCGAAAACCGTGCCTTAGTGCTTGAATTGCCAAAATGCAGTGATTTAATGAGGACCCCATAAAGGCTTGAGACCAATCTCTGGTAATGCCCAGGGTGCAGAGGTATTGCAGAACAGGCGAGATAGGAAGTGCTGTTGGTGCTGGCCCCAGGGCATCTCGCAGGCAATGGGTCAGCTGGCGGTAATCACAGTGGCCCTGGGGCTGGAAGCCAAATTCCTTACGGAGCACAGGTAAGGTTTTTAGCAGGGCACCATCCTACAATTGGTCCACCAAGTGCAAGTCCTTCATGCTCCAGCAGGACTCCCAGCAGCATGGTGCACCCCAATGCACTGGGCAGAATTGCGCCACAATGGTGCCTTCACATGCACCAACCAGGCCACACCCATTAATCTATGCGCCCCCCCAAGCCTTAGATGCGAGGCAGTTGCAGTCCACCAGCTGCCATGTCTGCCCAGAGATGGGTCACCCAGAGCCTGGGCTTGTGGCCGCTCCTTATGTAAGCACAGATATCCAAGTCTATGTTTGCAAGGAGTGTCCATGGAATGTGTGGCAGTAGCATTCCGAGCAGGTATTTGAAGCGAGGGAGAGATGCAAGAAGGGGCCACTTCTGGAAATCCCTCTTCATCCAATCCAGCAGCAGAATCAGATTATTCTCTACTATGTGAGAGAGGTCTCTGTTGATCTTGACTTGGAATTGGCGAAACTCATGGAGTTTCCCACCACAGAATTCTGCAGAGTTACAAAAAAAGTCTGCGAACTGGGAGCAAATAGGCATGTTGCACTGCTTGTTCTGTGATTTAATGCTGGGAGCTTGTTCCATGCTGAAAAATCAGTGCTATAAGGTGTGCTAGAGGACCCAACTCCCTTAAGTTGAATTTGCTACGGCTAAAGTAGATTTTCTACTCCCAAGGCAGCTTTCGGACCTCTAACAATCTCGACCACCTGAATTAGAGACATCTCACTGGGTGCCCTCCTAGCAACCAAAAATCACACTAGGGGATACTAAATCTCGCTTTACAACTTATCGTTAGCTAAAGGAAAAACTCTGCCATGCCCTCATTGGCAGAATTTGGCCCGGCCATTCAATATGTTCAAATGAATGCTTGGCATCCAAGAAAAGCATCAAGGTTCATCCTTCGGCTGCCACAGCAAGTGGGATAGCAGTCGGACGCGGTCTAAGGAGCTGTCGCCTGGGACGAAGCCCACCTGGGACTCATGGATCAAGAGTGGTATGACTGTGCTAAAGCATGTGGCCAACACCTTGGCCATAATTTTTGTGTCCATGTTGAGCAGTGATATTGGACAGTAGCTTTTGCAATCCAGGGGACCCTTACCTGCCTTTGGAAGAAGGGTGATAGTGGCTTTATTGGAAATAGCCTCCAGTTAACCTGCCTTCTTGTCCTCCTGGAAAGCCCCGGCAGGCGAGGGACCAAGAGGGCCTCCCCTGCTTTATTATATTCACCAGAAAACTCCTCCTTCCTAGGGGATTTGCAGGTTGGGAGGGAGCCTATAGTGTTGGCTAACCCATCCTCAGTGATGGCTCTTGACAATATCTCCTGGCCCTCAGCAGAAAGCAGCATCATGGGTAGGGGGCAGGAAAGCCTCAATCTGTTCTAATGTAGCCTCCTGGTCCACATTATAGAGGGAGGCATTGAAGGAAGATAACTGGGAGGAAATGTCACAAGGAGTGCCCACGTTTGATCCATTATCACCGGGGCGGTGAGTTGCTACTCTCTGGGGTTCATTTGAGCATTCAGGACTGGACCCGCCTTTTCCCCATTATCAGCATCACCACTGCAGGTTACCCAGCACCTTTTCGGTATCCTTTGTGAAGTAAACATTCAGCCGGATTTGAGCAAGTTCCAACTGCTTAAAGAGAGACTGAGTGAGGGAAGCAGTGTATTTTGTCATAAGGCTTATCTCCTGTTGGCCACACATTCCATGTGGTGGGTGGCTGCAGTGTCTGTTATCATGAAGCCCCGGAGTGTTACCCTTACGGCAGCACACAGATTTATATGGGCTGGCACTGTGTCATCATTATCTAAGAAGTAGGACTGTATATGGTTGTGCAATTGGGCTTTACCCTCAAGTCGCCAGTAAGTGAAAGCTTTCATTCGACGGGGAGGCCGTGTATCGCATCTGATGTCTAGCACCAGAAGCACTGGGCTATGATCAGCAAGGCTAGCTTCCAGAATGGCACCAGGTAGGAGCTGGGCATGTAGAAGAAAGTAATCGATGCAAGAGTCCCAAGCGCACAGGAAAGGAATGTGTATTCTCTGTCCTTGAATTGAATTGAAATAAAATTTATAACGCGCAACTAGGCCCGTAGGCATCAAGGCGCCTAACAAAGAAAATCAAAAAAGGCAAAACCAGAGCTAAGGATAGGCTTTGGCAAATAGCCAAGTCTTAAGGGCCTTTCTAAAGGCTTGCTTTGAGGGAAGGGTTTTAATCTCAGACGGCAGAGAGTTCCACAACCTTGGAGCCAAAGTTGAAAAGGCTCTGCCACCCCACCTAGCTCTACGGACACGGGGGATTGATAGCAAGAATTTGTTAGCAGAGCGCAAGGATCTGGAAGGGGTATATGGAATTAACAGATCCCTCAGGCCTCCAGATTTGTTAGTGGCCAGGGCCCCATAGATCAAACAAAGGGACTAATAAGACATCCTGGCCTCAATTGGAAGCTAATGCAATGCTTTCCTGGCAGCCGTGGCAGAGGCCCGCCTAGGGAGATCTAGCACAAACTTCGCGGCGGCATTCTGCACCATTTGAAGTCGCATTATCAGACTCTTGTTAATGCCAAGGTATAAGGCATTACAATAATCTAGTCTTGAGCCTATTAATGCTATTACAATTTGCTTTCTGGCTTGAGGGGAGAGGTAATGTTTTATCTTCCTCAGGATGTTTATTATGCCCCAGCAGGTGGAAATAGTCCTACTTACTTGCTGACCCAACCCCAAAGAAGGGTCAATCATGACTCCTAGGTTCCTGGCCAGGGCAGTGGGTTTGGGCACACGCCCAAAGATGCAGGCCACCATTCCGCCGACCAAATGTCCTTACCTCCGAACACCAGAATTTCTGTCTTCTCGCCGTTGAGCTTCAATGAATTGCAAATCATCCATTGAGCCACTGCCTCCCTGCAGTGTCTAAAAATGGAGGCAGCCGAGATGGCAGGTTGGGCGAGAGACATCAATATCTGCGAGTCGTCGGCGTAGGAGACTACCTCCATCCCGTAAGATCTAATGAGCCTGGCAAGTGGGGTCACATAGATGTTAAAAAGGGTCGGACTTAATGCCGACCCCTGAGGGACCCCACACTGCACAGGAAGGGATGGAGATAGGAACTCCCCCAGCTTCCCTCTGGCCGAGGAAGGAGGTCAGCAAACTAAGTGCGGGCCCCTCAACCCCTATCTCCCTCAGACGAGATGTTATTACTGAGGGAGACAGGGTATCAAACGCAGCCGTAAGATCTAGCAGGATAAGGAGAGTAGTCTGGCCCTTATCCACTCTAGTGCGGATGTTATCAAGCACAGTGGTAAGGGCCGACTCTGTACTATGCCCTCTCCGGAATCCATGCTGCGAGTAATCTAAAAGGCCAGAGGTTTCCAGGAAGGCAGCAAGATGCTGGTTGAGATGTGTTTCCAACATCTTTGCTGGGGCTGGGAGCAGCGAAATGGGGCGGAAGTTTTTGAGAACACCCGGGTCCAATGTAGGCTTTTTTAACAGTGGTTTCACCACCGCTCTTTTCCATTGTAGCGGGAAAGTCCCATCTCTCATTGCCCTGTTCATGATCTCTAATAGCAGAGGCAGGAGAGTCTCCTTGCATTGTTTAAGAAGTTTCAGGGGGCAAGGGTCTAAGGGAGACCCCCGACCTAGTCTTGAGTAGGAGAACTTCAAGTTCCTGTAGGGAGAGGGGTGGAAAGCTGGAAAAACACCCTGACGGTACCTCCTCGGAAGATGTTAATGGGGGGACAGGAAAGCACGGAGAGGAAGATAGTGCCAACCTCTGAGATTCTAAAGCCGAATAAATGTCCACAATTTTAGATTGAAAGAATTGTGCAACATCATTACAGAGCTGCTGTGAGCTAACAACAGGGTCCGGCACCTTCAATGATGTGAGCGTGTCTACGATCTTAAACAGCTCTTTCGGCGAGGAGAGAGAGGAAGTCAGAGAGGTGAAATACTCTTGTTTAGTCTTTATCACCTCCATTTTGTACTTCTTTAGGTGGGTTTTGTGACTGTCCCTCTCTCGCAGATCCCAGCTAGTCCTCCAAAGGCGTTCCTGTCTTCGAACTCCCTGCCTAAGGAGTCTTAATGATTCCGAGAACCACGGTGCCGATGGGCTTTTCCTCGCGGAATAACGGAGTTAGGCAGGGGCCAGGTCATCAATAGCTGTTTTAATAGTAGTATCCAACCTCTCTACTGTATTACCTACGTCCTCCTCTGAGGTGATCATCCGACTGGGCAATCTAGGGGCGAGCATGTCATTGGTAATGCTTTTGAGGTTTCGCCTCAATTCCATTTTACTTGGCTCATTCACTTTGCTCTTGACAGTCGGGATCGTTAATTCTAAAGGGATCGCAAAATGGTCCGACCAAGAGAGAGGGATGGGAGTCCCGATGGTCAGCCGGGAGTCGTTGGAAAAGACCCCATCCAGCATATGACCTGCTTGATGGGTGGGATCATTGACTAGCTGTTTCATCCCACATCCGGAGAAAATATCCAATAGGGATAGAGTTTCCTTTGGCTCCAGATTTTCCAAATGGAAATTCATGCCCCCCAGAACAGTAAGATGCTCACAGCCAAAGTGTGGCTCTAAAATAGTGAGCATGTGATGACCAAAATCTGTTCTGGTCCCCGGTGGTCTATAAATGAGGAAGCCCGTAAACGGAACTGCATATGATCCGTTGATAGAAAACTGAAGGGCCTGAAAAGAGTTTTGCGGTGTAGAGAGTGGGATAGTATGGCAGGAAAAGCAGTCTCTGTAAAGAATGCCCAGCCCCCCCCCCAATACGTCCCACTCTATCCTCCCTCACCAACGAATAACCATCCGGTACCTCAACCAAATCAGGTCCCGAGAAGTCCTTGGCCCACGTTTCTGTGATGAAGACCCAGGCGGGTTTTCTGGACAAGAAGAAATCCTTAAATGCGAGATTGTTCTTAATCAAAGACCTCGCGTATATGAGAAACCCCTTATCGCTCCTCATCGTGATTCCCGATTTCGCACTTGAACCTACCGGTGTGACGACCGCAATAGGAGCCGGCACCGTAAGAGTAGGCCGAAAACAGTGACAGCCTGGGGAGGTCAAAAGCGACTCTGGGGCTTACCTATGATGGCAAGGCAGTGTGGGAGGCTTGAGAGTCAGCAGGTCCTGCCAGGAATAGCTGATCTCAATGAACTCACCGTCAGCATGTCCAGTGTCCTTCTGGTGCACTAACTGATACATCAGGGCCTATTCAGTCACCAGGTCCCAAAAAGTGCCCTGCCCAGTCTGGTGTGTGTGTCATCCTGGCCCGCTCAATTCAGGATGGGGTTTGGTGCCAGGTGGCAATCTCCACCCAGCAGCACTTGTGCTCTGCCGAGGTAGGACAGGAGCTTTCCTAGTTGATTGAAGAAGTGGGATTTACTGGAGGTAGGGGCATAGATCAAACCAAGTCTGTCTTGATTCCATTGCTTTGCCAACACCCAACTGCCTCTCTCATCTGACCAGATCTTAAGCACCGTATTAGGTAAGGGCTTCTGTATACGGATCGCCACTCCTCATTTTGTAGAGTTGGTGACAGAAGGAAAACCAGTGCCAGGATCAACAGCTAACCTACTGCTACTAAAGTCCATTCCCACCCATTCCCATTTGAGTTTGCAAAATTTAGCATGGGTTTCCTGCAGTAGAGCTTTGCCCACACAGTTTGCAAGTAGGTAGTGCAAGACCTTCTTGTGCTTGGTATAGTGGAACAGGCAATTAACATTCATGGAGATCAGGGTGAGAAGTGTGGGTTACGTGTTGCAGTGACTGGAGGGATAGTATGTTCCCCAGGGTGCAGCAAGTATGTTTTAGGTGGGGGTAGTGCAGGGATATTCAGGACAGGTACAGAGAGGGGCTTTGTGTTGTGCAACCGATTGCACTGGGCAGGGTGGAAGTGGAACAGGGGCAGGAAAGGGGCACAACTAGGGTAGAAATGGGTCTCAGGTTAGGGAGGGTCTGCAACACCATGGAGGTGGTAGGGAAGAGTGTACAAGGAAGGTGGGCCCAAACACAGTGAATATCGGGTGGCATCCCCAGTGGGGGGACATGCCATGGTGAAGGTGACATGGGGAGAATGTTCCCGTATTAGAAGACTAGGGAGAAGCAATGATCAAGCTATGCCTTCAACCTGGGGCCAGCCAGGGGGGACCAACGCACCCTTCTGTAGGAGTGCAAGTGGGGCCTTCTGAGAAATGCTGGCAGGGAGGCAAGGGGAAAGCATGAAGCCACAGCCTCCTAGTCAGAGATGCATCTAAAGGGAGAGTGTGGGAGCCACGGTGAAGGTATAGTGACCAGCAAGGTCACCGGGGACAACAGCAGCAATAGATCGAAAAGAGAAGTTAAGGAGAAAGGGAAAAGGAGGCATCAGCTTGAGACAGAGAAATAAGAGAACTTATTGAAACAGAAGATATGACAAGTTTCTCTATTGGCATCGACGGCTGTTTCCCCATTTCAGTGGTGACCTGGACTTGTCCCTGTCTCTGTCCTTGTGGAGTGCCTCCACGTGTTGATGAAGAACCTCTTGGTCAAACTCCCTCTGCAGTAATTCTTCAGTGTGGATGGGATGGGGTAGGTACTTGGGTTTCCATGGGGGAGACTGTATGTTCGAGGAGTGGGTGCCTCTATACGGTTCACAAACGTATCCATGGCAAGGTCAAGCAATGAATCAAGGAACAGTTTGAGCTCGCCAGGATCTGTAAAGTCTCTTGGAGAGCCGTCATTCATTAGTGGGTTCAGTGAGTTTGTCTTTGATTGCAGGTGTGGGTAAAGTGCCAGAAATTACCGGCATTTGGAGAGGGTAACAGCGGAGAAATGTGGCGAGAAAGAGATGCAATTGCTGTCAAGAAGTAGGGGTGCTGTGCAACAGCAGGTGGCACAGAGAATAACTCTCATGTGCTGGTGGTGGAGTGTGCAAGTGATAATGCAACATGGAGGGTTAGGTTGTGAGACACACTGATAGAGTGGACCTGGTGCGCCCTCTGTAGGTCCAAGGGGTCTTCAAGTTGGAAGTGTAGCAGGTCAGCAGCAGCAACTTGAGGTAGCCATTCATGTCATCTTCCGCTGACCCGGTAGATCCTTTTTAAAAAAAAAAAATTTTTGTTGAAGGTTTTTTCACATATAGCACTGCACAGCATATAATGTAAGAGAAAAAAGAGAAAAA
The DNA here is from genome assembly GCF_964263255.1 of Lissotriton vulgaris. NCBI lineage: Eukaryota > Metazoa > Chordata > Amphibia > Caudata > Salamandridae > Lissotriton > Lissotriton vulgaris. The sequence continues at coordinate 732,044,977 of NC_141695.1, read as the reverse complement.
AACGTACACATATTGTTTATTTATCCATACAGAAAAAAATGTTCTCAAGTAAAGAGAAAAGAAGAAAAGTGAAGATGATTTAGCATAATCAGTCGTAAATACCATAAAGGAAAACACTTGCATATATTCCAATAGCACAGAGCGGGATCTACCCGTATATCGTTACTAGCACCCCTCTACTATACCTCCACCCTATCCCCTTTCCACAGCATCAATGGTTTCCAAATCTTCTTACCTAATGCCCTACCCCTTTTACCTTTCCTTTCATATATCCCTTTTTCAAGATTGTAAACCGCCAAAAGACTAGCAAGCCAATGCTGCATAGCTGGGGGAGTCTTCTCCAGCCATGTCCTAGCGAGCATCAATCTTAAAACAGCCATAGCTAAGAATAGAAATTCTTCGTACATACTATTATATTCTGTTGCTACACCTAACAACATTAACTCTGGGGTAAGGACAATGTTGGCCCCTGTGACCTGTGATAAGAATTGCACAATACATTTAATCAGCGTATACAATTACGGACATGTAGAAAAGATATGTATAATGTCAGCTTCTGGCGCAGCACAACGAAAACACGTCGTTCCTGAAGTGCCGCCCCACTGGGATATTCTAGTCGGGGTATAGTAGAGCGAGAAGAGCGTTTTGTAATGCTGTGATTGCAGCGGGGCTGAACACAACACTGTACAACCTAACTCCAGGAAATCTTGGAATCTAGCCATCTCGATCCCCAGCTTATTCGCCCATTTACCACCATGCTTCTCCATATCATCTGGCTTAGTAATAACCAGATTTGCGTATACACTGCGGATCGACACCCCCCCTCCCGTTCCTATCAGGTCCAATATGCAATTACTATTAAATCCTGCCACTCCCCCCGTATATTACACAAGTAGCTGCGTACCTGCAGATATTTTAAAAAACTATTCCGACTTATATTAAACTTATCCAGCAGTTCCACAAATTGAGCAATCCCCTGGGGGGCCCATCAAAACACCCAGTTTTCTAATTCCTTTCCCTGACCATTCTGCCATGACTGAATCTGAAAAGATTTCTAAGGGGAGGGATCTGTTTTTATAAAGCCGAGTATACCTATTGTATCTTCCTAATCCAGCTCTCTTCAAAAAGGCCTCCCATACTTTGTATGCAGCCTGCACTGTCTTGAATCGTGTCCTTTTAAAGTATGATGAGTCCAGACAGTTAAGAAATGCGTTCTCCGCTTCAATCCCGAGGACAGTGGCATAGACCTTGGTGGAATTGGCTGTGATCCTTGGACCCAACCCTCCCCCTCCTATCAAACCCTGGATATATTGTATTGTAGCTGCCCAATAATACAGTCTGAAGTCTGGGGCCCCCCATCCTCCTCTATCCCTGGGGAGAGAAATGAATCTATATGCCCTCCTTGTCTTTCCATGGGCCCATATAAACGTATTCAGAACCGCCTCTAACTTGCTAAACCAGCTTGATTAAAAAAACAATGGAATTGCCCTAAAAAAGTATAATAACTTTGGCAAAATATCCATTTTGATCACATTCGTACATCCTACCAAAGTTAAATGTAAGTTGTTAATTTGTACCAGATCTGAGGATACTTTTGCCATTAGAGGGGACATATTGAATTTGACAATGTCGTCTAAATCTGCGGTAATCTCCACCCCCAAGTATACAGCAGATTTCACTACCCGGTGATCACTGCACATGGCATATGAGTTTTTAACAATCTGGGTCTTCTCCCTATTTATTCTGTATCCTGAAGCCTCTCCAAACCGCTGGGCTTCCGCTTCTATCTCTCGGATAGCTAGTGTGGTATTAGAGGAAACGATTGCCACGTCATCCGCGTAAGCGAATGTTTTGAATTGCCTGTGTTTTATGGTCACTGCCGGTATGTTGATATTGGCTTCTAACCTCCTAAGCAGGGGGTCCATGTACAGGGCAAATAGTAGAGGTGAAGAAGGACACCCCTGTCTAGTCCCTCTGTGAATCTGCACCAAGGCTGTGTACCCCCTGTTGACATTTATCCTGGCCGTTGGCCCTGTATAAAGTGCCTGAATCGCCTTAACGTATCCTGCACCTAGCCCATATCGGATAAGTACTGCCCATAGGTAGTCCCAGGAAACCCTATCGAACGCCTTCTCGGCATCTAAAGAGAGAGCTGCGATAGGATCCCCTGGGACCCCTGTGGCGTCAAACAGGGTAATTACCTGCCTGATATGCTGTGTGGTTCCCTTCCCAGGTATAAACCCATGCTGGGTGTCACTAACCAAGCCCACAATCGCTTTTGCTAGTCTGTTGGCTAATATCTTTGAGTACACTTTTGAATCGGCGTTCATCAAGGTGATTGGCCTGTAAGATCCTGGCGCTGTAGCGATCTTCCCTTTTTTTAAAATGACAATGACATCTGCCCCTACCCAAGACATTGGGATCGAGTTCCCCTGTTGGGCCTGCATCAGCACGTGCAACATCTCACCGATAATCACCCCTTGAAATGTCTTATAAAATTCAACTGGCAGCAGATCCGGGCCTGCTGCTTTCCCAGCTGGAAGATCACCTACTGCCTTGAGCACTTCTTCTAAGCCGATCGGGCTTCTAACGTTGCCTTATTTTCATCCGAGAGGTGCGGGACGTTTTCACCTATGCTCTGGTCAAGATATTCCGTTATACCTACTCCTCCATAGCCATCTTCTATATTATATAAGTCTGCATAGAACTGTCTGAAAACTACTCTGATTCCCTCTGTATCCCTCCTAAGGGTCCCTTGATTATCCATAATCTCCTTAATCTCCCCCGAAGCCAATTGCTGTCTGGTTCGGATTGCCAGGATATGCCCGACTCTTTCGCTAAGTTCAAACGCTTGCTCTTTCTTAACTAAATATTTCACTGCTGCCTTGCTGCTGATTTCCTCTACCACCTCTGCTTTCAGTTGAATGATTTTAAGTAGCTGCATCTCCAGGGGCGCATTCTGCTGTGTTAAAGAGCACAGCTCTTCCTCTTCCTGTCCAATTGTCCTAACTAATTGTTCCACCCTGGCTCTTTCCCGCTTCTGTTTAGACAAAGTGTAACTCAACGTCTCCCCCCGGATTGCCGCCTTGAATGCATCCCAGACAACCCCCGCTGACGCACTCTCCCTATTAAACTCCCAGAACTCTTGTATCCATTTGTTCATGTGCACAACATATTCTGTATCCTTCAGGAGTGCTCTTTCAAATGTCCAGCCCTTATCTCTGCCTGCCACCCCCTCCAAGTTAACCGCCAGGACCAGAGGACTATGGTCTGATATAATCCTTGGATATTTCTGGATTCTAGATCTTGCCAGCAGGGAGTTTGAAATTAAAAAATAGTCTAGTCTTGCCAAGATCCTATGTGGTGCGGAGTAAAACGTGGTGCCATCTACCGTCGGGTGAAGCCCTGCCCACACATCGCAGAGTGAGTTATTTTGTGTCAAGGCTGTGACAGCTCGAAGTACTCTTTTTTTCCTGCCAGCATATCCCTGCTACTTGTAATCCACTGCCAGAGGGCATGCTAATATTCAAATCCCCACAACATATAATTGGTTCTGGCCAGTGTGCCAGTTCTGCGTCAAGGTATTCAAATATCTCTGGGTCATCCTCGGTGGAGCCATAAACTGAGGCAATTGTGAACTTCACCCCCCTATGCATTATTTCAACTATCACCCACCTGCCCCACTGGTCTTCAAGTTTCTTAACCACTATGCTATCCCTCCCTTTGGCCAGTATCGCAACACCCCTTGTCTTAAACCCCTGCCTTGTGCATGCCAGGAGATTGAAACCCAGCTGGTCTAACGTACAACGTCCTCCCTCCCTCGACATGCGTTTCCTGCAAGCATATCAGATCTGATAGGTAGATCCTGAAGTTATCTCTCCTGGCCCGATCTTCCAAGTCTGTCAACTTGTGAAGCAGGAAGTCAATGCCACCCCCCCCCCCCCCCCCTCCCTCAGTACAGCAGCCGATCATAACGGCTCACCATATCATCTAGTCTGCGGTCCACTGTGTCCAAGCGGGTGTGAAGGGAAGACACCTCCTGCTGGACCAAGTGCACTTTGGCCCTAAGAGTCATCATATTGGCATCCACAGCAGTGAAGGTGCTGCCAGAAGGCAGAGGTTTCCTTAAGGAGTGCCTGCATGCTAGCATCAGGTGTTGTGGGGGTGGTTTCACAGATGGTGGAGCGCGGCATACAGCCTCTTAGAACAGGAGTTGATGGGCCAGTCTCATCCGGCCGGACATTCAACACGATGAAGGGCAAGGGTAGCCAATAGTTCTCTCCCTGGGTGGCAGGCGAGGGGAGGAAGTGAGACCTACCCATTAACCTCAGAAATATCCGAGTGTCCCAAGGGATTCCCATTCTGGAGAACAATGGCAGGCCCACCCCGGCTTGGTTGGAGGTGAGGCTTGTCCCCTGCATGCCTGACAGGTGGCCTAGAGTTGTGTGCATCTCTGGCACAGGGGCAGCGTTGTCCTGTTAGCAGGACCCATTTTCAACCCTTCACCTTTCTTCTGCACAAGGCTGTATGTAAAAATAGTGTTTATCACTGTATCGAGAAACAAGAATATCATGTGAAAAATGTTCTCAGCAGAAATATTGAGTTTACATTCTATGTATATAAACTACCTAAATATTGTGTCAAGAATATTGTGAAACACTGGGTGATAAAAAAGGCTAGTATATCAAAAAAAAATATATATATAGCATTATCTGTAATTTATTAAAATGTTTGCCTAAAATATTAATATATTTAAAAAGACATTTGTATTAATATGTTATCTATAAATACATAAATATATACATATACACACATACATACTTACACAATATTTAAAACAATATATAAAACAAATAAAACAGTTAATAGCATGTTAACAATAACTTAAATATGTAAATTAATAACAATATAAATGACAAAAATATAGATCTAACAAAAATAATAAACATAATGTAAAAATAGTTTCAATTATTCTAGTAAAATATATATATATATATATATATAATATTTATTTATGTGTATATGTATATATGTGCATAGATATGTAAACACTTTTTTTAATAAATGACAAAAAATATAACTTAAAAATGAAAATTAACAAACAAAATTAAATTAAAACATTATTTAAGGTAGATCAGGTTTACTATGCTATGTCCATTCATGAACTCTATCAAAGTTGAGGAAAAAGCATGCACATCAACGCATAGCAAATGCAGATGAAAGTGGATACATTGTGTTGGGTAGATTTACGTTTTAATCTAAACATACCTTTAAAATGAACAGATAGGAAAATATTTAAAAACACAATTAAAATGATGCCCTTCCAAACATTAGGACAAAAAATATATTGTTATACTGGTGGATCAGGTTTACTATGCTAAGTCCATTCGAGAAATCTATCAAAGTTGAGGAAAATGCATACATATCAAAGCATAGCAAATGCTGATGAAAGTGGATATAATGTGTCGGGTAGATTTATGATTTAATCTAAACATACTTTTAAAATGAACAGATAGGAAACTATTTAAAAACACAATTAGAATAAGGGTATTGCAAACATTAGGACAAAAAATATAATGTTAGGCTGGTGGGTCAGGTTTACTAGGATAAGACCATTCAAGAAATCTATCAAAGTTGAGGAAAATGCATACACATCAATGCATTGCAAATGCTGATGAAAGTGGATATAAAGTGTCGGGTAGATTTACTATTCTATCTTTAGTCTCCCAAACATTTGGGAAAATACATATATTTGGAGCTGTTACATTTAAAATTATGTCTCCAACCTAACAAACATTGGAAAAAGTGTAAAATTTGGGAAGGTCAAATGGCTATTAAAATAATACGTGTATTTGTAAAGTGAGCTTTCACAATTAAGTATCTTGGCGCTGATTAACAGATGTTTATTGTTACCCAACTCAATTTATCAACCTCAGATGGATGAAAAGGCTGAGTGGACCAGCCAGGTTTTGAACCTGCGACCATGAGGTAGAACACAGGCACCTGCTGTGGACACATTAGCCCACTGAGCCAACAGACCCAGCTATTCTAAATCCAGTCTACTAAACATTGGCAGAAAATACATGTTTTGGGGTCGGCCATGTTTACTATTCTAACTCCAGTCTAATAAACATTTGGGGAAGTGTACATGATTATGAGTATTAAATGTAATATTCTGACTTGATTCCGACAAATGTAACATTAGGAAAAGCATGTTTTTGAGCAAAGGAAAATATATTGGGTGTTATGTTATGTTATGTTATGTTATGGGGGTGACTTATAAAGCGCACGGCTACTCAGACAGAGTGTCCCGGCGCTGAATAGATCTGTAGAGGATAAGAAGAAACACAGCGGCTAAAGGCCATAAAGCCAAGTCTTCAGGCCCTTCCTAAAGGCAAATAGATTGTCCAATTTCCTAAGAGAAAGAGGGAGCTTGTTCCAAAGCTGAGGTGCCAATAATCTATAGGAGCGACCCTCGATATGGGCACGCTTGATGGTAGGAACAATGGCCAAGGCTTGGGTGGCCGAACTCAGTGATCTCGAAGGAAAGTAGAATTGAACACGTTTCCTAAGATAGACAGCACCAATGCCATGCAGGGATTTAAAGGTCATGGTCAGGGTTTTAAAAAGTATGCGCTTTCTCACTGGGAGCCAGTGGAGCGAGTCAAGAAGGGCTGAGGTGTGACTCCTACGACTAAGACCAAAAATGGCCCTGGCTGCAGAGTTCTGAACAGTTTGTAAACGAGCTAGAAGATACTCTGGAAGCCCCAAATAGAGAACATTGGCATAATCAAGCCTAGAGCCGATCAAAGCCTGGACTATAATTTTCCTGTGAGAGACAGAAAGAAAAGAGAGAAATTTCCTGAGACTACGCAGCAAGACAAAGCATTGACCAACCAAACTAAGAATCTGGGGCTTAAAAGTTAGCTCATTGTCAATTTTGACACCCAGATCTTTGGCAACCAAAGTGGGTGAAGACGGGGGATGCATATCCACAGGCCACCAGGATTTCCAATGAATGTCAGGAGCCCCACCGAAAAAGATGATTTCGGACTTATCTGAATTGCATTTCAGCTGATTACACTGAAACCAGGCAAAATCGGCCTGGGGCATTACTTTTACTATTCTACCTCCAGTCTGACAAACATTGATGAAAGTACATATGTCTGAGGTGGGGCATTGTTTACTACACCCATTTAATATAATTGCCCATTATTATGTAGAAAAATCATAACAATGTAAAGTAAGGATCTTGGACATTTTTGAAACAATTAAAAATATGGTTGAATACATTTTAAATGTAATAACCCGATTTCTAAAATAACATTATTTGAGAAAACATTTTTAAAATAAACAATATACCTAAAACTTGCCCAGAGATTCGCTGTCATAGAAAGAAATTTTTCAGTAATAATTTAACATATGTATATTTTTATTCAACTACAAAATAATTTATTTAAAGAACCCAACCTAGCCCAAAATATGCAATGCAACCTGTTAAAAATAATACAATTACTTTTAAATAACATATAAAGAAATGTTGTTATATCTAAATATTTTGTTGTGAAATTAACATTATTAACCAATTTTAAAATCACCATGATTAATACATTAATTAATTCTTCTAAATGTATTAATTGTTTTTTGAAAAGGTGAATAGTACATACATAGGGGCCTATTATGATGTCGGGCATCTCGGAAACGGGACTGACCAACCTCTGGTCAGCGGTCCCGGCCACCTCATTAGGATGTGACCGAACACTGTTCGTCGCATTCCAGCATATCCCTATGGGAGCATATGTTACAGCCGTAAACCAGCCATAGTATATGCTCCCATAGGGAAATGGGAGGTGGTTTTATTCCCTGCATTAGGTATAGCAGATTGGTGTGCAGTTCCTTGGTGTAAGTGTGAGTGTTCAGGTCTGAGAAAAAGTGTCCTTACACAGTTATGATGAGCACTGGAATAATAATGTCGTCATCACCTAAGGTCTTATTACTTGCTTCCTTTCCTTGAACCTTTGCCTCTCTTTTTTTTCACATTTTGAATTTTAATCCAAAAACAGAAAAGTATATTGTGCAGGATCATATATAAACAAATAAAAGGGGCGAAGAGAACTCAAGAAACATAAGCAGTCAACATAGCAATGCTAAACAGGCCATTTCGAACCACTTCACATGAAAACAAAATAAGATAATGCCACAGAACAAATTAGTCAACTATAGCAGGCAATATTTATTTATTTATTTATTTAATTTCTTGTATAGCGCAAGAATCGACCCCGGTCGGGGTATTTGCTCGCTAAGATGGTGAGAGAAGGGCTTTGCAGATGAGCTGGAGTTTTAGTGGTAGAGCTACAGCTAGTTATTCCTCTAGGAACAAGTTGGTTTTAAGCCTTTTTCTAAAGGATAGATGATTGGAGATTTGTCTGAGGCTGAAGGGCAGGTTGTTCCACAGGGTCGGCCCCACAAGGGAGAGGGCACGGCCGCCTTGTCTGGTCTTTTTGATAAGAGGGGGTTTTAATAGCAGTTGATTGCTTGAACGCAGAGAGCGGTCTGGTTTGTAAAGTTGTAGCTTTTGGGTCAAGTAGTTGGGGCCATTTCCAAACAGACACTTATGGACGGTACAGCAGATTTTAAATTTGACACATTGCCGAATTGGGAGCCAATGAAGTTCTCTCAGCAGGGGCCTGGAAGGTGTTCTTGTAGGTGTTCTTGTAGGACACAGACACTTATGGACGGTACAGCAGATTTTAAATTTGACACGTTGCCGTATTGGGAGCCAATGAAGTTCTCTCAGCAGGGGCCTGGAAGGTGTTCTTGTAGGAGCGTTCAGAACCAGTCTAGCCGCTGTGTTCTGAACCATCAGCGCCAAGAAACCGTCCGGTGAACGCAGCGCTCTACAAATCCTTTTTACATTACATTACATTACACCTGTAGTCAATTAATGGCATATTATGCAGTATCCCCCTCCCACCTTCTTTGTATGATAGCATGCCCGCCCACCTCCATGCTGACAAGATCTATATATCCCCCTGATTGAGTCTCGTCATAGCCCCTTTACCCAGCCCCACACATATCCACAATTCAATGGAAGCGTTCCAAAGCATTAATTCATTGGTGCCACCAAGGAACTTTAAGATTCTGTGAATCACAAAAGGGGCCCCAAATGTAATCAAATAAGTGCAATTGATATTTTAAATATGTCTTTCATAAGTGGACAGGCGGTACAACTCAGTGATCCACTCCTGATGTGCAGACACTGTTGAAGAAAGCCAGTGCCATAGCATACAAATCTTCTCAGTAAAGTCATGTAGTAGGGCCAATGTAATGGAGTTCCTAATGGGTGATGAGGCTAGTGGAATTAAGTGTCTGCCATACTGAGCGGCAGTAGGGGAACAAGTTAAACAAGGACTATAAAATGTGACAAAGGTTGCCTACTTCATCTGTGCAATGCCAGCAAGAGTTGGTTGGAGTTAGATGGGCCCCATGTAACTTTTGGGGGTATCAGTACCAATCACGTAGAAACTTGAAGTACGAGTATTTCAATCATGCTTCTTGTATCGAACTATTATGGAATGTCATGATCTCTTTCCACTCATCATCAGTATATATTGTACACAGTCGTTCCTGGCAATATGTTTTTGTGACTGTTTGAGTGCTTTGGAAGTATATGCTGTCAATGAGGATTCAATAAAAGATGGAGACAGCGCCCCTTGATAGCCTTTATTTTCAGAGATATTCTACGATATGGAAGGCAGGGAGATGGATACCGTCACATCTCAGCATACCCCATAGACTGTTTCTCATTTTCCAAAACTTCAACAGCTGAGGCTTGGGAAATGAGAAGTCGGTTTGGAGTATCTCAAAGGAGCTAAATGTTTCCCCAATTAGAAGGTTTCCATTCGTCCTGATCCTCTTGACCTCCCAATCGGACCAGCAGAACAGCTTATTTTCAATTGCATTGCTCTCATTGGGCTATAGAGGTGCCTTTTTTGGGATAGTATTGTGGATGGTCAGTTGTCCACATGGCTCAAAGGGTGAGGGGGAAATGGGTTGTCTTTAGGATCTTGGTATTGTATAAGAATCCTAAGCCTGCTGAAGCTTATGTGACCCTGTGTTCTGAGGCACCTATAATGGTTGGTCTTCAGCCAATGCTAGGAAGTAGACCAGCTGAGAGAGGTGGTGAAGGAGATAGTACATACATATATCAGGGAGTCTCAGGCCTCCAGCTCTAGTGTCTGTGTATAGTCTCGCTGGTTTAAGACAAGGCTTACTGCCTTCTGACAAGAACTCCTTGAGTTAAATCTAGGTGCAACCATCATCTTCATCATTTGAAACCTGACCCAGAAGGAGATCTAGAGGTTGGACCAGGGTGTGAAATTTAGCTACATTTTAGCGAATAGAGATTGTATATTATCCGTTTCCATGTTATCTAGACTATTATTTGACTTGAATGTCCAAGTATTTTAGACCTGATGTCTTCCATGTGAAACCACAAGGAGCCAGAGTTGGCCGTTGAGGCCAGTTCATCAGCGATAGTGCTTCACTCTTTGTCTAATTTATTTTTTATCTGGAAAAATAGAGAAGGCATCAATGAGAGAGATATGACGTGAAATAGACGAATCACGGTCTCTCAGGGTTAGCAGAATATCATCGTGTTGAGCAGGATTTTATTGACGTCCAGAGGTGTATTTATTCCAGTATATACATGCACTGACAAATGGCTGCAGCCTAGTGCTCCAGAGCCAACAGGAACACCAAAGCTGCGATACATGGTGCCCATGGTCAGATTGTGCTGTGGGGGGGGGGGCACAGCGCCATCAGACCTTTGACAGAAAACCAGCACCTATCCGTACTCTATCCATCATGTCGAATAGGTAAACCATTCAACCTGGTCGAAGGCCTCTCTGTGTACAATGAAAGCAAATGTTTATCATCAGGGTTTTTCCATGCATGCCATGTAATATTTGACAAGAGGCACATGTGGTTGCATGAAGAGGCACACAGTACAAATCCCACTTATGAGTCATGGATGAGACTCGAAATAGCTCGCTTGAGTCAGGTCTCTAGGACCTTTGCAAGTATCTTCATATCTCCATTGATGAGTGAAATCGGGAGGTAACTTACACAATTGGCAGGGTCTTTGTCCTGTTTTAAAATAAGGGTAATAAGTGCCTTATTTAACTCTGCCTGCAATGTGTTGGAACCCTTCAGTTCCTGAAAAAGTTTGTGGAGTTTGGGTACCATTTCTTTATTGAGTTTGTAAAATTTGACTCGGAATCCATCATCTCCATTGGCCTTATTATTTGGCATAGCCAGGAAGGCATCCAAGATCTTGTCTTCGGTAATCTAACACTCAAGAAGCTGTCTACCAGGCTCTAGCAGTGTGGGTAGGTGGAGATACTTGGGAAAATCTTGTGTAGGATTGTTGGATGCCTCCGAATGGTGTAGAGTGCTAGGAAAATGAGCAACTATTTCTACTGTCTCCACCAGATGTGTTTTCAACCCTCTGGAGTGATGCCATATTGTTCAGATAGCAATACAAGCCTCCTTTGGATGTAATTAGGCTGCCAATAGTTTGCTCGCCATTTCCCCCTTTTCGTAATGGTGCAATTTCAGGCAGAGCGTTTTAAAGTACATATTTTGATCATACTTAGCTCATTCTAGGCAATGTAAAAGCATCAGTGTAAGGTGCCTCAGTTTCCAATTGGGCTTGAGTTTCCAGAGCCACTCTGTAGGAAAGTAGGATCTGCTTCTATGGTTAGTCCCACTTTTTGCTTGATGTAATGCTGTTTATGACTAGTCTGACTGGGATCCTGCCAATCAGGACCCCAGTATATCTGCTTTCTCCCTTCAATTGTTATGGTGAGTACATCTGTACATCTCAGATTAGATACTAGGGTGCCCTTATCAGTCCCTAGTACATGGTACCAAGGTACCCAGAGCACACGTACCCCAGAGGTCCCCCATAGACTGAAGCATATAGTATGCTATCTATGGGAGACCATTCATACTATCTCTACAGGCCTGCCTTTGCAGCCTGTGTAAGGTGGTGTACTTATGAAAGATATAGGGTTCCCTATATCTAAGGTCACTGCACTTAAAACCTATTAGTCACCCCTACAGCAGGCCTTTTCAATCCTGAAGGCAGGGTGCTTGGTTCTAAGTGTGAGGGTGCCCCTGCAAGAGCAGGATACTCCTACAGCCTTCAGAGTCCATTCTCCCAGGTTGTATGTGAGACAGCCATATAACATATAGAGGGGCACTGAGTCATTACGTGATGACCATCTCAAAACTGGCTGCAACGAACCCTGTGATGTTTGGTACCAAACATATCGGAATCATACCCCCACACCGTAATCGGTTTGGGAGGTATGATTCCAAGCACTTTAAAGGCCCTCTGTTAGTTCCTCAGTTATCCTTCTGTGTCTTCCACACAGGGACAGCACAACATGGCTGCTGCTGACCAGAGACACGATTCTGCCCTCCTGCTGCTAAGCCAAGCTCAAGCAGGGGGATGCAGAACAATAGGCATCTGGTCACATGGAGGTGTAACCACCTCCCAGACAAGGTTTAGTGTATTGGGGCAAGGTGGGAGGACCCGCCACATAGTCTGCGTGCCATCCATGCATAGTCCAGTTCAAACCAGTTCAGGGAGCTGTTGGCTTCTGCAGAACGGGACAAAGGAAAGGGGAGTATCCCCCCTTGTCCTGGCCCTCCTTAGGGAGGGACCCCTGTATGTTCCTACCCTTTCCTTAGGGTATTTAACTCCATGCGCGCGGCAGGTTTTCCCGCTGTGCGCTGACTTTTTAAAAAACCCGAGGTTCATGACGAGCTCAGCTCGTCATGAGCGTACGAGAGCCGTAACTCATGATGAGCTGAGGGGTTAAGGGCTTACCTGTGGGTGGGTCCCTACATTCATCATGGGATATGATACAATTCAGACACCACTTCAACTTCAACCATCTGGACACTCTGGACTTGGTTGGACTTCACTCTGGGCATCAAGGCTGTGACCTGTAAGACTCCTGCTACACCTGATCTCTTTGCCCTGCTTGTCTGCTGTAACGTCTGTGCCTGTGCTCCATACAGGAAGCCGACCAGGGCCTGTGGACAACCAAGACTACTGAAGGAATCTCCATGGAAGTGAAGGAGTCACTTCCCTGCATCTGCAGGCACCGTAACCAAGCTACGGATTCCGAAAGACTCAGCAACACAGGTGGTGGTTCCTCATATCCCTTGAGGCCTGCCCTGTCCTCTCACCAAGTTGAAGGCCAGTATCCCTCCTCTGAGCCTCAGGAACTGAACCCCTGTGCACTGCATTGACTTGCAGTTGCAAAGGTGTGTTGACTTCCTTCCACCAAGTTCTTTCGGCTCCAAGTAGCCCAGACCTCAAGCCTCTATAGCGACCAAGATCTTCATCATCACCGCATCACTTGGACCGTGGGCCTGCATCTTTGGTGAGCTGTTTGATGTCCTCTACAACTCCAGTGCCTTCGGCCTGTTGGTCTTCTTGAGGGTCACTTTTACATTTTTTTGGGCTCTCTGATTGCTCTGGGCCTGCCCTGACTCCCCTACTTGTGGTGTGTTTCCTGGACCTTGCTGGTCCCAACATTGCACCTTATTCTACTTCCACGTTGTTTGCAGTTGCCAGTCTTGTTGGTGCTCCCGATGGACACTGCCCCTCATCTCTCGACATCCATCATGGGACAGCTTGTGAATGGCGCTTGATCATCCACTATGTCGCCTGGTCCTCACAGCTGTAGTTCCAAGGACACAGTCAACTCTCTTACAAAACCTGACAATGGAAGGCATTCATCGTCCGTGCCCCCTGGTCTCTTCCAAGTGGCATAGACTGTGTGCCCTCTGCTTTCAGGTACTTCTCTACTTGAATTCCCCTTTGGGTTCAAAGTCCTTCACTGGGTTTGACTGTGATTTCCGACGCCACTTCACACCTATGCTCCCGGCTCCCATGGGGCGGGTATTGTGGTTCCTAAGGTATCCACGGGTGTGGTGGCTCTCTAATCTTCTATCTTCCACGGGGTTTCTTCAAGGTCCACTGGGAAGGGTCCATTGGAAAGATGCATCATTGTAACATTTTGCGATTTCTTAATTGCGAAAATTAAGGAATCGCAATTAAGAAATCGCAAAATGCTATGCATCAAAAAATCGCAAAATATTTTGCGATTCGGTAATTTTCCTTAATTGCGATTCACAATTTGCGAATCGCAATTAAGGAAAACCCTTCCCATTGATTCCTATGGGCCAAAAGGCCCATAGGAATCAATGGGAAGGCATTCACATTTTGCGAATTTCAAATTGCGATTCGCAAAACATGAATGCAATTTCAAGGGTGCTGGGGGGTTCAAAGAACCCCTCCCTGCACCCCTGAAATTGAACTGTAAGTGCAATTTACACCCACACATGACCCAAGGACATGTGTGTGTGTAAATTAAAACTTTCAAATATGCAACTAGTGCATGTTTGAAAGTGTTCTATAAATTAGCATGAAGTTCAACTTCATGCTAATTTACCCCTTCCAAATTGCGAATTCGCAATTCAAAAGTAACCATGCATTGCATTTAAGAAATCGCAAAATTGTGATTTCTTAAATGCAATCGCAATTTAAGAAATCGCAACAAAGTTGCGATTTCTAAAATTGCGAAAATACCAAAATGCTTGATGCATCCCAAAAACGGGATTTGCATTTGCAAACGGCCGAATTTTGCGATTCGCACCGTTTGCGAATGCAAAAACCCTTGATGCATCTAGGCACTTGTTCTTTAAAATTGCAACCGCAACTTACACGTTGATTTGAACTGAGAACTCAGTCGTGTTCTGACACTGCACACAACCTCTGTGGGGCTCCTAGATACTTACCTTGGGTGGTTCCTTCGGTCCCCGCCACTTGTACGTCCTCTGTCTTTTGTCTTGACTCGAGTCGTGGTTCGCATACAACTGTTTTAGTGTCTGGTTAGGTGTCCCCCCCACCCCCCAGGTGACCACTTTGTATTATGTGATACTTACCTGTTTCTATTGAAAAGTATTGAGTGCATTCTGTATATCTCCAGCTAGGAAATATCTGTATGTGTTAGTGAGTGGCATATAATAAAGGCATTTTTAGAAATACACTGTTGTGGTTATTTTTCACTTTATCTATACCTATAAAATTGTGTTCTGGTAAAACAAGCTGCTTTACACTCCTTCTGAGTGATACAAAAGGGGATGATGGACAGAGCGTTTGAGTAAATAAAACACTCACACCCAGTCAACTGATCTGGGTTTAATCCATCACCATTCTTTAGCTCACTCTGCCACCCCAGTTCAGACATGGCCATATGCAAACCAGTCTGACCCTGTGCCTCATGGGAACTGTCCAGCCCGAACTGCCAAGCCATGTCTTCCCTGGACCAGAAACAAGCATCCTAGGACCAGTTTCGGATTCATAATCCTCATCAGCCAGGTTATCTTGAATCCAGTGGCAAAGTGAGCAAGGGACTCACGTCTGAGCATACCCTGCCAACTTAGGGCGAACAAAGCGATACAAAAGGGGATGATGGACGGAGCGTTTGAGTAAATAAAACTCTCACCCCCAGTCAACTGATCTGGGTTTAATCCATCACCATTCTTTAGCTCACTCTGCCACCCCAGTTCAGACATGGCCATATGCAAATCAGTCTGTGCCTGTGCCTCATGGGAACTGTCCAGCCCGAACTGCCAAGCCATGTCTTCCCTGGACCGGAAACAAGCATCCTAGGACCGGTTTCGGATTCATAATCCTCATCAGCCAGGCTATCTTGAATCCAGTGGCAAAGTGAGCAAGGGACTCACGTCTGAGTATACCCTGCCAACTTAGGGCGAACAAAGCGATACAAAAGGGGATGATGGACGGAGCGTTTGAGTAAATAAAACACTCATCCCCAGTCAACTGATCTAGGTTTAATCCATCACCATTCTTTAGCTCACTCTGCCACCCCAGTTCAGACATGGCCATATGCAAATCAGTCTGACCCTGTGCCTCATGGGAACAGTCCAGCCCGAACTGCCAAGCCATGTCTTCCCTTGACCGGAAACAAGCACCCTAGGACCGGTTTCGGATTCATAATCCTCATCAGCCAGGCTATCTTGAATCCAGTGGCAAAGTGAGCAAGGGACTCACGTCTGAGCATACCCTGCCATCTTAGGGCGAACAAAGCGATACAAGAGGGGATGATGGACGGAGCGTTTGAGTAAATAAAATACTCACCCCCTGTCAACTGATCTGGGTTTAATCCATCACCATTCTTTAGCTCACTCTGCCACCCCAGTTCAGACATGGCCATATGCAAATCAGTCTGTGCCTGTGCCTCATGGGAACTGTCCAGCCCGAACTGCCAAGCCATGTCTTCCCTGGACCGGAAACAAGCATCCTAGGACCGGTTTCGGATTCATAATCCTCATCAGCCAGGCTATCTTGAATCCAGTGGCAAAGTGAGCAAGGGACTCACGTCTGAGTATACCCTGCCAACTTAGGGCGAACAAAGCGATACAAAAGGGGATGATGGACGGAGCGTTTGAGTAAATAAAACACTCATCCCCAGTCAACTGATCTAGGTTTAATCCATCACCATTCTTTAGCTCACTCTGCCACCCCAGTTCAGACATGGCCATATGCAAATCAGTCTGACCCTGTGCCTCATGGGAACAGTCCAGCCCGAACTGCCAAGCCATGTCTTCCCTTGACCGGAAACAAGCACCCTAGGACCGGTTTCGGATTCATAATCCTCATCAGCCAGGCTATCTTGAATCCAGTGGCAAAGTGAGCAAGGGACTCACGTCTGAGCATACCCTGCCATCTTAGGGCGAACAAAGCGATACAAGAGGGGATGATGGACGGAGCGTTTGAGTAAATAAAATACTCACCCCCTGTCAACTGATCTGGGTTTAATCCATCACCATTCTTTAGCTCACTCTGCCACCCCAGTTCTGACATGGCCATATGCAAATCAGTCTGACCCTGTGCCTCATGGGAACAGTCCAGTCCAACACTCCTTCTGGACATAGCCTGAAGGTTGCTCTCCACAGCTACCACTTATAGAGCATTTGAAGGTTGTCCAAGACCACTAAAATCACCATAAGGGTGTCCCCTTACATAAGTGTACATCACATACTGAGACAGCCTCCCACACTCTCATTTAAATATTGCTGAGTTGAACATGAGGGTACCCCTCAGAATAGCCTTTCCCGCTGCCCAAGAAATCCTTGGGGGAGGAGGTAGAGGATTTATTCATTCATAATGTTTATTTCGGGATTATCAACCAATAAAAGGTGCATACATACAATAACAAAGACAATATGCCTACAAAATTAATCTTATTCAATCTTACATGGTGTATATTACAAAGAAAACACTTGGTATGTGCAAAATTATCATATAAAGAAGGAATAAAAACCATCTTATTATGCATTCAAATAATGTTTTTTAAAAAGCAAAAACATCTATTTAGAATAAATATAAGAGTAAAAGTCCATTACTGTCATTGAAAACAAAATTGTAGAAAGTTTGTGAATATTGCACAAATTCATATGATACATCCTTTACACATACATAATAACTACCAATAAGGCCGCACATGTTTGCTTCATAAGGAATACCCCATCCGCTTCTTTATAGCGAGACGGCGAGATTTAGGCAAAGTGATCTGATTCAAATTCTTCCTGCTCTTGTATATAAGGGACAGAAGAAAAGCAGGTGTTGAATATCCTCCATTGATTCCATACAAGATGGGCAAAATGATTGCGTGTCCTCCTGATTTGGTTTCCATTTGCTGGAAAACCGACCTATTTGCAAGGTGCCTTTTCTATGTTTGATATATAAAGTTCTACCATAATTGAGTCTTAAAGCATCTATGTAGGCTTCAATTGCTGGTGTCAATTCGAAGGATAGGAAACCTGGGGTAAGGCTTCCAAAACTAGCATTTCTCTGGCAGAGCTAAATTGTGTATGACCAAAAAACTGATTAAGCAGCATCTCTTGTTCCAGGATCACTCCATATTTTTTTCCATGCCTAAGGTCAGTACAATCGATCATACATGGTGAAACCAAGAGACTACATTCTAATAATTCATACCTAAGACCTCAATTAAGGCTTTCCTAAAGATTCTATTTATGGAGTTGTCCACATACTGATCCAAAAAAGGAGTGGTCTTAAGGTTGCCATGCTACGTGTGCTTAACCCTTTATCAAACAATAGTGGAACTGTGAGTGTACTTTGGGGTAAGCAAATCAAAGACCTTACAAAGGTATTCTCCTTTAATGGTAACTCCCTTGTGTTACCATCCCCCCAGATTTCCTCCCCATACAATGTAGCACCCTGGACTTTAGCTCAGGAAATCCCAATGGCTGGCAATACTGATATGAGTGTTGTTATTTTATATCTTTTAAATAGCCGAGAGGCACCATGTAACAGAGTAATGCTACTTCTAATTAATTGTAAAGTACAGTAGGGAGAGCTATGTAACCTGACATCAAGATAGTCAAAGCTGTCAACCCTCTGTAATATTGATCCCTTCATCCTGAAGTTCCCTTTGACTGGTTTATGAAGATTGAAAAACACATTTCATTTTAGCAGTGTACACCTCCAGACCCGCCTCATTACAAAAAGCTGTACCTTTTTTTTAAAAGGTTTTGTAACCCCTATAGGTGTTGAAGAAATCAGAAGGGTGTTGTCAGTGAACAATAGGGCAGGGATAAAGTTGCCATCTCACCTTGGTGAATCATGGGTGCAGTTATTTAGTTAGCATATCACATTAATGATGTAAAGAGAAAATAAGGTAGGAGTCAGTACATAACCTCGGTTCATTCCCTTTTTAATTGGTATTTGGTTTGTTAACTCACCCCGTGTCTCCACCTTATTTGAGTATAGTTTGAGTTAGGGTCAGTCAGCGGGATACTACTACTAATGACTCTGCCCACCCAGTCCCTTTTCAACTGGAAGAACCTATAGTGAACAAATTAGTTTCCTGCAGCAGGACTATGTCAAGAGTCTTTGTAGCAAAGTAAGTAGGTGGCTTCTTTCCCTTGATATTATGAGTGAGGCCATTCAAAATGGTAAAAAAATGGGAAGGTGTTTTAGTCTCAGTGATGGTCATGTGTCAGGAAAGGGGTGGACCTAATAGTAGTGAAAAAAAGGAGGGAGGGGTTGAGGGTTATTTCTCTGTATGCCGCCCCTAATTCAGATCCTGTGAGCTCTCCAGTGGGGGCTCAAACGTAAACATAAAGCAGTGAATTAACATGTTGTTGTAAATTTGGTAACCTGGATAAGACTATCTTAGACTAAGTCCCTTTTCTCATATGAGAAAATAGAGGCCCTGGAGGAGATAATCTCTTACCAATCGCATTAAAAGGAAAAGGGAATGTTGTTTCTTGTTGTCTATACACACATCCCTTTTCCAAAACAAGGGTACCTCCCACATCACTTTCAGGCTCAAATGTAAGGCCTGTAAGTTCTGAAAGGAACACAGACAAGTAGCTGTCCATGTCATTTGCCTCCTGTAGTGGAAGGGCTGACGAAGGGTGGAGAAAGGTAGGAATGTAGATTGAGAAAATAATTGAGATACCCATACTAGTACCTGTTGTCTCCACAACTTCTAATAGAAAGGTTTACCTTTGATTAAAATATGTAAATTATGCCAAATAGTGGAGTTAGGAAAATTGGCCACTGTGGTGATGGGCAGAGGAGCGGAAGATAGAGCAGCTTGGTATTGAATTTGTGCAGGGGAGATGACAACGAGGATGGTTTGCAAGAGAAGGACAGATATTCAGCAAAGGAGAACGGTGAAAGTGAAAGACGTTCAATCGTGACCCAGAGAGGACAGGGGCCATCAGAGTCCTGTAACCAGAAAGAAGCTTGTCGTAGGAGAAAGGCTTTCTGGTAGGCCGGAAAGTCCGAGAAGTTGACTCCCCCTTCTAGTTTAGGACGTATTAGTCTTCTAAGAGACATCCGGGATTTCTTACCGTTCCAAAGAAAGGAGGAGAGGATTGCGTTAATCTTCTTTAAAAATTTGGAAGGAATGGGTACCGGGATGTTGGAGATTGTGTAAAGAATGATAGGGGACAACATCATCTTAATTGTATCAAGGCGACCCCACCAGGAGAGATAGAGGGGGTGCCATCTAGATCTTAAATCTGTTATTTTTTGGATACATTTATTTAGGCACAGAGAAACAGTGTCTAGAATTGAAGGAGTAAAATGCATGCCTAAGTATTTAATGTGTGAGGAGCTCCAAGTAAAGTTGGAGGCACTAAAATCAGATTTGAAAGTAAACTTCGTCAAGGTCAAAATTTCACATTTGTCATTATTAAGTTTATAACCTGAAATTAGGGAATACTCATGGACTACGTCTAGAAAGGCAGGTAGAGATTCGGAGGTGTTAGAAATAAAAAGTAAAATATCATCAGCATAGGCAGCCAGTTTGATATGTGACTGTGAAGTTTGGAAACCATGGATATTAGGATGTTGGCGAAGTTTCGAGAGGAAGGGCTCTAGAGCGAGATTGAAAAGGAACGGGGACAAAGGACAACACTGACGGACACCCCTACCCAAGTTAAAAAAGGGGGAAATTAAGCCATTTGCACAAACAGCGGCACGCGGATTGGAATAAAGGAGGGAAATCAAAGAAATGAATTTAGGACCAAGGCCAAACCAGTGGAGGGCCACGAAGAGATAGGTCCATTCGACCCTAAAAAATGCTTTCTCAGCGTACAATGCAATTGCTGCAAGAGAATAATGTAAAAGTGAGGACTTTGATAGGACATTAAATAGAAGTCTAGTATTGTCAGTTATGAAGCGTCCTTTAACAAGACCTGATTGTTCGACTCCCAATAAGTCGGGTAACAGAAGGTCCAGTCTCATTGCAAGTGACTTAGCAAAAATCTTATAATCAATGTTGACTAAAGAAATGGGCCTGTAATTTTTGCAGTTTCTGGTGTATTTTCCTTCCTTAGGAATTAGGCAGATGTGAGTGTCAGAGAAGGAGCCAGAAGACTTACCCAAGGTGAGGAATTTGCCGATAAGGGTGTGCAGTTTTGGTATAAGAAGTTTCGAAAAATGTAAATAAAATTCCACTGTGAAACCGTCAGGTCCTGGGGCCTTATCTTGTTTGAGGTGTTGAAGGGCAGCGAGTAACTCTTGTTGGGATATGTCTGATTCAAGAGAGGTGAGATAAAGAGGAAAATGTTGGAGTTTATGGATGCTAGAAAAGAAATGGGATAGAGAGTCAGATGAGGGATGAGTGTCAGAGGAGTAAAGAGAATTATAAGAAAGAGAGAATTGAGAAAGGATATCAGCGTCATTGTGTTTAAGATTGGAGTTAGTGTCATAGATAGACACTCACTCCCCGCTTACCTTCGCCTCACCCAGAACCACCTAGCGTTCAGAAAGCAGCTTAAAACGTGGATATTTGACAAATAATCCTCCTCCCCTCCTAAGCGCCTTGAAACCCTCTGGGTATGTAGTGCGCTATACAAATTTTATGACTTGACTTGACTTGAATGTTCAACTTATTATGCTTAACTTTCAAATAATTAGCTAAAATCTTTTCAGCTTTATTTCTGCCCCCATAAAGTTTTGCACTCAACTTTAATAAGTACAAAGAAGCATCTTCTGTGGATTTTTTGTTGAGTTGCATTTTATCGTCAATAAGGGCTGTCAAACTGTCTTGAGAGTGCGATGTGTAATAAGAGTGTTCCAATGTCTTTATCATTTGGAGAACATCGCCTGTGAATTACGGGCAACCTTCCGTTCTACAGCTACATGTCTAATTACAAAGTCTCTGGCTGAAGCTTTGAAGGCATCCCAGATGGTGTGCTTGGATATTAAGGGAGTGTCATTAATCTAAAAAAAATCGATAAAGAAGTCAGTAAAAGATGTGGTAAACTTGGGATCTAGTAAAAGAGCGTTGTTAAAGCACCATCTCCTAGGTCCATCTACTTTAGGGAGAATATCAACATGAATTAAAACAGGGGCATGATCCGATAATAAAATAGGGCCCATTTCAGCTTTGGTGAGAGTTTGGGCAATACTGAGGGACAGAAAAATATAGTCAATTCTTGATTGGGACTGATGAGAAGGGGAGTAAAAAGTGAATTCACTTGCAGTTGGGCTACAAATGCTCCAAGCATCAGTAAGTTTATGCTGCGTAATAGCCTGAACAAAAAGTTTATGAGATTTATTTGGGATGAAAGAAACTTTGGAGTTTTTGTCAAGAAAGGGGTCAAGGGGCTGATTGCAATCTCCCGCCAAGATAAAATTATCATCCACAAATTTGGTAATGTGGGCAGAAAACGTGTGCCAGAAGGTTGGATCACCACCGGTAGGGGCATAAATATTAAGAAGAGAGATTGGTACACCCTTTAAAGACAGTTTAACGTGAGCCCAACGGCCTTCCACATCTGACTCTTGGGATAGCATAATGTAAGAAAGAGATCTGCGACGCAAGATGGCTACCCCATTACGTTTGCCATCAACTCAAGTACATAGTTGACTTGATATCTGTGAGCTCGCTCATTATAGTCTCCAAGGTGATATCCACCATGGTTGGCATAGTTTATTTTGGCTTACTGGCCACCACATCCAGAAAAATGGGATTGGTGTCATTACAACGCAGGCTATTACAACGCCTGCTGTTACAACGCGGTTTTTACATCACATACCACTACAACGCATAGTGCTTTTAAGCGCTGGATAGTGATTTATTTAATTTACTATTCCAACTCCAGTCCCCGTGGATAGTAGGGAAGGTAGTGGATAGTAAATTAAATATATTCCCTATCCTAGAGCGCCCCCCAGCGCAATGCGTTGTAATGGTTTGCGTTGTAATGGTAGTGCGTTGTAATAAATGCGTTGTAAGTGATGTTTCCCGAAAAATGAGCTGACAAGTGTGTTTCCCTTTAGACATCAAAGAAAGCGAAGATCCTAATCAACTGAGACATTTGGGGCTTAGTACGGCTGGTAGTCTGGCCATGGGGTTATATCTCTGCAGTCCCATAAAAGCAGACATGAGGGCCAAGAACTGTAGTATAATGAAAGAGCCCAGTCGGGCAAAGATTCTGTGAAATAGTAAACCAGTGATAGGGCATGAGGAAATATGTATTGCCCACACCCAGTGATATTGCTCAGTCAAGCACTGCTGTCGAATGAATGAAGTGGATGAGGTGAATCAGAGGAAAGTTGAAGCACACAGCAATAAGGCATGGTTACAATGCCGCAGTCAGCTATCAAAGGCAACGCCGGGGGTTCACTGCCAAGCCAAATCACCACTCCCCCTCCGACCAGCCTCCTCCGTCATGTCCCCTCAGTGGCTCAGGCCTGAATACCGGCGGGTGTGTGGTGGGCGCTGGGCAGTCAAGTTGGGGGAAGGCCTTGATCGGCAACTGCTAAAGCAGCAGCGGTTTCTCTTACAGAGTGTAAGAGTGTTGACTAAGTGCACCCTCTCAGCTGCAACATGCTGTCATTTTAATTTTCCTTACTTAAAAAAAAAATTAAATACCTTTTCCCCGGCGACACTGTCTGGGCAGGGCGTTGGACGTAACTAGCCTATCTGATTGGTAGGTTGCAGGTTTGGAAAGTGCGCATGTCGGGTCGGACAGGTCTCTTACTGTATCCATCATGGCATGCACACATCAGTCCCTTGAGCTTGTGTTGCGTTATGCTGCCAGGAGGAAGGCAGCACTTCCACTGAGTCTCCCTCAGAGCGCTCACTGCACATGTTTCATTCAATCCTAGAGTGGCTCTCATTCTGTTTACTACTTTAAACAGCATTGTAGCAGCGCAAGGATTGGCTGTGATCATGAGCTTCAGTGACTGTTTAGCGCCCCAACATTCAAAGGCATGTTGTGAGGTATGGGCATATTAAAGAAGACCATGGCCAATAATTGTGTGGCTTTATTTGAAGTCACACAGTGAGTGATTGGTCACATTTTTGTCCTTTGCCAGTTTTGACTCTAACCCTCCCACTGTCGGACACAGCATATGGACAAGTTTAGTTTAGTATTTCCAGGCTGAGGCAGATAAAGTGATTAAAACAGGGACCCAGGCACCTGTGTGTTAATCTACTCCCACCTGCGCACAGGTGAGTCCAGGACTTTCCTCCATGTACGGAACGTCCGCTGCATT
Source organism: Lissotriton vulgaris (assembly GCF_964263255.1). Classification (NCBI taxonomy): domain Eukaryota; kingdom Metazoa; phylum Chordata; class Amphibia; order Caudata; family Salamandridae; genus Lissotriton; species Lissotriton vulgaris. The sequence goes on along the minus strand of NC_141695.1, from coordinate 732,020,823 downwards.
TGTCTGCTACGGCACTCAGCTACTAGTTTTTTTTCTTGCTTTGCATTATAATTTGTGTATTCTTGTTCTTGACGCTTTTGTATTTTCTTTTACTTTGAATCGCTTAAATGTCTCAGTATGTGTCAAAGTTTTGGTCACAATGCTGTAACAAGACCGCAAAAACGTGTAACTCGTTCAATAGCTTAACTCTACTAATGTAATCCCCCTCTCCCCCGCCAGGGTCTCCTATTAAAACCACCACTCGCTGTTCCTACATTCTTCTTTTCACGAAATAAAATCCAGTTTTATTTGATCTGTCTGCACAGTAACATCCTGGTAAAATGTTGAAGTGGTTGCGTATTGGAGCGGTCACGCCCCACTCAGGAGTTCTGTCAGGTCTATAAACGCTTCGTCACTAGTGTCAGCACGAATATGCCCTTTCAGAAGCATTTGCATGCCCCATTCATACTGTCAGGGCATGGAAAGAAAAGGGGATACCGACCGCCAAGCTCCGAATGATTGTGCCACACAGTCTGCTACAGGCTCGCCGCTACCATAAAACATTAACGAGCTGCATGCGATCTGAAAAATAGCAAAATACACTGTGAAAACTTCGCAATAACTTTTCTTTTTGAATCAGTGGCCCTTTCGTTGTTCAGAAGCAAGAACAAGCAAGATCTACCCGCATTTTCTCATAAAAACCTGTCGCTGGAACCGAGTATACTTTTTTATTTAACAATGTAAAGTACCTTGACTTCACTGCTGCTATTACCTCTTTGCCCCCATTCCAATGGATTGTAAAAACACGGGGCCTTATTTATGAAGGCCTTGCGTCACTTTTAACATGGGAAAAAGTGACGCATCGGTGGCGCAAGGCTTTCATAAATGAGGCCCACGGATTCCTTCAAGGTTCGTTTTCGCCTGCCGGGGGATGAAACTGTCGTAACTGGGAGAAATCTCAGCAGGTCAAAATCATTGATGCAGAGACCTGAGTATGGGAGGTAGCTCAGCAGATCAATGTGATTGATGCAGAGACCTACGTCTGCTGCGTGTTAGAGTAACAATGTTGGAAGTTTACTCATGTTTACCCATATATAAGCACACAATTAATCAATTAATTAATTAATTAAAAGTTTACTCAGCCTTTCATCCTTGTATTGTAGAGAGAATGAGCCTGATTGTTCAGGGTGAGACTTTTACAGTCCCTAAGAAATATAGAGACATATTTACAAGAAACTGGCAGAGCACGGTGTTGTGCAAAATTGGTAACGCCCGCTCTGACAGTTTCAAAATGCAGGGATACGGCATTCATTACCTCTACTGCTAAAAAAGCTGCCTAGTGCCAGCGCAGGCACTCTAGTTCCATTTTACAAGGATGCCTTCGCTGCAGGGGCAATTGTTTATGCGAAGGAAGGGATACCTTCCTGCACATAAACAATCTTTACAGGTGATTTGCTCTATATAGAATGCAGCACTGCTGCACACATGAAAAGAGCAAAAAATGAGGTGAAATAAAACATTTCTCTTCGTATTGCCTGCTTAAGACCAGTTATCCCTAGAGGTATTATTTGTGCTGACCAAAACCTTGTAAATATGGGGCAGCGTAAAAAAGCAATGGATTCTGCGGCGTAACGTCCACTGCAACACCCATTGCACTTTTTCACACTAAGTGCTGTGTGAATAGGGGCTTTATTTACAAGGCGGCATGAACAGCCGTGGCCCGTGGACAGGGCCGAACTGGCTACCGGGCATTTTGACATTCTACAGAGCCGGGGGGCTGATTTCGTTGATGGGGACCTGCTTGTGCAAAACTGTTGATTTCGAAGCACCAGCAGCTCTCCATCCACGAAATCAGCCCCCAGCTCTGCAGAATGCCAAAATGCCCGGTAGCCAGTCCGGCCCAGCCCGTGGAGGGAGTTCCGTTGGGGCAGAAAGGCGGGGCGAGGGAGGCGCAGGGTGGGGGGGTGCTAAAAACCAGAATATGGATAATTGGAGGTAAGCAAACAATTTAATTAATAAAACAAATTTTGTAGCACACGCTGCATCGCATTTTGCGATGCAGGGCGCACTACGAAATTTGTTTTATTTATTTAATTGTTTACTTACATCCAATTATCCATATTCCGGTTTTTAGCACCCCCCCCACCTTGCCCCTCCCCCGCCCCGCCTTTCTGCCCCACCGGAACTCACTCCTCGGCCCGTGGATGGGCGTGAAGCCTTGTTAAGTGGCTTAACGCTGCCTTGTAAATAAGGCAAAGGACTTAACGCCACCTTCTGTCGCCGGTGCGTCACATTTTAGCACATAAAAAGTGAAGCAATGGGGGTGCAAGGGACTTAATCCCCATTATAATTACTCTTGAATAGCTCTTAGAAAATATGTCTAGTTTGTTGTAAAGTGAAAAATACCACCACCAAGCCCATTCTGTTTGCTTACCTTCCAATTTTAGCAGGTAATGGAACTAAAGCAAAGGCCGATTAAACAATATATCCAACACACAAAACCTGATGGGAGGAATGCTTGCAATTTGGTTAACCACTGGCAATCGCTCAAGGCTGCACTCCACCCATCGTTCTTTGGCCCACCAGCCATATACAAATCAGTCTTCACCCTGCTCCAAAGGTAACAGTTCAATCAGGCCAGGTCCTTCCTGAACCAGAGCACATGCAACATAACAACAGGTTCTTCCTGATTGAGGCTCATCAGATGGATGTAGCTAAGTTCCAGTGGTGCAGTGAGCCCGGGACCCATGTCTCAGCATATCTCAGCATATCTTGGCATTAGAACCTTATCCAATATGCAACTTCTCCCTTCAGAAATAAAGTTACACAAAACAAACCAGGCTTAAGGTCTCACTTCATGAATTGCTCATTCTGCAATACGTGTATCTCTCTTCTTCCCACAATTCAATAGGCAATTTGTCAAAATAGTTAGAATCAGAGGCCAAAGTCAAGTCCCTGACTTGGTGAAGTAGGCATTTCTTATGGCTTCCTCAGATGGCTCTACTGGAGGCAGCATTACTGTAGGTGTCTTGATTTGTTCCATCATGCTCCCAGTACTGGTCATATGGCCACAGTGGCATGGTTACCATCTACCATAGAATTACTAACCGCTCTATTGAAATGTGTCGCTTGCAAGATACCATAGGAGACACTTATGTCTCAATATGCACTTTTAGAAGCAAAGCCAGGTCAGTTTCAAGTGATTTGCTTATACATTTGCTAAGGGTTTTTCTGAACTTTTAAAAGGGATGAACTAGTGAGGCATGGGCGCTCCAGCGTCCAGGTTTCAGACACTTTCCACATTCTTGTTGTGATGTTTCCTATTATTTAATTATGTTAAAAGCTATTTTGCCCACAGTATTGCTTAGCCTCTGATATGAGGCTCGTGCCGCTTATGTTTACTGGGTGTGTAACCAAAGCTGGTGGTGATTTAGTGAAGTCGGAATATCAATGACGTAAAGACATAGCACTCTGATCAATGTAGAGCTTGGTAACATTTTGAATTAAAATTGCAAGTTGTGTGAAGTTAAAAGCTATGCATTTCGCAAAGGCAGTGAATCTTTCTAGCTACACAAAAGGTCACCTGTGGTTGAAAAATGTTATACCGACACTTATTTTCTGTAAAAACGATTTTTAATGACAGAAAATTCTCCGACCAAAAGTATTTTTTGCTATTTTATTTCCAGACCCAACTTTTTTTATGACATTACAAAAATCAAGAATTTTTTACGCTTACAAAGTTTTGAAAACACTTTCTGAAGTGCGCGGATGAAATATTTGACAACAGTGCACCCTTGAGTCCTGCCATAAAATAAAGGTATGCAGCAGAGCATCAGTATGTATTGTGTATCTTAAGTTCCCATAGTGAACTATTTAGATAGGGGGGCTTGTCTATTTTTACTGGCTTGTTCATTATGTCAGCCCCAGAATTGTTCCCTGTTTTGTGGGTCACAACCCTTAGATTTCAAAGTTTCTACAAAGTTTTCCATGATTTTAATTACTGCCCCTTGGCACTTCACATTCCAACTGTTTTTCAAAGCTTTGAATATTAAATCCCTACAGGAAGCTGCCTCTGTATATACTATTCCAAAGAGAGGTATAGTGTGCACAGAGTCTAGTGGAACCCCAAAGGTAGGCAGAGGTAAAAGTAAATAATACCTTACTTTCTATTTGTGGTAGTGTGGGCGAGCAGTAAGGCTTTGTCAGAGAGTAGTGTTAAACATGTATTGTACACACTCAGGCAGGAAATGATTTCACATACTCAGAGACTGAACTCTGACCAATTTGTTTTGTATAACAATATGATTGAGTTGTATTGTATTTCCTGAGCCAAGCCAGCCCTGGTGCAGGTAAGTGAAATAATACTTCGTAAAAACAATACAGTTGAATGCAGTTGTATGTACCTGTTTTGTATACAGGTGGGTTGATTATTTAGAAACCATTGAGATTGCTTTTCAGAAACTTTGCAGGTACTCTTTCATTACTGTTTTGATTACTTTTCAGATTACTTTCTTACTGAGTGTGTTATGCCTAGGTATCACACTAGTCCAAAAATTATAATGAAAACCCGACACGGGCAACAATCAACATTAATTGAAGAACACCACATTTGCATTAATATCTGTGCATGTGTATTTATCTCATTCTTCATTCATTATTTCTTTATATTTATCTTTGTTTGGTAATCGTATCTATCTGGTACATTCAAAGAACAATGACAAGGTTGAGGGAGCAAAGCTCTTGGAGTTAAGCTCACGGCAAAGGAGAGTTCACCCACAGTGGCTCTAGGGCAGCCGGTGCAGGGTGCAGTGTTGGCATCTGGTGATCCCTTACTTTCAATGGGGATTCTCCGGTTTGAACAAACACTTCAGGCTCGAGCACAAGTATCCTCTGAACGCGACCACTGTTTGGAAAGGTAAGTTGGGAAGTCATGGAATGCCGGGACACCATCAGTTGGGCCACCCAAGGCCAAGGGGCATCGGGTGCAGGAATGTCTTTTGGCTTCTGATTCTTCTTACCGGCTCTGGTGGCAGTCTGGGGGATCCTTCAGAAAGGAACTGCAGGTGTCGTCGGGAGACTCAAAGCTGGTCAGGGATCACAAGTTTCCAGGTCAGGATCACCAGGGAGAACTCCTCGAGGTGTTGGGCCACTTGAACTCGGGCTATGGGCGTCGGGTGCAGAGTGGTGCAGACTTGCGGATTTGGCCAGAGCTGGAGTCTGGTGGTGATCAAATTTGGGCTCACAGGAGACAAAGTCTGGTTGGGGAAGGCAGGGCAGGTACTCCAGGTTCAGAGGGGCTGCTGGCTGTAGGACACACTGGGATTACTCTGGAACAGGTTGAGGTCGGGACAAGCTGGTAGGGCTGGGGCCAATTCAGTTGGTTTCCTACTCTTCTTCCTTCAGCAAGGCTCTTAGTTCCTTCTTCTTGTTTCTTCTTGTCTGAGAAGGCAAAATGCAGGGTTGCTTCTAAATACAAAATTTAGGGCGTTTCAGGTAGGTAAAGGTTGGGATCAATGGGTCCCTTCCTTGAGGTGGGTACACCCCCTATTATGCCACCCTCCAGTGGGAGGGGGGCATAAGCTTCACTCTGATTGTCTGGTTCCCCACATCTTCAAGATGGTGGGAACAGAGAGTTGTGCTTCGTCTCGCCTCCCTCACCTGAGGGGTGGGGTTGGCAAAGGTGGGCAAACCTCCCCTCCAATCTTGGTTTCCCTGCAGATTCTCCTACCCAAAGTGGGGGTCAAAACCGTTGGGGGCCAGTTGCTGGGATCAGCAAAGGGCTGGGTCAGCTTATGAAGGCGTCAAGCCTTTGAAGCTTCCCCTTCGTGGACCCTGCCCATCCTGGGGGAGAAGGCTTGGCACCTCGACCAAGAATGTGCTTTGGTTCAGGACCTCGAGAGTGGCAGGCTCTCAACCCAGGGTTCTAGAAACATGTCTGGTGGTGGAAGCTGGTGAGCAGCCTCTCAGCCAGGACACTGGAGTCAGGTCTTTTTTCAGGGGGCATCTTGAAGATGCCCTTGGAGTGCATTTTTCATTATATCCCACACTGCCATCAGTGTGGGTCTAATGGGCTGAGAAGTTTGATATAAAATTTCCCAGTTTTTAGTAAAGCCATTATGGTACTGTGGAGTTTGTACTGAAAAATGTCCATATCATATACTCTTTATGGCGTTCCTGCAATTGGAATATCTAAGAATGGACTTAGATACTGTAAGAGTACAGGGCTCATGCACCGGTTCCCCCACCAGTGGCATAGTGCACCCAGCTAGAAGAGCGGCTGACCTATTCCGTAGGCAGTGGGTTGTAGACATGGCACACAGAGATGTGGGCTATGTCAACTCTTCACTCTGTTCTGCACCAAAACACTCAGCCTGCAATGGCATTGTGTGTGTGTAAAGGTACAGGGCCTGTAAGGGTAGCACAATAAGTGCTGCAACCCGTAGAGGCCTTCCCTGGTCAAAGTGCCCTTGGTACCTAGGGTATCTTTTACAAGGGACTTGCATGTGGCCATAGAATTACCAATTTGTATGTGCAACAGTACAGATTTAGGGGAAAAACATAGGCCCAGGGTACCTGGTTGGCAGGAACCCAGGGCCCACTTAGTCAAAGAGCATCAACATCAGATAAAAGGTGGGGGGCAAACATGCCAAAGAGGCACTTTCCTACAATTCCCTAACGTTTTACAACTCTATCCTGACCCCGCTGGCTTCTCACTGTAACTTTCCTTTTGATTTATTTTTCTGTGCCAGCAATTGTGCTCCACTACATCATCGTCATCTACTTGACCCCTTTTTACCAGTTTTTGTTAATGCTAGAGAGCAGATGCACCAAAAATCGCTGCACCTACACTAATATTAGCTCTACTTATCGCCTGACAGCTTGCAATCTGCTTTTGCTCTGAAATATATTTTCATCTCCCTCCAATGTTCTTGACTCAGCAACAAACTGAAATAATCCCTATTATTAAGGCAGGTCGAGTCTGCAAATCTACCTCAACCATGACCTCGGTGGCTCTGAAATCCTAAATTGTCCCTCTCTGAGCTTCTAGGAATCCTTGTCAGTTTCACCATCCTGCCTTGCCCAAAAGAGGAGGACGCGAGCTCCAAAAAATCGTGTAAGTCTGAAGTTCAATACTTTTAACGGTGTGACCCACTTGATTTACTTGACCCCCACGCCATTGCAGATTATCTAAAATCACGCTGAGATGAAAGTATCTAGCTCTCCTTATCTGAATGTAATCGCTTTGGTGTCTTTTTGTTAAATATATTTCTCAGAATGTTTCGTGATTTGTTTGGGAGTTTTATAGTGTTGGATTGTTGACTTTAAAATTGGTTATGCTTAAAATAAACGGATTTTTCTGGGCAATTGCCTGCGGCTTGTGACACTGCTGCCTGCGGGTGAGATGACATTCTCTTAGAACTCTGTTTTGACCTAATTCAACGTTCAAAATGTTATTTGGACAGAAATAACTAAATGAAAAAAGACACATCACAGGACAAGAACTTTCTTTCATCAACGACTATGATCTGCAAGAGTATTTGACTACTCTAGAGGCTAAATCTGTGTGTGATTGAGAATCAGAGTGAGATGAGTCAGTCAGTGACAGGACACCTTAAAATACAACTGGAATTTTGCGATCCTCAGAGCAGTAAAACCATCTTTTCTCTCACTGTTTTACATGGATAGCATCAAAAGAATATGGCCATCAATAGGAGTTATATCTAACTCATGATGCAGTAATAGTGACCGAGAAATTAGACTTTGTAATAGGAAATAACTTAAGAAGTCAAAGTTTTTTTTTCAAATTTCTAATGTTTTTTCGCCACATCTGGGGCATTATTTCCCAAATAAATTTCAGCACAAAGAGGCAATATTTTGATTCCGACTTGTTCAGAAACTCCAATTTCACTCTGAATGTATTTGGATTTCAGCAAGGCTCATGAGTGTCTAAGTGGTTTGTATTATGCTGAGAATCTGATACAATGAGGAAAGGTTGCGCTTATGCCGTTTTATGATTTTGGGAGGAAATATTACGTTCATGCAAACCATAAGTATACTTTGTAAATTTAATAAGGAGCAGTGAATGCAGGTTTCAGGCTACCATGACAATGGATTTAGTGGACAATCCAATAAAAAGAGTTGTCTACTATCAAACAAGCACTCCTTAGTGGAACACAAACTCATGACATTTTATTCAGTTGTGTTGGAAACTCTGTTACTGGTTGAGGGGGATGTAACCCTACTCAAGCAGCAACCACAGTCTATCTCATGGTGAGATACAAGCAAACCCCAAATTAACCTGTGCTAAGCCCTCTGGTAGCTTTGCACAAAGCAGTCAGGCTTAACTTAGAGGAAATGCATGAAGTATTAACGCACTACTTCAAACAGTAATAAAGTGAAAACACAAGAAAAATCCCACACTCAATTAGAAATATAGATTAAAATGTAATAAATTATTTGAGATCAAAACTGCGGAAATTCACTCAGTATAACCGGAGATATGCAATTTCAATGTTTTAAGTAAAATAGTGCCTTGAAGCACAAAGCGCCAACTGTGTTTACCTGGTCACGCTGAACTGGCACAAAGTCACAAGTTCAGGCCAACTGTGATGGAGCGTGGACAGAATACAGGGATCAGGTTAGGCCCTCTGAACAAAGTACCTAAATCCTGGTTGCAGAGAGTTGCAACATCCCGGGCCAGGATGAGTCATACAGTTGAGGAAATAGAAATTTTACGTGGCCAATGTGTCCCCTGCTTGTACCCCACGTTTAGTGTATGTGCATGTCACCCATGCATTTTCCCTCTATGGCCTGCAATAATGATGCCTCTGCATTTCCGTCCCACATTAGAATGTCAGTTACCAAGCCTTCCATGAAAGTAACGTTAATATTGCATTGAGGCCCATGTTGTCCATGTTTTTGCACTGTGCACGTTTAATATATCGAAATGAACCCATTTTGTGGCTCAGCCTGAGCCAGGACCCAAATTAAGGTTTTCATGCCTCCAGACACTCTGAGGGCTGCAGCTACGTATCCCTGACCTCTCGCATACTTTTGGCTCAGCAGAGAGGGGCCCAGCCTGCGGTGCCAAGACAGTATTGTGCACACAGTTATCTACTTGCTCTACAGAATCACATTCTTGCTAAGTAAAGAAGGTAAACAGAACCCGTCTACAGAGATAGGGCCTAGCCTTTCTGTCTCCGTTTAAGTGATTTGCACAGCTCGCATCCATAGAAAGCCCATGGCCCCCACGCAATGCACGAAGAAATATATGCCCACACCGGCTCTTGGTGATGAGCAACCTTTGCTTGAGCGACCTTTACTTCAGACAATACATCCTCCAAACTTAAGATATCAGATAATACCAGACGTGCAGGTCGTCCTGACACTGAAGGCCTCTCTACTAGATCGAAAGTCAGCTCCCCCCAGCTTCCCCCCAGTTACACGTTAGTTGCACGTCATGACCAAGTTACGCACACAAGTAGGGTAAAGGTTCCAGCTGGCCATGCAGACCCCCTCCATGTATCCACCCACTTATGACACACCTATGACTCCTCAAGTGAACGCCCACATGTACACCCTCTTGCACGCCCACATGCTCTTATCTCTCTCTTTCTCTTGCTCAGCCTGGAGCGCTCCTCCTTCTTTATGCAATTCAATGTATATTCAATGTATAAATATTGTACTCTGGAAATTAAGTTCAGAAGACCCTTCCTGAACCTTAGTGGTGATGGAACCCGATTCTCCCTTAACTCGAGTTACTGAAATAAAGCCCTTTTGAATCGGACACCACGGACTCTGCCTCTCATTATATGCATGACCCTTTGTTTAAGTATAGAAATTATGATAGGGTAATACATTATTTACCACATAAATATGACGCCTGAATAGGGACAAATCCCCTTCCCCACGTGCCGGTGATGTAGGTCCAGCCCTTGCCCCCTTCTACAGCTGTGACGGACTTCAAAGTGTACACGCCAGCGGGACTTCCTGCTCACTCCCTCAGGCCCACAGAGGAGACGGACTGCAACCAGGCATCCACACGAGGCGGTGAGGATTGCGGATCATCCCAACCAGAGCCCAACCCGTGAGAGAGCAAGGTCCGAGGTTTCCGAAGGTCCACCTGTTCCGTGGCGCATGCGCAGGCAGTATCAAGTTTCCGAGGCCTTCAAGTTCTGCTTCCCGGTGAGTACCACTAGTGGGAATGCATAAAGTTCAAGACGGGTTCATTTATTTGAGCTCGGTAAAGACGTGCCCGTCCACACGAGCACAGTAAAGACGGGCCCACGGTAAACGTGGGCACGGTAAAGACGTGTCTCTTTACGAGACCGGTATGATTGTACTGTATTCCAGTGTGTAAAGTTAACTGTTTTCAAGTACATGTATCTAGTCAAACTGTTATCTGTTTTAATGTTGTAGTGTTGTAGTGTGAATGATTGTTTCAGTCAGAATATTTTTGTGTGTATTGTGTTTTCATTGAGTTGGTTTCAACATGCCACTGTTTTCGAAATTACGTCAGATAGGGACCAGGAAAGGTATCTTAGAAGAGCCAGTTAACATCCCGCCTAGAGACACACCTGGTCATTACATGTATAATAAACACGGGCTAGATGCCGTATTGTATTTAGAACTATGGGTAGATTACACTAAGGATTTAGAGGAAAAGTACAGATGGCCTGCGTCAGGAACGTGGGATTCTGAATGCATTATGAAAGTAGAGGAAGCGCTATGGAAAAGGAAATCAAGACTGTCTCAGAAAGATGCCATTGAGTTATGGCGCAAAGAGTCACATAGGAGAGCAGAGAAAGAATTCCACCAAGCAGAGAGAAGTAAACAAGCAGCGGAAAAAGCCAAAGAAAAAGAACTGCGGGAGGAGGGGGAACGGGTCAAGGCAGAACAGGCTGACAGAGAAAGAATGCCGTAGTTACTGGTATTTATCCCGTCCTCTCAGAGGAACTAGCTAGAGTGACCCCCTCAGAAATACCCCGTAGGTCGCGTACGCCACCACCAGTACCCTTTAGAGTACGTAGAACGAAGCCGACAGCCTCTGAAGCTTTTATTTCTTTCTATCTAGAGGAGCCCGCACCGGACTATGTAAACGCAGATTTTCCTCCGCCCCCAACAGCGGCTCAGCTCCAACAGCTTCAGCAGGTCGTGAAAGACGACGTAGGGCCAGGGGCCGTAGGGGGAGGGGGGCCAACGCCAACGCGAGTGCCAATGCCAGCGCCAACGTTAACGCCTACGTCAGCGTCAACGCCATTTAAGTTTTCTGTAGATGTAGTAATTCCACGTTGCATATACGATCCAGTACCAGGAAAGGGTTCAATGCTCGTGTTTTCACTAAGATTAAGAAAAGCCGTTGACTATTTGGTCACCTTACCAGACATGAAGGAACATCTAGATAAAATATACCATTTCATTAGAACGGGGGAGGGACCCGAGTGTATAGAAGAGGCTATGAAACACAGAAAGGTGGAGGTTAAGAACTACATCCTACGTTTTATAATTAACTGTCTGATCAGGGAACAAGACCCAGGAGACGGAGATGTAAGGCAAGGTTTGACAGAATGGAGTGACAACATAGATGCCAGTCGGCATGATAGGCAGGGACAGACAGACAGTATGTACAAGAAAATACGAAAGGAAATAATAGAAATACACAGAGAAGAGTTTGAGTCATCAACGGAAGATTTAGAGTCAGAAAATGAGGCGAAGGACAAAATGAATTATGTAGGCAAAGCACGACAGTTTGACAGGCCCAAGTGCCTCGACTACCGTAAACAGGGACAGGCTATAAAAGAAAGATATTCCCTAGAAAACCTATTCCAAGCTACTGAAAAAGCACTGAAACGACGGATAGAGAGCGAGCGATCTCACACCCCACACGAGAAGGAATTGGCCCGGTCAGCCATCCATTGGGTGTCAAATTCTAATATATATAGTAATGATATAGTAGCCCAGACTTTCTTGAGCCTTCCGCCGAACGAACAGCGTTTGGCTGGTATTTACATGGTCCAACATTTGATAACGTTGTATGAGAGTCAATATTCTGATCCAGGCCACTTGTATAAATTACTGGACGACATAGTTCTAGAAAGATGGACAGGCCTAGGTACTGATTTAATTAATGTCATCTTGGATCAACGACATAAGTACTTAAATTCTCTGACCACATGCATGCTTACCGCCCCACACCACGACAGAAAGAATCTGTACATAGACACACAGAACCCCCTACGAGAGGTACATCCCGTCAAAAATGCAGCGGGTGAACTTCAGCGAGTGTATGTTTACACACCCTTGACGAAATTAGAAATACTGGAAATGAAAAAGATGCTGCCCTACCATGATAAAGACCCGGGGGGGTTTCACCGAGAATTAAAAGACATTCTCCGCATCGGAGATTACACGTACGCTGACATTCTGAAACTATTGAAAGTACTGTTGCCTGCAGGTATTTACGAAAATCTTAAGGAAAAAGACTGGGAGGTGGGAGAGAAAAAGTTAAGTTGGACAGAATTGGAAACAGAGGATAAAGCCAGGCTTCCGGGGGATGGTCTTGGGGAAAAAGCTAGAGAACTACCTGAACTCCTAATACAGGTTTTGCCGAGACTATTGATTACTAAAAAGGAAGATTGGGATGCTATTTCAGCCTGTAAACAGAAACAAGACGAGGACACAAGTGATTTCTATTCTAGATTCGAGAAATGTTTTTCTATTAATAGTGGCCTTAAGCCCAGTAGCGAGTCATATCCTCATCTTTTCGTGAGCAAATTAGTGGAGAATTCCTTACTCCAGATCAGGAATAGAGTACTGAAGGTTGAGAGTACTTGGCAAGCAAATAGCCCTTCACAAATGTTGCAAATGTTACAGTATCACCAGAACAGAATTAGAGAAGAACAGGATCAGGAAAAGAGACGCATGAAAGAGACAAAAATGAAGGTACTGGTTGCCCAATCAGTACCAGCAAACACGAACAAAAATGGCAAAAATACCACAACACCTGTCAAAGGGAACTGTAATTATTGCAAGCAACCAGGTCACTATGTAAATGAATGTGCTGTCCTGAAACACAATATAGCTACAGGCAGAACCAAAGAACGACCACACCCTCCTAGGCAGAATAGCACCCCACAGAACACACAACAGACAGTAGCGAATTTTCCACCCCCACCACCGCCTGTTCATGCCCCGACACAAATGTATCAGTACACACAGTCAGACTATCCAGAATACCAACAGTTCTCATGAAACAGCCTTGAGAGGGAAGTTGGCTTGGCCCTTATTGAGGTTCCGGTAGATCAAGAGGGTACCTATGTACATAGTCGTGTATTGGGAAAGGACAGAAAGTTTCTGATTGACACAGGGGCGAGCAGAACTACCATCAGCCATGACGAGGTACAGAATGTTTCCCTGGGATTTTCAGGAAAGCCTATTGTTAATGAAGTATCGAAACCAGTCTCCCTAGGAGTTGGTCCACTGTCACGTACCACAGACTTGCTACTTACTAAATCATGTCCAGAAAACTTACTTGGTATAAAGACACTAAAAGAACTAGGAGCAGTTATATGTTGTTCTCCGGAAGGAGTGCAATTGTTTTTACGTGATTTTAAGGGACATTATGTGTTGAAGGATTTCGACCACAAACTCCAGAATGTACCACAGCACCTATGGGCACAAGGTCCGACTGATGTAGGTTACATGCATATTACACCACATCGTGTCACTCTCAAGACAGGAGTAGTACTACCACGTATCCGACAATACAAGTTACCACTTGATGCCGTAGTAGCCTTATTGAAAATTGTTGACAAACTCATTACACAAGGGGTGGTAGTGGAGACTGACTCGAATGTATGTAATTCACCTGTCATCCCTATCCTTAAACGAACAGACCCTAATGCACCACCTGTTTACAGACTAGTTGTTGACCTTCGAGAATTGAATAAATGTGTAGTCCCTCAATACCCAGTGGTCCCAGACATTTCATCATTACTGACTGCTATTGATTCTGAGGCAACGTTCTTTACTGTCATTGACTTGAAGAATGCTTTCTTTAGTGTTCCCATTCATCCAGATAGCCAGTATCTCTTCGGATTCAGTTTAAATGGACGCAGCTTTAAATTTACGAGAGCTCCTCAAGGTTTTACAGAGAGTCCTAGCATTTACAGCCAAGCATTAAAAAGACAACTGGACAGTATTAACATGCCTACCACCACTGCACTGCTCCAGTACGTAGACGTCATCCTAATTACAGCTCGATCAGAACCAGACTGCGAAAATGCATCACTGACTGTTTTACACTTTCTGGCAGACAAGGGGCACAAAGTGTCCCCTTCGAAGTTACAATTCTGTGCACAGCAAGTGGTGTACCTTGGACACTTGCTGTCCAAGAGGGGTAGACAGCTGACACAAGAACGTATTCAGTTAATTGCTAACCTTTCACAGCCAAAGACTCAAAAGGAAGTACGGGCCTTCATTGGCCTCACTTCATACTGCAGACAATGGTTTCCTCAGTATGCCTATCTAGCCAAACCACTCATACAGTTGACAACACAGGAGGCAGCGTCTTCGACTGTCCTCCCTTGGACACAAGAACATACCTTGGCATTTGAAGAATTAAAAAGAGCCTTATGTCAAGCGCCAGTTTTAGCGACTCCTTGTTACAGCAAACCTTTTGTGCTTTTCGTCACTGAACGAGATGGAACAGCATTATCTGTCCTCACACAAGATCAAGCAGGAAAACACAAGCCTTGTGCTTATTTTTCTAGTACACTGGATCCAGTGGCCCAGGCTCTGCCTGCGTGCCTGAAATCAGTTGCAGCAATAGCCCTAGCCATAAGACAAAGTGACTCCATAGTGCTGGGCCACCCCCTGACAGTCCAGGTACCACATGCAGTGGAAGTTCTCTTGAACAGGACACAGACACAATACTTGACTGTAGCGAGACTGACAGGATATGAACTGACATTATTTCAGCCACACATAGAGATCATACGATGTAACATTCTTAACCCTGCTACACTTTTGCCCGCAAGTACAGTAGACACCGCACCACATGACTGTGTGGAAGTAATGAATACAGTGACGAAACCAAGACAAGACCTGACAGATATTGCACTTCCAGACCCTGACCTGACACTCTATGTAGATGGATCATGCATGAGAACGAGTGCAGGAGAGTTAGTGGCAGCATATGCCGTGACCACTGCTATTGAAGTCATAGAGACAAAAAGAATAGACATACTGTCAGCACAAGCAGCAGAGCTCATCGCTCTGACACAAGCCTGCATAAGAGCTAAGAACTTGAAAGTAAACATTTATACAGATTCACAATATGCATTTGGCGTTGTTCATGACTTCGGAGTGTTATGGAGGGAGAGAGGTTTCTTGACCTCTCATGGTGCCAAAATTCAGCACGGTCCGCTTACTCAGGCTCTGTTAGAAGCAACACATTTACCTACAGCCATAGCTATCCTGAAATGCAAAGCACACACCAAAGTTACAGACACCATTTCCCAGGGTAAAGACCTGGCAGACCGAACAGCTAAACTTACAGCCCAGACACCAGCAGACACGACAAAGACAGAGGTACCATTACTGACAAAAAGCATGACAGTCAGGGATCCTTCACAAGATGTACTCGACATACAGACACATGCCACTCCAGATGAAATGTAGAAATGGACTGAACAAGGAGGGGTCCAGACTGACCAAGGTTGGATGACTAAAGGCAAAGCTACATGGTTTCTACCAGATTCCATGGTACAAGTGATCATAAACACAGCACATAGTCCAGCACACTTAGGAGAAAAGGCAATGCTAGACAGCTTACAGAATATCTGGTTTAACAAGCACCTGCGTGCAGCAGCGAAACAGAAAGTGCGTACATGTATGATCTGTTGCCAGTTCAATCCAGGTAAAGGCATTCCGGTGGAGCAAGGCGGATTTCATCCTCCTGACCATCCTTTTGAAGTCCTCCAGATGGATTATATCCAAATGGACAGATGTAGAGGTTACAAGTATGTCCTGGTAGTTGTGTGTGCACTATCTAGATGGACAGAAGCGTACCCAGTCCCAGATTATACTGCTGTGACCACCGCCAGGCAATTGGTGCGTGAATTCTTCCCCAAATATGGATTGCCCGTGTCGTGTACTCAGACAATGGTCAGCCTTTTTCTTCTGAATTAATGAAACAAGTGTCCCTTTTGTTAGGATATCAGTGGAAGTTTCATTGTGTACGACACCCTGAAGCAGCAGGACTCGTAGAGCGCCATAATCAGACACTTAAGACGAGATTAGCGAAGATCTGTGCAGTAAAAGGCGTGGATTGGATGGTAGCCTTGCCGGTTGCCCTCTTTTACATGCGTATGGTAGCTCATTCCAGAACAGGCCTATCTCCTTATGAAGTGGTTTTTGGTAGACCGCCGAATATGTGGGGTACGTCTATGCCTAAGAAAATAACTGATGTTGACAGTAACATGCTGACAGATTACCTGGCTTCCTTGATGTCTGCACTACTCTCTTGTCGTTCACAGGTTGCCGCCGCCTACCCTGACAACACCCAGGTCAAGGAGCATGCCATAGTCCCTGGAGATTTTGTTTTTGTGCGGAATTTTGATCGATCAAGCCCCCTTGAGCCGCGTTGGAAGACACCGAAATTAGTACTACTGACCACGAGGACAGCCATCAAAGTCGAAGGAAGAAAAGGATGGCTTCACGCCCATCATTGTAAGAAATACTTTGGAGACTCTGGAACTTTGATAAAGACAAAGGACAGTACAGAAAGTACTAAAGACAGTACGGACTTTAAGCTCCCTTTGCTAGAAAAGACTCCGCAGCAAGAATATAGGTCCAAGTTACGATCTAGAAAGTCAGACAGCGTTTAATTGTTTAAGTCCACTAGGTGGTGAATCGGTTAGACAGGTCCCTGACATGTATAAGATCGTAGACCAGAATAGTAAAAAGAGCAAAATGAAAGGAAAATACTGCAAGATATTACGCAGTAGATGTATAGTAACTCTGATTTTTCTGTCTCTTCTGTGCATCACTATAATATGTATCAGCTTAACACTACATGTTTTCTTTCCTCCTATTGCCTCACATATGCACTTTTCCTTTAATGACACTGTAGAGCACACATTTAGTGATCTGCCACCCCATGAACTGTCATATCGACTAGCCCTGCGCAACAATACTTTTATTCGAATGTTGCACCATTCTCATCAGACTAGCAATGTAACAAATTGCTGGGTATGTGGCCGACTCCCACCTTATCAGAAAACGAAGGGAGTTCTGCCCCTCTTCCCTTTTCCGTTCTCGCACAATGGTTCGTGCGGAGCATGATTTGCTTTAATGTCATCACTAGACAGAAAGTCCGCAGTGTCCCAGGGTGTCTGGATATGGGGAAACTTGAATACAGTAATGCATGAGGCATGTTTTCCAGACAAAGACGGTCTTCCCCAAAGGAAGGGAACTGATCTAGAAAATGAAGAGTACGCGCAAGGAAATGCTTCCCTTAGCTTTATGATTCTGAATGTTCAGCCCAAGCAAAATACAAGTCCACAATCTATTACAGTCCTACCAGTAAAAGGTGAATTGTGCGTTAGAAAGAAAGGATCGGTACATTTGGGACACAGCGAGTGTAATGCTGTAGTCGAGTTTAATGATAAAGGAAAGTCTTCTTTCAAAGCTTCCCGCCATTCCTATTTCATTTGCGGTCAGACAGCCTATGTACATCTGTCCCTAGACTGGGGTGGGACATGTTATATAGCGTTCCTGCTGCTACCTGTCTTTCTTGCCCCATCCCATCCCATCATCATTGAGATTCACGACTAGAGCATGTTAGACACAGGAGGGAGACCGATTCCCCAGTGGTTGATCAGACTGAGACAGCTTGGGAGCAATATGCAGATTTCATTAAAGGATACTTCTGGTTCATAGGTCCCGTAACAGTAAACTCATACGTAGGTTAACAAGAACTCTAGAAGCAGTAGTGAATGAGACTGCATCTGCCCTGATGAACTTGACCCAGGAGCAGTCTGCCATGCGACTTGTTGTTCTTCAGAATCGTCTTGTTCTTGACGTCATCCTGGCAGATAGGGGCGGGGCTTGTAGAGTGATCGGCTCCAGTTGTTGCGTGTTTATTCCAAATAACGCGCCATCTGTGTACGCAGCAATAACAAGGCTCCATAAGATAGCTCACGAGATACATCAAGACCCATGGACTTGGTCCAGTTGGCTCTGGGGTGTAATATCGGGATGGGGATGGACAGTGTTGTCGTTCCTAGGAATAATACTGCTTATGATATTCGGCTGCTGTCTCTGTCTGCAGTGTGGCCCGGCGATTTGCGGCCTGTGTGCCACAGCCTGTATTCCCCATCCACGTATACAAAAGAGAAAAGACGAACAAATGATGCTGTATGATCAGATATACGGTCTCATGAATATAGATGTGTCCTGAAGGGCACAGTAGGGGACAAGGAGGGAATGAGGAAATAGAAATTTTACGTGGCCAATGTGTCCCCTGCTTGTACCCCACGTTTAGTGTATGTGCATGTCACCCATGCATTTTCCCTCTATGGCCTGCAATAATGATGCCTCTGCATTTCCGTCCCACATTAGAATGTCAGTTACCAAGCCTTCCATGAAAGTAACGTTAATATTCCATTGAGGCCCATGTTGTCCATGTTTTTGCACTGTGCACGTTTAATATATCGAAATGAACCCATTTTGTGGCTCAGCCTGAGCCAGGACCCAAATTAAGGTTATCATGCCTCCAGACACTCTGAGGGCTGCAGCTACGTATCCCTGACCTCTCGCATACTTTTGGCTCAGCAGAGAGGGGCCCAGCCCGGGGTGCCAAGACAGTATTGTGCACACAGTTATCTACTTGCTCTACAGAATCACATTCTTGCTTAGTGAAGAAGGTAAACAGAACCCGTCTACAGAGATAGGGCCTAGCCTTTCTGTCTCCGTTTAAGTGATTTGCACAGCTCGCATCCATAGAAAGCCCATGGCCCCCACGCAATGCACGAAGAAATATATGCCCACACCGGCTCTTGGTGATGAGCAACCTTTGCTTGAGCGACCTTTACTTCAGACAATACATCCTCCAAACTTAAGATATCAGATAATACCAGGCGTGCAGGTCGTCCTGACACTGAAGGCCTCTCTACTAGATCGAAAGTCAGCTCCCCCCAGCTTCCCCCCAGTTACACGTTAGTTGCACGTCATGACCAAGTTACGCACACAAGTAGGGTAAAGGTTCCAGCTGGCTATGCAGACCCCCTCCATGTATCCACCCACTTATGACACACCTATGACTCCTCAAGTGAACGCCCACATGTACACCCTCTTGCACGCCCACATGCTCTTATCTCTCTCTTTCTCTTGCTCGTCCTGGAGCGCTCCTCCTTCTTTATGCAATTCAATGTATATTCAATGTATAAATATTGTACTCAGGAAATAAAGTTCAGAAGACCCTTCCTGAACCTTAGTGGTGATGGAACCCGATTCTCCCTTAACTCGAGTTACTGAAATAAAGCCCTTTTGAATCGGACACCACGGACTCTGCCTCTCATTATATGCATGACCCTTTGTTCAAGTATAGAAATTATGATAGGGTAATACATTATTTACCACACAGTAACGGTTCAGAGGAACTGCTAGGCTTCGATGCAAGATCCTGCATCAACAATGAGGGTGGCATCAGTGAGGGGCTTGCGATGTGAAGACCTTAGTTATGCAGCAGCGGTTTCGAGGAATTTGCAGGCTGCGATGCAAAGTTCTGCGACGGGATGCATTGTGCAGCAGCGGTTCCAAAGCGGAGATGCGTTTGCTGCATCGGTTCTGCACATAGGACCACAGCTGGGCTGGCAGATCACCTTCAGGCCCACTTCCAAGGTTCCAAGACTTGAGGGGAAAGACTCACAGCAGACTAAGTGCTGGGTTCCAGGTGGCTGGAGCCTATTCTGTCCCTGAGACTCTGACCATGAGGCCAGCCAACAAGCCTTTGAAGTCACTCTGGTGGTCAATATGCAGGTCCAGTCCTTTAACCCAGGAAGCAGGG
This sequence comes from Lissotriton vulgaris, assembly GCF_964263255.1. Taxonomy (NCBI): domain Eukaryota; kingdom Metazoa; phylum Chordata; class Amphibia; order Caudata; family Salamandridae; genus Lissotriton; species Lissotriton vulgaris. The sequence continues at coordinate 732,000,773 of NC_141695.1, read as the reverse complement.
CAATGGAGAATCAGTCCTCCATGCATAGCAGTACATGAGTCCTTCTGACTCTTCCACAGGCTCAGAGCTTTACTGAAGAGTTGGGTCTTTGGGTCCAATATTTATATCTGGTGCCCACTTTGAAGTAAAAGAATGTTCTGAAGGTTTCCTGCTCCAAAGGTGATTGGAAGTTCCTCTGTCCTGCACTGGCCCGAGCTTGTCTGGGCTCACAATATGCTTGTGTATAGCCCTTTTTTAGTGCGGTCAGGCAGAGCCTTTGTTATTTGCAAGTGTGGTAGGTGACAGCTCCTCTCCTTCAACAAGTCAGAGATGGCCCATCCTTCCAACACCTATGCTCCTTTGTCTCACTGTCTGGAAGCAATATACAAAGACTGATTACCAGCTACACATGGTCGTGTGACCTGGGAAACAGGCTGCAGACATCAAATGCTTGGGACAAGAAAATGGCACATTTATAAAAGTGACCTTTTCAGAATTTTGACCTAAATCCGACTTTACTTTTAAAGAGGGTTTTGAATCACAATTCTTTAGATATCAAACTCGAGAGTCCTACCTGCTCCCAATTGAAAGTTATTGCTTATAAAATGCAATGATATCCTATGGGAGGTGCAGGTCCTGCAGTAGTGGAAAACAAATGTAAGAGTTTTACACTACCAGGAAATGTAAAGGTAAACAGTCTATGTCCAACTTTTTAAATACACTGCACTCTACACTCTGGGTTGTATAGGGCCTACCCAAGTGGTGACTTATATGTATTAAAGGAAGGTGTATGCCTGGAATTCTTTTTGAATTTCGCCAGGTCAAAATGGCAGGGTAAACTGCAAGCACTGGCTGCAATGGCAGGCCTGAGACAAGTATAAAATGGCTACTTTAGTGGGTGGTACAATCAGTGCTCCTGGCCCACTAGTAGCATTTAATTTAAAGGACATGTGTAGATGTAGTACCACTTTACTAGGAACTTACAATTACATGAATTGGGTGTAAATTGATTTCTGCATGTTTAAAGGAGCACGGACTTTAACACTAATTACCAGTGGTATAGTGCATACGGTCCTAAGGCCAGCAAACACAAGATGAGCAAAAATGGAGGGGTAAGGTTAAAAGTTTAGGGGGGCACCATCTTATTATATTTTATGAATGTCATTTCTAAATGGAAGAGATAACCAGCTTATGTTAGGTATCTCTGGAATCGCAATTTAACATCTTAACTTATGGTTAAGTCAGATATTAAATTGCAGTTCTGGAAATGCCAATTCTTGAAAGTTGGTATTTTTCTTTCCTTAGACATTTGGTGCCTGCCGACTGTCTTTGGGTCAGATGACAAGGTGTAGCTGAAGGTTGGGCTTTGTGTATTCCTCTTAGATAGCCACACACAATGGGGTGCTTTGGTGTGACTGGGTGGGCCATCTGTAGTATGTCACCGTTATTGACACCATCGCGCTCATGTTCTGGCCCGAGGTGTTACGAGAAAATGTCTGCACGCTCTGTGCATTGTATGAATGCCATTCAACGTTCGGATGCAGGACGCGGCATGCCAGGACTCCAAGAACGTTATTCAGTTGTTGGAGGTCCTGGTGTGTGGCGTGACCGTTCGGTCGTTGGTGCAGCGTTTCACATGAATAAATATTCCTTTCTTCAATTCCTACCTCCAGCCTCGTTTACTTCATTTGGCGACAAGGAACTTACTCCGCAGCTGCACCCACCGACTCACTTTTCTTTGGATTTGGCGGACTTCTCATCCATCGGAGCCGTCCTCCTTCGTATTTCATGGGAACAAAATCATTTCACCATTTCTCTACTCTTCCTGTGATTGCAGTTCCCGTGATTCTTCAGGAATTTCCGGTTCCTCGTATTTGGTGAGGCCTGCCCTACGTCACTGTTTCCCCTGTGCGTTCGCCGTAGTTACCGGCCACGTCATTGATCCCTCTAAGTGGCCACGCCCCTGGTTACCAGTGTTTCTCGGTTGCTTCTATTCTGACGTCGTTTCGACGCTGTCGCGTCTATGTCAGGTGGGCAACACAGCCATTTTGCTGGGTTTCCTTGACAACGCTCCACGCCGAACAATCTTTCAAGCCGATTACGGATTTCTTTGCTTTCATGGTATTGTTCAGCCTGCACTTTTTACATGGTGATAGGCACACCTTTTTAAAACTGGCAAGCTTTAATATGTTTTAATTTAATTTCTTCAACCCTGCCTACACTTCATCACAGTGACAGGCACACCTTTCATTTAAAAAAAAAAATTTGGGACAATATTGTTTACTGGAATACTTCATAGTTATTGCGGTTTGCATTTCGTATTGTTTAACTTATATACATTTTTTTTTAAATTATTTTTATTTGCATTTTCAAAACAAAGCGATACATTGTTTAGTGAAACTATTAGATGAATAGAGCAAATCATCAGTCCAACAGATAATAATATTACTATGCCATAAATACAGATATATCCGAATGTAACAGTCTCAGCAGGGGCCAGAGGCACGTGCGGCATTCTCAACACATTATTCAGAATCGGAGCTAGAAATATCATCATCCGAAGGTGGGTCACAAATGTCCCCTCTGTATTTATTCCAGGCCCCCCAGATTCTACTCCATTTCTTGGGACAACCTCTATTGCGATACACTGTCCGCTCTGTAACCATTGCTGCATCCATATCATGTTTCCAGGCCGCTAGCGTTGGCGACTCTATCCCACCCCACCTCTGCACTATGTTCCTCTTTGCCATCATCATACCCAGTGACATCCACCCCTGTCCAGAACGTGTGAGGTCATTAGGTACCCATATATTCAATAGGCAAAGTCTAGGATCTGGTAGTACTGAGACCCCCTCCGATTGAGATATGGTTCGCATCACTTGTGTCCAGTAGGGTGCAATTGTCGGGCAGTCCCATGTAGTGTGATAGAAGGTCCCTTCCTCACCATAGCCCGGCAGGCAGTAAGGGTGTGTTATTCGTCTCATCTTATGCAGTGTGTGACTCGTGTAATATGACCTATGTAGTATGCGTAGTTGTACCAGGCGGAGACGTGAGGGGGTGCCTACTTCTTTCGTGGACGCAATCGCCTCTTGCCATTCCGAATCCTCAATGTTGCCACAATCATGCGACCACTTCTCCCGCAGGGGCCCCGTTGGGTCAGGTAAATTATTTATTAACTTACGATACGTCAGTGATGTCGCCTTTGACGGCATGTATTCTGTGAGTAGTCTGTCTTCGATAGGGGACGCTTCTGGGACGTCCGTTTCTGGTGGCAACGCCGTCATTAAAGCATGGCGTATCTGCATATACCGGAAATGTTCCGATGGGGCCAAATCATATTGCTGTCTCAGGGTATCAAAGGGTATCACCCGCCCCTTCTGCCAAAGATCCCTAATTGTGGAAATGCCTATAGCATCCCAGCGGTCAAAGCCCTTGGTGTGTCTAGGTTTCCCCAGCTTCCTGGTGTCCCATAGTGGAGTCAACTGTGTCAATACTCCCCGCCATCCCAACCTGGTCAGTGCAGTATGCCATATGGTGAGTGTGTGCTTCAGTGGGCCAAATTTTGTGAGGGACAACGACTTATTGTACAGGGGAGCCAGCATAGCAGGTTGTCCCAGCTGAGCCCTGTCTGCCTTCAAAGCCGGTTAAGACTGCGGGAGATGCAACCATTGGTTAACAACCTTCAACTGTGATGCCCAATAATAGAGACAGACATCATTCTGGAAGCGCTATGCTCCCATCGTACCAGCTGCGTACCAGCTTGGCCTGTGCTATACGTGCGGGCTTGTGACCCCACAACAACACCGACACCTGTGCGGTGATCGTTTTAAAGTAGGCGGCCTGCACGGGGAATGGTGTGTTTTCTAAGATGTAAAGGAAGCGGGGTAAAGCCATCATTTTGAAAAGCGCTGCCTTGCCCAGCAGAGTCAGCGGCAGCGATTCCCAGTGACGTACGTCACACTTGAGACGGTCAATGGGGGGGTTTTAAATTGTGCGCATAGAATTAATCCGGGTTAGCCGTGATATATATCCCCAAATATTTAAATGCGCTATCTGCAGTCCGAAGCGGGCAACCGTCCGGTAGGCGCGGCGGGGGGCCGTGCAGTATGTACATGGTGGATTTAGACCAGTTAATTGAATAACCAGACGCCCGCCCAAAGGCAGTGCATACGTCCAAAAGAGTGTTAATCGAACGCTCGGGGGAGGTGAAGTACAGTAGGATGTCATCCGCATATAGGGATATCCGATCTTCCCAGTCATTGGTCCAGTTAAGGCCCCTGATAGTAGGTTCCCATCTTATCCATTCCGCCAAAGGTTCTGGAACCAAGGCGAACAACAACGGGGACAGTGGATAGCCATGACGCGTGCCTCTGGCTAGGGGAAAATCCGTTGATATTTGGCAATTAGCAGTGACATGCGCCATGGGATTCTCATATAATAGACGGATCCAGGCGCAAAACCTCGGGCCAAATCCTAAATGGCGCAGCACCGCAAATAAAAAGGGCCAATGGACCGTGTCAAACGCCATATGTGCATCCAGGGAAAGTATTACCGCCAGTTCCTGGAGATATTCTGCGCGCGCCAGGACACCATGCACTCTCCTTAAATTGAGCACCGTGTTCCTGCCAAGCATAAAGCCGGACTGGTCTTTATGTATGAGTTTGGGCAAATGGGATGAGAGACGCAGCGCCAGCAATTTAGTGAGTATCTTAGCCTCGGCATTCATAAGGGAGATCGGGCAATAGGATGCGCATTGGTCAGCCGGCTTCCCGGGTTTCAATATAGCGACAATAGTGGTTGTGCGTTGATCCAAGGGAAGTTCCCCAACCTCTAGGTTTTCCGTAAACATATTCAACAAATGTGGCGCAATCGTGCCTGCCAGCTGCTTATATAATTCTACTGGTATACCATTGGGCCCTAGTGCCTTACCTGCCTGTAGCGCTTTGATAGCTAACTGCACCTCATCTGTCGTGAGGTCCTTGTCTAAGGCCTGTGCTTCTTCAGGGGCCAATGTGGGTATTTTAAGGTCTTTGATTTAGGTGTATGCCTCTGCCTCCGAGACAGTAGAGGTGGATGAGTATATTGCTCTGTAGTGCTGTGCTAGCATTTGGCTATCGTGTGTGGGTCCGCAGTGGGACGCCCCCTATCACTGCAAGCTGTGCTATCCATCTATCCCGCCTGTCCTGTCTGTCCAGCCATGCAAGTACTTTGCCCGCCTTATCTCCAACCTCATAGATTTTGTGCCGTGTATGGGCTAATTGTTGCTTGACCACCTCGGACAGATGTGCTCTGTGTTGGCGCTGCGCTACTTGCAAACTGTGGGCCGCTGCAGGGGTTGGGTCAACAGCATGCTGCGTCTCTGCAGCAGTGACCGCCGCTTCTAGCACTAAAAGCTCCTCTTGGCCTGTGCGCTTATGCGTCGCAATGGAGGCTATGGCATGTCCCCTAATCACTGTCTAATAAGCCTCCCAGAGCATGACAGAAGAAGCAACGGAGTCAGTGTTGTCCTGGAAATAATGTTTCGTCCCCGTTCTCAGTTCCCTTTTGATCTTGCGATTGTGGAGTTAACCCGGACGGATCGGATAGGTCTGACGCCGTTTGAGTTGGTGGTGTACATAACTAATCATCAGAGGGGAGTGGTCAGAGATGCCCCGTGATCTAATTTCTACACTAACTACAGTACCAGGGCCACCCACCGATCCCAGGAAGTAATCAAGCCTAGTGAGACTATTATGCACTGCAGAGTGGTAGGTGAACTGGCGCTCCAGAGGGTGATATTGCCCCCAGAGGTCCACAAGTCCCATGGCTGCCATGAAGCCTTCCAACCGGGAAGTCCCTGACATGACTGATCTGTGAGGGAGTCTATCCACTAGGTCATTGGCCACCAAATTGAAATCTCCCCCAATAAGTAACCCACCCTCTGGAAGCCCCAATAGGAATGCGCTAAGGTCTGCAAGGGCTGTCGTCTGTAGGGCTGGCGGTATATAAACCGAGACAATATTAAGAGGTTTCCCTTCCCACTGTGCGTGTATAGCAGCAAATCTACCTGCATTGTCAAATTTAACGGACTGTATGATTAAGGGGAACTGTTTTTTCACCAATATGCCAACTCCTCTAGATCCAGAGGGGAATTCGGAGTGGGCCACCATCTTAAACCTCCATCTGTCCATCGCCTTAGTAGCCGTACCAGTGAGGTGTGTTTCCTGTAGGAGTACCACCGCTGCACCACCCCTCTTGATGCATTGCAAGACCAGGCCCCGTTTAATTTTGTCACCCAGGCCCCGAACATTCCAAGTGAGTACAGATAGGGACGGGTCTATGCCCGCAGGTCCTCCCTGTGAACCAGCAGGCGAATCATCCCCCATCATCAGACTGAGAACACTCAGGACCAGTGCGGATCTGTGTAGTATTAAAGTGAAAACGATTTTCGGTGAACCATGACAATGTGCAATACATTTCACATCTGTGCATCGCATAAACATAAGACAAAAATAAACATAAACATACCCCTCCTCCGACCTCCCTCCCTGCCTCCCGGACTCCAAACTGCCTGCCACCCCAACTTAGCAGAGTGCTCAATATCCCTAACCCTAAACATCGTTGCTTATGAGAGCATGGGGGTGAGAGTCCAAGGTAGACCAGATAGGCCCCAACAGATCCAAAGTCTCAGCTCACAATCAGCATTATTGTCAATAGCTAAAGGAGGTGAGTCCCAACCAGCATTAACCAGCAATAGGAGATACAGTAAACAGAGGAGAGAAATAGTTGCTTCCCTTGTGCCCGAAGGAGTCATTCCCCAGAGGCTTCGGCCATGGCGGCCTCATCCAGCGCTGCCCGCTCGGGTTCCGCAGCTTCAGTTGTCTTTCCTTGTTGTTGACGCCATCTGCTCTGCCTTCTGGGCCCCTCCGCCTGACGCCACCCTTCCAGCCAGTCGTGTGCCTCCTCCGGCGTATCAAAGAACCAGGTTTTGTTATCGGCCACCACTCTAAGGTGAGCCGGGAAGAGCATGGAGTAGGGGAGTTCGCGGGAGAGCAGTGTCTTTTTCACTTCAAGGAAACTTCTACGCTGCGCCGCCACCACCGTCGTGTAGTTAGGAAAGGAGGAGACTTCTGAATTTTGGATCCGTATGGGTGGTGCCACCCTTGCCGTCTGCAGAATGGCGTCCCGGTCCCTGAAATTAAATATGCGCGCCAGGACAGGTCGTGGTCGGGCCCCAGGTCGCGGGCGTCCACTTGACATCCTGTGTGCCCGTTCCACAGAGAAGAAGTTTGAGAGACCTTTAGGCAGCAATGTGTTTTTTTCAAGATCCTCCAAGTAGAGGTCCATGGCAGGTCCCGCTTCCGATTCCGGAAGGCCAATTATACGAATATTGTTGCGTTGAGAGCGCCCTTCCTTTTCATTCATCTTGTCCGCCATGCGTCTATTGTCCTCTTCCAACTGCGTGACACGTTTAATCAAGAGAGCAATGTCAGAGGTGAGCGTTGTCGTAACCTTTTCCACCGCGGTGACCCGGGACGACATTTTTTGCAGGTCTGCCCGCAGGAGCGTAACATCTGTCAATATTGTACCCACCGTGGCTTGTACCTGGTGCAGGGCTGCCATAATGTCTTCCAACGTTTTTGTAGGATTACTCCCCCCCTTTTGTGCCTTTAGCACCCGCTCCCTCCTGACCCGGCAGTGGGGGGAAGTCCTTAGCATAGGCATATTTGTCAAGCCTGCCTTGTTGGAGTGCACGATTGCCTTTGCCGCTCATTGTGGCGGGGGTGGTGGCCACCACTCCTGGTCACTCAAGCAAAGTTGACGTGCTCACCGTTGGTGTCTCAACACTCCAGTCCGAGTGGAGGGGAAAATGTCCTGGTTTATTAGCCAGCGCAGGTCTTGTTGTCACCCAGTTTGAGGCCTCTAAGGCGATCAGCACCCCACCGTGCCTCCCACAATACAGCAGATGCGCCGGGGAGGCGTGAAAGACCCAAGCCTCAGTCCAGCCACAGCGCCAGCAATCAGTACTTGCAGGGTCCAAAATGTGCTCTGTGCCAAGCCTGTGAAGAGTCTGGCAGGGATTAATGGTCACGGGGGGCGCAATTTCGGGTGAAAGTCGTGCCAGTTCTGGAGGGTGCTATGCCTCAATAAATGGTATGATGATAGAGAATCGTCTGAGCTAGCGTGTGGCCAAATTTGGTGTCAGTGGCACACTCAGAAGGGTGAATTCGGCCGATGTCGATTTCGGGTGCTAATAGATAGATTCCAGGACTTGTTTCTCTGGGGGCTGTGATGGCAGCGTAGCGCAGATAGTAGCTCGTCCAGGCGGCAGGACGGGGACCGATCCAGGTGAGGAGGGGGGTGCTGGGGGAGGCAGCCGCACCACTTACCAACCGCCGGTCGTTGCTCCGCTTTGTCGAAGGCGCCAAGTCTCGCTCCACTTCAGCGCCGCAGCAGCCCTGACTTTCAGCCGCCGGTGGACCTTCAGAATCAAGGCCGATGCTCACAGTGCGGCCACAGGCGGCAAACCTCTCTCCGGTGCTGCTTCGGACTCCGAGGTCATAGAAGCCTCGGGGAAGGCTCGCTGTATGTCGCTTCACCTCCGCCACGGATTTCAGGAGCATGGGGCGATATTATGCCGGATAAATGATCGGATGTGTGAGGGGAATCAGTCTTATCCTCGGAGCCTCAATAGGTTGCGGCCATCCTGGTTGGCTGCTGGCCACGCCCCCCATCAACTCATATACATTTTTAAACATATTCCAGTTTTGATGTTTATGTTTATACTGCCAAATTATTTAGCTTATTATTGTGTGTGAAAGTATTTATTTTATACAGGTTCCTTTTTATCACTTGCTATGTCAGTCATGGCATCTGCTCAACAATTTGCACAACCACAGCCTTTTCCTCAACATCCTGGAAAACGCGTCATTCCATGACGACAATGGATTAGGGCATTTGAAAATCATATTGTGGCCATTGATGCTACTAAGTTTTCACCAGAAAGCAAAGTTGCAATTTTATATGGTTGTCTTGGCCTTGCGGCACAACACGTTTTTGAGAACTTGCCAAAATTTCCCACACCCCCTGGTGATGCTGGGGATGCTGACCACTGGGACTCCTATAAAGAAGCTCTTTCACGCCTTGTTAGACACTATGATCAAGAACCAAAAATAATGCTGGAAAGGCATAATTTCTTCAAGAGGAAACATCGTGAAGAAGAATCGGTGTAGGAATATATCGCACAATTGCGAATTCTCGCTTCAACCTGCGAATTTGAGAACGATCCTGAAGTTTACATTCGCGATCAGTTTGTTTTTGCTTGTTTTTCAAGAAAAATTCCACAGCGACTTCTTAGTTGTAGAAAACCATCGCTTCAAGAAACAATAGACATCGCAAAAAGTATCGAAAGGTCTACTGTTACTTCGAAAGTAATTCAGCAAGAACACCCAATTAATTCTGTCAAGGCCCCTTCTCAAGAAATTGAATCTGTTAATGCTGTTTATGCACAGAGATCCTCCAAACAATTTGTTAAAAAGAGTACCTATTGTTTTCGTTGTGGATCTAAGTCACATCTGAGTAATTACCCCAATTGTCCGGCTATTGGTAAAAAATGTATTCTTTGCAAGAAGATTGGTCACTTTCAAGGATTGTGTAGATCTTCGAAGAAAACCACGAGAGTCAATTGTGTTAATTACTCTGATTCTGTTGATGGCTGTTCTGATCACTTTCAAGATATGGTGGTGTCCATTGAGGGTAATTTTATTTCCACGTCTCAACACGTCAAGGGTCCTTTGGGTACTGCATTCTTTGGCAATATTGAAATCCCCATTATGGCCGATTCAGGTTCTCCCTTAACCATCCTTTCTGATGTCATGTTTCACAACAAACGGAAAGATTCCATTTTTATTATCTCCAACGGATGTCAACCCAAAGGCTTTTGGCGAGTTCAACATAGATATGCTTGGTTATTTTAATTATCAACTTGAATGTTTAGGGAGGTCATTTTTTACGAAAACTTATGTTGCAGTCAATGGACGTAATATCATAGGCTGACAAGCTCTTGCGAAAATTGGTTTACGTCTTATCCCAGGTTCTGACAATCCCACTGCTTTAGGTGATCCTCCCCAAGGGTATATTCCAGCTGGTTCTAGAGATGACTTAATTCCCAATACTGAGTGTTTATTATTTGCAGACCATTCTTCTGATATCAAGAAAGTTTTAGATACATTTCCTAAGGTATTTCGAAGGAATTGGGAATGGTTAAGGGTTTCCAACATCAGATTAGATTGAAATCTGATGCCCAACCTGTTGTGCATAAGGTTCGCCCAGTTCCAATCAGTGCAAAAGATGAACTCAAGTCTGTTCTTAAAGCTCTATGTGATGAGGGTGTAACCGCTCCTTCTGACTCCTCTGAGTGGGTTTCTCCCATCGTGATTGTTCATAAAAGCAATGGTGAGGTCAGATTGTGTGCGGACTTGCGCACTCTGAATAAAAACATACTCATTGATTGACACCCCCTCCCTAAAATACATGAGCTTCTAGCCAATTTGGGAGGGGCACATTTTTTTTCACTTATTGATCTTTGGTCAGCCTACCATCAGGTGCCCCTGACAGTTGATTCTCAAGAACTCACCACATTTGTCACACCTTTTGGTGTCTTTAAATATCTCAAATTGCCCTTTGGCCTTGCTTCCGCAGCCAGCGTCTTTCAGAAAATCATGGACAATCTTTTCGGGAACATTCCAGGTGTCCAGGCCTATCAAGACGATATATTGGTATTTGCTGATGATTGGGAGTCGCATTTAAACAATTTACGCTCTGTCCTCAGCAAACTTAGTGACGCAGGAATGACAATTAGAGTTGAAAAGTGTAATTTGGTACTCAAAGTCTTGAATATTTGGGTCATATACTCTCCTCAGAGGGTATTAAGCCAAAAACTTCTCTAATTAAAGCTATTAGCCATGCCTCTCCGCTAAGGATAAAGATTCCCTTCATTCCTTTCTTGGGCTTTCCGAGTATTACGCACGTTTCGTGAAAGGTTATGCCCAGACAGTGGAGCCACTACGTGCTCTGTTACGCAAAGGATCAAAATTTGACTGGTCTGAAGACGTTTTGTGTTCTTTCACCCAAGTCAAGCAACTCGTTATTGATGCCCCTGCTCTTCATCCTTTTCATCACTCCTCTAAATGCTTTATCATGGTAGACGCAAGTCTTACTGGTTTGGGTGCAGTTCTGGGACAGTGGGTTTCAGGAAATGAACATACCAAAGCATTTTCATCAAGGATGTTGAAACCTTCTGAAACTCATTACAGTACTATTGAGCGCGAGGCTCTTGCTTGTGCTTGGGCCATTAAAAAAGTTAGGAATTACATTTGGGGTCATGAATTTGAACTCTTTACAGATCATAAGCCTCTTACTCAACTTTTAACTGGCAATGGTCTAGGGAAAACCTCATCTAGGTTGGTTAGACTCCTCTCTAAGCTTCAAGAGTTTCATTTTGTGATTAAACATATATTTTGTGTAAAATTTTAGGGCCGATTGTCTCTCACATATGTCTTTGCATGATTCTTCAGACTCTGAGAGTCCAGAAGACACAGAATGTGTCATTGCAACCCTTGATGCTATTAATTCCTTTTCTAGCATCACTGAAGAATCAAGGTTAAAAGCGCAAGAAAAGGATGAGAATCTCAAATTGGTTTTGAACTATATTGTTAAAGATTGGCCAGAAAATAGGAAGTTATCCAGTGAGTTGAAAACTTTTGCCATGGTTTCTTCTGAGTTGTCCCTTGTTAATAATTTGGTTCTGCGGAATGATTTATTTGTTCCGCCCTCTGATGTCACATAATCAAATTTGCTCACCAAGGCCATTTAGGCATTTCCAAAACCTCTCAACTCATTAAGACTTATTATTGGTGGCCATCCTTAGAAACTCAAGTGAAATTTCACATAGACTCTTGTGCTGAATGTTTATTGTCAGACAAAAAGTGGAAGCTTATCAATACCCCTTTGCACCCAGTTCCTTTTCCCACTAAGCCGTGGGAGAAATTTGCTGTGGATTTCTCTGGTCCCTATGATCTTTTGCCTCATGACATTAAATATATATTTTGCTAATTGATTACCACTCTAAGTGGATTTATCACATGTTGTGTGATGCACCTTCTTCTTCCAATGCCATAGCGTTTTTAAAGAAATGTGTTTCTGTTGAAGGATTTCCTTCTGTTCTAGTCTCAGATAATGGCATCCACTTTGTTTCTCAAAGATTCACCTCATTTCTCACTGATTGCGATATTAAACATTTAAAAGTAGCCCTTTATTCCCCAACCTATAATGGTTTGGTGGAAAGAGCAAATAGACTAGTGAAAGATTCAATTCAGACTGCAATTTCGTCAAAACATGATGTTCAAGATTTTTTAGAGTCAAAGCTTTGGTCTTACCATTTGTCTCCTCATCGCACAACAGGTGTTTCTCAGTTTTCTCTGTTGAGAAACAGAACTCCTCATACCAATTTCTTTCTGAATTGGTTAATTAAGAAATAGGGTGTTGATCTTCATTGTGCCAAAAAAATAGCTCTCAGGGTTGCTAATAAACAATCTCAGATGAAATCATTGCATGATGCTGGCAAACACTTTAATTCTATGTCGCTCAAAGTTGGTAATTGGGTTCTCAGTAAGAATCCTAAAGAGGTCGTTAAGGGTTTGTCAAAGTTTTCTCCTCCTGTTCGAGTCATTGGTGTTAGTAAAAGTTCAGCTCTTCTTGGTAAAAAGGGCTGGTGGAATCAGAGATCACTTGTTTTGCTTTCTGACTCCCAAGCTGATTCTTTGGTCAATCTGTACAGTCGTGATCTGGATGATTCTAATTGGATTCATTTTGTAAATAATACTGTACATGGAGGAGATGCTTCTCCAGTTTCTGATTTACGTTCTAATCAAGGATGTGTTTCTGATGCTTCACCAGTTTCTGATTTACGTTCTAATCACAGAAGTGTTTCTGACTCCATTTTAGTTGCGTCCAATAGTGATGCTTTGGCCTCCTCATCTATATTGGAGACTCGACGGAGGAAATTACCATCGAAATTTAATGACTATGTGATGTATTGAAGTACTGCATGTTTGTTTCTTTTATTCACTTATTTTGTTTTCTTTCTTTATAAGGGGAAGATGTTGTAGTATGTCACTGTTATTGACACCATCGCGCTCAGGTTCTGGCCCGAGATGTCACGAGAAATGTCTGCACGCTCTGTGCATTGTATGAATACTATTCTACGTTCGGATGCAGGACGCGGCATGCCAGGACTCCAAGAACGTTATTCAGTTGTTGGAGGTCCTGGTGTGAGGTGTGAGCGTCCGGTCATGGGTGCAGCGTTTCACATGAATAAATATTGCTTTCTTCAATTCCTGCCTCCGGCCTCGTTTAATTCACCATCACTAGCAGGATGAGAGGGAAGAGTTGGGCACAGCCCCATTTACACCTGATTAGATTGTATCCTGTCTCCATACAAAGGGCTACATAACCTCTGTAGTTAGTCTGGAGCTAGGACAGGGAAAGTAGGTCATCTGTGCAATTCTAAGGTATACCTCTAGAAGCTTCTCCCCACTTCAAAGGCATAGCTGGGTATAAATACTGGACCTTAGAAACCAATCTTTAGTACACTTCTGGACCTGTGGATGCTCTGCCAGGAAGATGAACTGCTGTACTGCTATAAGTACTGCCCCTCTGTTGGAATGCTCCTCTAAATGAACTGCTGCCCTTCTTAACAGTTCTGCCACCTGCTGCTCTCTTGCCTGGGGAAGAAGAATTGGACCTGCAACTTCATCTTGAACCCAGGACCCCAGAGTGACTCAAAGGGCTAATCTGCTGGCCTCCTGGTCTGAGCTTCAGGGATATAAAACGCTCTTCTAAAGCTCTTGAACCCATCTTCAGTGAGTTCCAGACCCCAAAGTGATCCCTATGTAGTCCTGGACCCTTGGTATGGCTCAGCAGCTCTTGTAAACAAGCTTTTGGACTTGTTGCAACCACGAACAGGCCTATTAGCACTGAGACCGCACCACTCGCACCGTAATTCAGCATGAGTTGCCGCCACCCGACTGCAAACCTCTCCTTGCTCCACGCGACCCTCTCCAATGTGCACTCCTCTTGGCACAAAACTTGAGATGGTAAGCCTTCAGCAGGACTAATCTGGGACTGTATCTGACCCCTGCTCCATTGCAGCCAGCCTGAACCTTTAACTTTGACCCAGTCCAGCGCGACGAAATACCTGTAGTTGGCACTTTATGCTTTTAGGCGATATGTTGCAGTTTATTCTTTTAAAATTAATATTTCTGGGTTTACTGATACGATATCAGTCATTTTGATTAGTTTTTATTTAATAAATGTTGCTTTATTTTTCTAACTTGGTGTGTGCTCTTTTTGTGTGGTGTTTTCACCGTTTAAATATTGCAGAAATACTTTACACAGTGCTTCTTAGTTGAGCCTGCCTGCTCTGTGTCAAGCTACCAGGGGGATGAGCTTAGGTTAATTTGGGGCTTGCTAGTGCCTTACCCTGACAAGGATTGTGGTTACCGCTTGACCAGGGCTTTCATCCCAGCAACAAGTAGCCCAATTTCTTGAAACTCTTAAAAAACGTCCTGTAACAGACTGTGAGACATAGGAATGCCCTCAGCTCAGTCTGTGATTTTGGGGATGCCAGGCGAGGATAGTCTCAATTTTAGCCTGGAGGAGGTGCACCATGCCCCCACAGATTATGTGACCCAGATACACCATGGTACCTGCCCTGTCTGAAAAATACAGGCCTTGACAGTAAAGCATGCCCGATGCAGGACCCGAAGCTCCTTCCGGATGTGTTAGAGATGTTCCTCCCACTTGGAGCTAAAGACAGCTATGTTGTCCAGGTAGGCAGCACAGAATGTATCCTTTCCAACCAGGACCTTTCTCACCAACCTCTGAAAGGCGCCAGTGCATTCCTTAAGACAAAGGGCATCACCCAGAACTGGAAGTGGCCCTCTGGGGTAAATAATGCGGACCTCTCTTTCCCCCCCTCAGTCAGTACCCTGAGGTGAGATCAAAGGTACTGAGGAATTTAGCAGCACAAAGCCCATCTATGAAATAATCAGCATAGGGGGTGGACGAGCACCAGTCTTAGAGGCAGAATTGAGTCTTCTGTAGTCCACAAAGAACCAGAGTTATGGGGTGGCACCTGGTAGGGCAGCCTTGAGTGTCAGCAGAAATAGATTAGACTAGGGCTCAGTCACCCTTAATGTCAGCATTTTGGATACCTCCTCCTTGATACTTGTCCTCAACGTATCCGACAGCATGTAAGTTCTGTTTCTGACATGCAGACTGTTGCCAATGTCTATGTTGTGGTACACAAATGTGTAAGCCTGGGTTGAGAGAGAATAGGGAACAAAAATGCTCCAGTAACTGGCGATAGTCATTCTGCTGTTCTGGAGTCAGAATAGGGGAGCAGTTCACCCACTCTTCTTACTCACGGTGCTCCTGGGTAGGCACAAGGTCAGGGAGAGGTTAACCTTTCTCTTCCACTCCATAATCTGTCACCAAGAGCATAGTGACTTCGCACTTCTCAAAGTGTGGTTTGAGGTTGCTATCTGTGGAGTGCCCATAAAAGGTTTTGAGGGGACTTGAGAGCCACTAGGCAGGTGGCATCCCCCTTCCACTCCTTCATCTCACATTGGCCTGTCCAATAATCTTGGATTGCTCTGAGCTCTACAGGCTCCATGATCCACACCTTCTGGACGGGTTAAAACTCCACCAGAGTGGCCTTCTGGTCATACCAGAGTTACCTCTTGACTGGCATCAAGGTTATCCTTCACCTTTTTTGGAAAGAGCTGCATGTGGTTGCAGAATGCCTGCATGTAGCTGACTACATCTTGAGGGGGTTTCTGGGGGTTTACTCTCACCTCTCTCTCACAAGGCTGAAAGCTCTCTCAACATGGTGTCTATAGAGGGGTTTAAAGGGGCTAAATCCAACCCTTTTCCGTGGCACCACCCTGTAGGCAAACAGCAGCCATGGCAAGAGGATGTTCAACGTCTGCCTCATGGGCTCAGGCAGACCCATAATCATGCCCTTGAAGGTCTTGTTTAATTTTTCCACAAGCCCGTTGGTTTGAGGTTGTTTAGATGTGGAGAACTCACAGATTACTCCACACTCATCCCACATAGACTTCATGTATGCTGACATGAAGTGAGTGCATCTATAAGACACTTTTGCCTTGGAGAATCCTTTATGGGTAAATATTCCCACCAGGGTCTCAGCCACCACAGTTGCAATCACCGACCTCAGTGGAATGACCTCTGAGTTTCATGCGACATGGTCCACCAAGGCCACGATGAACCTATTGTCTTAGGCCTGAATTGGGGTTGAGGGGACCAAGAATGTTGATGCCTACCCAAAAGGGGTGCCAACATCAAGCAAGGGAGTCAAGAGAATCCTCAGCTTTTACCCTGCTTTCTCGCTGCCCTTGCTAGTGGGATAAGACCTACAAAAGATATCTGAGGTTCTCTTCATCCAGGATCAATAGAAGTAGGAGACAAGCCTGGCAAAGGTCTTGCCCGGTCCCATATGTCTTGACAGGGAATATTAAGAGCGAAACCCAATAGGAAGGCCCTGTAACACTGAGGGACTGCCAGTGCATGGGCTACCCCAGGTCCAAGAACCTTAGGCTTACTGTAAAGAAGGCCATTCTTCCAAGAGATAAGGTGATCTCCAGAGATATCACTTGCTACCTGGGCCTCAGCTTACCAACTCAAGCCCTCCAGAGTTGGGCACTCTTTCTGCACCTTGCAAAATTCATCCTTGGTGAGAGCCACACTCAACTTGCCATCCAGCAGGCTCAGGCAGGCCTTCAAGGGCGGAAATGTCCTCTCTGTATGCTGAGGGTCGGCTTCCTTAGCCCCCCATCAACCTGGACAGTGGGAACTTCAGGGGGTTGGATTCCCATATCCCTTGCCCTTCCTCTTCTTGGCAGCTGCCTGGGCCACCTGAGAGATCACTACTCATCTTAATAAAGGATATCACTAATTGGTGCTTGAAGAAAAATCCAGGTGCATTACATTTTCTACACATATTGGTCTATTCCGCTACAAGCAATTGCATTTTGGTGTACACACTGCTGCAGAACATTACCAAAACATAATTTGATGTATCATACAGCCTGTAGTAAATTCATTTAACAATAGTGATGACATATTAATTTTCAGAGGCACGCAGAAAGAACATGGCAAAGCTCTCAATCACTCATTCTATCAGGGTTTTGTAGAGCGCAACTACTTACCCATAAGGGTCCCAAGGCGCAGTGGAGGGGGTCTGCTGTTCAGCCGAAGAGCCAAATTTTTAGTTCCTTCCTGAATTGTTGCAGAGATGGTGATTACCTGAGATACAGAGGAAGGGAGTTCAAGGGCCTTGCAGCGAGATAGGAAAATGATCTTTCTCCAGTAGTGGTCTTGCAGATCCAAAGGATGGTGGCCAGGGCCTGCTTGGTGGAGTGGAGATGTCTGGTTGGGGTGTGAAAGGAGAGGTGGTGGTTGAGGTATGCATGTCCGGCATTGTTGATGGCTTTGTAGGAGTTTGTAGGTGATCCTTTTGTTGACCAGGAGCCAGTGGAGGCCTCTCAGGTGGTTGGTGATGTGGCTGTGGCGAGGGATGTTCAGAATAAGGCTGGTGGAGGCATTTTAGATGTTTTTCAGTTTTCTTTGTAGTTTTTCATGGTGCCGGTGTAGAGTGTGTTGCCATAGTCTTGTCTGCTGCTGACGAGTGACTGTTTTCCTTGTCTCCATCAGGATCCACTCGAAGATCTTTCGGAGCAGGCAGACCGTGTGGAAGCAGGACAAAACAGCATTGATCTGCTGGTTCTTTGAGAGCGAGGAGTCCATAATGATACCCAGGCATCTTACGTGGGTATGGGGGCTCTCATGCAAGTATGTCATTTGCTGACCAATGCAGGCTTAACTCTGAATAGCAACAAATGTGAATTCCACAAGAAAAGCTTGGCATTCTTTTTTAATGGATGTATGAAACCTGCAAAACCTCAAGCACTGTCTACTGCAAATTCCCCACAAGTACTTCCTATGTTATGTTCCTTTCTTGGACAGGCCAGTTACTGTTCAAGATACATAGAAGACTTTGCTATGATCAGCGCACTGGAACGAGAACTAACAAAAAAGAACATATCTATTCAGTGGTCTGTGCCCGATTGAGAAAGTATGTCCTTCGTGATTGAACTATCTCCCCCGTACACCTTTTCAGGGATCTGGTCTATCGCCCTCCAGGCCCGTTGGGGCTTTTTAAGAAGGACCTACCGGATGCTGGAGTAAATTTTGCCAGAGCGTCCCCTAACTTCACAATCTTAGGTGATTTTAATCTTCACTTTGATGATGACCCTTCTGGCTCCTCCGTAGAATTTGTCGATAAACTTGCAATGTTTCAATTCATGTAAAAAAGTGAACAGGCACACTCACACCAAAGGCCACTTGTTGGACCCCATTTTTTCTAATATAAATAACCTTGTGGTAGAGGATGCTGTCCCTATTCCGTGGTCAGCCCACTTCTTACTCCCTTTCAACTGGACTTTACCAGATGCTAATCCTTCCACTGTCAGAACCACCAAAACTGCTTGCAGGTGGTCGAAACTTCCTTTAGATATTCTGCCCAACAATCTTAAAAGTACTATTCCCCCTTTCCATTCTAACCCTATCAGTGCTAACGATAACCTTAATAATTGGCTTGAGCACTTAATTGTGTCCTCCCTAAGAAGGAAATATCTAAAAGATGGGAACAAAAAATAACCCTTGGTATTCCCAAAAACTAAGCCAGCTAAAACAGACATGCAAAAGGCACGAAAGAAGTTGGAGGAAGGACTTTTCCGCTGGCAGTAAAATAAAGTACTGGGAAGCGATTAAAATCTTTAAAAAGGGAATTAAAAATACTCAAGCTCTCTATTATCAGGGAAAAATTTAATCTGCAAACTCCCCCCGGGAGATTTTTAAAATTGCCAGTTCCCTTCTTATCCGCCCTACTCCCCTTAATGGCACTCACAATGCTCAATTGCGGTGTGATCAAATTGCTGAGTTCTTTTCAGAAAAGATATAAACCATTTATGACTCTTTTCCTACTATCGCTGCTCAACAAATGTTGCACCGAGTGATATAATCACTCCCGATATCACCATCTTTCTGGAGGAATTCCATCAGATAGACCGCAACACCCAACAAAGGCTGCTCAGAGAGCTTAAATCGGATTCCCCTTTAGATGCCCTACTATCCTCCACAAAATCTCAGAGGTGGTGTCACTAGTTATGTATAAACATGTCACTCAAAACTGGAATTGTTCCACCGCAATGGAAACAGGCTAGGATGAAAGCACTTTAAAAAAACTAACTTGGATCCAGATAACTGTCCTATCTCTCTACTGGAGTCAGTAAACTTGCAGAGAAATATATCAACTTGATTTTATCAGCCTTCTTGGAAGACAACAACCATCTGCATCTGATGCAGACTGGATTCAGACCCCAACAAGTAACTGAGACAGCTATCCTGGCTGCAGTAGAGGAAATCAGGAATACTCTTGACTATGAAGGCTGCACTGACCTTATCTTATTGGACCTTAGCGCGACCTTCAACACTGTCAATCATCAACTAATGATACAAAGACTGCTAGAGGTCGGAGTGACCAGAGTGGCATTAAAATGGCTTCAGTATTTTCTCCAAAACAGGGTCTATACAGTCTTCAAAGACTTCTTCTTATCCGCCCTACTCCCCTTAATGGCACTCACAATGCTCAATTGCGGTGTGATCAAATTGCTGAGTTCTTCTCAGAAAAGATTTAAACCATTTATGACTCTTTTCCTCCTATCGCTGCTCAACAAATGTTGCACCTAGTGATATAATCACTCCCGATATCCCCTTCTTTCTGGAGGAATTCCATCAGATAGACCGCAACACCCAACAAGGGCTGCTCAGAGAGCTTAAATCGGGTTCCCCTTTAGATGCCCTACTATCCTCCACAAAATCTCAGAGGTGGTGTCACTAGTTATGTATAAACATGTCACTCAAAACTGGAATTGTTCCACCGCAATGGAAACAGGCTAGAATGAAAGCACTTTAAAAAAACTAACTTGGATCCAGATAACTGTCCTATCTCTCTACTGGAGTCAGTAAACTTGCAGAGAAATATATCAACTTGATTTTATCAGCCTTCTTGGAAGACAACAACAATCTGCATCTGATGCAGACTGGATTCAGACCCCAACAAGTAACTGAGACAGCTATCCTGGCTGCAGTAGAGGAAATCAGGAAGACTCTTGACTATGATGGCTGCGCTGACCTTATCTTATTGGACCTTAGCGCGACCTTCAACACTGTCAATCATCAACTAATGATACAAAGACTGCTGGAGGTCGGAGTGACCAGAGTGGAATTAAAATGGCTTCAGTATTTTCTCCAAAACAGGGTCTATACAGTCTTCAAAGGGGAATGCTCCTCGAATCATATTCCGTTGACTTGTGGGGTTCCACAGGAATCCTCACTAATCCCCACGATGTTCAACGTATGTTTGAGTTTGTTGGTGGAAATAGTACACCCATATGGGGTACAGATCGTCATGTACGCTGACGAAACACAGTTAATTATCTCCTTGAAGCAATTCAACCATCTGGACCCTGGTCTAGCTACCTACCTGGAGAAAGTTTTTAATTGGATGAGTGGTTCTTTTTGGAAACTTAACAGAGCCAAGACGGAACTCCTGCTATTGGGGAAGTCAGCTCCCCCAAATGTAGATCTCCTATGGCCCTTCCCCTGCCCCTAAGAATCGAATAAAGAGCTTAGGAGTTTGGATCGATTGCGATCTCATTTTTAGAGCGCAATCACGCACAGTGACACGGAGTTGCTATGGCTTACTTAGAAGGTTCAGAAAAGTACTCCCCTTGCTTCCTTTTGCCACGAGACTACTGTTGGTGCAGGCCCTCGTCTTATCACGGCTAGACAACGCTAATCTCATATACCTTGGAGCCCCTCAGACTACTATAAAAAAAACTACAAATAGTGCAGAACTGAGCGGCCCGAATGCTGCTTAAAATTCCTAAACGCTCCTCTGCAAAGCCCGCCCTTGCAACTTAGCAATGGCTCCCAATTCAGGATAGAATTCGATTTAAGGCCTATGTATTACCCATAAGTCAGTCTAGGAAAAAGGCCCGCCCCTGATCCGCCACTGGATAAAACCTTATTTACCTAATATAGCCCTTAGGTCTGGGAATAAAGGTTTGATCTCATTTCCTAAGAATAAAAGTGTAAAGAGTGGAGGCCGACTGTTCACATACAACGCATCAAACTCTGGAACACTATTAATATCCATATACGCTCTGAACCTGACTATCTTAAGGTTAGGAACCTTCTGAAAACCTTCCTCTTTCATTAACCTTTGCAGTCTTTCTACTTGGTGCCTAGCATTGGAATGCCCCTGGGTAACCCTGCGCTATATAAATGTTCCTCCATTCATTCATTTATTCATTCATTCATTCATTCATTCAAGAGCTTCCAACTCATCAAGCAAACCATTGAGAGTGCCACTGAAATTACCTACTTTGATCCCAAAATACAGACAGAGGTTGTAGTTGAATGTAGCCCTCTTCGGTTGGGTGGAATCCTTGCACAACACAGCAGACAGCCAAACATTTGACATTTGTGTCAAGACTACGGCGGCATGATACAAGGGCCTCCGTCTAAAGAAAGTCTTGCAAAAAAGAAATACGAAGCGAGACAGACTTTGGACATTACACCAAAAATGTACCCATAAGTCTGCGTGCAGACTGTGCAGAAAGGATTTGCGCCAAATATCTACAAAAATATCCATGAAAGTTATGTTGTTCGGTCATTGACCGGCCTCCACAATAAATGTTTTTTCTGTAGGATGTTTAAATAAAGACAAGCAGTGATTGGCTTTTGGTCCTGAGGAGAACCCCATAATAGATCATTTGGGGTTTGAAACTCGTCGACCGTTTTTTCTTGCCAATCAAGGGTAAAAATTAATGTGAAATTTGGAAATTCTTGACATTTTTGAATTATTTCTTATTTGGCTTTTGTTTTTGTTTTTGTTTTCATATGATGTGTACAAATATGAAATATTGAAAAGTGTTTTCTGTGTGGGTTTGCTGGAATGTCTGTGGATTGAAAAAAGTGTTTGGTTGTGATGAATGGTAGTTGTGATATGGTTGAATGAGTGTGAAAGAGAGGTTGGAATTTGGATTTAAGTGTGTAAAAATATGCAGTGAATTTGTGTTTTGTCTAGACATGGCAGTTTGTCTTTTAGTGTATGTCTAAAAAAATTTAATGGATCACATTTTCTTCACCTGAGTAAAACATGTGGTCTTTTGAATGGTTTTTTGATTAAATCATATTGAAACTGATTGTTCAAGGTGACATTGATTCAATTCTTTGCGCCGTTAGAAATAATAGAGAAAAAGTATGGGTATTGGCATTGTGATGTTTTTTGTTTGTGGAAACACACTGTGGCATACACCAGTACGAACCTGTCACAAACAGAAAATGCTTACTCACAAACTGAGAAACAAAATTTGGCAGTGGTCAGGGCGTATGAATATTTCTGCGTTTTCTTATTTGGGAAGTCTTTCACTGTAAAAATGCACGTTTTAGGTTGCTTTGCTTATCACAACATAAAACGTTTATGTTATGCCTCGATATTATTTTAGAAATGCATGGTACATGTTACTAATATTCAGTTCTTCTTCTTGGGATTCAGTCTGAACATTTTTCTCAAGGTTGAACAACACAGTGCCCTGTTTTGCAATGATCAGTCAGCAACATCTCCTAATGTTTAGACACAACTCAGATGCATGGTTGCTGTTTTCCAACAGTGCACTTTTTATCATATAAACCAAGACTTGAATTTTGGAAAAGAGAGTACAATTCTAGCAGAGGGGAAAGGTGCTGGAACTGGAGCACCAGCCTTGCGCAACGTGAGATGCAGACCACCAAACTACAAATTACAGGTATGTGGTCCGGTGCTAATCTCAGATATCACTGATGTATCCCTGTGCTCATGAAGTGAGGGTAGTCTAAAGCAGATATATCATTTGCCATGGTAAGGCATTGTATACAGGTTGCTAGTAATGCTGATTAATGTGCTCAGTTGTATGTGTTTTCAATCGCAGCACAGTTGCTTCACAATAGAGCACAATTGTTTCAATAAATATTGTAAATATTCATTGTGTCTTTTGTTTGTTTATTATGGGCATACATGAGTGAGAAGCGAAAGGTGGTGATTTGTTTCCCCTATTCCCTTGGGGACTAGTGGGTTGTGTTCTAGGTTGCCAATTCACCTGTTACTCTGGGAAAGTTAGGAGGGCAGGTGAGATGCTAATCTATTTATTTATTTATTTTAATGTTCTATAGAGCGCAAACTTGACCCGTGAGGGTATCAGAGCGCTTTACACGGTTTACAGAGGTAAGCAAACAAACAGTCTCAAGTACAGAAATATACAAAGGTTGGCACGGGGTAGGGGTGCTGACAGCATAGAGACAAAAGGGGACACAAATATATGGTTACCGTTACAATTAGGATCAGTAAAAACAGAAGCCCCACATTTTGTTGGGGGGAGTGAGTTGGTGATCTGAGGAAGAAGCAATAGATTTAG
This sequence comes from Lissotriton vulgaris, assembly GCF_964263255.1. Classification (NCBI taxonomy): domain Eukaryota; kingdom Metazoa; phylum Chordata; class Amphibia; order Caudata; family Salamandridae; genus Lissotriton; species Lissotriton vulgaris. The sequence goes on along the minus strand of NC_141695.1, from coordinate 731,977,152 downwards.
ATTAGTCAGGCACACTGTGGTGGATGAGAGCAGGCCTTAGACCAGGAATTTACCCATGAGGAAAGTGTTGGCCTCCTTCTTGAAACGTGGTAGAGAAGGGATTTTTCTGATGTCAGGTGGGAAGGAGTCCAAATTCTTGGTGCAGCTCCGGAGAACGCCCTATTGTAGATTCTTTTTTTCTGAAAACGGGCAGGTTGGAGCAGGAGGTTTCTATCGGACCAGGAGTTCCTGCTTCCTTCAGTTATCACAGGTTTCTGTGCCAGATAAGCAGGGGAGTTTGTTTATAGGGCCTTGTGTGTAATGCATGCCAGTTTCTGCTGAATTCTGGCATCCAGAAGGAGCCAGTTTAGTGCTTTCATATGTGTAGAGATGTGGTCGAATTTCCCAGTGCCTGTGAGTAGTCTGGCAGCCCTGTTGAGGCAGGCTTTTAAGAGGGTCCAAGGAAATCTTGGGTAATCCCGTGAGGGTGGAACATTCATATCCAGGCTAGAGATGACTAGTGCTTGGACTGCTTTTTTAAGTCAGGAGCATCGATGAAAGGTTTCAGCTTCCACAGGTAACAAAGGTGGAATCTAGCTGATTTAGCCAGTGAGTTAATGTGGTCCCGCATGTTCAAGTTGCAGTCGAGGAATATGCCCAAAGATTTGGCAGAGTCCACAATGGTCGGCGGGCAGTTTAAGGCTGTGATGGCCTTGATCCACATCTGCATCTCCGGGTTGGCTTTTGAGAGGGAGATCTGAAGAAATTCAGTTTTCTTTGCATTGAGTTTAAGTTGGTTAGCGGCTAGCCTTTGGAAAGTTTAGTTTCAGGGTCTCATTCAGGGCAAGGATCTCTTCGAGTGATGCAATATTGATATATATTTGCGTGTCATCTGCATACATATGGTAGGAGAAGTTGGCGGTACGAATAACTTCAGTGAGTGGCTCTAAGTAAAGATTAAAGAGGGTGGGTGACAGGGTTGAACCTGGGGGACTCCAACTGTGACCGAGGTGGCAGCTGATAAGTTTCCGTTAATAAGGAATCTCTGAGATCGGTTATGGAGGAAGGACCTAAACCATTTTAGGACAACGCCATCCAGACCCATCCTGAGTTTAAGGCGTTCGAGTAGTTTTTCATGGTTGACCGTATCGAAGGCGGAGGATAGATCTAAGAGGATGAGGAGGCAGGTTTTAAACAACTGAATATACTCCCTCGTAGCCTATCAATTTCTTACATCAAAATTAAATTAATCTCAAAATATATCATACATTTACTCACAACAGCGACACTTGACATTGAATTTTTCATTATTTTTATTATTTCATTATTTCATTTATTTTATAACATTTCAATTTTGTTTTCTCTTTATGTATACCTTTTATTCATTCAAAATAACAAAACTGATTACAAAAAATCATAGAAAAGACAAGATTATCACAATTATTACATACAATTTTATATAACCAAATCCATTCAGTAGAAAAACAACAACCCCTGGATTGACTTCAATAAATACAACCATACCATAACCATTCAAACGCATCCATACTCTCACAGCAATTCATACAGCCAGCATCTGTACAAGGGTCCCTATGTGGAGCCTTGTGCCTTGTGCTCTGAATATAAATATCTATTTGGTCACAGAGGTTTCTTTTGTCACACATAACCTCTACCTTGTACAGATGCTGGCTATATGAATTATTGTGAGAGTATGGATGTGTTTGAATGGTTGTGGTATGGTTGTATTTATTGAAGTCAATCCAGGGGTTTGTAGTTCTTTCCCCTCTTCTCCCTAGCCTGTAAAGTATAACTTATAGAGGGGGTCCCCCTTTTTTTGCTATGAGAAAGCAGGATTTGCCTTGGTCAAGGGCTTGGAGGGCATCGTCCACGATGTGGAGCATAGTAGTTTCCGTGCTGTGCCCCGGTCTGAATCCAGATTGAAGGTCATCAAGTAGGTAGAAGGTGTTGATGTGCTGACTTAGCTGCTGCTGTTTTACACACTTCTCTAACACTTTGGCTATCAGAGGGATATTGGGGATAGGTCTGAAATTGTCAGGGGAGGTAGGATTCAAGCCATGGTTTTTTAAAATAGGGAGGACTTGGCCGGCTTTCAAGGGGTCTAGGATCGATCCCTGCTGGAGAGAGGCATTGATTATTGCAGTCCAGCAAGGAACAATGGATTGGGAGGCAGCGTCGAGGTGGATCGTAGCAGGTCATTAAAGTGGTTATTTGGGTTTAAGGTAGAGAGGATTTTAGAGATGGAGTTTTCGTCATAGTATTCAAAGCCGGTCTAGCGTGCTTGGTTTTTAGGTGAGGCCAGTGCGGGTAGTGCGGAATGGGGGTGCAAGTCAGGAAGGAGTTGAGAGTAAACAGAGGTACTGACTTCGATTCCTAGTGCCGTGATTTTATCAGCGAAGAAAGAGGAGAATTCCTCCGAAGATATTAGAGACTTAGGGATTCTTTCTGTGTTTTAGCCCGTTTATTTGATTGGTGTTTGTCCAGTTCAAAGTTCTTGCGGGGTCTGTTCTTGGCATTCCCCAATTCCGATCTGAAGTATTCTTTTTTTGAATTGAGGATGTGCTTGTTGTAGGAGTTTCTCACCTGACGGAGAAGTTTAAGGTAAGCAGCAGAGGGGTGCTGTCTCCAGATTCTTTCAGATTTTTATAGGGATCTCCTCTCCAAGTTGAGGGAACCAGAGAACCAGGGGATTGTGTCTTTGATTTGTGACCTTTCTAGTTTTAGAGGGGCAAGGTCGTCCGGAATGTTTGATATGGACGCTGAGTAATGTTCATTGAGGTCACTGACCATAGTTATATGCCAGGGGGGAGATCCGATTTGCAGCGAGCTTCCAGTTTCATACGGTCAAGGTTTTTAGTGTCTCTGATAGAGAGTTTGGGAATCACCGATTGCGGTGTCTTTGTCTTGAGGGTCCCAGGTAAAACAAAGGAGATGGTATGGTGGTCGGACCAGTCACATGGGTCTATGGAGACAAGCTTGACTGAGGATTCCTTAGAGATGATCCAGTCAAGGGTGGCCCCATTTGAGTGAGTTGGCAGAGAGCAGGCTTGAGTCAGGGCTTGATCAGTTAGGAGGTCTTTGATGGCACTGACGTAGGGATCTTTATGGTCATTCCAATGCAGGTTGAAATCACCAAGGAAAATCTCTTTGGCATTCGAGGAAATCTTAGTTGTGATGATTTCCAAGAGGTGATCGGAGAAATAGTCGTTCGAACCTGGGGGGTGGTAAAAGATGTGCAAATTGCAAAGATGTAATGATTTGCTGGAAATGGAGAGGGCGAGGTATTCGCCGGAGTCAGTGGAGTCCGCTAGGAGTTCCGTTACCAGGAAGGAGGATCAGTAGATGCAGGTGATGCCTTCACCTTTCCTGTTGGAGTACCTGTCCGGTCTAGCAATGTTGTAGTTAGGAGGGACTAATAAGTCCAGACAAGGGGAAGAGTATTCATTGAGCCAGTATTCGGTTAGTAAAGCTAGGTATACATTTCTGTTCAGGATGAGGGCAGCAATATCAGAGGCATGCTTAGCTGTCGATCGGCAATTGATTAAGAGGCCAGATAGTGGGGGCTCTGGTGGAGTGTCAGGGGTCTGGATGGACAGGAGTACAGGCGCGAGGTTGCTTTTAAACACACTTCTGTTGTAGAGGGTAGCTGGCCTATTGGGGTTGATGGTGACTGTGCAGATGGGGTGTTCAGGAATCATATCTAGATGGCTTGGACAGAGTTGTGGTCTTGGAAGATGACTAGGATTTGGATCCATAGGTACTCATGCTGTATTGTGACTCGGTCCCTATATTCTGACTTCATGTGATCCCAGGCACCGTTCTGTTTCAAAACAGAATCCATGAAACACCTTCTCAAATTGAACTTGGGATTTGAAGTTACAAGAATACAACTATAAGATTATTCATCATCCAGGGAAAGTTCAGAATCCAGTTGTTTATTTCTCAAGTGTGCCTTTACAATGCCCTGGTACCCCATCTAAGACAGCAATGGCCTACATCAATTTTGTTCTGAAATCAAGCACACCAGCTTCCATGTCTTTAGAACAAATTGCCACTGCCACGAGCCAAGATTGTGACATGTTAAGAATAAAGGACGGCAGTGCTTATCAATCATGGAACCAGCACGTCAGACTTTTCAGTATTGACAGTGAGTATTCGAAGTTCAAAAATGTGAGAGATGAACTTTCAGTAACTCAAGAAGGTCTCAGTCTGCGAAGTACACAAGCTGTTTTCCCTGAGAGTCTGTGTCAACAAGTAATTAATGTCGCCCATGAGGGACATCATGTAATAGTTGCCACCAAGAGAGCTCTTTGTGACCGAGTCTGGGTAGAAAAAGGATTAAAGACTTGTTATATATGGAACTGTCTGTCATCTCAAGTCATTCAGTACCCTTTCAATATGTCAGACTTGGCACTTCATGCCTGGGAGAGAATTGCTATTGATTTCTTTGATCCTCTTAAGAATGGACATCGTATTCTAGTCATTGCTGATGAATACTCTCATCTTCCACTGGTGGAAGACATTTCAACCACTACACATGAAACAGAAATTAAAAAACTAGATGGCATCTTTGTGACATGGGGTGTACGTGCAGTATTAAAGTCTGACAATGGCCCACCTTTGAATAGTCAAGAATTTAAAGACTTTCTAAATCACCTCAGTATAAAGCATCAAAAAAGCACTCCTCTTCGGCCTCAGGCCATTGGCATGGTAGAATGGTCATGAGTACTCTGAAGAAATCAGTTCAGCAGGATGCATTAGAATTGCTCGACCTTAAAGCTGTTTTAAACGATTCAGTGACTTAATATCGAGGGACATAATATAGAATGCCCAAAATATCGACTCCAAAATATCAAAGGACAAAATATAGAATCCCTATCTACAAACAGGTAAGTACTAAAATATCGAATCCAAAATATAGATTGGTAAAAATATAGTTAACTAAAATATCGAATTTTTTAAATATATTAAAAATAATATAATTTAATTAAATATTAAAAACAATGGAATAAAACATACTTAAAATAATGTAAAAGATCTTAAAATATAAAAATAATAAATGTAATGTAAAAAAATTTAGAGAATTTGTTGGATAGCGAGAAGGTAAAAATTACTATTCCCACTCCCGTGACTGCGATAGTAGGGAACGCGTTCGAAAGAATAGGGGTAAAAATTACTATTCCCACTCCAAAGAGTGCAACATTAGGGAAAGCATTGGATAGCGAAGGGGTAAAAATTACTATTCCCACTCCAGTGAGTGCAACAGTAGGGAAAACGTTGGATAGCGGAGGGGTAAAAATTGCTATTCCCACTCCAAAGACTGCAACAGTAGGGAAAGCGTTGGATAGCAGGGGGTAAAAATTACTATTCCCACTCCAGAGAGTGCAACAGTACGGAAAGTGTTGGATAGCGGGAGGGTAAAAATTACTAATCCCACTCCAGTGACTGCAACAGTGGGGAAAACATTGGATAGCGTAGGGGTAAAAATTACTATTCCCACTCTAAAGAGTGCAACAGTAGGGAAAGCGTAGGATAGTGGGGGGGGGGTAAAAATTACTATTCCCACTCCAGAGAGTGTAACAGGAGGAAAAGCGTTGGATAGCGGGAGGGTAAAAATTACTATTCCCACTCCAATGAGTGCAACAGTAGGGAAAGCGTTGGATAGCGTAGGGGAAAAATTACAATTCCCACTCCAGTGAGTGCAACAGTAGGGAAAGCCCTGGATAACGGAGAGGTAAAAATTACTATTCCCACTCCAGAGAGTGCAACAGTAGGGAAAGCGTTGGATAGTGGGAGGGTAAAAATTACTATTCCCACTCCAGTGAGTGCAACAGTAGGGAAAGTGGTCGATAGCGTAGGGGTAAAAATTACTATTCCCACTCCAGTGAGTGCCACAGTAGGGAAAGCGTTGGATAGCGTAGGGGTATAAATTACGATTCCCACTCTAGAGAGTGCAACAGTAGGGTCAGTAATGATTTATTATTAAAATAAAATTAGATTAATTATCAATACCAATAAAAACATGAATTAAAAATAATTACCAATTAATAAAAATGAATTACCAATTAAAAACATTAATTACCAATTTAAAATGATTAATTACTAATTAATAAAAATGAATTACTAATAATACAAATTAATTACCAATTATTAATTATCAATCAATTATCAATACATATAAATAAACATAATTTTTAACTTAATTACAATTAAATCACGTCCCACCCTATTCCTCTATAAACCCACAACCCGCTCCAAATAAATACAATTAACATAATTATCAATTAACCAATTAATACAAATTATTTACCAATTATTACAAATTAATTACTAATTAATACAATGTAATTAGCAATTACAAATTAATTATCAATCAATAATTATCAATAACTATAAATAACAATTCATATTTAATTTACTATAATTAAATTACTTCCCACCCTATTCCCCTATAAACCCACAACCTGCTATGGAATTAACTTACGCAAAAATGTAATTACATAACATTCAATACTTTAAAAAAAGTAAACATACATTACAAAATTAATACATATTTTTAATACATATACTACCATACATAACACAAAAAAAAATCGATATTATGGAAATCTATATTTTAAAGTAGATATTATGGAATTCGATATTTCATACACTAAATTCAATATTCTGAGCTGTCTATATTTTACTCGAAGAACAAGAGAGAAAGGGTAAATCAGATTACTCTCACACCCCTTGGAATAATTTATCAAAAACAACTAGAGAGTATCTCTACTATCCTAATTACTAGGTAGAGGCTGCTTCTTTCTTTTCCTCATACTTTTCAGTTGAAATATGCACTCTCTAATTATATGTCACTCACTCTATTTTTAGGTCAAGCCTAGCACAATGTGCATGCACTGTTCTAGGAGAGGGCCTCTTGGAATTACTCCAGACTTCCAAGAGACTTCTCCGTGTGGGTCGCACTCCGCCCACACATTTTATCGGCCATTGCATGTTGCTTTCAAAAATGAAAGAACGCTAATGGCCAAAGGCGGGTGTATGTCCCGCCTTTTCTGTAAACGTTCACTCCCATGGCCTATGGGTCTTGGGAGCGAGTAGCGGCGCGCAGTGTGCCAGATGAATTCCAGGATCAGGTTACTAATTAACCCTGCGCGATCGCTTTCACTTTCGTGACCGCGCTGGGTTAATTAGTAACCTAACAGTATCTACAGGCGGTTAAATCAAATGCCTGCTTAAGTGGAGATCTTTGGTTAAAGGTAAATTGTATTTGCAGGTTTCATTCATGCTGGTTACATTTGTTTGGAAGCTGTGTCATAATTGTGGAATGTGTTTTTTAATTAATTCATTTTGAGATGTAATTATTTAGCAACCCTACTAATTTTAAACAGGTAATGTTATTTGGAGTGTTTTGCAATTCAGAAAAATGTATAACTTTTACCTGAACAATTTGTGTTCGTTTATTACAATCGGTTTAAAAGGAGTTCTATCCTCAAGTTACAGAGGAATATTTGTGGTGGTAAAAAATGGATGCCATGTTAACTGTTAACTTAGCATGATAAGGTATGTCTTTCTCTGGCTTTCAAACCCATTGTTATACCTTGACTTCAGGTTATGTGTCAGAAATGGGCTTCATTTTGTCGCTCAACCCAGAAATAGCTTTGAAGATTTTTGGACCGCTGTTTTGCAGAGAAAGTAATTTTTCCGAGATTTTTGTATTGTTTTGCAGCATTTGTACAGGGTTTATCAACCCCGTGTGGGAGTGATGAAGCATTTTAATCCGCACTTTTGGCATTCGGCCCAGGCCGTCAAACATATGAGAGGAGCAAAAAGCTGTCTGTATTAAAGTTGTGCAAAGAGCAGGGTCCAGTAGCTCCAGTGAATTTGTTTGGCGTGTTTTTAATTGACTCGTTAACATGCCATGGCTTGTTCTTCACTCTCACCAGCTGCCGGCCAGCACACACATACATGCCAACATTGGAGCAGCTGAAAGATGAAGATTTTACAACAATAATCGTGTGAATTCATTTTCCCTGTTGACTTGTATTGAACTTGGGCATATTTCAGGTGGGAGAAAACTAAATTAAAGAAATTTTGTGCTTTAGAAATCGTGAGTCTCCAGCCTAATTAGGGTCTGTTGGCATGTATGGGTAACTTGGCACCTGCCCAAATTATCTGAAATCCCGGCTGCCAAGATACACCCAAGCGCGCTCCCTCCGATCCAATGGACGCGTACAGTTTGCAGTCCCTCGAGTTAAAAGGGCTCGGCTGGGAGGACGTACTTTCTCGGACAATGTGGCGACACTTTGGAACACCCTGCCCCCAGCTCTTCAGCAGGCCCCCTCCGAGCTATGTTTTAAATGGATGCTGAAAACCTGGCTTTTCTCCCAACCGCGCTAGGCCCAAATACCCCCAGCCCTCGCGGTCAAAACCTGTTCTTCTAGCGCCGGGACACCTCCTTGCGAGGTAGCTGTTCACGCTCTATAAAATTCCGTATTATCAATATTATTATTATTATTATTATTATTATTATTATTATTATTATTATTATTATTATTATTATTATTATTTCCCTCCCCCTGCCTAAAAAAAGAATGTTATCCTGTGTAATGTAACTAGTACTCGTGTAAAGAGCTCCAATACCTTTGGGTTGAGTTTGCACTATATAAACAAGCATTTGCAATGCAATAGGTCTCGCATTTATGTGAGCTTAAGCTATTGGCATTGTAAATGACAATGCCTTTTATTTTTGTTTTTTAAACATAAATAAAAGGCATTACCATTTACAATAACAATAGCTTAAACTCGTGTAAATTCTAGACCTATTGCATTGTAAATGCTTGTTTTCTACTGCATTTGCCTTCTTGACTCTGTGAGTACGAGAATTTATAGAGCACGTTACCTTACAGACAGAGTGCTAATGAAAGAAATAATCGTACAAGACATCAGTACGCTATTGATACAAACAGCTGCTGTAGAAAACGTGACATCACTACCAAAGTGATCAGGAACTATTGTAGCTGGTAAACATTATAAGGTGCTATTGCAGTGCCCAACATTACCAAGCCCAAATAACCCCAAACAACAGTCCAGGACTGAGAGTAGTGAAGTCGTACTTTATGTAGGGATCCAGGCAGAGGATCCAGGGTTACAGAAGGGCGAGGATATGTCACTGGGGTTTCTGGGGGAATGAGAGTTGAAAGAGATGTAGTGCTCTCATGCAGGCGGGAGAGGCAGCAAGTGGAAGTCCCTCTGACAGGAAATTGACTAGTGGCCCCATTGATATTCAAAGTTTATTAGGTGTCGCCTACGCAGTGGGCATGTGCTGCATAGGAGAGACCTTTAGTAATCCGTTTGCCTCAAAACGCGTTGCATTGCTTTCAATGGCAATGAGTGCACTTTTGGCGATCCCTTTCCGAAGCAAGCTTTTTTTTAAAAACATCTGTTTGTAATTAACTGATGGTTCCTGCTTGCTCCCGCAAGGGAAACAGGCACAGGGCCCCACCTCTCTCCCCTCACCCTGCTGCCTCCTCCTCTCCTTGTCTTTTTTTTAACTTTTAGCGCTAGGTGCTCGCACTTGTTGTCTTTTCTCTTTGTGGTCACACTCTCCTCCCATGAAGAGACAAGTCAAAGCGTAGGTCAGTTTCTTTTTGGATTTCTTTTATTTGTTAATTCAAAACACTGCTTCTTCCTCACAGTCACTGCGTTAGGTTTTAGTGTCATTTCCTCTTCTTTTCTCTGGCTTTTCACTACCCCGGGCAGGGTTTTTGCTCTCTTTAGTCTCCCTCCCCTCCTCTCCTGGTCCAGAGATAAGGAGTAATGTGACCTTCAAAAGCAAATCAGATGGCAACAGTAAAAGACAATGCCCGGCTTTCTTTACAGGAAGCTCACTCTCTTGTGCCTTCAACGTATCCTTGATATACGAAGTGCGCAACATCCACTCATGTCTTTACATACAAATTAAGTGACTCGTTTCCTTAATCAACTGTGACCCCTAGTCAGAATGAGCTTCTCCCTAAGTGCCTCTATGTAGACAAGTGCTAAATGTATGTGAAGTGCATCCAACCACCCCGCAGCCAAGTCTTGAGAATTTAATAAGTGGCTACCCTAGTTGGTTTCCTGAGCCCTCCTTATCACGTAGGTACTAAAAACTAGGTCTTGGCCCACCTGGGCCGCGATGTCTGAAGCCACAGCATCTGCCTGTACTCTGGGACTACTGGACTTGAGGGAAATATTAGTGCAGGAGTCTCCCTGCTCTTGGCACTGGTTGTGTTCCGCCGGCACGCCTGCTACTCCTGATGTCCTCACCGCACTACTCCAAAAAGGCCTGTCCTTTCCTCCCAAGTTACACTCTCCGTCCACACCCCTCTCTTCTACGCCCTCTCCGCACTCCTCCGAAAAGGTTCCATCTTCCCCGCTTTTGCTCCTCTTCTCAATAAAATGCTTGCCTTCCTGTTATAGCCAGTCCTGCAATTACTTTGCCAACACCATCTCGGGCCACAGGACGTCATTAGGAGCTGCTGGAGCGCTGGCACTCACACTGGTTAGTCCGACAACTGAGATTGCTAGAATATAAGTACAGCCATAAGTTCTCAATTGTGTATAAGCCATCAGGAGTGTGGACTCAATCACCCATAATGCACGTGGTGAAGTTCATGTTTTCTATCCCATCCAAGTAGTCCATTCCAGCGCTTACTTTAACACCAGAATGCATACACCACCCTGGTCTTTCAAACAACAAGTGACCACAGTCTGTTTTGCGTGGGACGTCATGAAGACCTTGAAATCAGGCAAGTGACTCCTCTTTTTTAACCAGAGGACACTAGCGCGTATTGGCAAGTAGATTTTTGTAATATAAACCGTTGCACGCTTAAGAAATCACGCCGATTTTCAAATGGTATTTACAACAAGGGGTGGTGAGGGACAGAGTCTCTGAATTAAGCAGAAAGCTCTCACCCAGTCAAGAGAACAGGGCTAGATCCAACACCGTTTTTTAGCTCACTGCACCATCCCAGTTTCAGAACCTGGCTGTATGCAAATTAGTCTGTTCCTGTCCCAGTGCATGATGGGAACAGGGCAAACCAAACTACAAAAGCCAATTCTTACACTGGGAAGGAGACAAGCTCCCGGGGACCGGTTTCTGGCATTACAGCCGTCTTCGGCCCGGTTTGCTTGAATCCTGATGGTGCAATGAGCAAGGGTCTCACATCTGAGAATACCCTTCCACGCTTAGGGTGGACAAAAATATTTACAACAAGGGGTGGTGAGGGACAGAGTCTCTGAATTAGGCAGAAAGCTCTCACCCAGTCAAGAGAACAGGGCTAGATCCAACACCGTTTTTTAGCTCACTGCACCATCCCAGTTTCAGAACCTGGCTGTATGCAAATTAGTCTGTTCCTGTCCCAGTGCATGATGGGAACAGGGCAAACCAAACTACAAAAGCCAATTCTTACACTGGGAAGGAGACAAGCTCCCGGGGACCGGTTTCTGGCATTACAGCCGTCTTCGGCCCGGTTTGCTTGAATCCTGATGGTGCAATGAGCAAGGGTCTCACATCTGAGAATACCCTTCCACGCTTAGGGTGGACAAAAATATTTACAACAAGGGGTGGTGAGGGACAGAGTCTCTGAATTAAGCAGAAAGCTCTCACCCAGTCAAGAGAACAGGGCTAGATCCAACACCGTTTTTTAGCTCACTGCACCATCCCAGTTTCAGAACCTGGCTGTATGCAAATTAGTCTGTTCCTGTCCCAGTGCATGATGGGAACAGGGCAAACCAAACTACAAAAGCCAATTCTTACACTGGGAAGGAGACAAGCTCCCGGGGACCGGTTTCTGGCATTACAGCCATCTTCGGCCCGGTTTGCTTGAATCCTGATGGTGCAATGAGCAAGGGTCTCACATCTGAGAATACCCTTCCACGCTTAGGGTGGACAAAAATATTTACAACAAGGGGTGGTGAGGGACAGAGTCTCTGAATTAAGCAGAAAGCTCTCACCCAGTCAAGAGAACAGGGCTAGATCCAACACCGTTTTTTAGCTCACTGCACCATCCCAGTTTCAGAACCTGGCTGTATGCAAATTAGTCTGTTCCTGTCCCAGTGCATGATGGGAACAGGGCAAACCAAACTACAAAAGCCAATTCTTACACTGGGAAGGAGACAAGCTCCCGGGGACCGGTTTCTGGCATTACAGCCGTCTTCGGCCCGGTTTGCTTGAATCCTGATGGTGCAATGAGCAAGGGTCTCACATCTGAGAATACCCTTCCACGCTTAGGGTGGACAAAAATATTTACAACAAGGGGTGGTGAGGGACAGAGTCTCTGAATTAAGCAGAAAGCTCTCACCCAGTCAAGAGAACAGGGCTAGATCCAACACCGTTTTTTAGCTCACTGCACCATCCCAGTTTCAGAACCTGGCTGTATGCAAATTAGTCTGTTCCTGTCCCAGTGCATGATGGGAACAGGGCAAACCAAACTACAAAAGCCAATTCTTACACTGGGAAGGAGACAAGCTCCCGGGGACCGGTTTCTGGCATTACAGCCGTCTTCGGCCCGGTTTGCTTGAATCCTGATGGTGCAATGAGCAAGGGTCTCACATCTGAGAATACCCTTCCACGCTTAGGGTGGACAAAAATATTTACAACAAGGGGTGGTGAGGGACAGAGTCTCTGAATTAAGCAGAAAGCTCTCACCCAGTCAAGAGAACAGGGCTAGATCCAACACCGTTTTTTAGCTCACTGCACCATCCCAGTTTCAGAACCTGGCTGTATGCAAATTAGTCTGTTCCTGTCCCAGTGCATGATGGGAACAGGGCAAACCAAACTACAAAAGCCAATTCTTACACTGGGAAGGAGACAAGCTCCCGGGGACCGGTTTCTGGCATTACAGCCGTCTTCGGCCCGGTTTGCTTGAATCCTGATGGTGCAATGAGCAAGGGTCTCACATCTGAGAATACCCTTCCACGCTTAGGGTGGACAAAAATATTTACAACAAGGGGTGGTGAGGGACAGAGTCTCTGAATTAAGCAGAAAGCTCTCACCCAGTCAAGAGAACAGGGCTAGATCCAACACCGTTTTTTAGCTCACTGCACCATCCCAGTTTCAGAACCTGGCTGTATGCAAATTAGTCTGTTCCTGTCCCAGTGCATGATGGGAACAGGGCAAACCAAACTACAAAAGCCAATTCTTACACTGGGAAGGAGACAAGCTCCCGGGGACCGGTTTCTGGCATTACAGCCGTCTTCGGCCCGGTTTGCTTGAATCCTGATGGTGCAATGAGCAAGGGTCTCACATCTGAGAATACCCTTCCACGCTTAGGGTGGACAAAAATATTTACAACAAGGGGTGGTGAGGGACAGAGTCTCTGAATTAAGCAGAAAGCTCTCACCCAGTCAAGAGAACAGGGCTAGATCCAACACCGTTTTTTAGCTCACTGCACCATCCCAGTTTCAGAACCTGGCTGTATGCAAATTAGTCTGTTCCTGTCCCAGTGCATGATGGGAACAGGGCAAACCAAACTACAAAAGCCAATTCTTACACTGGGAAGGAGACAAGCTCCCGGGGACCGGTTTCTGGCATTACAGCCGTCTTCGGCCCGGTTTGCTTGAATCCTGATGGTGCAATGAGCAAGGGTCTCACATCTGAGAATACCCTTCCACGCTTAGGGTGGACAAAAATATTTACAACAAGGGGTGGTGAGGGACAGAGTCTCTGAATTAAGCAGAAAGCTCTCACCCAGTCAAGAGAACAGGGCTAGATCCAACACCGTTTTTTAGCTCACTGCACCATCCCAGTTTCAGAACCTGGCTGTATGCAAATTAGTCTGTTCCTGTCCCAGTGCATGATGGGAACAGGGCAAACCAAACTACAAAAGCCAATTCTTACACTGGGAAGGAGACAAGCTCCCGGGGACCGGTTTCTGGCATTACAGCCGTCTTCGGCCCGGTTTGCTTGAATCCTGATGGTGCAATGAGCAAGGGTCTCACATCTGAGAATACCCTTCCACGCTTAGGGTGGACAAAAATATTTACAACAAGGGGTGGTGAGGGACAGAGTCTCTGAATTAAGCAGAAAGCTCTCACCCAGTCAAGAGAACAGGGCTAGATCCAACACCGTTTTTTAGCTCACTGCACCATCCCAGTTTCAGAACCTGGCTGTATGCAAATTAGTCTGTTCCTGTCCCAGTGCATGATGGGAACAGGGCAAACCAAACTACAAAAGCCAATTCTTACACTGGGAAGGAGACAAGCTCCCGGGGACCGGTTTCTGGCATTACAGCCGTCTTCGGCCCGGTTTGCTTGAATCCTGATGGTGCAATGAGCAAGGGTCTCACATCTGAGAATACCCTTCCACGCTTAGGGTGGACAAAAATATTTACAACAAGGGGTGGTGAGGGACAGAGTCTCTGAATTAAGCAGAAAGCTCTCACCCAGTCAAGAGAACAGGGCTAGATCCAACACCGTTTTTTAGCTCACTGCACCATCCCAGTTTCAGAACCTGGCTGTATGCAAATTAGTCTGTTCCTGTCCCAGTGCATGATGGGAACAGGGCAAACCAAACTACAAAAGCCAATTCTTACACTGGGAAGGAGACAAGCTCCCGGGGACCGGTTTCTGGCATTACAGCCGTCTTCGGCCCGGTTTGCTTGAATCCTGATGGTGCAATGAGCAAGGGTCTCACATCTGAGAATACCCTTCCACGCTTAGGGTGGACAAAAATATTTACAACAAGGGGTGGTGAGGGACAGAGTCTCTGAATTAAGCAGAAAGCTCTCACCCAGTCAAGAGAACAGGGCTAGATCCAACACCGTTTTTTAGCTCACTGCACCATCCCAGTTTCAGAACCTGGCTGTATGCAAATTAGTCTGTTCCTGTCCCAGTGCATGATGGGAACAGGGCAAACCAAACTACAAAAGCCAATTCTTACACTGGGAAGGAGACAAGCTCCCGGGGACCGGTTTCTGGCATTACAGCCGTCTTCGGCCCGGTTTGCTTGAATCCTGATGGTGCAATGAGCAAGGGTCTCACATCTGAGAATACCCTTCCACGCTTAGGGTGGACAAAAATATTTACAACAAGGGGTGGTGAGGGACAGAGTCTCTGAATTAAGCAGAAAGCTCTCACCCAGTCAAGAGAACAGGGCTAGATCCAACACCGTTTTTTAGCTCACTGCACCATCCCAGTTTCAGAACCTGGCTGTATGCAAATTAGTCTGTTCCTGTCCCAGTGCATGATGGGAACAGGGCAAACCAAACTACAAAAGCCAATTCTTACACTGGGAAGGAGACAAGCTCCCGGGGACCGGTTTCTGGCATTACAGCCGTCTTCGGCCCGGTTTGCTTGAATCCTGATGGTGCAATGAGCAAGGGTCTCACATCTGAGAATACCCTTCCACGCTTAGGGTGGACAAAAATATTTACAACAAGGGGTGGTGAGGGACAGAGTCTCTGAATTAAGCAGAAAGCTCTCACCCAGTCAAGAGAACAGGGCTAGATCCAACACCGTTTTTTAGCTCACTGCACCATCCCAGTTTCAGAACCTGGCTGTATGCAAATTAGTCTGTTCCTGTCCCAGTGCATGATGGGAACAGGGCAAACCAAACTACAAAAGCCAATTCTTACACTGGGAAGGAGACAAGCTCCCGGGGACCGGTTTCTGGCATTACAGCCGTCTTCGGCCCGGTTTGCTTGAATCCTGATGGTGCAATGAGCAAGGGTCTCACATCTGAGAATACCCTTCCACGCTTAGGGTGGACAAAAATATTTACAACAAGGGGTGGTGAGGGACAGAGTCTCTGAATTAAGCAGAAAGCTCTCACCCAGTCAAGAGAACAGGGCTAGATCCAACACCGTTTTTTAGCTCACTGCACCATCCCAGTTTCAGAACCTGGCTGTATGCAAATTAGTCTGTTCCTGTCCCAGTGCATGATGGGAACAGGGCAAACCAAACTACAAAAGCCAATTCTTACACTGGGAAGGAGACAAGCTCCCGGGGACCGGTTTCTGGCATTACAGCCGTCTTCGGCCCGGTTTGCTTGAATCCTGATGGTGCAATGAGCAAGGGTCTCACATCTGAGAATACCCTTCCACGCTTAGGGTGGACAAAAATATTTACAACAAGGGGTGGTGAGGGACAGAGTCTCTGAATTAAGCAGAAAGCTCTCACCCAGTCAAGAGAACAGGGCTAGATCCAACACCGTTTTTTAGCTCACTGCACCATCCCAGTTTCAGAACCTGGCTGTATGCAAATTAGTCTGTTCCTGTCCCAGTGCATGATGGGAACAGGGCAAACCAAACTACAAAAGCCAATTCTTACACTGGGAAGGAGACAAGCTCCCGGGGACCGGTTTCTGGCATTACAGCCGTCTTCGGCCCGGTTTGCTTGAATCCTGATGGTGCAATGAGCAAGGGTCTCACATCTGAGAATACCCTTCCACGCTTAGGGTGGACAAAAATATTTACAACAAGGGGTGGTGAGGGACAGAGTCTCTGAATTAAGCAGAAAGCTCTCACCCAGTCAAGAGAACAGGGCTAGATCCAACACCGTTTTTTAGCTCACTGCACCATCCCAGTTTCAGAACCTGGCTGTATGCAAATTAGTCTGTTCCTGTCCCAGTGCATGATGGGAACAGGGCAAACCAAACTACAAAAGCCAATTCTTACACTGGGAAGGAGACAAGCTCCCGGGGACCGGTTTCTGGCATTACAGCCGTCTTCGGCCCGGTTTGCTTGAATCCTGATGGTGCAATGAGCAAGGGTCTCACATCTGAGAATACCCTTCCACGCTTAGGGTGGACAAAAATATTTACAACAAGGGGTGGTGAGGGACAGAGTCTCTGAATTAAGCAGAAAGCTCTCACCCAGTCAAGAGAACAGGGCTAGATCCAACACCGTTTTTTAGCTCACTGCACCATCCCAGTTTCAGAACCTGGCTGTATGCAAATTAGTCTGTTCCTGTCCCAGTGCATGATGGGAACAGGGCAAACCAAACTACAAAAGCCAATTCTTACACTGGGAAGGAGACAAGCTCCCGGGGACCGGTTTCTGGCATTACAGCCGTCTTCGGCCCGGTTTGCTTGAATCCTGATGGTGCAATGAGCAAGGGTCTCACATCTGAGAATACCCTTCCACGCTTAGGGTGGACAAAAATATTTACAACAAGGGGTGGTGAGGGACAGAGTCTCTGAATTAAGCAGAAAGCTCTCACCCAGTCAAGAGAACAGGGCTAGATCCAACACCGTTTTTTAGCTCACTGCACCATCCCAGTTTCAGAACCTGGCTGTATGCAAATTAGTCTGTTCCTGTCCCAGTGCATGATGGGAACAGGGCAAACCAAACTACAAAAGCCAATTCTTACACTGGGAAGGAGACAAGCTCCCGGGGACCGGTTTCTGGCATTACAGCCGTCTTCGGCCCGGTTTGCTTGAATCCTGATGGTGCAATGAGCAAGGGTCTCACATCTGAGAATACCCTTCCACGCTTAGGGTGGACAAAAATATTTACAACAAGGGGTGGTGAGGGACAGAGTCTCTGAATTAAGCAGAAAGCTCTCACCCAGTCAAGAGAACAGGGCTAGATCCAACACCGTTTTTTAGCTCACTGCACCATCCCAGTTTCAGAACCTGGCTGTATGCAAATTAGTCTGTTCCTGTCCCAGTGCATGATGGGAACAGGGCAAACCAAACTACAAAAGCCAATTCTTACACTGGGAAGGAGACAAGCTCCCGGGGACC
Organism: Lissotriton vulgaris; assembly: GCF_964263255.1. Classification (NCBI taxonomy): domain Eukaryota; kingdom Metazoa; phylum Chordata; class Amphibia; order Caudata; family Salamandridae; genus Lissotriton; species Lissotriton vulgaris. The sequence continues at coordinate 731,959,430 of NC_141695.1, read as the reverse complement.
GGTTTCTGGCATTACAGCCGTCTTCGGCCCGGTTTGCTTGAATCCTGATGGTGCAATGAGCAAGGGTCTCACATCTGAGAATACCCTTCCACGCTTAGGGTGGACAAAAATATTTACAACAAGGGGTGGTGAGGGACAGAGTCTCTGAATTAAGCAGAAAGCTCTCACCCAGTCAAGAGAACAGGGCTAGATCCAACACCGTTTTTTAGCTCACTGCACCATCCCAGTTTCAGAACCTGGCTGTATGCAAATTAGTCTGTTCCTGTCCCAGTGCATGATGGGAACAGGGCAAACCAAACTACAAAAGCCAATTCTTACACTGGGAAGGAGACAAGCTCCCGGGGACCGGTTTCTGGCATTACAGCCGTCTTCGGCCCGGTTTGCTTGAATCCTGATGGTGCAATGAGCAAGGGTCTCACATCTGAGAATACCCTTCCACGCTTAGGGTGGACAAAAATATTTACAACAAGGGGTGGTGAGGGACAGAGTCTCTGAATTAAGCAGAAAGCTCTCACCCAGTCAAGAGAACAGGGCTAGATCCAACACCGTTTTTTAGCTCACTGCACCATCCCAGTTTCAGAACCTGGCTGTATGCAAATTAGTCTGTTCCTGTCCCAGTGCATGATGGGAACAGGGCAAACCAAACTACAAAAGCCAATTCTTACACTGGGAAGGAGACAAGCTCCCGGGGACCGGTTTCTGGCATTACAGCCGTCTTCGGCCCGGTTTGCTTGAATCCTGATGGTGCAATGAGCAAGGGTCTCACATCTGAGAATACCCTTCCACGCTTAGGGTGGACAAAAATATTTACAACAAGGGGTGGTGAGGGACAGAGTCTCTGAATTAAGCAGAAAGCTCTCACCCAGTCAAGAGAACAGGGCTAGATCCAACACCGTTTTTTAGCTCACTGCACCATCCCAGTTTCAGAACCTGGCTGTATGCAAATTAGTCTGTTCCTGTCCCAGTGCATGATGGGAACAGGGCAAACCAAACTACAAAAGCCAATTCTTACACTGGGAAGGAGACAAGCTCCCGGGGACCGGTTTCTGGCATTACAGCCGTCTTCGGCCCGGTTTGCTTGAATCCTGATGGTGCAATGAGCAAGGGTCTCACATCTGAGAATACCCTTCCACGCTTAGGGTGGACAAAAATATTTACAACAAGGGGTGGTGAGGGACAGAGTCTCTGAATTAAGCAGAAAGCTCTCACCCAGTCAAGAGAACAGGGCTAGATCCAACACCGTTTTTTAGCTCACTGCACCATCCCAGTTTCAGAACCTGGCTGTATGCAAATTAGTCTGTTCCTGTCCCAGTGCATGATGGGAACAGGGCAAACCAAACTACAAAAGCCAATTCTTACACTGGGAAGGAGACAAGCTCCCGGGGACCGGTTTCTGGCATTACAGCCGTCTTCGGCCCGGTTTGCTTGAATCCTGATGGTGCAATGAGCAAGGGTCTCACATCTGAGAATACCCTTCCACGCTTAGGGTGGACAAAAATATTTACAACAAGGGGTGGTGAGGGACAGAGTCTCTGAATTAAGCAGAAAGCTCTCACCCAGTCAAGAGAACAGGGCTAGATCCAACACCGTTTTTTAGCTCACTGCACCATCCCAGTTTCAGAACCTGGCTGTATGCAAATTAGTCTGTTCCTGTCCCAGTGCATGATGGGAACAGGGCAAACCAAACTACAAAAGCCAATTCTTACACTGGGAAGGAGACAAGCTCCCGGGGACCGGTTTCTGGCATTACAGCCGTCTTCGGCCCGGTTTGCTTGAATCCTGATGGTGCAATGAGCAAGGGTCTCACATCTGAGAATACCCTTCCACGCTTAGGGTGGACAAAAATATTTACAACAAGGGGTGGTGAGGGACAGAGTCTCTGAATTAAGCAGAAAGCTCTCACCCAGTCAAGAGAACAGGGCTAGATCCAACACCGTTTTTTAGCTCACTGCACCATCCCAGTTTCAGAACCTGGCTGTATGCAAATTAGTCTGTTCCTGTCCCAGTGCATGATGGGAACAGGGCAAACCAAACTACAAAAGCCAATTCTTACACTGGGAAGGAGACAAGCTCCCGGGGACCGGTTTCTGGCATTACAGCCGTCTTCGGCCCGGTTTGCTTGAATCCTGATGGTGCAATGAGCAAGGGTCTCACATCTGAGAATACCCTTCCACGCTTAGGGTGGACAAAAATATTTACAACAAGGGGTGGTGAGGGACAGAGTCTCTGAATTAAGCAGAAAGCTCTCACCCAGTCAAGAGAACAGGGCTAGATCCAACACCGTTTTTTAGCTCACTGCACCATCCCAGTTTCAGAACCTGGCTGTATGCAAATTAGTCTGTTCCTGTCCCAGTGCATGATGGGAACAGGGCAAACCAAACTACAAAAGCCAATTCTTACACTGGGAAGGAGACAAGCTCCCGGGGACCGGTTTCTGGCATTACAGCCGTCTTCGGCCCGGTTTGCTTGAATCCTGATGGTGCAATGAGCAAGGGTCTCACATCTGAGAATACCCTTCCACGCTTAGGGTGGACAAAAATATTTACAACAAGGGGTGGTGAGGGACAGAGTCTCTGAATTAAGCAGAAAGCTCTCACCCAGTCAAGAGAACAGGGCTAGATCCAACACCGTTTTTTAGCTCACTGCACCATCCCAGTTTCAGAACCTGGCTGTATGCAAATTAGTCTGTTCCTGTCCCAGTGCATGATGGGAACAGGGCAAACCAAACTACAAAAGCCAATTCTTACACTGGGAAGAAGACAAGCTCCCGGGGACCGGTTTCTGGCATTACAGCCGTCTTCGGCCCGGTTTGCTTGAATCCTGATGGTGCAATGAGCAAGGGTCTCACATCTGAGAATACCCTTCCACGCTTAGGGTGGACAAAAATATTTACAACAAGGGGTGGTGAGGGACAGAGTCTCTGAATTAAGCAGAAAGCTCTCACCCAGTCAAGAGAACAGGGCTAGATCCAACACCGTTTTTTAGCTCACTGCACCATCCCAGTTTCAGAACCTGGCTGTATGCAAATTAGTCTGTTCCTGTCCCAGTGCATGATGGGAACAGGGCAAACCAAACTACAAAAGCCAATTCTTACACTGGGAAGGAGACAAGCTCCCGGGGACCGGTTTCTGGCATTACAGCCGTCTTCGGCCCGGTTTGCTTGAATCCTGATGGTGCAATGAGCAAGGGTCTCACATCTGAGAATACCCTTCCACGCTTAGGGTGGACAAAAATATTTACAACAAGGGGTGGTGAGGGACAGAGTCTCTGAATTAAGCAGAAAGCTCTCACCCAGTCAAGAGAACAGGGCTAGATCCAACACCGTTTTTTAGCTCACTGCACCATCCCAGTTTCAGAACCTGGCTGTATGCAAATTAGTCTGTTCCTGTCCCAGTGCATGATGGGAACAGGGCAAACCAAACTACAAAAGCCAATTCTTACACTGGGAAGGAGACAAGCTCCCGGGGACCGGTTTCTGGCATTACAGCCGTCTTCGGCCCGGTTTGCTTGAATCCTGATGGTGCAATGAGCAAGGGTCTCACATCTGAGAATACCCTTCCACGCTTAGGGTGGACAAAAATATTTACAACAAGGGGTGGTGAGGGACAGAGTCTCTGAATTAAGCAGAAAGCTCTCACCCAGTCAAGAGAACAGGGCTAGATCCAACACCGTTTTTTAGCTCACTGCACCATCCCAGTTTCAGAACCTGGCTGTATGCAAATTAGTCTGTTCCTGTCCCAGTGCATGATGGGAACAGGGCAAACCAAACTACAAAAGCCAATTCTTACACTGGGAAGGAGACAAGCTCCCGGGGACCGGTTTCTGGCATTACAGCCGTCTTCGGCCCGGTTTGCTTGAATCCTGATGGTGCAATGAGCAAGGGTCTCACATCTGAGAATACCCTTCCACGCTTAGGGTGGACAAAAATATTTACAACAAGGGGTGGTGAGGGACAGAGTCTCTGAATTAAGCAGAAAGCTCTCACCCAGTCAAGAGAACAGGGCTAGATCCAACACCGTTTTTTAGCTCACTGCACCATCCCAGTTTCAGAACCTGGCTGTATGCAAATTAGTCTGTTCCTGTCCCAGTGCATGATGGGAACAGGGCAAACCAAACTACAAAAGCCAATTCTTACACTGGGAAGGAGACAAGCTCCCGGGGACCGGTCTCTGGCATTACAGCCGTCTTCGGCCCGGTTTGCTTGAATCCTGATGGTGCAATGAGCAAGGGTCTCACATCTGAGAATACCCTTCCACGCTTAAGGTGGACAAAAATATTTACAACAAGGGGTGGTGAGGGACAGAGTCTCTGAATTAAGCAGAAAGCTCTCACCCAGTCAAGAGAACAGGGCTAGATCCAACACCGTTTTTTAGCTCACTGCACCATCCCAGTTTCAGAACCTGGCTGTATGCAAATTAGTCTGTTCCTGTCCCAGTGCATGATGGGAACAGGGCAAACCAAACTACAAAAGCCAATTCTTACACTGGGAAGGAGACAAGCTCCCGGGGACCGGTTTCTGGCATTACAGCCGTCTTCGGCCCGGTTTGCTTGAATCCTGATGGTGCAATGAGCAAGGGTCTCACATCTGAGAATACCCTTCCACGCTTAGGGTGGACAAAAATATTTACAACAAGGGGTGGTGAGGGACAGAGTCTCTGAATTAAGCAGAAAGCTCTCACCCAGTCAAGAGAACAGGGCTAGATCCAACACCGTTTTTTAGCTCACTGCACCATCCCAGTTTCAGAACCTGGCTGTATGCAAATTAGTCTGTTCCTGTCCCAGTGCATGATGGGAACAGGGCAAACCAAACTACAAAAGCCAATTCTTACACTGGGAAGGAGACAAGCTCCCGGGGACCGGTTTCTGGCATTACAGCCGTCTTCGGCCCGGTTTGCTTGAATCCTGATGGTGCAATGAGCAAGGGTCTCACATCTGAGAATACCCTTCCACGCTTAGGGTGGACAAAAATATTTACAACAAGGGGTGGTGAGGGACAGAGTCTCTGAATTAAGCAGAAAGCTCTCACCCAGTCAAGAGAACAGGGCTAGATCCAACACCGTTTTTTAGCTCACTGCACCATCCCAGTTTCAGAACCTGGCTGTATGCAAATTAGTCTGTTCCTGTCCCAGTGCATGATGGGAACAGGGCAAACCAAACTACAAAAGCCAATTCTTACACTGGGAAGGAGACAAGCTCCCGGGGACCGGTTTCTGGCATTACAGCCGTCTTCGGCCCGGTTTGCTTGAATCCTGATGGTGCAATGAGCAAGGGTCTCACATCTGAGAATACCCTTCCACGCTTAAGGTGGACAAAAATATTTACAACAAGGGGTGGTGAGGGACAGAGTCTCTGAATTAAGCAGAAAGCTCTCACCCAGTCAAGAGAACAGGGCTAGATCCAACACCGTTTTTTAGCTCACTGCACCATCCCAGTTTCAGAACCTGGCTGTATGCAAATTAGTCTGTTCCTGTCCCAGTGCATGATGGGAACAGGGCAAACCAAACTACAAAAGCCAATTCTTACACTGGGAAGGAGACAAGCTCCCGGGGACCGGTTTCTGGCATTACAGCCGTCTTCGGCCCGGTTTGCTTGAATCCTGATGGTGCAATGAGCAAGGGTCTCACATCTGAGAATACCCTTCCACGCTTAGGGTGGACAAAAATATTTACAACAAGGGGTGGTGAGGGACAGAGTCTCTGAATTAAGCAGAAAGCTCTCACCCAGTCAAGAGAACAGGGCTAGATCCAACACCGTTTTTTAGCTCACTGCACCATCCCAGTTTCAGAACCTGGCTGTATGCAAATTAGTCTGTTCCTGTCCCAGTGCATGATGGGAACAGGGCAAACCAAACTACAAAAGCCAATTCTTACACTGGGAAGGAGACAAGCTCCCGGGGACCGGTTTCTGGCATTACAGCCGTCTTCGGCCCGGTTTGCTTGAATCCTGATGGTGCAATGAGCAAGGGTCTCACATCTGAGAATACCCTTCCACGCTTAGGGTGGACAAAAATATTTACAACAAGGGGTGGTGAGGGACAGAGTCTCTGAATTAAGCAGAAAGCTCTCATCCAGTCAAGAGAACAGGGCTAGATCCAACACCGTTTTTTAGCTCACTGCACCATCCCAGAGATAAATAACGGTGATGGATCAAGCCCTGATCTTTGGACTGGGTAAGAGTGGTCTGCTCAATTCAGACACTCTGTTCATCACCACCCCCTTTTGTAAATCGATTTTCAAATGGGTCAGTTTATTTTTTTGTGTGAACGTCGCAGTATAAATTCAACCATGCTGTATTGGGACGCCAACTTCTCAAATAACATTTGGTTGCTCGCCAGTACACACACCTGCACTTTGTGAATACATTTGCTTCTCTTTCACAGCGAGGAACTGCATGTTTTTAAAGATTATTTTACTGCGACATTGGATAATGCTCTACTCAGGGCTTTAAGTGGGATGAAAAAACTGGAGGGTCTCTCAAAGGAGCGTGGCCAATGTAATTAAGGGCTTGGCTTAAAACACACAAACCAAACAAGCACTGTCATAGCCAATAGGTCTCGCCTTTGGGACCTTTTAAGTGTTTAGCCATGCAAAAGTTCATGTTGTTGCACCAAGGCTATTGTGCTGCATAACTAAATACTTATAAGGTCCCAAAAGCGAGACATATTGGCTATTCCAATGCTTGTGGATCTTGTACAATTTCCCCCCATAAAAGCTGTATGAGTATAATGGAATGGTCCAAGTTGATCCCTGCGCTAAACTGTACTCTGAGTCTAATAGACTCAACCAAGTCTCCTGGAACTGTGCTAGACAAGAACCTGAACATGTGAACCCACATTAACACAATAGCAAAAAATGCCCGCTTCCATTTAAGCTATCTTAGAAAACTGGATACCTTTCATAGCTACATCCGACCTCAAAACTGCAGTCCAGGCATTAGTCACCCCGAGGATCATGTACGGATGCACAATTTTATCAAGAGTACCCAAGATTTCAAAAGCCTAGCTCAAAGCATGTCTCAGTGCGGCCACACCATTTATAACAGGCCCCAGAAAGTTTCAGCACATCACCCCACATCTGAAAGCACTTAATTGGCTAACTTACGAAGCAAAAATCCAACAAAATATGGTCAATATCACACACAAAGTGAAACATTACAAAATACCACTATACCTAGCCCTGAAAATCACACTATCAGGAGGCAGCAAAGTCTCTCGAAGCAATGGCGATCTCTTGCTGAAACCTGCCCTTTTCCAAAGGAAGAGAACATATGACAGAGCATTTTCTGGTGCAGCACTAAGCATTTGGAACTCACTCTCCTGAGCATTAGAGGAATCTCTTCCACTTCACCTTTCATAAAAGTTAAGACTTTTTTTAGGATCAAATTCCTCCCATCATAACAGTAGACCAGACACTGTTAAGTTACTTTCCTGGTCTCACACTTTGATAATACAAATCGATTTATTGTAGTCGGTAGGACATGTATATATGATTTCGTAAGCTCAAATCTCTCTCTCTCAAATTGATTTATATATGAATTTGTAAACACAAATGTCTCTCTCTCTCAAATTGTTGTAAGCGTGTTACTTTTGCTTAAAGTTTGTGTCAAACCTGCTGTCATTAGATTAAGGCTATGTAAATGTGAAGCGCTTTGATACCCTATTCGGGTCATGTCTGTGTTATATAAAACACCAAATAAAATAAAATAAATAAATACAATGCTTGCCATTCTCTCCATTGTCACCACTTGACAAAGCCTTGCATGCCTTTGTGAAAGTGAGGGTGCTGTGGTCTTCTTCCAGGCTTCTGCCCATGCAGTTTCATCCCGCAAGCCCAGCAGAGCAAAGCCTAGTGTAGATTGAAGGGGATAGCCTCATATAGTTTTCATTTGTGCCAGGATTACTGCCCAGAAGGGCCGGATGATTAGGCAGTCCCACTAAATGTGTCTGAACTTGCCAAGTAGCCCACAACCCCTCCAGCATATGTCAGATGTATTAGGGTAGATTGCTTTTAATTTGGTGGGATAGAGGTACCAATTTTACAGGATTTTATAATGAGATTCTCTGATTCCCTGGGAGTGATTAAATCCTAGGATGTTTCGGCATAGGGTCTGCCATTTTTTATCTGATATTGGGTCACCAAGAATTTTTTCGGCAATATTGTACATGGCTTAGTGTTGTTTTGGGAAGGTCTTGATCACTAGCACATAAAGGAAAGAGATAGAACCCCTGGTACCTACCGCCCATCATGCACATTTTTCGATAGAGGTTAAATCTCTTGTGGCTGAGAATCACATTTCAGTATAGAAGAGAACCCAATGTTTCAGTTGAGTATAATGGTTTCTTACAAAGTTGGGTAAATTAAAGTCATGTTGGCAGTTTTCAAAGGTAAGAATGTCTCATCCATGGAATGAATAAGTCAGAAAGGGTGAGACTCCGGCAGACGCTGACCTGCTCGACTGAAGCCCTCATCCTGGGACAAAGTAGGCCATCTTTTTGGCAAACCTCCAAAGTAATCCCAGCTCTCTGAATCTTTTGGAACCTTCAGGACCCAGTAACATTTGTTATTGTATTATCATAAGCCTTTGTGCTGGCCCACAATATATCCTATGTGTATTAGTACTCCCTTTGTGTAATTAGCTGTCCGTTGTTTGGTTAATTTATTCTGCATTGCAGGGACCCATTATTCCTGATTGACGTGACTTTCTGAATGAAGGAGGTTTTGTGCTGGGACGCACATAGTTAAAACCCACAGAAAGATTGAGCATAAGGCAACTATTTAGAGCACCAGTTGACTTACATGTACTATGTAGACTCTGGATAAAGACGTTGTACTCTCAAATGAATTATTGAGATGACTGGTTTTAGGATTACACTTTGAAATCAAGGATTTTGTGTTAGACATCATGCATTACCATTGTATAGATTTTGTGTACACTGCTGAATGTGATGGGTGATATGTATGAATGAGGATACAAATGTTATGATTAATGTACGATGAATATGCATGGTATCAATGGTTGTGCATAACAGCATAACAATGATATTGGATGTAACTACTTGTTTTGAAAACATTTTTATAATGTCGATCACTAATAAAAACATTTTTTTGTACTCATCCTAGATGTAAACTGTTTTAAGCCCTGTATCTATATAGAATACTATTTTAAAATTTTGAGATTTCTTCTACATTAATGTTATTTTCCTTGCCCTAGGGACTCCTATAAATAGCAGGGGATCCCCTTTTCTTACGCTAAGAAATGGTGAAACTGCCTCCCTCCCTCCACAGATCAAGGGGCCTGGCATTAAGGCAGGAGGAAGGATGGGGATGAGGGGAAGGGGAGTGGAGGGGGAGGGTAAAGTGGCCCACCCTGGTATCCGAGTCACCGCGTCCCACACTTTAAGGGTTGTTTGGGTAGGTATGCTTAGGTATGCATGGGGGGTTCAATCAAATTTTGCTTTCAATAAGACATTCCCCACATATTGGCCAAGTACTGCTCTTTCCATACAGAGCCAATGCTTGTCTGACTCCCTGAGAGCCCATTCAGAAATCACTCTCTGCTGCGCTGCTTTAAAGTACAAGTGGAAATTGGGTAAGACTAGGAATGGTGCCTCTTTTGGTAATCTCAGTTGCTTGTAGGGGAGTTGAGCTCTGCCTTCCTGCCATATGCAACTTATCATCAAAGAATGGAGTTCCGAGAAGAATTCCTGGGACAATTCAATTGGGAGGCCTTGGAAGAGGTATAGAATTTGCTGAAGGATCGTCATTTTAATTGTGTTAACACGTCCCAGCCACAATATGTACATGGGTGCCCAGCATTTAAGATCTAGTTTAAGTTGACGGATAAGTGGGGAGAATTTTGCATGATAAAGATCAGGGACTTTGGGGGGGATTTTGATTCCCAAGTAGGTGATGTATTTTTCACCCATTGGAAGGGACTCATGGTCGCTAGAATCTCCATCTCTGGGGTGGGCAGGGTCCGGTTTTAGGCAGGTTTAGGTAGTAGCCTGCCACTGTTTCTTAAAGGGCCAATTCTTGCTGGAAGGCCATCAATGATGTGGAAGGTGAGGTAAGAAAGAGTAACACATTGTCCACAAAAAGTGAGATTTTATGGTCCACCGAGCTGAAAGGAATGCACCAGATTTGTGGCGTGGACCATATTTGGGAAGCCAGGTGTACCATACTGAGTGCAAATAAAAGTGAGGAGAACGGAAATCCCTGACGTGTACCATGTTCTAGATCTTTATTTTATCAGCCAGGGGTTCTATACTGAGTTCAAATAAAAGTTGGGAGAGCGTGTATAGCATTGTATTCTGAAATCTGAGCTTACTTCATTTACAAGCACCCTTGAGAGAGGATTCACGTAGTGCGCCTGGACCATGGCTATGAAGCGTTTGGTAATGGCAAATTTGTGGAGGGTCTGGAAAATGAAGGACCAGTCCACTCTGTCTAAGGCTTTTTTGGCATTGAGTGCCACAAGGGTTGCTGGAATTTGTCTTTTGGTTGCCTTTTCGACCAGGTGGACCACCTTCCTTATCATGCATTTGTCTCCTCTGAATGAAGCCCAATTGATATAGGTGAAACAAGTCAGTGAGAATGCCCTCCTGTATAGTGGCTAGGATCTTAGCATAAAGTCTGACGTTCAAATTAAGCAGGGCTATGTGTCTATAAGAAGAGTAGTAGTGAGGGTATTTCCCCGGCTGTGAGATAACTGAGATGAACACCTCACTCATTGAAGGAGTGACCATTCTAATGGATGCCACATGATTTAATAGAAGTGTAAGGTGGGGTACTAGTTCGGCCCTGAAGGTATCATAAAATTGTGCAGTGAACCCATCAGGTCCCAGAGATTTATGCACATTAAAAGCAGCCATAGACATTCAATATTTCCCTTCTCTAATCAGGCTGCCTAACTCCTCATTCTGATCTGCTGACACTTGGGCTTGTTCCACTCCTTCCAAATATTTGAGTTGTGCTTCTTCACAGGGCGTCTCTGCTGTGTACAGGGTTTGTAAAAATCATTGAAGACTTCCGCCTAATCCTGCATGGATGTAGCAAGTTCCCCATCTCTCTGTGGATATGGCTAATATACTCCTTATTGTGTTTAATTTGTAACTGTTGTGCCACATGAGAGTCCACTTTGTTCCCCTTCCTATCATATGTCATGTGTTTGAGGCATGGTAAGGAGAATTCCACTCTATTTGTATAGATCACATTCAGTTTCTCCCTTAGAATTGTGACTTTCCTCTTCAGTGTGAGAGTGGCAGTGTTTCCATGGCCCAGCTCTGCTAGTTGGAGCTCTGTTTTGATAGCTAGTCTATCTTGGGTTTTCTGTTTTATTAACACAGACAAGAGGGAAATGCATTTACCTCTAATCATCGCCTTGAAAGCGTCCCATGAAGTAGATTAGTATCTTGGGAAATATTCAATTGAGAAAATTCTCTAATAGGTTAGTATATGTCATCTTGAAAGAGATGATCTCTTGTCAGAGACCCTGGGAAGAGCCTGCTATGGAGTTTAGGAGTAGGGGCTGACCAGTTTAGTGTCAGTTCAAAAGAGGTGTGGTTGGATAGTGCGATAGGGTGAAATTGAGTCATGTTGATGGACCTATAAGGCTGGCGAAGTAGCACTACAGGGCACTCACAGCACCTCGTAATGAATTAATCAGTAGGCAGGGGCCCTCACAGGTGTCACTGTGTTCACTTCTAGGCAGTCTGGATCTGGTTGGTCAACTGCAGTGTGGTCCATATACTCTCTGGGAGAGTCACTCAGGGTAGGAAGTATCGAGCAGCCTTGTTTGCAGTGGGCTGGTGTTGGGGGAAGATGCACCACAAAGTTGAGACTGCAAATATCAGATGGACTGTGTGGGCTACTCGGGTCTCATCAAATCTATCGCACATGTGGCACGGGCACCCAGTTAAATTTTAGCAAAAACAAGGGAACCCAATTAGGTAAGCAAGGACCTTGGGTATCAACTATTTTCGAGGACAATGGTCCTTGTCAGGAGTCGATAGAACAAAAAAAATTAATTTAGATTAGAATTAATACTATATAGTTACTATCCAGTGGGATAGAAGGATTTAATCAAATAATTTTTAGGCATCAAAAACACAGGACACTACACAGTGGAATAAAGACAACAGGTCCAGGGATCCTCGGTCTAGATTATAATTCCTAATATATTGAAGGGTGAAGGAACAGTGCTCGAAGCTCTGGACCATGGTAGCTTCGCAGTTCAAGTAGGGTTATATATTAGTGAGCTGGTGTTCCTTCGTCTTGGACATATGTTACGACACCTAGGATGATCCTTTTTATCAATTATCTCTTTAGTTGGCGAATAATAATTCATATCCATTGTTTTGTTACCATATGGACTGTACAATTAATTACATAATAATAGGAGAAAGGATTGAAGGAAGGAAGAAAAAAGTACGCTGATTAGTAAGGGACGATTCCCATTTAAGCAAACTGCAGACGGCGCAGTGCAAGATCCTTTTGTGGAAAGTCTGTGATTACGCTGCTTTGCAGTTGGGATGCTGAAAATTATGATAAAGTGGGTTGCAAGGGGGAGTGAAAGAACTGTGTTTTGTGAACTCGCACCAAAGGGGTGGAAGTTCGTATCTCTCAGTAATCACGCTGCCTTTCAGTGCACATAGCGCAGTGAAGAGTGGGTGCAGGTGAAAACTTGCTTGGAGCGTAGAGTTCCTTACCTAGATTAGGTCAATATGCGGTAGTGTCATTGGCCGGGAGACCAGGGTTGGTCCGATGCAGTCTGGAGAGTAATAGATTGTTGCGGGGGCTGCCTGGAGGATAACCATTGGCGGGGTTGCATATGATGAGAATAAGCAAGACCGCTGCATATTCCCGCATTTTAGGTAAGGACCCACCGCTCCATGCGCTTTTTTGCCCGCAACCTGCACTATGGGGTTTACAACTTGCTTTTTCCTAGGGCCCCTCTCTTTTCACAGACTCTATAGAAACAGGCAGTGTAGCCAGTATCTCACTAGCAGAACAACAAGAAAAATGCAGAAAGAAATTCATTAGACTACAACTAATGAGTCGCATGCTCACAGAACATCTCAAGGCCAATGTCATACCGGTTGGTTTGCAGGTTCGTAATATACCAGGAGTTTTTACTGATAACCCCAAGTATATAACCTACTTCAGTTACATAAGATCGACCTGTTCCAGGCACTGAATGGTGCTAGGAATAGACACAGCGATGAAATACTGAAAACATTACAGCAAAAAATAAGTGACATAGAAAAAGAAATACTAGCTCAGTTCCCGAATGTAAATAATTACTTGAGTAGGTGCAAAAGACACCTGACAAATTTCACAGACTCGAACAAAACAAAAAATCTCTTACAGTTAAAAAGGACATTAAATCATACGTAGTAGAAAGGATATATCCCTACTTACAGAAATACTTTTATACCAACCACACATACTTTAACCCCCAGAACACCAGACCTTGGGGGATGTTTAAAAGATGCAACAATCTGGTGGGATTTTCTGACACTTCTGTCGACTCCTCAGACTGCTCAGATTGAAGATAGACCCCTAGCCCTTGCCCAGTTAGCCATAGTTTGTGAAAGAGTCCCAGTGCGACTGGAGAGGCACAGTGAGTGCCAATCTCCCCTCTGTCCACCACTTAGTGGGCAGCTGCTACGTTTAGGATGTCAGTTCTTTGGGGGCATTTTGGTGTGAGGTAGGAGTGAGATGCACTCCTCTGCCCTTGCGCAACTACGCACTTGCACTAAGTTGGAGGCAGCCCTGACAATCTGGACGAAGGGCATTTGAGCCCCTTTTGAGAAGGCCAGATGGCTTGGGGGTCCTTTTGTGCACTGGGGGGTTATTGCACACCGGGTTTATGATGGTAATGTCTAATGTGATTACTGCATAATGTCTTTATGCTTGTGAAGGTTATTGCCAAATGTGATCTATGCACCTAGTCAATGTACTGGGGTGCACTGCGTTTTATTGCATAATGCGTCTATGCTTGTGATGCCAATGTTATGCTTGTGATGCCTAATGTCATGTTGTGATGTTTTGAGGTAGTACCTCTTTGCGTAATTTGTTTATGCTTATGGGGTTAGTGCATAATATGTTTATGCTGGTTAGGCCCATTGCGTAATGTGTTTATGCTGATGAGGTTTGGGCCTAGTATGGGTTGATGGCTAATGTGATAATGCTGAGGTCATTATGATGCCAGTACTTACTGGTTGTGTTTTGCATTTACTTACCTGTTCTGATGGTTCTAACCGTAGTCCGATTGGCCCGGTCCTGTATACAGTCCCCTGTGAATATTGCCTGTGCCAGTAGGCACAGTGTAAATGTGTGATTCTGTTTCATTTGTGTTTATGACATTACAAAGGCTATTTTTTTATATAACCTTGTGTGGAGTTTCTTTTATGGTTTGCCTAGTTTGTTGCTGCTGTGTATGTGTGTTGCGCAAACGCTTTATACATTGCCTCCGGGATAAGCCTGACTGCTTGTGCCAAGCTACCAAGGGGGTGAGCTGGGGTTATCTTTGGTGTGTAACTCCCTTGCCCGGACTAGAGTGGTGGTCACTGCCTGGCTTTGGCGCAAGCTGCACTATCGCCGTTTTTCATGTTTTGGAAAAAAATGGCCTTTCTTATTGGGTATAATTCCACTCCTCTTGAATGAATAAATTGAATGAATGAATGAATATACTTTTTTTGAATGATTACCTAAAATCATTTACAAATGCAATGCATGTTACTATCATAGTTAAAACAGTAGGTTAAAAAAAACATCTAAAAAGCATATAAAATGAGGTGTTATTTAAAACAGAAAAACATCTAGAGGCATATACATCTGTTGATCAGCCAATGCCCTAATATTAGTTCATCTGAACTTGTCGGGCATAGTGCAAGATCACTGATGGCCATAACGTGCTGTGTTATTAATTGCTCAACGAAAATAGCACCGTTCATGACCATTGGATTTAGCACAGGGTCACTAATGGTGATGTAGATGCTCATCGACAGTCTGCATGTATATAATTATTATGCTGTTATTTTTTCGTACATTGAGTTTGACATGAGATCTTTCCAGCAGCGGCAAAAAACTTCCCGGCATGTGCAAGCTCCTTTGGTACTGTCACAGTATGCATGTGCGTTAACTCCATGGCTGCTAAGGCAATTCCCCTCCTGTGCTGGGAATTGCTATTTTACATTGTTTTATGACGAGCTGGGCTCGTCATCAGTGTACGAGGAGGCTACACCATGACGAGCCCAGCTCGTCATGAGTGTGGAAGGGGTTAAAGCCTCCTTGCATGTTCTTACTTTATTTAGGTTGAACATTGCCCTTAATTATTTGTGCCTTGGGCTTAACAAGGCTGGACAACAACAGATTACATGCTTTGCTGTTCTGTGTGGTATTGAAACAGGCGACATCTTCTATTTCCAGTTGGTATTGATTTCCAATGTGTCCTATAGTCCTTTATTTGTAGAGTTAGCAGCCTGGTCTTCAGGAACATTTTGAAGAGCTTGTCTACCCAGACCGGCTTTCAGTTATGTTTGGCACAGAGTGGCTTCATGTGATTAAGCAAGGCCCAATACGCCAAGGATAGCTTTGATCGTATCTATGTCCTGGTTCCTTGAGATGATCTTTCCCTGTTTTTTAACAGGTTTTTTAGGCTAGCTGTAGGCAGTTGTAATATTGTTGTGTGATCAATTGTCATGCATAGTGTTTTGTTAGCTGAAGCAAGGTTCCTAGCCCATTGACTAGTTTGATCCGTGAAGAGTATTTGAAGTGCTTCCCTCATGGCCTTGTTCAGACGGTGATGCAGCTTCACTATGTCTTTTTTGCATCTATGTCCAATTGATGTTAAGTTAAACTCAAGTCGGATCAGTGTGCGCCTTGTCGAGAATGGCAGCCTAAATACCTTCCTGAAAGCCATAATATATAAGTGCTCCAATTTATCGGACAAAAAGCCCGGCAATGCCAGATGGCCATATCTAATTGTTAAAAATAGCTTGGCTTGATTTACTCTTCGGATACCCTCCGTTGAATGGCTCACAAGATTCTGGTGTATTTTGCATAGGGCGTGTGTGACCTTAGCTGATTTTGTCTCCAGTGATTTGGCCTGGGGTGCTGTTCTACCACTGTATGAGAATTGTACACCCAGATAGGTATACTTATTTGCGGTTGCAATTCTTAGTGGTCTGATGTTCCAGCCCAGCAAGGATTTTTTTGGTTTATGACCAAATATCAATACTTTGGTTTAATTTGCATTAGTTTGGAGTAAATTTTCTGTGTTGTACAGGTGAATAGTCTCCCGAGCCCTTTTCATGCCTATTCTGGTTTGGTCCAGGATGACAAGGTCGTCAGCGTATTGCATAATAGGTATTAAAAGGTGACC
Source organism: Lissotriton vulgaris (assembly GCF_964263255.1). Classification (NCBI taxonomy): domain Eukaryota; kingdom Metazoa; phylum Chordata; class Amphibia; order Caudata; family Salamandridae; genus Lissotriton; species Lissotriton vulgaris. The sequence goes on along the minus strand of NC_141695.1, from coordinate 731,943,044 downwards.
CAATTTGTTTGGGAAGATATTGGTTTTTGAGAGTGCAACTCCCGGGTCGGCAGTGTATAAGTTAAACAGTGTTGGTGCAATCACACAACCCTGTTATAATTCCACTCCCCTTGCCTGGACCCTTATCTCATTGGCACATCTCTTGCCTCGATCGGGCTCTACTAACAGCACCACGGTAGTAATAAATCATAGGCACTCCCTTTTCATATATAAAATGGCCACTGAAATTGACGGTCTAGCTCTCCTTTTCACCCCGCGTTATCCAGCGCTATATAACTCCCTAGCCTTCATCCCACCAAGCAGCGGCATCGAGCCACTGAGCTCTTTCCAGACAGTATCGGACCGTCCTTGGACCCCCTGCCACCAGCACCGCCGCATATTCACGCATTTTAGGAAAGGACCCAGCGCTCCATGTGCTTTCTCGCCTGTACCCTGCACTACGGGGTTTACAACTTGCTCATTCTCATCACAGGCAACCCCGCCAATGGTTATCCTCCATGCGGCCTCTGTGGCAATCTATTACTTTATAGACAGTATCGGACCGTCCCTGGACCCCCGGCCATTGACACCACTGCAAATTAACCTAATCTAGGTAAGGAACCCTACGCTCCAAGTGCGTTTTCACCCACACCCTATATTACAGGCTTAACAAACTGCTCCTTCCCATTACAGGCTACTCTTCCCGCCAATGGTCACCATCCTCACGGCCCCCCACGTAAATACTTTGTAACTCTTGACATTGCCGGTGAGCCATTGAGCTCCTCACAGACGGCCACTGAGCATCAGCCAATTCTCTACTACCGGTGCCTCCAAGTAGGTAAGAATTTCCAGCCCTTACCGGTGCCGCATTCCCTTTTCGATAGCAGGGCACCATTCCAATGAGTCTTCACTGCGCCGTGTGCACTGAAAGGCAGCGTGCACACTCGACTACCGAGGGCAACGAACTTCCACCCTTTTGGTGAGCGTTCACAAAACACAGTTCTTTCACTCCCCCTTGCATCTCACTTTATCACCATTTTCAGCATCCCGACTGAGAAGCAGCGTAATCACAGATTTCCACAAAAGGATCTTGCACTGTGCCATCTGCACTTTGCGTAAATGGGAATCTTCCCTTACTAATCTTCCTTCCTTAAATCCTTTTTCCTATTAATATATAATTATTTGTACAGTCCATATGTTGTTCAGGCATTGATTGTGTTCTGTCCTGATGATGATCCCAGTATCCTTGTAAACGGGTACGAAACATCGTCGACCTTTTAAACACTGTGCACACAAAATATCTATATGCCATGTGTTATGGTTTTGTCAACTATCACATTTGTTTCACTTTTCATATTTGATAACAAGCCTCTCTTTGTTTTGCCTGACTCTTTCATTTGTTTTTTTAATGTTTTTATGTTATTATTTTTTTCACAAACCTACTCACTTTTATGTCTTTGGATACAGTAATGTATTCCACTGTATATTGTCCTATGTATTTGATTCCGGAAAATAAGTTTGATTAAATCTACTATCCAGCTGAATAGTAACTATATAGAATTGATTCTGTTCTATAGTCATTTCATTTGTTCTATCTACTCCTGACAAGGACCACTGTCCTCGATAATAACTGGCACCCAATTAGTCATACGTTGGGGAAGAGGATGCAAGTGTGTGGAATGAGGCAGGCTTTTTTACAATCTGCTTAGAGCACTAGAAGGGGGCATTTCTCAGGTGAATCACCAGTTAATAAAACAGAGTACTTCAAAAGGGGTGCCTGTGGTTAAACCACTCTCTGTGTGCTCATTGAGCTTGACACTGAGCCTTCACTGTGATCACTGCAGAGAGGAGCGCTGATTAAATAGGGAGCTGCATGGTGGCTGTCATTTTATCTATCTCCATGAGACCTTGTCTTGGCATCCACTGGCCTCAGAGCGTGGGTTTTCAGGGGCTTAATCGCTCTCCTCTTTGTGGCTGTAATTGGTGGAGTGAAGGTGGGTGGGAGCAGCTGAGGGTTCAAAAATCATCTAGGCTCCCAGGCCTCCCAGGGAAGCGTGTATCAGGCCCCTCGGGCACCCAGCTCTGTGGCACTACAGTAAGGTGAAACTTGGGGGCCGCTGAGAGGGAAGCGTGCTGCTTACTGCAGAAATTCTGAGACTACCCCAGAGTCCATATCTTCATGGTGTTTGAGCACAACATCCAGCATAATGTCCAGGCAAGGCAGGGTACCTTGTTTCACTTGGGTGCCATGGTCCCCTCCAGCCACACTGCGGTCGCTGATGCAGTAGCCACTGACACAATTACTCTGCATCATCTCCAGGGGAGCAACTTGCTTCCCCTCCGTTGCCTCTCCCTTTCCGCATCTTCTGCTGCGATTTAGGGCTGGAGGAATCAGTGGTGGATGCCCCTCACCTCTTTTTTGCGGGCAAATGTTGTGGAACTTGTATTGATCACATCCATGTAGCCATGAAGGTTGGCCACACCCCCAAATTATCTTTTTTAACAGCCATTCCTGCAACATGCCCTTCACTACTTCGTTTTTATTACATTATTTTCCCATCATTATTTCAGCTCTGTCTCAGGCTTGCAATTCTTTGAGTCCTAATAATGATCCCACTATTCACAACGGGATCGAAACCCCCATTGACCTTAAAATATATGGAAACTATATGATTTTATATATGGTAACTTCTTGACGGGTCATGCTATTCTTGCTTTACTGATACATTAGATCACGCTTTATCGCCTGAGTGTATCACTTCAAAAAGAGACCACCAAGCAGTATTCATTCACCCACACTCACTGTGCTGTTTTGTTTTTCTTTGAAAAATAATTTGTTTTTTCTTGTATTTTTTTATCTACTAAATTACCACTGGGTACTTTGCATTGTATAACTTATTACTATGGACCATTGCTTGCTCTGATATAGTTATTACCCCAGGTCCCCAGTGATCTTGGCATTTTCCTTTTTAAATAGCACTACTGCTGGTATTTCATAGCACAGCAGATTTCTTCCATTATAGTTGCTCTCAATTAAGTTATTCTCTTTTTACTATGCATGCAGTCCTCAAACTGAAAGTTTCAATGTTATACCTATGAATTCATAGATGGACAATTCTTTACAGCACCTTTATTTTGAACTTAATTTCTCCAATGGTTCTTTAATAAAGTTGGCCCAGGAAGAAAATAAGCCTTTATTGTGTTTAATTTGCAGCACGTGCAACACTTTTTCTTCCTTTATTAACCTCTTCCTTTTTTGCTAGTTTTTTCGCTTCTTTTCTTCTTCCTTCTGTCTTTGTTTATTTCAATTTTTCTTTCCTACTTTTTTCTTTTCTTTCTTTTTCTTTCTTCTTTCTTTCTTTCTCTTTCTTCCTGCTTTCCATCTTTCTTATCTCCTTAATTATTTATTGCCTTCTTTACTTTTTTCGCTTCTTACTTTCTTTACTTCTTTTTTCATTCTTTCTTGTATTATTTTCTTCTTTCCTGCTTTCATTCCTTTCTTTCCACCTTTCTGACTTCATTCCTTTCTTTCCCCCTTTATGACCTTTCTTTTTTCATACATTTTTCATTCTCTCCTTTTTTCTTTTTTTCTCTGTCTGTCTTTCTTTTTTTCTTCCTTTCTTTCTTTCTTTATGACAAGAGGCTAGCAACAAATGGAAGAAAAATTGGCCTTTTTAGGTCTATGTTAGCAAAGACCTCTTGATTTTACTAAAATTACGTGTATGGCAACGTTACGTGTAGGGTTTTTCAGCCACACTGTAGTAATGAAGTCGGAGTCCACGTAGTTGAAGAGTAGGTTTATTCGTAACAGGTGCTGCGCAGCAGCTCAACAGCAAGGCAGATAGTCAACTGTAAAATGGCTCATTCAAAATACATTCTAAATAGAACTAAAGGGACAAGAGAAAGAACAGACAAGAAGAAGAGTTCCAGAAAGACTAGAGTGAAACATTAGCAAAACATTACATCACCCTCTCTCCTTCAAAACAAGGAAAGAAAGAAAGGAGAAACTGAAAAAGAAACAAGCACGAGAAGGGAAACAGGAAAAGAGGAAGAGAAACATTAGCGATATCTTGCAGGAACAAAACGAGTACGAACACTCCTGCGAGGTTGAACAGGAACAATAGAAGTAGAAGGCAAAACAGAACTACCTTCAGAAGAAAGGTGATTTACAATGGGTTCACCCACTTTGACAACTCTGGCAGCATTCCACCAATGCTTCATATTCACTCTCACAGAGTTACCACACACTTTGTCAATAACAAAAGGCTCAGAAAACTTGGGACTACCTTTAGTGGTGTGAACAGGTAATTTTACACAAATTTTCTCACCCACCTTGAATGGTTGAGAAACAACTTTCTTCCTGGAGTCAAAATCATTTTTCTGCTTAGACTGGGCATACATTACGTTAGACCTAGCAACTTCATCTAAATTGTCAAGGGAATTCAGTTTAACCCAACGTGACATCCACCCATGACAAACTTTGGAACATGGTTTTCTCCCACGCAACAACTCAAAGGGTGACACTTTGGTAGAGGAATGAGGTGTGGTGCGATAGAACCACAACATAGATCTAACCGCGTTGGGTACATGACAGTGCTGGGCAATGGCCCACTGAGTGCAATTTTTGAGGACCCTGTTCATACGCTCAACAAGACCGTTCGTTTGAGGGTGATAAAGGGCACTCCTCAAATGATCAATACCACTTTGACACACAAAAGAGTTAAACTCTTGACTGATAAATTGGGAACCATTATCGCTTACAATGGAGGAAGGAAAACCTTCACGCAAGAACAGGTCCTTCAGAAAATCAATCACATTCTTGGAATTGGCCTCGCTAACAAAACGGACCTCTGGCCACTTTGAGTAATAGTCAACAGCAACTATAGCGAACCTGGAGGAAGAAGGAAGTAAATAGAAGGGACCCACTAAATCAATACCTATTTTTTCCCACGGCCTGTCAGGGAAAGAAATGGGTTGCAAAGGAGGAGAACGTATCTTCAAACATTTCTCAGCACTTGAACAGACAACGCATTCCTCAACAACAGTATCAATTTCCTGATCCATCTTGGGCCACCAGTAATGTTCTCTAACCCTTCTCTTAGTTAATGTCTTGCCCAGATGACCCTCATGTGCACCTTTAACAATCCTGATTCTGAGGTCACTAGGAGGAATGAGTCTATCGCCACGCATGAGCAGACCTCCTTCAATAGAGAGTTCCTCAGAAACTTTAACAAAGGTTTGAAGGGAAACATGAACATTCTTCTCTCTGGGCCAACCATCTTTGACATATCTAACCACTTCATTGAGAAGGACGTCATTAGACAGATGCTCCCTCCATTCTGCCTCACTGATGGAACGCATATCATCCATACCAACAAAAGCAACAAAACAATCTTCCTCATCATAATCCTCCTCCCAATCTCCTTCACAGTCAACGTCAACGGGATTCCTTGAAAAATAATCTGCTCTAGTGTTTTTGTTACCCGGTATGTAGCTAACTTCAAAGTCAAATTGGAGTAATTTAGTAGAAAGTCTAGCAATTCTAGGGGAGTGTTCCTTGATACGGACACCAGTAAGGATAGAAACTAAAGGACTGGGATCGGTCCTCAAACGGAAATGCTTGCCCCAGATGTAGGGATTGAACTTTCTTACTGCCCACCAGCAGGCTAAGAGTTCCTTTTCAATCACCGCAAAATTGGATTCAGCTCCACGGAGAACTCTCGAAGCATAACCCAGGGTCTGCTCAACACCACCAACTTCCTGAGTGAGAACGGCCCCCAAACCAAACCCACTGGCATCCACGGGGATGGTACACATAGCATTGGGATTGAAAGGTTTTAAAACTTTAGAACTGATCAATTCTTGTTTGATCCAGGCAAAAACTCTTTCACAACCGGCATCCCACAAAAAAGGAACTTCTCTTTTAAGCATGTTGGACAACAGTTGTACCCTAGAGGCATTGTCAGGTATAAACCTGGCATAAAACTCACAAAGTCCAATAAATGACTTTAAACCACTTTTGTCCTTAGGTGCAGGGCTATCGACTATTGCTTTGACTAGGCCAGGTCTGGGTTCCACGCCATTCTCAGACAACACATGACCAAGATACTCTACCTTCCGTGCCCTAAAAACACATTTTTCTTTCTTCAAAACAACACCAGCATTGCCCAAAGCTTTTAAGACCTCTCTCAAAATTTCATCATGGGCATCACAAGTTTTTCCATGAATAAGCACATCATCCTGGAAAACAACAACTCCGCTAATACCTTTCAAAATATTGGTCATGATCCTCTGGAAAACTGCTACCGCAGAGGCTAGCCCAAAAGGCATACGGCAGTACTGAAAGGAACCTACAGGGATACAAAGGCAGTGAGGTGTCTGGAAGCAGGATCTAGAACCACCTGGTGGTACGCAGATGCCAAATCTAGTTTGCTAAATCACTTGGAACCATCAATAAGTGACAACATGTCAGGAATTTTGTGGCGGGGAAAGGAATCTACCCAGATGTTCTTATTTAAACTGTGTAAATCAACACAGACACGAAGTTCCCCATTCTTTTTTTAGCGACCACTAAGGGAGTGTTGATGAAATCATCACTTTGAATAGGGAGATTGTTACTTGTGGAAGGCTGGTCATCAGTTTGAACAACAGAGATGGAGATGGGATCTTTAGTGCCAGGGCGGAGAACCATCTTAAACAGACCTTGATGGAACCAACCAAGGATGTTTAATCCTTTGATTGAAACATACACTTTGCCAAAAATGTTCCTCCCTCTGAATTCAATAGAATCCTCAAAATAACCCTTGAGTTCAATCCTTCTACCCTCATAATTAAGAGGAGACCTGTCAGGAGGAAAAAGTTTGCGATCACCCCAAACCTCTTCGATGAGTTCTTGAGTAAGCATGGTTATCCTAGCACCTGAGTCTACTAACAAGCAAACTATTTTATCACCAATGCCAATATCAGTGTATGGATCCACACATTCACACTCAGGATCATCAACACTGACGCCAACAACGGCAACCATATCTCTTAAATCGTCTTGGATGTTGGTATCATCTTGGTTGCAGTCAGAAACATAGGCAACAGAAGTAGGGTTGCAGTTATTGTTCCACTGTTTGTTGGGCTGAGGTAGAGAAGCATTTCTTTTTACACTTTGGCACACTTTAGCAAAATGACCTAACTTACCACACAATCTACTGGTGACATTTTTAGCTGGACAAGGACGTCCAGACTTAGAATGAGGAAAATTTCCACATTTGAAACAAATATTAGTTTGTTTAAAGAATTTGTTGTCAGTACGACCTGAAGCAATTGCCTTATTGTCTACAATTTTAACAACACTAACAGTTTCTTCTTTACAAAATGACGTAGAGGGTTTTCCATCAAGCTCTTTGACGGAAAGTTTAGAAAATTCAATACTTTTAGCAACACGTACAGTTTCTTCAAGTGAGGGATTACCTAAAGAAAGCAATTTTTGTTGTATACTTTTATCTAAACATTTGCAAATGTATTGATCCCTAATCATTTTATCTCTGAAATTTTCAAATTCACACTCTGCACTAAGTACTCTCAGTGCGGAAATGAAGTCTTCAACCTTTTCTCCTTGCTTCTGTTCACGTTTGTAGAATTTATGTCTGACAACAACCAAACTGGGTTTGCTATCAAAACGTAATTCTAGAAGTCTTACAGTTTGATTATAGTCATCCAAATCCTCTTCTCCTGGAGGAAGTACTAACGGAGGTAAATGTTTAAATATGGAGCGACCTTCAAACCCAAGGCTATTCAAAAGAAGATACTTTTTCCTTTCTGCTCTGTATCTCGATGCACCAATGGCTCCTAAATAAGTAGTAAACGCATCAAACCACTTCTTCCAATTAATAGGGGGTTCCCCAGGAAGATCAAGAAAAGGTGGTGGAGGAAAAACTGCCTGTAAACTCATTTTGCTTGGAGAAAATGGTATAGTTCAAGAAGAGAAAAACAACTGTGAACAGCAGAAATCCAAATATTTTTGTGAATAATTCTTTGTGAAGGAGAAGATGAGTTCCTTGACCTTAACAGTTATACAACAAAAGTAAAAAAAAACGAACTGAAACTGTTGAAACAAAAGAAGGTAAAATAGAAGCCTTCCCTGTGGAGAAAAAACGATTAAAAAGCAAGGTGACAAAATGTTCTGATACCGTTTTGTAAATGAGGTGAGGAGTCGGTTGAAGAGACACTTAGTTCGTCGCTGCTGCAGTTCACACAGTAAATCTGTTCAAGTACGCGTTGATCTGACTTGCGTGTTTACGATCCTTTCAAAATTAAAAAAAAAAAGATCCTCAAAATGGCGCTTGACGATGCGTTTCACGAGATCAACGTTGCGTTCCAGTGACGCGTTTCAGTAACCAAGGCGTCACGTTCCACACACGCTTGTAACAATGCGCTATTGTCGTAGAAGCGTAGATAGCGTAGGCAGGATAGTGAACGTCATCCCATGGCAGTACGCTGACAACGTAGAAAAAGTAAGAAGATTGCGCAGATGACGTGGAAAGTACAAGTAGCACGTATTCGCATACGTCAGGACACTAGCGCTAAACGAAAAGCTGCCGCCGCTTTGAAGTAAGTTAAAAATTGTACAGTACCTTGCTCAAAGAAAGCTTGCAGACCTTGCTCAAAGTTTAAAACTTGAAGAGGTGAAGAAGTACAAAAGAGAATTGTACGATTCTCGGAGGGTACTTCACTCGCGGTTTTTCCCGAGTAGAAATCTTGTTTCTTGAATACACGCGTGGATAGCAGACACCTGTTGACGATCGTCGCCACGTTTTTTGTAGTAATAAAGTCGGAGTCCACGTACTTGAAGAGTAGGTTTATTCGTAACAGGTGCTGCGCAGCAGCTCAACAGCAAGGCAGATAGTCAACTGTAAAATGGCTCATTCAAAATACATTCTAAATAGAACTAAAGGGACAAGAGAAAGAACAGACAAGAAGAAGAGTTCCAGAAAGACTAGAGTGAAACATTAGCAAAACATTACACACACTTCATCCATTTGTCTGTAGGTGTGTCATTCATATTTTTCTCCAACCGACTCAAGCATGCATAAATGAGCAGTGTGTCAGCCCACTTCAACTAGTGGCTGACTTTACTATGAGATACAGCATGCTTCCCTTTCACAATGAGCTCATCCACACACAAAGTAGTTTCATTCAGTGCCAGGGAGTACTCTCGTAATGTGTGCTTTTTGAGCCAAAAACAAATGTTTTTGTTTAGTCAATGTTTTTGTTCTTGAATTGACAAACACCTGCAGCTTCCCAAACAATAAAGTTGTGCAAAAACCGTGAGACAACAAAACAGAATTGCCAAAAGGCTGGCAGACACCTCCAAACCTATGGGCTTTGCCATTGCTTGATACTAATTAAGCCTTATCTGTTGTCTTGTGGCACAGGAACCAAATGGAGCATGCGCAAAATCTTTCGAGTTTCACCATCAGGTAACCTTTTCGATAGTTTATAACATTAAAAAGAAAAACATTCCAGATAGCCTAGCAAAGAGAACATTGAAAAAAATATTTCATCCTCGAATGAAAAAGTCTGAAATTCCTCAATGAAAACATACGAAGCCAATCTTAAATTTTATCTGATTTCCATAACAGACTTCAAGAGATGATTCATGCTTTCCCAGTCATGAAAAGCAAGTGTTTCTGGTACAGCTTAGGTATCCATGTTTTTCAGAAAGAGATGGAGAGGCAATATTTATTTTCACTCCTTTGTTGTTTATCTAGAGGATCTGCTACTGCCGAGCTTTTAGTGTTGTGTAAACATAGCCAACTGTCTTCAGAAACGAAAGTCATGTTTATTGTTTTGGAATAAAAATGGTAAGCGGTCGTAATGAATGTAAGCTGCAGCCCTGTGTTTCAAAACATTTCCTAATTAAATCACAAAAGTTGTGGATGTAAGCCTTCTTAAGGCAACCGGCTAAACACACTTTGTGGTTGCCAAAGTTTGCACATCTTTTTCCTCCTTGCTTGTTCATTGTTGTCAGTAGAAAAGCCAGGGTAGTTACCAGCAGAGACAATGGGGGATTTAAGGTAAGTTGGTTCAACTGGGGCCTATTGCACCACCAGCACTGAGGTTCCAGATGGCCTTATAAGCATTGAGGGGCACATTTCCTATTATTTCATGCAACGCGGCACTGCCAGGAAATTTGCTGCATTTCGTGAAAGTGAAACTGCAGAAATGCTCCATATTCACATAGTATGTAGAACTTCGGCTCTTTCCTAGCGTTGGGGCACGATGTGCTGTCCAGCATTTGGCGTTGTGGCGTGGCACAATAAGATTTGTTTTATTTATTTACTTAAATCCATTCGGCCGTATGCTGGAGTTAACTACCCACCACCCTGCCCCTTCCCCGCCCCGCAACGCCGCAGCACCCCCTCGAGGAGTCGCCACTGCTTAGAGGCATATTATTCTTTCTCACATGGAATGAGGAAGTAACAAGAAGAAATAAAGATATTGCTCCATTACGCCTCTGTTGGGTATGCACATCATTTTGGCGCATATCCAGATTTACACATCTTTGTAAATCTAGGTTTGCATCAAAAGACATGAGTGGATGCATGGGAACGCCCATGCTCCAGCCATATAGCTCCTTCCCAATGCAGAGTAAATCAAGGCAACACTGTATGCTTCATTGCATTACTTTGTATTTAACAACCCATGCAAAGTAGTTTTGTGTGGCTTAGTAAATGCCAAAATTGATTTTGTATTGGGGCTGCACCACAAAAGTGACACAACCCTGTTGCAAAATCACAGTTCATCTGGGCTTGAATGTAGACAAAGATGCAGAAATTCAATTAAATAAATTAAACTAATGAAATTCTATGGAAAACTTTGCAAATTTAGTGTCACTTAAGTGAACTATTTTTGATATTTTGAGGTACCAGGAGGAGGGGGAAGCGTAGAAGAATAATGATCATAGAAATGATGGTGTTAGAAGATGTTACGAGACCTACACTTGTACCAAGAAGAAAAGTATTTTTCCTATACTCATTTATGGGCCATACTTTCCAAAAGCATTGCCTCTCATACAATAGCAATGTTAGATTTAGCGGGGAAGAGGGTAAACTAATGTTAATTTCTATTTGTAGCTCATTAACCTGTTTACTTATTTGTTTGTTCATTTGATAGTAACAGGGTCAGATACCTATGGTGTTGGGCGGAAGTATGTTGAAGGGCCTGCATTGAGTGCATGTGAGATTGAAGGGACTGTCGCTTCCATACAAGATGTAGTTGATTGTGGTTTGAATGCTTTATCTTATTAAGATCAGGAACCTGAATGGATTCTGACCTAGTCTTGAGGGAGGTCGCAAAAATTATTCTAACAGTTGCAGTACAGGAAAGTATGACTTTTATCAAGATTTTAGATGAGTTATCTGTCCGTGGACAGAATGGAATTTTATGGAGAGAGCGTTTTGTACCTCCTGTAGGGTTGAGATTTAAATTTTTTATTATAGCTCATGACGGTCATCTAGGGCAATCTTTGACAAAGCAAAGACTCAAAAGGAAGTTTTGGTGGCCAGGATTGAATGATCAAGTAAACTTGTGGGTCGAATGATGCAGTGCCTGCAAAGAGAGGGAGAAAAGGTCAAAAGTGGGTAACAAACATGTCTTGGGCCATATTGAGGATCCAGGGTTATCGGGGAATACTGTTTGTTTGGATTTCATTGGCCCTTTGTCCGGCATGAGACATGATATGAGATTTGCTTTAGTTATGATTGATGTTCATTCAAAGTGGTTGATTATGAAGTTCATGAAAGAGGTAATAACCAGCCCTGCTACTTGTGCTTTGGAAGCAGTGTTTGCAGAGTTTTCCATTCTTATTATCGATAATGGGTCCCAACTCACTTCAGTTCTTGCGGGATCAAGCATAATCATACCTCATTGCACAATCCCCAAGGAAATTGAATTGCTGACCCAGCTAATAGATTGGTCAAAGGGTCCATTCAAATGGCATTGGCTAATGACTGTGATGTTAAGAAGATAGTTAGTGATATGGTGTGGGCATATCGGACCACTATTAATAGTGTCACATAGAAATGTCCATTTCAGGAGATGCATAGACATATGCCAGGAACTAAATGAGCTCCTCATGGTTAAAGGTGTGGGTCTCTTCAGCTGTATAGCAAACTGTTTCTTTGGAGGGGGAGTAAGTTCAAAGTGAGAGACTGGGTCAAGATAACATATGGGCACATGCATTGTGGTCTGGCAAAATGTAATGGCCCTTTTAGAATCAAACATGTTAGTAAGTTCTTTGTTGTCCTGGAGAATGGCGACAGGTGGAACTTCTGGAATGTGGCGTTGTACCGGAGAGATGGTGTATGTCTGAAAGAGAGTGAAGGGTGCTATGGAGTAATGATGGGAGATGAAGAGTTGCGTGACGTGAAATGTGATCTCTCTAGGCCGACAAGGAGTGACGTGAGAAATGAGCTTGTGGATGATGCCAGTGTTGTCCTAGAACATAGAGAACATGGACTTTCATCTTATCTCTCTGATTATTTGAAGTGAATACTTTATAGGTTACTTAGAGGACTTATTTCCCTTGCTTTTAGAGGAGGTTTACGTTCGAAATTATGGTTGTATTATTTCAGTAAACTTATCATATGTCTTCTTATTGGGTTACTGTTTATTGTTATTTGTAAATGTTTGATTTTGTTTTAGAGATTTTTAAGAAATGCTATGTGAAGGGAAGGGGATGTGTTATGATGTCACATGTTTTTATGACAATGTTGTCATTCTGTTCAGAGAATGTTGAGGAGGTAGGATTTCAAGGTGGTCAATTACATCCTGGCTCTCTTTGGTGGATCACACTCAGGTTGTGTGCTACAAAAAAGCTCATTATCACATGAACATTGCCGCTTTAGACTTCCTCCATTACAACACCCCCTCCCCAAGCCCCTAAAGACCCAAGAGAGCCCACACCTAAGGCCAGTCCGGCAGCAGTGTCCTGGGGTGCCCACCACCGGGACATAGTGGTTTCCCGGCCCACAGCAGCGCATGTAGGGAAACCTGTGTTTGCTCTCACGTGGCTGGAGCATTTTTAAATCTCCTTCCATGTGGCAGTAATCTCCAATTCCACTCCTGATGGGTGGGAGTGGACTTCATATTTGTTCCCCTGCTCGCATTGAAGCGGGCAGGGAAACAGATCTAAATATTGCTCACACCCACTGGGAGCAGTATTATTAGCTGGTCCCTGTGGGTTGAAGCAATACCGACTCCCCCTGGATGCTGGGAGCTGGTTGGGCCCACAGGGGCCTTGGAGCTCTTCTGCGGCCCCCAACAACAGTGTGGTGAGTGCTCTGGTTGGGCACCAAGGCACCCACCCTTTGTTGAGCCAGCGTGAGGGATGAGATTCCAGGGGCCAAAATTGGCCCAGGGAGGGCATGCCCCTCTCCATAATGCGGCCAGGCCCCTGGAATGGGGTCTGAAATCAGCCCAGAGTGGGTGGCCTCATGCACCTTCCCCCTTTAAACTTTTACCAGACACCGGGGGATTGGGTTCCTGTGGCCGAAGTCTGCCTGGGAAGGGGTGCTGCATGCCCCTTTCCCCTTCATTATGCTGCCTACAAATATCACCCGGTCCATGGGCATGTGGTCCCTGCAGCAGAAATTAGCGGTCTACATTCCCCCCTCTCCATTAAAATTGTTAAAGAGGAGAGGTCAAAGAGAGCACAATCCTGGAAGGCATATACAAAAGAGACTGATAGGTCATATAATGTCAACAACACTTTGAACTGTATATATCTTGTGAATTAGGTTTCAGGACAAGACAAGGAAGTAGATAAAGTTCATGTTTATGTTTTCATTTTCTTTATTTGAAGATCCATAAAATCAGGGTTGAGAAAAAACCGCCGACACGAGTTTCGTCAGTACTTTCAATCAGTACTCAGACTTTTTCAAGGCTATGATGAAGAAAATTACCCCAGAGCTTGTAACCTCCTGTCATGTATATATGACAATACCAGAGCAACTCAGGAATCAAAAATGGGGAACAAAGGTCCACAACATCCTATGTGGTCATCTGAAGTAAAATTGTGTACGGTATGATGAATCAAAGTACTAACTCAAGCTCCACGAGCGGTAAATAATCCCCACAAGTGTTTAAAGGTATATCCAAGAAACTGTGTAATTTGGACTCCCACGAGCGGTAAATAATCCCCACAAATGTTTAGAGATGTATCCAAGAAAATGTGCAATTCGAACTCCCTGTATAGATTACACAGGAAGTATTCCACACTAGGGGGTCATTATGATTGATTTTACTGACAAAGATATAGAAAACATGAATACAGCAGGATTACTCAAATAATGTTGTGTTGTTGAGAAAATGGGGAGATATGGATAAGTGGAAATAATTTGGACAAAGAAAAGAGAGGAAAGCAATGACAAATCAACATTAGCATTCCCAGTAAGAGAAAAGGAAGAAGTGGTAAAAGAATTTCCTATGAGAGAAATACCTGGAGGAGGATATGTACATGTACCTTGGGGCAGATAAGACATGTTATCATTCACAAATGATTTTCCTCGATTGAGAGAGAAACCAGTTGAGTGGTATAGACAAGTAGATCGATTTGTGAAGGTTTCAAAAGTCTTATGGGAAGATTTAGATGGGTTGTTTTACATAGTAGTACCAGCAGATGTGTGGTCAGAATGTAAGATTACAGTGGATTGGCCCAAAGAGGAATATACACGAGAGAAGGTAACAGGTGCTCCTGGACCTGAAGTGATGCGAAAATATGAACAAGTTATAGTGTTTTTGAAAAATAAAATTCCACCAAAAGAAACAGATTGGGTAAAAACAGACAGGACAATACAGGAGGCCAAAGAGTCAGTTCATGCATTTTATGAAAGACTGTATTGGTATTTAAACAGTACAGTGGATATGAGGAATTGAATGAAAAAGGTAAGTGTCATTTTGTATATCGCTTGGTGTTTGGATTGAGACCAGAGATAGGGGATATGATGAAACATAATTTAATGGGATGGCAGTCATGTTCCTTGGATGAAGTCCTGAGACATGCAAAATATTGTGTTAATGAAGTTGAGGTAAAACAGAGAAAACTCAAAGAGAAAGCAATGTGGGCACTAGTAAAGGTTGCAGAACATCAAGTAGCTCAGTTAGAAAATAAGAATGCAGAAGGTAACCAAAATAGAGTGAAAGGAAATTCTAGCAAACCAAAGTTAACTGGAAATATAGAAGAATTAAAGAAGAAGAATCCGTGTCATAATTGTGGTAGGATGGGACATTGGAGAAAAGAGTGTAAGTGTCCAGGTAGTTAATCCACAGTGTCAGGTGCCACAACCTCCACTTTCTCACAATGTAAACCTACAGGGATGCAGTACAGAGACAGGATTCTGCGCAGGAGACCAGGTAACGAGAAATAATAGAGTGAATGTGAGTCCACAATATTGGCTGAAAGAGGACAGAAGCGAGTCGGATGATAGTTTCTGACGGTGCCTGGGAGAGGGAGAAGAGTGCGTTCTTGGTGCTACTCTAGAGGTAGATCAGTCTGGTCCATATGTGAATGGAAAGGTGAATGATGTAGTTGTGACTTTCCTAGTGGACACATGTACTACCCGTTCTACTGTTAAATCACACATTCAAGTGGTAGGTGTAGCAAATCAGCAGATTTAAACGTCTTTAACAAAACCAATTGAAATAGAGATTGGAAATTTCAAAGACATGCATCGATTTGTCGTGTGTGACAGTAGTCCTGTAAATCATCTTGGAAGGGACATACTGTGTAAAATGAACTGTGCCATTTATTGCTCCAAACTCCAGATGAGGATAGTCTGTATAAAATGACAATGACACTAATTGAAGCAGAAAAGATTAAAATGTTTCCTGTGTTTGATCGAGAACAAATACCCAAAGAACTGAGGGCCATATGTAGGTAATCTCTCTTTACTGATTCTTAAATACCAAATTTTACCGATTTGGTATTTGAGAATTGGTAAATAGTATGTAGGGTAAAATTTGGTAAATTTTACAGATTCAGTAATATTCGGTATTACTGAATCGGTATTTACCAATTCGGTAATTCCCAATCATTCCTATGGGCCTCCAGGCCCATTAGAATGAATGGGAAGCCATTTACTATTACTGATTCGGTAAATACCGAATCGGTAATAGGGGGAACATATTCAAGGGTGGCAGGGTGTCACATTGACACCCTGTTGCACCCCTGAATCGTGCATGTGTACACATGTATGTCTGCCACATTGCACTGAGAAAAAAGCAAAAAATTGCTTTTTCAAAGGTATTCGGTATTTACCACCAACTTATAGTTGGTAGTAAATAACGAATCCTTAAGGCTAAAATGCACTCACTTGAGTGCTACCTATATAGGCTGTAAGGAATCGGTAATTTACCGATTCCTTAAAATAAGCAATCGGTATTTTACCGATTCCTTAAAATAACAAATCAGTAAATTACCGATTCCTTATTTGCAGCATCCTACATCTCTAATCCCTAAATACCGGTCGGTAACAGTGAAATTCAGCAAATTTCACCGTTACCGACCAATATTACCCCACCTACATATGGCCCTTAAAGATGTAGTAAAAGAGCAAGTGCGGAATTTTACAGGAGAAGATATTGGTTTGATGAAAAATGCAGATCCTGTAAAAGTTTCTATAAAAGAAGGAGTAAGCTATCCGAATACACCTCAATACAAGATGACAGTTGAGACAATTGAAGGAATAACACCATTGATTGAAAAAATGACTCAAGAAGGATTTTGAGAGAAATAGGAAGCAGTCCTTGTAATTCACTGATAATGGGATTGAAAAAGCCGAATGGAACGTTCAGAGTAGTACAGGAACTGAGAAAGGTAAATAAGATAGTCGTTCCATGTTGTCCAATTGTGCCAAACCCAGCAATCATTTTATATCAGATTCCACATGATGCAGAATGGTATACAGTCATTGATCTATGTAATGCTTCTTCACAGTTCCATTACACCCTAAAATCAATATTTGCGTTCCAATTTAAAAAACATATTTTAGTATGGTGTCGAATTCCTCAGGGGTATACTGAAAGTTCCTCAATCTTTAATTAATTGTTAAAGAAATCATTAGAAGATCTGAGTTTACCTGGAGAATCAGTTCTAGTGCAGTACATTGACGATCTGTTAGTGGCGTAAAAAACAAAAGAAGCATGTGTTACAGACACTGTTACATTGTTAAATAATCTGGCAGATGAAGGACATAAAGTGTCACCGTCAAAAGTTATGTCAAAAGGAAGTACAATATTTGGGGCACAAGATTGCTAAGGGAATCAGACATGTCACCTTAGAAAGGATTAAATTGATACAAGGAATGAAACCTCCAAAGACACAAAGACAGGTGAGAATGTTTCTTGGAATATTTGGATATTGTCGACAATGGATTAGTGGATTTTCGCTAAACCTTTGCAAAAATTGACAAAAGCAGATGTAAAAGACCCAATAACTCTGAATAAGGCAGAACTGGAAGCTTTTGAGCAACTAAAAACAAGTCTATGTGAAGCACCAGCTTTAGGAATGACAGATTATGAAAAAGCGTTTGAGCTATATTGCAGTGAGAGAGAAAGATGTGCTTTGTCAGTCTTAATAAAGAGACATGGAAAGCTAAGAAAGCCAATTGCATACTTTTCTGCTGTTCTGGATCCCGTTGCAAAGGCATTGTTGGGATGTTTAAAGGAAGTAGCTGCTACAAGCATGAGTATTGAACAAAGTGTAGGTATAGTGATAGGATTTCCGTTGAGAGTATATGTACCTCACTCTGTGGAGATTCTCCTCACTAGAAGTAAGACACAGTATCTTACCCATAACAGAATGACAAAATATGAGAAGACAATTCTAGAAACACACAATGTTACAATTTCAAGATGATTAAATGTGAATCCATCTACATTATTACCTGATGCCATGAATGTGGAAGTAAGAGATTAAGTGAATCACAAACGTCTGGATGTACTAGAATATTGTACTAAACCAAGGTCTGACATCAAAGATGTATCTTTACCTGAATCTGACTACGTGATGTTTGTGGATGGATCATGTCTGAGAACAGATGAGGGTGTATTGAGCGCTGTTTGTACAGTAACAGATGTTTTGGAAGCATCTTGTCTGAAAGGAATCAGTTCAGCTCAAATTGCAGAACTGATTGCTTTAATTCGAGCATGTGAGTTGGGAAAAGAAATCAGGATCACCATAGTGACTGACTGTCAATAGGGATTTGGGGTTGTCCATGATTATGGTCAACTGTGGTCCCAAAGAAGTTATATGACTTTGGTAGGATCCCCCATCAGAAATGCTGAATTTGTGAAAATGTTGATTGATGCCATACAATTGCCAGATAAGCTAGCAGTGGTTAAGCTTGCAGCCCATAAAAAAAGGAGATGATTATATAACAAGAGGTAATAAATATGTTGATTCAATTGCAAAATACTGTGCCAAAAATCAAGCATCCATTAATCAGGATAGACAAACTGAACATGTTTCAAGTCCTTTGATGCTAACAACTGTAGTGAAGACATGGCAGGAGGTAAAACAAATGCAGGAAGAAGCTAGTGAAGAAGAAAAGGATAACTGGTTAAAGGCAGGATGTAGACAAAGAGAAGAGGATGAAATCTGGGTTTTTTAAAGATGAAAAACCAGTAATGCCAGATAACATGATTTCAAATATGGCCTGAATGTATCATGGTCAAGCCCATATTGGAAGAGATGCTATGATCAGGTTGTTTAGACAGACATGGTATAATCCAAAGTTTAGGATAATTGCTAAAAAGCCTTTGTCAAAAAAGCCTTGTTTGTCAACAACTGAACCCAAGAAGAAAAACTGTTGTGAGTCTGGGAACCATAGGACCGGAGGATGGTCCATTCACTAGAATGCAATTGGATTTCATTGAGCTTCTTCCATGTAACAGATTTAGGTATATGCTTGTGATTAATTGTCTATTCTCACGATGGGTTGAAGCATTTCCCATTCGGCAACTGTTGCCAAACTCCTGTTATGAGAGATAATACCACGCTACGATTTCCCAGTAACTATTGAAACAGATCGTGGAACTCACTTCCACAATGAACTAATGCAAATGATTTGTGAAGCTCTGGACATTCATCAAACGTTGCATTGTGCTTACAGACCAGAAGCTTCAGGGGTGGTTGAACAAGTAAATGGAACAATAAAAAACAGAATCGCTAAAATGTGTTTGGCCACAGGACTAAAATGGCAGATGCCCTGCCACTTGTTCTAATGACGCTGAGGAGTACCCCTGACAAGAGAACAGGATTAAGCCCATATGAGATTTTGATGGGAAGAGTAATGAGACAAGCATTTGTACCAGTTGATAAACTGTTGAGCATAAATGATGATATCATACTGGATTACTGCAAAAATCTGTCTGACGTAGTAACTTCTATGTTCCATCAGGTGGGAACTGAGTCACAAACGAAATAAAAACATCCAGCTCATGATCTAGTTCCAGGAGATTGGGTACAGATAAAAGTTTACAGGAGGAGAAGTTGTTTGGTGCCTCGATGGCAAAGACCACGGCAAGTCATTCTTGTTAGTACAACTGCAGTTAAGTGTGCTGGACTCAAAAGATGGGTGCACGCTAGTCACACTATTCGTGTGCCAGAGCCTGAAAATCTGCAGGAAGAAAGTGAACGCACCACTGATTCAGATACTGAAGGTGAACCAGAAAGAGATCCAGATACTGAAGCTCGACCTGTACGTTGACATCTGGAGATATCAGCTACTAGCTCTGCATCAGAAGGAGAAAATGAAATTGTTGAAATACCAAATATTGAAGATCGACCTGTAAGTCGAGATTTGGTAGAGACTGATACCAGCAAGGACACTGAGCAAAGTTGAAAGAAAGCTGGTAATTCGGAAAATACTGTAGGACAGTCTGAAAGCTCTGAAAGCAGGAACCGAAATCTCGAAACTGGCGACAAGGAAATAACTCACGATGAGGATGAACTTCCAGGAACCAGCTATGGAGAAGTTCCTAACAGAGTGAAAGAACTAACCAAAGACAGTTTAAAATCTGAAAAAAAAATCAGACCCTGTGAAATTCTTTATAAATGAAACTGTAGAAAGAGCTGAAACAGAGGCAGATGACAGTGATGATGAAACTGATTTAAGAAGAAGTTCGAGAAAACGAATTTGGAGAGTGGAGCAAAACACTACTGAACCTGAAATAAAAAGAGTAAGAAAAGCAGATAATTGACCTAAAGAAATTGATGAACTGAAAATTAAACTGGTTAATAAAGCAAAAGAGCAGGAGGATCAAGTAAATGAAATAACCAGTCAAAAGGAATCGTTGGGGAAGAAAATAGAAGTTGTTTAAAGGCTAAAAAGAGTGAGAAGACCAAATCAAAAATACAAATCACCTGAGTGGAGCTACATGATGCTGCCTCCAATAAGGGAAGTAAACAGCAGCCAAGATAATGTATAAAGTTAAGATCTTGAAAAGGAAAGTGAGTAAACTGTAATGTAAAGAAAGTAAAAGGATTTTCTAAATGTAACAGTGAAAAGAATTGGATATCTATATATAGATCCGAGTGAAAGCTATAATTGAATTTGAAAGAACATTGTAAGTGGAATAAGATTGTCAAGAGACAATTTATAGTAAAGAGATTGAAATTTTTGCTGTGTAATAAAAAAAATGCCTACTAATGAAGTGACTAAATCTAAATGTTCTATTTTTAGAAAATGGTGTAGAATGTGCTTAATTTGTACTGCAATATTGATGTTGATATGGTTAGTTCTTGCTATTTGTATTCCTTTCACTCCTGACATTGAAAGACTGAAAACAAATGAGAGTCTGAAAGATAAAAATATTGTTTTGAAGAATGAGCAATTACATGAATATTGGCCTGAAATCTATCAAGATAATTCGATTAGCAATTTTTCTAAAAATACCTTTTCAAAATTATTGCTGAATATGTGAGAACCATGGATGCCAGCGACTGCTATGTTTGTGTAAAGTTGCCTGCATCTGTGTCGGAAGGTGTTACCTACCACCATTTGCCATTTATTATTTATTTATTTGTTAAACTTATCAAGCGCACAGCTACCCAAAAAGGGTTTCCCGGCGCCAAGACTAAGCGTGGGCGTAAAATCCGTTTCGCGGGCGAATTTGCGGATTTTTGACGATTTTGCGATCCGCAAATTGTGCGAATTTACCCAATAAACCACAAATTCGAAAGCTACAAATTATTTTACTTGGTCGCGCTTGAAAAATACAATGTCACGCGCACGGCGTTGTCTTACCGTGATTCTGAGTCCGCCGAGTTGTTTTTCTTCAGGTTTTGCGTGTACGGCGACATTTTTGATCTTGCTGCGTGATCGCGCGAGAGTTTTTCAAACGCAATTACGTTATCGCGGCTTTCCATCTTGCACAGGAAATCCACCGCAGGAAGCATGAACCTTGTGAAAATGATGATTTTGATCAGAATAACTCCTCAGATTGACATTTGACTGCACTTTTTGGTGCAGGAGTCCATTTTTTGGGGTGGGGTGGGAGGAAGGAAGTGCCTCAGAGTCTCCAACTTCCTGTTCCTGTCCAGCAGGCTCCTCCCGGTGCTTTGTGCATGTACTGGTCACTTTTCATTTGGCTGTTGAGCTGGAAGGATTACTTTCTGTGACTGCTGCTGGATTTGTATTTGAGGACTTTTTGGACTTTGGAGTTTGGATCACTTTTGGACTTGAGATTTTACAAGTAAGTTGGTGTTGTTTGTTCCGGAAATTGCAGTTGAGGCAACTACAGTTCTAAAACTTTTTCACAACTTTAAGAAAATATATATTGTGGTGGGTAGCCACAGTATCTAGTAGGCCCAGGGTTAGTCATGGGTGCATGATACAACTGTTTCTGTGATTTGTTTTTTAACTTAATTCTCATTTATGTCATGGAATTTTAGCTCACTGTTATATGTTGATTTTTTTTAAAATGTTGGGGTGCTTGTAAAGCCTCACTAGCCAGTAGGCCCAGGTGTAGTGAGTGGTGCATGGGCCTAGTCTTTCTGTGGGGTGTCTTGAATTTAAACATCATTGAGGGCATGGATGGCAAGGGATTGTGGTGATTTTTGAGTGTTTTTGACTTTTTGGGGTGGTGTTGGGGCCTGGCCATGTGGGTGGAGGCCATTTTGAGGCCTGGCCATGTGGTGGGGGGTCAAGGGGCCATTTTGAAGCCAGACAGTGTGCTCAGGCCTGTACCCAGTTTGCCTTGCTTTCAACCATTATGCCCAGGTGTTGTGAGTGGTGCATGGGCCTAGTCTTTCTGTGGGGTGTCTTGAATTTAAACATCATTGAGGGCATGGATGGCAAGGGATTGTGGTCATTTTTGAGTGTTTTTGACTTTTTGGGGTGGTTTTGGGGCCTGGCCATGTGGGGGGCCATTTTGAAGCCTGGGACAGGCAGCGCCTGACCATGTGGTGGGGGTCAAGGGGCCATTTTTAAGCCAGACAGTGTGCTCAGGTCTGCACCCAGTTTGCCTTGCTTTCAACCATTATGCCCAGGGGTACTCAGTGGTGCATGGGCCTAGTCTTTCTCAGGGGTGTCTTGAATTTAAACATCATTGAGGGCATGGATGGCATGGAATTGTGGTGATTTTTGAGGGGTTTTCGACTTTTTGGGGTGGTTTTGGGGCCTGGCCATGTGGGGGGCCAATTTGAAGCCTGGGACAGGCAGGGCCTGACCATGTGGTGGGGGTCAAGGGGCCATTTTTAAGCCAGGAAGTATGCTCAGGCCTGCACCCAGTTTGCCTTGCTTTCAACCATTATTCCCAGGGGTACTCAGTGGTGCATGGGCCTAGTCTTTCTCAGGGGTGTCTTGAATTTAAACATCATTGAGGGCATGGATGGCATGGGATTGTGGGGTTTTTTGAGGGTTTTTCGACTTTTTGGGGTGGTGTTGGGGCCTGGCCATGTGGGTGGGGGCATTTTGAGGCCTGGGACTGGCAGGGCCTGGCCATGTGGTGGGGGTCAAGGGGCCATTTTGAAGCCAGGCAGTGTGCTCAGGCCTGCACCCAGCCATGTGGGTGGGGGCATTTTGAGGCCTGGGACTGGCAGGGCCTGGCCATGTGGTGGGGTCAAGGGGCCATTTTGAAGCCAGGCAGTGTGCTCAGGCCTGCACCCAGTTTGCCTTGCTTTCAACCATTATGCCCAGGGGTACTCAGTGGTGCATGGGCCTAGTCTTTCTCTGGGTTGTCTTGAATGTAAACATCATTGAGGGCATGGATGGCATGGGATTGTGGTGATTTTAAGTGTTTTTCGACTTTTTGGGGTGGTGTTGGGTCCCGGCCATGTGGGTGGGTGCCATTGTGAGGACTGGGACAGGCAGGGCCTGGCCATATGGTGGGGGTCAAGGGGCCATTTTGAAGCCAGGCAGTGTGCTCAGGCCTGCACCCACTTTGCCTTGCTTTCAACCATTATGCCCAGGGGTACTCAGTGGTGCATGGGCCTAGTCTTTCTCTGGGGTGTCTTGAATTTAAGTTACAAAAAATGGGAGGTACCCCTGTTACATATGACAGGGTGGGGGAACTTGAGCACTCAAAGAGAAACACCCTGTCTTAGACGTTTTAGGTACGATATCCTACCATATGGACACAGAGAATTGAATACTTTGGAAGTCTATAAACCTATAGGCTCCCAAAATCAAATGAATTAAAACTAAAGCAGGGCAGTGCTAGGTAGACAAGTAGACAGAATGAATAAAACAAGATAATAACACCAAGTGAGAAGATATGTCAGAATATAAACAATAAAATGTATTACCTCCCGAACGGGTTACAATCTAAAAGAATGATTAAAAACCACTATAGGCAGTTCATAAAAACAATCATATACAAGCAAGTGAACACAGTCGACGCAGCGTTTCGGTGCTTAAAAGAATCTTCACACCTTCCTCAGGACGTTCACAATAATTTGATATCTAAAGCAATCAAAGAAACGTTTTTACAGTCAGGTAAAAATTTAATTAATTAACAAAACATTACGCCATTTGTCTACACTTAAGAATAGTTCTAGCTCCTGCATTTTTCTTTTACTATTTAGATATGTTCTCCATTTCAACATGTATAATTACTAAAATATCTGAATTCAGAGCTCCTATGTGACCTGATACTCTAATCTTGTGCCTAGTCAAAATGCTCACAAGGCCACTCTTTTTTATATATATATATATATAGTAGTTATACATCCCTTTATGCCCCGGGTGTGTTGAGCCTTAATGTTCTTTCTGGGGCTTGGCGGGTTTTATACATATATGGTTTTTGAGTACCTGTTGAGGATGTAGGATGAATATGTCAATTCTTTTCATCCAGAAAGCAAGTTTTTATCAGCGGATTTATTCTCGCTCAAGCTGTATAGTAAGGAGGCACAAAAAGTATTCAATAATTTTACTCCCTATTTCTGTGGCAATTTCATAAGAGGCTAAACACTCATAAATTACCTTCTATAAGGATGCACTTATGTTCTAGGTGCACGGAGGGGCCACCGACGGATAATCTCAACACCTAGATACATAGAAATCAATCCATGTTTTAGTTTTCAAATTTCAGGAAGATCATTTGTTTATTATACGTATCGTCCCATATTTATACTGACCTGATATTTACTCAGGCTATCAGTGAAAATTGCAGGACTCTTGTGGATTGTCGCTTCTGAGGGTTCTTCGTAAATTTAGAAACCCCAATTTCTTGGCTCTAGAAAAAATTTGTAACAATAAAGGACCTTGTTTTAATAACCCGGTTCTTTTGAGAAAAAGATTGCTAATACACTTATATGTCGTTAATGCTGTTACACTTATATATCGTTAGTGCTGTTTGAATTAAAGATATGCTTTAACTATCACAAAATAAATAAACTGACAATTCCTTTCCCCGAGTGGTGTTTGCATTGTCCATATTCGGTACTGTATGGAGCATACTGAAACAGGAAGGTAAAGTTTTTTCTTTTGCCTTTACAGTCCCACGCTGTATCTATGTGTTGCAAGGCGTTAAGCACAAATCTATGGGGCATTTAAATCTATTTCGACGATTACGCTATGTGCACAACACCATAGAGGAACAGTATCTGTTAACAAAAAGAGTACCTATTTAAGAAATTACCTATTTAAAAAAATTGGCCATAGGTCGATGATTCGACCAATTCTATTCTTGGATAGGGGGGCAGAGTATATTCCTACCTGTATCTACAGATTCGGCCTCCCTGCTCCTCCGTGCTGTCGTGGTTGTCGATGCCTTTGTGATGGTGCAGACTCTAACTGCAGCCATTCACGATGGTGTTTTTATGCTGACGCCGCTCTTATTGACCCGGAAGTGTATTCGCGGGTGGAATATTTACTTAGACCTCGCATTTTAGAAACACGAAACGTTTGTAATAAGCCAAATAGTACAAATGGCGATACTGTCCATAAGATTAGGTCGAAAGAAAAAATACAATTTGCGAAAAATGCGAGCCGGATGACCCGGAAGTGATCCATTTGCTGATACGATGGAAAAGAGGAAACAATGCTGATATTTACCTCGTATATAATATTAATGTGTTTAAAGAGTACGAGGCTACAAACAGTAAAAATCATGCGGTGCTCAAAATACTTGTATAGGGTTACAAAGAAAAAATAGATCGATAAATATGGTGGCCATTTTGGATTGGGCATCTTTTCTAGTATACGATCGGTCAGATTATCATTTGCTCCGTCATTCTGTGATTTTGCTAGACCATGAGCGATATACTTTCTCTATTTTACATTCTATATACTGTATATTCACAAATAATACAACCTCTAAATACAAGCATATAGAAAAATACAGAAAAATACAATTGGCATAAATTCAATTCGCAATTGATATGTAAATTTGGTAAAATATGCAGTTTATGCAATGAATAATTCTACACTGCTGCGACCTTGATCATACTAGCATTGGCAATTGGAGAACTGGATATGTAGGCATGATACTGCTAAAACCTCAGAGTAAATAATACATATAAACAACGATTTATATAAGTACATCATTCATGAGTACAGGAGATGAACGTCAAATTGAATAAACAGGCTCATATGTTTTGGAAAACATTATTTTGTTATTAAGAGCTGAGTGGGCCAAAATACTAGTTGCTAGAGCAGAAGTATAGGAATTCACAGTTTTGTTCACAGACTGTATACATGAGGTAGATAGAAATTAGTCATATGAAGCTTACAGGATTAGCCTTTCCCACTCTTCTCTATTATTTAATCCAGTGCGGAACGTATTGAAAAGAGACATATAGAACTGTTCTCTTTTTTTTCTTTTGTTGTTCACGTTGCCGCCTCTCATGTTGTGTGTTATGATCTCTATTACACACCATCTTAGATCTTCTGGTTTATGCTTGTGATTGATCCAGTGTTCAACTAGCGGGGCTGATTTCTTTTGGGTCCTAATAGCGGATCTATGTTCAGTTATCCTGGTTTTGATTTCTCTCGCAGTTTCTCCAATACATGCTTTCTTACAGGGGCATTGTACCATATAGACCAAATTTTGGGTTCTACAGTTAGCAAAGTTTTTGATTTTATGGTCCACGCCATTATATTGAATAGCATTGCCTTTAATCATCAATGTACAATTGAAAAGAAAAAAAAAGAGAACAGTTCTATATGTCTCTTTTCAATACGTTCCGCACTGGATTAAATAATAGAGAAGAGTGGGAAAGGTTAATCCTGTAAGCTTCATATGACTAATTTCTATCTACCTCATGTATACAGTCTGTGAACAAAACTGTGAATTCCTATACTTCTGCTCTAGCAACTAGTATTTTGGCCCACTCAGCTCTTAATAACAAAATAATGTTTTCCAAAACATATGAGCCTGTTTATTCAATTTGACGTGTATCTCCTGTACTCATGAATGATGTACTTATATAAATCGTTGTTTATATGTATTATTTACTCTGAGGTTTTAGCAGTATCATGCCTGCATATCCAGTTCTCCAATTGCCAATGCTAGTATGATCAAGGTCGCAGCAGTGTAGAATTATTCATTGCATAAACTGCATATTTTACCAAATTTACATATCAATTGCGAATTGCATTTATGCCAATTGTATTTTTCTGTATTTTTCTATATGCTCGTATTTAGAGGTCGTATTATTTGTGAGTATACAGTATATAGAATGTAAAATAGAGAAAGTATATCGCTCATGGTCTAGCAAAATCACAGAATGACGGAGCAAATGATAATCTGACCGATCGTATACTAGAAAAGATGCCCAATCCAAAATGGCCGCCATATTTATCGATCTATTTTTTCTTTGTAACCCTATACAAGTATTTTGAGCACCGCATGATTTTTACTGTTTGTAGCCTCGTACTCTTTAAACACATTAATATTATATACGAGGTAAATATCAGCATTGTTTCCTCTTTTCCATCGTATCAGCAAATGGATCACTTCTGGGTCATCCGGCTCGCATTTTTCGCGAATTGTATTTTTTCTTTCGACCTAATCTTATGGACAGTATCGCCATTTGTACTATTTGGCTTATTACAAACGTTTCGTGTTTCTAAAATGCGAGGTCTAAGTAAATATTCCACCCGCGAATACACTTCCGGGTCAATAAGAGCGGCGTCAGCATAAAAACCCCATCGTGAATGGCTGCAGTTAGAGTCTGCACCATCACGAAGGCATCGACAACCACGACAGCACGGAGGAGCAGGGAGGCCGAATCTGTAGATACAGGTAGGAATATACTCTGCCCCCCTATCCAAGAATAGAATTGGTCGAATCATCGACCTATGGCCAATTTTTTTAAATAGGTAATTTCTTAAATAGGTACTCTTTTTGTTAACAGATACTGTTCCTCTATGGTGTTATGCACATAGCGTAATCGTCGAAATAGATTTAAATGCCCCATAGATTTGTGCTTAACGCCTTGCAACACATAGATACAGCGTGGGACTGTAAAGGCAAAAGAAAAAACTGTACCTTCCTGTTTCAGTATGCTCCATACAGTACCGAATATGGACAATGCAAACACCACTCGGGGAAAGGAATTGTCTGTTTATTTATTTTGTGATAGTTAAAGCATATCTTTAATTCAAACAGCACTAACGATATATAAGTGTAACAGCATTAACGACATATAAGTGTATTAGCAATCTTTTTCTCAAAAGAACTGGGTTATTAAAACAAGGTCCTTTATCGTTACAAATTTTTTCTAGAGCCAAGAAATTGGGGTTTCTAAATTTACGAAGAACCCTCAGAAGCGACAATCCACAAGAGTCGTGCAATTTTCACTGATAGCCTGAGTAAATATCAGGTCAGTATAAATATGGGACGATACGTATAATAAACAAATGATCTTCCTGAAATTTGAAAACTAAAACATGGATTGATTTCTATGTATCTAGGTGTTGAGATTATCCGTCGGTGGCCCCTCCGTGCACCTAGAACATAAGTGCATCCTTATAGAAGGTAATTTATGAGTGTTTAGCCTCTTATGAAATTGCCACAGGAATAGGGAGTAAGTTTGCCTTGCTTTTAACCATTATGCCCAGGGGTACTCAGTGGTGCATGGGCCTACTCTTTCACTAGGGTGTCTTGAATTAAAACATCATTGAGCGCATGGATGGCATGGGATTGTGGGGATTTTTGAGTGTTTTTCGACTTTTTGGGGTGTATAACTCATGTTCCTCTGGCTTCCATTGCTTTTAAGCACACAAGAGAACCACCAGTGCCAGGAGGAAGTCCTGCAACGGTGTGTGCAGCACAACATCACGTGACGTCACGTGTGGCCACAGACAAGACAACTCTGTAACTCGTGCAACTGCGGCCTGCTGTTCTGACATCTCAAGAAAATGGCCCCAAAGAAAGTTGGCCGTAGCTCCTCAGCGAAAAAAGTCGCCAGTGTCACTGCCAGTAAGAAGGAGCAGAAAAAAGCAAGTGGCAGCACCTACCAAGCAGACTGGTGATTATCCATTGTCTTCCAGATCCCCAGCAAGAAAAAGGTCAAGGAGGAATACTAGAAGTTCTTCTTCAAGCCCCCTTCTTTCTGATGATGCTGATGTTAATTGGAACCCACCAATGCAGTCTGAGAGTGAGTCACCCCATGATGAGCTGACAAAGGTAGCTAAGCCTAAAAGGAAGGCTCCCGCAAAGCTTCCACTTATGGGTGATGACGACGAACAAGAAGTGGTATCTTCTGCTGCTGATGAACAGTCTGACAATGACCCAGTCATCACAGTCGTCACTCCAGCCCCAGCAGGCATGCAGCAGACAGACATTTTAACCCTAGGCCGAATGGCTGCTGAGCGGGATATGGGCGGCGTGGCACTGGTACCACCAGCGTTAACTACAACACCAACACGACCTACAGCTTCCATTTTTTTTAAGGGCCGGCATGGACCTGCATCCAGCTCGACCTCAAGTAGTGGTGCTGTAAGGGAACAACAGAAATGAATTCAGCCACGCCCATCCTCTATTTCATCTGGCATTGAAACTCAAAGTAGCACCTCCACCACCATCAGACATCACCAGTAAGCATGGGCGAATTTTGCGAATCTCGCGTTCGCGAATTTTGCGGATTTGCGAACTCGCAATCCGCAAAATCCGCGAATTCTCGCGAATTTGCGGATTTTTTTTTGTGTGTTCGCGCGGGTTTCTGCCAGTTCGCGAGGGTTTTGTACAATTTCGCAAACGCGAACTTACCTGTCGGGTCGCAAGTTTTGCGAACTTGTTGTTTCTACGTGTCCAGCCTGTTTGGGACACTCTTCTTCATCACTGCCACCCTCTGTCACCACTGCCACTCTCTGACTACTCATGCCACCCTCTGGCCCACCCATGCCACCCTCTGTTTCATCACAGCACCCTCTGGTTGTCCAGTGTACATTATTGTGGCAAAGCAAAGCACACCTTCCCTGCCTCAAGTGACCTGAATTAATTTGGGGCTGATTAATGTGTCACAGAATTTTTTTTAGCTGGCACCTGCTTCCTTAGTGCTTCCTGATTAGTGATCTTTTGCACTTGCTAAGTGCTTTCATTATTGCAAAATTAGTTACAACACCTGCCCTGCCCCAACTGACAATAATGAATGTGTCACTGGATTTGAACTTCCAGCCTGGCTCCTGCTTGTCTCCCTTAGCTGTAATTCAGGACCTTTGTGGCATATGTGTAACTATTCTGAGGGTCAGAGCAGGGTCACATAATAGGTGCAAATAGGCAACTGAACTCTGGAGGGGCCCCTCAGGAAGCACTACAGGAAATGGCTACTAATGATGAGCTTGAACTTTTGAACCTGGTAAGTAGTTTCAGTTTTGCTAAGATCGTATTTCTGCAATTTAGCTCTTATTCGCGGGCGCGAAGTTGAACTGGGAAGCCGCGAACTCACGCGAACAGTGCGAGCAAGCCATAAAATCCGCTGCTCGCGGATTTGCGGATTTTGCGGGAAATTCGCGAATCTCGCGGATTGCGAATTTACCGAAAATCCGCAAAATCCGCGAGCGGAACGCATTTTCCGCCCATACTTAATCACCAGTCCACAGTTTGAGACTTCTTTACTGTTAGCCCAAAGGCGGAAAACGTGGTCGTTTGTTCGATTTATAAAACATCAGGGGTAAGCTTGGTAGCAACTATGGTACCGGAGGCCAGAGAGGTCATCTCAAGAAACACCACACTATCATCTGGGAAACACACATGAGAAAAATCGCGGAAGGCAAAAGAAAAATAAATCCAAATGTATCCATTGATACTGAATCGGATGATGACGAGAATCTGATTGTGCAGGGGGAAGTGAAGAAGCGGCAGACATTTTTCTGGTACACCCAGTACGCCTGGTAGCAGCACTGCAGTGGTATCGCCCACACCCTCTACCCCTGCAACATCTATGAGGCACGCTAAGAGTGTTGGAGAGACACCAATGCGAAAAACTACATCAATGGGCCTAACTGGTTTAAAGAGGTCATCGTCATCATCATCACGTAAAATGATCCAGCCCACCATTAGCGGAATGTTCTGGTCGGAGGCGCCATTTGAACGCAACCACCCAACGGTATAACGCGAAGCTGGATAAAATGCTAGCGCTGGACCTTCTCCCTTTTTCTTTCGTGGAAGGGGTGGGGTTTCAAGAATTAGTGGCAACAGCCAGGGGTTACTACCCCCCGCTCTGTGAGTAGGCAGGAACCAGTGGTACCTGGGTGGCCTAGGGCCTGGTCCTGGCCGCGGACAGCTGAGGAGTACCAGTGGGGTAGCCCAGTTGTTCCAGATGGTGGTTTTAGAAGGAATCCCAGGGGTTCACAGTGGCGTGGAACAGGACGGTGTCCCGGCAGTGGCGGGCCTGTGTCCTTGTTCTTTCGCCCAAAGCAGGGAAGCCCATCACGGTGGTGATCGGTCTACCCTGCGTTTTGGCTGGAAGGGGGTTGTGTTGGACCCGGGCCTTTATGGCTGATTCACCCCTGAACTTTTTGCTTTTTATGGCGACCTGGTGTTCATGATTTCTGGCTTGGCGCACTTTTTCCCTGGGTCCCAGAGTGAAAGTGCGTGCGTGTAGTATGGCTGGCCTGCCCTCCCATAGGAATGCATGGGGAATGTGTGTGTCCCTGGTAGTTCCTGATGCGTGGGGAGTGCAGGCTCGAGTTTGGTATGTGTAAACTCGTGAGAGTGAATGCTGCAAGATGGTGTCTGCGGCATGTATGTGTCTAGTTGGGAAGTGCTACTTCTGGACATTGAGATATGTGTGCAGTGAGGGTGCTGGAGCGTGATTGGCTGGAGCTGGCTGGCATGCCAGGCTCCAGGAAGTCTGGATGGGTCTGCCCGGTGGTGAGTGGGAGATTAGCATGAGTGATGTGTGGGAGGAGTGTACCTGTGTCCTGGATGGGCTGGGTTTTCCCCACACAATGCTGGCTCCGCCCCCCTGTGGTGTGTCTAACGACCCTAGCCTCCCCAGTGAATGAAATGGGTGGTTGGGCCATCAAGAGTGCTCCAGAACCAGCTGCGACTGGTTTTTCCCCCACCCTGCACATTGTGACAAAGGATTTCAGTGTATAAAAATGGGGCTGTGTCCCCATTGAATTTGTTCTCTTCTAGGATCTTGAGGGGGCTGCTGCAGCTGCTGGGGCCAGGAGGAACCGCCACTTGGACTGCCTCCCTGCCTGGAGGGCCAGTGAGCTGGCCCCTGGCCCAGCCTTGCCCCCCTGTCTACCTAAGGACCTTGCTGGACTTTTGCCAAGCGCCTGGAAGCGCTTCATCTCTCCCCTAGCACCTGGGGAACGCTTCGCTTGGCCTCTAGCGCTTAAGAGCGCTCGATTCTGTCCACCTGCGCTTAGGAGCGCTCTGGGTACTTTGGCCGGTGCCCGCCCGGCTTTTGCTGGCCTTGCTGTGCCCGCAATTTATTTCCGAGTGCCCACCTCGATTCCTTGGGGAATTTAAACCCGCCGGTGCCCACCCGGCGTTGCCCCTCAGAAATCACCGCCGCAGCACCGGGGCCGCGGAAAAGCCGAGGAGAAGCCGAGGGAACCACCGCTGACGTCACCCGGGAGCCGCGCCGCCATTGGTTCAGGCTGCGGGAGGCTCGCCGGGCGACCTGTGCGGTGATTGGCTTCTGGAGTGAAGAGAAACCAGGAAGCGGACGGGAGGCCACCCCGCGCTCCTGCCGGGAAGAAGAGGGAACCGTCCTCCGGCGAGGCTCTCCCGAGGAGAGAGCCCTGCCACCGTCACCCAAGAAGAGCCCAGCAGAGAGGAGCCGCCGCCGCCTCAGACAACCGGTGAGTGCGGGCGGGCTCCGGGGCGCTCCTATGCACAGAGGAGTGCCGTGGGCAGGTTGAGGTGCACAGAGCGGCCCCGTTGGCAGCGGGCCGCTCCGACTATCACCCCAAGTGAGAAAAGGGCATCTTTATATTCTGAGCCGGACGAGGCTCCAACGTGGGGGCATTTATTGTTTCGAGCCGCGAAGGCTCCCCGGGGGCACCGCTATCGCAAGTGTGCTTTAGAGCCCCAGAAAGGCTCAGGGGCATTGCGTGTTTTGAGCCCAGCGAGGCTCCAACGACGGCCAGTCTTGTGTAGAGCCCTGAGAGGGCTCAGGGGGCATTTCTTCAGTGTGAGAGCCGCGAAGGCTCCCAGAGGGGACAACCAGCTGTCCTGAGCCCCCGAGGCTCCAACGTTCGCACCCTTGGTATTTACAACTGTCCAGCACTTAGTGGACAGTTGCTACGTTTAGGCTGGGTGTACTTTTGGCTTATTACAGCCTGCCCTGACTTTGGGACACAGGGACTGCCACAGGTTGTGGCTCATGGGAAGGTTTGCGCAATTGCTTGTGCTCGCACCTCTGAATGTGTTTGGATCCATCATGTGTCTTCCTTCCCTACACCGCTGAATGTTAATGCATCATGTGTAATGTTCCTATGCGTATACCCCTAGATGTTGGTGATTCCTAGGTGGTTGCTTTTCTCCTAGTACAGGTGTTGCTAGTTGAGGTCTTTTGTTCCCTGCGCAATAGTTGCCTAAGGTGGTTAGGGTTGCGTAGGAGGTTCTCATGCTTTACCAGTAATTACTGGTCGTGTGCTAATTTGTGCTACACGTTCAATTTGATTCTAAAAGTATTCTATGTGCTAATTACTATTCCTAAAAAGTGATGATTCCTGACAGTGGTCCAGGTGGCCCTGCCTTGTAAATATCCCCCTTGTAAATTCTGCCCGTGCCTGTTGGCACAGTGTAATAATATGTGTGTTTTATCTAATGTGTTTTTGATATAATACAAAGGCTATTTTTATATAACCTTGTGTGGAGTTTCCTTTGTGGTGGGTCTTGGGTGTTGTTGCTGGGTACGCGCGCAAACACTTAACCTACATAGCCTCCAAGTTTAGCCTTGACTGCTCGCGCCACGTTACCTAGAGGGCGAGAGAGGGGTTATCTTGGTGTGTGACTCCCTTGCCCTGACACTTAGAAATGGCGATCCCTGACTGACCTCGACGCGAGTCTTGGCCGGCCAGGGTCCCGTTTCTAACAGGAAGGTTCCTAGCCGGTCCTATTTTGCCAGAGTTGCGTTTCCAGCAGTACATCAAGATGTGCTGGAGGTGATTGGGGCAGCTTTGCAGAAGAATGCTGTTCACACTATCCACTTGACAACAGACATGTGGACCAGTTGCCAAGCCCTTGATTACATGTGCATCACTGCACACTGGGTGTCTTTTGCAGGGTCTTTTGCAGGGGTTAGAGATAAGTCAAGTGCAGTTGCTGACCTGGACACAGTTTTTCAAGCTTCTCGGAAACATGCAACATTAGCCATGTTTGCCATGGAGAAAAGTCATACTGCAAAAACATTTTTGGATGAGTTTAAAAGTAAGGTCTCTGAATGGTTGCAACCAAGAAATCGCATAGTTGGTTATGTTTCCACGGATAATGGCAGTAATATAGTTAGGGCCATGCAGGACAGTGACTTTTTCAGAGTGCCGTGTTTGGCGCACTGTATAAACCTGGTTGTTCAAGATTTCTTGAAAACTGAACCCCAAGTCAAGAAGTTACTGTCTATGTGCCGAAGAATCTGCACACATTTCAGCCATTCTTTTAAGGCCCAGAAGCAGCTGAGGAACATTCAACATGTACGTGAAGTGCCAGTCAAAGGATTCATCCAGGAGGTGGCAACACGTTGGAACTCAACCTTTTACATGCTTGAGCGTCTGCATGGTAATCAATGACTATATCTTTACAGTAGGTTCTATTGACCTGAGGCTAGAGTTGGAGGAATGGCAGCTAGTTAAAAGCCTGACAGACATGCTTCGTCCTTTTGAGGTCTTCACGCGTGAAGTCAGCAGGGAGGACTGTTCTTTGAGCAAAGCTATCCCGTTGTTGCGCATGCTAGAGCACCAACTGAAGGCGGTGTCCTCAACGTTGAGAGATGATGGTGGAACGCAAGCTGCATATCTGTTGGCGGAGAACTTATTAAGCTGCCTAGTTGCCAATGAAAGGCTTCAAAAGATACATACAGAACAACATTACATTTGTGCCACTATTCTGGATCCACGGTACAAAAAGGCAGTGGCCAGCAAAGCATTCATTCCTTTTGATGAGGCAGATGTTTCAAAGTACAAACATTGGATAGCTGTGTCAGCCAGACGGTTCGAAAAAGATCGGCAGAGAATTCAAGGAGCCGTCAGAAGTCCAACTGAATCAGCAGGCGATCCATCGTCAAGTTCCACTTCTGAAGCTGTGGCCGAAGGGAGTCACTTTACCTCACAGCCGTTAACGACACCAGCAGCAATCCTATCATCATCCTCACCTGCACCAGGCCCAGCCATAATATTGTCGGAAGCTGATTGGCTAACTCATCAAGGGTTTGTTTGTTCCAGTGCTGAGAAGGCCACAGATGGTACGCAAAGTGGAGCAACCGTGGAGAACCTTGAGTTGATGGTGCAGGTCAATCTGGATGAGCCAACACAGGTCTTTGTTCATACGAACTCATTGCTAAATTGGTACAGGAAAATGGCTCTATGGCCACTGATCTCCAACGTGGCTCTAAATTATTTTTCTTGCCCACTCGCAAGCGTGTCTTCTGAACGTGTTTTCCGTGCTGCTGGTGCCATTGTAACTTCAAAAAGGTCCCGCCTCTCGGCCAAAAATGTGGAGAGGTTAACACTGATCAAGATGAATCAGCACTTGATACCACCAGATTACAAAGTACGTGAATGCACGCAGGAAGAAGAGGACACCGACTTAGGTGACGGAAGTTCTTCTCTGTTACCTGACCTACTCCCATCTCAAATCATGGAGTTGGAGGACGAGCTCTACTTCCCTGACACCGAGCCCTGAAAATGACTTCCTTTTTTTCGTCCTTATTCACTTTTATTCCTGTGTGTCTTTCTTTTTCATTTGCAACTTTTACCACAACAAAACTCTAATCACCTACTCACAACAAGTCCATCAGCAGCATTGTCTTCATCTTATATTATTTATTGATTTGAAGGTGCTTCAGTCTGCATTCCTGAGGTTCACAAGTTCACAACTCAATCATGCTCCTTTATACTCCTCCTCCAGACTCCCCCTATCCATTTTCCTCAGCGTTTAGGCCCTGTTCTGTCCCTGTCATCAGCTGCCCAGCAAGTAGTGGGCAGCTGCTACATTTAGGTTTTGGTGCAGGTGCGCAACCTGGACTTTGATGTAAGCTCTGTGCTAAGGTAATTTCTGCGAATTCTCCAGTGCTGCACCTCTGAATGTGTTTTGATGCATCATGTGCCTTGTTCTTACATCTCTGAATGTGTTGTTTATGCATCATGTGTTCTCCTGTGCTGCACCTCTGAATGTGTTTTATGCATCATGTGCCTTGTTCTTACACCGCTGAATGTATGTTTATGCATCATGTGTTTTGTTCCCAGGCCTATACCCCTAAAGGTACGGTGATATTTAGTTGGTTGTTTTCTCCTAATACAGGTGTTCCCTGTGAGTTCCTGGTTCCCTGCGTAATATTCTCCTAAGGTGGTTAGGGTTGCGTAGGTGGTACTTACTGGTTACCAGTAGTTACTGGTTGTGTGCTAAAGTGATTTATACTCTATGTTCTAAGTGCTAATTCTAACAGTATTTCTAGTTATAAAAGTGCTGATTCCTGACAGTGGTACAGGTGGCCCTGTCTTGTACATACCCCCTGTAAATTCTGCCCGTGCTTGTTGGCACATTGTGAAGTGTGTGTTTTTATCTAATGTGTTTTGGTGTAATACAAAGGCTATTCTTATACATAACATTGTGTGGAGTTTCCTTTGTGCTGGGCCTTAGGTGTTGTTGCTGGGGGTGCATGCGCAAACACTTAACTCACATTGCCTCTGAGTTTAGCCTTACTGCTCGTGCTACATTACCAAGGGGGTGAGCAGGGGTTATCTTGGCGCGTAACTCCCTTGCCCTGATGTGGAAGTGATGGTCTCTGATTCACTTTGGCGCAAGCCCTGGCCGGCCAGGGATCTTATTTATAACATTAGCTCGTTCATAATGATGTTGGCAATGTTTTAGCGGGGTTTGGTGTTCTTTGGTCCAGAATTGGCAGAATTTTGGCCTTTTTGGGTGTTTTGCGGGCGCGTGTGTTTGGGTGAAAACTAAGTGAAAACTAGTCGTAGACCTTCCTTCTTCTTCTTCTTCTTCTTCTTCAAAGAGCACAGTGGTTCGATTTTGTTCTGCCTTGCTGAGATTCTTGTGAATCGCTGGAACAAGTGACTGTCCATGTGAGTTTCAAGAGGATCGAAGTAGTGGAAGTGCTGAAAACAGCACAATTTGCCATGTTTTGACTATACCAGTATTGCATGTTTATGGGGGGCTGTTTGGGGGGCTTCTAGGTTTTTGTGGGTGGGTTTTGGGGTCTGGGAGCACTGCTGGCACAATCTAATGTTGATTGCATTTGTTTTTCAGGAAATCCATGGTGGAAAAGTTAAGTTATGACCTAGCTGCACAGAGTATTTGGACTGAATTAAAGGTAGGCCCATTTTTGCTTTTTGCCTGTTTGGGGGTGTTCTGCTTTTGGGCGGGTGGCTGCAGGGGTCAGTGGGCATAGCTCGGAAGGTCTAATATCGGAGTCAAGTGTTTTGGACCAAAGCGGAGGTGAAAAGGTTTTTCCATTTTCAGGAATTTTGCTTACTTTAGCGTTTTCGGAGGCCTGCTTGGGGGGGTTCCTGGTGTTTGGGGGGGTTGGGGGGTGTTGGAGCAACGCTGCGTATGGATACTTTTGATTGCAAGTGGTTTGGAGAAAATCCATGGTGGCAAAGGGGAGTTAGGGCCTAGCTGCAGAGCGCGCATGGAGTGATTTTGGAATGAGGCCAAAATAATTCTGTCCCCATTTTTGTATTTTTGCTTTTTGGCTGTTTGGGGGTCTTCTACTTGTTTTCGCCTGGGTTGACGGGTCTGGGGGCATTGCTGGGAAGGTCTAATACCAGATAAAAGTGTTTTGGAGAAAATCGGAGGTGAAAACGTTTTTGCGTTTTTGCTCACTTGCTTGTCTTTGAGGTGCTGTTTGGGGGGGTTCCTAGTATTTGGGGGTGGATTTTGGGGTCTTGGAGCACTGCTGGCACAGTCTAATTTTGATTGCATTTGTTTTTCAGGAAATCCATGGTGGAAAAGTGGAGTTATGACCTAGCTGCACAGCGCGTTTGGACAGAATTGAAAGAAGGCCGAAAATATTCTAAGTATGAGATTTTCCATTTTTGCTTTTTGCCTGTTTGGGGGTGTTCTGCTTTTTTGCGAGTGGGTTGGCGGGTCTTGGGGAATTGCTGGGAAGGTCTAATAACGGATAAAAGTGGTTTGGAGAAAATCCATGCTGAAAAGCGTTTTGGTACTTTTTTCAACTTAGGGTTAGGGTTAGCAGCAGTATTGCATGTGTGTGGGGGTGTTCTAGATGTTTGCAACTGGGTTCTGGGGTCCTAGAGCACTCGTGGGAATGTGTAATTTTGGCTGCAAGTGGTTTGAAGAAAATCCGTGTTGGGAAAGGGGGGATTTGGTCTAGTTAAAGAAACTGTTTGCCACTATTCTTAACTTAGGGCTCGTTAGGGTTAGCAGTATTGTATTGCATGTGTTTGGGCGGTTGTTCTAGATTTTTTATGAATGGGTGGGGTCTTGGAACACTTGTTGGAATGTCTAATTTTGATTGCAAGTGGTTTGAAGAAAATCCATGGTGGGAAAGGGGGGTTTTGGGCATACTTTCTGAGTAAGTTTTGGCACGATTTGAAATTAGACCTCTGCGAGGTAGCAGCAGTATTCTGCACGTTTTTGGGCGGGTAATGTGGGGTGTTCTAGATTTTGGGGATTGTCATCTCTGAAAGTGAAAGTATAATTTTTGCACTACACAGCGTGCCTTATATATTTTTTTCTCTGAGGTGTCTTTAACACTTACTGTTGTGTTTTTCCATCATCAATTACAGGCAGGCTTTTACCCTGTGCCATCGATCTACTACTCAGGCTTACAATTAGCGATCCGCAAATCCGCATCAGGCAGGCAGTGGACAGTGTGTCTGGTCACCAAGATTGATCGACGGAGCATCCGATGGAGTGAAGGAGTACAGCGAATAAGAGGAATGGCTGGATGCATCAACTTCACAAATTCAACGGGACAACTACAAAAAACAGTAACATTATCCAAAATTCTCCTTATCTTTTAAATGATATTCTTGTGAACTTGAACTTACTTCTACAAGTGTGACTCTGTGCGTTTGTTTGATCTCTGCTTCAAATTCATCCCTCCAGCTATTTGATATGTCTTTGCTATGTTTAACACTAATTTAATGTTCAAAGTGTTTATTCTCTCTGAGGGCAGAGAGGCAAGTGAAATTGCGTAATGACTGCAGCCCTGTACTGTCAACTTGTTTCTTCGTAGTTACTAGTAAGTTGCAGTAAGTAGTAGTACTACTTTTCAGTAACCTAACCATCCATTTAGTAAACAACTTCTGGCATGCAGTAGTGCACTTCCTTTATGTCCCTTTAAAGATTTATCAATATCTTCTAATCCAAAGATTTGTTTCTCTTCATTTGTTGTTTGACTGTCCATGCTGCATTTTTTTTCCTCTCTACCAAACTTTCCCAAAAAACCCCATTCCCATCCAATTTTCAAACCCTAACCTTCTTCTCCCGGGCTGTGTGGTATTTCATTGAGGTGTGACTGACAACAACAATAAATTCCACGCACTTGCTGGGGAGGATAAGGTCAAAGCAACCAGAAGTTCATGTGCGCCATCGTGGATTGATAAGAACATCCTCCTCCTACACGACGTGAACAATCAAATGCTTAATGCTTACCTTACGTTGGCACTGCTTAGGCTACAATTTAGGGCACTGTTCTGTACCGTACTATCTATTGTACTGTTTCTAATGCTACGCTCAGGCCACTCAATGTTTAATTTCCTCTTTATTTCGTATGGTGATACTGCCAGTGTGTACCACTACTGCTACCAGCACAAGAATGATATTGCATCCGTCGAGGCTTCAAGTCAACAACCAACCTTAATCACCATTTGCAATGCAGCCAGCCCTGGGGCTACCCCGATTCTCAAACACAAATCACAGGTAAGATAAGCATATTGGAGAGGTAGTATAATAATGGGCTACGAGGACTAAGTGTGGAGGAGAGTAGAGACTGACAGTACTACTAGTAAAGTACAGTAGTAGGGCTACTAAATTTACTAACTCGGTTACTTGCATTTTGGTACATTTCAGGACTAGATGTTTCATTCATGCTGGTAAGCTTGAAGAAAACAAACGTCCAGTACCCACCGCC
This sequence comes from Lissotriton vulgaris, assembly GCF_964263255.1. Lineage (NCBI taxonomy): Eukaryota > Metazoa > Chordata > Amphibia > Caudata > Salamandridae > Lissotriton > Lissotriton vulgaris. The sequence continues at coordinate 731,902,834 of NC_141695.1, read as the reverse complement.
AACCCCCACACAAAATAATATATGAACGCGTATACTGTGTTTATGTAAGAACAATAATTAATAAGAAATATATCTTTGTGTTGTTTTCAGCACAACAATAAAATAAATTACCCGAACTCACCCCCCCCTAACCCAACCAATGTCAAAAAGTCCAAAAATCCCCTTTCCCAAACACCCAATTCCCACCCCCCCAACAGTCTTTAAAAAAGGGGCAAGGGACAGTCACTTCCTCAGGTGGCATAGTTTGACAAGCTGTTGCTGCATGTCCCCCTGCTCTCTGCGGAGGTCCCGGAGCTGGCGCTAATGTTTTGTGCACATCCGCTCCAGGTAGTCCACTCTCTTTCAGAGGTGGCGCACACATGCCATACAGGCTCTGGGGGGGGCAGCTGTTGTTTTGCTGCTGTGTGGCGGCGGCGGGAGGCTGTTGGGCCATGGCTCCGTTTGGCTGGAGGCTTGTGGCTGGTGGAGGAGGATATACTGGTTGTTGTAGTGTCCTCATGCTCCCGAGCCCACAACCGGCGATACTCGGCACAAATAGCCTCCAGCTTATGGGCCCTGGCCCATACAGCCATCTCCTTACAGGTGAGCTTTTTTGGAGTAGCATCTATGAAGAAAGAAAGAAAAATACTGTAGCCAATAGTCTTTAACATAAAGTCAAAATAATTCAACAGAAAGTTGACACTCAGTAACACCAGCATCAGTAACACCAGCAAGTAGCAAAAACAGTATAACATTTTGAAGATAACGGACCTGTTTTTTTTTTAATGTCGATCTACAACTGGCGCCTCCCGTGTGTGACGTTATTTATAATTTCTAACCACTATTTTGAGGGTGCCCCTGATAGAGGAAGAACCTAAACCTCCAATTAGGACAAAGATCCAAACATAATTGATACAACAGGTATCTGTGCACATGTCGCCTTTTGCAGAGTAAATGCTGTAGGTCAGGGGTCCCCAAACCGGTCCTGGAGGGCCGGATCCATGCCATATTTTTAAAATAACTACATGTATCTCAATGGGGATATCCCAAAAATTTGCCAGCTGAGTTGAAGTGAAATAGAGGGGGCCATTGGTTACCAGAGAAGTACCGCCGCTAATGCTATTAAAGGTCAAGGTTGACTGTCTTCTCCGTGATAGCCCAAAAAGTAGTTCTAACCTCTTCGCCGCTAATGACAAGGGTAACTCGTCATGGAGTTTCCATTGATTTCAATGGAAATTACATTGTGGCACCAGAAGCACCTTAGCATCCAAGTGGTTAAATTAGTAAATGTTCTTGACAGTACAGTGTACTTATACTAGTGTACTGTGTACTACTGTACAGTACATCATACACTCCTTTGCGAGCCTACTCAAAAAAATTTCAATAAGTAAGGAGTATGATAACTTACCACCATCCGCTGCCGCTGAGTCTTCCCCCCCAGCTCCTCCTGTTGGCGCCGCCGCATCCAGAGTGGACCCCTCCGCACTGCTGGCCCCGGCACTGGTGGTCATCTGTGCCGCATCAGATGTTGTGACGTCTAGGAAAAACATGTCATATTTTCAGATGCCATACACAACCCACTATTTTGTCTTGTAATGGAAGAAAATGTTACAGAACACATTTTTTATTACTGGCATTGAAAAAAGTAACGGTTTTGGGGAGGGTGTTAACCTTTTATATGCTTATTCCATTAAATGCTACACTTCTTCTTATGACAACTGATGAATGCTTGCTTAACGTGCACAATTTTTCTCATTACAGAAAGAAGATTCCATTGCCCTTCTGCCAGACGATTCACCAACTACTACTAAGTCATCACCAGCAGTACTTTTAGGGCCCGATGTAGGTAAACGCGATTTTCCGATTTCAAAATACCGAGGCGGGCCGAATCGGTATTGTGAAATCGGAAAACGAGATGTAGGGAAAAAAAAACGAATGAATACCGAATCGGTCGGCATCGGTAATGAGAATCGGTACGTTCCGAATGGGCTCGGACCGAATCGGAAAGTACCGAATCGGCTAACAACGAATCGGAAATTACCGATTCGGCTACCACCGAATCGGATAGTCCCGATTCGGCGAATACCGATTCGGTAAAAGCCGAATCGGTAAAATCCGATTTGGCAATCATAGATTCGTAGCCATGAAAACACACCCATGGCGAAAAAGCCCATAGGAATGCATTAAAGGAACCGATTCGGCTTTTACCGAATCGGATAATACCGAATCGGCTTTTACCGAATCGGATATTACCGATTCGGTAAAATCCGATTCGACAAAAGCCGATTCTGCCAATGAGGTGGCTCCCCCTCCCCCACCCAAACAGGGAGTGGCAACACTGGCAGGTGCAGCTAATTAAGAAGTTTCTGGAGAGCCAGCCTGAGCTCAACACTCACAGTTTGCAGCAGTGGGAGTAGGAAGTTGCCAACTGAACTGGAGAACATGGCAGAGCAGTCAGAAAGCCAGAAGTCCTCCCAGAAGAGGAAGCCGAAGTTCACCAACACCGAACTTCAGGTGCTGGTCGAGGAGGTGGTGAGGGTGCACCGCCAGCTGTTTGGCAAGCTGTCCCTCAACATGCCAGACAGCACCAAGAGGAGAATCTGGGCCGACATCGCCCAGAAGGTGAATGCTGCGGGTGTCACCCCCAGGTCTGTAGAAGAACTAAAAAAGAGGTTCTATGACATCCGTAGCCTCACTAAGAGGAAGATGGCTGAGATACAGAGGCAGGCTGGAGGCACTGGAGGAGGCAGGAACCAGGCGCCACCCCTCACCGAGCTGGAGGAACTGGTCTCCAGCACCATTGAGCGGGAGAGTGTCAGTGGAATCGGGACCCTGGACAGCTCTGCGAGAGCCACAGCTACAGGTAAGAAGCATGCGCATCATGACACACCCTACCAGACACCTCCCCATTAGACACAATGCATAGGCAAACCCCAGCACAGTACTGTCACCAACATACAAGAGACAAGCATCATGGTACATGTAGTCAGCAGAAGTTAGCTAAATATGGCAGTGCAGAATCACAAGACAGGAAACAGTGTGACACAGTGTAAGGAGATGCAAGGACATGTGGAATGCTATAATTGTACTGACTGTAATACATCGGCACTCAGTTTTCAAATGCTTCTTTGTACCTAGGGGCCCCATCAGGCGGAACAACAGTGGCATCAGAGGGAGCAGCACCGTCCGACACTGCAGTCGCAGGGCCGAGCACCAGCCAGGCTGGCCAGGAGGAGGAGGAGGAAGGAGACACCCCAGGGCTAGGAATGGAGGGAGTCCTGGTCATTGACTTCGATGCACTGCACTCCCCAGTAATGCCCAGCACACCCCCCTTGCAGTTCTCCCCAGAGAACTCCCCTACAAGGGACACCATTCCGCCTACACCAGCTCCTGCCACAACCGTGGCCTTGCCACCTGTTCAACCTGTCCCGGGAGCAGGGGCTCAGGGACCGCCCAGCTTCACACCCCCACCAGTGGCACCCCAGCCCACTCAGCAGGCCGGAAGCAGCAGTGCCCGGCGCCGTACCATCACCACCACTGCTGCACCAGCACGGGAGGGCAGTGTATTCCTGGGCCTGGAGGGACAGATGGTGAAAATTCAGAGGCAACAGGCAAGATTCACCATGGCCTGCCAACGCCAGCTCCTGCAGCACAACATGCAGATGGGAGAGTTGGTCAAGGGATTCCAGGCCGTCGTGGAATCGAACAAGGAGGTGGCAGCAGGGTTAGGCAGGCTAACCACTGCCATCACCCACTCATCGAGCAGACAGGAGGAGCATGAGCTGGTGCGCAGGCGGGATGCCCGGGTGCTGAACCGCGCCATGGGCCGCCTTGCAGCGGCGACGGCACAACTGTGCCATCGCAGCGCCAACCAGGAATCTGTCCTTAGTAGGCATACGGCTGAGCTCACTAGGGGGATGGCCAGGATCACCACTGCTATGGAGGCCATGATAATTTCAAACACCGCCTCCAATCCGGCCCTGGACCTGGGTGATGCTGGGGACAGCAGCAGCCGCAGCAGCCCGGCCAGCGCTGCGTCTGAGCCACGGAGGAGCACCAGGCGCTCCGCTGATGCTGCTGGGCATTCAGAGGGGGCTGAGGGACACACCAGTGGGTCTGGCAAGCGGGCAAAAAAATAGCCTGGCAAGGGCGGGTGAGGCAACCAGAACCTTGGACTTTATTTTATTTACCATACTCCATTTTTTGTTGCACATCAGTGCTGTAACTGTGGTGCAACACTATTAAAATTTGTTTTTTCCAAGCAACATTTAGCTGTCTTTGCATCTGTACTCAGTCAGAAATAGTTCTCAGTGATCTCCTCACGTCTGTATCTGCCATCACTTGGCGTACACACCCCAGCTGGCTGTGTCAGTGGCACAGCTTCGTCGTCGTCATGGTCCTCGTAGTCAGACAACTCCACCTCAGTGCCCTTCTTCACCGCAAGGTTGTGTAACATTGCACATACAGCTATGATCTTGCAGCAGGTGATGGGGGTATACTGCCTTGCACCTCCACTCTTGTGCAGGCATCTGAATCTACTTTTCCAGATGCCAAAGGTCCGTTCAACAACATTCCTTGTGCGTATGTGGGCCCGGTTATACCTCCTTTGGCTGGGTGTGGAGGGGTTGAGGTAGGGGGTGAGTATGAATGAGCAGAGGGCATATGCACTGTCGCCTGGAAGAGAAAGGGGTCACATTAGACACATGCATACATGTATTCCACCTACCTACTATGTGTTATGGGGGTCTGATGATGTGTCTCACCTAGGAGGTATCCTTCTCCAAATTCGCCAGCCATCAGCCGTGCATATATGCCGCTCTGTTGGAATATATAGGAGTCATGGGTACTCCCTGGAAATTTTGCTACCAGGTCTGTGATGGTGCACTTTGCATTGCAGATCACCTGCACGTTGATGGTGCGTGTAGATTTCCGATTGCGGTATATGTATTCGGTGTCCGCTGGTGGGCAAATCGGAATGTGCGTGCCATCTATGCAACCGATGATTTGGGGAAATTGTGCCATCTGGTAGAAGTCAGCTTTAGTTTGTAGCAGTTCTGCGTGGGTTGCAGGGAAAGAGATGTATTGGTCCATCCTGTCTATCATGGCGTCAAGGAATGTGTGGAAGAACCTTGACAGGCTGCTCTGGCTCACCCCTCCTGCTGCTGCTACTCCACTTTGATAGCTGACAGACGCTAGCAGGTGTAGGCTGCATAGCACCTGGACGTGCGCAGGGATGGCGTGTGCCCTTGGGGTGTGGTGGTCCAAGAATGGCTTGAGATCCCTGATGAGCTCAAGTATGGTGTCAGAGTCCAGCCTGTATCTCTGTAGTATCTCTGCCTCTGTCAGCATGAACAGGGTTATCCTCTGTCTGTAGACCTGTTCATTTCTTAGCCATTCCCTCTGTCCTTCCTGCTGTAGCCGTAGCCGCCTCGCAATGACATAGAAAGCTGCCATCCTGCAAGTTGCAATGCATTTTGGGACTGTTTATATGGGTTGGAGTTGGTTACCACCTGATTGCAATCCATGGTAAATACCGAGTGAATTCTACCGATTTTGAGCCGATTTCGGTGTTTCTGTGCCTCCCTACATCTCCCCAACTGTCGGAATCGGGGAATTTCCCGATCGGCGATTCATACGAATCGGCATGTTTTCCGATTTGGCTCATGTCCGAATCGGTCTTTGTACCAATTCGGTACATGGACCGATTCGGTGATTTTCCGATTCGGTGTCACTAACGAATCGGTACATGGACCGATTCGGTGATTTTCCGAATCGGTGTCACTAACGATTCGGTACATGGACCGAATCGGTGATTTTCCGATTCGGTCTTTGTACCGATTCGGTACATGGACCGATTCGGTGACTTTCCGATTCGGTGTCACTAACGAATCGGTACATGGACCGATTCGGTCTTTGCATCCGAATCGGTGTTTTTCCGATTCGTTACATATCCGATTTTCGGTATGTACGTATCGGATTCTTTCCCATTCGGTACTCATTCCGATTCGGTTTTCTATCCGATTCTTTATGTTTTTGGTTCCCTACATCTCGATGGCTGTTTACCGATCGGTAAGGGCCAAAAATCGGTATTTTCGGCCGTTACCGATCGGTAACGCCCTACCTACATCGGGCCCTTAGTACTTTAAAGAAGGTGGGGGCTCCCGCACAGTTATTCTAATAATTTCATGTGTCTGTTAACTATTATAAAGTTTGAGTCATACTAATTTCATTCATGGGAATGTTGTTTAAACTTTAACGTCATCTTCATCCATCAGAATACTACGGTATTAAAAATAAAGAAATAATGTTTTCATTTCTTAATTGAAAATAAAACTTTAAAACTAACAAACACTGTGTGGTTTTTGTTTACGAGTGAGTGAGCGGAAAGGTTTGAACTACTGCACTTAGCAGTCATGTTTCAGTGACTCAGATAGGCCGGGACTCGGAGGTAGTCTTCTTCTGTTCTTCTGGGTCGTAAAATTATTGGTCAGACATTCTAGATAGTCGGTCAGGGGATTGGGGGTTCAACTTTTGTTCGGACTGAGGTATGTTGAATGTCGAACTGCAGCTATCATCAACAATGTCCTATTTATCTTGTCCATACTTCTTTGTGTGCAGAATAGCCCCTGAAACGCTAGCGGTATGGGATGTGCTCCTCTCAAATCAAAAGGGCAACTGCTACCTTTTACTTGGTGTAAACAATGACATTTTGTTGTTGGAAATTGTCAAAGCACTTACATTAAGAAGACTGGAATAGACAGCTAGGGCAACCTAGAGGACTGCACTCAGTGCCTAGAGCGATTGCTGTATCAGAGTTTTGTTTTACACCGTTTGCCGAATGGGCAAGCTTAGCTACCTACACAGACCGACTCATAATTGTAAATAGTTGTGGCACAGACAGTGATGGTAGAGGCAGGATAAGAATGTAGAAAGTAGTCAACATTAGAAGAAGATCAAAGACTATTTTGTAAAACATAGAATTATTAGGAACCAGTTTGTAATGAATAGGAGCTGTAAAAGTTAGGAAAGTATAAGTATTAATATAACAATAGAACAACTTACTGAGGCCAGCAGAAGACTGCTCCTGTCCACCATCTGCCACCGGAGTCTCTGTCACCACCGGTGCCTTGCCCCTGGGAGGTGCTGGTGATCAAGAAATAAAGAAACACAACATGGATGATTGTTTTTTTGGAAATATTTCATTTCTTTGTACTCAATCAAAAATTATGTTGGGGAAACAAATTAACATCAATTGCATCTGATCTGGTCAACTAGGAGGATAGTAGTACAGTATTGCAGGATTCGCAGACCGTCTAATAGGAAAGTTATGTAATTCACTAACTACATCAACAACAAAAAGGTTCTCCTACGACTACCATCACTCAGCAGCACGAGACGTTATGTGACAGACACAGTCCGTCATCATGATTGCAGACCAATAACAAATGTCCTATAACAAGTAATAAATAATATACTCAGCGTATCAATCCACCACTATCTCTTCAAAGTTGCAGGAGTACAAAGAAGGACTAGACTTGAGTCTACTGTCTCTAGCATTACGCAGTAATGCTCTCAAATGACTAAAAAGTTGCAAACAAGTAAGCATAGTAGCAACGCCAATAAACAGGCGAGCCCCTGCAATGACAAAAGCTATTTAAACATTAATTTACCTGCAATGTAATCGAATCAGCAGCATTCGTACTCTTCAGGAAAAAAAATAGATTAACAATATAACAGAGCAGAAGGAAACAAAGTAGTTATTAAATAGCTACTTACCAAGGCCAGGGATCTCCAATCCAAGCAGGTTGAGCATATCATGCTCCCGGTCCAGGATGTCACTCCACCGGTGCATCACTTGCTGGTAGGTGCGCCGGACCCCAGACTCCTTATACATGCGCCGGCACACCTTCTCCCACAGCTGGCGACGTTCCCGGGGGCCGTAACCGGAAGCAATCCGCCCACCTGCTGCCACGGCCTTAGGGAGGTGGACTTGGACAAAAACCATCAAGGCGGCCATCTCCACCGCAGAGAAGATCTCCCTGGCCTGGACTTCCTCCCCCCTCAAACGCCCGCAAGGGAGCCGGGTACGGGGTGCTAGGCCCTTCCCCTTGCCCTTGTCACCTCCCTTAGCCATGGTCCTGGGCACAAGAAGAAGGAAAGAAGCAGGGTCAGAGAATAGTTCCAAGTATGGCACAATGCTCCTGTAAAAAAAACAACAACAGGAAGCACTTACAGCTAAGGAAGCAGGTGCCAGACTTGAAGCTCAAATTCAGTTACACATTAACCAGCCCCAAATGAATTCATCTCAGTTGAGGCTGGGGAGGTGTGCTTTGCTTTCCCCCATAATCTACAGTGGTGAACAAGAGGGTGGTAGTGGTGAACCAGAGGGTGCTGTGATAAACCAGAGGGGGACAGTAATGATCCAGAGGGTGGCAGGGGTAAACCAGAGGGTGGCAGTGATGAACCAGAGGGTGGCAGTGATGATCCAGAGGGTGGCAGTGGAAAACCAGAGGGTGGCAGTGATGAACCAGAGGGTGGCAGGGATGAACCAGAGCATGGCAGTGATCAACCAGAGGGTGGCAGTGATCAACCAGAGGGTGGCACTGGTGAACCAGAGGGTGGCAGTGATGAAACAGAGGGTGGCAGGGATGAACCAGAGGATGACAGTGATCAACCACAGGGTGGCAGCCTTGAATCAGAGGGTGGCAGTGATCAACCAGAGGGAGGCAGTGATGAACCAGAGGGTGGCACTGGTGAACCAGAGGGTGGCAGTGATGATCCAATGGGTGGCAGTGGCAATCCAGAGGGTGGCAGTGATCAACCAGAGGTTGGCAGTTATGATCCAGAGGGTGGCAGTGGCGAACCAGAGGGTGGAGGTAATGAACCAGAGGGTGGCAATGATGAACCAGAGGGTGGCAGTGGTGAACCACAAGGTGATGAACCAGAGGATAGCAGTGATGAACCAGAGGGTGGCAGTGGTGAACCAGAGGGTGGCAGTGATGATCCAGAGGGTGGCAGTGGCGAACCAGAGGGTGGCAGTAATGAACCAGAGGGTGGCAGTGATGAACCAGAGGGTGGCAGTGATAATCCAAAGGGTGGCACTGGTGAACCAGAGGGTGGCAGTGATGAACCAGAGGGTGGCAGGGATGAACGAGAGGGTGGCTGTGATGAACCAGAGCGTGGCACTGGTGAACCAGAGGGTGGCAGTGATGATCCAGAGGTTGGCAGTGGCAAACCAGAGGGTGGCAGTGATGAACCAGAGGGTGGCAGTGATGATCCAGAGGGTGGAAGTGGCAAACCAGAGGGTGGAGGTAATGGACCAGAGGGTGGCAGTGATGAACCAGAGGGTGGCAGTGGTGAACCACAAGGTGATGAACCAGAGGATAGCAGTGATGAATCAGAGGGTGGCAGCCTTGAACCAGAGGGTGGCAGTGATCAACCAGAAGGTGGCAGTGATCAACCAGAGGATGGCACTGGTGAACTAGAGGGTGGCAGTGAAGATCCAGAGGGTGGCAGTGGCAAACCAGAGGGTGGCAGTGATGAACCAGAGGGTGGCAGTGATCAACCAGAGGGTGGCAGTCGTGAACAAGAGGGTGCTGTGATGAACCAGAGTGTGGCAGTCATGAACCAGAGGGTGGAAGTGATGATCCAGAGGGTGGCAGTAGCAAACCAGAGGGTGGCAGTGATGAACCAGAGGGTGGCAGTGATGATCCAGAGGGTGGCAGTGGTGAACCAGAGGGTGGCAGTAATGAACCAGAGGGTGGCAGTGATGAACCTGAGGGTGGCAGTGGTGAACCACAAGGTGATGAACCAAAGGATAGCAGTCGTGAACCAGAGGGTGGCAGTGATGGTCCAGAGGGTGGCAGTGATGAACCAGAGGGTGGCTGCGATGAACCACAGGGTGGCAAACAGGCTGGACATGTAGAAACAACATTGTCGCGACCGCTGCGAGCACAAAAGTATGTTCGCGTTCCCGAACTTGTAAAAAACCCTCGCGAACTGGCAAAAACAGCAAATTCGCACGAATTCGCGAATTTTGCGAATTGCGAGTTCGCTTTCGCACGAATTTCGCGGATCGAGAATTCACAAATTTCGCCCATGCTTAGCCAAGATGGTGCGTACCACGGAACAGAACCATTAGTAGATGTTACTGATCAAACAACCAGGTTTTGACATTTTTTCGGAAGCGCGAATAGTTTTCTTCTTTCTTAATAAAGTTGGGGAGAGTATTCCAAATAGATGGGCCTAAATAAGAGAATGATCTACCTCCCATTCTAGAAAGTTTAAACCTAGGCACACAGAAATTAGCCGCGGTTTGAGATCGTAAGTGACGGGCGGGTACGTAGGGAGGCACTAACACTTGAAGATATTTGGGAGCGGTGCCAGCTTTTATTTTGAACATATAGCTCAGGGCTTTGAATTTAATGCGATTTTCTACCCTGAGCCAATGTAGATCACGTAGGTGGCCTGAGATACTGGAATTTTTTGGAACCCTACAAAGCAACCTGGCGGCAGAGTTTTGGATAAGCTGTAGTCTATGTACCACAGCCTTGTTTGACCCAAGATAAAGAATGTTACTGTAGTCAAGTCGAGATGTAATGAGGGCATTGACTACGGTCTTTTGGGTATACAGGCAGCATCCAAAGGATTTTCCTGAGCCACTTTAGGATGGTAAAACGTAGGGCAGCTACTTTCCCAGTTTGTTGTTTCATGGACAGAGTACTGTCCACAATGACACCCAGGTTACGAACATGGCTGGTCGGGACAGGGAGATTGCCCATTTGGGTAGGCCAATGGGAAGATCCCCAAAGATCTTTATGATGTCCCAAAATGAGAACCTCCGTCTTATCTCCATTTAACTTTAACTGGTTGGAGGTCATCCAGTTGGAGATATCGATAAGGCCCTGTCTAAGATGGGAGGGAGCCAATGTGCTGTAATCCGAGAGGGAAAAGATGATTTGAGAATCATCTGCGTAAGACATAAGGGCGAGGCCCGCTTGATCTGCTATGTCTGCTAAAGGCCTAACATATAGGTTAAATAGCAGTGGGCTGAGAATTGAGCCCTGCGGTACCCCATGGAGAGAGGCAAAACATTTGGAACTAGCTGAAGCTGGCATAATTTGAAAAGTGCAATTTTCTAAAAAGGAACAAATCCATTAAAGCGCCGCACAACATATGCAAGTTTTTTCCAGTGTATTTAGCAGCTTTTTGTGCGAGATGGTATCAAAGGCCGTACTAAGGTCCAACAGAATGAGGGCAACTGTTTGGCCATCATCAAGGAGTTTCTTTTCAGTAACTCCCAGAAGTGCTATTTCAGTGGAGAAAACAGCCCGGAAGCCAGATTGTGAGGAGTGAAGAGAATTGTTAGTTTCTGTAAAGTGTGTTAGGAGGGAGTGGACATGTCTTTCCAAAATTTTGGAAAACACTGATAGGAGAGAGATGGGTCTGTAGTTGGATAAAACTTCAAGATCAGCCATAGGTTTTTTTAATAGGGGAGTCCCCATTTCATGTTTCCAGAGGGTCGGAACAATGGACTGTGTGAAGGAAGTATAAAGTATATCGAGGATCACCTGCAGATGAGAAAATTCCCTTTGTATATTGATGGGGACTGGATCCATAGAAGATCCTGATTTCACAATGTTTAGAATGGTTTTAAGCTTGTCCATTGTAATGGGGGGCCAGCAATTTAAAATACCCGTAGGGGCAAAAACATTTTCAGTAGTGTCTTGGCTGATAGTGTCAGGGTTTGAGCAGTTCATTTAGATGATTAGGTTGTCAATTTTTCCTATAAAGAAATGGGCAAGATTGTCACACTGTACTTCGTTAAGGGGTCGAGGAGTGGCAACTGTTTGGGATACTGCTAATTCTTTAACTACGTTAAATAAGGTTTTTGAGCGATTAGTAGCTTCCGTAATGGTTTTAGAAACGTACAAGGCTTTGGTTTTTATACAGGAGGTTTGATAAGTATTTCTCGCTTTAATATGTATGGCTTTCTTCTCCGGTGAGTAATATTGTCGCCATTGCCTCTCTAGTGCTTTGCACTTAGACTTCTCAATTTTCATTATGTCGTTGTACCAGGGGGCTGGGGGGCGGTGTTTTTTGGAGATTATGTGAGGTGTTTGAAGACATGAGTCAACGGCTTCGGAAAGCCAAGCATGAGTGTCCTTAGCTGCACTGTCTATATCAAGGTTGGTTGAGGGGGGATTTCTACTAAGAGCTTTATTAAGGCCCGGAAGATCCCGTTTTTTCCAGTTCTTCCTTGAAGTATTCTGTAAGGAAGGAGGAAAGGCTGATGGGGCTAGTAATTCTAGGATAAATTTGACTAAGAAGTGGTCAGACCAGCATATAGGGACTGCAGGATAACATACCAGCTCTGATAGACTCGAGAAAATAGGGTCCAATAGGTGTCCCGCTTTATGAGTGGGACCTGAATTTAAAAGCTTTATATTTAGGGCTTCCAAATCCTCAATCAAGTTGGTACAGGTAATGTTAGAAAGGTCTTCTAAATGAAAATTAAAGTCCCCTATAACAGTGAAATTTTTGTATCCCAAGTGGAGCGGGGTAATTTACAGCCTGATTCATCAAGCCGAATTCGGCTCGCAAAGGGCCAGATTCTGAGAATCTGGCCCTTTGCGAGCTCTATTTTTGCATTTGGGATTCATCATCCCAAATGCAAAAATCGGTAATAGCGATGTCGCAATTTTGCGAGGAATTACATTTAAGGAATCTCTATTTGAGATTCCTTAAATGCAATTCATCATCCATTAAAAAATTGTGAATTCGCAATTTCGGCCCGCTATTTACCGCAAGGTCAAACCTCATGGTAAATAGCGAAAACTTAGAAAAATGCTTTTAAAAGCATTTTTCTAAGTTGCATGTTGCACACACACATGTCCTTTGGACATGTGTGTGCGCAACACCTGTTTCAATTTGCATTTAAGGGGTGCTACAGGGTGTCCTTTGGACAGCCCTGGCACCCTTTAAATCGCTATCTTATTTGCGATTAGCTAATTGCTAATCGCAAATAAGGAATACTCCCCATTCATTGCTATGGGCCTTTTGGCCCATAGGAATGAATGGGGAGTTATTCCTTATTTGGGATTAGCAATTTGCTAATCGCAAATAAGGATTGTGTAGGAATCGCAAATCTTTTTGCGATTCCTACATGAATCCCGTTTTGCGAGTCTGTAATAGCGATTCCTTATGAATCGCTATTATAGACTCGCAAAACGGGTCTATGATGAATCAGGCTGATAGTTGGCTAAAGTAGTCGCCCACTGTGTAAAATTTCCTGGAGGCCAATAAATTCAGCATACCAGATAGGGTAAAATTTGGAGTCAAAGTTAGTTTGAAAGTGGTTGCTTCGCAGTCAGGAATATTCACAGGGTCAATCCAGCATTTCAGATGATTTTTAAAAATGATGGCAATACCACCTCCTATTCTTAGTAGTCTATCTCTTCCCATAATAGCATAATTTGGAGGGAAGTGCTGTTGCTATATCAGGGCTGGCACTATCGTGTAGCCATGTTTCCGTCAAAAAGAGGGCGTCTGGCTGCTCGTCAAATAGGAGGTTGAAAATGTCCAGTTTGTGTTTGGGCAAAGAATGACAATTTAGGCTAAAAAAATGAAAATTGTCAGCAGTGGGGGCAGGGTGGTGAACATGCAGCATCTACTTTGCATTGATAAGGGAGTAGGGTTGGATATTCAGGAGTGAAAATTTGCAATTGGGGCACATAACGCTGTCTGGGTGTTGGGTCTTCAGTCTAGTACAGGCTTTTTGTTTCTGGGGCCGTAAAGCCAAAATTTGTTTGGATGATAATACCTCGATGTTAGAGACAGTTTGGATAGGGGTTCTGGCCGCTGGCTCCGTCCAGGCCCGGACGGGCACAGACGGGCTAGTCTTTGGCTCGTCTACGGCACGACGACGGTGCGACCGCTGCTCGCGTCCGCTGCGCGTGTGGCATGGCATCAGGTTTAAGGAATGTACGGGCTCTAGGTCAGGTGACTGTCTGAGCTCCGCCTCTCCACTCAAGCCCAATAGCGTCAGCCCCAAAAAGAAAATACCGCCCTGCACCCTCCACAACAAACAAGCCTAGCGCTTGCGGTGGACCGGGGTGCAGAGGCCAGAAGAAATGCAAGTAAGTGCAAGATTACAATTTTAAAACCAGTGGTGATGCAAGTCCTTAAAAGACAGCAAAACACAGTTTGATTCACAACTCACAGGTCATGCTGCCGTGTAGATGACGGTGCACGCGTCAGCAGCGCGTGTGGCATGGCATCAGGTTTAAGTAATGGACGGGCTCTAGGTCAAGTGACCGTCCGAGCTCCGCCTCCTCACTCAAGCCCAATAGCGTCAGCCCCAAAAAGAAGATCCCGCCCTGCACCCTCCACAACAAACAAGCCGAGCGCTTGCGGAGGACCGGGGTAGCAGAGGCGAGAAGAAATGCCAGTCAGTGCAAGATTACAATTTTAAAAACAGTGGTGATGCGAATCCTTAAAGAGCAAAACACAGTTTCATTCACAACTCACAGGTGACATATGGTGTGACTTGCATTGTTATATCAAGTCTATTTTATAGATTTGGAAAATTAAAATACTTCTATTCTGATTCAGATGATGTATTTGCAAAATTGAGAATTGTAGCGGAACTAAACAAAATTAAGCCTGCTAAGGTTTTTGGTGAATATTTTTTGGAAACCCAAGAATTGACTCATGATTATGCTTTTAAATATAATTTGACTTCTAAAATGAGAAATGAAGAAAAAGCTTTTTTGAATATGGTAGAAGAAATGAGACAACAATATAAGAGACGAGAAAAATTAAAACAGATGAAATCTACAAAATGGGTATTCTCAGATGATAATATTAAAGGAAATAATGTAAATGTGGCTATAAGTATAGATACACCAATGTTAGGGAAATTATATATTCAAAGAGATAACACTATGTATGACAATTATTTTGTGGGTGCAAGCCAATGTGAAGATACATATATTATAAAAGAGGGATGGGGATTTAAAGGTGGAAATTACCCAGTTTTCAAGAGAAATTACTTCCTGTATAGGAACAAAGCTTATTATAGGTTACCTGATCACTGGTATGGCTCATGCTATATTGCATTGGTTTTTCCCAACATTTTCCATGTTGACAGAGGTACGAATGGAATTCATGAAATCGGTAAAACCTTAAGTCTTAGAAAAAGATAAAGTGTAATTGAAATAATAGGTGATGTTTTTGGAGCACTGATACCAGCAGTAGGCATATCATTTAATGCAAATTGAATTAGAAAATTTTCAACGATAGTAGATAGACTGTCAACAGATACAGCTGGAGGATTTTTGATGGTTAGCACTGAAATGTTTGCTATGAGAAGTATGGTAATGCAAAATATTGACAAAAGAGGGTGGAGTCTGTGGAGTTCTAAAGATCCAACACTGCTGCACATACATTCCCGATAATTGTCAGAACATTGAGAGATACATTACAAATAGTACACAATTGCATAAAGAAGTAGAAGGTGTTCTTGGGAAACTTGGTAGAAGTTTTTCAGCAGTTAGAAATTGGTTTTATGAAATAAGTTGATATATATTAGGTAAAATACTAATCCCAGTAACTATAATAATAGTGGTGATCTTAGTTTTGAGACTAAGTTGTCAATGGAGGCAGAGAAGAAATATCAAAAGGTCTTCAAAGAAAAAGATTGAAGAAAAACAAGACATGAAAAGAGAAAAAGGTGACATTGAGATGGAGCACTATAAAGCAAAGATGTATTAAGATACAAAGAAATTAGAAGAGACAAAATTGTAACAAGTACTAATTAAAAGAATTTGAAACATGTTGAGTTAAAACATTTCTAAATTTTGGGAGATATTTGGTGATAAAATCACCAAAGGGGGAAGTTGATGGAGCAAGGTGGAAACAAAAACTTTTTTATACCCCTTGGAGATTAACTTTCCATAACAGTAATACGTACTAAATGCGTGGTTTTGAAATTAACCAACATAGAATAAAATGCACACACAAATGCATGTGGGATACTAATTTGCATGGGTTTGCAAAGCATAACTTACTAATTTGTCGTATATTGTGTCATAAACAGTACGCATTTATTATAATCTAATTGAGAATTGCATGAATGTGATTTTGGTTCCTTTATTTCTGGCATATATCATGAAGACTGGTAAGTCAAACTACGCATATATGTTGCTTAAAGCTAGGTAAATACTAATTGGGTTATTATTAGAAAAGGGAGAGGTAAATAAGTATGGGCGAATTTTGCGAATCTCGCGTTCGCGAATTTTGCGGATTTGCGAACTCGCAATCCGCAAAATCCGCGAATTCTCGCGAATTTGCGGATTTTTTTTATGTTCGCACGGGTTTCTGCAAGTTCGCGAGGGTTTTGTACAATTTCGCAAATTGCGAAATTGTACAAAACGCGTGCGAACTTGCAGAAACCCGTGCGAACACAATGTGCCCAGTAGGGTATGTGCCTCTTGTGTGAATAAAAGGTCAGAGAAAGATCAGTTCAGCAGATGAAGAGAAAGAAGCTCCTGGTCACAGGAACAGCACGGGTATTGCGCCCGTGAAAGTCAAGGATGCAAAGCCTATCCAGCATCACAGCTGATTTTCCACGGTAGATTTGGGAAGAAGGCACACCTGTCCAGCCTCGACGACGCTCACGATTGTTTTTGGGCTAATGAATGAGTCACTGAATTTGAGCATCAACTAGTTCGAGCGACCATGTGTGTGTTACTATGCAATCGCCCCGAAGGGCGCAGGGGTCCCTTGAGTGAGCTGCAGACCTGTGCCCAGCCATGCAACTATTTTACAATGGCGCCAGCAAGCTGCCAGCGCCGTTGTAAAATAGTTACAAAGTTAGCTTGCACAGGAAGCACTTAGATAAAATAAAGCAGCACCTGCTTCGTTTTTTCTAGTGGTTCCTGTGCAAGCTAACTTTGAAACTATTTTACAACGGCGCTGGCAGCTTGTTGGCGCCATTGTAAAATAGTTGCATGAGTGGGGGTTCAACTTTTGAACCTGTTACGTTCGCGGATTTTTTTTTGCGGATTTTGCGGGAAATCCACAAAATTGCGGATTGCGGATTTCCCAAAAATCCGCAAAATCCGCGAGCGTAACGGATTTCCCGCTCACACTTAGAGGTTAACAGAATGAGCTTTATTTCGTACATTTATACTTATTTGTGTTTGTTTCCGTAATAGTTCCTAAATTGAGGCGGATGTATGACGTTACATCGCATACTTTTTCAACGCACACCATTACAACACAATTTTTACAACGCAGGATCCTTTACAACGGAAGCTTTTAAACGCATGAGATTACATAGCAGATGCTATTACAACGCATGCCATTACAACGTAAGTCTAGGAAAGTATATTATTTTTTTAACAAATGTAATTGATAAATATTTACTTAATTTTATTTATTAAATACATTTTTTATTAATATATTTGTAAACATATTTATATATTTTTTTAAAATAGTGTAGGTGTTTAAAAATAATATTTAAAATCCAGTTAGTGTAAAACCCAAACCCAGCCCTGAACCCTAAAAATACCCCTGTACCCCATAACCCAAACCTAGCCCTGAACCCTAAAAATACCCCTGTACCCCATAACCTAAACCTAGCCCTGAACCCCAAAAATACCCCTGTACCCCATAACCCAAACCCAGCCCTGAACCCTAAAAATACCCCTGTACCCCATAACCCAAACCTAGCCCTGAACCCTAATAATACCCCTGTACCCCATAACCCAAACCCAGCCCTGAACCCTAAAAATACCCCTGTACCCCATAACGCAAACCCAGCGCTGAAACCTAAAAATACCCCTTTAGCCCATAACCCAAACCTAGCCCTGAACCCTAATAATAGCCCTGTACCCCATAACCCAAACCAAGCCCTGAACCCTAAAAATACCCCTGTACCCCATAACCCAAACCCATCCCTGAACCCTAAAAATACCCCTGTACCCCATAACCCAAACCTAGCCCTGAACCCTAATATTGCCCCTGTACCCCATAACCCAAACCCAGCCCTGAACCCTAAAAATACCCCTGTACGCCATAACCCAAACCCAGCCCTGAACCCTAAAAATACCCCTGTACCCCATAACCCAAACCTAGCCCTGAACCCTAAAAATACCCCTGTACCCCATAACCCAAACCCAGCCCTGAACCCTAAAAATACCCCAGTACCCCATAACCCAAACCTAGCCCTGAACCCTAATAATACCCCTGTACCCCATAACCCAAACCCAGCTCTGAACCCTAAATATACCCCTATACTTCATAACCCAAACCCAGCCCTGAACCCTAAAAATACCCCTGTACCCCATAACCCAAACCTAGCCCTGAACCCTAATAATACCCCTGTACCCCATAACCCAAAACTATATATTTAAAATTACTTAAATTAATTTATTTAATTTATTTTTAATATTAAATGTTTAAATAAAATGATATACTTACCTATACTTACGTTGTAATGGCATGCGTTGTAATAGCATCTGCTATGTAATGTCATGTGTTGTAAAGGCATTCGTTGTAAAGGATCCTGCATTGTAATGGTGTGCGTTGAAAAAGAATGCGTTGTAAAAGTTGCGTTGAAACGGTTGTATACCAATTGAGGCCTATGCGAGTAAAAGAAAGGTGGACGCTGACTGAAATTCCGAGATGGTGGTAGAAGTGCGCAGGCGCCAGATCCGAGATGCGAGCTGCTGTGACTGAGCAGTATGGGTCAAGGACTGCGTGGCCATTTTGTGGAGCCTAAGCCAAAAGACAGTAAAGTCAGCATTCGGTTCATGGAAAAAATCCTACAAATAACAATTTAAAGGACACGTTGAAGGAAGTTAAAGTTTGGACAATAACACCACAGTTGGCCTCAATGTGAAGATGACTAGGCACAAAATTATAATGAAAGACGATGAGGTGATGCTCATCCAACTCTAAATTGACCAAACACGGACATTCTAAAACTTAAGAGTTACTAATTTAGATAGATAAGTTAGTGAAGAAGGGTATAAATAAATGAGGACATTTGATACATTGAAGAGAGCTCGCTTTTTGACTTGATATTTGCACCCCGAGATGCTGTCAGTCTGCGCCATTTTCTTATGGCGCAGGGACTTGGGTAATATGCCTTTTCATTATCTTAAAAGCTGTTATGCAAATAAATGAATGTTATTGAAATGTAACTTTTCTTTCAGGACTTATTGCATAATTTAATTATTTCCATTTTAATAAAACGTAGAGATCATGCTAGGAGACTAAGGGCCAGATGTAGGTAGCCCCATACAGGTCGGTAATGGCCGAAATTACTGAATTTCGGCCGTTACCGACCGGTATTGGGCAATTGAGATGTGGGAGGCAGGTTTAGGGATTCGGTAATTTACTGAACGGTAATTTAAGGAATCAGTAAATTACCAAATTCTTAAATACTGATTAAGTAAATTACCGAATCCTTAATGTAGGGAGCACTCAAGTGAGTGCATATTTCATTTAAGGATTCGGTATTTACCACCAACTACAAGTTGGCGGTAAATATCGAAAACCTTTGAAAAAGCAAATTTGTGCTTTTCCAAAAGTGCCACGTTGCAGACATACATGCCCTTAGGATATGAATGTGTACCACATGTGCACCCATGCACTATTCAGGGATGCAACAGGGTGTCAATGTGACACCCAGCCACACTTGTAATTCTTCCCCCTATTACCGATTCGGAATTTACCGAATCGGTAATTCTCATTCATTCCTATGGGCCTCCAGGCCCATTGGAATGAATGGGAATTTAGGAATCGGTACATACCGAATCGGTAATTACCAAATGTTACTGATTCGGTAAAATTTACCGAATGCTTTCCTACATAGCATTTACTGATTCTAAAATACTGAATCGGTAAAATTCGGTATTTTAGAATCGGTAAATGTAGATTACCTACATATGGCCCTAAATCCTTAAATAAATGGAGAATTAGGCTGGTCTTGTTATCCATAGTTAACTTTTACTAGCAGATCAAATAAAATAAATGAATAGTGGGGTGTTTCTAAAATGTCCACTTACAGAAACCATAGTATTAGAAATAAAACTGCAGTTGTAAATAATGTATAAACTTAATCTAGGCACTCCTCTATAGCACCGCGACTCCTCTTTTGGATCATTTACTGAATCCACGGAGCAGATTAAATGAGTGAATGAATGCAAGGTAAGAATGATGGGCCCAGTTGCAAGAAAATAGTGGGTAGCTCTGTGGGTAAGGTGATGGTTTTATAAAGAATTTTTGGAGCCACGCTGCGGCAGTGCAAACCCACTTTTCACTGATGTTCTTTAGCTCTTTTAGCCATTCAGAGTGACTGCTGGACTTTTTGGAAATGTTTTTATTACCCTTAAATCTAGTCCACTTTTGCATCCAGGGGTTGAACACGCCTAGCAACCATGTCCTAGGAGAATGGTAGTCTGACATATTGTGTTTCGGAAGATCATTGAGTTGTGTGTCGATCCAGGGAATGGGGCACTGTAATGAGTTAGTACAAGTTATACATTGCATACCATTTGTACATTTATGGTATGCTGCATACGCCAATTACGTTCAGTTACTCTTGTTATTACAAGTTTCAGGTGTGTACTGTCCATGCCACCTATTACATTGGGAAATGCACCAACAGCAGAAAATGTAGCCTTTACAGCATTCAATAGTGAGGGTCTGTTGGAGACATGATGCATTGTTGTGCTAGTGTAGTAGGGCACCTATTACCTGCTTTAACACCTTTGAAAAAGTAGGCTTCTCACTGGGCCCTGAAACCCCCAAGTAGCTAAAACAATTAGCACTGCCAACATTTTTATGAAGGGAGGGATGGCGGTCTTCATTCTAATGCTGGCCTCTTAATGTGCATTTCCTGTTGCATCTTGTAGGCTGATGGGCCTTTGTCTAAGCATATTGGGTGTCTGGGGCAGTTGTTGTTTAACCTAGTGCTACAAATATATCTGTACCTGTAGCTGCATAACCATTAGATTTAACTATTGAGTCGAAAGTGACGCAGTAAGGGATTACCCTGTGTCATCAGAATTGTTTACGTACTATAGAAGCAAAACAGTGGTTCTGTTTTGGTAGTCTTAAGCACTGCCCATTGGACACCTTTTCGACTTACACTGTTTCTTGATTGAAAAAAACTCTGGTGATACCCAATATTTATTTTTATTGATTCAGCAGCTGGTTCGGGGTCTTCATGTATATGTCATGATTTCATAAACCTGAATGGGTGGATGCGTTGATACTTGTACAGGAAATAAAAACAAATGTAACTTAAAAAAGTTTGATCTGACAGGCCCTTTGTTTTGCTTGTATTGTGAAAGGGACGCAGGGCCACTGCTTTAGTCATGGCTCTGTGTGGCTAAGTGAGAGAGAGAAGTGGAGGTCTGCATTTATATATGGGCACAATTAGCAAATTGTATTTAGCTGTAGTGTTTATTATATCTGTGTTATCTTGGGAGCATTGTAGTTTGTGTGAACAAATGTGTTGGGGGTTGTTTAAAATATATATTTTTCAAATTATATTTTTTCACATATGCACATTTTATTAGTGGCAGTGATGGTGCTTTCGAGTGATTTTTCATTTTTGATCTTTATTTTAATTTAGTTTAATTTACCACCTGCTCAGTACAGAGGGTATTTTTAGGGGTATTTCTGCGCATCATGCAGCTTCAAGTACAACTTGTAATAGCATTTTGTGTTTCCCCTTCAATATTTAGAGGGAAAACTGGGTGCAGCAAAATCACAAGCTTGTAAGTGTATAGAGTGGATTCACTGCTGAAAACACAGGGGAAATCCGCTCTGAACAACTCGCATTGAGGGGTTTCAAGTTTTTGATGTAGTCAGTCATTGAGGAGATTCAGAACAACATCTTTCAAGAGCTCTGTAATGGCATTTTAATGGGTGGAAGTTATCAACAAATCATGTGTTTAATTTCTTAGAGCGTCCAACATTCCTGTAGGTCGTACATACTAGTTGGCAATAGTTAGCCTTAACTAACCTTACCTATCAGCAGATTTTGTACTCAGGTGCCTGAAGAAGAAAATGGAGCGCATTTGATTTAGTATTGTAATGATTCCTTTCCATAAGGCTAGGATATCATTTGAGTGTATGAAGATAAGTTTTCTCTAGCCCAGATATAAGGGTTGTTATTGGATGAGATCCTTTTTGAGAGAACTAGTGTTCTTTGTGAAGCTGCCCATTGTTTAGACTATCTCCCTCTATCAATGACGATACAGACATTGACATGGGTAGAAAGGAGACAAGATTGGAAAATTCCTATCACAATCTGTGACATGTTCAATGCAAGACCAGCAGATCCAAGAAAGTCCAATGACGTGTACCTCACTTCCTGAGGTCTAGAGACACATAGTAGATACCCACTGGTCAAGAAATTTCACAATTTCCCTCGGGGTCACTTGAATATGAGCTACAGAGTATACAGCCTCTTAAAATATTTGAGCATAACATAATTAAACAGATAGTTTGTGTCATGCCATAGCTATGTGGGACTCTAATCTGCATGCACAATGCATGTGGTACCACATGAAATTCATGGATTGGGCAATTGTGAACTCCACTCACATACTAACATTCATTTCCCTCCCAGTACATAAATGTATAGCCGACAGGCAATACAACACACCATTGTGACAACTTGGATTGGTTCTGAGTTATTTGCAGCCTGGTCCTTATCAGAAGAAAAGTGCCAATTCCACATGCCTCATCACATCATAATAACTGAACGGGTGAATAGCATTTGCAAATGTAAGAAACTTCTGCACGTGTGTAAATCATTAGTAAATCTGCCTCTGGGTGATATAGCAAAGCCAAAACATAAAGTTGGTCGTCATTTCTAGAGATCATCGGTCACAAGGTCCATGCCCACCCAGTACACATGTTCCTACTTAACAAAAAAATGCAGGTAGGCCAAACAAAGGTGGTTCCAATGCCTCCCCATCACTCAGAACATGTTTGAATGATTACAGACTTTTTATTTCGGCCTCAAAGATTGGCCACAGGCTTTTGAAGGCCTAGTCTGTGTTCTGTCCAGTGTCATCTGGTCTTCAGACATGAGTGTCCCCTCAGGACAGGCCAGAGAGTCCGACACTAGAGCGCAGGAAAACTAATAAGGTTCCTTGGTGGTTGCATAAAAATGTAGTCGCGAATACGGTGTATATCAACCTATGCCTCGCTGGAACAAATGTACTGTGGAAAACAGGCTGCAAATCATAACCAGGAAAATGCATGTTTTCCTCGAATGAGCTATTCGGCTATCTTGCTTACAGCATCAGTTCAACACTTTTCTTCACTTCTCCTACTCTTCCAACATCCCCTGTCCAATTTGTCTAGGACTGTTAAAATAATTGTGTAAATTTCCAAACAATTGTTAAATTAATAGCATACAGATTATGCACTTAGAAATAGACTAAGCACAATTAGGCCCAACATTCCTCCAACTGCTATAAATAACCCTCACCCTCCTCTCTGTGTCTGTGAATTTCATTAGCCGGGTGGAAAAAAAGATCAGCTTTCACTGTAGAGCAGAAATCCAATCACTCATTCCAGGGCTTTGTTCTGCCTGGGAGGGGGGAGGAACAGCTAAAATAACTCCCCTCCTCCATCTGCCGGGCCATGTGTTCTTGAGCATGGAGAGGAAATCTTCTGCAGATGGTGTAGGAATTCACCTGCTAAAATGTGACACCAACCCTGCACGCAACCAGCGGTTTCTAACAGGATGGACGTAATTGCTCAGCAAGACATCCAAAAAGCTTTTCCTCCCTCTATAAATCTTGCAGATAGTTTATCATCCGCTGCTAATATTTCAGTGATAAAAGCCGCAGTCTGAACGATGATGCTCAGGAACCGGCATACTCTGGGTGAAGATGAAGACCTCTCCTGTTCTCTCACGCTCATTCAGTATAACACGTGTCTAAAAGAGCAGCCAAGACGCAAATCTGAAGATGAAGAAATAAATCTTAAGGGCAGAGTTACATGTATCACACGGGTGATCGAAAAGTTTTACACTAACCAACAAGTGAACTGATCGGTAAGTGAAAATGGTCACATTGGTGCTACTTACAATAAGAAAAAGCACCAATAGGAGACTCATTGGGCCTGGAGGAGAAGATGTTTCTTTCCTATTTTAAAAACAATTTGGGCCCACATTTTCTGCCATAGAGATTGGGCCCTCTGGGGCATGGTTGTTATTGTTTTTAATTAATGTATTCAATTTTTGTCAGCCTCTCCTGAGCTCCCACAGGAGTCCCATGGGCTCTTGAATAGAAGCAGATGTTTATTATGTAACTTTTCTCTGACTTTTGTCTACATAGTGCCCTGTCTAATAAAACAGTTAATTTACACATCTGTATCTTAACTGCTACAATGATAGGGACATGTATTGCATCGACTAGAAAGGCCAAGCCTGACTATTGGGCCACAATCCACGCCGCCCTCCTTGCAGTCATGGGGCTTCCGGACATACACACATGGGAGGCCTGCCACCTGGGCATTAGCAAACGCCGCAAGAGTATGAAAGTTGAGACGCGTTTTGCGTCCCTGGTGCTCCTTCTGTCCAAGTGGTGCATAGCGATGCATTGGAAGGTGCCGGAGGGTCCTCCCCTAGCGGCATGGGTGGGAGCAGTCAAGAAGTGATGCACAGCAGAGGTGGTACTCCGGTATTAAGAGGTCAAGGGAGCCCGCAAACATCCTATATCTATGCCGTGGGCTATGTTACTCCATTCCTTTGTGCAGGAAACATCAGATGCACCAGAGTCCCAGGATATCCGCTCCCTGTGGTACGGGTGAGCCTTGCGGCAACTTAGAGTAGACCTCAGTTAGAATAGACGCTCGGTGGGTCAAGGCTGACGGCCAAGCATTACTCTTCATGCGACACTCCAGGACCCTCCCCCCCTGCGCATACATAGTCAGAGACCTAGCCATAATGCATTAATCAGGTGGCCCATACCAAGTGGTGCAATATATGACACAGTGTATCCCAGTTATATCTCCCGAGTTTGTTTCAGTTTACATCATCAGCTGGAACTTACCACTACTTTTAGCATAGGGTTCACAATGAGAGCAAAGCCCAACTTCCAGTACAGATCGCAAACTACCTTGCATAAACACAGAATTCGCCTCACCTATCGATCCACATCAACTTTGCCAATTCCAGAACCGTTCAAGGGGTGCTCAATATGATGTAATTCTATTTCATGACAAGAAGTTAAATGGATGACATACACTGTAAATGATACTGATGCTAATGTACTGTACTTTTTCAGAAATGCCAATAAAAATGATTTTGTAAAAAAAAAAAGTGATGAAGAGAGGTCTGTTGTCACTACTGGCATCAACTCCTCATCCCTTTTGTGCCAAGGTGCATAACACATCTTACCTGCTGCACCCTGTCCTGGGAAGGATGATATTTGAAGGAGGATCATCCTTGAATCAACAATGGTATGACCACCAAAGAAACCAGGGCAGATGCCTCTCAGTGTTGCAGTGACTGCAGACATTGCTGAAACCAGTGAGTCCATAATGGCATTTTTCCACCCAATTAAATCTCCAATTAAACGCAAAAGGAATAAGAGTCTGCTACACCTGATATTTATGAGGTAGTAGAAGAACAGGAAGCTGAGGTTGTTGCACAGCATGTTGTTGTGACTGCTCTTACATCATACAGATCATTTCCATCATCCTTTTCAAAGAAAAGAAAGAAGGATCCTCCGTCTTTTGCAAGCCCTCATACAGATGAAGGTTATGTGCCAAAGGAGACAAGGGAAAAGGAAGGTTCCAGAAAGCTTAGTTGGCAGGAAGGAAGATAATCCAGTGATTTCTCATGTCAAGCGAGGCACAGGCGAACTGCAGAGCAGTTCTATTCAGCCAGCTCATGTACTACCTCTCCGTTGCCATATTCTTGAATACCTCAAAAGCCAGTATAAACCACCATCCCCACTGCAGTCACAGATCATTCTAAGGAAAAGCAAATATAACTTAGTTCTAATCCAACTTGTGGCTTTGGCTCAATAGAATAGCTCTCCTACCTAGTTTGAGACTTTTTACATTGAGGCTGAATGAGGACTACATTTCAAACTGCACAATTTACCACAGACCAGTGCAGCATGTGAGGCAATGTGAACATTATGGTACCAGGAGGCAATTGACTCGTAAAAACCCAATATCCAATCTTGTGGGATTAGCATCTAAAAAGGTGGCTGTTGCTGAGAAAGAAGCACTGGAACAGATAGAAGGAGGTGGAGATAATGATGCAGATGTTGTGAAGTAGCCCTGTTGCTTGTAATGTGTAATCATTACTGTCAGCATCCTCAGCTTGCATAAAGACATGTGGTGTTCTAAAGCCACCCATAGAATCCAAATAGCATACATCCTACACAGTTCAATAAGGAGTCTCCGTACCACTGAGCCCACAATCTGACCTGTTTATAGAATGTAACACAATTGTAATATTCTCAATAAAGTAACCACATACTGCTGTCAGTATCCACGAAAATCTACAAATGGCTTCAATCTAGAGGTCTCAATATTGGAATTGCTGTCATTGACAATGGCAGTTATATTATCAAAGATATATCCGATGGATGATACTTCATAATGCTATGTTTAGCTCATTGTATTAACCTAATTGTATAGGACTTCTTTAGAGAAGAAGAATTAGCCACTATATACTGGTACTCTGTTGGAGGGTTTCCACATATTTCAGCCATTCCTGCAGCACCCGGAATCAGATGAGGATCATTCACTGTGCTAAAAAGTCTCCTTTAAAGCACTCATACAGGAGCTCTCCTTCTCGATGAAGTCCCAAACCATTAGAACTCCACTGTCTACATGCTGCAGTGCCTGTTTGAGCACTACAAATGCATACATAAATAGATAAAGCACTTAATGCAGGTGGTTGCAGTAATTAATAAAAATCAAAGTATTATTCATGTGACAGACGAGAGGGGCTCTGGTATTCTTGGCATTTTTAATGTTTGGGTGATCATTCAGAGTGTTGTTACTTGATATCCCTTGGTTAATGAACAATGGCTTCTTTTGGTTCTGAAACCACCCACTTTACCTAACACTCAACGTATATTGCTTTACCTCTTCTCAAGTGCTGTCTCAAGACATAAAATAATCAAGTCCAATCAACAACATCCAGGAAAAGTACCCTTCCCTATCGATTTATTTTGGAAAGTACCTTAAAGAGCCCATCTCATTTGGATTGGAAAGGGGTGATTTATTTAGAATAATGCAGACTAGTGGTTTGAATTGAAATATCCAAGTGATTCATGTTGTGGACATGATGGTAATAGCTAAACATTTTTTATTGTTTGGGTAATCAATAAATTAGAGTACATACAACTAGCTGTTTGGTTGCATGGGAATTAGCAGTAGAGTTTAGTTTAGTTTCTCTGGTATAGCTACTTCACTCTAAATATGAAGGCCCTTTTTCCTGTGAAGTCTTTCCTTTTGTGTTACTGTGAGAGCTCCCATTAGTTAGTCTTGTTGGTAAAATCCCAGACTCAATGAATATACAGGTATTGGATGAGGTGGTGGACATCCCTGCTCAGGTAAGGAGAAAGGAGTGGTTTGGGGTGGAAGCATAATTTAACATATTTTCTGTGGGCAGTGCCCATTAGTAGTAAATGCAGTGGAAAAGGACACATCAGGAAGGGGGCATGGGTTGATCAGAGTCAGATTTCCGGCACTGATGGTAAGCAGGTAAAGGTCGCATTGAGGTTGGACAGGCAGGCAGCTCATATACAAAGTGCTGGAGAGAACAAATGCAACATCTTCGTGATGTTTTTGGGGGAAGCCTATATTGGCAGGTGGAGTTTCCATTGTTTGCCAGGGGTACCACAGATTTAGAAACAATAAAACAAAGCAATAAACTACTAAACAAAGACACTGTTATTGATAACACAAAAATAGATTTTGTAAAAAAAAATTACAACAGACCCATCACAAATCTATTTCACCTATTTCCCAATTTTTCCTACCCACTTCACCTGCAAAAGACTCACCCCGTCCTTAAACCATAAAACACAAAATGTCCTACCTCTTCCCCCACTTGCACCATCGACTCTACCCACAACAGACCCATGCCCTCTCAAATAAATCAAAATGCTTCTCTAATCGTTTTTAAGACTCCTTGTCACTACCTTGTCTCCTTTTGTACCTCCTCAGAAGTTTAGTGTGGGAGAAGACCTCCATGGGTGTGGGTGGAAGGTGGTGACTGGGTGCTTTTGGCATAGCAGAGGAGTGCAAGTCGATGGCCTGTAGTTGCCTTCTTGCTCCCCAGCTTCCTGGAAAGAGCTGCCTCCTCCCTTTCCCCTAGGCACTCCATCCGACAGAAGGCCTCAATTTTGGCCTGCCGCAGCCAAGAGACTAACTCTTGTAGGGTGGTTTTCCTGGGTTCCTCCTCCTGGTGCTGCCCTGTAGCTGGAGAAGCAGAATGATTTAAAGAAAGTAGAAAAAAACATGGGTTGTACCCACTGCTGGTTGTATATTTACAGTCAGTTACTGGATTAGTTTTAGGGAGCGAGTGAGCGTTAGTGAGTTGAGTAGGGTAACTTTATGCCATGGCTTATGCCAGAGTTATGCGTTTTCTGTGGAATGATTATGCCTGTAATGAAAGGTAGAAGACAGACCAGTGGAAGGGATATAATAAGAAGAAACTTAAGAAGAGGGCATTGTAGAAATGTGGCAGGTGCCATGATGGGATGGGAATCAGAAGGTGGTAGGTGTTGGGTGTGGATGGGCACTGGACAGCACACCTCTTCTTCTACTCATTAAATCAGACGACGGCTAAGAGCCAGACAAAGAGCATAGTAAGGTGCATGCCCTAAAAAGCGTTGCTGACTGGGCCCTTGATCTAGGGCCAAGGAAGTAATACCTTAATATTTCAGCAGTCAATGAGAAACACATTTTATTTACCACTCACTCCAGCAGCCATTTGCACCTATCTCCCCTTGCCTGGTCATTCTCCATACTTTATTGGATAGGATCTAAAACCCACCTATTTAGAATTATCACTACAAACTGCAGTATTTACACAAGTAAAAAAGAAATATCTATACAATTTGAAATTATAGCTAGCCAAGAATATCTATCGAAGAATTGCTTGTACGTTTAAAAATAGAAATAGTCACAAATTTGATGGACGAAAATGTTTTGAAAGGTGGGGAAATGGTTAGAAAAGGATCAGAGAAACAATGAAAGAGGGAATGAGAAGAAGAGTAGAAAAATAAAAGTGGTGTAAGAGCGTGATTGCTACCATAGTAAGAAAAATGTGTAAAAGATGCAAAAAACTATAAAGGAGAGGAGGGAAAATAGGCTGAGGAAACAGAAGGGAATGCTGAAGAAAACAGGAAGGTGTGCTCGTTTAACTTAACTCATACTCAAATAGATAGATAGGGAAGTTGAGACACATTAGGAAAATACAAAATAAGTTAAACATAGAAGACAAAGTTGTACAAGAAGGTAATGAGACTCCTTTTTGTTAAATCATAGACGGACCAATAAAGTACAGTACAGGTAAAAATTAAGGGGAAAACAAATCTACTGCTTCAGCAACTATAATCCTGCCCTGTTCTTTAACCTTTATCCCAATTAGAGTTCTCCATCCTACAAATAAGTTGCAACAATAAATAAGATGCAGTACAAACCTGGCTCCATGACATGAATTATGAAAGCTTCAAACCCCAACTTTCACTAATGCCAAGTCTCTTGTATCCACCCTGAACTCCAACTCCACCCTACAGACACACATTGCGAAATATTAACAAAGATGGCCTTGTACCAGCTCTTTCTTCCAAAGAAAGTCAAACCATTTTCCCAGAATGTGACTTCAGAGCTGCTGTTCAAGTCCTCATACTCTTGCATCTGGATAGTTAGTGCACAACTCCATGGCCTCACAGACTCCAGACTTGCACTCCTTAGGGTCATTGTCCATGTCGCAGCATGTCTCATCCAGGGCTAGAGAAAATATGATCCTTTACCATATTGTGATGGAACTCCATTGGCTTTCTTTTCTGGTCCACTGTTCAAAACTAGTTACATTACTTATAAAGCTATCATGACACATACACCCTAATCTTGCTGACAAAGTCTCCATCTCTGGATCATTTCAACACACCATAGCCAGCGTAACCAAAGGCTGAAGACTAAGAACTGTAAAAATTTAAAAATAAGACAGCAGGTTTTTCCATCCATATATCCAGGATCTGAAGGAATATCCCTGTATCCACCAGGACTCCCCCCAAACACTGCTTCAAATTAGGAAGGTGCTACATCACAATGTATTAACCGTCCATAATCCAGCTTCCACTCCTCTTGACTATATGCCTGTCTTTGACCACATACAGCACTCTGCTGCCTTTTGGCTAGGTTCACACCACAGAAATACAACAAACACATATACATATATATCTCAAAATATTATTGATCCTCCCCACCTTTATACATTTTCTATATTGTCACACTACAGCTACATGCAAAGTCAAAAAGCTTTGTAGACTGTGCAGTGACAGAGGAGTCATGGAGGAGTACCACTGCTCTTGACAGTTTCAGTCTTTTCTTCTCACTTTCAACTCATCTATCTGTACCTTAGCTTATCTGTCTCCCATGCTGCCTTCTGCCATCCTACAGGTCCCCCTACAAACTGCTTAAAAGACACTTAAAATCTCAGTACCAGGCATGACCTGCTGTTCACTCCTATCATCCTCCTTGACACGATCCTCTAGTCTCTAAGGGTTAGTAGCATTCTCCACTCTCCCTAACACCATCTAAGGAAGCTTCAATTCCTTAATATTTATATAAAACATATTAATAATAGCCTTTTTAATCATGTATGCATTACATTGTTTACCTTTTTGGAGTTGTGTGGAAGCCCTATCCGGTCCTTAATCGTTGTTTGACTCAGCGAGCCCCAGCACTTGGGAAAATACACAGCACCTCGCCGGACCCGCTTCGCGTGTCCCGCAGCGCCTGGTTAATCGAAGCGGCAGACTGACTGGGAATCCTTGGTGAGGAGCACGGGGCAGGTGATAGCGTCAGCGGGGCTGCGAGCATTAGGCTGGGACTCCAGTGTCCAGGAGTCCCTGCGCACCCGATTGAAGACACCTGGGCTGCTCTCCCCGCTGGCCACGCCCCCCGCCAACGGAGTAGAAAGCTCACCTTGCCTCCGGTTCATTGGGACCCTTTTGGAGTTGTGTGGAAGCCCTATCCGGTCCTTAATCGTTGTTTGACTCAGCGAGCCCCAGCACTTGGGAAAATCCACAGCACCTCGCCGGACCCGCTTCGCGGGTCCCGCAGCACCTGGTTAATTGAAGCGGCAGACTGACTGGGAATCCTTGGTGAGGAGCGCGGGGCAGGTGATAGGGTCAGCGGGGCTGCGAGCATTAGGCTGGGACTCCAGTGTCCGGGAGTCCCTGCGCGCCCGATTGAAGACACCTGGGCTGCTCTGCCCGCTGGCCACGTTCCCCCGCCAACGGAGTAGAAAGCTCACCTTGCCTTTGGTTCATTGGGACCCTTTTGGAGTTGTGTGGAAGCCCTATCCGGTCCTTAATCGTTGTTTGACTCAGCGAGCCCCAGCACTTGGGAAAATCCACATCACCTCGCCGGACCCGCTTCGCGGGTCCCTCAGCGCCTGGTTAATTGAAGCGGCAGACTGACTGGGAATCCTTGGTGAGGAGCGCGGGGCAGGTGATAGCGTCAGCGGGGCTGCGAGCATTAGGCTGGGACTCCAGTGTCCAGGAGTCCCTGCGCGCCGATTGAAGACACCTGGGCTGCTCTCCCCGCTGGCCACGCCCCCGCCTATCAGCCTATGAGATCGCTGTAATTTAGTTTAAAGGCAACCAGTGCCACCGCTTCGCGGGAGCGACCGGGAGAAGCCCGGGACAAGGGCGGGACCGTCTGTGGCCGTCAGGGGCCGAAGGAGGCCGGGCTGGGCCACCCCACTGACATTTACTGAACTGGTATTCTTCTTTGTTGGTAGTGTTAGTGACCTAACCGGCTTTTAATTATTGAGGTGGTAAGAGGTTCGTTATTATGGCTTCTTCTATAAACACTCCTACCTTGTTGCCCTCTTTGAATGAGAAAGGGGCTACTAACATGGGCCCCCTAGATACCTATTTTAAACGGCTGCCTCAGGATATTGATAGGGAAATTGCCCTGGCAGAAAGACGTGCGGGACGCAGGTTGTCCATTGAGCTTCTAAAAACCTCAGTTGATAAACGTCCAACCCAAAGCTTTCCATCATTGGTCACGCCTATATCATCCATCACGCTGCCTGTTGCACAGGAAATCCCACACCTCTCTCCCCCAACAATTGAGCCATTGGCTACTTTTTCTTTGGAAAAAGTAACCTCTACTTTGCCTGTAACCCCTCCTAGTGTTCTTACTAATCCATTCACTGGGCAGCAGCCTACAGCTCAACCCAGTGTTTTAATACATGTTGCAAAACCCAAACCCTGTTCTAAAAGGAAAAGGAGTGTAGTTCCAAAGAAATGTTATGCTCCAAAACCTCCAAAAAAATACAGGAAATTAGGAACATGTACACAACCTCGTGACACTACTGGGAGTAATCCTAGTGGGCCACCAATGGGCGAGGGAGAAGCTGTTCCATCAGGCTCAGATCCCATAGTATTAGCACCCCCTGGGACACCACCATCCAACCCGCAATTGTTCTTGGAGTTGGAAAAATTTATACGGTCCCTCTTGAACCCCTTTGAAGACAGACTCAAAAAGCTAGCTGACCAGCTAGACCACCTAGAGCAGGCTAGTCTAGATAATTTATTTTCCACAAAATCACTAATCAAGTCCTGTCTTAAAACGGTCGAGAATAGGAATCACCAGCAACCAGCTGAGCGAGATGGAGGTGCCCCCTCGGTTGAACTACATCCTCCCGTGGTTAGTATTGCAACTGGCCTACGGGGGAAGGGACAAAGCAGTAAGACTACTACCGAATCGCCAGCTATCCCAAGCAAAAGCAATTGCGGGAAAACCAAGCCCCCTAGTACGGTGGCCAAAGGTAGCAAGGGATGCCCAGAAAATGCCACCCCTGCTAGTAATGCTATTCAACCCCTACCAAGTACCCTGATAGCTTGTCAGGGTCCTTTGGTTAGTGAGGATAGAAATTCCTGCAAAAATTGTGTTGAAACAAATAAGCCCCATTCTCCACAAGTTCTAAACAGGGATGGTTCTGTAACTGGTGGTAACGACAGCTATAGGGAAAAAAATGCTTCCTTGGTGTCAAAGAATGTTCTCCTTCCACGCCCTGTTGTTCCAGAACAAAGCCGACCAACACCCTGTGTGATAAAACCTCCAACTAGGATACCCCCAATAAATCTTACTCCGGATTCTTATCCCTATGTGGCTATTCTTACCAATGTTCCATCTCTATTGGTAGGTCAAAGAGAAACCTTCCAGATGTTAAAAAATAAGGTTATGCACTGGTTAAGGGTTAATAGACCACTGCCCGGGGAAGTGGATGGTTTGATTATCGGGGTAAGAAGGGTTAACTGGATAGGATGTACCCCGAAAAATCTGGGGATGAGAATGTATTATAATCAACTTTCAAGATCCAAGGGTGGTAGGATTGATCACGAGGCCAGGCTGGAGCACTAGCAGTGGTGGGATTGGTATTGTGGATCTCACCTTTTTCTATCCAAGACCAGTTGGCGCCCATCTTGGTGGGAATAACGAGCTAGGGAGATTCAGCTTTCCTCCACAGGCAGAGACCATCCCTTTTAACGTTCCTTTTCCACGACCACATTTTTGTTATGATCAAGTTTATAATTTTCATGATGGGATGAAAAATTTGGGGTGGGGATGTTGACGAAAATCGGGCGATTTCCTGGAAACTGGGGGCAACATGGCTAGGGAGGATATATCCGAGAATTCTGTGGCATCAATTATGGATGTAATAGCAAGTTCAAATGAAGTGACTATTGACGGGAAGAATGAGAATTGGAGGGGGGACAGTAGGGTGTGCATGGAAAGTCTGGGAGGTGAAGTAAGGTCCATATTAAATACTGCTGTTACCCAGGGAACTGATGTTAACTGTGTGGATATTGTTGTAGATGAGGAAGGTAATTGTGAGAGTCTGGCCAACCTTCCGCCTATGCCAGCCCTTGTGGCGGGAACTTGTAATGGCACTAGCCCGGGGAGGCTCTTTTCGTGGAATATCGCGGGGCTAGGTACTAGACTATTGTCCCAAAATTGGATAGACTTTGTCAACGGGTTTGAAGTGTGTCTATTTCAAGAGACATGGGCTTGCGATCCGATCTTCCTCCCAGGCTATTTAAACTTTTGTATTCCAGCGAGCAGAGGCTCTAGGGGCCGACCCATGGGAGGTTTAACAGTTTGGATCAAGCAAAGTCTACAAGTTAAAATAAAAGTGCTTGACCTGGGTTGCAAGGATATCCAATTGATAAGAATGTCATTGGATAAGGGGGGTGTGATAGATATATACAACATTTATGCTAGGGGTACCAATACTGGGAATTCTCCCACCCAGAGGCCCTATCCACCTTCCTTGAATCACAGTCCCTGGGAAATAGAGTGGTTGTGCCTGGCGATCTCAACAGGACCTTCGAACCGTTGGAGAATACGGAAAATCCGATAGGGCAAGAGGAAGATGTCCAATGGGGTGTCCCGATCCTAAATCTTGCACCAGTCAAACGGTGGACAAAAGACATATTGCTATTAAATGCACTATGCTTGAAATATGGGTTGAGGGCCCTTATTGGAAGGACAAAGAGCGACCAGGGAGGCAACTGTACATTTGACAATGGTCATAGTAAAAGTAGAATAGACTATGTCATTTGTAGCCTTATTCTATGGCATGGGATAGGCGATATGGAAATAAAGGGTAGATTGGAAAGTGATCATAATCTCTTTTATGTCACCCACACTTGGTGGACGGCCATGCCGGACAAGTTACAATAACCTAGTGAAGTATTACCTGTTATGGCCAATGATATGCGTAGAGTCAAATGGCCAAATGTGCTGGCAAATGTAGCGTCCATGGACTATATAAGTTCTGAGGTGGATACTGCAATTGCCGCCATGGAGATAGCAAATCCCGTAACACCTGGGTCCGCTACAACAACAGCCATACATGATAAGTTCTTTTCCCTTTTAAAACCACATTTTATGAGATTGACTAATGCAAATAGAAAAGCCCCACTCAAAATGGCTAGGTGGTTTAATAAGCAGTGCAGGTTAGCTAGATTGGAACTGGGTAGGGCAATTAGAAGTAGGGACAGGGTCTTGATTGGTGTAGCCAGGAAACACTACAATGTTAGTATTCGCCAGGCTAAGAAAAAGTGGGATGAAGAATATTGGGATAAGTTGCTGGAAGCCTCCGGGGCAAGGGATTCCAGACTTTTCTGGAAAATTGTGAAGTGGGGCCGAGGTGGTACCCCTAACAACCCAGATAACAATGTCGATGAGGCATCCTGGGTTGAGTATTTCAAACCCCAGTATGCAGAGAACAGGGAGATTGTGGTTACAGAACCAATTCCAGTTGTATTTTGCAAGGAAAACTTGTTTTCAAACAAAGAAGTAGAATTGGTAATCTCCTCTTTACAAGGGGGAAGGGCACCGGGTTTAGATGGGATACCCTCTGATATATTTAAGAATGATAAGGTACGGTGGGCTAGGTATGTGACCCTACTGGGAAACGCCTTAGCTAAAGGGGCTGTAATCCCAGAAATATGGAAGGGGGCAATAATCATACCCATCTACAAGAAAGGTGATCGGTCACTCCCGGCCAATTACAGGCCGATAAGTTTGACTGCCACTGTCCAAAAAGCGGTGGGGAAGATGGTGGTTAACAAACTTATGGACTGGGTAGAAGAGAATAATGCTCTTTCCCCTTACCAGGCAGGCTTTAGACGGGCAACCAGCACGGTAGATCAAATATTTAGATTTACCATGTTGCGGTGGGGGACGGTGCTGCTTGGCGAGGGCAGCCTATATGTCGCTTTTGTAGACTTGAGGGCTGCCTTCGACCTGGTTCCAAGGAGCAAGCTCTGGGCAGTTTTGAAAGGGATAGGGGTCCCACCCGAGTTGCTCACCCTGATAATGCGACTCCATGAGTGTAACTTTGCCAAGGTCCAATGGGGGAGGAACGGGGAATCTACTGTTAAGCGGGGTGTACGGCAGGGATGTGCAATGGCACCCCTGCTCTTCTCCCTATTCATCAATGGTATTGTGGATAGGATGTTGGACGCAAGCGTGGATGCACCTTCGTTAGCGGGCATCAGGGTCCCGATCCTGATGTTCGCTGACGACACCCTAATTGTGTCCAAAACCCCAGCTGGACTGCAGTGTGCCCTAAATATATTTGATACTTTTTGTAGGGAGCATGGCCTTGAAGTTAATGCTGGCAAAACTAAGCTGATGGTTTTCTTCCAAAGGCGCCGACCTCAACCAAGGGTATCTCTGAATAACATCAAGCTCGAGGTAGTAAATGTTTTTACCTATCTTGGGGTAGAGATATCGAGCAAGCCAGGTTGGTCCCGCCATATAGAAAAGGCGGTACTGAGACACCAGGAGATTGCAGGGGCGCTTCGGGTAGAGCAAGCTAAATCAAAAACTAGGCCTCTAAAACCGGTCCTCATGGTTTATGATGCCAAAGCTTTAGGATCAGCCCTGTATGGGGCAGAAATATGGGGTTTTGAGAGGCTCCCTACTCTACAAATATTAGAGAATAGGTTTCTGAGGGGAATTACGGGTCTCCCCCAGAGCGCGCCATTAATCCCGCTTGGCCTTGATCTAGGGAGGAGATCGGTTAGTGACCGTGCTCGATTAAGGCCTCTCCTCTATTGGAGACGGCTTTGGACAACCCCAGAGATCCGACACTATGCTGATGGGTTTTTAGCCTTAATCAAATCAGATACTTTTCATAAAATATCATGGTTGAAGACACTCAGGGTTGTTCTTGGTGAGCTTGGTCTCCCTAACCTTTGGGAAAATCCCTCCGGGGAAGTATTCCCAAGCAAAAATACCATCAAGGCCATCTATTGGGATCACGTAGAAGAAAGGCTCTGGAGGAGTACACAATCCGAAACAATGGGGGGTAAATTTCTGGAAATTAAAACGAGACCTGCATTAGAACAATATTGGGACAGTATTACTGTCCCGATAGACAGGAAGTTATTTTTCCAGTTAAGGTCAGGCTCCCTCCCCCTGAGGTCATTGACGGGTAGGTGGAGAAGTTAGAACACCTCATGCTGCCCGGTGTGTGGTGCTCCTAACGAAAGTATAGCCCACTTCTTATTTTTGTGTGAAGCCTATGCAAAACCAAGGAGCGCATGGTTGGCTCCAGTTTGTTGAAACCTTAGGGTATCTAGTGGTGTTGAGGGGTTGAGAATTATTTGTACCTCCACTGACATGCCCATTGTGCTGGGAACAGCAAAGTACTTGGGGTGGGCATGGTCCATTAGGCGGAGGGCTTTATCTCCCAATATGAATTGACATTTTATAGTAATTTTTTAT
This sequence comes from Lissotriton vulgaris, assembly GCF_964263255.1. Classification (NCBI taxonomy): domain Eukaryota; kingdom Metazoa; phylum Chordata; class Amphibia; order Caudata; family Salamandridae; genus Lissotriton; species Lissotriton vulgaris. Next base: position 731,865,298 of record NC_141695.1, on the reverse strand, counting down.
CATCCTTCTTGTTAAAGCTTGCACAACTGTTCAAAATGTATATTTATGTATGGAATATGAATTTTAACTACAATGTATTTTAAAATGTATGTATTTTAAAATGTATGTTTGTGCTTTTATGAGTCTATAACTCGAATAAAGCTTTTTCAATTCAATTCATACATTGTTTACATATTTAAATATATCACGGTATGAAAAATATATCTGTGTATAATATAAGTTAATATTATAGAGTGCATTTGTTTCAAGTGATTGCATTTCATCTCTGTTTCTGTGCCGGTACGGACGCACTCTCGTCGAGAACCTCCCACTTTACAGCACTCACTCTGACTTCCTGTTTTGACGCCATCATCGGCCACATCGGCAGCCGCACCCGGGAAACCGCTGCAGGGAGCACTGCGGGTGCTGTGCGTGCGGAGGCCACGACGTTCGCAATCTACAGGGGCGTGGAGCCTGCATTTTCCACTTGCTGCCAGAAGTCTGCTAGAAGGACTTAAGAACATAAGGCTTCTAAACTTCATACGAGCCGCGAATGACGAACCGCGGGAGGCCGCGGGAGGCCGCGGGAGTTGCGGGAGGGGCGGGAGGCGCGAGAGGTGCGATCCGGGTAATGCGAGTAGCAACCAGACTGTAGTGTAACTTGTATGGGGACAGAACCCTTTAAAATACTAGCGGCATGGGCTGTATGGTGGCAAAAAACACTCAGGAGGCTGGAAAACAAACATAAGAAGCTGCGAGGGGGTGTTTGTAGGCACTGAAGACCTAGTGGATTGTAAACCTGCACCAGTCCAAGGTGAAGAAGTGTTTGAGCACTCGGCCTGGAGTTTGATTGGTGAATGGGAAAGTGAGGCTGTATTTGAGAAGTGGTGGAGGTAAGAGTGCAGGCCCACAGAGGAGAGGTAAGTGGAAGAGACAATTTATAATAATAATACGAGGAATATATCAAGTGCATAGGGAGTGGGGGGAAGGGTGTACCCAAAGAGCTGTGGGAAGCTATAGAAGCTATAGAAAGTAAAAGAGAAAACCATCCTAACACGGCGTACTCCGGAAAGAAGGAGTCAAGGATAGTAAAAGCAATGACCCTAGGGAAATCTAAACCCCGTAAAGTACCAAAAAATCTAAAAAAACGGGGAACAGAAGCTCCGGGACGGAGGACCTGACCGAAATACTGAAAAGCTTGAAGGATGTAAACATGGTTATGGCGACACCCACCGGATGTTGAACTGCAGCAATGGGGTCTACCCCCTCACGGGGTACAATCCCACAGATAGTGTCGACAATTTCGAAGTCAGCAGGAGCAAAATGGGGATCGGCAGTATCAAAATCTATTAAGGATGTTTTAGGTAAACACTTAAAGTGAAGGAGACGTCAAACAAGGAGACAAATGTGCTAGAGACCCTGCAGATCATAGAGGACCCGGCAGCTATAAGCGTGGAATCTCTGAACCAGACTAATTTTAATATTGCTGAGATACCGATGGAACCACGCTTGTCTTCCTCGCCACGGCTGTTTCAGTCACTACTTATCCAGGACATAGAAGTAGAGATGGGGGAGGAAGGAAGAATAAACCGAAGTAAATCCTTGTGCGAGGAAGACCCCGCTCGGAGGGAGTTTAGCCCAAATGAGAAAGAGAGACTTGAAAATGTTTATGCCGCTCGAACTGACTTATCAGGCTTTCCCCTACATAGCCTGAAGGTGACGGGTTCCTCCAGCTTATCTATGCTTGAGGTTATGCTGATGCTCCAGAAAACATTGCAGGGCATTCTAGAGGTCTCAGTTTTAAATAAGGAACATTTAAAATCACAAGGCAACCAGTTTAAGAATGTAATTGGGAAGTTGGCACTGATTAAAAACCTAATGCCCTCACTAGTAAGGCCAGTAAAAGTAATGGAGGAACATAAAGTAGACGGGGGGAAGCAGTGGTAAGGGTGAGCAGCCCTAAGGAGAACGAACCAACAGTATACATATCCCGTTGCCCCATGATTATAAAGAGGTATTGGGAAAGGAAGTGTATAAAGCAAAATACGTGGTGAAGGAAAAGGATAAAGGCCCCATCTAAATGCCAACCCGCAAAGCAACAGGAGAACGGCAAGGGGGTAACCTCAGAACAAAGGCCAGTTGATAAGGTAGTGATGCCAGAAACAAAAAAGTTAACCTTCGCAGATACAGGAGCAATTACCCATAGACCCGAGGGACAACCGAGGTGGGAAATAGAGAACATTATGGGAAAAAGTGATAAGGATACCATGAGGAATTACCCCAGGGAAAAGGAGAACGTAGCACCAGAATGGGGGACGGAGACGTCCTTAGGTGCAGGGCCTAGTAACCCAATTCCCGGGAAGAGTCTCAGGTACAGAGGTAGAGAAGAAGCAATCAGGCAAAGAAGGGAAGAAACGCTAGATGAAAACCCACAGGATTTGCAGTCAGAGAGGCCTGTAGAGACCTGACTATTTGTTGAAGCAGTAGGAGAGCGAAAGGGGGGGGAAAGAATTAAGAAATTAAATTCTCTGAATCGCTCCCAGCTCCTCTCTTCATTTTCAAAATGCCCTAGTTTATGATATGTTCACACTGAAGACCTAAAAGAAGTGGAGTTCATCGGCAACAACCACGGGGAAGAAATAACAAAGGTTTTACTCCATTCAGCATTAATAAAAGTTGCAATGGAAAAGGCGGAAACTGAGATGCTAAGGGAAGGAATTAGAACATTAAAAAGGGAGGATGTGCTAATGGGCAACCAAGGGAAACCATTCCTCAAGAACCATGCAGGTTTGGAAGAACGGCAAATAAAAATGATTAGTTCGGGTTGGCGTAAAAAGGAAGCTCTTGAAGTCACTATAATCCCTAAAAATTCAGGGTGGGATGTGGAAGATGTCCTGGTTGGGAATAGATATAGAGAATTGGCTTATATGGATTGTGAGGGAGATGGGTACTTGAGTAATATTGATTAGGAACTGGGGTCGTCGCACAGCCTATCCATTTTGTCTTGGAACGTTAATGGATATAAAAGAATATTGATACAGGAAAGTTTTAAAAACATCCTAAGACCGATATTGTTTGTCGACAGGAAACTTGGCAGTGCGATGAAACCCCTGTTACCGAAGGTTTTACTCACCATGTAAAACCTGCAAGAAAGAACTTAGTAGACAGGCCATCAGGTGGGCAGATGACATTGGTTTCAACAAGGCTAGCTAGAGACATAGAACACCTTGAACTTAAGTGTAACTGGGCATTAGGTAGTAGAGTGCGGTTATTAAATAATAACTTAGGTGGTGAAAGCCTATGTATTATAAATGTGTACATACAGAGAGGAAAACTAAATGAGTGTACAGCGGGTCTGGCACTCTTAAAAACGGACTTGGAGGGTCTATGCGATACTTACCCGAGAGATGTGCTCATGATACTGGGTGATTCTAACCATAGATTGAATCCCAAAAAAGTTGACTCTTGGCAGAGTGATCTATTAAGAGTATATAACATAGAGTTTGCTAAGTTTCCTAGTTGTGATATCTCAACCCAAGATGTCGATCTCAGCCAGCTGTTGGGGGCTACAGGCTTGGTCTGTGCTAATGGAAGAAAGGTGAAGCAGTGTGCTCCCACACCAATTTTCTACTTGAAGGCTCCCTCGAGCCGCTGTGGGCTGACGAGCTCGCGGAGAGGCACCTGCGCGCCTGGAGAGATACTACGTTCCAAGGATACGGCAGCCTGCTCAGCAACCCCAAATAATGCCTAATCTCTGCTGATGACAGATAATAATCTAGAAACACGTGTCCAGAGATGGCCAGCACTAATCTGCACCCACCTGGTGAAACACTCTGAAGATTTTGCAAGTGTACTCGCTTGTCGGACTGCATCTGCCATGATGCTTAGGGGCGACCCTGCTGGGAGGTGAAGCAGTGTGCTCCCACACCAATTTTCTAATGGAAGAAAGGAAGTGGATCGGCCCGCTAAACGCACCTTTAAAATAGGGCAGCAAAAGTGCCCTGTAGATTACGCATTTATCCAAGTATGGAGCTTTCATTTTATAAAATGTTTTGTAATACTTAGGGTGGACGGCAGCGACCACTATCCACTGCTAATAGAATTACAGGTAAACAGTGCCCGCAGAGATAAAAAGCGTTACAAGTAGAGGTTGAATACCCAAAGCGACTTACAACCCGGATTAGTGAAGAATATATAAAGAAACTGAGTGCACACCAGTTAACAGTTGAGTTAAACAACCCACTACCAGGAGAGGATATGTCCTGGGATGAGGGTATAATAAGGCAACTGGCAAAATGCCTCAGGATAAAAATCAAATCTGGTAGACACGAGGTAGTAAATAAAGCAAAATTGCATCCTAATAATAAACCCTGGTTTGATGATGATTGCCAGAAAGTAAAGGCCGGCATTAGGCAACATGAGAGATGCTTTAGATGCAGATACAATGAAATAGCATTATCTGACTTAGGAAAATAAAGATAAAATACAAGGCAATCATTAGAGACAAAAAAAGATCCTATAAGGACAAATGTTGGGTGAATTTACTCAAAGTAATTGAAGAAAAAAATGTGAAAGGCTTTTGGAAATGGATGAATAAAATTTATAATGCGCAGACAATAACCCGAAGGTATCAAGGCGCCTAACAGGACAATTAAAAAGGAATTCGCTACATCACGACAGGTACGCTCGCGCAAAAAGGTGAGTTTTCAAAGCCTTTTGAAAGCCTGAAGGGTGGGCAGTGATCTTATTTCCAGGGGCAGAGCATTCCACCACTTAGGGGCCAGGGTGGAGAAAGCCCTGCCACCCCATTTCGCTCTCCTGAAACGGGGGGTCGATAGCAGGAGTCTGCCGGAGGACCGTAGATTCCTATTTGGAGAATAGCGGGACAGGATAGATCCTAGACCAGAGGGGCTATTTCTGGCCAAAGCCTTGTATGTCAGGCATACGATCTTAAAGTGTATCCGTGCCTCGACAGGGAGCCAGTGTAGCAGCTTTCTAGCCGCTGTGGCTGAGGAGCGCTTGGGAAGGTTCAGGATGAACCTGGCAGCGGCATTTTGGACTACCTGCAAGCGCTGCAGTAGGCTCTTTTTCAAGCCCGCATACAGCACATTGCAGTAGTCTATTCTTGAGCCTATGAGAGCAATGGCTAGCTGTTTCCTGGCCTGAGGGGAGAGGTAGTTCCTAATCCTTCTCAGGATATGGATAATGCCCCAGCAGGTGGAGATGGTTCGACTGACCATATTGCTCATGTCAAGAGCAGGGTCTATAATGACCCCCAGATTTTTGGCAGAGGAGGTAGGGGAGGGACAGGCTCCTACTGAGTCTGGCCACCAGCTGGAAGACCATATTTCCTCTTTCCCTCCGAACACCATCACCTCTGTCTTCTCTCCATTTAGTTTAAGCGAGTTTGTGATCATCCATTTGCCGACCGCCTCCATACAAGATCTAAAATTGGAGGCAGTCGGGACGCTAGCGTGGGAGAGAGAGACAAGGATCTGGGTGTCGTCTGCATAGGAAACTATCTCCATCCCATAAGATCTAATAAGCCCGGCAAGTGGGGTCACATAAATGTTAAATAGGGTCGGCCTTAAAGCCGATCCCTGCGGGACCCCACATTGCACAGGAAGGGATGGAGATAGGTACTCCCCCAGCTTCACTCTTTGTACTCGATGGGTGAGAAAAGACGTGAGGAGATCCAGGGCTGCTCCACGCACCCCTATCTCCCTCAGCCGAGTTGTTAGTACTGAGGGAGAGAGGGTTTCGAAAGCCGCGGTCAGATCTAAGAGGATCAGGAGTGTACGGGGAAAGTTGTAGGGACCCTGCAGTGCTCTGTGACAGAGGATAAGTGGGTGGTCTATCTTGAGGAAATTTATGGTAAATGGCAAAGGATGGTGGTAACAATACCCAATAGCTGGCCTGGAGTTAGGGAAGAAGTAAAGGAACATTTCTCCCCAGGTCATATTAGGAGCATAATAGCTAGGCTAAATTTAACACAAGCTGCCGGCCCAGATAATCTACCAGCAGTTATTATAAAAACAAATCCAGAATGGTGGGCCAAGTTCTTCTTGAATATGTTCCAGGGGATATTAAACACCGGAATTATGCCAGATAGTTGGAAAGGGGCTATTGTGAGACCAATTCACAAAGAAGGTGACATAAATTCCGCTAAAAACAATTGTTTGGAAAATCTCCTGGACATAGGTGAAAAGGTATCTTCCAAAGTAATTTTAGGTTTGCTAAAGGATTGGGCAGATGACAAACAGATAATACCCCCAGATCAGGGGGGTTTAAAGAAGGACACTCAACGGTGGACCACTGCTTCGCTCTCTGGTCCATTGCGCGGAAGTCAATAGAACAGAGGGGTAATTTATTTTGCTGCTTTGTGGACTTCCGTGTGGCATTCGACCTTGTGGGCAGGGAGCAGCTGTGGTAAACCCTGGCAGGGTACGAAATACATGGTGATCTATTGGCCCTGATCCAAGCCTTACATACCGAAAACTGGGCCCAAATAATCTTGGATGAGAAGGGAGGATTGTCTAAGAGGATCCAGATTGGTAATGGCTTGAGGCAGGGGTGCGTACTTGCTCCTTTACTCTTTTCCCTGTTCTTAGCTGACCTGCCTTTAAAACTAAGAGAGGTTAGAGGGGCTAGCCGAAATTGGGAGGAAAGCATATATCCTGCTTATTATATGCAGATGACCTGGTGATTATGGACCAGCTGGAGATAGGCCTCCAGAGAAAACTAAATAGGTTTAAAGAATACTGCCTAAATAAAAAATTAGCAGTGAACATGGAGAAGACTAAAATCTTAAGTTTCAGGAGGAGCAAAATAAAGGGGCATATTATCAAGGAGGTTTATTTCTGCTTTTTTGGCTTTATAAGCCAAGAAAGCGGAGAGAAAATTATCTCCCTATTACCTAGCTGTCGCTAACACCAGTTAGCGACAGCTAGTAGGAGATAGCGACCATCTTGGGCCCCACTTTGCATGTCAGTGATATTTATCACTAATGACATGCAAAGTGGGCGTGCCAAGATGTTAGCGACTGGAAACAGTCGCTAACATCACTATCTCCTATTACCAACTTTTGGAGATATTCGCGCTATGCGCGAATATCTCCAAAAGCTAACACCTGCCCTGAGCAGTTCTTAGCCATGTTATCCAATGGGATGTGGATAACATGGCTAAGAGCATTAGCTTGCTAATGCATGAATATCGCGGACTTTTCAGCGATATTCATGCATTGCGGACGATTTTTATCGCATTTGCGATAAACCTTGGTAATACCAAGGTTTATCTGCGATAAAAATCGCCGCAGCTCAGCGATAATTTTTTCACGCTAACCAAGCAATAGCGGTAATTATCGCTATTGCTTGGTAATATGCCCCAAAGTTCTCCTGGTTTCTTGCCACAGAATTGCTCGAGAGGGTAACAGAATATAGATGTCTGGGAATGTGGTTTTCGAGTACCCTGAAATGGTATACCCACCTGGAAGCTAAAAATGAGGGCATCAGCTTCTGTGAAGGGCTTAAAAAGATTTAAAAGTGTTTACGGAGAAATGTCGGATAGGCCGGTTATAAAGGCCTACCTAGAAATGGTCCCTCCACAATTTCTGTATGGGGCAGAGGTACTTTACTTAAGTGGCAAGAACTGCTGGGAAAAGAGGAGGGAAATATCCTAAAAAGCTTGTTCTTGCTGCCTAGATCAGCAATGGTGCAGGCAGCAATACTTGAGTTGGGAATTACCTCCTGGGCTATAGCAACCTGCATGGCCCTAATACGCTTCTGGCAGCGCCTAGTGTCGGGGAAGTCTCTTAAAACCTCCCAATGGTGTAAAGGTGAAATTCCCACTAGTGAACTGTCCTGGGCGAAAGAGACAAGAGCCTCAACAAGGGAAGCTTATGAAGTGCTTGGTTTAAGGCTATGCCCTCGGCAAGGCCATGTGTTAATAGACAAGAAATAACTTAGGTCACCGGGATCTGATATGTCTTGTATACGTGATCGGGAGTATCTCTCGCGAAAATTTCAGTGGCCCATATGACCTTGGCTTGGAAAACTGATCAACATTTTCCTTGTGTAGACCGGCCACCTAGCTATCGTTTAAGGTGTGAAGTGTTAAAAATGCGAATTGGGATAAACCCCTGTTATGCGAACAACAAAGTTAAAAACTTGATAGATAGTAATGGTAAATGCACTTGCATGTTAGGTACGCCCTGCAATATTTTACATATTTTATTAGATTGCACAAAGATTTTAGATATACGAAAGAAGATTTTATGCCTGATTTTCAAAAAACCTAGGATTAAGAATAACGTGCAAGCTGTTAACATTTTGGTGGAAATGATGAACTTAGATACAGCCTGTGTAGGGGGAAATTTATGAGTAATGTTAAAGTGTTCCTCAAGTGCACAGAGTAAGCTTCATAAATGGTTCCCTTAGGATAATACGAGACTGCGCTACTAAGGGATAACAGTAATGCTCCCGATATATTGGAATGATTTGATGTACATGTATGAATTAATTGATTTTAGCAATTTTAGGATGATATTTGCCTCTTATTTTAAATGGAATATGTTACTTGATGTGTTATGAATAGGTGCCATATTTTTACAGATACTGCCGTGTTTATGTTTTTAACGGAATGATAAGATGTATATTGTATACTTATATGGTTGTAATAAACCAAATAAAGTTTGTTTTGACTAAATGACAATATTATAAATGAAAAATTGGCAGTAGCTATAGTTAGGGTAGCCAGAGCTAGGAATTCCTCTGAGTTCTGCTCCCTAATAACTTTGCGCTCACTTATCAAATCTCAACAAACCTTTTCATAACTATTGCTTTTTCTACATTGATAGAGGATGGAAAGTTTTGCGGAGATTGGTCAAGGGGGAGCAAAGATTAAAAGGGATCCAAATTTTTTTTCTAATAAAGCCTTTTTAATCGTCATTTATATCTGTCATAGCGTGAAAATGGCTCCGCAGATTTACATTAAATTTGGTAGGATTAGACATTATGGTGCGCAGATGATACTTGTGGGTTCTACAGGTATGTAGGGGAATATTTTTGAAAGTTATAAGGTATTTTAACTTATTGTTGCATCATTTCCATGAAATTTTGTGAGCTTTCAGGATGTTCGGGGAAGTAATAAAGCCTTTTTAATCGTCATTTATATCTGTCATAGCGTGAAAATGGCTCCGCAGATTTACATTAAATTTGGTAGGATTAGACATTATGGTGCACAGATGATACTTGTGGGTACTACAGGTATGTAGGGGAATATTTTTCGAAGTTATAAGGTATTTTAACTTATTGTTGCATCATTTCCATAAAATTTTGTGAGCTTTCAGGATGTTCGGGGAAGTATCACAGTACATAAAGAAGACAAGTCATTATGTGATTAGCTAAAGACTGCCTTTATAAAAGTTAAGTGCAGCCATTTTGTTTTTAAGTTCACTTTGCCTGTGTTGTGCTTATGCCCATTGATGTAGGTAAGTAATAGGATCGGTAGATCCCATCCTGCCGGGGGTCGCTGCACTACTGGATGACACTTAGGTATTTGATTCCCTGGAGTGGCCATATTTATTTAATCTCCTTTCACGGCTTGTGCCCAGTCTTTGGTTTCTGGGCCTGGTTGGCCTCCTTTACGCTTCCCCGAGAGCATGCCTCTACCTCAATCGTGTGACTTCTGCCCTATTTTCAGTTACTCTGGGAATCAGGCAGGGGTGCCCCCTATGCCCTGTCATATTCGCCATAGCGATGGGGTCTCTAGCAACTCAGCTGCAACAGCATTATTCCCTCAAGGGACTCAAGTTCACTGCCAGGGAGATACTGGTGTCTATGTACATGGAGGACATTGCGCATAATGTATGGAAACCACAAAGAAACCTGCCCCCTACCATACAAGAGACAGTCAGATGTGGCGGGTATTCTGGAATCAACATCAGCTGGGCTAAGCCCACCCTAATCCCTCTCATCTCAGAATCGCAACCATTTGAGTCTGAATACCCCATACAGTGGGCCACCAACCCAGTCTGCTACCGGGGAATATGGCTCAGCAGAGATACCGGTTTATTGGGGAGGGCAAACTCTGGCAAAACCTGGCTGGAGGATCGAATTCCGGGCCTGTACCCAACTGCCCCTTTCGTTGGCTGGGAGGATTGCCATTGCCAAACTGTCTGACCTGTCTAAATTGATCTACCTCTTCATCAACCTCACGATCCAGCTCACTGCACAATTTCTGAAATTACTTCGCTTAATCGGATTTCTCTAGTCTGGGCAGGCAAACAGTTGAGGTTCGCTTTGGAGAAGTGGACACTACATTTTCATTAGAGAGGTCTGAGCATGCCAGACATGCACTGATACGCACACTGTGCAAAAGTCCAATACATACACTTTTGCCAATACCCCGCATAGCTTCAGCTACACACAGCAGTGAAGGCAGACCAGGCGGCTCCTTGCCCCCTCACTTCTGCACTATACCAGCCTTACAAGCCCCACACATGACGATTGACATGGTGGCTTGTGTCCTATGGGCGTGCGTGGCCTGCAAAAATGCGCCCAGCTGTCATGTCTCTATGCTCCCATGATACAGCTTGCACGAAATTCAATGCTCCCCCTGCTGCAGGACTAGGGTGATGGAAGGTAGGCCCACCAGTGGGTCTCCTCAAGTTTAGGGATTTCTATCCAGACGGTCAGTTTCTGCCCCTACTTGAGGCTCATGAGCCCCCCACTTTGCTCCATGCCCTTCTTTATCACCAGCTCTGAGCTGCATGCAGCACACTACATGACACATTCCCTGTGCCAACTCCCACACTGCATGCACTGGAGCACCTGTTGATGAATTACAATCCCTGTAGTTGGTTACTCGTCTGTAAGACATGCTGCAAGAAAAACCACCGGGGAATACCCCTACGACTCGTGAGGCATGAGAACTTGACACAAGCTTTACCATCTCTGATGCGCAACAGACATACTGCTATGATCAGACCACGTCTTCAACAAGGCCGACTCCGTCATTGCACCCCAACTCCAGGACATCATCAACTGCTCCCTCAACACCGCCACCTTCCCAGAGAGCTGGAAGCATGCCGAACTCGGCGCCCTCCTGAAGAAACCATCAGCAGACCCCACCGACCTCAAGAACTACCGCCACATCTCGCTCCTCCCGTTTCCTGCCAAAGTCATCAAGAACACCGTCAACAGAGATGAACAGATCCCTCGACCACTCACAGTCCAGCTTCCGAGCCAACCACAGCACCGAGAACGCCCTCATCGCAGCCACTGACGACATCCGAACCCTGCTCGACAACGGGGAAACAGCGGCCCTCATCCTCCTGGACCTCTCTGCAGCGTTCAATACTGTCTGCCACTGAACCCTAGTACAACGCCTTAGAAATGTCGGAATCCAAGAGAAAGCACTGGAGTGGATCATCTCATTCCTCGCCGGTAGAACCCAGAGAGTCCGCCCCCCCCTGTTCAGATCCGAGGCCACCGAAGTCATCTGCGGCGTACCACAAGGATCATCACTCAGCCCCATCCTCTTCAATGTCTACATGAGCCCCCTCACAGCCATCGCACGCCAACACAGCCTCAACATCATCTCCTACGCCGACGACACCCAGCTGATCCCCTCCCTCACCAACGACCCAGTCACCGCCAGAACCAACCTATACGAAGGGATGAAAGAAGTAGCTGAGTGGAAGAAGAACAGCCGCCTGAAACTGAACTCGGACAAGACGGAAGCCCCCATCCTTGGACCAACCACCTCAGCCTGGGACGACTCCTGGTGGCCCCCGGCCCTAGGCAGCGCACCCAAACCAACGGACCACGCAAGCAACCTGGGCTTCATCCTGGACTCCTCCCTCTTGATGACCAGACAAGTCAACACCGTCTCATCATCGTGTTTCGACATCCTACGCATGCTCCGAAAGATCTTCCGATGGATCCCCACCGAAACCAGGAAGACGGTCACCCAGGCACTCGTCACCAGCCGACTGGACTACGGAAACACCCTCTACACCGGAACCACAGCCAAACTGCAGAATAGACTCCAACGCATCCAGAACGACTCCGCACGACTCATCCTGGACATCCCCCGACACAGCCACATCTCCGGACACCTGAGAGACCTGCACTGGCTCCCCATCAGCAAGAGAATCACGTTCCGTCTCCTCACCCAGGCACACAAGGCCCTCCATGACCTGGGCCCCAGGTACCTCAACAACCGCCTGACCTTCTACACTCCCACCTGCCAACTACGATCAACCAGCCACGCCCTCGCCGCCATTCCACGCATTCGAAGAGCCACCATGGGAGGAATATCCTTCTCGTACCTGGCAGGCGAGACGTGGAACTCCCTCCCCATCCACCTCCGTCTGACCCAAGACCACCTCTCTTTCAGGAAGCAACTTAAGACCTGGCTGTTTGAGCAGTAGCGGAACCCCTCCCCCAAGCGCCTTGAGACCCTCCGGGTGAGTAGCGTGCTATACAAATGTCTTGATTGATTGATTGATTGATTGTTTGACTGCCCTGTTGTCCAGTTACATACTCCAGCTTATCCATTTCATTTTCCTACATCTACTAAACTGCATACCTGTGCAACTGCATCAAATGAGCCTAGCTGAGGAGCCACGCAGGCCTCATTCCTCCATCCACCATGGGACTGCCTGCATGTAGCTGGCTACTGAACTGCCGGTTACAGAGACCTGGCCCAGATTATTGGTCACTCGATGTCACAGATCCTATTGGTAGGTCTCCTAGGATATATCAAAGATGTTCCCCCCGAAGTCCAATGCCTCACTGCTATACTACCACTTCTGCCAAAAAAAACCTGTTGCCATCAACTGGGCCAGACGTCCCACGTCTACAGTGGTGGACTGACTGCATGATGCTGCATACTGCGAGGAGCAAGTCTCCAATTACTGGGAGTTTATGCTGCTACAGTCCTATCCGAAGGACATTTAGGGGCCTCTGGAGATCTACTTGGGACCAAAAGTGCTGACACATACGTCACAGCAGGACCCCTGCTGGACTCAGAGACTGTACCCGGTCTGGTGATCAGCCCCGTACACATGATTGATTGTCGTACCTACATTCACCAGATGGATCAACATACCGTGTGGCCTATGATACTTGTATGCCAGATTAGTTTGAATACTTCCCTCAATAAGGAGTACCCTCACCCTTATCTCCACTACAAGAAAGCATTATTTGGTGTGTAAGACCTGCAACCTGTATTCCACCCCACCTCTCTCCTATGGTTCCTCCCTTGTTGATGTTTCTTCTTTATAAAAATGGCAATAAACACATTTACAAATAAAAATAAAAATAAAAATATTGCATTCAAAACGTATTAGGTTTGATATTGTTCCCCTACCTATTGCCACTTTATTAAATTGGCAATAGGTAGGGACAATATTTATAAGTTTATATATTTTCAAATAGATGTATGGAGTACCGCAGTTGTGCCTCCGGAGTACCATTGCATCGAAAAATTAAAATAATAAAACAAATACACTGTAGTGCACTTTGTTTTATAAATATAGTGTACTACTGTGTATTTTCTATTTTAACATAAAAGGCCTATTGAGAAAAAAAACATGTAGAAAAGTGGCTCTGTTGGACATGGTTAGCCCCAGCTTTTTGCCTAAGAAATTATGTAATTTCGACTGGAACTGCACAGGGTCCCTCCCAACCAGGTCACCTGTTTCAGAGCTCCTGCCCTAAACTGTATCTATTGTCTCCACAAATGGTACCACTTTAGCTCACATATAAGTCCCCAGTACAAGGTTCCCCTGGGACTGAGGGCCTTGTAGATAAAGAGGGTCCCTAAGGCTGCAAAACAAATTGTGCCACCCTATGGGACCCCTCACCAAGCAGGTGCACACTGCCAATGCAGCCTGCATGTCTGGGTTTAGACCAAAACTGAAGAGTTGACATGGCACACATCCTTGTGTTCCATGCCCACAGACACTGCATGGGATATAGGTAAGCAACCATCTAGCAGGCCTTAGCCTTAAGGCAGGGTGCACTTTATCTCCTGTTAGGGCATATCTGCATCAGCATATAAGCCCCTGCAATATCCATGTCAAGTCAAGTCAAGAAATACTTTATTCGGTTCAATTTCAAAAACCACAAAAGTACAAAAACAAGCAAAAAGGTCCACAAGACACCAGGCAGCATAATAACATAAAAAAGACAAAATAAGCAGGGAGAGAATACCCAATTAAAAATATTTAGAAATGCTGAAACATGATGTCAAATTTTAAAAACGTCAATATCTACAACAATCCATGGTTAAAAAGAAGGATAAAAAAGGTTTAAGACTTGATTCAAGTAGCAAGAATTAATATTTACAATAATTCATCTAGGACCAATTAATCTTTTTGCTGAGTCTCACCGCTATGGTTAAAAATCTAGCTACATTGCAAATTTCCCATATATCTGACAGTAATTGAAGGTACAATAAAGCTGACTTAACTTGCCTAAACCCTTTCCCCTTTAGCAGGGGTATAATAAACTGTTTCCTAATGTCTTTAAAATAGTTGCAGAAAAACAGAAAGTGTACAGTGTCCATAATCGAACAGCCATCACATTTACAAAAATCCAGATCAAGGGGCTTAGTCCAACGAGGGCGGCCGAAAATCCATGTCTATTCCTGGATATTGTAAGTGACCAGGAAGTCCTAGTAAGCGCATGGGCTGGTGACTCATAATTTGTTTAGTTCCCCAGCTTCATGATGGCTTCACAGAAATATGGGATGTTTGGTACCAAACATCTCATCATAATAAACCTTCACTGATTCCAGTGAAAGATTTATTACAAATTGCACACAGAGGACCCCTTAGAGGGGTGCCCTAAAACCCACCAACCCTTAGTGTGCTAGTCTGCTATTTACAGACAGTGTTCTGACCTCATGGGGTGAGTGTCTGTGTGCTCAGAGTTCCAGAGCAATGCCTTTTCTGGGTGGAGGTGGTCAGGAAGAGCCATCTGTGTCGGGATGCCTCAAAGACCTTGCCACCTTTGTAACATGTCCCCAGCCTCTCCTGTTAGAAGGAACAGGCCCCCTTCCTGCCCTCACCCCCTTTTGGTAGGAGAACAGCCTGTAAAACCCAGCAAGAGTAGGAGGTGTGCCTCCTTTTGCCAACTCCACAACTCAGGTGCTGGAGGCAAGATGAAGTGCACTTTTCAGTACCCACCATCTTGAAGATGGTGGGACTTATCTAATCAGGGATAGGTCTATATCCCCCTTCCACAAGAGAGTCGCATAATAGAGGGTGTAGATACCCTAGGTAAGGGTTCCATTAACCACTGCCTGTTACTCCCATGCAACAACCCTAAATCTAGTATTTAGGTGGCATCCCCAGACCCTGAACTTAAGGTCCTGATCTTCTAAAAAGATCCGGACACCACAAAGTCACACCAGCAGAGAAGACTGCAGAGAACTACTGACTTGGTCCAAGCCCTACCAGCCATCTGCAGCCCCCAATGATCCTGCACCAAAAGATGACTCTTCCTTCTGTGCTTAACACAGCTGCAGAACATGGTTGTCCCAGATCTTGGGGGACATCGACGATAGTACCAGTATTTAAGAAAGGGGACCGAAACAGCACTTCCTGTTATAGGCTCTGTGGTCAAGGTAGTAGGTGGAGTGATTTTGAAAAGATTAACAGCTTGGGCGGAAGAACATGGGGTAATCTCCAAAAATCAATATGGCTTCCGGCCCAGTCACTCCACAATAGTGCAGTGTCTCAACCTATACGTGGTCCTAGGTAAATACACCCTAGCGCGGCAGGGCACCATCCACATGGCGTTCATGGACCTCTCTTCAGCTTTCGACTGTGTTAATCGGGGAAAGCTCTGGGAGGCCATGGGTGCCATGGGGATGGAGCCTAATCTGGTTAACCTCCTGGTGGATTTGCATTAGGATACTAGGGCTAACGTGAGGTATTCACAGGACCTTAGGGTGTCCAGGGACTTTAGAGTCCATAGGGGTGTTAGGCTGGGCTGTATTTTGGCCCACTTTCTCTTCAATTTATATATTAATAACCTGGAGGAGTTTTTATTAAATACTGGTGCTGATTACCCCTATGTCGGTCGTAACGGTCTGCCTGTCCTATTATATGCGAACAATGCCGTTTTGTTGGCTAGGACCACAAGAGGTCTTCAAACCCTATTAGATGCTTTTCACAGTTTTATGAAAGCCCGCGACTTATCTATTAACAATACCAAATCCTTTGTAATGCAGGTAGGGCAGCGTAATAAGAAGCCGTTTTATTTTCAGGTTAATGATGAGAAGGTCCCCCAACAAGAACATTCTCATATCTGGGCGTCATGTTCGACGATCAGTTAAAATGGGGCCCATCACTTCAGAGGAAAAGGGGGGAGATTACTCGGGCTAACTCTGCTATCTTTAATTTTGCCAGGAAAATGGGCAAACGCCCTATTGCTGCACTATTAAAGATCTATCAGGCTAAGAGTGTGGCAATAGGAAGCTATGGTAGCGAACTCTGGGGGTATGTGGCAGCTAACGACATTGTGGTGGCAGAGAATAACTTCTTGAAACAATTGTTGGGGGTCCCGAGGGGGACTTCCAACTTGATAGTGCATAAAGAAACTGGCACTCCATTTATAAGTGATACCTTAGCTCTACGGCCACTAATTTGCTGGTCAGAATGTTGGCTAAATAAAGACTTGATTTTAAACCACCTACTCCTGAGAGAGGCTTTATCCCTGGATGATATGCTCAAAATCCCGTGGCTAAAATAGTTGAAAGATTGTTTCTTTGGTATGGGGCGTGCAAAACTCTTTTTAAATCCTGATTCTATTAGGACCGCTGATGTAGAGTTTGTGAGGAAAACTTTTTCCCTTTCACAACGCATGCATCGCGAAGAGGTAGAACAAAACAAACCTAGTGTCCGGAAACATGCTATCCTGATTACTATACCTTCCATGGAGCCTTATCTATCTTTGCCGATGTCGGGCTTCGATCGACACCTGCTAACTAGGTTCCGACTGGACTATTTCCACCTTATGTTAACTGTTCCAAAGGGTTCCCACTGAGGTCAAGTGCTACCCCCCTGCGGCTGCGACAATGAGTCTCCGCAGGACCTGGTGCACTTTTTATTTATCTGCCCCTTTTATGATTTACCTCGGAGGTTTTACCTAAAGCCCCTTCTAAAACAAGCATTTGCAATGCAATAGGTCTCGCCTTAGGAAAGTTGGAGCTATTGGTATGGTAAATGACAATTTTTTTATTTATGTGTTTTTTTTTAAATAACGTAATTAATAGCTTTGTCATTTACAATGCCAATAGTTATAACTTTCACAAATGTGACACCTATAGCATTGGTAATGCAACATGTTTTGTATTTACGTGACTTACATGTATTGATATTACAAAAAAAATGGCTTTTATTTCTTTTGAATAATTAATACTTAAAAGTTATTCTAATTTATAATGGCAATAGCTTAAACTTTTGTAAATAACTTTTGTGAACATTATGTTTAGTGTATTTTATTGTGACGAAAATCCAAGAACAGAAGTGAAATATTAACATCTTTTTGTGACATTTGTAATAAAGCTTGAAACATTGAGAGAACATATTTGAACCAGTGATGTTGTGGTGGTGCTGAGTGATGCAGTGGTTGCACTGAGTGATGCAGTGGTTGCGAGTGCACTGACAGCTAGTGGTGTGTGCCTGGCTAATGATGTGGTGGTGCCCCCGAGTGCTGTGGTGGTGTCCCCGAGTGCAGTGGTGGTGCCCCCAAGTGAAGTGGTGGTGCACCTGAGTGGTGTCCCAGAGTGATGTGGTGGTGTCCCAGAGTGATGTGTTGATGGTGTCCCAGCGTGATGTATTGGTGGTGTCCCAGAGTGATGTGTTGGTGGTGTCCCTGAGTGATGTGTTGGAGGTGTCCCAGAGTGATGTGTTGGAGGTGTCCCAGAGTGATGTGTTGGAGGTGTCCCAGAGTGATGTGATGGAGGTGTCCCAGAGTGTTGTGTTGGAGGTGTCCCAGAGTGATGTGTTGGAGGTGTCCCAGAGTGATGTGTTGGAGGTGTCCCAGAGTGATGTGTTGGAGGTGTCCAAGAGTGATGTGTTGGTGGTGCCCCAGATTGATGTGTTGGTGGTGCCCCAGAGTGATGTGTTGGTGGTGTCCCAGAGTGATGTGTTGGTGGTGTCCCAGCGTGATGTGGTGGTGCCCCTGAGTGATGTAGTAGTGTCCCTGAGTTATGTGGTAATGTCCCTGAGTGATGTGGTGGTGCCCCTGAGTGATGTGGTAATGTCCCTGAGTTATGTGGTAATGTCCCTGAGTGATGTGGTTGTGTCCCTGAGTGATGTGGTAATGTCCCTGAGTGATGTGGTGGTGCCCCTGAGTGATGTGGTGGTGTCCCTGAGTGATGTGGTAATGTCCCTGAGTTATGTGGTAATGTCCCTGAGTTATGTGGTAATGTCCCTGAGTTATGTGGTAATGTCCCTGAGTGATGTGGTGGTGTGCCTGAGTGATGTGGTGGTGTGGCCGAGTGATGTGGTGGTGTCCCAGAGTGATGTGGTGGTGTCCCAGAGTGATGTGGTGGTGTTCCAGAGTGATGTGGTGGTGTTCCAGAGTGATGTGGTGGTGTTCCAGAGTGATGTGGTGGTGCCCCAGAGTGATATGGTGGTGCCCCTGAGTGATGTGGTGGTATCCTGGAGTGATGTGGTGGTATCCCTGAGTGATGTGGCGGTGTCCCTGAGTGATGTGGTGGTGTCCCTGAGTGATGTGGCGGTGTCCCTGAGTGATGTGGCGGTGTCCCTGAGTGATGTGGTGGTGTCCCCGAGTGATGTGGTGGCGCCCCCAAGTGATGTGGTGGTGCCCCCGAGTGAAGTGAATATATATCAGTGTTTAATAGTCTGTGTATGTGGATGTCAATGCATGCCACGGCCTGCTAGTGCGTGTATACCCGCACGTCAGAAGGGGACTATACACGGATGGCTAATTGTACAGCCCTGGGCGTGTGTGGATGGACAATCATCACAGTGAAGATGTTTGTATGCAATCTAGGTGAGTAAGTCACTGCCCCCTTTCCTGGCAGTGCTTCCTGCTGACGGACCACTGGTCCTACTCTCACCTTGCCCGGGCTCCGGCTCGGTGCCACGGTACCGGCCCTCGTACCTGGAGTCCACCGCCTGGAAGCTTTTGGTCCGCAGGTTCTCCAGCATCTCCTCGAAACTCTTCACCAGCCGACCGTCCAGCGTGGCCTTGAACTGGGCGGGCTCGGGCCTGCTGGCCTCCGCAGTCACAGGGCTGGCCTCCGCAGTCACGGGGCGGCCCCCCCGCACCCAGTTCCGGAAGCCGCCGTTGAGCACCGACACCCGAAGGCCCGGAACATCCACCAGGCCCGCAGGGCGTAGAAGGAGCCCAAATGGTCGCCGTCGTAGACCACCACGTGCGTGCTGTTGCCCCCGCCCAGGCTGCCCACGTAGTCGCCGAACAGCTGCTCACCTCGTAGATGTATTAAAGGCATGACAAAGTGGTTTGCTGACAGAAGCTGAGTCACTATAGTTGACAAATGTCAAATTTAGAAACCTGCTCACTACTTTACCAAACTTGGAACACCTATACCAGACATGCCAACCCTCCCGATTCAGGCGTGAGACTACCGATTGGAAGGCTAGTCTCCCACCTCCCGATTCCTGCAAGCAAAAACCTGATTCCTCGGGGCTTCAGCTGACAGGGCTTGGTATTGTGTAAAGTGCCAATTCTTCCAGCAAAGAGTGGCGATGCAGGGGCTCTCGAAGGGGTGGGAAACCAACAAAGCGTCATTAACGAGGGAATGGTCTTTTAAAGACCTGTGAAGTAGGGGGGGGGTGGCTGTGTGTGTGCACAGAAAGCTGTTTCAGCCCGGGCTGTCACACAGGGGGGTGGGGCGGGGGGGGGGGGAGCATGCACTGCCAGAAACCTGCCAGGCCAGTGCACAACACAACACTTTCATCACCCTCTCTCTGCCTAACATTGCGCTCCATGTGCTTCTGAAAGGTAAAAAATAAAACGTGCATTTGTGTTTTATGTCCGATCCTGCAGCAGCACACTTCCAAAGCCCATAAATGCCAGTAACCCGATTCAAGGCCCCATTCTCCCGATATTTTTAAAAAAAATCTCCCTCTTTGCTCTTCTGAAATGTTGGCATGTATGCTATACACACTTAATATGCAGCACTCAAGGCTGACCCTCGTGTGCCTTTAATTCACCACCGCAGCCCAGGAGTTTCTTCAAGTTCCCGCCGGGCCGCCGAGCTGCCTGCGACGACCCGGAAGCGGTTGGGCAGCCGGCCAATCGCAGCGCGGCCCCAACCGGAAGTCCCGCCCCCATCGCGGTGCGAGAGAGAAGCCACTGTCCGAGGAGCCCCGAGGGCTCCTGATCGATTCCCGGTCCCGAGATGGGGGACCGGGTGAAGAGCGGCCGGGCGCATGGGGAAGGCGGGGCTCTCATGTGGTGAGAGAGCCCCGCAACCGCCGCCCGAGAGGCAGAACCGCCGCCGAGCACCGCCAGAACAGGTGAGTGTGTTGAGGACGAGGAGGGGTGAGTGGGGGTGGGGTGTGCGCGTGTGTCTGTTGTAGTGTGTCTGTGCGTGCGTGTGTCTGTCTGCGCGTGTGTCTGTTTAAGGGGGGGTGCGTGTGTGTGTGTGTGTGTGTGTGTGTATGCAGTGTGTGTATGTGCGCATGCGTGCATGAGCCCTTCTTTAAGGGGGGGTGCGTGTGTATGCAGTGTGTGTATGTGCGCATGCGTGCGGGAGCCTTTCTGTGCATGGGAATATCAGGGACGGCGACGTGCGCGCTCACGAGCTACAATCTCCGGCAGGAGAAGCTCGTGACAGTCTGCTGTCTACATTCCCCTGAATATGATTGCATAAGTTGTCTCGCCCTAGACGCAAAAGCTTCGCTTTTGCTTCGTCTAGGCGAGACCTAAAAACTGAACTTCACCCAGGTTAGACCAGCACTTTGTTACCTGCAATTGTTAAACCCCGAAAGTACATTATTTGTGATTGGTTTCCTAAAATCTGCCCTAAAATTTAGAAATAGCATGGAGGGTTAATTGCTTAGTATTGTCATTATTATTACATTCGCCTAACTGTGATTGTTGATTTTAACATGTGTTTTTATACATGGTTTGATCTTTTAATATCTGTATAAGTTTTATTGTGTTATTTATTAATTATCTTGTGCTTTTATGGTTGATTCTTCTGGAATAACTGAATAAAGATTTTGATACTGATACTGACTCTTCCTACCGGCCTACAGGAATGCCAAAGATCAAGATCTCCCAGGAACAGCTGATCTGTTCTCCAGCAACAAACTACAAGCAGGGCCTCTGTGATCTGAGGAACTGCAAAACACTGCTCCAGGTTCCACCTCTATGCCCAACAATTTATTGGCACCCCGCATCCGACCACCACTGTGCCACTGGTGGTGTAGTGCTGATGCTGCTTTGGAGCCTGGCCAGTGATTGGTTAAACCCCCGGAGACTGGCCCCCAAAGCTGCTGCTACTTACTAGTAAGCATCCTCTTTCCGATTGTGCAATTCTTCATTGATTTGTATTGGGTGCCCAACACCGTATTTGCACCCTGCACCTGGCTGCCCCTGTGCCACTTATGGTGAACTGTTGGTGCTGAAATGTACCGTGCCAAATACTGATCTAAACCCCCGAAGACTGTTTTTGTAAGTCGATGTTACCTATCCGTATGCTGAATGTTTTCCACCAAAGGTTAACATTGCAAAGTCTGAATATTGCACTGTGTTCACTTTTGATATTGAAATGTATTTCTATTGCAAAACATATTTACCTAAGACAAAATTCTGTGGTTCTACAAAATAAATATAATCAATTATTAGTTTTATAAATGTGTCGAAGAATTTATTCATTGAGTCTATATCTCATTCATTGCCACTGTGTGTAATACAAATGCTTAACACTTCCCTCAGATAAGCCTAACTGCCCGCCCACACTACCACAAAAGAGAGCATTAGTTTTATCTACTTTAGCGTCTGCCAAGCCTCTGGGGATCCACTAGGTTCGCTGCACAGTATACCTCTTTTTGGTATAGCATATAGAGAGCCAGCTTCCTACATTAGTGGATCAGTGATGGGTATATGACTTTACGTTTGCTAGGCCATGCTGACGATAAGTGACCAAAATAATGCATTTTAAAAAATGCCTGTAGTTAAATTGTATTTTTGCAAATTTCAAAATAATTGTCTGGACCCTAGTGAGGTCTATTTTAGTGCAACCGTTTTTAAGTCCAAAGCTCACTGTAGTTTGGAAATCAGTGTTCTTAAGTATTTTTTCCTCTCCAAAAAGGCTGCCAACTTAGTAAAAATTATGAGTACTAGAAGTAGTAACTCAGAGGACATGACCTGGTCCTGGTGGATGAACTTGACCTCACACTTTACCAGTCCTGGTCAATGAAGCAGCTTTGAGGCTTGTTTAAAACCTATGGTCTCAAGACTGGGTCACACCCTACCAAAGCACAGCTCCAGGAGCTTTTGGAAGAGTATGGAAAAGAGCATTCAGAGGATGGCTCTAATCTTGCAGAAGATCAAAACACTGACAATGGGAGTGACAGTGTAACACCCAAGACAAAGAAGCACCTTCAGATGTAGTGCTTGCTCAGGACAGACTATTCAGGAGTGCAGGTGTAGAAGTTCAAGTCCTAGCTATAGAGAGATACGAGCTGGGCCTTGGACCCATCTCTGGTGGTAGCAAAATATTAAATAGGGAGAAAGTAGATTATTTTGACCCCAAAATCCCAAAAGGGATTGTCCCAGAATTCTTTGAGGGTGATGATATCACTAAGTGATTCATTGCTTTTGAGAGGGACTGTCTTATCAGGTAGGTCCACAGAAAGCTGTGGCGTGCTATCCTGTGGGAAATCTTCTCAGGAAAGTTCAGGTATAGACTCCTGACTCCCACTGAGAAAGAGGCTGAATCCTATGATCTCTTCAAGGGTGCCCTAAGTCAGGGCTTTGGATTCAGCACTGAGGAGTGTAGGATCAGGTTCAGGGAGTCTTGAAAAACCCAGTGACAGACTTGTGTAGATTTTGTAAACTACACAGTGAAATCACTAGGAGGTTGGTTAGAAGGTAACAATGGGCATGCCTTTAAAGCGTTTTATAATTTGATAATGAATGGGGCATCTTTTAAGTAACTTTTACCAAGAGCATTCACATCAATTCCTGGTAAACCTTGGTCTACTTCCTCCTCGCGAGTTGTGAAAGAAGGCAGACCACTGGGCCAAAACAAGGGTGACCAAGACTACCACTGGTTGGGGAGTGTTAGAAATTGGGTTTCTGGTTGGCTAGGGTATTCACCTAAGCCAGGCAGAACCCACCACACTAGTCAGGGTAAGGGACTTACACACAAAAGATAACCCCTGCTCGCCCCCTTGGTAGTTTGACAGAGCAGTCTAGCTTATCCCTGAGGCAATGTGTATAGCATTCATGCAACACACACACACACACACACACACACACCAGTGACATGATAGGCATACCATGAAAAGAGACTCCACACAAGTTTATATAAAAATATCTTTTGTATTGTACATAAAACACTAGACCATAATCACATAAATCACGATGCCAATAGGCACTTGTCATGACATCACATATATTATATAATCACTTTGCCAACCAGGCAATTCTGATAACATCGAAAGTTAGTGGAAGCAAGTAAATACTTATAGATTGCCCATGTCATCAAAATACATCATCACTGTACATAAAATGCAGGTCCTGGAATGATAATTGTTATCCTGTCAGTAAAAGGTCTGTAATTACACCTGTCAATACATTAGGTTATAGAATGCAGCAGTTTAGTCATACCAAGAAAAGAAAACACCAGAGTTACCAAACATCCCCATAAATGCATAGGGTGCAGCTTACTTACACTCCTAATATACTTTATATAGTAAGTCCCATCCACAACCTGGGGCACAGAAGCATCTGTGCCCCTATCACATGGAATACTGTAATTTCTGAGGATTCCTTCAAATTCAGGAATCAGGGGCCTTTGTTGAGGTTCCACCTGTCCCGCCAATCCAGCTGCAATGCCTAAGGATGGGGAATACACGCTCACCAAAGTCAACATGGAGACCTCACAGGGGCCCCTCCAGCTTTGTAAAGAACAAGGCAGATGCCCACGCTCAGGTTGTGCAGCTTCAAAAACAAGCCCCTGTCTCCTTGGGGGGACAAAAATCTAAGGTTGCCCCCAACGGCAAGAAACTCCTGCCACCACGTTTGGAACAGCCCGGGTCTGCCTCATGCAACCCTCTCCACTGCAGCTGCTCCACGGGCGTTCAGATCACCAAACCGCACCTCTCTCCTGTGGAAAACTGAACCTGTTGTCTCCTCTCGGCAGCCGCTCTCATGCATTGTGGTAGGGCCACGTTCTCTTCCGGTGTACGCGGAGCTGGAAACAACTGAATAACAGCAAGTGAAATCTTGGAGGCCGTGTCCCACCAGCAACCTGTCGATGTCAGAGCGAAGAATCCCTGCAGGCAGGGCCTCACTGTGGAGGGTCCTTGCAGAGCAGCCGGTTCTTCCTTTTCTGCTGTCAGGTGCTCTCCTTCCACTTCATTTCCACTCCTCCGAGGCTGGGCCTCACCCTCCATGTTGTCAGGGGGCAAGACAATGCGGGAAAGGCTCCCGCCGGGGCTTTCCTTCTTACCCTTTTGTTTTGATTGTGGCATAAGTAGCCCACACCTCGGGCCACAACATTTCAAGCGCTCACCAGGTGCTAGTCACACATCCTTCTTCTAGCTGGTTTCCCAGAGCCATGGGGGCATAGCCAGTGCTCACCACGTTCTGGTTTCACAAGGGCAAGGAGCAAATCGCACTCTCCAAGTGCTGGCTCCCTGGGGTCAATGGGTAGCAATGAGGCAGGGAAACGGGCAACATGCCAGTACATAAGGCAGACAAAGCAGTAGCCTCTCCTGAAGCCCAGAAAACAGCAGGCCACACAGCAGAATAAGCAGTCCCAATGGCATTTCCTCTTGGCAGCCAAATAGTCCACTGGCAAGATACAGCATGTAATGCCAGCAGCGTCTGGTCACAAGTCCCATGCAGTGTCTAGAATCATGGGGTCACAGCCCATGTACTTAAACTCAGGAGGTCTTTGTTCTGGATGCACTTTAAACAACTTCAAAAGTACACAGCACCACCATTCAATCCCCAGCCCTGGTTTCAGAATCACTACATTGTGAAATGCAGGCACAGTCCTATTCAAGTGCAGGTGACAACACCACCCACCACTCTAAATGCAGATCAGGCCTATTCAGCCCACTCTGAGTTACACAGGAAAGGCAAGACACACCTCACTCCCACCCCCTGGTGATTGTCTACAGTAAATGCACATCCCCGCCCGCTGTCAATCCCAAACTAGACAGTGAATAAACAACCAGGCAGGGCACTAAGAGTCATAAGCACATAGAAATGCCCACTTCTAAAAGTGGCATTTCTAAAATAGTAATAAGAAATCCGCTTTCACCAATAAGCAGGATTTAGCACTACTATACCCAACATACTAAAGAGGGTCACGCTATCCCTTTCGTATCAGAAATGCCCGCTGAAACACATGGCAGGGAATTCCCAATGCAAACCTAGGAGAGGAGCAGCCTCGCTACAGTGAGAAACCAATTAGACTGTCACTACCAGGACATGCCAAACAACAAATGGACATGTCCTACACTGCCCATAGGGCCCATAGGGCCTATTTTAAGGGTTACCTATATGTAGTAAAAGGGGAATTTCAGAGGTGGCAACCACTTTAACCGCCACGTCACTGTGGTAGTAAACTGCGCGGAAGGCCCTGCAGCGACAGGGGCCTGAGACATGTTTGAAAAGCTACTTTGCTGGGTGGTGCAAGCAGGGCTGCAGGCCAACTAGTAGCATTTCATTTACAGGGCCTGGGTATATGGGATACCACTGTACAAGGGGCGTACAGGTAACTTAATTATGCCAAACAGGTGTAGACCAATCGTACCAGGTTTAAAAGAGAGAGCACATGCACTTTAGCACTGATCAGCAGTGGTAAAGTGCCCAAAGTAAAAAAATAAATAAAAAAAAACAGGCCTGAAAAAATACAGAAGAAAGGTAAAAAGTTTGGGGATAACCTTTCAAAAAGGGCCAGTTCCAAAAGGGAGACAAAAAGAAAGGTCAAAAAGCTCCCCCAAGGAAAGAGGGTAACCCTAAAAACAAAGAGTCCTCTTCAGGCCCCCAAAAACCTGTTCAGGAGGATGGGCCAGAAGACTCTACATAGCGAAAGGGTGTGTACTAGGGGAAATACTGGGATCCCAAGAAGGCTTGATTCCATGACTATATGACCTCAGGTCACCGAACTGGGGACTCTGGCTATAAAACAAGAGAAATGCCTCCAGTCCACCTGCAGTAAATGCAGTGGCCAATATTCAGATGGGATTTCAAGAGAGCACTGGCCATGCCAAGGAGCTCACTGAGGTGACTCTAGTAGGGGATGTGGACTTAACCTCCATAGCTGTCTGGCCCATTATCATGCAAAAATGCAGATAGCATCTTGAAACTAATGGGATTAGGGTGGAAGCCAAGAGAGACACTGGTGCCAGTATCACCATGGTGACTGGAAGGACCTATCTGACAATGCTGACAATGTGGCAAAAACCCATCCCATGGCAATGGTGTATTTTGACTGGGGAGGGTTTGCTGGAAAGACAGATGTAGCAGGCTCTTCATCCATACTAGTTGATTGTTTGCTTGGCAATAATTTGTAGTCCTCAGCCTGGGCTGAGGCAGAACTGAGAATCCATGCAGAAATGCTGGGTATGTGTAAAAGACAGAGCACAGAGCAGTTGCAGGCTGACATAGAGGTGCTGGAGTCTGGAATAATGGCGCAGCTCTCTAAGAGAAAAGGCAGGAAGACTAGGGAGCCAGCTTCCAATGAGACACCAACCCCTTCTCCTCAGAAGGAAGAGGAGTCATCCCCAAACAGAACTGAACTTCAGGAGCTGGAGCCTTACCAGGTTAAGCTTTTGGGCCAAGGGGAACCCTTTAGAGAATAAATATGCTTGGGGCAGAAAACATGTCCCACTGTTGACAGCCTGTGACAGCAAGCCGCTGCAGAGGGAAGAGGTGAGGTTAGTGGTTCCCACGGGACCTATTGGGAGGAGGGAATCCTTTACACTGAGGCTAGAGACCCCAAACCTGGTGGCATTAGGAGAGCGGTAGTGTCTCAGGCATTCATACAATTCCTCCTATTGTTTTGGCCCATGCCATCCCCCTACCTAGACACCTTTGCCAGATCAAAACTTGGAGTAGGCTAGTCAGCCACTTCTACTGGCCAGATATGCACCAGAAGATGAAGACGTCTTGTTGAACCTCAGCAAGATATAGTGGACTATGTGCTTGGCTTCTGCTGCAGAATGGCTGAATACATGGAGAAAGCAACAAAAAAACTTGAGGCCTGCCAGAAGCTCTATAAGCAATGGTATGACCAAAAAGCTGCTCTGGTTGAGTTTCACCGAGGGAAGAGGGTGTGGAAATTGGAGTCAGTGGATCCTAGGGCTCACCAAGACAAGTGGAGTGATCTCTAACCTAAAATGAAAAGGAAGGTCACTTATCAAGTGGATCTTGGCTCTGTCAGGATTCCTAAGAGGGGAATCCTTGTCAACCACCTTAAACCTTACTAATACCGAGCAGATATGACCATGCTCATGGTATAAGATGAGGAGCAGAAAGCAGAGAGTAAACCTCTCCCTGACCTCCTGTTCAACAATCCAAAAGATGGGTCAGTGGAAGAAGTGGTCTTGTCAGACACCCTCAGCTCTTCTTTTTGACCCTTCATGTACCCATGATGTGGAAACTGGTGAAAGCCTACCTGTCAAGACTAAAATATACAGGCAGTCTGATCATGTGAAAGAGAGCATCAAAGCTGAAGTAAGCAAGATGCTAGAATTGGGAGTCATAAAGTCATCTGAGAGGCAATGGGACAATCCAGTTGTCTTAATCCTTAAGCCTCATCCTCAGGGTGGTAAAGAAGAATTGAGGATTTGTGTGGACTATAGAGGCCTCACAGCAGTGACCAAAACCAATGCCCACTGAATTCTAAGGGCAGGTGAACTAACTGACAAGTTGAGAGCAGCCAGGTATCTGAGTACCTTTGAGCTCACATCAGGGTACTCGTAAATAGGCCTGACTCCCGGAGCAAATGAAAAATTGGCTTTTTCAATCCTAGATGGGCATTATCAGTTCACTGTGATGCACTTTTGTTTGAAAAATGTACCTGCCACTTTTCAAAGGTTGGTGAATAAAGTCCTTGCTGGACTGAAATCCTTTAGTGCAGCACACCTGGGTGAAATTGCTGTCTTTAGCTCCACATGGTAGGATCACCAGATCCACCTAGGGAAAGTACTTGAGGCTTTAAGAAGTGCAGACCTCACTATCAAAGCAAACAAGTGCCAGATATTGCAAGGGAAGGTTGTATAATTGGGCCACCTCGTTGGTGGAGGCCATGTTCAACCTTTACAATGCAAGATCCAGACGATTCTGGACTGGGTGGCTCCAACTGCCCAGAGTCAAGTAAGAGCCTTCCTTTTCTTGACTGGGTAATGTAGTAAGGTTATGACAGATTATGACACCATTGTTGCCTCCCCTTACAGAACTGATCTCCAAAAGAATGCCATAAAAAGGTGAACTGGACAGTGAGCTATCAAAGAGCTTTTGACTCTCAGAAGGAAGCA
Source organism: Lissotriton vulgaris (assembly GCF_964263255.1). Lineage (NCBI taxonomy): Eukaryota > Metazoa > Chordata > Amphibia > Caudata > Salamandridae > Lissotriton > Lissotriton vulgaris. The sequence continues at coordinate 731,836,578 of NC_141695.1, read as the reverse complement.
ATGTGCTCTGCACCTGTTCTGAAAGCTCCAGATTATGCCAGGTAATTTATTGTGCAGACTGATGCCTCTGAAATGGGATAGGAGTGGTCCTATCGCAGAGAAATGACTGAAGTGAAAACCAGTCAATGACTCTCATCAGTAGGGGCTACTCCCCAGGGAACAGCGCGCAGTGCCATTAAAAAGGAAACCTTTGCTGTGGTTTGGTCCCTGAAGTAACTGATGCCAACCTGTCTGGCTCTCACTTCCTTGTTCAAAACAACCATAGGATTCTCAGATACTGAAAACAAATGAATGGCTGAAAAATCCAAATTGCTAAGGTAGTCCATGTCCCTACAAGAAATGGACTTTGATGTGGAACCCAGACCTGGGACTGCCCAGGAAAATGCAGATTTGCTTTCCAGGTTCTTCCACTTAGACTCTCTAGGGGAAGGTTAGTCTCATCCTCTTTTGTTTGGGGGATCTTGTGAGAAAGTTCCACTTATATAAATTCAAATGAATGATTTGTGGCACTCTGAAGGTAACAATGTGAGTGGGTATCGCTCTCCAATCAGGGGGCTGGCAAACACAGTGTGCAAACCGCGTTGTCTCAAATAAGATCAGCGTCCCCACTTTGCACTCCAAAATTAATTAATTTCAATAATTAATATTCCATCATATTTTGATCATCAATTAACAATGTATTAATCGACTAGATCCATTCTTCGTAAATCATAATCCTTGTGTTGCATGATCACATGTGAAAACATGAATCAGCTATTCATTCTATTAAGGGGATCTCATAACATAAATCCCAATGAATTTCGGGGCGACGCCCTTCATCAGGGGGAAGTATCCTAAAAATTTAACCAAAATCCCCATAATTAATGTCCAATAAGCTTGCTAACAACAACACATTCAAGTATAAAATACAGTTCCTAAAGTCCTTAACAGATAAGAGTAGTGACAACAGTGCTCAGATAGATACAAAGTGAAATCGAGGCTCTAGTGAAAAAAACTCCTAAGTTGAAAACCAAACTCAATTCATGAATCACCAGTGCTTTTAGCTAAAGCAAGTGAACGAACCCAGTTAATCTGATCCATCAAGCCAGTGCTCTGCAATGTCATGAGTGAAGAGATACCACGATAAGCCAAGAAACAAACTTCATTCACCTCATACATGTGTATCCCATTGCTTAAATGTCGATAACATTTAGATGAACGAGAATAGATACACAAGCATTTTCCGCAATATGTGCATTCCATGCAGGAATTCAAAATTCATTAAACTCAGGTGTGGCTTACTTGTAAAGTGCAAGAAATTAATAAATGAAAAACATAACCACGATTTAGAGTGAAATCATACTGTTCGGCGTGATTCCTATCTGCGTATCTGTACGCGAAAATCAAACAAAGTGACTGTGAGCCCGAGTGTAGAATAGGCGAAAGCAAGATGAAAGAAAAGAAAGAAAACAGAATATTTAAGAAAACGACATAGGTTACATAGGCAAAGCAATAAAAGGTACGTCACAAATAACAACTGAAGTCTAACCGTTCATTGAGACCTTTTGGATTGCAGGAATCTATTTTACTTATCGAAAATAAATCATGTTGCAAAAGTCATTTCCTTATTGTCTATTCCTTCTTTGATTGGCACGGTTTCTAGGATTAGAAACCTAAGTTGTCTCATATTATGTTTGCATTTGGAGAAGTGTACAGCTACAGGTGATCAAAACTAAAGAGTCGACATTGCACACGTCCCTGTGTGCCATGTCCACAGACACAGCATAAGATATAGAGATATAGGTAATCCACCCCTCTAGCAGACCTTAGCCCCAAGGCAGGGTGTACTATATGTCATATAAGAACATATCTGCATTAGCAGACATGCTCCTGCAATCCATGTTGATTCCTATATATTGTAAGTGACCAGGGAAGCCATTGGTTGGGCACTCTTCATTACAAGTTCCCCCTGCTCCATGATGGGTTCAATGAAGTATGGAATGTTTGGTATCAAGCATCTCATCATAATAAACCTGCACTGATTCAAGTGTTAGATTTATTAAACATTGCACATAGTGGACCCCTTAGAGGGGTCTCCTGAAGCTTACCAACTCTTTGTGTGGTCACTAACTGGCTTAAGCCAGCTTGCTACCATCAGACCGTGTTTTGACCTCATGGGGTGAGTACCTGCATGCTCTGAGTTCTAAAACAATGTTTTTCATGGCTGGAGGTGTTCACTTCTCCTCCTGGTCAGGAAGTGCCATCTGTGGTGGGGAGCTTCAAAGGCCTTTTGTAACATGACCCCAGCCTCTTTTGTTAGAAGGATCAGGCCCCCCTTCTTGTCCTCACCCTCTTTTGGCAGGAGAACAGGTGAGAAACCTCAGCTAGAATAGGAGGTATACCCCTTTTGCCAACTCCACCCCTAAAGTGCTGGAGGAGAGGTGAAGTACACTTTTCAATGCCCACCATCTTGAAGATGGCTGGACTTATCCAATCAGGGCTAGGTCTATGTCCCCTTCCAACAGAAGGTGGGCATAATAGAGGGTGTAGACACTCCAGGTAAGGAGCCCGTTGGCTGCTACCTGTCACTCATTTGTCACACTCCTAAATCTAGTACTTATGTGGCATCTTGATTATCTAGGAAGAGTCAGACACCACAGAGTTGCACCAGCAGGGAAGACTGCAGAGAATTACTGACTTGTCCCCGGCCGTACCAGCCTGTCTGCAGCCCTTGATGATCCTGTGCCAAAAGATGACTCATTCTGCAGCCCAGCAACCTCCAAAGATCAAGATCTCCAGAGAACAGAGGATCTGTTCACCAGCAACAAATTACAAGCAAGGCCTCTGTGTCCTGAAGATCTGTGAAACCCTGCTGCTGGTTCCACCTCTGCAACCGACACCTCCAGCCCAAGTTCAAGTGGACCATCAATACCAATGAGGTTTCCAAGCGTTCCAGAGCACATCATGGGTTGACCCCTACCAGACCCCTTGACGTTGCCAGCAGCCTCTGCACAGAGACCCCCTCAACCGTGAAATGCTCCGATCAGCTGATTATGACATCAAAAGACACCCATGCACCTGCTTGGCCCTGTGCTGCGTCTAGGCCTTACAGTAAGCATGTACAGGACCTCCAATGCTGCTGTCTCCAGGTCCGTGAAATGGTTATGCGGTAAGAGTGGGGGACTGTTGGTGGGGTCCTCCACACTTATTTAGTTGAATCCAGTCACCCTAGTGCCTCCGATGTCTGTATCAATATTGTAGCTGTAGAGAAGAGAAGCAGGCTTCCACGTCCCGCCAAGGCATTGCAGTGTGCAGCAGATTTCTGGGAGTCAGTGTCGCTACAATCATTCTCTGGTGCCAACAGGAGAGTTAATCCACACCCTTTTCATCACCCCTTACATTCCTCAGTATCTGTAACAGGTGGGGAGCAAAGGGCCACCGAATGACGTTGGTTACCTTGATTTAGAAAGTAAATGTTGTGGAGCTCATACAGATCATGTCTGTGTCGCCATGATAGTTGGCCACACTCCTATGAAGTCCAATTTTAAATTACAATTTTGAAAATATCAATTTTAGGACGTTAGCCTTGTACTGCTTCAGTCATTTAATCCCTGTAGCCTGCCTCTGGGTCACAGGCCTGGGTGTAGTTGACAGTTGGACTTGGTGTATTCCTCCTAGACAGCCCCAAACAATAGATAACTTAGGTGTGCCTGGATGGGCCATCACTGGCAGGATGGGAGAGAGGAGCAGGGCACAGCCCTAATTACACTTGAATAGGCTTTGTCCTGCCTCAACACAAAGGGCTACTTTCTCCTGTAACTAGTCTGGACCCAGGACAAGGGAAACAGGGCACATGTACACTTCAAAGGGAAGCCTCTAGAAGCTTCCACCCTACTTCAAAGGAAGACCTAGGTATTTATATTGGACCTCTGATACGTCTTCAGATCTCTTCAGTCACTTCTGGACCTGTGGATACTCTTCCAGGAAGAAGGAATGCTGCTCTGCTGGAAGGACTGCCACTGTTCTACACTGCTTCTATGAAGGAACCGCTGACCTGCTGTACTGACCACTGCCTACTACCCTCTTGCCTGGGTGAGAAGAGAACCGGACCCGCAACTTCACTTGTGCAGCCAGGACTCTAATGTGACTCCAAGGAATAGTCTGCTAACCTCCTGATCTAAGCCTCATCGACATAAAAGGCTACCCAATACACTGCACCAGCCCCTGGACCCAGCAGTTGAAGTGAGTTTCTGACCCCCAAGTGGTCCTAGATCCTGGGTGTGGCTCAGAGAGCTGTATATTTAGGATATTTGGTCGTTCGCTACTGCATCGACTGCACGCAGGAATCCCAATGCAAAGTTCCACCAATGCCCATCTGTGACTTATTTAGGACCCTTGCACTATGACCGTCAGCCTCCTGCTCTTCGTGACCTCCTGTACCGTGAACAGGGAACTTAGCACAGATTTAAGAAGGAAAACTTCCGTAGGCCTATCCTGGTGACTGTAGTCGACATGCGATCCATTTCCGTCAGCCTGAAAGTATGACTTTGACCCAGTTCAGCGCAAGCAGATCTCCCAAGTTGGTGCTTTGTGCTTTTTGGCACTATTTTTCTAAAGACTTTAAAAATTCAGAACTAAAGTTCTTCTAATTGAATTTTCATCATTTTGGTCTTGCTTTTTTAATTAATGTTTACTTTATGTGCCTAACTTGTTTCTGGATACTTTTTGTGTGGTGTTTTTCACTTTATTACTGTTTGAAATGTTGCCCAAATACTTTAAAAATTGCCTCTAAGTTAAGCCTGACTGCTCTGTGCCAAGCTACCTGGGGGTTGAGCACATGTTAATTTGAAGTTGGCTTGTGCCTCATCCTGACAAGGGTTGTGGTTGCTGCTTGACAAGGGCTCACACTCCCATCATCCAAAACCCAATTTCTCACACAAAGATTGTTTAAAATCTATAGCGAACCCCAAAAAAGAGAAACAACCAAGAATATCTAGTAACCAAAGTGACAGAGAATTGTTCAGCAAAAGAGGAATACATCATACAGCCTAGTGAGATTGTAGGAAACCCAGCGACTAACTGTAAAATGCAGCATTGTAAACCCAGAATCCTAAGGGTCCTACTACCTGTAGGCACTTTCAAAGATTCCAATGGATCCGAGATCACCACCCAAGATGTTGGCCCTGCAAGAGTTTCAATGTCTCTGTCTAAGCCTGCATTTCCAACTATCATTCTTGCACATGACAATATTGTATCTGCCCATTTGAACCAAATAAGACATGAGGATCAGATGATAGTTAATAGTAATGCCAAACCTAGTCTTTCTCCTGAGATTTCAGCGGCCCGTACCATCTCGGGAGATTGCACTCTTAATATCGGTCTTAAAGGAACTGTTATTTAAGCTTCATGTATTAATTCTTTAAGGGATCAGGTGGTGATATTAATGATTCTATTCTCCCCCTGTTAGTTGAAGAGATTCCGCCCACCCAGACTAAAGTGATGCTAATTCCGGACGCTGAACACAGTCTGAGAAATGACTATGACCCCATGATTAGATCTGAATAGTTTGATCAAACTCACAAAATTAATTTTACATTAACAGAAATTGCTCTTGTATATGAAGCCCGATCCAGAACTGTCAAACAGTTTTATAGAGGTGTTCTGTCTGGCAGCCAAGAGGTCACATCTAGTACCACACCAATTAATATGCAAGGGCCTGATGAGTGAAGAAATGTAATCTTGATCCTATCCGAAGATAAAGTAGGAGTGCACCATATTCATGTGCAGTCTGCACTAAGAGGAGTAAAGTATTTTACTGAAGGTACTTTATTTTGAAATGTATGTGTTTAGACCATGATTAATGAAGTTGCATGACCATGTTCATATTAATATGACAGGAGAAATTAATGCAAAATGACTTAAAGTGAGATATTTAACTACAATGAGTACAATTTATTTTTGACTGGTCACATGTGTAATCTGAATTAATCATTTGTAAGTAAAATTATAATGACATTTCCATAGTTCATTGCATCATACTCGTGCCTATGAGAAATTGCATTTCTTTCATTTTGGAGAGATCTCACATATTTGTAATTCAGGGCACTAGCCAAAGACGTAAATTAAATTGTGGCCTAATGCATATGTTCGGCGAATTTCACGTGCAATTTCTTCTGTCATAGCAAGCTCACGTTGTAATCTCACGTTTGTCTATGTTCAGGTTTCACTGTGGAAAGTTTGCGTCATTTTGTTTCCACTGCACCTGTGGAGAAGCTTCATTAGTTTGAATAAAGTAGTTTTGTCTTAGTGGATAGGAAGGCGTGAGAAGAAGTAGTCGGCCAAGGAAATTGCAGTAACAAGCGAGGAGAAAAGTTACCATGGGAGAGGAATGACTAGGGACGAGAAGAGATCATGTGCTGTCCAGCTGGGAAAGGTCCTGAAAGTATCCAGCCATGCCATAGCTATAGAAATTTCCCAAGGAGAAGTCACATGAGAGTGTAAAGTCAATGGCAGATGATATTATAAGCTGTGTTTAGTGATGGAGAGAGTCCAACTTAGGTTTCCTTAGAGAGTAGACCTATGCTTCTACATGCATGGCTTTCACCTACTTGACCGATTGTCAGAGTGTTTTCTACTGAAGACTCTGATATATTTCGTCTTACCTTACATGATTATGTCCTTTCTCAAATGCTATAGATTGGGGTTGCCCTTATTAAGTGTAGGGAAAGTTATTTTACTCATGCTCATTAAAAAGAATCATCAGATGCAATTTAACCTTCATTTCTTTTTCTTGATTGCCCGCATCATTATCTTAGAGCTAGTCATTTGCTTTGTACTATATAGGTTACATCTCTTAAGGAGATTTGGGCTTACTCTGATCTTTTTGTACCTTTATACGATTTTGCTAACATTGATCTACATTGATTTGTTTCTAAACGTATAATTAAACCAACTAAACTCAGACTTAAAAAAGTTGAGTGGATTAATGTATAGTCACTTTGGTTGCACTGTTTTGGGAACGATCACCAATGATTTGTTTCCTTTCACAACTCCCTCTACTAGAAAGACTTGTACCTTCTGGAAAGAATTGTGTAATTAGGCCTATACTTTAACATAAGTTAGCTAGTGCTACAGTTTATTCTATTATTATCTTTTTCACAGCAACTTATCGTTCTAAGGGCCAAAATGATATCTAAAACAGATGCAATTTTCTACTAGCCTTAAGTTGCATATCTGGGCTTGAAAGAGTGGCCTCCCACAAGTTACTGAGGGTCGAATTTATTCTGCCAATTACCAGTGATAAAAAAGAAACAATCATAATGTGGTGGACAAACAAGCTCACCGCTAACTTGATTTTGTCAGTTTATTCATCAGAGAAAAACTACCTGCACCATATCCATCAATCTTTGAATCTCATGTTACCCCATATAGAAACCAGCATTGGGACACACATCTTCAGACATCCCTCCTTATGGCAGCCTGTGGTCCTTTGAGCTCTAACTTTAGAAATAATACACAAATTGATCTAAATGTAAGCCAACATACATCTGCAATTCGAATAAAGGACCCACAACAAAGAGACATATTTAGAACAGCCTACAGGGATTCTCCACACCATGAGACTATCTCTAATGCTTGGTCCAGACCATCACCTCTAGCCATTCCAGATTCAATGATTCCTCAAGGTTATTAGCCATAGGAGTCAGCCTCCATCCAATCATCCAGTTGTCTGATACGCACAGTAAAGTGGTAAATTGGAAAATAGCAGGCCTAACATCAAAAGTTGAGGACAAGGATTGAACTGCACATGTGAAATCCCACTCTATCAGCTGCTTTCAGGAGACTTGGGCCTCGAAGTGATTGATTTGGACAATTTTTTGGCAAACTATATTGTAGATACAAAGGACAGCAAAGGTAGGTCTAGAGGAAGATTACCAATAGGGATTTCCCTCAGCCTAGGTGTGCCAAATCAGGAACATGCCTAAACCTGGAATACAGTCCAGCTCCTGCAACTCTCCCATGAATTGTGTACACTAGACATAGCAAATGTAAATTTTTTACCCAAATACCTAACAAATTTTCATGGTCAGCTTTTGGAGTTAGATAATTGTATTGCCACACTCAGGGGCACATTTACAAGAAATTCAAGTTGGGCGGTGTCACAAATCATTTTTCTGCACTGCCCTATGCCGATTCGGAAGGTAAAAAATACACCGAATTTACAAGACATGGTATATTGCTGTCCTTTCAGCCGGTGCACATTTTTCAGCCATGCGTTAAAACATGCCCCCTGGTACAAGGGTGTCTGAGTTGTAGGGACAGTTGTGTTTGTGCAAGAAGGGGGTACCTTCCTGAACAAACACAATTTTGAGAGGCATTTTCCTCTTTCTATGTGTGCTGCAGAATGCAGCACATGTGGGAATAGGAAAGAACTAGGAGAAATATCAACATTTCTCCTCACTACGCCTGCTGTAGGGAGGCACAAGTTTGTGGTTCGGCCCCATTTTTACCTGATGTTGTAAATCTTGGGCAGCATCGAATTCCAAGGGTGATGAGTGGGAACACACAGAGCAATACCCATTGAACACCTCTTTCTGGCAGAGTAAGACAAGGCAGCAACTTGCACAGCCACGCCGTACTACATATCTACTTAGTCATGAAAACCCATGCAGGGTGGCAATATGTGGACTTGTAGATATGGCTAAGCAATGTGCAGTTCTGGAATGTCACAAAAAGTGATGTTCCGGCAGTGCACAGGGCTTGTTATTATGCCCCTTAGTTGTAACACCTTACAGCAAATTTTAGCTGGCCCAGATCAAAGCATTATCCTGGTGTGCAGGGATTTTAGAACTAAACCAGATGGCACATTGGTGATCTAGATGCCCTTCAAAATGCTTTGAATTGCATCCTAGTGCACCCGGCTTTTCTATCCTTAAGTAAAGCAAAGAGAGGAGCTTCATTTTCTTCCTTTGTATTAAGCAACGATCTGCACCCACTGATCGATGCTAGCTCTCTGATCTACTCCAAACACAATTATCAATCTTAGAAAAGCAATAGCCTGGTCAGCTATATGCTAGTAAACGTGGATTTATAGAGGACAGTCGAAGACTTGGTGGTTGATCAAAGGGTCGAAAGTGACCATGACTCACTAATAGCTCACCTTAGATTTCCTTCTGGAGCATCAGAAAAGCAAAAGGTATGCTGTGCTGAGCCAAGTCGAAAATTGTTAGTGAACAGCAAATATGAAATCTATTCTCTGGTGGAACATTGATAACAAAAAGAAAGGTTACCACCAGTCCCACCTCATTATCAACTTAAATGTGAAGAATATTTGGAAATTAGTGGTGTCCATGACCCAGAGATATTTACAAGGCTAGAACGTTTTGTGAATTCAAGTTGAAGGCTATTCATCCCATGACCTGGATGTATGGCGTTACAACGCATAATTTTACATCGCATACCATTACAACGCGATTTTTACAACGCAGGATCCATTACAATGCATGACTTTACAACGCATGTCATTACATAGCAGTTGCTATTACAACGCATCCCATTACAACGTAAGTATAGGTAAGTATGTCTTTTTCAAAAAAATGTGATTAGGTAATTTAATCAATATGATTTAATTAATTTAATTTAAATAATTTTAAAATTAAAATTAATTTAATTTAATAAATGTATTTCTATTAATGTATTTTAATTAATTTAAAAATTGTAATTAATGTAATTTAATTAATTTAATTTATTAATTCAATTTAATTAATTTTTAAATTGTAATTAATTTATTTAATTTAATTTAATTTAATTCATTTAATTTAATTTAATTAAAAATTGTAATTTATATAATTAAATTAATTTCATTTAATTTAATTTAATTAATTTTAAAATTGTAAATAAATTATTTTCATTAATTTAATTTAATTAATTTATTTTAATTAATTTAAAAATTGTAAATAATATAATTTAATTAATTTAATTTAATTTAATTATTTTAATTAATTAAATTTATTTTTAGTCGTTTTTTTTTAAAAACTGAACCCTAAAAATACCCCTGTACCCCAAAACCCAAACCCAGCCCTGAAACCTAAAAATACCCCTGTACCCCAAAACCCAAACCCAGCCCTAAAACCTAAAAATACCCCTGTACCCCAAAACCCAAACCCAGCCCTGAAACCTAAAAATACCCCTGTACCCCAAAACCCAAACTCAGCCCTGAAACCTAAAAATACCCCTGTACCCCAAAACCCAAACCCAGCCCTAAAACCTAAAAATACCCCTGTACCCCAAAACCCAAACCCAGCCCTAAAACCTAAAAATACCCCTGTACCCCAAAACCCAAACCCAACGCTGAAACCTAAAAATACCCCTGTTCCCCAAAACCCAAACCCAGCCCTAAAACCTAAAAGTACCCCAAAACATATACTCCTATACTCATACTTATTTTTAAAATTACCTAAATTAAAATATTTAATTTATAATATAAAAAAACATAAATTAATATATTTATTTATAATTAATATTAATTGAATTAATTAAATAATAATAAATACAATTTTTGAAAAATTATATACTTACCTATACTTACGTTGTACTGGCATGCGTTGTAATAGCATCTGCTATGTAATGTCATGCGTTGTAAAGGCATGCGATGTAATGGATCCAGCGTTGTAAAAGTTGCATTGTAATAGAAGTGCGTTGTAAAAGTTGCGATGTAAAGGTTGTTTCCCCATGACCTACTATGATGTTCGTATAGTCGTTCTTAGCCAGAAGCAACATAAGGCTCCTGATGGGTTATTTGGACAAAATATCAAGTTGTAAATATCAGGATACAGAAATAATGGAAAATAAATATTGTGATACAAAAATATCATGATGCAGAATTATTGTTGTCAAGATTATCAGTTTTTTCAGATAAGTAATATAATTAACATTTTTGTTTTTAATATCGTTTTAATAAGATTAATAATAATGTTCATATTTAGAGTTTTATATTTGTTCTAAACAACAGCGTTATTCAAATATGTAATGTATTTGAAGTGAAGTACTTTCCCTACTGTTGCACAGACTGGAGTGGGAATAGTAAATGTAACCCCTCCGAAGTACAGCTCTGTCCCTACAGTTGCACAGACTGGAGTAGAAATAGTAAGGTTAACCCCGTCCCCCCGAAAACCAGCGCTTTCTCTACTGTTGAACAGAATGGAGTTGGAATAATAAATCTTTCTCTTTCCGAAAACCAATGCTTTCCCTACTGTTGCACAGAATGGCGTGGGAATAGTAAGATTTACCTGCTCCAAAGTCCAACAACTCCAATGAAGCTGTATTTTTCTCTGCTAAAATATTAACTCACGAGTCATGTGTGTTTGTAAACAATACTGATTTTAAATTGATGTTTTTACAGACAGGATATTTTCCCCCAGTACTTTATTCAAAATTAATTAGCATTAGCACTTTATTGTTAAGCTTAGATCAGGAATTATTACTTACCGACAGGACGAGTGAGGTCTGTTAGAATTGTATTCTATTATTTCTAGTGTTCGATAACATGGTATTACTTATTTATGTTGTTTTGTGACTACTTTTAACCTTGCTGCATTTTGTGTACTGTATGGCTTAGGTTTTCACCCTTAAACAATAAAGATGATGATGAAATCTCCAGTCTCGGTTGTTTCATGGCATTCAGTGCCTTGTAGTTTTTATTTGTATTGAAAATCTTATACCTGAGAGTATTTGGTTGTAATTGGAAGCAGATATTGGCAAAGTCATTAGATCTGTACCCCAAAACCCAAACCCAGCCCTAAAACCTAAAAATACCCCTGTACCCCAAAACCCAAACCCAGCCCTGAAACCTAAAAATACCCCTGTACCCCAAAACCCAAACTCAGCCCTGAAACCTAAAAATACCCCTGTACCCCAAAACCCAAACCCAGCCCTAAAACCTAAAAATACCCCTGTACCCCAAAACCCAAACCCAGCCCTAAAACCTAAAAATGCCCCTGTACCCCCAAACCCAAACCCAGCCCTGAAACCTAAAAATACCCCTGTACCCCAAAACCCAAACCCAGCCCTGAAACCTAAAAATACCCCGTACCCCAAAACCCAAACCCAGCCCTAAAACCTAAAAATACCCCTGTACCCCAAAACCCAAACCCAACCCTGAAACCTAAAAATACCCCTGTTCCCCAAAACCCAAACCCAGCCCTAAAACCTAAAAGTACCCCAAAACATATACTCCTATACTCATACTTATTTTTAAAATTACTTAAATTAATATATTTAATTTATAATATAAAAAAACATAAATTAATATATTTATTTATAATTAATATTAATTAAATTAATTAAATAATAATAAATAAAAAAAAATAAAAATTATATACTTACCTATACTTACGTTGTAATGGCATGCGTTGTAATAGCATCTGCTATGTAATGTCATGCGTTGTAAAGGCATGCGATGTAATGGATCCAGCGATGTAAAAGTTGCGTTGTAATAGAAGTGCGTTGTAAAAGTTGCGATGTAACGGTTGTTTCCCCATGACCTACTACGATGTTCGTATAGTCGTTCTTAGCCAGAAGCAACATAAGGCTCCTGATGGGTTATTTGGACAAAATATCAAGTTGTAAATATCAGGATACAGAAATAATGGAAAATAAATATTGTGATACAAAAATATCATGATGCAGAATTATTGTTGTCAAGATTATCAGTTTTTTCAGATAAGTAATATAATTAAAATTTTTGTTTTTAATATCGTTGTAATAAGATTAATAATAATGTTCATATTAAGAGTTTTATATTTGTTCTAAACAACAGCGTTATTCAAATATGTAATGTATTTGAAGTGAAGTACTTTCCCTACTGTTGCACAGACTGGAGTGGGAATAGTAAATGTAACCCCTCCGAAGTACAGCTCTGTCCCTACAGTTGCACAGACTGGAGTAGAAATAGTAAGGTTAACCCCGTCCCCCCGAAAACCAGCGCTTTCTCTACTGTTGAACAGAATGGAGTTGGAATAATAAATCTTTCTCTTTCCGAAAACCAATGCTTTCCCTACTGTTGCACAGAATGGAGTGGGAATAGTAAGATTTACCTGTTCCAAAGTCCAACAACTCCAATGAAGCTGTATTTTTCTCTGCTAAAATATTAACTCACGAGTCATGTGTGTTTGTAAACAATACTGATTTTAAATTGATGTTTTTACAGACAGGATATTTTCCCCCAGTACTTTATTCAAAATTAATTAGCATTAGCACTTTATTGTTAAGCTTAGATCAGGAATTATTACTTACCGACAGGACGAGTGAGGTCTGTTAGAATTGTATTCTATTATTCCTAGTGTTCGATAACATGGTATTACTTATTTATGTTGTTTTGTGACTACTTTTAACCTTGCTGCATTTTGTGTACTGTATGGCTTAGTTTTTCACCCTTAAACAATAAAGATGATGATGAAATCTCCAGTCTCGGTTGTTTCATGGCATTCAGTGCCTTGTAGTTTTTTATTTGTATTGAAAATCTTATACCTGAGAGTATTTGGTTGTAATTGGAAGCAGATATTGGCAAAGTCATTAGATCTGTCTTTAATGTGCCAGCACATGTGTTGGACCTGTCATACTTAGGTTGGTCTTCCCTCAAACGTTTTGCCTACTTACCTCCTCTTTTTGCTGATTCTTTTTATTAACCTTCGGACTTTGAGAACTTTACCACTGCTGAATTGCTTTGGATATATGGGATAGAAATCAAATGAGTAAATAGGTCATGAGTGTCATAGAGGTCCCCAAAGCCAATTAATAACTTAGAGTTACTGCGTTGCTTTGGCTATATGGGATAGAAAATAAATGTTTCTGACAATGCAGTAACTGCATGTTGGTGATAGCCTACTGCCACCTTTATGAAGGTTTTGATATATTTCACATTGAATGTTTATCCCTATATCCAAAGCAAGTTAATGTGATCCATTAATACCATAATGTAGTCACATTTCAACTAGATGATATAAGGCCGGTTTTAATGTCCCCTGAACAGCAGGCTATCGTATTACGTTACCGCTCTGTTTCTTGAAAAGGTGGAGACTCCATGTTAGAAATAGGCTACTGGAACATCTATGAAAGTCATGACCTATTCACACATTTAATTTCAATCCCATGGAGCCAAAGCAAGTCAATTCAATCAATGTATGCCACAATATAGTTGCATTACCCATTTTATTGAATCAGTCCACTCTTTTAATTAATTGAGAATATGCTTCTCCATTGAAATCAGTGATGGTACCAGATTTCATGTTATTCCTTGTAAATTCAGTATCTGTTTGAAAAAGTAATGAATGTCCCCTCTCTAAAGGACTGTTTCATACTCTGAATTAACCAGTAACTTAACCATTAAAAACCATTAGCGGAATCATGATTTTACATGTAAGTATTGCATCTTATTGCTCCTGTAAAGAAACAACTCATACCATTGATTTGAGAATGTATCTTTCTTTCCCAAATTCTTCTCAGGCCCTCGCATCACGTAACTCCACTGTGGTACGGTATACAACGGTTACCACGCATATTTTACAACGCGGTACCGTTACCACGCTACTTTTACCACGCAGGTCGTTACAACGAAATGCGCTGGGGGGCGCTCCAGGATAGTAAATTCTTTAATTTACTATCCAACTCCTTTCCCTAGAGTCCACGGGGACTGGAGTTGGAATAGTAAATTAAATAATTTACTATCCAGCGCCCCTCCACGCAAGTCGCTGTAACGACTTGCGTGGTAAAAGTAGCGTGGTAACGGTACGCGTTGTAAAAGTATGCGTGGTACCGTCATACATCCCTGTAGTACTCATCACTACTTCTAGCTACCCTTTTTCCAGTTGGCCTCATAGTTAACAGATCTTTCTTCAATAGGAGTGATAAGAAATTAAAAGGTGTCAAATAGTGAAGGTGTCTAATAGTATTCACCCTTTCTCTATATATCACTTCCACAAACTTATCTGTTTGACTGCACAGTAATAAACGTGACTTTTAAACTAGAGGGATGGTTTTCCATCCTCACATTTCCTCGAGCAAGTCTACCTCGCACCATCACAGGTGTATGTTTTTTTACTTTGAACCCTGTTGGTTATGTTTCATTTTTAAATATCCCTTAGAAGGGGTCCTTTATCTTCATGAAAATACACAGTCCTGAGGTTGATCTCACTCATATATAACGACCGAGACTAAAATGTCGATACATAACCCAAAATTCCCTTTTTAATCATTGTTAAACTTCTACTCAGAACCAAGTATCTCGTTCTTAACAGACTCTGGTTGTATATTTAGGAAGTGGATGTGGAATATATTGAGATATGCCTACAACCTTGAAAATGTACTGCAATTATCACTATCAATGCATAATGAGGTCTGCATTATGAACCCCTATTTTTGTATATTTGAAGTTGTGCTTCTTTAAATCTAAATGTCATGAATATAAGCACCTGCTTTTGAGATTCAATCCTCGAGTTCACTTTTCAATAACTTTTAATTAAGTTGCGCCGAGCTATAACATACTGAATGATTTATAAATGTGTTGATAACTTTGTTTCTTCACCTACTGTACTTTAGTTACTCAAGCCCTCAAGTGAATATTGATTTGCCGTTTTGTGTTAAATACTTTTAGAAAGGGGTAATTTCTCTGCCCTTATTGGTCTTTGTACCTGCAGCCTGTCACCAATCCACTTATGGGGTGGGTGAGAGATACACTTTGTGCAATCCCCTTTAGAGAGCGCAAACAGAGGACTCATCTGAATTTGTCTGCATCCTGATAGCTCTTCCTGGGCAGGAAGAGAGAGTGGAGCTGACACTTACATCTGAATAGGCAGTGTCCTGCTTCCTACACAAAGGGTTGTTTACCGCCTACTAGTCTGGAGCCAGGGCTGGGAAGAAACACCCAGAGTGCACTTCAAGTAGCCCTTACTTCAAAGGAACAACTGGGTATAAGTACTGGGTCTCTGACTCTAACAAGAAAGTACACTACTGGAGCTGTGAACAACTCTGCCAGGAGAAAAGACTGATGTGCCACAAGGATTGCCATTCTGCTTGATTGCTACACTTGAAGAACTTCTTTTTTGCTTTGCTGTGCTGCCCTTCCTCCTGCTTATCTCTGCCCTAGTGAGGACAAGGTCTGGGCTCATATCACTTGAACCCAGAGTGACTCCTAGGGCTTTCTGGCTTTCACCCTGTTCTGAAGTCTCTGGGCCATCAATGACTACTTCCAACCCTGCAACAGCACCTGGACTCTGCCATCAGGGAGACCTGCCATACCAAGTGGTTCCACTTCCAATCCAGTCCTGGGCCCTTGAAAGGTGGTTTCTCCTGTATGATCCATTAAAATTGACACATTAAGAACTTTGTGCGGATCAGAACCGGAGCATCGCCCTTCTACACTGACGCGGCTGGCAGCCACAGAACATTGCTTTGACAGACTGGTTGGCTCAATGACAATGGACTGCGCAGCTCAAAGACAGCACATCGCCTGCATTGTAAAGGGGTTCGTCGACGAAGCCTTCATCGACTGCGCACATCGGAACCGACACATCGCCTGCATCCATGGGATCGATGATTGTACTTCGCCTCCTCTGCTCTTCGTATCGAGTCTTTGAGGTCAACTCTTCCACCATTCAACGTACGTTCTCACCGGGACCAGCTTGAATCATGTAGCATGACTTCCCTCCATCCCGGTCGGCCTGAACTTTGGATTTACCCCGGTCTAGCACAGACAGATGTCCCCAGTTGGTGCTTTATGATTCTAAGCAGTATGATTTGATTTCATCTTTAAAAATTTGAAACTCCGCTTCTACTTATTGGATTTTTGTTGTTTTGGTCTTGCATTACTAATACAAATTAAATCTGTTCTAACCATGTGTGGGGTATTTTTGTGGTGTTTTACTTGTGTTACTGTGTGTATGTGTGTTTCATAAATACTTTACACATTGCACTTTTAGATAAGCCTGACTACGCTGTGCCAAGATACCAGAGGATGAGCACAGATTATCTTTGACTTTGTATCTAACTTACCCTGACTAGAGTGATGGTTCTGGCTTGTACAGGGTGCATCCTCTGACAACCAGAAACCCCATTTCTAGCAGCGTGTAAATACAGTCATCCCTAAATGCTGTTTACATATTTTGCATGCACAAATGCTGTCCAGAACATTAAAACCCCACTTGTTGGCTTAGCACTCAAATCAATCAATCAATTTTAGTTTAGGATTCGGAACTCCAAAGGAGGTCCCCATAAAAACAATATAAAAATTACAAGGACAAATGGTGGGGTAAAGGTAGTCATAAAGGATTGCTTTCTGAATAGCACGCATACAGGAAATAAAGAATTGAATGTGACATACACGGTGATGGGTAAATGTACTTTTCGGATGTAGAATAGTCCCACGTACATTTCATTGGAAGTACTTTCTGGGTGGTAGAATAATATGCCTAATATCCAATACTACGAGGTGAAAGAGTAATAGTCCTTTGGGTGAAATCACAGCCCACATTATGTGTATTTTAAAGCATTGGTAACAATATGTCTTGTTGACATTGTTACTGTCAAACCTGACTTAATAGCCATTGGCAAAGCCAATAGGTCTCGACTTTGGAACGTTTGGCTTTGATAATACAATTTGCTGATACTGCACAAAAAAAAAGAAGAAGGCAAAAAGGCCTCATGACGTGACTGCTGTTGCTAGTCAGGTCATGCTGTCAGTGTGCAAATTGATCACAACTTATGCATTTGCCTACAGAATGTAGAGTGTACCATTGTTTTATTATTATTTAATAGTTCAAGATAATGGGCACCACTTGGCTTGATAAATAAAACATTTAGATTTTTACTACAAAATAAAAATAAAAAAGAACCTCTAGGTGGCAACTGAGGAGCAGGTGGTGAAATCAGGTGGGAGAGCAGGTGAAAAGCAGCACACAAGAGAGAAAACAACAGAGAGGGTCGAGGAGAAGCACATGATGAAGAGAACAACATGGGAGTGAGGAGGCTGGTATTTGTTGGTGAGAAGCACATTAGGAGGAGAGATGGAAAACACATGAAAGCCAAAAAAGTAGAACCCTAAAAGTAAGCTGTGTACTGATAGAAGCCAGACGATCAAAAAGATTGTAAAGGGTCAATGCTCCATAGAGGGTACAACAAGTACAAGACGAGGAAAGCAAGCCATCAAATAAGAAGTAAGCAAATGGGAGGGACGAGAAAGCTTAACAATGGTAATCAATGGGCAGACTCAGCCCACTATCAGTTCGCATAGGTCTTTCGCAAACAGTCAGCTTATGCTTTTCTGGCAGGTGCCATTTAAAAATTGTTGGATGAACTACTCAGAACAACTTGACACGTCAAGCTGAGATCTCGGAAATCATTCCTGGACATGGCTTTATTGTGTCTTAATCTCTCAATGCTTTGCAATGGGGAATAATAGGGCGTCCAAGCAAAAGCACATTCTGATGTATTTGACACCTCTCAGTAACAAAGCAGTAGAGCCAGCCAAGGCGAATTATCCTGCAAACAGCCAAGTTTTCATGAAGTTATAGAATTTTCAGATAGGTTTGTTCACTCAGACTCTGATGACGGGTTATACATTCTGCCCTGGACTTTGAGAGGCCTGCATCCCCCAGCTGCCATGATCAAATATAGGAACTGCGAAAAGAAGTTTGCATGCTGTATAATGCAGACCGGCTAAGAGTGTATTCTGCCAACCTTCTAAGTATGATCCAGCCCAGTAATAGAAATATACAGCCCTGGAGGCAAACTGCTGTAAACGGCATTCTGTTACAGATGGGGCTCCTGTGAATCTGATGACGTTAATGGGACACCTGGTCGGATTTAGACAGGGCCAACTCTTTTTTTATCCCTGTTGTGTCGATTCATTAAATACTGTAGAATAGGGTGATTGCAACAGCTGTTAGAAAACGGTAGCATTTTCTGCTACATGTCACTGCACACTGACCTGGAATTTGTGAACTATGAACCACAACTATCTCGTCACCCCAAACCACACTGTGCCGCCATCCTTCTGCCAGTTAAAAGTTCTCCACTGGAACAGCAAACCACCAGATACTTGTCCAGCCTCCTCTCTCCAGAAGCTCTTGCAAAATGAACGATGCAAATGAGTAATGCCCTCCCCTGCGAGGATGTTAGTATGATTAGTTAAGGCATGTATGCTTAATTAGATGTTTAAAATATAGTATTGTAGATGGCTGTCTTCGCCAGTGATAACCAAACAACTGGTACCGTTAACAAATACCGCAACTGTTGCTTTTCTGACTCTCACATACTAAATAGATATAGAAAACTAGTTTTTGTGATAACCATGTCTCAAAGACCTAAACCCACACAAATCCGTTTTTCAACAAGTAGGTTCTGAGAAGTTACTTAATTGAAAGTCTGCCCTCTTCTAATTTAAACGGCATCAAATCATTTTCTTCTGCCTCACAAAGCTGTTGTAAACTACGGTATAGTTGAAGCATTTTGTGTACTGGAAAAGCTACTTAAAATACCGGTTCTGTGAACACACGGAGTGCTTTCACTTGCAAAAGGGAAACGAGCAGCATGCGAAGACAATTTTCGAAAGCTGGATTTCATGTTATTAGAGCCGTCAAGTTGGTTTGAGACAAACCTGGAAATGATATCATGGAAAATGTAGAGTGAAAAGGTTCCTTCTGAAATGATAATGCCAAGTTTGATGAGGAAAATAAATTACATTTCCTTGCCTTTGAAATCCTAGTTGAAGTTTTCCATTTTGTCTGGAAAGAGCCAGGTTTTGAGCTGTCACTCAGCCCTTGGAGTGCGAGGGAGCACCTCCCTGTTCCAGATGCAGAGGCGGAGATGTGTCGTGCGATCTTTCTGTGGCTATTGTTTTTCCACAGCATGGTACAGTCACTATGGCTACAGTTATGACCAGGGAGGGCAGGATCCGCCCATGCAATATGGGACTGACTTCACGCTAGCGGATGAGAGTTCTTGCTTTGGACAATGCTTTATGGTGTTAGTTGTTGGAAGCAACTGTCCTGACAACACCACCCTCTCGCAGCTGGTGACCAGACCAGAGTTTTTAGGTAAATGTAAACGTTGCACACTTTACAACAAGTTCCTCATTGATTGGACGGACGAGCACGTTTCTAGGGCCGAGTCTGAGAAGGTGCACGTGTCCTGTGCCAGGCTCTGTTACATCGGGCCTACCGGGGCAGGGGAAGAATGACTACGACCAACAGGCTTGCATTCCTGTGCACCATGCTAGCACTGCAGGGCCAGACCTGAACAGACCAAGACCCTATACCATGGAAAAACACTCGTGCCCTGGTGGGCCAATGTGCTGTTTAGAGAGACTGGCCTGAGCAGGATCACTTGATATCACAACATCATCTAGGTGTTTTCAGTGCTTAAAATATATTGTAAGAAAAACATAAGTGCAAGGGCCCAAAACTTTTTGAGGGAAGCTCTCTGCCAGCACTGCCAAAAGCCAGGCTGCTGAATACATAGGGTGCCTTGGAACAGCCTCGTGCCTCTCTTGTGAACAACCCTACACTTCCTGTTTCTTTACATCCTGTAAGTTTTTTTTCTCTTTCTCCCTTTGTCACTTTTTTCCTATCTTCATATTCCATCTTCTCTCTTGCTTTCTGTCTTTGCCTCTTGAACTAACCCCTAAAAAATGACTGCTGATGCCCACCACCTGTAGAAAATAAAACCTTGGGGCTCAGATTTACTAAGGGCTTGCATCGTCCTTGCGTCACAACGGAAGCCATTAAGTGTGATTTACTGCTTCATGCACAGCCACCTTGCATGGTTCTCCATGGCATAGTAAATCTGTAGTAACACACACGGTGCAGGTTGCAGCCTCACATTACTCTGCCCTGGTAAGGCGCAGCAAGTTGTCGTGCTGCATAGCACTGAGTTAAATATTACTAAATCTGCCCCAGTGTTTTGTGTGCAAAGGATGAGGCGGTATGAGTACACTCTGATTTTGACTTGGGTTTCAATGCAGTTCACTCAAGAGACTGTTCATGACTCTTTCATTAGTTGTGCACAAAGAAAAAAACAAGGCAGCAGGCTTTTAATCCATGTAGTGAAACAAAGTCCCCGATTCCATCACCACCCTCCCAGTGGTGCTCCAGTTTAGGAAAGGAATAAAGAGCCACCTCTTTAAAGAACACCCCATCACACTGCATTTATAATCCTCAAACGAACTACCTTTCCTATGCGTCATTGACTTTTTATCTT
Organism: Lissotriton vulgaris; assembly: GCF_964263255.1. Taxonomy (NCBI): domain Eukaryota; kingdom Metazoa; phylum Chordata; class Amphibia; order Caudata; family Salamandridae; genus Lissotriton; species Lissotriton vulgaris. Next base: position 731,815,350 of record NC_141695.1, on the reverse strand, counting down.
GATTCTGTACAGTGTTCCGCTGCCGTTTGGCTAGGTTCACACTATAGTAATACCACATACGTATAAAAGGCAAATGCACATTTTCTTTTAGCCATATAAGTCCCTCAAAGGAAGATCAATTGATTCTAGCTTTAGATAGCTAACACTTGGCCCGTTAGTGATGAAGAGGAGTAGCGATCTAAATAATTTCATGAATTTGAATTATTAATAATTCTGATGCTCTTAAAGAATGACTAATGCAAAAACCCCGGCCAACTACAGACCCATCAGCTTAATTGACGTAGCACAGAAGCTGTTTGGCAGGGTTTTGCTGAATTGCCTCCAGGATTGGATGGAAGAGGTGGGTGCCCTTAGTCCCTATCAGGCGGGATTTAGGAAGGGGGTATCCACAGTGGACCAGGTTTTTAGGTTGAACCTTATCTATTGGAGGGCAGCAATATTCGAGGGCGGCAGTCTGTACACAATTTTTGTGGACTTACGGGCCGCCTTCGACCTGGTGCCCAGGGGAAAACTCTGGAGCGTCTTGGCAGAGATGGGCGTTCCCCCGGACATCCTAGTAATCTTACAGAGGCTGCACCATAATAATTAAGCCCGAGTGAGGTGTGGGAGGTCGGGGGAATTGACCGATAGATTCCCCGTTGACCGAGGGGTAAGGCAGGGTTGTGTGTTGGCACCGACCCTGTTTTGCCTCTTCGTCAACGGGGTAATCGCCCACCTAAATGCCACCGATTATACTGACGCCCCCAAACTAAATGGCAGCAGGGTGCCCGCAATCATGTTTGCGGACGACACCCTGCTGCTATCTAAAACCCCCATGGGGATACAGAGGATCCTTGATTCATTTGTAGCCTTCTGTACTGACAGGGGGCTAGAAATCAATGCGGCCAAAACTAAATTCATGGTTTTAAATCCGAGCCAAAAATTGCGGCTGAATCCGCAATTGGGAGTAGTACGGCTCGAGAGGGTTGCCACCTTTGAATATCTAGGTGTGACTCTTAATGAAACCATGACTTGGGGGTCCCACCAGAGTAGGGCGAACCTCAAACTTACACAAACTACTGGGGGTATCGCCCGGATGATGACCGGCTCATCATATCGCCCGTTGGGGGCCCTAATCCAGATATACAAGGCCCAGGCCAGGGGAGCGATCATGTACGGGGCGGAACTGTGGGGACACACACCATGCCGTAGCCTGTCACTAACAGAAAACAAGTTTATAAGACAGATAACCGCGCATCCCCCCAGTACCCCGCTCCTCCCCTTGAGGCTTGACCTCGGTCTACGACCATTATCTGATGAAATAAGCCTGAGACCCATAGCCTTCTGGCGTAGGTTGTGGAGCAGTAATGATCTTGCAGCATACAGGGTGGAACTGGCAGAATTATTGAACCACCCAAAAGCGCTCCGTATCCCTTGGGTCAAAAACATCCAATCCACCTGCATGGAACTAGGGCTCCCTGACCTATGGACTGACCCTGCGAATGCCGCACTGAACATCTCTAAAAGGTCCCTGACTAACGTATAACACGAACACAAATTAGCTAGGGCCCGAGTTACCCAGGCAGAAGGGTCTCTATCCTGTTTGTTTTTGCAAAGGAAGGACCTTTATAGGTTTGAGAGGGTATTGGATCCTATCTTTCCTGTACTTGCTAGGAAGCTGTTTCTCCAATGGAGATACGGCTCACTGCCCTTTCGGTCCTTTACAAGTACTTGGTCATCGCCCCCCACTACGACGCAGTGCCCGACCTGTGATGCTACGGAGGAAACCGATTTACATGTGGCCTTCTTCTGCCCAGCCTACAGGGCAGCGCGGAAATACTGGCTTCTCCCATTGATTAGGAATATGGGCGGCAGGGAATATGCTCCAATGTATAGGATTTTAAAATCTGATCTCTCTGGCCCAACTGTCCTCGCATTATCAAAATTTCTTACCAATGTTTGGCATACGCGCAACCGTATTTTAAAGGTGTTGGGTCCCCCTTAAAATTTTAGATGCACAGTTTTTATAGTATTTTTAACATATGTACTTCCAATGTTTTAATGTTTTGACTTATTGTGATTGTATATGTGTACTGTTTTTCTTTTATGGCCAAATGGCCGAAATAAAGATTGGAAAGCAAAATGCAAAAACCACAGTTGATGGACAGAATGCAGAACAATGTCATACATTCACCCCAGTACAGAGATCTGGGCCTAAATCCATCTTTTTTTTGCACTCCACACCACCCCAGTTCAGACATGGCCATATGCAAATCAGTCTGACCCTGTGCCTCATGGGAACAGTCCAGCCCGAACTGCCAAGCCATGCCTTCCCTGGACCGGAAACAAGCTTCCGAGGACCGGTTTCTGGCATTCCAGCCGTCTTCAGCCCGGCTTGCTTGATTCCAGTGCATTTGTCACCCCGAGTGGGATGGGAATGCTCAGACGTGAGTCCTGTGCTCTCCATGCCACTGGAATCAAGCTATCCAGGCTGATGAGGGCTGAAAGCTCGAAACCGGTCCTTGGATGCGTGTTTCCAGTCCAGGGAGGACTTGGCTTGGCAGTTCGGGCTGGACTGTTCCCATGGGGCACAGGGTCAAGACTGATTTGCATATGGCTGGGTTCAAAATGGAAAGGCATGGTGAGCAAAAAAACGATGGATTTAGGCCCAGATCTCTGTACTGGGGTGAATGTATGACATTATTCTGCATTCTGTCCATCACCTGTTATTTTTGCATTTGTCACCCCGAGTGGGACGGGTATGCTCAGACGTGAGTCCAGTGCTCTCCATGCCACTGGAATCAAGCTATCCAGGCTGATGAGGGCTGAAAGCCCGAAACCGGTCCTTGGATGCTTGTTTCCAGTCCAGGGAGGACCTGGCTTGGCAGTTCGGGCTGGACTATTCCCATGGGGCACAGGGTCAAGACTGATTTGCATATGGCTGGGTTCAAACTGGAAAGGCATGGTGAGCAAAAACATTGATGGATTTAGGCCCAGATCTCTGTACTGGGGTGAATGTATGACGTTGTTCTGCATTCTGCCCATCACTTGTTATTTTTGCATTTGTCACCCTGAGTGGGACGGGTATGCTCAGACGTGAGTCCTGTGCTCTCCATGCCACTGGAAGCAAGCTATCCAGGCTGGTGAGGGCTGAAAGCCCGAAACCGGTCCTTGGATGCTTGTTTCCAGTCCAGGGAGGACCTGGCTTGGCAGTTCGGGCTGGACTGTTCCCATGGGGCACAGGGTCAAGACTGATTTGCATATGGCTGGGTTCAAACTGGAAAGGCATGGAGAGCAAAAAAACGATGGATTTAGGCCCAGATCTCTGTACTGGGGTGAATGTATGACATTGTTCTGCATTCTGTCCATCACCTGTTATTTTTGCATTTGTCACCCCCAGTAGGACGGGTATGCTCAGACGTGAGTCCTGTGCTCTCCATGCCACTAGAATCAAGCTATCCAGGCTGATGAGGGCTGAAAGCCCGAAACCGGTCCTTGGATGCTTGTTTCAAGTCCAGGGAGGACCTGGCTTGGCAGTTCGGGCTGGACTGTTCTCATGGGGCACAGGGTCAAGACTGATTTGCATGTGGCTGGGTTCAAACTGGAAAGGCATGGTGAGCAAATAAACCGATGGATTTAGGCCCAGATCTCTGTACTGGGGTGAATGTATGACACTGTTCTGCATTCTGTCCATCACCTGTTATTTTTGCATTTGTCACCCCGAATGGGACGGGTATGCTCAGACGTGAGTCCCGTGCTCTCCATGCCACTGGAATCAAGCTCTCCAGGCTGATGATGGCTGAAAGCCCGAAACCGGTCCTTGGATTCTTGTATCCAGTCCAGGGAGGACCTGGCTTGGCAGTTCGGGCTGGACTGTTCCCATGGGGCACAGGATCAAGACTGATTTGCATATGGCTGGGTTCAAACTGGAAAGGCATGGTGAGCAAAAAATCGATGGATTTAGGCCCAGATCTCTGTACTGGGGTGAATGTATTACATTGTTCTGCATTCTGTCCATCACCTGTTATTTTTGCATTTGTCACCCCGAGTGGGACGGGTATGCTCAGACATGAGTCCCGTGCTCCCCATGCCACTGGAATCAAGCTATCCAGGCTGATGAGGGATGAAAGCCCGAAACTGGTCCTTGGATTCTTGTTTTCAGTCCAGGGAGGACCTGGCTTGGCAGTTCGGGCTGGACTGTTCCCATGGGGCACAGGGTCAAGACTGATTTGCATATGGCTGGGTTCAAACTGGAAAGGCATGGTGAGCAAAAAGACGATGGATTTAGGCCCAGATCTCTGTACTGGGGTGAATGTATGACATTGTTCTGCATTCTGTCCATCACCTGTTATTTTTGCTTAAAGAATGACAGGCACATGTATCAAAGGTTTTTACAAGCGCAAACGGTGTGATTTGCAAAAATCAGCCTTTTTCACCAGCAAAAATGCCTTTTGCAATGCATTAAAATGTGAGGTACTCACAATTGCGATTGCATTTAAGGAATCACAATTTGTAATTCCTTAAATTCAATGCTAGAAGCACTTAGAAATAGCGAATTCTCTATATGGGGCCACATAATACAGAGAAATTACTGTGGTCTGTATTTTTACAAACAAAAAGGGGCACTGCTTGGAGCTGCTGGTTGCAAAAAAACTAGTGGTGCATGCGTGCCACAGAAGAACGGGGGAGGGAGAGCGGCAGCGAGGTGAACACGCGCTGCTGCGCGTGCTAGCCACCTTCGGGAATGGGTGCGTCAAAGGCAGGATAATCGTTGCCCAATCTCGTGCCTTTTTTTTTTTTTTTTTTTAAACACACGCAAGAAAGTGCCAGACGGGGATAGCAAAACCACACACACGAGCGTGTGGGTAGCTTTCTAAAACCCGTACAAGAGTCTCGCGCTGCGCGAACAGTCAACGCTAGGCGCAACACCTAAAAAGTCAAGATAACTGTTGTGATTAATGTTCCTGGTATAGAGAGAGAGATAACAGTTTTGTCTAGTGGAAGTTTTGATTCATGATAAAGTAGTGCAGAGGGTTAATATGAGTGCTGGAAAGAACAGAGCAGTATTTAAAGTGGATAAGTGAGTGAATTAGTAAAGCCAGCCTTTACTAGCGCTTTAAAACAAATGAAATCTATGCGAGAGAGGGGCTATGGAGAGATGAGGGGCACTTTTGCCGGGTGGTAGTGAGGGAATCTGAGGAGGAGGTCATGGAGGGTGCGCTCTAAAATATGATCGCACTGGGCGCCAACAGCGCTAAAACCGTCCTTGCCCACATGCGACTTAAAGTATGTGACTCAGTTGAGTCCGAGACTGAGCAGGCATTCAATTTAGCCCTTCCTCATCCACCATCATTCATGCAGGAAGGCATCTGCTGGCCCTCAATTAAAATAAAAGCGCCGCCGCGGCGGAGAAATAAAAAGGAGTTTATTCTTCAGCATTTAACATTTTATATGGGGGAAAGTAAATACGGGAGGGCGACGCTCTTGCGCACATGTAAAGGAAGCGCTGCAGAGTGAATGGCTCATAATTGATTTTTGCGGGATTTTTCTTTTCCGAAGACTGAGAAAAATAAACCTAGAAATAAGAGGGTATAACTTGAGTCTTGTGTCTCAATAAACCAAAGAATAAAAGCAGCCTCTCCTATAAATGCTAGGGACAAATCTTTACTCACTAAATATATTACGTAAAAACAACATCCTTCGGTGGAAAAATTAATTCTACTTTATCAACAATATGAGAATTCAATTGAATTATGTATGTCACATACAAATAGTGAATAAGGCCCTTATCAGAATACCATGGGAATCCAAATACTGCGGGATATGGTAGTTTTCTGGTGCGTTATTACGGTACTATTGCAAGATAGAACCGTAAGAATGGGAAATTACAGCTGAAATCGGTAGCTCTGGAGCAGGTTCTGCATATTTTTACCACATTGCATGCTATTTTTATCGGGCATATCCCATCGAGATTTGTCTCACAGATTGTGGCAGTGAACATTCCTGAGTGTGCAGCATTATCACATTTCATGTAAGCCTGAATCAGCTAGTAGCTCCTGTTACGAGTCAAATCAGGATTTTCTCTTCTCTAATATTGGCACCAAAATTAATTCCCAATTCAGAGAGGTCACAAAATAATCACAATAGCTACCTGCCCAATTTTTCAAACCATTTTGTTTACTTGGGGTTGAAAATGGGGAATGTTAAGGAAGAAAGCCAAGCTAAAAAAAAATGGACCACCGACACAATCAAAGCTTAGCATAGCAAGGCCAAGCCTAGAAAGCAAACACTGGCAAACCCCAATAGGCTGCACCCATGACACTGGTGTGCAGACCTATTAGCTTTGCCAAAGCCTTTTCTTTTCCCCGAAGGCCGCTGTGCGTGTGTGTGAACACATGCCCAGTGGTCACCTTGGAATTATTTTCTTAGAGAAAAAGACAAAAATATTCTGATATGGACGCACACGCATTGGTTTAAAACAAGTTTGAACATGACCCCCAGTCGATATACAGGCGACCTGCTCTTGGAGTGGAAGCGACAGGAGGGGCAAGCAGAATGGTGGGATTGGAACTGGTACACAGTAAGAAGTAGAGGGAAAAGAAATAGCCCCTTCTATAAGGTAGAAAATGAAGCAATCAAATCCTGAGCAGGGAGTTTTCACAAAGCCCACTTTGAGTCAATATTGGTTACAATAAGGCTGTTGGCACAAATAGCTAATGCTGTCTGTAGGGAGACCTAAAAAGACTGAAATACGTATTTTTTCAAGGTAGGAATGAAAAAGGAACACCCCGAAAAAGAAGCGTTCTTCTACACCAGTGTATCTTGATGTACAAAGCCAAGGGTATTTTACCACAATACAGTATTCTAAATATCATCCGACAAAAGCATTGTGGCAAGAATTTCATTAACTCCACATCTGTGCATATTTCCAACATATGATGATGTCAGGATTAGAATAGTATATCTATACTTACCTATACATTTTTTCCGTTACCGTACTGTGGTTCTCATTTTCAGCAGTGCAAAAAGCTGCGGTACTGTGATTGGCAGTATAACAGGGCAATATTTTTATACTCAATATTTTGACTTGAACTGAAAAATAAATGTTTGTACTGAAATTCATAATCTGCCATACTTTCTCTTTTAAAATAGCTGCAAAGCAGAAAACCTTCAGCATTACATAGGGCAAGACTGCTTATAACTGCTATAGTTATCAGGATGGCGCAATCAGACAGATGCTCCTCACTAAAGTACACTGTGATCTGCAGATCATGTGTTGAGTCCCACAAGTCTCTCTTAAACCGTCCATCATTCCAAAGTTACTAAACATTATTATTAGCATATGTTCTTTCGATATTCCATTTGGATTTGGATCTTTCAATAGTACACATTTATCAATATTAGGTGTCAGATTAGGAAACATCCTTTACCCTTTAGTCGCAACGACCTGCCTTTACAACGCAGTTACTACTCCGATTGCGACGTTACCTCCCGTTACTTTACCACGCAAGCAGTTGCAATGACTTGCTTCAGGGGACATGTTGTTGGACTGAGATGTTCATCCTTGCTTACTGTTTCATAGACTGGAGCTGGAATAGTAATTTGTACTTTTCCAAAGTCCAGGGCCACCTAAAGCAAGTCATTGTAATGACTTACGTATTAAAGTAAGGCTTGGTGACGTCGCAGCCAGGGAAGTGACTGTGCTGTAATGGCATATGGGGCAGATGCATCCCGGGTTCTGTAGGACAACCATTGGAATTGCTACGACTGTTTGATCATCTGGCTTGATTAGAGACGTTAGCATATACAATAGCATTATAGCCTGCTGCCAAATGCTATGCTGGCCTTAAGAAGCCCTCTACTCACGATGTTTGCCTAAGTTGCAGTAACACCACACACACAAAGAAGGAGCTTTGGCCTACAAGTGGTTCGCTCTGGGTCAGATAGTCTAGGCACCTAAGGTATTTTTTAAAAGTCTCTAACTAATAATGTAAGCGTCAGCAAGCAGAAGGAGTCGTGACTTGTTAAAGAAAGCAAAAACTACAGTTGGTGGACAGATTGCAGAACAATGTCATACATTCAACCCTGTACAGAGATCTGGGGCTAAATCCATCGTTTTTTTGCACTCCACACCACCCCAGTTCAGACATGGCCATATGCAAATCAGTCTGACCCTGTGCCTCATGGGAACAGTCCAGCCCGAACTGCCAAGCCATGCCTTCCCTGGACCGGAAACAAGCTTCCAAGGACCAGTTTCTGGCACTCCAGCCGTCTTCAGCCCGGCTTGCTTGAATCCAGTTGTGTGGAGAGCATGGGACTCACATCTGATCATACCCATCCCACTCGGGGTGACAAATGCAAAAACCACAGTTGATGGACAGAATGCAGAACAATGTCATACATTCACCCCAGTACAGAGATCTGGGCCTAAATCCATCATTTTTTTGCACTCCACACCACCCCAGTTCAGACATGGCCATATGCAAATCAGTCTGACCCTGTGGAAACTCTGTCCATCAACTGTGTTTTTTGCATTTGTCACCCCGAGTGGGATGGGTATGCTCAGACGTGAGTCCCATGCACTCCAAACCAGTGGATTCAAGCAAGCCTGGCTGAAGATGGCTGGAATGCCAGAAACCGGTCCTCGGAAGCTTGTTTCCGGTCCAGGGAAGGCATGGCTTGGCAGTTCGGACGGGACTGTTCCCATGAGGCACAGGGTCAGACTGATTTGCATATGGCCATGTCTGAACTGGGGTGGTGTGGAGTGCAAAAAAACAATGGATTTAGGCCCAGATCTCTGTACTGGGGTGAATGTATGACATTGTTCTGCATTCTGTCCATCAACTGTGTTTTTTGCATTTGTCACCCCGAGTGGGATGGGTATGCTTAGACGTGAGTCCCATGCCCTCCACACCACTGGATTCATGCAAGCCGGGCTGAAGACGGTTGGAATGCCAGAAACCGGTCCTCGGAAGCTTGTTTCCGGTCCAGGGAATGGATGGCTTGGCCGTTCGTGCTGGACTGTTTCCATGAGGCACAGGGTCAGACTGATTTGCATATGGCCATGTCTGAACTGGGGTGGTGTGGAGTGCAAAAAAACGATGGATTTAGCCCAGATCTCTGTACTGGGGTGAACATATGACATTGTTCTGCATTCTGTCCATCAACTGTGTTTTTTGCATTTGTCACCCCGAGTGGGATGGGTATGCTCAGACGTGAGTCCCATGCACTCCACACCACTGGATTCAAGCAAGCCGGGCTGAAGATGGCTGGAATGCCAGAAAAGCCGCTTCTCGGAAGCTTGTTTCCGATCCAGGGAAGGCATGGCTTGGCAGTTCGGGCGGACTGTTCCCATGAGGCACAGGGCCAGACTGATTTGCATATGGCCATGTATGAACTGGGGTGGTGTGGAGTGCGAAAAAATGATGGATTTAGGCCCAGATCTCTGTACTGGGGTGAATGTATGACATTGTTCTGCATTCTATTCATCAACTGTGTTTTTTGCATTTGTCACCCCGAGTGGGATGGGTATGCTCAGACGTGAGTCCCATGCACTCCACACCACTGGATTCAAGCAAGCCGGGCTGAAGACGGCTGGAATGCCAGAAACCGGTCCTCGGAAGCTTGTTTCCGGTCCAGGGAAGGCTTGGCTTGCCAGTTCTGGCTGGACTGTTCCCATGAGGCACAGGGTCAGACTGATTTGAATATGGCCATGTCTGAACTGGGGTGGTGTGGAGTGTAAAAAAACGATGGATTTAGGCCCAGATCTCTGTACTGGGGTGAATATATGACATTGTTCTGCATTCTGTCCATCAACTGTGTTTTTTGCATTTGTCACCCAAGTGGGATGGGTATGCTCAGACGTGAGTTCCATGCACTCTACAACTCTGGATTCAAGCAAGCCGGGCTGAAGGCGGCTGGAATGCCAGAAACCGGTCCTCGGAAGCTTGTTTCTGGTCCAGGGAAGGCATGGCTTGGGAGTTCGGGCTGGACTGTTCCCATGAGGCACAGGGTCAGACTGAATTGCATATGGCTAAGTCTGAACTGGGGTGGTTGGAGTGCAAAAAAACGATGGATTTAGGCCCAGATCTCTGTACTGGGGTGAATGTATGACATTGTTCTGCATTCTGTCCATCAACTGTGTTTTTTGCATTTGTCACCCCGATTTGGATGGGTATGCTCAGACGTGAATCCCATGCACTCCACACCACTGGATTCAAGCAAGCCGGGCTGAAGACGGCTGGAATGCCAGAAACCGGTCCTCAGAAGCTTGTTTCCGGTCTAGGGAAGGCATGGCTTGGCAGTTCGGGCTGGACTGTTCCCATGAGGCACAGGGTCAGACTGATTTGCATATGGCCATGTCTGAACTAGGGTGGTATGGAGTGCAAAAAAACGATGGATTTAGGCCCAGATCTCTGTACTGGGGTGAATGTATGACATTGTTCTGCATTCTGTCCATCAACTGTGTTTTTTGTATTTGCCACCCGGAGTGGGATGGGTATGCTCAGACGTGAGTCCCATGCACTCCACACCACTGGATTCAAGCAAGCCGGGTTGAAGACCGCTGGAATGCCAGAAACCAGTCTTGGGAAGCTTGTTTCCGGTCCAGGGAAGGCATGGCTTGGCAGTTCGGGCTGGACTGTTACTATGAGGCACAGAGTCAAACTGATTTGCATATGGCTAAGTCTGAACTGGGGAGGTGTGAAGTGCAAAAAAACGATGGATTTAGGCCCAGATCTCTGTACTTGGGTGAATGTATGACATTGTTCTGCATTCTGTCCATCAACTGTGTTTTTTGTATTTGTCACCCCGAGTAGGATGGGTATGCTCAGACGTGAGTCCCATGCACTCCACACCACTGGATTCAAGCAAGCCGGGTTGAAGACGGCTGGAATGCCAGAAACCGGTCCTCGGAAGCTTGTTTCCGGTCCAGGGAAGCCATGGCTTGGCAGTTCGGGCTGGACTGTTCCCATGAGGCACAGGGTCAGACTGATTTGCATATGGCCATGTCTGAAATGGGGTGGTGTGGAGTGCAAAAAAACAATGGATTTAGGCCCAGATCTCTGTACTGGAGTGAATGTATGACATTGTTCTGCATTCTGTCCATCAACTGTGATTTTTGCATTTGTCACCCCGAGTGGGATGGGTATGCTCAGACGTGAGTCCCATGCACTCCACACCACTGGATTCAAGCAAGCTGGGCTGAAGACGGCTTGAATGCCAGAAACCGGTCCTCGGAAGCTTGTTTCCGGTCCAGGGAGGGCATGGCTTGGCAGTTCATGCTGGACTGTTCCCATGAGGCACAGGGTCAGACTGATTTGCATATGGCCATGTTTGAACTGGTTTGGTGTGGAATGCAAAAAAACGATGCATTTAGGCCCAGATCTCTGTACTGGGATGAATGTATGACATTTTTCTGAATTCTGTTCATCAACTGTGTTTTTTGCATTTATCACCCCGAGTGGGATGGGTATGCTCAGACGTGGGTCCCATGCACTCCACACCACTGGATTCAAGCAAGCTGGGCTGAAGATGGCTGGAATGCCAGAAACCGGTCCTCGGAAGCTGGTTTCCGGGCCAGGGAAGGCATGGCTTGGCAGTTCATGCTGGACTGTTCCCATGAGGCACAGGGTCAGACTGATTTGCATATGGCCATGTCTGAACTGGTTTGGTGTGGAATGCAAAAAAACGATGGATTTAGGCCCAGATCTCTGTACTGGGATGAATGTATGACATTTTTCTGAATTCTGTTCATCAACTGTGTTTTTTGCATTTAACACCCCGAGTGGGATGGGTATGCTCAGACGTGAGTCCCATGCACTCCACACCACTGGATTCAAGCAAGCCGGGCTGAAGACAGCTGGAATGCCAGAAACCGGTCCTCGGAAGCTTGTTTCCGGTCCAGGGAAGGCATGGCTTGGCAGTTCGGGCTGGACTGTTCCCATGAGGCACAGGGTCAGACTGATATGCATATGGCCTTGTCTGAACTGGGGTGGTGTTGAGTGCAAAAAAACGATGGATTTAGGCCCAGATCTCTGTACTGGGGTGAATATATGACATTGTTCTGCATTCTGTCCATCAACTGTGTTGTTTTTAAAGAAAGCAGCAGGTTTTCAAAGACGCAAGTCAGCACTTGAGGCAAGAAGTAGTGTGTAACCTTTGTGTAATGTAAATGTGATCTGAGTTCATCGGTGGATGGCTGCGGTTTGTAACACATATTATGGTTTGTGTATGAGAAGATATTGAGCATTGTATATGCAAGATCAAGAAACCTGCCTAATAGAATATCTTCTGTCCAGACACACAACCAATAGACTATGCAGAAAGTTAATATGAAAAACATATGAATGTATCTGCATATTAAAAGATATAACATCTATTATATTTAAAGTCTGAGCTCCTCCATTTCCCTTTTAACCTTCTCGTTGTCAAACAAGGAAACATATCTCGCCATCAAGCAATACCTATATCCAGCTGTGCCCAAGCCCCACTTTGAGGAGTGAGAAATACTTCACACTCAATTAATCACGCACTCCTCTGCTTTATTACTTATTTTGTCTTGAATTAATATTTTTGGGAAACATTACGTATTACTGTACTGTTTTTGTTACTAGAACCGTTTTATTTTTCCAGGACAGGGTTGGATATCTGTTCCGTTCTCCTCCCAAAGGAACACATTGTTCGGAAGATTGAAAACTGCAGCGCCACTTTTATGATACTGTTTTGTACTATGATAATAACAGGTTGACTATAAAACCATTGTTCCATCTAAAATATCGACCAGTCTCTGAGGATTGGCCACCTGGTAGGTAGCAGAGACTGAGGATATATTTTAAAACTAATTTTTAAGTTAATGTTCAGCACTCGCAGCCAGTTTCGTTGGAAGAGGCATGGCTTCTTGTGTTCGTCTCGTAACCAAGGCAAGTATGTTGAGAATCTGAACTAATGGCAGATTTATTTCGAAAATAGTGCTGGTGGAGGGAGCAACGCAGAGCCATATGTACTGAATATGGCCTGCTGCTGCTCTCTTCAACCTGCTGATGCACAAACAGGCTGCCTATCATTCTGCACACCTTAATGCAAATGCGAGACAGCTTGCATACATGTAATTCTAAAGTGTTATCCTTTCTTCCCTGTTTAGGAATACATTGAAACATTTCACACATTGGATGTATGCTGTACAATGCAACATACATACAATGTATGACATTTTTGAAGAAATACATCAATTTCTCCTAAGCTCCGTCTCTCATGCAACACACCCTTGTCACAAAGTAGCGCGAATTAATGCAAAGCACTATTTACACTACTTTATGGCAACTATCCCGTGCAAAAAAAGTTTTGCATAGGAAATGAAAGACTTTGTCAAGTCTCTGGGCAACTTTGTGTGACTTTGCTGTAGCGCAATGACTTGATAAAACTACCCCTAATTTTTTTCTGCTGCAAAATAAACAGTTTATCAAGACTTAGCCCCACTTCGTGTGCATTTACGGCGGCACAAAGTGCTCCTAAATTTCCCCATGAGTTTTTCCTGTCTCGGCTAATTCAGGGCTAGTAATACTATTAGCATAGTAAATCTAGTGGCTGTGAGAGAACAATTCTGAGGAAGGGGTTTGAGGTAGATATTATCCACCTGGAAAGTTGTGAAGTCATTGATAATGTTAATTAACACTGGCCTGCATGATGCACCTCAAGGCTTTCAGCTGATTACTGATGCTTGATACATTCGCAACTTCCAACTTAAAGCTACATTATCAGTTTAATGCTAAACTTGCCTGGTAAATACGGGTTCGAAATTAATGATTTTGGGCGTTAATTCCAGATGTGAATCTTAAATTATACACTTTTTCCTGGGTGTAAAGTTATTTGAAAATCTGGTCATGATAACCTACTTGTTATTTCTGGGTACTTTATCTAGTCTGCATTTCCGCACCTGGTAAACGAGGCCCTAAAAAACTGCACATACATTGGACCAGGAACTACTGTGTCACATGAAGAGCCGCTCACCTGAATTCCCAGGACTTCTGCGGAAGTGAAGATTTTGCAATGCAGGGCGCCCTACGAAATTCGTTTTATTTATTAAATTGTTTACTTACCTCCAATTATCTATATTCTGGTTTTTAGCAATTATTTTAAGGTGCCTGAAAGGAGAGACTAAATGTTTTTTTAACTGGAGCAGAAGGGGTTACATGAGAACTGCTGTAGGGTCTCAGCTATCAAGGAAACTCTTTATGATGATGCAAAAGTATAGATCGTAAATCTAGAAACAGGGATACGAGTTGGTCCAAAACATGAGAAAACATAAATAGTATCGAAACAAAAGCACAGTATACCCCTTTGTATACATATTTTATAACCTTAAAAAATAGAAAGGACTTAGGACCTGTGTATGTCAGAAACCACCAAGTGACATTACAAAACACTCACAAGGGCTTATAAGGGCATTGCACTGTATGGCCCACACTATGTTCAAAGTAAGACTGTAGAAATGTGTTCACAGAAAACAAACACTAACATTAAATCTAGGGAAAGCTAAAGGATGATGCAAGACAAAACAGAGAATCTTATATTATGTAGAAAGCAGAAGAGTAGGATTACATTCAACTGTATTGTGCATATTTACAAAGAGCTAGCTCTGCTGCAGCATCCTTATTTGATGTAGTGGTGGGCAATCAGTGCTCCTCACTATTTCATATTTACAAACTGACGCATTGGGCCTGCAGCAGATATAATGTATGCAAGATGGGTGTTCCAACATTACTCACCACGCAGAACCGATGCAGTGAAACTTACAACTTTTGACTGCATCACTCTATGGCTTTACTGTGTAAAAATTCCCACGCCTTCTCAAACCAAATGCGATGATTGAGCCAGGACTTTGAACATGAGACTAACCTTTGTGTTCCTATATGTTGTAGGACCAACTCTACCAATGTGTCGCTTTAGTGCCAAAAGATGCATCAGAATTTCTGATGCATCTGTGAATCCTTGCACCATGGAGCTCCCCATTGTAAATACAGCACATCCAAAGCATCATTACAGCATTTGTGCCAGGCGCAAGAAATCTGACACTTCGATGCCGATGCGCCAGTTCTTGTAAATATGCCCCTGTGATTTTAGCTAGAATGTGAGTCATATGTAATAGATATAAGGAAAACCTAAATAAACGCAAGTCTAAAAAAGACTCACACACAAAGGAAATGTAGGCATTGAATGGGAAGACTGGTACTATATGTCTAAAACAAGACAGTGTTTAGTACCAGAGGTTGAAACTAAGAGGCATATTTACAAAAACTGCCACTTCAGCATTGATGCATCAGATTTCTTGCGCCTGCTGCAGATGCCCTAATTACTCCATGGATGCACTGTATTTACAATACAGTGCTCCATGGTGCAAAGATTCATGGATGCCTCAGAAATTCTGATGCATCTTTTTGCCCTAAAGTGAAGCATTGCTTGATTTGGTAGTAAGACTGACCAACTTCAGCAATGCGTCAGAACACAGAGGTGAGTCCCTGTTAAAAGCCCTGCTTCAATCCTTACACCTGTTTTGAGAAGGCGTAGTGATTTTGACATAGTCATGTCGTAGAGTGATGCAATGTAAATTTGTAAATTTCACTCAGATCAGATACAACAAATGCAGTGTAGAATAAAACTAAGAGAGGTGCAATATAAATATTAGAAACACAGAGACAGAATTGAGGAGAGTAGTTGGCCTAAAGGTTAGGGCTCCAGACCTCGAATCTGGGGAACTGTGTTCGAGTCTTGGCAATGACGCTGAACATGCTGTGATTCTGGGCAAATCACTTAATCTCCCCGTGCCTAACAAAAATGAATATGTCCTCATGTAATGCAACTGGTGCTATGTAAAGTTTTCTGATACCTGATTCGGGTCAAGTTCGCGCTATATAAAACTCTGTAAAAATAAAAAAATAATGCAAATGGTGTAGAACAACACAACTTGAAAGAATCAGAAACCAGGTCTTCCAGAGCCTCCAGACCCAGAAAGAGTCACACCCATTATCTAAATTCAGGAGCTGGACATGATACAGATATGTAGAGCAGATCTTGAAGATAATTTAGAACCAGGAGTAATACAGAACGTAAACCTAGGAAACTTCTAGCCAAGCAATAACACAGAAAGGCTAGAAAGAGAAGCCAGCAGAGGTTTTTACAGCCTAGACACCGAGTCAGAACATACTTGGTCATGTAATAGTGGTTCTCAAATTATCAAGCATACACAAAAAGCCAGGTGATAGGAAATAAATCATGTGGACAGAAGTTGTTTGCCTCTTCTCTGTTTCCTTTTCGTCCAGCTTTCCTCGTGGTGTCATTCTCATTGTCATCCTTGATTTTTTGGATCTAGACTGCTTGTTGTCGTCTTTTGTCTCCATCCTTCCCTAGTTTGCATTTTCATTCTTTTCATTCCCTGTTCAGGAGGAAATCCATTACTCCCTCCTTCCTGTGTATGTGTGGAGGCTGGTGTCCGTTTTGCGTAGTGCCTTGTTCTTTCTTCCCTTCCTTCCTGCCTGGCCAGTGGGTGCATTCGGGGGTTAGTCTCTGGTGCGTCTGTGTCCTTCTGCCCCTTGTTGTTTCCTCCTTCTGGTTTCTTGGTTTTTCCTCTCACCTTTTCTATGTCCGTAAGTCTGTGCCATGTCTATTGGTTTCCGTTTAACACTTCTCTTCCTCCTCATCTCCTTCCTCGTCGTTTTCTTCTACCTCTCTCTTCGTGCTGCTTTTCTTACTCCTTTCCTTGACGTTGTTTCTGTTCCTCTGCTGTTCTTCCTTGTTATCTCTTCCTTGGTTCTCTCTCACTATTTGTTTCCCAAGCAACTGACTGGCACATGGATACCATGCTTATACCATGCTTATACGTGTTAACCTACATATCCAGTAGCCTTTTTGAATCTATGACAGGTAGAGAAGGAAGCTAGAAATCAATCCAGTGTTATTCAGCCTCTTTCGTGTACCATCCAACAGCAAAAAACAGCTGAATTCAACCCTATGTCTTCTGTAAGGTTAAGGAAAACATTTTGAGAGCTTCAGGTGTTTCTAGAAGAAGTAGAGTTAATTAATGGTTTAAAACTAGTAGTTAAAGTGCAAGCAAATCTGTTGCAGGCCACAGCAGATCAATGTACCCCTCTTCAGTCCAAGATCACTGTATGGATGTAAAGAAAGGCTTACGGCCTCATTACGATGTCAGGTGGAAAGCCTCCGCCAGACAACAGGAATGCCCTAGACCATGTCGGAATCCCTCTGACTGATTCGGTCGGTTAACAATCTGCCCGGCAGATTGCGATGTTGCCGGACGGATTGTAAACCTCGCAGTCCTTCCAAATTGGTTCAGACTGGCTCTCGGGAAGTAGTGTCAGTCGGAACCGCATTGTGCAGCTCACCGGAAACCATTTTCAACTGACCGATTACAATGCCTGTTTCCAACAGCCTTTCCGAGTTGGCCTGTCCGACACGGAAAGGCTGTTGGAAAGTGATTTGGGGGGCCCCTAGAAGGGCCCCCTTTATCCTGTGGCCTCCGGTTGTGGCCTGAAGGAGTACCTAAGGGACCCCTCTGTAAAACCTGGTACTCTGTGGCTGACACAGTGGGGTGACTGCCACAGGGTGCAGGGCTTTACACACTTCGATATTAACTCGAAATTTCATACTTGATATTCCGTACCTAAGCTATTGCCAGGTGCAATTGTTTTTTAGGGGCCATGCACAAAGAAGGCTATGATATAGAAACAAGAAACTTTTGTTACATTGGTAGATCAATGTAAATCATCTTGGTTTAGACAGACTAAAAATACATATTCCAGGCACACATGAGGATGAGGAGAAGCTATCAACCAGAAAGGCAGTGCCTCCATAAGGTCCCAAAATCATTGGCAAAGCCAATGATTCTGGTATTGGCTGCCAGCCTTTTTACTCTCTCAATGGGTGATTGGTTTATTTTTCTGGAGAGGTGCTGGGCCTTCTCCAGGACAAACAAAATGGCTAAAGTCAAAAATAATATTGCTTTAGTAGTCCATGTCACTGAAGAGAACTACTTTGTGTGCCTGTGCTCCTTGTGAAAGAGCAGGATACCATCACTCACAGTAAAGTTCGACAATGGCTGAAGTGGGCTGACAGACTGCCTCATGCTGTATGCTGTAGTGGTTAAAGAAACATGAGAAAGGTAGAACAATATACCAATGTAAACAAGTATATACAAAAAGTACATACTTTTAGCAAAGTCAGAAGGGCTTGGCTACAGTCATACCTAAAAAGAAAACCTGCATGAACAGGAACAAGTATATCACTTCTACAACACCACTGACCCACCTCACACATATAGCAAATACCTCTGCATTAAGAAAGCGGAAATTAAAAACCACACCTGGGAAAACCTCGATGCCTCTAAAATGATCTACAATGGCAATAGTAACAGCTGTACAAACACCCATTGTCATTGTATTGACAACACAATAGACCTCACCATTAAATCTATCAGACATAATTGAGGATGAGATGGAAATCAAACATGAGGACAGAGATAACACACTCATGTTCTTCTCATAGAGACTTCTGCAGAATCTATGGCATGGGCCCTGGTAGAGAAGGTTAGCTAGGGAAAGAGCCTAGCAAACAGAAACAAGTCTGACCACTCTGCAGGTGGTATTACCAGAGATCTGGAATGGATTATTGAAAAACTAGAAGCATTATAGTCTGGACATCATGCTTTAATTTCGAATTCCACAAGTAAAGGATTCAATACAGAACTTGGTTGAAGCGCAGTGAAGGGAGGCACACTCTTCCTGTAGACCTTGTATATCACAAAGACGTGACATAAGAGCAGCACAGCATCAATGCACTGAGCAAATGTAGGCAGACAGAGCCAGTTCACATGCAATTCAAGGAGTGGTGCCTGTGAGGCCACATTTGTGAGAAAACCTTATATAGGGGTTAGATGGTATAATATAGCATTGTAAATAAACTTGCGGGGGTCCGGTGACACATGCATCTGCAATTCAGACTCACGTGTTGTGTTTTTTAACATAGGGAAATGTCCATAGATGAGCACCTGTAATGCAGATAGGAGGAGTACAAACCCCCCACTTCACATTCTCAAACATCAGATAAAGTGTCACCTACTTTACTATGCAAGAGGTCTGCACTTGCTGTGCAAGAGCAACATCCCCATGCCAGAAAAACATGTGTTAAAAATCGTAAGTAGTAACTATTATTTTTAGACTAAGTTTGAACTTCAAATTATATATGTTCTTTATTGATGAATATGTGTGGAGCCTGGACCTTAATCTCCACATTTGAATCTAGGGCAAAAGTGCAGCCAAGATGGTGACTCACCAAAAGACAAGTCGACTGCAAAATTCAGAGCACAGGGAACATTCATTTTTTAAGTTTGTTTGTTGTTTTCCTTCTTTTGTTGTTTAGACAATCTAACGATATGGCAGCTTTAGTCACCTCTATTTGGAGAAGAGCCTGAGAATTTTATTTATAATTTATTTCCTGCATAATTTCAACATGTTGAGTGCCACAATGTGTGCCTGGCTTTCTTATAATGTCTATGGAGTTCTGCGTGTTTAATGTTGTTAAACACTAGTAGGTTTTTTGGCTTTCATTTTCATCACAATGTTTAACATTTGTTTAACATTTGTTCATCAGTTAGCTTTTGAATATCTTTAATTTTATTTTCATAGTCGGTGAAATAGTCAATCTTCATTATCTCATACTTGTTAGAGTGGATAAGAAAATTAGTTTCATCTTCAATAAGTCCCTTATAGGATTATTTGCAGATCCTGTCTTTCTCAGTTTTCTATTCTGCCAGTGTCTGCCTGTTTCTATTTGCTAACGTTGGTCACTTACCTTGTATTTGGTCATTGTGTTTTTTATGCTCACCAGGTATCAATGTTCTAATCACTTTTTAATGCTATGTAACATTTCATCTTGTATTGTATCATTATTTGTTTTTCCTCTATTGCACATTTGTTTATTCAAAGGAGTAGCCAGACATATTGAGTAAAACAGAATCATGAGTTTTAGAAGTGTCTGAACTTTCCAAGAGACAAAGGCTTAGATGGCTGAATATCAGTTGTAAATTCCAAACGTCCACAAGAACATATCCTAAATACACAAGGAAGAAATTCTCTAGATTATTAGGGATGAGCTAGACGGGATAAAGAAGAACAGAAAGAAACAAATGCTCCTTAGTACATCAAGTGGCCCAAATGTATAACAGATTGAAGGAGTTCATTTGAGTATAAAAATGGTAGTAGCATGGTAAAACGCAGGAGATAACTATTGATGCTGCTAAATTCTATAGGCTGTTTATGAACTTTAAAGTTGGATGCAAAGTGAAATAAAACTTGGGAGGTGATTTCTAGAAGATCTAATATTGACGTTTATTTACCGAATAGGACCCATGACCACTCCAAGCGATGTCTCTGCTGTGAATGCCTGGAAAGAATTCCAGAAGACACACCAGAAAACATTGTCAATATTCTGAATACACAAACACCAAAAATCTTCCTATTACAATAAAGAAATAAAACTGCTACAGACTTTGAATTAAATAACATCAAACGGAGCTAAAATAAAAATACAAATTAAATAACATTGCAGGAAGCTATAATATGACACATGTGACTTTTTAAAAGAAAAATCACAGCAAATAAAGAGAATCCAAAGATAAAACTAAAACATACCATAATTTTTCAACTTGACAGGAACTACTCTCACCCATTCATTGTGGGATCACAAATCCACACTCTCAGTATTCTGAGAATCAATTTTCAAATAAACTTCACCTTCAGTTGACACCTAAACAACACAAGAATCCTTGTTAAAAGAAACCACACTCTGTTTCTTTGAAAAGACAATGGCAAATCAAGACAATATGAACCATTCATCACACCCAACTGAACATCCCTATTTGCCATAATGCAAACTTGCTCCTCTTTGAGTTTCACAATAATGACACCACCAATTGTCCTGCAACAAATCTGCGATTTTGGATACCTTAATATATTTAGTAAATGTTGACTCTCCTTTGTCCACTTTGTGTTTTTTTAATTAACACCTAATCACCGACCTTAATATCAATGCCTTTGACACTTTTACTGTAATCAAAATATTCCTTAGAAGCTTTTCATTTGTCCTCCACTTTTCTGCGAACCTTATTCAAGTATAAACATTCATTCAAATGACCAGTACATTCATCCAACTAAGATGGAGTAAAACCAGACAGAGGTTTTCTACCCCTCAAAAGCATTAAAGGTGGAAAACCTGCAGTACTGTGCAGCATCGTATTGTAGCTCCACATCTTGTCTTGCAAATATTTTGCAACTTCCAAATTACCAGAAATTGCTGTCTGAATATCATCCTTCAAAAAACGATAAGCTCTTTCCACCAAACCATTTGAAATAAGACTATGAAATGGCACCTTAAGGTATAACATGTTTGTTGAAAAACTGCAACGTCTCAGACTGAATAACATGAGTTATATTTTCTGTTACTATTGATTTAGGTGCATCTTCAATACACATTTCATTTTATCGGAATTTTTTAACATTATCTGTATCTGCTGTTCTCACAAACGCATAATACAACCATTTCAAAAAATAATTAACTGCCACTTTCAGAAAATTCAAGTCACTCTTCAACAAATATAAGGACCAGGAAAGTATAAACCTATTTTCTTCTAAGTTCCTTCAGTCCCAGGCATAGGAGTCAATGATGGAATACTATCCTTCCAATGCTTATCAGAATACAAACATTCCTTTCACTTCTCAACTAATAATTTCACTTGTGAATCAATACCAGGCCACAAGTAATGCAGTTTTATTCTGTGCACTGTCACCAAAATGCCCAGATGTCCCTCTTCTGCTAAAGAGATAGTCTATTTGTGTAATTTAGCTGGTGGTACATAACAATTCAGTCTTAAATCTCTGTCATTCACTAACAATAGTTCAAAAGACAATTGTGAAAAAACTCTAAAATCCGAAGACAACTGTCCCTAAGCCAACCTTTCAAAATAAAATCCTTAACTTTGCACAAAATCACATCATTCTCACAACACTCAATCCATTCTCTTTCATCAAGAGGAAATTCATCAGTGGCATCAACACAGTCATCATCATCCTCATGACTCAGACTTTTTTCCAAATCTTCTTCAATAGGTAATCTGGGCAGGAAATCTGCCCTCGTGTTCTTACTTCTAGCCACATACTCAATATCAAAATAAAACCCTTTTTGAAGAGATGACAATCTTATAAGTGAAGATGATGCTATGTTGGAACATATGCTACTTAACATATAAATAAAAAGGCTTATGATTGGCAAAAAGAAGAAATTGTGTACCCAAAATATACATTTCAAATTTCATGGCTTCTTGATCTTCTTTCGTCCAATTGAATTTTACACATATCTTTAGAAGACATCTCAAAGGTTTCACCACAAATGCATGCCCATGGATAAATCTAGAATAGTACTCACTTGGACCTAAAAATTATCTTAGGCTATCTTTATCCTTTGGAATAGGTGCTTCAGTAATAGCTTTCACCAACAGAAGGGTTTTATGCCCTCACAAGGAATACTATGATAATCCGATGTTGTGTCAAAAATCTACACTTCTCTTTGTTTATTGTCATGCCCTTTGCTATGCAAGTCAATGCTTGCTGCATATATCACAATTTCATCTTGGAAAGTTTGTATAGCAATTGTGTTGCCAACCATTGCATCCACCAACCGTTGGAAAACACTTGCAGTGGATGCCAAGACAAAAGACATCCGCAAATATTTATAAGCACCTAAAGGTGTAATAAAAGTTGTCTCTGTGACTCTGGAATTAGAGGATTTGCAGATCATAAATCTATGGTAGAAAAGTATCTCTGATAACCCAGATTCACCAACTTATTATGAATGCATGGAAGGGGATGGTAATCCAGCACAATATTTCTGTTAAAGGCTCAGAGATCTGCACATAACTGAATCTAACAAGCTTTTTTCCTGGCAATTACAGCTGCAAAATCCCATTCAGGAGACTCTACTAGTGTTATCATTTCCCATTCACACATTTTGTCCAGCAAAGATTCCAACTCCTGCTTGATAGAGATAGGTATTTGTCTAACTGTTTGTGTCTTATGTTTAGCATCTCCCTTCAGGACAATGTTATGTTCAAAACCTTTGACAAGACTAATTTCATCACTAAAAACCTTGGCATACTTGTCTAATAACATACCAATGTCCGCGCTATATCTAAACTTAAAACTGGTATGTCACCCAAAACAGTTGGTACATCAGCACCACGTTTAAGCAAAATGCCAAGTTTAGCTTGATCCTGCCAACTCAGGATGTATCTTCCTCTCGCTGCAACATATATCTTAGTTTAAATTGCCCTAACTTTAGACACCAATACATCTTGAAAGTATCCCATCATTGTATTGTCATATTCCCCAAGCGCTTTATGATTGAAATCTGTGGGATTTAACTTTTTGTTTAACCGATATTTGCTGTAAGTTATATCTGAAAAAAATAGTAATAGGCAAACCGGAATCTGCCATAACATTAGTGCTGACATTTCCTATATCAATTTCCAAAAAAGGACCTCTAAATATTTTCTTATGCATGTGAATCATGCTCAAATCAGCTGTGAACACATTGCTCAACCCATCACACAAATCCTTTTCAATAGACTCAATATGATTTACTTTCATATTTATTTTTGCACTCTGAAATGAAATGAAATGAAAAGAGGATTTATAAAGCGCGATTGCTGCCCTGGGGTATCCAAGCGCTAAAGAAAGTGGTGCTAACCGCTAAACCAGTCGTCGCAGAGAACTAGTTGTACATGTACAAGAAAAGTTTTTAGTTGCTTATGAAAGGAAAGCAAATTAGGGTTAGCCCTGAGCTGAAGCGGGAGTTGATTCCACAGTTTGGCGGCATTGTAAGAAAACAGCCTACCACCTGCTCTAGTTCTCTTAACTCGGGGGACTGTGGCCAAAAAGGCCTGACTTGAACGGAGTTGTTTACTGGGGTGGTAAGGTATGATCAGCCCACGGCTGATTGCCGGGCCCGACTGCCAATAGGCCTGGTGGGAGATGCACATTGCTTTGAGGCAAATTCTTTCCTGCACCGGCAGCCAATGTAGGCTCCTAAGCCCAGGCTTTGCTGACACTCTGCAGGGCAGCTGAAGCAGCGTGCGGGCAGCGCAATTCTGAATAATCTGCAGTTTCCGCAGTGTGTAGTCAGGCGCACCTAGGTACAGGGCATTACTAAAGTCTAATCGAGACTGGATCAGACCTTGGATGACTATCTGTTTGGCTTCCCCAGGTAAAAGTGGAAGAACTTTTTTCAACATCCTGAGAAGACCAAAACAAATTGCTGATAGCTTGGTTGCCTGGGTGTTAAAAGTGAGGGATTTGTCCAACCATACCCCTAGACTTTTTATATTGTCTTTAGGTGTAGGTGGTGTACCCAGGCTGGGGGTCCATAGAAAGTTCATGTTAGATAGGGCATCAGGGCCCAGGAGCATCAGCTCCATTTTGTCTCCATTGAGCATGAGACAGGATATCGTCATCCAGTTTTTACTTCCTCCAGACATTTCATCAGGCCACTCAGTGCTGGCTGGCCATCTTCCTGTGCGAGGGAGACCACTAGCTGAGTGTCTTCGGCATATGTGATGATCTTAATGCCAAATGGACGGACGACCTCAGCCAGTGGTCTCATATAAACGTTGAATAACACAGGGCTCAAAGATGAACCCTGCGGAACCCCGCAACTAAGTGGTTTGCTGGAGGAGACCGTATCTCCCTCAAAGACCTGAAAAGTCATATTACTCAGAAAGGATTTGAGCCAGATTATTGCTCTTCCTGATATTCCCAAATCAGAAAGGCGACACAGTAGCGTGTCATGATTGACTGTGTCGAATGCCGCACTCAGATCGAGGAGGACCACTGCCACTGATCCTCCTCAGTCCAGAATCCTTCTGGTTTCCTCGATGACTGCTAGGAGAGCGGTCTCCATTCCATGTTTGGGACGAAAACCCGTCTGAGTGGTGTCAAGCAATTGGTTACTATCGAGAAAATTCATTAAGTGTATATTAACATGTTTTTCAAGAATTTTACACACCCAGGGGAGCAGGGAAATGGGACGATAGTTATTGAAATTACCAGGGTCTGCATTTGGTTTCTTTACAAGTGCACGCATCATGGCTTGTTTCCAGGTGGACGGAAATATCCCGGAAGACAGGGAGGCATTAAGAAGGTTCATAACAGTGGGGAGAACAACCTGGCTTATCGAGACTAGTACGTCCGGTGGGGCTGGATCACAAGGGGAGCCTGACTTTACTTGAAGCATCATTAATTCAAGGGTCTCATGATCAAGTAGAGGAAACTGATCAAGTAAAGGGAACTGGTCCAGAGTGGCTGGAACCTGATGGGCAACTTTTAATGGCCATAGCCATTCTTGACCAGGAAGGTCTGGGTCCACCACTGTGAATGATACATAGATTTGATGCACCTTTTGGTAGAAGAATTCTGCCAAATCATTGCAGTGAGCCGTTGTGTTACAATTGGATGCAGGGAGGAGAGAGGGTTTAGTAAGACTCTTGACTATTTGAAAATTTTCTTTTGGTTTTGATTTAGCCAACGTAATTGTTTCTATGAAGTAAGCCGCTTGTGCGATTATTATCTCTTGTTTGTAGGCTCGTATCTCCTCCCTATATAGAATTTTATCAGAGGAGGCGAATTCCAAGCGCCACCTTCTTTCTAGTTTTTTACATTGTCGTTTTTTTGACCTAAGCTCCATTGAGTACCAAGGGGCGGTTTTCGACGACCGCTCTAAAGTAGTTTTGCAGAGAGGATGTGTAGCCTCAAGAGAGTTTAAAATCCACTCATCATACTCCCTGTTGGCTACATAGGGATCCCCATTAGCTGGGGGTCTAGAGGTCATAAGAGCATCAGTCCACTGTTCCACAGGGATTCTGGACCAGTTTCTAGCTTTCCGTGGAGAAGGAATCAAAGAGGATGGCTTGCTTATAGACCATGTAAGAGGAATCAGTGAGTGGTCAGTCCAAGGCAGACAAATAATAGAGCCAAATCTAAGCTCAGAGCAATTACTGAAAACTGGATCCAAAAGATGGCCCCTATTATGGGTTGAGGAGACCACCAGTTGTTCCAGTTGTAATGCGGCTAGGTCGTCCGCCAGCTCCATCGTAGTGCGGTCAGTGGCAGTGTCAAAATGGATGTTACGGTCGCCTAATAGCGTGAAGTTGGCAGAATTTGTGACCAACTCTGCGACAATTGGTGGTAAAGCTTTATGAAACTGCTTAGGGGGCGCTGGGGGGCGATATATAACAGTGCCCGAAAAACAAGTGTTGGGGGAGAAGTCAATACTGAAAGATAAACTTTCACAGTCTGGGATAGAGTTGGGAGATGTGGCAGTGTCTGGCCAGTCTTACAGCGGCATTTTGGATGTTCTGTAGCTTGCGGTGAGGTTTTTGTTTATTCCGGCATAGAATGCGTTGCCGTAGTCGAGCCTGCTCATGACCAGGGCATGAGTGACTGTCTTTCTGTGTTCGTGGGGGATCCATTTGAAAGTCTTATGTAGAAGGCAGAATGTGTGGAAGCAGGAGGACGAGACGGAGTTGATCTGGCGGTCCATTTTGAGCTCTGAGTCCAGGATGATTCCCACGTTGCGTGCGTGGTCAGTGGGGGTAGGCAGGCTTCTGAGGGCAGGGGGCCACCAGGTGTCTGGGTTTTGTTGGTGTTTAGTTGTAGGCAGTTGTTTTTCATCCATTTGGCGACAGCTTCCATGCCTTCTCGAAAGTTGTGTCTGGCGGTGTTGGGTTCGTTGCATAGGGAGAGGATGAGTTGGGTGTCGTCTGCGTATGACACAATGTTGAGTCCATATTTTCTGACGATGGGGGTGAGCGGAGCCATGTAGATGTTGAAGAGCATAGGGCTGAGGGAAGGTCCTTGGGGGACTCCGCAGGTGGTAGGTGCAGGGTCCAAGAGGAAACAGGGGAGTCTGACCCTTTGTGTTCTGCCGGAGAGGAAGGAGCGGATCCAGGGCTTTGTCTTGGATCCCTGCATTGTGGAGTCTGCATATAGGGTGCGGTTAGAGACTGTGTTGAACGAGGCTGAGAGGTAGAAGAGGATGAGGGCTGCTGTTTCTCCTTTATCCGGTAAGGTACGGATGTCGTCTGGTGCAGCGGGGAGGGCGGTTTCCGTACTGTGTTTTTTTCTGAAGCCAGATTAGGAGGAGTCGAAGATGTTGTGCTCTTCAATGAATATGGCGAGTTAGCTGTTGATGGCTTTCTCTGTGACTTTCGCTGGGAACGGGAGCAGGGAGATGGGTCTGTAGTTTTTGAGGTCGGGAGGGGGGTCCGCCGAGGGTTTCTTCAGGAGGGGGTTGATGTCAGCATGTTTCCAGTCGTCAGGGAACGAGGCAGTTGCCAGGGAGCGGTTGATGGTGTGGCAGAGCATGGGTGCGAAGGTGTCGGCGGCTCTGTTGAAAATGTGGTAGGGACAGAGGTGCGTGGTTGGTGAGGGTTCAGTGTGTTGGTTGTCTAATCAAAGTTGTTGTAGATGCTCTTGATTTGGTGGGAAAAAAGGTGCTGAGTTTGTCACAGAGGTCTTGTGAGGGAGGGATGTCGGTGGACTCGTCTTTGGGATGGGCGATTTCCTAGATGATGTTGAAGAGTTCTTTGCTGTTGTGTGCATGAGTGGAGATTCTGTCTTCAATCGCTTTTTTCCTGGTTTTTCTGATGAGTTGGTGGTGGGCGTTGGTGGCGACTCTGAAGTTGTTGTAGGTGTCTGCGGATTTGGTGTTCCTCCAGGCCTTTTCAAGGTGGCGGCAACTGCGTCTGGACTCTCGAAGTTCGGTGGTGAACCATCTAGCTTTCTTGGCGTGGGTGTTGTTGTTTTTCTTGAGAGGGGCTACGGTGTTGGAGCTGTTGGAGATCCATCTGTGCAGGTTTCAGGCTGCAGTGTTGGCGTCGTTTTCCACGATGGTTAGGGTAGAGTTGCTGAGTGATGACGTCAGCTGGTGGTCCGAGATTCTGGTCCAGTTTCTTCGTGGGAGCATTTGCTGGTGTCTGTGGATGGTGGGTGTTCTGAAGGTGAAGTGGACGCATCGATGGTCAGTCCATGGGAGTTCGGTGGTGTGGCTGAAGGTGATGGAATTTCCTGTTGTGAAGAGGGAGTCAAGGGTGTGTCGTGCTAAGTGCGTGGGTTCGGTCACGCCTGGTGGAGTCCAATGTTGTGGAGGGTGTCCAGGAGGGATGTGGTGCTGGGGTCCAGTTGGTTGTCAAGGTGGAAGTTGAGGTCTCCCGGTAGGGTGTAGTTGGTGGACGCGATGGCATATGGAGAGATGATGTCCGTGATGGAGTTGGTGAAAAGTCCGTGGGTTCCAGGGTTTCGGTAGATGAGGTTTATTCGGAGGGAGGAGGTAGGGCTGGCAAGTATTTGAAGTGAAGGTGTTCCATCAGGTCTGTGGGCTCGTTGGGGAGTGTGCTCAGGTGGAGAGTGGGTTTGTGGACGATGGCGATTCTCCTCCCGGGAGATCTTGTATCCTTGGGGAATGGCGGTGGCGATGTCTGGTCCCGAGGAGGTCTTCGTCCAGGTTTCGGTAAAGAATGCTACATCCGAGGTAGTGCTGTCAAGGAGGTCCCAGATTTCGATGGCATGTTTGTGTAGATGTTGAGGAGGGTGCATTGCAGGGTCTTCGGTTTAGTTGTGTTCTTGCGGGCGGATTGTGCTGGGTGAGTGGTCTTGGCGGTGCTGCAGGTGTGCTGGCAGTGGTGACAGCTGAAGGGTCTGTGGGTGTTAGCTGGTGATGCCAGCTTGCAGTTGTTGATGCGGCCTGAGCTGATAGCGTGGAGTGTCACTGGGTCGTAGTGTTGGCGATGCAGAGATCCAGGGTTCCTAGCACTGGTCGCAGTCGGGTCGCAGATGGCGCAGACGGGCTTGCCTTTGGCGCTCTGGCAGCCATTAAGTATGGGTCAGGGAGGGCTGGACAGCTGGGAGGAGGTAGCAGGGAGGGGAGCTGGATTGGGCCGGTCACAGAGGTCGTGCTGGGGGGGCGGGCCGAAGGGGAAGGACGCAGCGGGGTAAAACGTGCTGAGAAAGGCAAAAGGAAAAAGGCAATTAAGGCAGCAAAAGTGCAAGAAAGAGTGGAGAAAGACACAGAGGACACGGGAGAGTGAAATGGGGAGACTGAGATGTGGGTAAAGAACAAGTGAAAAACAGAGGAAAGATACAGAAGGAGAGTGAAGGGGGAGCTTGAAAGGAGGGGAAAACAACAGAAAATGGAGGTGAGACCCAGAAGGAGAGTGAAGGGGGGAGATAGAAGTGAGGGAACAACCGAGTGAAAAAGGAGAGAAAAAGCGGAGCAAGAGAATGGAGACAGAGATACACTGGACCACCAGGGATGAGGCGCAGGTGAAACCTGCGGGTGGAGGAGGGCCTCGAACTCCAGCACTCGAGAGTGCAGGGGGTCGGGGGATGGCCTCACTTAATGGTGGAGCTGCGAGGGAGGGAGAGCAATTTCACTAACAATGAGTCAGTGGTCTTGCTCCATATCATTTAAGGAAAAAAGGCATACGGGAATGGCGAATATTCATCACCACCACAGAAGACCAACCCAAAGACCCCAACTTCAAACATTCAAGAGCAAGACCATCAGTTTCAAGTGGCAACGATAAGTCAACGACAGAAGGGGAAACTAAAGCGGAGGAGGGATTACCAGAAGCTGGACAAACCTGTGCCCAGAGAGCTGCATCAACAGTGGGAACCAAAGGGGTGGGCCAGATTGGAGCAATCAGTAGCACAGACACCATCTCTACCTGACCTGGGAGGGGAATCAGTGGGAAGGCATACAGAAGGCCAGAGGGCCAAGGAATCGAGAGAGCGTCCACCACCTATGCCTGAGGACAAAGGCTCCCCAAACTGAAGACCAATGTCCCTGAACAGGGGCACTGACAGACGATAAAAAACAGAAGTAGGAAGTTTGTGGCTCAAGCTGTCTGTATGAAAGTTCATATGACCCTGAATGTAAACAGGCCTCAATCAATCAATCAATCAATCAATCAATCAGGGTTTATAAAGTGTAGCTACTCACCCATGAGGGTTTCATAGTCCATTGGGGTGTACAGCGGATCAGTCTAAGTGCTGAGTTCATCCGAAGAGCTAGGTGTTGAGGTCCTACCTGAATTGCGTTAGTGAGGGTGATTTGCTAAGTTGGATGGGCAGGGTGATCCATGTCTTGGATGAGAGGTAGGTGAAGGACATTCCTGCAGTTCTGGTCTTACATATTCATGGGAAGGTAGCCAGGGAAAGCTGGGCAGAGCAGAGGTGTCTGTTGGGTACTTGGAATGTGAGGCAGTGATTCAAGTATGCCAGTCCGGTGTTGGGAAGGGCCTTGTATGCGTGGGTGATGAGTTTGAAGAATAGTTTTCTGTCAACTAGGAGCCAGTGGAGTTTGTGGAGGTGTTGAGTGATGTGGCTGCAACGGGGTATGTTGAGGATTAGTCTTGCTGTAGCATTCTGGACATTCTGGAGTTTTTGGAGGAGTTTCTGGGTGATGCTGGTGTTGAGTGCATTGCCGTAGTCGAGTCTGCTGCTGATGAGGGCATGCGTAACTGTATCCTGGATTCGATGGGGATACTTCTGAAGGTCTTTCAAAGTAGGCAGAGTGTGTTGAAGCATGACGAGGAGTCCGTGTTTATCTAGCAGTCCATTGTGAGCGAGGAGTCCAGTGTGATGCCAAGGTTTCGTGCATGGTTCGTAAAGGAGGGGGACTTCCTAGAGCAGAGGGCAACCAGTAATTGTTCCAAGTGGAGGGGGAGGCTGCCAGGGTGAGGACTTCTGTCTTGTCTAAGTTGGGCTTCAGGCAGTTGTCCTTCATCTAGGCAGAAACAGCTTTCATTCCTTCGTGGACGTTGTTCCTGGAGACTGTGGGTTCTTTGGTGCGAGAAAGGATCAGCTGGGTGTCGTCAGCATAAGAGATGATGTTGAGCCTGTGGTTCCTGATGATGGTTGCGAGGGGGGCCATGTGAAAAAGGTGGGGATGAGTGAGGAGCTTTGGGGTACTCTGCAGCTGATCTCTGCCAGTTTTGAGAGGTACAGTGGGAGTCTATCCCGTTGTGTTCTGCTGGTGAGGAAGGAACAGATCCAGTTGAGGGCCTTTTGTTGGATACCAGAGTCGTGGAGTGTTTGGCTAGGGTGCGGTGGGAGAAGATGTCAAAGGATGCCAAGAGGTTCAGTAGAACGAGGGCCATGGTTTTGTCCTGGTCAAGGAGGGAGCGGATGTCATCAGTGCCAGCGAGGAGGGTGGTCTCGGTGCTAACATTGCTTTAGAATCTGGATTGGTTGGTTTCGATAAAGTCGGAGAGCTGGATGTTGATGGCTTTTTTGATGACTAGCATGGAAGGGGAGCAGGGAGATGGGCCCTAGGTTCTTGAAGTCCTTTGGTTCCGTGGAGGGCTTCTTCAGGAGGTGGTTGATCTCATTGTATTTTCAGTTGTCAGGTAAGGTCGTGGTCTCAAGAGGGCAGTTGATGAGATCGCTCTGTGGAAGATGTAGTGCGGGCAGCAGTCTGAAGGTGCTCTGGAGTGGATGCTTTTCATGGTTTTAATGGTTTTGTCTGTGGTGAGTGGGGACCAGCTTTGCAGAGTTGATCA
Source organism: Lissotriton vulgaris (assembly GCF_964263255.1). Lineage (NCBI taxonomy): Eukaryota > Metazoa > Chordata > Amphibia > Caudata > Salamandridae > Lissotriton > Lissotriton vulgaris. Next base: position 731,783,696 of record NC_141695.1, on the reverse strand, counting down.
GGGGTTCAGGGGAGTCGGTGTTGGTTGCATTTGTGGTGGTTGCTGGCGTGGTGGGGTTGTTCTGGATGTCGAAGTTATCATAGACAGTCTTGATCTTATGGTAGAAGAAGTTTGTGAGTCTGTTGCAGTGGTCTTGGGAGAGTGTGTCCCTGCTGTTGGATTAGACAAACTCTTTGAAAATACTGAAGAGTTCTTTGCTATTGTGTGTGTTGTTGGTGTTTCTGTGTTTCTGTCTTGGAGGGAATTCTTCCTTGTGATGTTGATGAGGTGGTGGTGGTTGCTTTGAAGGCAGCATGGTTGTTCAGAGTTTTGTTGTTCCTCCATGTCTTTGAGACGTCTACAGGTGAGTCTGGACTCTTGAAGCGCAGGGGTCAACCAGCTTGCTTTCTTGACGTGTTGCTTGCCAGTGGCTTTCTTGAGGGGTGCAAGGGTGTCTGCACAGTTCGCAATTCATTGAAGTAGGTTGCGTGCTGTGGTGTTGACATCGAAAGATGTCGGTGGTGTTGTGTCGTGGAAGAAGGAGGTGAGTTGATCTTCTGACTCTGTTCTAGATTCTGTGGGGTAATGGTGGGCAGGCTGGTGTGCAATGGGTTTGTCAAAAGAGAAGTTTATACAATGGTTGTCGGTCCACAGGAGTTAGGTGGTGTCTCTGTAGGAGATGCTGTTTCCTGTGATGAAGACTGGGTCGCGATTGTGTCCTGCTGTGTGCATGGGAGAGGTGACTAGCTGTTTAAGTCCAACATTGGCGATGTTCTCAAGGAGGAAGGAGGTGTTGTGATTGTTTTGGTTGTCCTGGGTGAAGATGAGGTCTCCGAGTAGGATGTAGTTGGTGTATGCGAGGGGCTGGGGAGCGATCAGGTCGACGATGGCATCGGTAAAAGAGGCGCTGGGACCAGGTGTTCTGTAGACGAGAGTGCTGTGGAGGGTGGTTTTTGGGTTAGTCTGGATCTGAAGGAGGAGGTGGAGGTGTTCCATGTGGGTCGTGGTTCATCTGAGTGGGTGGTCAGGCAAAGGGAGCTTTTATGGACGATGGTGATGCCTCCTCCTGGCCGGATGGGATAGTCCTTGCAGATGATCTTGTAGCCATCAGGGATGCTGGTTGAGATGTTTTGCACTGAGCTGGAGTTTGTCCAGGTTTCCACCAGGAAGGCGATGTCGGGCGAGGTGGCATCAAGGTGGTCCCAGATCTATGTGGTGTGTTTGTGGTGGGATTGTACATTGAGGGGGATGCACTTGAGAGGCTTGGGTGCAGTGAGGGTCAGTAGTTAGGGTGAGGGAGTCATGGTATGGGTCGTGGGTGGGTGAGACAGCAGTGAAGGCAGGAGAGAGGGGCATGAGGGTTGGTCAGCGTTGACAGCTGGCAGTTGTTGTTGCGTCTGGGGTTGAGATCATGGAGGAGTTGCTTGCGTTGTAGCAGTGGTGGGTCAGAGGACCAGGGTCCCTGGTACTGGGCGCTGTTGGGTCATTGTTGCTCACAGACAACTTGCCTTGAGTGCGGATTTGAGGCACCAGTGGCGAGGCTGCATGGCAGACGCCAGTAAGTTGAGTGAGTTGGAGGGCTGCTCAGCTGGGAGGTGGGAAGCAGGGGTCAGGAAAAACTGTGTGCTGGAGGGGGTAGGGGCTGCAGTGGTCAGCAGTGGTGAGAAAAAAGGAAAGCACTGGAGGGCAAGAAAAAGAGGCAACAAGAGTAATGAGGCATAAGGAAAAAAATGAGAAAAAGGCAAAAAGAGGAGAAAAGGCACGAGATGGAGGAAGGGAGAGAGCAAAGAAAAGACAGAAGTAGCAGAGGGACAGAGGGCAGAACAGCAGAAGAGCAGAATGGTCTCCCACTGGACCACCAGGGATGAGGCGCAGGCAAGAGACTGCGGGTGGAGGAGGGCCTTGGACACCCAACCTAGAAGGGTCAGAGCGCACTAATGGGGCATATACTTAGTGGTGGAGCTGCGTGAGGGAGAGCAGTGACACTGACCAGGTCAGTGGGCTTGCTCTCCTTGGCTCGCAGCGGCCACCATTGAGTAGTGTGAGGGGGAGGCCTGGTTAGCTGGGAGGTGGAAAGCAAGGAGCGGGAAAACAGTGTGCTGGAGGGGGGAGGGGCCACGGGGGTTCAGCAGCAGCAGGAAAACTAGATAGCACTGGAGAGCAACAAAAAGAGGCAACAACAGGTAAAGACGCAAAAAGGAAAAAACTGAGAAAAAGGCAAGAAGAGTAAAAAGGCCCAGAAAGTAGGAAGAAGGGAAAAGAGAGGGCAAAGAAAAGACAGAGACAACAGAGGGACAGAAGGCAGAACAGCAGAAGAGCAGAATGCTCTCCCACTGGACCGCCAGGGATGAGGAGCATGCAAGAGCCTGCGGTTGGAGGAGGGCCCTGAACACCCGACCCAGAAGGGTCAGAGTGCACTCAGGGGCAGCTACTTAGTGGTGGAGCTCCACAGGGGAGAGCAGTGACAATGACCAGGTCTCAAGCCTGTGAGGTGAGATTTTTCCCAGGAATAAATCTGGGAAGCCAGATAATTCAGAGACTTGCACCTCATCTCCCCTTGGTGGTTCAAGCAACAGCGATCCACCTGGATTGTCAGTATGAACCAACAGATTTGCCACCTGCAGGTGAACTTCAATGAACTGCATCACCTGCCGAATAGCTGCCAACTCCCGCCAAAGCAAGGAGGAGGAACGGGCATGTCCGCCTGAGTCCACTGACCTTTAGCCTCCAAAGACCCCAACGTGGCTCCCTAACTCCAAAGACTGGCATTGGTTGTCAGCAGCAGGGGATCAGGAAGCTGGAAACTGACCCTCTTCTCCTGATTGGGAGTGTAGATCCAAGAGCCCAATTCCTGTATCAGAACAGGGGTTAGAGGAACTAGAGAATTGTAGTTCACACAGGAGTTGTCCCAGGGAGATAACAGATAAGTCAGCCAAGGCTTGAGGTGCAGGTGAGCCCAGAGAACTACAGCCATGGTGGCAGCCATAAATCCCTGTACCGGCTACCAAGTACAAGCTGGGGCAGATTGCTGAGTCAGGAGATCGATCAGAAGACACTGCAGGGTAGTGATGGAGCAGGTGTAAGGAACAACGCTCCCAACTGGGTGTCAAAAAGATCTCCGATAAACTGCAGTCTCTGAACAGGGACCAGGTGAGACTTTGCCAGATTCAACTTGAAGCCCAAACAATCGAAAATGTCCATGGTCGCTTCCACTGCCAGAAGAGCCTTAGGAAGAGAGGAAAGACAAATCAAACAATCATCAAAATAAAGAAAGGCTGTGAAACCTCAAAGCTGCAACACCCCCACAGCCAGAGCCGATGCCTTGGTGAAAGTCTGGGGAGGGGTAAACAGGCCGAAGTGCAACACCTGAAACTGGTAATTAACCCATCCACTGCAAACCTCAGGAACTGCTGCCTTTCGCGATGGGCAGGCATTTGAAAATAGTCATTTTCCCAAGGTCAGGGAAGCCAGAAATTTGTCCTTTTGGATGGGGGGAATGATGGACTGCAATGTGGTCCTCCGAAAGTGATCCAGCATCACTATTTTGTTCAGAGCCTTGAGATTCAGAATCAGGTGGTAAGAAACATCTGGCTTTGGGACCAAGAAGAGCATCGAACAGAAGCCCAGTCCCTTTACCCCCTCAGGTGCAAGGAGAATATCGCTCTTCATGAGCAACTTATCCACTCCAGAGAACATAGCAGCTCTCCTCAGTGGGTCATTTGACAATGGGGTAACTCGAAAGTGAATCTTAGGGGGAGGGGCCATGAATGGAATCCGGTAGCCCTGACCGATGAGTGATATGGCCCACTGATCAGAAACCAGGTTGTACCACTGATCCTAGTACAAATGGAGCCATCCCACAACCCCTCAGACCAGCTCACTGTGGATGCTGCTGCTGGGGTCAGGACTTGGTGAAAGCAGCTACCTGACCACAGATCTGTCCATGAATCGGCTGAGAAGAGGAGAGAACACACTAAAAGTTCTGCTTGTGGAAAAAAGATTTATTCTACTGCACCGACTGGAATGGCCCCAGCAACTTCTTCTCCACTGCAGAACGCTGCACGTTCTTGTTCAATTCGTCACCAAAGAGCCTGGGACCCTCAAAAGGCAGATTATGAATTAAAGCTTTCTGTGCAGCCTCCAGATGGCAAGCTTTTGCCCACAATGACTGCCTACCAGCCACCGCTGCCCCGGCCACCAGTGGCGGCTGGTGACATTTTAAAGTGGTGTGGCGTAAAATGATAATCATACTGCACTGTAGCGAGCGAGCGTAGCGAGCAAGTCCGAACCCCCTAAGGAGGGTTCAGGAGGATTTCCCCCGAGAAAATTTTGAAAAAAGAGTGGACAAATGGTGCATTTTCAAGCAAATTTGAGAAAGCAGGAAGGTTAATAAAGCAATTGTGAAAGTGCAGTTATTACATTAATAAAGTGGTGTCATATAACATAGCTGCTTATTCAGTGTATATGTAAATATGGCTCTAGTATTATTAGCTAGAATGCTAGACTCAGCAGTGATAATTACCCACCAATCCCTGCTATATTCCACCACCCTACAGTGCTGGATACACTGCGTGGACAAAAAAACGAGGGCACCCCTGTATGCCCTGGCAGTGCCCTTGATAGGCGTCCTGCATGGCAACCTCAGGATGAAATTGCCCATTGACCAATTGTCAGCCTTGACGGAGGTGGATTTAAAGACAGAAGGAGGCTGCTATCAGCAATCTACCCTTGTCCCGGTAATGACGCTAAACATCCTGTGATTCTGGGAAAATCACTTAATCACTCCGTGCCTAACAAAAATGAATGTTTCCATTTGTAACTGGTGCTCATGTAAAGCGCTCCAATACCTTCGGGTCAAGTTTGCGCTATATAAAACTCTGCCAAAAAAACAACAACAAAAACACTATCCATGTGGTATTGCATGACATACTCACTCTAGGAGGAGCTAGACACTATGGAAATGGTTTTATGTTTCCTTATACGAAATGTTCAATGGCCTGTTACAACATCTGCGTATTTAACGGGAAACAATATACACAAGCAGATTTCAGTCCTGGAGTGCAGCAACATTTTGTTATATTCTAAACGGGTCTCCCGCAACTCCAGGATGAAATATATACAGTTTGATTATGCTCACATGACGTATATGACCCCCCCCACCTCATAGGCTCCGTGCCGCTTAAAGAGGTGACATTCGTAACTGCCAGAGATGTGGTTATAACGACGCAGATTTCATTCACATGACTTGAGAATGTGCCACAATAAGCAGGTTCAGGTCAGAAGCCATGCAACTGATAGATGGGGCAATGGGGCGCACACTGAAACCCACAATCGGTTCTTTGTCTGCTGGGGTTGTTCTCCCGACCACCTAAACTCAAAATAGGCACAAGTTGCACAAAGTTCATAGACTTAGCAGCATTAGTTTTAGCTAAAGCGTTTATACTATATTTATAGCCTGACGCGGGTTCCTTATCCTTAATGATTCAGCTAAAGGTAAAAAAGAACGCAGCAGAGCCTCAGCCTTAGATACGAACGGACGTGAGATGTGGCTCCCCTTGGCTATTGCCCACCTAGGCCTATTTGTAATATGCCCTGAACGTATTTTTAACAGCAACAGGTCACTGCACTTGACTTATCCGCATCTGTTTTCAGAAAACACTGCCACAAGCTCATGCACGTTTGAAGGTGGGGGGTGCAGAGATTCAGCTGTGGGGGCGGGGTGATCCTGTTATTCACGCAGGCCATAAAGTGGAAGTCTCCAAATCTGAGTGTTATAGTTTGGCTAGTCTTACTGGGGGTTTATCTCGAGTCGTTGGGAATGTAAATGTCTGCATTTTCTCCCACATTAATCAGTGCAGAGATATCACTAGACTTTACTTGCACAGTCTACAGACACACCTACCTGATGCGTCGTCACAGTGTAGTGGTCTGTGGTCACTCAGTACTACTAATCAGACTCTCGATGTCTGATTGATCTGCAGTATCTGTCTCCACCTATTACACTTCGTCCTCGTCCTCGAGTCCACGTGCTCTCGTGTGCAGAGATGGGGATGATGAGGTGACTGGAGGTGGGCTGGCCTGATTTGCCCAGCAACTGAAGAATGTCCAATCACTGAATGGCTTAACACTAAGCCATTGCAGTGAATGGGCATTGCCACGTTGGACGCTCCCACCCCCACGGTGCAACACTAGACTGCTGCTGGCAAGGCAACCACAAGACCTCAGAAGCACTGATGCTGCACTAGCCAATCCTGACGCTGCTCTCTTCAGAGGAGAGCTGCACTCTAAAGAGAGCAGCGTCAGGATTGGAGTTAGCATGAAAAAAACGTTGCTCCTTTTTCAACCACTGGGGTCTGTGGCAGTAGGCAAACACCGTACTCAATGGTGCTTGCTTTTCAAAGGCCACAGGCTTCAGTAGTTGAAGAAAGGCAGTCGGTCAAACACCACATGCGCAGTGGTGCGAGTCTACGACAGTGAGTCAATGCAGGCTGTCACGTGATTTAATGACCTGGCGCCGCAGCATGATGGAGCGCAGTTTAAATTATTTTAATAACATAGAAACTTGTCAACTTGACTTGTGCGCTAAATTGCCCCTAATAATTATTAGTGGGGCAACGCCCCACCGCCCATATGGTAAAACCGCCACTGCCGGCCACTGAGGAGAAGGCCCACACGGTATCAAAAGTGACGTCAGACAGAAATGGCACTAAGTCCTCCATAGGCACCAAGATAACAGTGGGTTCCCCTTGATCCTGAAGACAATCAAATGACTCCTCAAAAGAGACATATGTTGAGTAAGTGCTGGCCTTGATCCCAAATGAGATGCTGAGTACAACCGTTTCAAGGCAGCATTCACTTTCTGGTCAACAGGTCAGAAAGGGAAGCCTTCTCTGAAGACAAGAAAGAGGAAGAAACCATTGAGGACAAAATGTAATTGACCTTAGAAACTTGTGGAAACGTGTCATCAAACTGATTCCTCTTGTCCAAAAAATGTTAACAATCTCTGCTTGTTGACATTGTGCCATTCCTTAAGCAGAATCCCCTTAATGATATCATGCAAGAGCAAATCATCCACCTCAGAGGTACAATACTGAAAATGGAAGCCATCATCCAACAAAGTTTTAGGAGCAAATCCCAGGACCTCATGTATATGGGCCAACATATCAGGATAAACTTTACCCTGGACATATTTGCCTTTCGGGGAACTGTCCAAGTCCTCATCCACATCCCCCTTCAACTTCTTAGTAGAAGGGTCATTTGATGCAGCCTGAACTGCAGAATGTAATAAATCTTGCAAATCTTCCTGGACATCTGTAATAGGTCATCCCCCTGCATCTTCTGAACAGGTTTCCTCTTGGAAACCGACTTGCCAGGCACTGGTACTATCTATTTATCCCCCATGTCAGCAAAACAGGAGCAGGAAACCAATGAGTAAGTGCCCAGGGTTGTGTTGTTGGGGACAAGATGGTGTCTGCAAGTCGGCCGATTGGCTAGCGTTCCCAGATTTCTCTCCCCCTCGCGGCCCATGTAACCTCCTTCCCCACAGCCCGTGTTCACGGAAGGACATACCAGAGCTCCCTGACAGCATGCTCTTCTTGGCGACAATCATCCAGGTTACAGCGCTGCGATTCCTCTGCGAGGGCTGGCGGCTCACTCGACTTTGGCTTGCAATGTGAGGCAGCCTCAGTGTAGGGGGCAGAACTCCTAGTCCCCGACTCTTCGAGGAGATGCATCCCGATTAATTCAGCAGGTACGGGGAGAGCTGGCCAATCACAGCGAAGTGGAAAGAATGGCACTGCAGAAAAAGTGTAGAGATGGGGGAAAAAGGACATGAAAAGAGAAACAAACTAAACAATGTGGATGGCAGTAAGCGTAGCATACCTGCTCTGTTTCTATCAAAGATGACCCCAAGGATGACCAATGTAAAGATCAAACAAATAAAGTTGGAGATACCTCTCTAAGCATATTAGCCGCAGGCAACAGGGGGAATCCCTCGCTGCTGAGGATCTTGCGCAGCAGATAAAGGAACATGCAATGCCTAACACGATCAGAAGGTACCCCTTGGGTAAAGAGATACAGAAAGATAGTATGTTTAATATGGACTAATTAAGTGAAGAGGCAGAGAGGGGCGATGATAACCCTATGCAAACCACAATCAAAGAGATCAACTCTGGCGACTACATTTTTTCCCTCTCAGACCCCTCGGATTCATCAGGAGATGTAAGTGACTTAAATCTCAGGTCAGGATACATAGGGATGTCCCCGAGTAGTGAGCACGGTGGAAACAAGCAATATACGAACTACCCCTCGGACAGTCCGAAAGATTCTGGGTGGTAGTGAAAATGCCATCTCGAACGGGGGGAGCGAGGCTCTGACTTGGGACTACACTTTCTCAGCTGGGACAGGGGTCAATGAAGGTGCGGTGACTAAGGAGCTGATGGAAACGGCAACAGGGAAACCTGAAGAGATATTACTGACTTTGATCTACAAGACTATCATGGTTCATAGAGAAGGAACCCGCACATAAAGTTAACTGACTAAATTCAATATGGCACATCATGAAGTCCTGCTCCGAGTTCGCAGAAAGAATTACGGAGGCAGAAACATGGATATCTAATCTGGAAGAGGAACTTGCTGCCATAAAAAAAATAACAGAATCAATACAGGCATCTAAGTAGGACACAGTATGGAAGTTTTCGGATCTCGAAAATCGCCTCCGGCTTAACAGTGAAAGAATTTTGGGGGTCGTAGAAGGCATGGAAGGCCAGGATATAAAATAAATTTGTTATAGATCTGTTTTCAGAAGCGCTTCCTGAGCTCTCACAGTGGGATTGGAATCAAGAAATACAGAGAGCGCACAAATTCCCAATCACACAGCGAGCAAAACCGGGGCAGAATATCAGTAGACCCAGAGCAATTTTGATTTCGGTCAACAATTTTCTAGCCCTTCAAGCAGTCTATGAGCTGGCACGCCCCGATAAAAGTAGGAAAGGGGAAGGGATCAGAATTTTTCATAAGGCCTAATCTTTGCCATCAGACGGTGGGAAAACGGTGGCAACTAAGACAGCTCATCACTCCATTTCAGGGCAAAGGTTCCCAGGTGTTTCTACTCAACCCGGTCAC